>NC_091249.1:77895000-79237083 GCF_042477335.2 Ovis canadensis
TTTAGTAGACTTCATGTAATGGGCATCCCAGTATCCATGGGAGGGACTAGTCTTATGGCCAAAGCCTTGGCTTCTCCTTAGAACTTTCTACTTATGTCATTAAAAAGCATCAAGTCTCTCTGCCTCAGACCTGGTTCAACCCTCCTCATGAAGAATCAAGACATCTTCATGTTCCTGGGTGGGATGTTGGCTCAGAAACACAGAGGGCGTCTGGGACAGTCCCCCAGTACGTGGGAAGAGCAAGGAAAAATATTAAAAAGAAAAAAATATATCACTTGCACATGGGGAAGGCAGCAAATCAAGACAATAGGTTAAGGGGAACAGATGAAGTGGGGAGCTCATCACCATAACAGCAAGCCCAACAACTCCGAAAGACGGAATTTTTGTTTTTCTCTTCACCTGTCATTCGTCTTGGTACTGTCACTCTCCTTGCTCCTGTTGGTAGAGAAGTCGTGAGTTCTTCACTCCCACCAGCAAGCTGCCTGGCTCTGGGAAGTGCAGCTGCTAAGGGATGCGGAGAGAATGGGGTCTCCCAGAGGGGTGCTCAGGAGACTCGGGTTCTGTCCTTCCCTCTCCACAGTCAAAGTTGGGAAGCATGTAGCTTGCTCATGAAACGTGAGCATGGCTGTTTGTGCACAAAGGCGTGAGAAAGCCCCCTCTGACATGGAGATAGGGGAATCACAGTTCTGATCCTTAAATAACAGGAAGTTTTGTTTCTGCCCCAGGATACCCCATCATATTCCAACAGAGGAAGTCAAAGAAAGTCGGTAAAGGCAACTTGATGGAAGATTATGGCTTGGGTCTCCTCGAAACAACTAAATTTGGTGCTATCAAAAAGTCAGTGGTGCACCTAAGGGAAATTAAGAAACCTTGCCTAAATGTAAACTCCTCAACTACATGAGCCAAGAAGACACCAATGCCCACCAGCCCTTCATTATACACCCTATCACACTGTGCCAACTTTAGATGGCAATGCTTCATCTAAGTTTTCTTTCTGATACTGCTGGTGACTCAGGTGCTCCCTTGGTTCCAGAGGTCTTCCCAGGATTGTGTCAACATAAAGAAGGATCCATAACACTGTGTCCTGCTAGAGGCGGCAGTGCCCATACCATCCGACTGCCCTCTTGGTTTGGTTTGAATGGCATATGTCCCCTCACCAACACAGACTGCCATCCCCATGGACCAGAGACCTCCCTCAGAAGTGAAGGATGCTCTCTACCTCCAGATATAAAGACTCAGTCACTGGACCTTCCTCCTTCTGCAGGCACACTGACTGTGCCTCCTATTCCCACTTCCATTTGAAGATCTGACCCTACTTCCTTCCATGATGTATCACAAGTGGACACCCCACCTTCTACAGTCAGGGAGGAAGATGGGTTCTTATGATTTTTTTTTGAAGATAGTAACAAAAAAAGGTGCCCACCACTTCCTTATCCTTGAAGATAATCTACAACCAAAGTGAACCTAAAAAGACTATAAAGAAGGAAACAAAAACAGCCTTGGTAACCAGGGGGCAAGATGTACTTCTGCTGCTGAAAGGCTGATCAGCTGGTGAAGTCAACAACACTCAGTCCTTTCCTCCCAGCTTTCTTGTCTACCACCTCCCCCCAGGCCAGTTCCCCAACCACTCCGTCTGAGCTTCACTGTCAACCACTCTATTCCAAGCTGTGAGCTGATAATACAGTAATGTGCCTCCGAACCACACCCCAGGCCTGCCCACACAGGAGAGTTTTATAGGAACTTCTATAAATCATAAGTCCTCCAAAAACTCTAAAGACTTACTTCCCAGGGGAACTACAGAACTCACAAACACCAAACAGGGAGACATTTTGAGCATTCTGAAAAACCAAGCCAAGTGAGAATTTACTTGTTCAGCCAACTCTTGAACCAAGCACCAAACTCATTTTCACATATTTCCCTTGTCAGGCCACGATACCAGAGCAGGAGAAATTCTACCCCTCTCAATAATCATTTCCACCACTTCCAAAGCCAGGCTACACCTTGCCAAGTGTAACCATATTCAAGAACCATCTGCTTTAGCAATACAGGAAGCCACCAGAGAAATATGTTTTAGATAATCCAACAGCTCTGCCAGCCAAGGTGGCTTCTGGGGAGAGAAGGGAGGCTGCTATTTGCCAGCTGTGGTCCCCAAGCTCAGCCGAGCTGAATCCTGTACAATGCACCAAGCAGAACTGGGGCAGAGGCCACGGACTTGGTCAATTGCTGACCCCTTTCCACATACCCAGATTCAGAGTAGTCCCTAGGGCATGACAGCTCAACTTTTGCCTGACTCACCAACACCCCCACCTGAAAAAGAACACACAGAGAGATATAAAAGCTTTATCCTACCTAGTGCCACCGACCAACCACGGCTGTGCACCAGTGCCAGAGGAGGCATGCATTTCATTTAAATTCGGTGAGAAATCTGAACCTGAGCAAACAATATCAACCAAGATGTTCAAACCACCATGGCATCTGGGGATGAGTATGCTTCCAAGATCTAAAGATGTTTTCTTGCCTGAGTCAAGAATTTAATTGATCCCCCTCTCCCCAAGTCAGCTTCCCTGGTGGCTCGAATGGTAAAGAATCTGTCGCAATACACGAGTCCCGAATTGAATCCCTAGGTTAGAAGATCCCCAGGAGAAGGGAATGGCACCCCACTCCAGTATTCTTGCCTGGAGAATCCCATGGACAAAGGAGCCTGGTGGGAGACAGTCCATGGGGTTGCAAAGAGTTGGACATGACTGAGCTACTAACACAGTCAATCTCCCCAAGTCATTACCTTCCCCTATAACCAGAAGTTTTGTTTGGTTGTTTTCACCGACTGGGAGGATGCTGTCGCTTAGTCCCCAACTCATGAATCTCATTGGAAGTGACAGAACTCAGGGATGGTCTCACAAACTGATGTTGTTTCTCAGGCTCCACAAAATGAGCTCTGTCCACTTCCTACTGGACATGGACACTTGTCCCCAGGACCCTAGGAATTAAGCACCCTGCTCCCCAATCCTGCCCATTCAGAACTAGTGCAAGATCTTTTAGCCCAGGCAACAGAGATTTCTAAATTCAGCTATCTGAATCTGCCTACGGTGTTTTGCAGCAAGCACCTCCACGAGAAAAATGACTCCAATTAAGCATAATTATTAGGGTTTAATGGAGCCATTTTTCTACCTCAGTGCCTTTTCTCTATTCCAAGCCCCCCAGTTTTCTTTTTCCCCTTCATTGGGACTCAGCACAGTAAGTTAAAGGTATACATTGGTTGATCTTTATTATACATACAATAACTGTCTTATTAAATTGAAATCAAATGCACATCTAGGAGAAAGTTCACTTTAAGTACCAACTCACAGAAAAATGCTCACAGGCATAAACAATAAGCAAGGCCAGTGTGTTGCTGAGCAACTGAGGGGGTGGGGGGCAGGAATTCAGCTGAAAAGGAAGGGACACAGTTTCCTGAAAGAATGGAGTAAGCTCAGGGGTGCAGATCTTGATGGAAACTGCCCTGACTTCTTGTGGCACCCCCCACCCTAAAACAGGCACTGAGGAGGATGGGAAATCTAATTATCAACTAAATATAATCAAGGACGCTCAGAGAATTCACACACACACACACACACACACACACACGCATACACACAGGCACACATTTTTTTTCCCGGGGAATGTTGAACACTCTGTCAATATATACAAAGCCTTTCCAACTATTATGAATGTTAAAGAGGGTGATGGGGTTGAGTGTATGTGTGTTAAAATGCTGCTGCTTGCTTAGTCTCTAGCCCCCTGGCTCACTGGACTCTTCCCCCTCCCCTCTCCCTCCTCCTCTTCCTAGGACAAGACGAGTGCTCTCAGCCTCAGCAATGTGGCGGGCGTGTTCTACATCCTGATCGGAGGACTTGGACTCGCCATGCTGGTTGCCTTAATTGAGTTCTGCTACAAATCGCGTAGCGAATCCAAGCGGATGAAGGTGGCATCGTCTTCCCAGGCCTTTTTCCTAACCTGTTCTGTGATACAGCTGGGTTTCCTGGGAGTCCCTTTTGCTAGAAAGGGTGGGGAGTGATGGGAGGTGGAGGTCAGTCCAAGGCAGAGGATGACGAGAGCCAGGTTATGAGGAAGGTGGCAGGGAAAGAGGCAGCGGTGAGAGAGAAAGGAAGATGTTGGCATGTGTCAGGGTAAATACAAGGCCCGAGAAAACAAATGCATCAGCCAGTGATGGGGGGGGGGTGGTGAGACAAAAAGTTAGGGGTTGAGTGGACACTCAAGGCGGTGAGAGGCAAGAGGGACTGCCTCACAGTCACTCTCGGTAGTGACTCTCTGAGGTCATGTTAACTGAAGTGTAGCTCCAAAACAGCAGAGGGGGCGTCTTCCCTCTGCAAGGTGGATGATCTTGCCATGCCGGGTGAGGTAGGTCTATTCTTGGCCATCACACTGTAAGATGGACTTTGGCAGAGAGGATCATGCCCAGAGAATGGTAAGCACATTAACTGATGACCCCAAACCACATCAAACATAGTGAAGGCAGCTAACTCAAAAAGAGAAGAAATATAGAAGTTATGAGAGCTGCCTGTAAAACCATGAAGAATTCTTTGGAGTGAAAGAAAACAGATCAGTTTTGTGGAGTCCCAAAGTATACAAGAACTAATGATTAAAAGTTAGGGAGAACAGACGTGAACACAGTAAGGGAGATCTACTTTTCTTTCAGAGCTATCCCAAAATGGGATGGATTGTGCCAGTAAACAACACACAGCCCATCACTGGAGGCATACATGTAGAGGCTGAATAATTCCTGACAAATGTATAGATTCAAAGTATCCAATGGGAGTCTGGACTAAATGACCATCAAGGCCCCTCACTTGTCATCATTTAGCTTCAATAAGAAAATATTTTGGGAAGGAAATGTTATTCATGTGAGCAATACCATAAGCAAGACATCATGAGGGGGCAAAGAGGACTAAGATACTATCTGTAACCTTCAGCATTTTTAACAATCTACTCAGAGACCCAAACTGTGGCATAGATAGGAAGACCTATAGGGATATATAGGAGGGAGAAAATAGAGAAGGCTTCCGGGAAGAACCAGAGATTAAGAGGAAGGACAAGTGGAATTCAAACCAACAGAAGTGGCAAGAAGCACAGTCATTCTGAGCAATGTACCCTAGGCTGTTACTTTGACTTGAGTAGACTAACAGGACTCATTGATAGAATTTTCTCTCCCAGAATGTCCCCTAAGAAGCCCTTTTTCCAACATGCGATCGCTCCCAGACTCAGCATACCCACTGTTGGATCACAGCCATAGCCTCCCACCAACTCTTCCTGCCTTAGGCACCCACCCTACATATACCTCCAGGTCCCTCTCAGAGAAGACATTGCTGGACATTTGCTTCCCCTGTTTGGAAACTCTGTACTCAGTTCTGTACACAGGGAGTGGGAGTCGAGAGCAGAGGGCCTTCTGTCCTGGCATTCAACATTTCCACATCATAGTTCTAGCCTACTTTCCCCTCCCCAGGCAATCTGCTCTCCTTACATGCTCCATACTCCAGCCACCCACCTCATGCTTTCCGTGTGTACCCACCCATGTGCCTTGATGCAAGTCAATCCCTCTCTCTGACTTCTGTCACATAATTAGTAGCTCAGCTGCATCCAACTCTTTGCAACCCCATGCGCTATAGCCTTCCAGGCTCCTCTGTCCAGGCAAGAATACTAGAGTGGGAAGACAATCTCTTCTCCAGGGGATCTTCCCGATTCAGGGATTGAACCCAGGTCTCCCGCATTGCAAGCAGATTCTTTACCATCTGAGCCACTAGGGAAACCTCAAAGTCAACTTCCCAAGATATACACATGGAGTAATTAAGGGATGGTAGTGTGATAGTACTTGGTAAGGGACCTAGGAATACCTCCATCTCACCCTTGACCAGTTCATCCAAGTTCAGGTCCTCTCAGAAAGGACAAAGCAACAGCAAAAGTACAAACCTCAGATTCTAAATCCAGTGTAGACCTCCAAGGAGCTTGGCTGGACACAACAAGGTCTCCTAGAACCTGAAGGGCTGTCTTTGCCCACCCCATTCAAAACATAAGCCTAAAGACTCTCTTATCTTACCCTTCAAAAGTGTGGAAAGGTTACTCCAGAGGCAGTAAGTGGAACAGGAGAAGACCTAGGTGAGCACAACCTTTACAAGCCCCCCAAAACCTTCCCCATGGGCCATAACTAAAACCAGGCTCCCAGGATTGGCCCAGTACTCACTGAGGGAACTCCCCTCAAACATAGTGCAGCAAGGCTCTGGAGACTGAATGTCTGAGCACAAATCTTGCCTGCTCTGCACATTAACTGAGTCATCCTGAACGAGTTTCAATAGCTCTCTGATCCTCCTGTTAATAAAATGGGGCTAGTGGTAGTTCATTTGGGTTTTTCAGTAACATCATATGGAAAACCTAAACAAACCTTTGGCCAACCCAATATACACCTTAGAAAAATTGTTGTGGATTATATGAAAAAGTGGGTATAAAGGCTCTGCAAAATGCCTGGGCCATAGTAAGCTCAAAGTAAATAATAATTACTAGAATTATATTATTATAAAGAATTATATTATTATTATAAAGAATTATATTATTAACTTGGAGAAGGCAATGGCACCCCACTCTAGTACTCTTGCCTGGAAACTCCCATGGATGGAAGAGCCTGGTAGGCTGCAGTCCATGGGGTCACTAAGTCGGACATGACTGAGCAACTTCACTTTCACCTTTCGCTTTCATGCATTGGAGAAGGAAATGGCAACCCACTCCAGTGTTCTTGCCTGGAGAATCCCAGGGACTGCGGAGCCTGGTGGGCTGCCATCTATGGGGTCACACAGAGTCGGACACGACTGAAGTGACTTAGCAATAGCAATATTATTAACTAGAATTATATTATTAGTGGCCAGCTACAGCCTCCTTAAGACTCATTCCATAGCCCCTACTTACATGTCCTAGGGTTTTTAAAGCCATAGAGATTGTGAGTTTCCCAAGGTAAGAAGCTGCATCTGGTTTCTCTTTGGACATCCCACACACATAGGGTAAGCGCTAGTTAGATTAATGTGGGTTTGTATCCAGAGAAAATCTCCTGGAGGATAAGGTGAGGCAATGGAAGGAGCTGCTGTTAGGTAAAGCAAACACAACCCTCAAAACCACTCAGCCAGGAAGCACACATATCACCTGATGTCCTTTTGGCCCCATCATGAGATCTGAAGAGACCAGATGTGTCCAAGCAGGACTGGACTTCCAGCCCTTCCTATGGGATGACCATATCCTACTAATCACGGTCAGCGCCAGGTGGTGGTACCAGGGTGGCTAACAACAAAGATCCTCTTAAACCTGTATAACATTGACCTTCACCACTGAAGTCACAGCATGCAAGTAAAGACAAGAATTCTTAAGAAAGTCAACTGAGTCATACCATAACTCCTGGGAGACATTCTCTCCCTTCCCTTTCTAAGGAAGATATCAAATTTCTCAGGAGCCAACATCAAGATCTCTTAGAATCATTAATGCAAGCTGTTCCATCACAATCTTCTATAGTTAATTCCACCAGTTGGCATGATTTCTGCCCAACACAGTGAGACTCCTAATAGAATATTTAATCTTCTACCTGCAGAAAAGATGCCTTTATGGGCCTTAAGAGTCAACCCAGTCCTTAATTTTCAGAGCTCCATCAACCCCTCTCTTATCCAAAGGAGATAAATGAACACATTCTGCTTGCCTCTCAGATTTTGCTGCTTTGCAGTTCTCTTTATCATTCTGTACTTTGCCTGCTCCAAAGGCAGATTAGCTCTTTTCAAAAGTGCAGCCTCCACCTTCGCACAGAGGACTGCATTGACAGTGTCCAAGGCCTTTGGCAAGAACCTTCCCTCTTGTTTCTTCCCTTAACTACAGTATGTGGCCAACCCTTAAGACCTTGAGCCCCTAAACCTAGTTCACAATCAGCCTCCTATTTGTCAGTGTTTAAGGAGCCCTTCCCCACCCTGCATGAAAAAGAGAGGAAAGAGAAGAGGGTGCATGAAAGGAGAAAGAAAGAAGGGAGGAAAAAAGGAAAAATACCTTTTTAGTAACTTCCCTGTTCAAAGTGCTTACTATACATTTTCATTAACCCTGTGCTTGCAGTTCTACAGATGAAGAAATAGGGGGTCAGAGAAGTTAAGTAGTTTTTCCAACAAACTCAGAGCTGGTGGAACAGGAATGAGATCTCCAACTTGGCTTCTGCAAAGCCTGGGTTCTTGGTACCAGCCAAGTCACTCGTCATCAATTTCTCTCTCCACCCCAACCTCAGGGCCACAGATAATTTTTATTACCTACTAGGTCCCATCAAAACCCCATCCACAGTACACAGAAATAAGATAGAGTCCTTCTCCTTAGGTTTCTCTGATCGAGTCATTCAGGCCATCGATGGGACGTGACCCTTGGCTTGTGCCTTACTGAAACCCTTTCCCCTTTGACGTCATGTGAGCAGGACACAGAGCAAGAGTCACAGGGACGGTGGGAAGGCGCCTGGCAGGCAGTCCTTCTACAAAGCCGTATGGAGCACCACTGCCTGCTAGGCATCACTCAGCCCTCAGGATCCAGTCAGGAGCAAGCCAGACACAGTTTCTGCTCTCAGGAAACTGAGAGTTTAATTGGCAGACAGAAAATAAGCAAATGTGTAATATATGTTCAATGAGTGTTTAAAGATGAATGCTCACAGCAGTCAAGTCCTGATCAGGGAATGGCATCAGGGGCAGGACAAGAGGCTTCCCTGAAACAGTGATGGTGAACAGACTTGAGGCAGAGAAGGAATTAACCAGGGCACAATGGTTGTCACCAAAGGAGGCACAAGTATCACAGACCCAAAAATCAGAACTCTTGCCCAGACATAAGAGGAAGGCCAGGGAGACTGGGCACAGGAAGACTGATGAGAAAGGAGAGCAAAGAAGAGCTGGGGGCTCAGAGAGGGACTTCAGGCAACACCAACATTTCAGCTTAATTGAAACTGTCCCACAGTAAAAAAAATTTCAAATCCAAGACACTCCAAATTGAACAAACTCTCAGACACCCTGTACCTCCCCTCTGCCTGGGAAAACAGATAGAAACCTGAGCCCTTAACTGATATTAAGGCTAACCAGGGTCTTTATTATCTACCACATTGTTCCCCCCCCCCAAAAAATAATTCCCAGCTGCTCCCACCCCCTGGAGAGCACTGACTTTTCATAACTGTAGTGGCTGTGCTGACACGGGCTGTGTTGAAGCCACAGCCATCAAGGCTTTGCATGTTTCCCTGGAATTAATGAGCAGCTGAGGTACATGGTCAGGCATGGGTGCCGGGGCTCAGGGGGCAGTGCATCCTCCACAGCAGGTGGTCCCTCTGACTCCAAGGCATCACCGAAGGCTGAGCTTTTACTAGGGTGTTCTATGATGTGCAGAGGCTGGGCAGACTTTTCTTACAAAAGCAAGTAGCTAAAAAGTTAGGGTGTCATCACTGTTAGATAAATGAGTTTCTGAAGCAGCAACTCCGGGACTTTGAGGCTAAACTTTTCACTCCCCCTTTTCTCCCTGAGTATCTGTTTCAGAAACAACTACTTATGAGGATGAACTTGATGAATGGCTGGCATGTCAAGGATGGACAGGGGAGAACCACTGTTCCCAGAGGCAAGGGGAGAGATGACGTCAGCTTCCAACTGTTATCTACCAGGGGGAGGAGGCCCCACAGGCAGGGGGTTGTTCACTTTGACCCTAGGTCACAGATAACTAACTTGAAGCAAGTCAGTGACAAGTCCTCAATTGCTCTGTAAAGTGAAATCAACTAAGACCAGTGTGTTTCCACCTTATTTGCATATTAGAATAACCTGGGGCGGGGTTGAAACTCTAGACGTCCAGGCCACACACCACACCTATTAAGTCAGCATCCCTGAGGTAGGTCTCAGACATCAGTGTTTCTTCTTCCGAAACCCCTAGAACCTGCAGCCAAGTTTGAGACCTAGTGAAATGGTCATTTTTAGCAGTGCTTCCCACTCCCATTTTGACTCTATTCATCCCTTCTCCTGAGATTAGAAAGGAAACCAGTAAGCAGGTAACCCCCACCATCAACAGGAGTATGGAGTCACTGACCTCTGAGAACCCCTCAGCTTTCATGAAAACCAATCCTGAATGACTTAAAGAGTTCTAGCTACATGCCTGGCTCAGTTACCTCAGACTCATAGGCACCAATACTGATTATGCCACTAGCCTTCTCCTTTAAAATAAATGTGTCAAGTACCACTGACTTCTGTAGGATATTATGGAAATATGTGAGACCTTTTGAGAAACAAAGCCCAGGGTGATCTGTGTGAACTTTAAACTTTTTGTTTTAATTAAAGGAGTGTGGCAGAGAAAACTCATAGAAGATAGACATCCCATGCCAATTCATAGAAGGTTCCACACTGCCCCCACACACAAATAAGAAGTTCTTCTCAACAATTTAAAAGTGAGAACAAGTCACCATGAATTCTTCCTGTTTTCTTTTTACCTTTCCCCCATAGAGCAGCACAGAGGTGTTGATGTGACCTTGACTTAGAAGGATGCTCTCTAGATCACACTTCCTCTCCAGTGCAGGCAGAATGTAAATACACCATGTCCAGGAGTGTGAAGAGGAGACAGAACCCTGTGGGTGGAGCATCATATGGGGCAGATCTGTCTGAATCATGGAATTTTTTCTAAAAGAAAAACTATTTTAAAACACTGTCAGAATTACCAGTAATAAGAGGATCCTCCTGAAGCACAGTGTAGCAGAAGGAATAACAACTGGGTCAAAACTGCCCTGTTTATGTCCATGAGGCCACAGGAGATGGACTTACTTCTCTGATCACTAGAATCATGCCAATATGCAAAGGGGGAAGCCATCAACATTTTAAGACTGGCCCTATGTGTTTGGCTTTCCTAAGACACATTCCAAGATATCTACTGGGCCTCTAACGACATGCTGGGCATGCTGGCAGGCAGTCAAGGATTGAGAAGACACAGCCCTTGTCCTTCTCTAGACAGTTAGCTCTCTTAAAGAAGACAGAAGTTACATACCTGAAGCAGAAGCATTGCAAGCAAGTGTATAATGTATGAGAACTGGCGAGGATGGGGGGCAGGACACGCTGAGACAGTCTAAGACAACCTCAAAGAGGCAGGAACAAATTGAGTCTTGAAGGATGGATAGACTGGCCTTACAGAAAGGAACCTCTAAACTCATAGACAATTTTTCGTGTTGATTTTCACCAAGAAACTAAGCCCTACCTCAAATTTTCTATGGGTATCTTTTAATGGGAAGTTGGAGGTGACAGGAAGAGGGTTTGGATTTCTGGTCATGAAATTTCATTCTCCAAAGGAACTCCTTTCATTCCAAAGGAACAAGAACACCTCCTCAGGTCTAATAGGATATGATTATAATCACAGATTCTGGTCTTGATCATTTTGTCTAATTCACCTCATCCTGGGGTGATCACTGGAGCTCTTTTGACATCTAGAATTCCAACATTCCAGAAGTCACAATCTTTCACAAATCAGTAGCACCAATCTGATGTGTCAGGGTAGAAGTACAGGTTATCTGCGCTAATGGGAAGTGGATGACAGATAATGATCTTTGGAATTCATTTTCATTTTTTTTTAGCACAGTCTTTTTTTCCCATTATATTATGCATACCGTATTAGTCAAACAAGTCCTATGTTCTCTTAACACACACTGCTAGAGACAGGATGACATTTTTTTCCAGAAGTAATCATAAGCAGTTTTAAATTTTCACCCAACAGTGATATACCATCAATTAAGTGTAACATTTCAGCTCAGTTTTTCATGCAGTATAGAACCATTCTCTCTAATACACTTTGACAAACATGGAGATTTCAAAGGTCTAGAGAGATAGCTATGCACAAAGTCACATAACAAGTTGATGTCAGAATTAGGACTAAAACCCAAGTTTCCTAAACCCCATTTCCAGAGCAGTTCTACTTGGTCATGTTGCTACATTTATTATCATCAGTACTACCATGGAAGCATTGTACCTTTAGAAATCACAGAAGGTGAAGGATCTTAGAGATCACCCAATCCAGCACATCTCGTTAAACTTAGAGAACATGAGGTCCAGAGAGGTAATCAGACTAGTTCATAGCCGGGTAACAGTTCTGTGAGTTCACAGGAAGTCAGGTAGCATTACAGATTAGGAAACAAGCTGGGTAGGGAGGAGAGTTGGAGTGACATTTTAAGCCCAGTGTTGACTCATTCTCCTCGCCAGTCATTGCCAAGGACCTGGGGAAGAACCCCCGGTCCTCCTGAAAAGGGTTTCTGTTTGATCCCACAGCAATCCATCAATGAAGCCATACGGACATCGACGCTCCCCCGAAACAGTGGGGCAGGAGCCAGCGGTGCCGGGAGTGGGGAGAACGGCCGGGTGGTCAGCCATGACTTCCCCAAGTCCATGCAATCGATCCCCTGCATGAGCCACAGTTCAGGAATGCCCTTGGGAGCCACTGGATTGTAACTGGAGCAGATGGAGACCCCCTCGGGGAGTATGCCCAGGCTCCCCCAGTTCCATCCCACACCCTTCAGTGCCAAAAACAACAAAATGAAACAAAACCGCCACCAACCACCAGGACCACGAGGAGGAGGATTCAACAGATTTTCCTGAAGAATCAAGAAACCATTTTGCGGCCTCTTCTCCTTTTTCGATGTTCTTTTGCCCTTTTCCATTGGCTAAGTGAGGATGACAAATAACACTGTATGGCAATAAGGGGAGAAAAACCCTGTCACATAGAGCCTGTGTCACTGGAGCACTAATGAGGAAAATGTACTGCTTTCTTTTAATTCAGTTGTTCATGTGTCTTAGTGTGTGCACTGTTTTTTTTCTTACTAATATCCATGGTTTGCAGGTTCTGTTAGATCCCTTCCTTTTCCTTCTTACTCCCAACTCCCTACCCATCCTACTTTAGTTTTCAGATTGGAGATTCAAGATTCGTTCCACCTGACAAGCAAGCAAAAGGAAAACAGCAATCTTCAAATGAATTCATCATGGGAGCTCTCCAAATCCCCTCCACACCTCGGCCCCAAGCCATGGATGGAGACCGACATTGCCGGAGGAGTGGGCTGCCTCTCCACACAAGGCACTGCCCAGGCACTGACTTAGTTAAAAACACATGTGAAGCAACTCAGACCCTGGGTGGCAAAGAAGCTGTAAAGGCAGACATGCAGTTGGAAGAAGACTCATGAAGTTATTGCTGGAGACTCAGATAAAGCTTCTTGGAACGTGTAACAGCCATCTCACAGGCCTTAGGTGGAACAGTATGCTTTGTCATAGAGTCACGCTCAGCCCGGAGGAGTATGTCCTTCTGCTATGCTCAAGCCCAATGGCATTCTGGTGGCTGAAGGGCAACTGGCCTCCTAAACCAAGTTGAGCCTTGGGAATAGCTGGCATCCAGGAAACTCTCATCCCTGATTCTCACTTTTCATTTGATAGTCCTCTGCAGCAACCCCATTGTAGAGTAGACTCTTTCTCCTTGGAGCCTCTGATGTGGGGGAAATAAAAAGAAGGAAAAAAAAAAATATGATGGAAGAACTTTGGAAAAGGAAGCTTCATCCAAGCCCACAAGCAATAGAACTTTCTATAGTGTGCCCTGTCCTAAGACTGAGAGACCAAGTGTGAAGTTTAGGGTTTTAGTGACCTGGAGAACTTGAGTTTTTATGTCCGTGTATGAGTGTTATTGTATCAGGTGGTCAGATGAACTGTCATCTTTAGAAAGTGAAATGCCCAAGGCTGAATGATTTGAAGGATAGGGAGATGGAGTAGGTTGATAACAACACTGGGAGACCTTAAGATCCCTGATCCCAACTTGTAACTTGAAGAGGCCAACCTTCCCCCGGCTAAGACAGAATGAGAACGTTGTAATCCAATGACTAGAGTCATTGGATTGTGCCCACAATGTGAAACTAAAACAAGATTGGAGAAGTGACAGGGTTCATGGAGAGAAGCCTAGGCTGACTACAACTTTGGTTGGGGTCTTGGCACATGGCTTTCTTGGAGATCCCAACTCTCATTCTCGGTGCAGTCAGCTTCCCTCTCTCCAGCACCTCTCTCCTAGGTGCATGATTCATCACCTAGAGTGTGCCGTGTGTCATCAGCATTTACTGAAAACCATATTCTGGCTTGTTCCCTCACCCCCTAACTTCTATCCAATCTTCTCTGCTAGGGATTATCATCAGCAATGGACAAACTAAAGGTTTTGGAGCCTACCTCCAAGTAGATGCTGCATGACTGGCTTCATACGTGGATTCTCTCCATGGACCCCCACCATCTGTATGTCTCTTCCATCCTCCTTTCATCAGCCATAGCAAAGAACCATCCCCAAATCAAACGCTTTGCCCTCTCAATTCAAGTGTCGTTCAGTCTCTCCTATGTCAATGTGGGCATGGTATGTGAAGCAGGATCTCGATAAGGACTGTCACCTTTTGATACTGCCCAGCTGCTGTCCTCCTCATCCATTGCCCTCCCACCAGATTTTCCCTAACCCTTAGCCTACCACTGCAGAATCTGATATGACCCACCTTTGTGGAGTCTGCATTTCAGAGGAGTTCAAAATAACCCTCTACAATCAACATGCTTCAAAAATATTTTTTCTTTGGCCTGGTAAGATGCCTCTTCAGCCACTGAGTTCACCAGTAACATGAGCTGATAATAACAGATCAGCTATGCTAGAAATGAGTGTGTATGCTATGCAGGGGTCCAAGACTCCAGCAGAAGATGTTTTTCATTGACAGAGGGGTGACGGGGAAAACAAAAGTAAGAAAAAAGTTAACTTGTATTATGTATTTTTACTACACTTTTCTTAAAAATAGAGGAATGGGAAAACTGAAGGAGACTGACATTTTTCTCAACAGGAATCCATACTTAACAGTTCTGGCTTTCATTAAATTTTGCTCTTTGGTACCTGGGCCTTTTATTTAACATCTCTCTTTGTTTTAACTCTCTTGGCAGATGTGTGAAAGGATTTTTGCTTGATCAAACACTAAATATTTTTCTTGGTTCCTGTTTTTCTTTCAAATAGACAGGTTTTTTTTCTTTTGGTATTTGCATAAAATGAAAATATCACCAAGAATTAAATCACTGTGGATCCATTATCTACTTTTCATATTTGTCCATTCCATTTTTGTGCCATTTCTGAAGCCAGAGCACTAAACTATGTTATTTCCTTATTGTTAAGCCTAAGTTCAGTGCATTTTCAATGGTGACCAATACTCCTGCCTCAAGAACAGTTCTTCAAACAAAGTCATTGCAGATGAACTAGATCACTGTGGTTTATTCACCCAAATGAGCAAACAACAACAAAAAGACAGAATGGTACTGGTTTTCAAGGTTATGGTTCCAATTGCATAAGCAGCAGGGTTTAACTTGCAGTGGTCACAGCACCGCTAGGGAACTGGATGGTTCACACGGAATGTCTTCCAGGCATCCCCCCAGTTGCAGTCCAGGTATACCTATGATGTACAGAGTCACAACTGAAACCAAATCTAGATCAGACTTATAAAGAGACGATTGTGGTCCTCAGACCACCAGACCCCTCTTCTTGCCTGAAAGTTATTCTTTCACTCGAGCAAGATGGACTCTGTAAAGGACTTGACATTTTTTGACACGTAAATAGCAATGATTAAGAACAGCTTCAGGTGTTTTCTTTACTAGGGAACTTTGCACATTAGAAGGGGCCAGAGGTCTAAAATAACAGTGGCATTTCAAGCAGTGACTACCACAGTTTAAAAGGGTTGGCGGAAGGGAAAGAACCTAGCAGACCTGTGTGAGGTTTCAGTCACTGTTCAGACCCACTCGCAGTCACCTCCAGCATCTAGGGTGCTTCTGAATGAGGAAGCCCTTAGCACCAGCTGCCACAAGGAGAAAACTGATCGGTCACCTTCCCATCAAATAGTTGGGACAGCGAGCATGATGGCTATAAGAGCACAGGTTACTATGCACTGAGCACTCACTATGTGAAGCACTCGTCATATCTTCTAAAGCGTGACAGGGGCCAATAAGAAATGAGGAATCCCAGACTTAAAAGAGATACCACAATCTCCTCACAGTCTTGTAAGTGACAGAGCAGAGATTCTGCCAGGAACCCAAAGGCTTTCCATTGCCCACCTCATTGTTAACCAGGTTATAATATGAACAGGAAAATCAGGGGTGAACAGGAAAATCATAGGCAAATAGTCCTCTGCCTTCCTCTAATACCAAAGTAACTGAAAATGGAATGGTGCAAGGTACACAGGCCACAGCTTTCGGAAAGTCAGTCTATCCTCTTGGGGCATGAGAGATCACTAATCCGGACAGGATTAGCCCAAAAGGAAAAGAGGAGAAAGAGTCACTTTGGGCCCTTTTAAAATATCAATATTCAGGCTAAAGAGTAGCAAGCAGGCTGGAAAGGGGGCTGGAAAGCAGGCTCCCCTGCAGAATAGCTGCTTCAGCCTGAAGAAGGCTCCTCAAGGCTATCCAGAGGAAGTGGAGCTAGCTTCTGAGTGGACAAGACCAGGATCAGTTGTGGGACTAAAGAAGGAGTTCATAATGGTCCAAGTATCCCCATGGTAGAATGGGACAGCCCCTGGAGGCGATGCCACTGATGTGAAAGTTGAAATATATATCCTCTAATGTTCCTTACTTTATCTTTGCATCTCTGCAGCCCTGTTCAGGTTATCCGCTAAGTACACTCTGATATATGTTAAGAGGAGGTCAACAAGGCCCTACAAAAATGGGCATAAATATCACTAAAATCATGTCCAAAATCAACTTATCCTCATAAGAGACAGATGGCAAGTTCCTTCCTCAACAAATACTAACGTTCCCTCTAGGAAAAAATATCTATGGAGGTCCATTTCTGTCATGCTGCTGCTACTACTCTTTAGCTACAGTCATGTCCAACTCTTTTGCAACCCCATGGACTGTAGCCTGGCCAGGTTCCTCTGTCCATGGGATTTCCTAGGCAAGAATACTGGAGCAGGTTGCCATTTCCTCCTCCAGAGGATCTTCCTGACCCAGTGGCCGAACCTGCATCTCCTGCATTGGCAGGCAAATTCTTTACCACTGAGCCATCTGGGAAGTCCCTGGTGTGAGTCTGGCCACTGACAAATGACCCTAATAGAGTGCTTTGTAATTTTCAGAAGCAAATTTTGTTTCTTAAAGTTTCCAGATCACACCTTGAACAAAGAAGCAATGTAGTGGAATGGAAAGGCCAGTAGATGAGATGAGGATTCACAATGCCCAGCTTCCTCTCCTCTGGTCTTTTCAACCTAGGACAAGAAAATTCACTACCTGAGCCTCATTTTCCTATCAAAGAAATGGGACATCTAGTGTCAAGTTAGGCAGTGACTCTAGACTCTAAATGCATTCTGGAGTCACGTAGGGAACTTTAAACAAAATCACCAATGCCCAAGATGCATCTCCAAATCCAGTTCGTCTGAATGCATGCATATTTGTTGTTCTTTTATTATTGTTTTGTTTTGAATTTTCAGGTGATTAAAATGTGCAGCCAAGATTGAGCACTACTACAATCAGGCTATCATAAGGATAAAGAAAATGCTCATGAAAACTTAAAATTTCAAAGTACTAATTAGGGTTATCTATAATAGGCCAGACCAACACCAGAACCTTGGTTACCTGATGGCAGTCAAATCTCCATGGCCCCAGGAGAGAAAATACCATTACATTAATCTGATACAAGGGAAGGCTACGATACAGTGCCCAACTTGGGCTCTAAATGCTTCTTTACCCTTTAGGCATGTTTGTAATATTAATAATAACATTCTGCTGGGGGGGTGGGTGGGCAGAGCAGAGAAAAAGACGTTAGAGATAAGATATAATCATCAGAGGAGCATCCTCAGGAAAGGGGAGGAGAAAAAAAACAAGTCTGTCAGATGAGTCAGCTTTCAACACAGCCAGTTATTTTCCAAACTGGAAAACTACTTGGCTGTTTCCATTATAGAACCAGATCCCACCACCTGGATTTTGAATATCATCCACCAGAAATCACAGCCTATCAGCCTCATCTTTCACAGGCACTCCGGGTCCTGCTGGGGACAACTCTAACTTCTTTCTCAATGGTATGCTCACCATTTTTATAGCACTACATACAGGGGAGGAGGGAACCAGCCTTTGCTCAGCACTAACTGCATACCAAGTAGGATTTTAGAGCTTCACAAACATCTCATGGAGTCCCCAGAACTATTCTGGGAGGTGGGAATCTATCACACCTCTTTTCCACGGGAGGAAATGGAAGCTCAGAGTGTTTCAGAACCCAAGGCCATGAAGCCCATCAATGACTTGACCAAGATTCTAAGCCCAGTTTGTCTCTCTCCAAAGTCACTGCCTTTTCCCTTTCATTGATCATCTCCTAAGATGATCACCATGCTAAGGAAAAGCATGCAACTAAGACAGAAAATATTTTGTCTACAGCCTCCATCATAGTCAATTTGTGGTGCCATCTTGGGCAATTCATTCCCCTGTTCTGAGCCTCAGTGGCCGTGTTTGTGAAATAAGAGAAGGGAGATTAATCTAATTGATCTCAAACCCCCTTGGTTGTAGCCTTATGTCAGTGGTTCTCAACCAGATGTGATTTTGTGCCCCTGGGACCCTTGGCAAAGTCTGGAAATATTTTTTGTTACCATAACTGGAGGTAGAGGCTGCTACTGCAATTTAGTAGGTAGAGGCCCAGGGATGCTGCTAAACATTCGACAACACACAGGGCAGCCTCCCACAACAATTATCCAGCCCACAATATCAATAGCACGGAGGCTAAGAAGCCCTGTCTCCACAATTATAGCATCTCAATACTTTGGATATAGATGAATGCAAGACAAGCCTTAATAGTAAAAGGGCAAGGATTCTGAGCCAGGTGAACCATCGGAAAGAATAAACAGTCACATGAATTTAGACAAGGAAGAAACTGAGTTTAGAGAAGTAGGTTGAGGCCAGAAGAGTTTGGCCAACAGCATAAACGTAGAGAGTGCACAGAAGCCAAGGCTAGGGTCCATGAGGCATCCAGACAGAACTGACAGCTGTGATGGAGGAGGAAGCAGAAGCCTCTGCTTGCCTTAGTGGCTCACGCTCTGCCCAGTCACATTTTGCAAGTGACTCTGCATCCGGAGCCAAAGAAACCTAACAATAAGACCTATCCACTCCCCAAAAAACCTAGTAAGCTTCATTTCTAACCCTAGAATATACATTCTTCTTTCCTAAAAGAGTAGACAACAAGCACCCATGTCCACAGGCAGATGCCATAGGGAATATGGAGGCAAAAAAGAGATAGTCCTGTCTCTTGGAGAGTCAGGAAGGAAAAATAAGACTCATAAACACAAGTATGTATAACATGAGGTTGAAGGTAGATTTTTTTTTTTTAAAAAAAAGGCAGTTCCTGGATCTAGCCTTCCACAGGCTACTCATCACCTTGTGTCCAGCTGCTAAAAATGGCACTCTGGGGACTTCTCTGATGGCATAGTGGATAAGAATCTGTCTGTCAAAAAAAAAAAAAAAAAAAGAATCTGTCTGTCAGTGCAGGGGATACGAGTTCAATCCCTGGTCTGGGATGATCCCACATGCCATGCACCTGAGCCCATGTACCACAACTCCTGAGCCCCTGTGCACCTAGAGCCTGTGGTGTGCAACAAGAAAAGAGTAGCCCCCACTCGCCCACAACGAGAGAAAGCCTGTGCAAAGCAAGGAAAACCCAGAGCAGCCAAAACAAATAAATCAAACTAAAAAATAAAAAGGGCACTCCGAAATTTACCCCTCCAATCCAGATGATGCCTTCACAAGACCAGGGGCCTTGTCTGCTTCAGCATAATGCCAGAATGTAATAGATCCTCAGTCAACATTTGCTGAATGACTTGATGAATGGGAAAGGAAGAGCTGAAATGCCCTTTGGGGTACAGAAGAGGCAGAGATCATTCCTGACCGGGGAAATAATCAGAGGAGGAGATGACGTGTGTGTGCTGCCTTGAGGTTCTATAGACATCACACAGTCAGAGATACAAGAGAGGACCGTCAAAGAAGGGAAACAGAACAGGGGTGTGAAGGCAGGAATGGGTGGGACCTGTTTGGGAAAGGGCATGTTCCCAATACAACTGGCACTCCATGGCCAAGGTGAGCAAGGAGAAGGCTGGACTGGACATTGGGAGCTGTTACTTAATTCATTCTGAAATAGGGAATTGAGGTTTTCTGGGATGAGAAAGAAATTCACTCAGAAAGCAGGTATTAAGTTCAGCAAGAAGCATATTTCAGGCATCTACTATATGCCAGGCACTATGTAAGCACTTCATGACACTCCTCTCACCTCATCCCCAAGGCAGGAAGACTGTGAGGCAGAAGGAGCATCCCAATTCGATACCTGAGCCAAAACACCCCAGAAGCGGAAGGAGAAACTCAGCTACCTAGAATTCCCATAATTCCTATAATATGGGAACAAATCATAGAAAGCCATCTGTCCTCATAACAGTTCTAGTTAAAAAAAAAAAAAAAAACAGAAGGACACTACTGGGAGGAGACAGACCCACCACCTATGGGTGGCATTTGCTTGACTATACTATTAGCCACCGGGGAGGAGCCAGTGACTTCAAGGGCACCTAGAGGGATTGAACCACCAAAGACACAAAGAAGGGTTCTGACCCCTGTCTATACTCAGTAAAAGGGAACCACGGTCAATCCATAAATCACGACCACAAGCAGGGGAAGGACAGTCACCACTCCTCCACAGCAAAACCTCCTCAGTTCCTGGCGGATGGGCAGGGTTTTGGCCCCTCAGAAATGTTGACAACGGTATCTTACAGGCATCACATGGCAGGGGACCCTTGGGTGTATTTAGATAAGGATTCTGTTGTGTGTGTTTGAACTATTGCCACAGCAAGGCTGCTGCTACCAACAAAGAAAGCGGGACACAAAGTCAATCCATAAACACCAAGATACGGGAACCATGTGGTACAATAATCAGTGGTGATTTGTTGAACATCTGCTCTGAGCTGGGTATTTCACATATACTGTCTGATCGCACGCTCACATATCCTTGTGGAGACAGACTTGCATTTCCATTGGATGCGTGTTTTACATCAATGAATGTAAATCAAAACAGTTCTGAAAGGTTAGTAGGGACCTTAGAAATCATCTAATCATTATTTTATCCAACTATATTTTATATAAAAAAACTATATTTAAAAAAGAAAAAAAGTAAACTTGAGGCCCCAGAAAGTAAGTGACTTGCCCAGAGTTGTGTAAGTTCCCAATTAAACCAAGACTAGCTAGAAGCTACCTGTTCTGGCTCCAAGCCCAGGGTACTCTGCATGCAGCAAAGAGATCTCACACTCAAACAACAAGCTCTTGACTGGAGAATTCCATGGACAGAGGAGCCCAACAGAGGAGCCTGGTGGGCTACAGTCCATGGGGTCGCATAGAGTCATGTCTGTGCGACCCCAAGACTGAGGGACTAACACACACATACCCACACAATAGGCAGGGCTAGTTAAGTGCGTCTGGATAAACCACGATCTGAGGAAGGTGGGGTTTTGTTTTGTTTTGTTGTTTTGTTTTTTGGTTTTGGTTTGAGGCATCCAAAACTAAGACTAGTCTCAATCTAAATAAAGCAGGCAAATGCCTAGATGGTGGGACTCCAGGATTGTGATACAAATTTCCCCCAAATGTTTCCTTGGTGTTCACTGTGTTCCCCAGATTCCTTATCCAGGATAAAGCCTTTTATTCCACAAAGTTAAGTTTCTTTGTGTGTGCTCTTAGTAAATGAAAATATAGAAAATTCAAACTGTATTTCAATGCCTATTACAAGGTGTTTTCTTGGTAGTGGCATTTGATAAGAATGGTAAAGAGGCACCTGAAGAACATGATAAGCATAAGGAAGAAGAGCAAAGAATTCAGGATGGAAAATTAAAGGTTACTGAAGGCAATGCTGTATTTTTACATTTAGGAAGCCCTTGTTTTAATGTAGTTACCTTAAAAAGCAGTCATGAAGAGATAGCAGAAATTGATTATTCAGCAGACAAGCATGAGGCTGGATGTATATGGAGTTTGAAGTGGAAAATTAAACAGTTATCCCAAACAATTCTGGGAGGAAAAGAATGATTTTTAAAGGACTTCATTATCTAGATTAAAAAATGAAATAAAACACCTCATTAGCCTTTTTGTCATCTTGCCTTGAAACTATAATTATTTAAAAAATCATTTTGGTTTTTCTTCCCAAAAAATGGGTTGTGAACTAGAGGTTCTGTCTTTACACACAAACTCACTTAGGAAGAAAAAAACTGTTAATTTGACTGAGTCATCAGCCTAATGAACTGCTTAGAAACCATTTACTGATTATATAAAAACTAAATTCTCAGCTATGGGAAAACTGCTAAAAAGAGATCAATGCAATACTGAGAGTAAACACCTGTGGGTTTTGCCACCTGGCAGCCCTTCCTTTGGGGAACTGCTACCATCACCCTGTAATCATGTGGTCCAGGTGGTGCTGAAGTACCCTGCCCCTCCCTGCATCCCTGCCAGGCAATTCTAGTCCTTTTTTGCCCCAGCCACAATGATTGGGCGAGACGTGATCTCATGACCCAAATTCAGTTAATTAGAACTCTTCCTTGGGACATTTTTAATCTGAAGTTTGAATGACAAGGGGGGCCTTCCATTTTGAGTTCAAGCTAAAATTATCCAAGGGCTATCTTCTGAATCATAGAGTTCCAGACTCCTCTGCAGTAGACGAGAACAAAGACAACTCAGCCCAGCCAAGATGCAGGCTGGAGGGAAAGAGTTCCAATGTCCCCTGAGCCCCTGAGACTAGCCCTTACCTGGACTTCTCAGTGGTGGGAGATCATTGCTGGTCTCTTGCCTAAGCTATTTTGAGTTATATTTCCATCTCTGACAACAGGAAGAATTCTGATTCTTCAATCAGTGACCAACTAAGAACTGTATAATAACTAATTAGGAAAAAGAATATCAGTAACTGAGCTCGAACCAGTTGCTCTATGGTAGCAACTGGTTTCAAATTGGTTTGACCATATTCAAATTTTTCCTGCCCAAACTGTCTTGCAGGCACCAGTATCACCATTCTGGCTTCTGTCTGCCTCTATTTTCTTCTGTGCTATCAGGGAAAAGAAAACCTTCCTGCTAACCTGTCTTTGGGGGGATGCTGGGACAGTGAACTCACAAATAAGGCAAAAGTTCTCTGCAAAGACTTGGTGTTAAGGCAGCAGTAACTCTTCAGATGAGTTTCTTTCTGTCCATAAAAGTCTATCCAATTCGTCTTTTCAGAAGGGGTCTATTAGCGGAGGGTCTCCCTCTACTTTCTCTCCCTCTCCTCCTCTGTCTCTGTCTGTATCTCCTGTCAAATCGCTTCAGGGATGTCTTGTTCATGTTTATTTCTGTTCTGCAGCATAGATCGGACACTTACAATAGGCCATCAACTGTGCCTTACGTGTGCTGCCTCTGATGGAAGCACACCAAATGCATCAATTCTGTGTGGATTTGAGGGAGACTGCATAGATAAATGAGAATCTAGAAAGAGACAAAAATGATGGAGGCAACGTGTACTGACTGACCAGCCAGTAAGGACAGGCAGCTGTGGAGTGCTTTTGGAAGTCCCTGAAAAGTCTATTCTCACCCTATCAACTCACACACACAAAATTCCACTCACTCAATTTAATTCTTTTCCTTCAAGTGACGGTTGTTCTGGAATAACAATATTTCACATTGCCACAGAATTCTGCAGCTACAAACCTCTTTCATAAGTATGGTCTGTCTTGATCCATAGCACTGTCCTGAATGATGGGCAGAGTAGAGATAAGCACATCTGTTTTCTCAATTAAAAGCCAAGGCTGTTAGACACGACTGAACGACTTCACTTTCATGCATTGGAGAAGGAAATGGCAACCCACTCCAGTGTTCTTGCCTGGAGAATCCCAGGGACAGGGGAGCCTGGTGGGCTGCCGTCTATGGGGTCTCACAGAGTCGGACACGACTGAAGAGACTTAGCAGCAGCAGCAGCAGCAGGAAGGTCAAGAGATGCACCCAAATTTACAGAAGCAAAACTGGGTTAGCTGGGACTGGCATATGAACCCCTGATTCATGATCTCTTCACTATATCTAAGGATGCCTCCAGACAGCTGCTGATGATGGATACCCCCATTTCTTTTTAAAGATTTTTGTTGATGTGGACTATCTTTAAAGTCTTAATTGAACTTATTACAAAATTGCTTCTGTTTTCATGTTTTAGTTTTTTGGCCAAGAGGCATGTAGGATCTTAGCTCCCTGACCAGGGATTGAACCCACATGCCCTGCGTTAGAAGGCAAAGTCTTAATCACTGGGCTGAAAGGGAAGTCCCGGGATACCCCTTCTGTGGAGGGAAAAAGCAAAAGCATGCATCAGCTAACTTGATGTGTTTGGCCCAGGACTGGCCCTACAAACAAAAGAATGAAGAGAAGAAAACTGACATTGTTTTACAGGCAGAGTCAAACCAAAGGGTGACAGGTGTCTTTGTTGCCTTCTAGAAATTGGCAATGGAGAAGGCACTGACGAACCACTCCAGTATTCTTGCCTGGAAACTCCCATGGACGGAGGAGCCTGGTGGGCTGCAGTTCATTGGGTCACTAAGAGTAGGACACGACTGAGCGACTTCACTTTCACTTTTCACTTTCATGCATTGGAGAAGGAAATGGCAACCCACTCCAGTGTTCCTGCCTGGAGAATCCCAGTGATGGGGGAGCCTGGTGGGCTGCCGTCTATGGGGTCACACAAAGTCAGACACAACTGACGTGACTTAGCAGCAGCAGCAGAAATCGGCAGATTCTGCTCACCCTCCAGATGGTTGCAATGAATGCCTTCTAAGGAGTGAACCAGGAGCCTTTTGAATTCCTTCCTCTGTGGGACAAGCGAACAGAGATGCTGCTGCCATTTTCCCTAAGAGCATAGCCCCTCTCCTCTATATAGTGACAAAATTATTTTTAAAATATGGATTAGAAGAGTATCAGATTATTCAGCTTCTCAGTCACATAACTTTCTAGAAGCCAGCCACTGTCTGACAGCATTACACACACTCTCTCTTTCAATATCCAAGAAAGTGGTCAGAGAAGTGGGCATCATCTGTCTTCACTTGCCCAGCATCATAGAACTGCCAGTCAGTGGAGCCAGGTTTGCATTTCAGAGCTGTCTGGCTCCAAACTTGCCTTTATCCCAGCCTAGCAGAAAGAGAGATGCTCAATCTTCATTAAGAACCCAGAATCATGGCTTTGTAAACTAGCTCTTGGTTACTTTTTTGGAGATGGGGATTTACAATGAAAATCAATTCTCTACCATGCCCTCTTTCCTTCTATACCCATTAAAGAAAGGGTTGCTTCAGGGACACACATATGGCCTCATTCTAGCTTCAAAATAACCCTGTGAAGAGCACAGAGCAGGCACTCTGATCCCCACTTTACAGATGAGCAAACAGAGGCTCGGAGGCATTCAATGGGTTGCCCAAGATCAAACCAGGACACTTAACTAGAAATCTTCCCAATCCGCTGCCTCACTAAGCCTAGTACATATTTGGTACCCAATGAATTAATGAATTAATAATGGATGATTCAGTTCAAGGACCGCGTCTCAGAAGGATTGTGCTTTCACTTTCTCAACATGCAGTTCTGCCTGTTTCCCTGCCATGAAAAACCAAGACTCATGAAATGGTCAAATCTGTGGAAGCTCTTCCTCCAGCGGACCTTGAGGCAGGGATCAGCAGTGTTACTTTCTTTCAACTTGGCATTCCCTGCCCCCACAGAGAGGCATCAGCCCACCCATAGGTTCAGTTCCATTTGCTCTTTTCTCATCTGTCTGATCACTTGCCCCTTTCCACTGGCTGGCACCCTGCCGACATCCATACTTCTCATCAACCCCCGCCTTGGCATCGGCACTCTGAACCATTTCTGTCCATCCCTCTCGCAGGCCAGCACAGCAAGACCAAAGCAGCAAGAAGCAAATGTGGAATTCAAGTCAGAAGGCTGGAGGCAGACCAGACTGGCCACCTCAGTCCTGCAGAAATGACATTCCAACTGTGCTAATCTTATTACAAAGGTGCAGCCATGCCTCTACCAGGGAGGGGAAGGTGAAAGAGATCACGGTTGTCTGAGACTCACAGGATTATCATTTTCTACTGTTGAGTTAATCATATGCAATCTTCTAGATCCCTGGACTCTCACAATTAAGCCAGAGAACTGGGCGGGATGGTCACGATCTAACACATGCCTACTGCATGCCTACTTTCAGGGTTATGGAAACTCACCACCTCTTACAAGTAGCTGTGTCGACCCTTAGCCTGCTCTTTTAAAATGCAGTATATGAACCAGAGACAGGTCCCTTGGCACTGCTTCTTGGTTTGCCCTCCCAAATGTCCCCATTCTTCCCAGAGATGAAAAAGTAATTCTCACCTCCTCATATCCTGTACCCATCAAGGTAAACATAGCTATGGTCTCTATGATATCAATATATCATGTAATATGGTTTCCTTACTTTCCAGGGTCATGTGAAGGATCAACAAAAGCTATATGTGTGTCCATGCATATTTATCTGCATGCATTTTGTAAACTTCCTTGAGCTACACCAGCTGTAAGGGAGCATCACTGATACTATTGTTATTATCACTTTCATGGTTTGTATCCCTCCCCTGCATTCTAGTAATGCTCTACCTTATCTCTCTACCCCTAAATTGTAGCCCAGGACAGCTCAACATCACCAACTCCCTCCCTCAGGATGAAAAGATACGTGCATGCTAAGGCCTTCAGTCGTGTCCAACTCTTTGTGAACCCATGACTGGAGCCTGCCAGGCTCCTCTGTCCATGGGATTCTCCAGGCAAGAATACTAGAGTGGGCTGCTATGCTAGTAGCTCAGATTTCATGAGCATGGGGTTAAACAAACATTTTGCATCATTAGCCACTTAGTCCTCACAAGAATTTGGCCTATAAAAGATTGAGAGTGTCCAATTATAAATGAGGAAACTGAGGCCAAGAGAAAATAAGTCATTTGCCCAAGATTAAAAGTTATAAAAGGCAGAATCAAAATTAGGGCCCATGTCTGGAACCTCAGAGCCTGACCATCTAACCATAAGACTAGCAGGTTTCAGAAGTCGTCAAAAGCCATGCTTCTGTTCCATTCATTCATTAGGAGTTGAGGACTTTGAAAAAGAGTTCCCGTCCCCAAGAGGAAGTGCTCTGGGCAACAGAGCAGAAGGGAAGCAGGCAGCCCAGAGGAGTGCCTCTGTCACTGTCATCCTTGGTGGCTGGAGTTCAGCCTAGACACAGAGGCTGACGAAGCCCCAGCTCTGCATGTGGCCCAGATGTTTTTTGGAGGGAGGAACAATCGATCATCAATGAAAGTACCAAGGCCCGGCCTCCACTCTGCAGAGATCCATCTCTTCTCTAGGCCAGCTTCTGAGGAGGAGGAGTCCACAAAAATCTCAAAATCATGGAACATAAGCCATAGAAGGGTTCTTCATGCTTGAGGATGAACTGAGAGCATGACGGCATGGTAGCTAAGACTCAGGAATATGGCATCTTGTGCTCAAATCCTGGCAGCAGGATAACATCAGGCAGCTGGTTAACCTCTACAAGCTTCTATGTTCTCATCTCTAAAATGGGGATAAAGATGCCTTCACAAGGCTTCACCAAAGCACCTCAAGCATGTTCAGCACATGGCACAAAATCAGGCACACTCTAGTCCTCGCACGTATGTTAGTGATAATGACCACAGAGAGAGAGTTAAGCATCTTCTATGCAACTTTTGGTTCTCTAAATGTCATTTTCATTTTGAATTAGAGAAAGAAGCAATGTTTCCCAAAACTTGTCATCATTTTGTTTTTCCTCAATTGGCTCTCATGCAAAAAAAGAAGGAAAAAAAAAAAAAAAAGACAAACGTGCCTCTCAGCTCCTGTTTTGTCCAAATCTCTGTTTCACAAATAAGGAACTGAGTCCTGTCAGAGGAACAGCTCTCCTCCAGCTGTCACAGAGCAAGTGAAGGTAGAACTTGAGAAGAGCAGAGGGCAGAACTCCCACAGTCTACCCAACACTGCTCTGCAAGGCCCACGATCCTTGAGGGGAATCAGGAGAGGAAAGGAAGGTGGCAAACCTGTGACCTCCGAGGCCACTGGACATGATGACCCGCGCTGCTTCTGCACCTGACAGAGCACCCCAAAGAAGCCCCAGGTATATAGACAGTGGGATCCAGGGTGCTGAAACTGGTGTCCCTCCTTCTGGGCCACTCAGACTGGCAGCAGGTTAGCATCACATCCTCAACTGGTGTCAATAATCTATGCTTAGAATCAAAAACTGAAATGAGTGATTTTGTGGCAAAGCCAGGACTAACATCCAAATCTCCTAAATATTTCACTCAAGGACTTCCCTGCTGGTCAAGTGCTTAAGAGTCCATGCTACCAATGCAGGGGGTATGGGTTGGATCCCTGGGTGGGGAAGTTCCACATGCTGCATGAGGAGGCCAAAAAAAAGAAAATATTTGGCTCAAAAAAACTGACCAACCTAGATTGCTGCCCTGTTTTTATTTTTTATAAGACTATTTTTAGAGCAACTTTAGACTCATAGCAAAATTGAGAACAATGTACAGAAATTCTCATATACTCCTTGCCCTCATATCAGCATAAAGTGAGTGAAAGTCGCTCAGTCATGTCCGACTCTTTGTAAACCCATGGACTATACACTCCACAGAATTCTCCAGGCCAGAATACTGGAGTGGGTAGCCGTTCCCTTCTCCACGGGATCTTCCCAACCCCGGGATCAAACCCAGGTCTCCTACATTGCAGGTGGATTCTTTACCAGCTGAGCCACCTGCCCCATTATCAACACCCCTCACAAGAGGGGTACACTTGCTATAATCAATTAACCTATGATGACACATCACCATCACCCCAAGCCCATAGTTTCCATTAGGGTTCACTGTTAGTGCTGTACATTCTAGGGGTTTGCATAAATGCATGATCAAACATATCCACCATTATAGTGTCAGGCAGAGATTCACTGCCCTAAAAATTCTCTGGGTTCTGCATATTCATTCTTTCCTCCTCCTCACCCTTGACAACCACTCGTCTTCTTACTGTCTCTACAGTTTTACTTTTTCCATATCATCATACAGTTGTAACCCTATAGTGCACAGCCTTTTCAGAATGGCTCTGGCTGCTCTGGTTTCACTGCTGTGTAACAAGCTGCACCAAATGTCACCTCCAACAATCACATTCTGTGGGTCAGGGATTTAAACAGGACACAGCTCTTCTCTGATCCTTGATGTCTTCTCTGGCTGCAGGTTCAGCTCAGTTGCTCAGTTGTGTCCGACTCTTTGCGACCCCATGAATCGCAGCACGCCAGGCCTCCCTGTCCATCACCAACTCCCGGAGTTCACTCAGACTCATGTCCATCGAGTCAGTGATGCCATCCACCCATCTCATCCTCTGTCGTCCCCTTCTCCTCCTGCCCTCAATCTCTCCCAGCATCAGAGTCTTTTCCAATGAGTCAACTCTTCCCATGAGGTGGCCAAAGTACTGGAGTTTTAGCTTTAGCATCATTCCTTCCAAAGAAATCCCAGGGCTGATCTCCTTCAGAATGGACTGGTTGGATCTCCTTGCAGTCCAAGGGACACTCAAGAGTCTTTTCCAACACCACAGTTAAAAGCATCAATTCTTCAGTGCTCAGCCTTCTTCACAGTCCAACTCTCACATCCATACATGACCACAGGAAAAACCATAGCCTTGACTACATGGACCTTAGTCAGCAAAGTAATGTCTCTGCTTTTGAATATACTGTCTAGGTTGGTCATAACTTTTCTTCCAAGGAGTAAGCGTCTTTTAATTTCATGGCTGCAAGCACCATCTGCAGTGATTTTGGAGCCCAAAAAAATAAAGTCTGACACTGTTTCCACTGTTTCCCCATCTATTTCCCATGAAGTGATGGGACCGGATGCCATGATCTTCATTTTCTGAATGTTGAGCTTTAAGCCAACTTTTTCGCTCTCCACTTTCACTTTCATCAAGAGGCTTTTTAGTTCCTCTTCACTTTCTGCCATAAGGGTGGTGTCATCTGCATATCTGAGGTTATTGATATTTCTCCTGGTAATCTTGATTCCAGCTTGTGTTTCTTCCAGTCTAGCATTTCTTATGATGTACTCTGCATAGAAGTTAAATAAGCAGGGTGACAATATACAGCCTTGACATACTCCTTTTCCTATTTGAAACCAGTCTGTTGTTCCATGTCCAGTTCTAACTGTTACTTCCTGACCTGCATACAGATTTCTCAAGAGGCAGGTTAGGTGGTCTGGTATTCCCATCTCTTTCAGAATTTTCCACAGTTTATTGTGATCCACACAGTCAAAGGCTTTGGCATAGTCAATAAAGCAGAAATAGATGTTTTTCTGAAACTCTCTTGCTTTTTCGATGATCCAGCAGATGTTGGCAATTTGATCTCTGGTTCCTCTGCCTTTTCTAAAACCAGCTTGAACATCAGGGAGTTCACAGTTCACGTATTGCTGAAGCCTGGCTTGGAGAATTTTGAGCATTACTTTACTAGCATGTGAGATGAATGCAATTGTGAGGTAGTTTGACCATTCTTTGGCATTGCCTTTCTTTGGGATTGGAATGAAAACTGACCTTTTCCAGTCCTGTGGCCATTGCTGAGTTTTCCAAATTTGCTGACATATTGAGTGCAGCACTTTCACAGCATCATCTTTCAGGATTTGAGATAGCTCAACTGGAATTCCATCACCTCCACTAGCTTTGTTCGTAGTGATGCTTTCTAAGGCCCATTTGACTTCACATTCCAGGATGTCTGGCTCTAGATGAGTGATCACACCATCGTGATTATCTGGGTCATGAAGATCTTTTTTGTACAGTTCTTCTGTGTATTCTTGCCACCTCTTCTTAATATCTTCTGCTTCTGTTAGGTCCAGGCAGGAAGACTCAAAGGCTAAGCCTAGGCCACCACCGGGGACTGGAATCATCTGGAGGTTCCTTTAGCTTCATGTCTGGCGCCTGCACTGGGATGACTGGGTCTTCCAGTCACTTTCAAGGTTTACACGCGGCCTTTCCACGTGGCTTGTGCTTCCTCAGTGTGGTGGTTCCCAGGTAGTCGTGAGGTTCAGGCTCCAAGCATGAGTGTGATGGTGAACAAGGCACTTCCCTTATAATCCTCCCTCAAAATCATGTGGCATCACTTCCATTATATTCTATCAATCAAAGCAATCACAAGCTCACCCAGAGTCCAAGGGAAGGGATGAAGCTGCCACATCTCAATGGAGGGACTGTCAAAGAGTTTGCAAGCATTTTTTAGTGGTATGGCTGCCATTGTGTGTGTATCTCACCAGCCTAAAAATGGCCTTAAGCTTCTCGGGGTCAGAGCCACACCGTACACTTCCCTTCTCAATTCTAAGCCTGAAACAGCGCTTAGAGTTTCATTTATGATTAAATGACATTAACATTTTGATCTGAGCCTCCACCCAACACTGCAGCTTCTTGTCAGGGCTCTGGTCAGGGTTGGCTCTTAGTTCTATACCATCCTTCCTTCTTCCCTTTTTAGCCTCACTTTCTTTACCTGCTCCACTGCTAAAACCTGTCACAGTTCTACTTCAAAATTATCCAAAGTTCTAACCTCCACTGATGACATCAGAGCACAACTCTCTGGCAAAAAATCTTTCACCAACACTTAAGGCTTTTAGATCCACAGGATGGTTAGTCTGCAAGCCCTGCCCCATGCCTACGCCTCTGACCTCAGTCATCTTGTTCCCCAGCCCATTCATTGTGCCCTAGCCTCCGATGCACTAAGTCACTCCCACCTCTAGGCTTTCACATTCGCCCCACCTCCCAAAATTCAACTTCCTGCAGCTCTTTGCCCACCTGCTCATTTTTACCCTTCAGACATCAGCTTGAATTTCTAAGAATGGCTACCTGAGCACCCTCTCTCCCAACACCCATGGTCCCCACATACCAGTTATTCTAACTGTGATGTTTTATATATTCTTCTTCATCTTCTGTCTTGAGGCCCTGTCACTAGTGTTCACTGCTCTGCCCTCTGCAACCAGAATCTTCTCTGCCCCCACAGTATGTGCTCAATAAGTATCTATGAAATGAATGAGCCAGATGCAAGGTTGTTTGACTTCTGGGAACAGAAGAAATTAAGCCAGTAACTTTATTTACTCTTAAAAGGCAAATTACAGTGATTTCCTACCCTTGCTGGTGATCTGGTAGACACTTTATAAAACAGAAAGAACTGGAGAATATTAGTGCTCTGGCAGGGTCCTCAGAGATCATTTAATTTCTCACTTTGGAAAGGAGAAAACTGGAACCCAGAGAGGCCACAGAATCTTGCCAAGACCATACGCATTTCTTCATAGTACGATATTTCTTGGTATTTAATTTCTTTAATTATATAAGCCATTGTCCACTGAAAAAAATGAAAACTATATAGAAATATGTCTCATAAAGACTGGAGCTCCTGCATTTCCACTCTCTTCTCTAGGACAGACTGCTATTTCTGCTTCGAAGAGAATTCTCCCAGAACTCTTTGCATGTACTTATAGATAAACATATGTGCATATTGATACATCTACAGCTTCAACCATAACACTTGCCTATCTTGAAAATAAGCCTAGACTTATAAAAAAATAAAAAGCTTCTTTATGAACGTACTTTTTAAAATACCAGCAAACCCAGAAGTTTCAAGGAAAGGGATTGCATTCTACGCTCCCCAGTGACAGGGAAGACCTCCAGGCAGGCAGCTGGCTGAAAGAGCTCTGCAACATTGACCACAGGGGAGTCAAATGAACTCTGCTCTTTTCAACTACTCAGGTCTGGCTGAATCTAGGTGGTAAGTGAAATTCTAAACTTTCCTGGTGACTAAGCACTTACTGATTTATGGGAAGTGATTCAATAGCTCAAAAATCTAGTATACGTTTGACTGGAGGAGTCAAAACTAGAAGAAGGTGGGGGGTGGGGGGAACTGTACAAAAAGAAGGTAGTGGAGGGGAGTCGGAAGAAAGGGAGGGAGAGAGTTTACCAACCAAGAAGAGAAAGCTGGAGTCAAGATGGGCTCAAACCGTGAGGCCTCATTGAGCCTCAGCTTCCTCATCTGTATGGTGGGGATAACAACAGTTCTAGCATGCCCTAACTGATATAACCCCAAAACTCAAATCCAGTCTTTTTTTCAGAAAATGCAATGGAAAAAATCAGTCTAGCAATTTTTTAAAGTCCCTGAAGCTGAATAGTCTATGCAAGCTCACAGTTCTCTTTTAAAAATATATAGGGCAAACACATTTAAATAAAGACCCAGCTTACCCATCAAAATGTGAACTGCTGATAAAAGAGAAATAATAGAACTTTGGACTTAGACGTGGTCCCTCTGTACGTACCTGACAATCCATTTTTTTGTCTTCTCCTTGATACTCGCAAGAAGTTTCTTATTTATGATTCACGAAAACTACTCCTAAAGAGGAAAAATGAATCCATGACCCCATTTAGGTCAGAAGTGATCTATCCCTTTCCTGACCCCACTACTATATCACGCACATGGAATCCTTCTGTTTTATAGTGCTGTGCTTAGTCACTCAGCCATGTCCGACTCTTTGTGACCCCATGGACTATAGCCCACCAGGCTCGTCTGTCCATGGGAATTCTCCAGGCAAGAATGCTAGAGTGGGCTGCCATGCCCTCTTCCTGTTTTACAGTAAAATCTAGCTATTTTGTGTCCATCTTATCTCCTTAACGAATATTCATCTGGGATGTCAAGCACTGTCTGCCTCACTACTACTAAACTATTGATCCATCCACAACCTTTGCTGCCCAAGAAGCTGAACTTAATGTACGTAAACCCAGTCCTTAGGCTAGCTGGCAACCTCCTGTGGCCTGGCATCAAGAGAGGAATTGGACCAATCTGTGTCTGTCTCTAAGGAAGGAGGAAAAGAGGGTATAAGAAAAATGAGAGAATTGCTGGTAGCGCAAGACCATGAAAAGAGACATCAGAGCTGAGTCAGGACAAGGCCAAGAAGGTGCAAGATTAATTTCTCGAAGAATTAAAAGAACTCAGAGAGTGAGGAGGGGCTGCTCTTGGTGGAGACAAGAATGAAGTAGTTTCACAGAAGGATGCAGAGCCATTCATGCAGAGAATAACCATGAGAACACAGCTGATTAAGAGGTCTGGTCTTAGGACTCTCCACATCCCCACTTTAAGCTAGAGTACCTGTGTCTCCTGCCAGGAAAGTCTACCCAGCACTGATACAACTTGAAGGGTTTGTTTGCAACCAAACTACCTCCCTGGACTAATTTCCTGGTTCATTTTGACATGCCCCATATCCAGAGAAATGACTAGCCCCTGTATTACAGTACAACTGACTTTCAAATGAAAGCGATCTGCTTTGATATTCCTTTATTCATGCATTCATTTGTTTATTTATTCAACAAATAATCCAATTTTACTACACACTATGTACCAACTGGAAATATAGCTGTGGATTAAACAAAAAACAACCAAGGTCTCTACTCACATACTCATATATCCTGATAAGGAGCAGAACATTAAAAAGCAAGTCAATAAGCAAACAAAAATTATAACAGATACTCTAAAAGACAAGTCACAGTGGTGTGAGTGACTGGGAGGAGGGAGTAGGAAGGATTTTCAGTAGGATTATCGGGGACCCCCTCTAAGATGATGCCTGAGCAGAGAGATGACCGGTGTGAGGGATTCATCCATGGGAAGAGATGGGGGAAGAGTCACACATGCCAGAGGGCAAAGGGAAAATGTATTGGGTTTGTTTGGGTTTTTCTGTAACATCTTATAGAAAAACCTGAACAAACGTTTTGGCCAACCCAATAATTCCTGAGGCTGGAGTGAGGCTGGAAATAGAAGTCTGGAGGGTACGTAAACGGGTAAATAAAGCAAAGGTGATATCAGAAGGAGAGGACCTGGAAAGGAGATTGCCTTGGAAAAGGGCATGCAGGGGATCATTTTGAAGGCAGTAGAGTAGACTGAAAGGGAACTAAGAAGGGGTCCATCTAGCATTCCTTCCATTGATGGTTCCAATTCCCTACACATACATTAGGGGAGGGGTGATATTCCACACGGGCTCACCAGCACAGCTGGAGCCCATGCTCACGCATCAGTGCACACATCACACCAGTTGTTAAGTATCATGAATGCCACCCTTCATCAGAGCCAGCCATGTGATAAGCACAGAATTCTGTATCAAGTGCAGGGGAAGAAGGGAGTCACAATTAACATTCTTCATCCTCTGCAGCTCATAATCGAGTTAGGTAATAGAGACACACAGAAATAACTCAATCATGACACTTCAAAGTCTTTTTTGTGTTAGCAACAGAGTTAAAGTGCTTTAAAAACAAGAGGAAGGAAACATGAACAATTGGGAAAGGAATCTTGGCAGAGGCGAGACCTACCTAAATGGGTACTTGAAGCGGAGCTGGGATGATACAGAGCGGAAGGGTTGAACAAGCAGAGGGGAAAGCCTGAGTGAGCTGGGATTTCCCTGGTGGCCCAGTGGTTGGGACTTCATGCTTTCACTGCAGGGGGCTCAGGTTCGATCTCTGGTCAGGGAACTAAGATATTATATACTGTGTGAACATAAAAGGAAGGAAGGAAATACAGGTGTTGAGCACCAGGGTATGTGTGAAGAGCTATGAAGGGATTGGCACTGAAGGGGTTGTACAAGTGGCAGGAAACAGCATACAAGGCTAGAAATACTAAACTGGGGCAAGATCACAAGAGCCATCAATGCCTGCCTCAGCCTCCACTTTCTTCTGTTGGCCACAGTGAACATGTGAGAAAGGACGTGGCACTGTGGACAGTTACAGACCGCTCCTCACCACTTTCCCAGTGTCTGAGCTGGGAAAATCTTTTCATCTTAATCATAGCCCCCTCTTCAATAAAAAGGACTAACCATCAAACTTCACTGGGCTGTTGAAGGTGAAGTGAAATAAGGAATGTCTATTATACAGTAAATACTTAATAAATACTGGCACTTTTACTGTGATGAGAGATTTCTGATGAGAGGGATGACCCAGATCTTGTTCTGGAAGTCACTAGTTGAGGTCAGAAGGAGGATGGATTGGAGGTAGGGGAGAGGCTGGCAGCAGAGAGACCATATTTAAAGAGCTGAAGGGAATCATAAATATCATCTAGTTTAACCCTCTCATTTTACAGAGAGAGAAAGTAAACTTCAAAGAGGGTATGTTACTCGCTAGATATCCAGTATCTTGACTTCCAACACGATGTTCAGTTTCCATTGTTTCCCTGACTTTTTCTTTACCCATTGGCCAGCCAAACACTCAGGTCCAAAGCAAAACAAAATTTACAACTCATACTGGTTTCCGGGACCTGACACCTGGAATTTAACCCAAACTAGAGAAAGATGCTATTTTGCTGGCTCAAGTAAGGATGACTGGCATTACAACCCATCTTAACCCGCAAGCTAACATCTGCAAACCTCAAAATTTATGATTCCTTCATATCTGAACCTGAGTCTTAGGAGGGGCATCGTGGAGAATACCCCCTAGACCTGCAACAGCTCATCCCCCTCTTTGAGGCTAATCATATGTGAATGCTTGAGCTAAGAAGACATCATTAAAAGCACATTAAGTTTAATTATGCCAGCAGCACCAGGCAGGGAGAGGCACTGCTGAATGCAGAATGCATAATTAGATAAGACCTAATCCATTAGGTTCTTATTTGCTAAGAAAATGTGTCTCATCTGTAAATGTCACCACAAGTAGTGGCTGGAAGGCTACCTCCCAGGTGAGGACACTTCCACCACCCACGGGGCCTTCGGTGACATATACTGCCAGTAATTCCCATACGAACACAATGATGCCACCCACTTCTACAAGTGAGAGGTGAATGGGGACAGGCTTCCTCCTGTACTTTGTGTGGTATGACCAGAGTTCTGGGATAGAAGTCAAGGGACTTGGCCTCTGTCGCTCTCTTAGTCACTTCCTAGCTATGTGATATTTGAACAAGTTATTTAACCACTGTGTACCTTGGTTTCCTCATCTATAAAGTAATTCAATGAGTATATGAGGAAAAGGGAACCCTCATGTACTGCTGGTAGGACTGTTAATTGGTATAGCCATTAAGGAAAATAGCATAGAGGTTTCTAAGAAATTAAAAATAGAACCACCTTCTGATCCAGGATTCCACTCCTGGGTATACAGCCAAAAGAAACAAAATCATTATCTCAAAGAGATATCTGCCACTTCACGTTCAATGCAACGTTATTCACAATAGCCGAGGACAGAATCAACCTAAATGTCCATTAACATGAATGGATAAAGAAGACGTAATACACACACAATGGAATATTGTTCAGCCTTTTAAAAGAAGATCCTGTCATTTGTGACAACGTGGATGAATCTAGAGAGCATTATGCTAAGTGAAAGATAAACATTGCATAATATTATGTGAGTAATCTTAAAATTGATCCAAATGAACTTATTTACAAAACAGAAACAGACTCACAGACATATAAATCAAACTTACGGTTACCATTTACCAAGGGGGAGAAGGGGAAGTAGGAAGAGATGAATTAGGAATTTGAGATTAATAGCTACACACTATTATATATAAAATAAACAAGAACCTATTGTATAGAAAAGAAACTACTCAATAACTTGTAATAACTCATAGGGCTTCTTTGGTGGCTCAGATGGTAAAGAATCTGTCTGCAATGCAGAAGACCCAGGTTCAATCCCTGGGTTAGGGAGATTCCCCTAGAGAAGGGAATGGCTACCCACTCCAGTACTCCTGCCTGGGAAATTCCATGGAAAAAGCAGTCTGGTGGGCTATACAGTCCATGGGGTTGCAAAGAGTCAGACACAACTGAATGACTAACACTTATTTTACTTTAACCTATGAGGGAAAAGAAGCTAATAAACGAATATAAATATATTTTTACTTATAAATATATAAAACAGAACCATTTTGCTGTATACCTGAAACATCATAAATCTACTATACTTCAATTTTAAAAATGTTAGCAAAAAAAAATGAAAAGGTGACATGTATCATCTCAATGTAAGCAGAAAAAGCATTCAAGAGAAGTTAACACTCATTAAGGATTAAAAACCCTCTATAAATTAGCAATTGGAGAATAGTTCATCAATCTAATTGAGGCCATCTACCAAAAAAAAAAAAAAACTAAAGTTTCTTATTTAATGGTGAAATAATGAATACTTTCAATCTAAGATTGAGAAAAAGGAAAAGATGTCTGTTCTCACACTTCCATTCAACATTGTGTTGGGACAGCTATTTATAGCAATAGGCAGGAAAAAAAGAAAAGGCACAAAGTTTTGATGAAAAGAAATAAATCTATCTTTACTCACAAACAATATGATTTTTTACACAGAGAATATCAAGGAATCAGCAAAATTCTATTAGAACTAGTAAATGAAATGAACTTATCAGCAAAGTTCAAAAATAAAATGATAGGCAAAAAATTATATTTCTGTACATTAGTATAAAGAGCTAAAACTTAAAGTAATACTATTTATAATAGAATCAAAAAAGCAACATACATAGTGAGCACTGAGTATACTCCTACCTGCAGGGTCCATATCCTGGGATTCAACCAAACATGGAATTCGATCTGGGTTGGTTGAATCCACAAATGCAGAATATATGAGTAGGAAAAGTCAATTATACTATGACATTTTAAATGAATAAGGGACTTGAGCATCCCTAAATTTTAATGGGCCAGGGTCCTGGAACTAATTCCATGCTACCCAATACCACATATTGAGAAACAACTGTAAGTTTAATTGAAAGAATGAATAGCTCTATACTGAAAACTACAAAGCATTTGCTAAAAAAAAAAAAAAAGAAAGAAAGAAAAAGAAAAGGAGTTATTTATATCATTCCCATGGTTTAGAAAATAACATTTTTAAGATGTCAATTTCCCTTCAAATTGATCAGAATAGATTCAATTAACATCAAATAGGCTTTTTTTAAAATTGACAAACTAATTCTAAAATTCTACATAAAAATATGAGGAACCTAGATTAGCCAAAAGAATCTGAAAAAATACAGAAATAACTATAGAATTTAAACTTTCAAATTTGAAAATCTACTATAAAAACTAAAGAAATTAAGACAATGTGGAATAGGTGCTAGGATTTAAAAAAAAAACTTTATTTTAAAAAAAAATCACTAGCAGAAGAGAGAGATCCAGAATAGACCTAAACATACGTGGCCAACTGATTTTTGACAAAGATGCTAAAGTAATTTAATGTGGAAAAGACAGTCTTTTCAACAAGTGTTAAAATGAATGAACATCCATATAGAAAATAAAATGAACCTGTACTTCCTTCTTTATACAATACTTAAAATCAACTTAACACAAAAGCATAACACTATAAACTTTCTAGAAAAAAAAAACAGGATATTTGCATGACCTTGGGGTAGATAAAGCACTAATAATAAAAAAAATATGGTAGACTGAATTTGTCAACAGTAAAAACTTTGTAACAAAAACCATGTTTATATGTTGATATATCAACATAAAAAAAAACTCAAAAGACACCATTAAGAAGTAAAAATACTGTCTAGAGACTAGGAGACAATATTTGCAAAACAGTAATTTGACAAGACTTATATCCAAAATATAGAAAGAATCCTTACAAATCAATAAAGGGAAGAAGAGCCATCCCCTAAAAAGGCAAATAATTTGGACCCTTCCCAAAAGTGTGTGTGTGTGTGTGTGTGTTTGTGTGTGTATACACATACATGCCAATAAGCAAATTAAAACATGCTCGACATCATTATATATGAGAAGTGTAAATTAAATCTCCAATGGCATACCATTTCTTACTCACCAGACAAGATTAAAAGAAAAATGTCTGATAGTACCAAGTGTTTAAAAGAATGTGGAGCAACTGGAACTCTCATACGGTGCTAGTGGGAATGTCAAATGATACAACTACTTTAGTAAAGAGTAATGCTTGCTCCTTGGTAAAAAGGACAATAAAATAGGAAACACTTAGGAAGGAATATAATGATAGAAAATGGTTGCTCCTTAGAAAAGTTATGACAAACCTAGACAGCATATTAAAAAGCAGAGACATCCCTTTGTCATCAAAAGTCCATAAAGTCAAAGCTATGGTTTTTCCAGTAGTCATGTATGGATGTGAGAACTGGACCATAAAGAAGGCTGAGCACTGAAGTGTAAGGTCGGACCCGGGGGCCATGATGGGCCGTCCTTCCTCTCCCCCGCCGGCAGGGGAGGCCTCTAACAGAAGGAGCCTCTCAGATCCCGGGGACCAATGACAACACACTTGGCCAGCTAAAGCCGCCCCACCCCAGCCACGTAGAAGGACCTGTCAGCCCACGACGCCTCGGCCTGGTGACCTATCCGAACCCCCGTCCATCTAGCCTGACCATCCCTCCAACGAGCGTATAAAACCACCCACGACACGGTCCGGGCGCGGACTTCCTCGACCTGCCTCCTTCAGGTCCGGGAACCCCGCCTGGGAGCTCTTTGCCATTAAAAAGCCTGTTAGACACTCTTTTCGGGGTCCTGGTCATCTTTACCTAACATGAAGAACTGATGCTTTCAAACTGTGGGGTTGGAAAGACTCTTGAGAGTCCCGTGGACTGTAAGATCAAACTAGTCAATCCTAAAGGAAACAAGTCCTGAATATTCACTCTCAGTACTGATGGCTGAAGTTGAAGCTCCAATACTTTGGCCACTTGATGTGAAGAGCTGACTCACGGGAAAAGGGCAGGAGGAGAAGGGGATGACAGAGGACAAGATGGTTGGATGGCATCACCAACTCAATGGACATGAGTTTGAGCAAGATCCGGGAGATGGATAAGGACTGGGAGGCCTGATGTGTTGCAGTCTGTGGGATTGCAAAGAGTTGGACATGACTGAGTGACTGAAAAATACTTTAGGGAATAGCTTGGCAATTTTCTGTACGGTTATTTACTTATGCACCTACTCTATAACCCAGAAATTTAACTCAATAACTCAGTAGGCAGACTTTAAGATGGTCTCCAATAATCTCTTATTCCTTGCTATTCACAGACTGTATAATTTTCTCCCCTTGAGTAACTTGCTTCTAACCAATGGAATATAGCAACATTTAAGTGACTAGGCTTCCATTATTCGATGGCAAAAGGCTCTCATTTCCACCTTGCTAACAGGCTTTCTCTGTTGCCTTCTCAGTGTATATATTTTCATAAATCAAGCTGAGAGAGACCCACATAGCAAGGAACTGAGGATAGCCTCCAGCTAACAGCCTGCTAAGAACGGAGGCTCTCAGTTCAACAGCCTCCAGTAACTGAATCCTGCCAAGTATGTGAGCTTGGAAATGGATCATTCCTCAATCAAACCTTCGGATGAGATCCCGGTCCTAGTTGACACCTTGATTGCAGGTTTGTAAGAGACTTTGGAACAGAGAATCTAGTGAAACAGTACCCAGATTTTAGATCCACAGAAACTGAGATAATATGAGTCATTTTAAACCAGTACATTTACAGTAATTTGTTATGCAACAATAAATAATATAAACTAATAGGCATTTTCCAAGAGATGAAAATGTAAGTCCTCAAAATGATTTGTACAAGAATTTTCATAGCACCATTATTCATAATAGCCTGGAACTAGAATGTTACTCCTTGGAAGAAAAGTTATGACCAACCTAGACAGTATATTCAAAAGCAGAGACGTTACTTTGCCGACTAAGATCCATTTAGTCAAGGCTATGGTTTTTCCAGTAGTCATGTATGGATGTGAGAGTTGGACTGTGAAGAAGGCTGAGCGCCAAAGAATTGATGCTTTTGGACTGTGGTGTTGGAGAAGACTCTTGAGAGTCCCTTGGACTGCAAGGAGATCCAACCAGTCCATTCTGAAGGAGATCGGCCCTGGGATTTCTTTGGAAGGAATGATGCTAAAGGTGAAACTCCAGTACTTTGGCCACCTCATGGGAAGAGTTGACTCATTGGAAAAGACTCTGATGCTGGGAGGGATTGGGGGCAGGAGGAGAAGGGGACGACAGAGGGTGAGATGGCTGGATGGCATCACTGACTCGATGGATGTGAGTCTGAGTGAACTCCAGGAGTTGGTGATGGACAGGGAGGCCTGGCATGCTGTGATTCATGAGGTTGCAAAGAGTCGGACACGACTGAGTGACTGAACTGAACTGAGAATGTTGAAACAGGTGAGTAAATAAACAAATTACAGTGTATCCATGCAATGAAATGCTACTCAGCAATGTTAATAACATGTTTAAAGTAAACAGTTTGATTGTTAAAAGGATGCTCAGCACTCAAACATCTATCCTCAGGAAATAACCTTGATATACCAAAGGATACAACCAGCATTGACAGGCTGTCTCAGGTACAGACCTCTTTATCTTTCTGTTATCTTGTTGGATTGCCCAGGACCTGCATTGTCTCCAGTTCTCAAACCACCACCAGTATGCAGGCAAAGAATCTCCGAACCAGGAAGCCAAAATTCTGCTTGGAGTAGGAGTTTCTTAAAGTGAACTGATCAACTAGGTACAATACAACTATATGCCCAGCCTCTACTGTCAACCCTCCCCAGGCTCCATCAAAAAACCAGATGCAAACTATAAATCCCATTATTATTAGTAAGAAAAACAGACAGGCTGATAAACCTTGGCCCAAAACTACTCACATGCACATGGTTATAAAACATCATTTATCTCCAGTTATTACATTATCCAGTTTTGGCCAAGGGTTAACCTTATAATTCATGCATCTTTAGAGATAAATATACGATCATCTGGCTAAGATTAATTCATGCTATACACAAGCAATCAAAGGAAACAAACTGCTGACAGTCACACAGTGATGAATCTCAAACCCATTATGCTAAAAAGGAAGCCAGACACAAAGAAAAGCTGCAAGGTTTCCTTCAAAGGAAATTTAGGCAAAACTAAACTGTAGCAATAGAAATCAGAAAATGGTTGTTTCTGTTAGAAATTACTGTAGTGGGGAACTGAAAGAAAGAGTACATCAGGGAACTTTCTAAAATTATGGGAAATTTTGATGGTGTGTATTTGGCGTTGGTCCCTCTTCTGTCTTTTCCCATAGTAATCACAGAGACCATTGTTCCAAATGGTACAGATACAAGATGGCAGAGTCTCCATAGTCTGGGGCCCTGATTAACAATGCGGCTAAGGCTGGATGCAGAGTCAGGAGCAGAGTTTGCCCCTGACCCCTGCTGGGCATGGAGCATAAATGAGAAATAAGTTGCATGTTAAGTCCATGATATTTTGTCATGGTTACTTCAACATAGCCTACTTTATCCTAAAAAATATACTTTTTCTCTATATCCCCCACAGCATTTCATATACTTTCTTGAAACAATAGTTCTCTATGAATAGATGTTGAAAAAATTAACTAAATCCCTATTGTTTCTGAAAAGAAGAAAATATTTGACTTGGGGAAGGAAAATGGGAGAATCTAACAGAAAAGCTTAAAAACTTCTCAAGGAACCTATTTCCATCATGTCTTCCAAATGAAATAGAAGGCTGTAGACTATAAATGAATCAAAGATCAGGCTTTAGAATCAGGTCTTGGTCCAAGATTCAGCTTCTCTATTTGTACCTTTGTGTATCTGTATGCAGGTCAGGAAGCAACAGTTAGAACTGGAAATGGAACAACAGACTGGTTCCAAATAGGAAAAGGCTGTATACTGTCACTGTTTATTTAACTTACATGCAGAGTACATCATGAGAAATGCTGGACTGGATGAAGCATAAGCTGGAATCAAGATTGTCAGAGAAATATTAATAACCTCAGATATGCAGATGACACCACCCTTATGGCAGAAAGTGAAGAACTAAAGAGCATCTTGATGAAACTGAAAGAGGAGAGTGAAAAGGTTGACTTAAAGCTCAACATTCAGAAAACGAAGATCAGGGCATCTGGTCCCATCATTTCATGGCAAATAGGTGGGGAAATAGTGGCAGACTTTATTTTTGGGGGCTCCAAAATCACTGCACATGGTGACTGCAGCCATGAAATTAAAAGACGCTTGCTCCTTGGAAGAAAAGCTATGACCAACCTAGACAGCATATTAAAAGCAGAGATATTACTTTACCAACAAAGGTCCGTCTAGTCAAGGCTATGGTTTTTCCAGTGGTCTTGTATGGATGTGAGAGCTGGACTATAAAGAAAGCTGAGCAGCAAATAATCGAGGATGAGACAGTTGGATGGCATCACTGACTCAATGGACATGAGTTTGAATGAGCTCCAGGAGCTGGTGATGGACAGGGAGGCCTGGTGTGCTGCAGTCTATGAGGTCACAAAGAGTTGGACACGACTGAGCGACTGAACTGAACTGTACTGATCAAATTAAGTAATCTTTCTGCTAACCTCAGTTTGTAAAATATGGCTAATAATTAGATGAGAAACTGCATAAAGTGTTTTATACAGTGTTTGGCACAAAGTGGGGGATTAATAAATGTTAGCTTCTGTTATAGACCAAACTATATCCACACACACACACACACACACACACACACAAATCATATGTTGAAACTCCAAACCCCAATGTGTATATCTGGAGATACGGCCTTCAAGGGGGTAAGTAAGGTTACATGAAGTTATAAGGGTGGGATTCTATTCCAATACAACTGGTGTACTTAGAAGAGAAAAGGGACACCAGAGAACTTTCTCCATCTACACATGCAGAGAAAAGGCCATGTTAGGATACAGCAAGAAGGCATTATCAGCAAGCCAAGAGAAGAGGTGCAACCAGAACCCAACAGTGCTGATACCTTCATCCTGGACTTCTATCCTCTAGAACTGCGAGAAAATAAATTTCTGTTGCTTAAGCTGCCCGGTCTGTGGTATTCTTTTATGGCAGCTAGAGCAGACTCCTACAGCCTCTTACATCCTCATTTCCAACATCATTAAACATCCTCAAAAAAAATGCTCTTGGCCTCTTATACAGAGTAAGTCAGTCAGAAATGGAGAAACCAGTACTGTATATTAACACATATATATGGAATCCAGAAAAATGGTACTGATGGACCTAGCAGAGAATGGACTTGTAGACACAGAGCGGGGAAGATGAGGGTGGGATGAATTGAGAAAGTAGCATCAAAATATATATATACTATTACGTGTAAACAGTTAGTCAGAAGTTGCTAAATAACACATGGGAGCCCAGCTCTGTGATAACTCAGGGAGCCCAGTCCCACTCTGTGATGACCTAGAGGGGTGGGATGGGGGAAGGGAGGGAGGGGGAAAAAAAAATATATATATATACACACACACATATATATATATATAATTATGACTGATTCATGTTGGTGTACAGCAGAAGCCAACACAAAATTGTAAAGCAATTTTCCACCAATTAAAAACTAAAAATTTTTTAAAGAATTGGGTAGTTTAGTTTAATATTCAAGTTAATAGAGAGTCATACATATCTTATATGGATTATAAGTTTTCACAGAATAAAAATGCTATATAATTTTTAAAACTCAAAAAAATGCTCTTGGTTAGAGGGGTATTTTTTCATTCATTTAACAAATAAATGTACCTACCATGTGCCCAACACTATGGAGCATTGGTGCTTGAATAGTGATTACGCAGAGTCACCACCTTCACAGAGGCTACATTCTATTGGGAAAGCTACTAACAAAATGAACAGTGATCACACCTCACTAGGTACTGATAAATGCAATGAAGAAAAATGAAGCAGTGTCAGGGGACAGGGAGTGACAGAAGCTGCTGTTTTATACTAAATGGTGTGACAAGTCTCTGAGCAGAGAAACTTGCATGCTAAGTCACTTCAGTCATGTCCAACTCTTTGTGACCCCATGGGCTATAGCCTGCCAGACTCCTCTGTCCATGGAGTTCTCCAGGCAAGAAAACACTGGAGTGGGTTGCCATGGCTTCCTCCAGGGTATCTTCCCAGCCCAGGGATCAAACCCATGTTTCCTGCATTGCAGGCAGATTCTTTACCACTGAGCCACCAGGGAAGCCCCAGAGACATGAATAAAGTAAAAGAAATGGCACAGAAATCTCTGGAGAAAGAACTCCCAGGAAGAAGGAAGAGAAAGCACAAAGGCTCCCAAATGATAACGCATTTGTCAAATTCAAGGAACAGCAGAGCCAACGTGACTGGAGAAGGAGTAAGAGACAGAAGAGGGGAAAATCAGGTGAAAATGGGAGCAAGAGGTGAGACAATGTAGGGCCTTCTGGGCCTTGGAAGGAACTCTGGCTCTTATTCTGACAGATGGAAAGCTACTGGGGATGTGGGGGTAGGCAGTAGGCAGAGAACTTGATATGACATATATTTAAGAAAGGCAACGACTTTCCTGGTGGTCCAGTGGTTAAGATTTCACCCTCCAATGCAGGGGACGTGAGTTCCATCCCTGGTTGGGGAGCTAAGACCCCATATGCCTCATGGCCAGAAAACCAAAACATAAACCAAAAATAATACTGTAACAAATTCAATGAAGAATTTTAAAATGGTCCACATCAAAAAAAATCTTTTAAAAAATAAATAAAGAGTCACTCTTGGCTACTGAGCTTCTGAATGGAGGATGGACTGGAACCTTGAGGTCGGAAGAAAATGTTGCAACATGAAGGCCAGTCACCCGTTTATCACAACAGCCCATGCAAGAGATAACAGTGCTCTGGTCTAGGGCAGTCGCGGTCAGATGGTGAGAGGTGGTCAGATTCTAGATATATTTCCAAGGAGAAGGATTTGCTGCTGGATTCAATGTGGATGATCAGAGAAAGAAAGGAGACAGGGATGAAATAAGGCTATGGATGGAGGAAGCCAGGATCTGAGTGCTAATCCTCGCCCCTGCTTCTAACCTGCCGTACAACCCCATACCCCTCTGTGTGTTGGATGATAAAGCTTCACAGCGGGATTAACCACATTTGCCATGCCTCTAAGAACCATGTGAAGATCAAATCAAGCTCAAAATGCTTCGAAAAAGAAGCAGCACAGGCCATTGAAAGGTTATCCTTTATTTATCCCCAAACCCAGAACTTCCATCAATGGCTGCTGCCGCCTCTCTGGCTGTCCTGTCTCCCCCTCCTCCCTGGGATGCAGTGATACAGCAGGTCATAAATAATGCTGACACAGAAACCACCACTACCTTGCACAGCAGACAGCAGGGGGCCTCCTGTACGTGATGATGGCCCAGCAACCAGCCTCAGGAGGCTCAAGACAATGAATTTCTCACTCTCCCGGCACAGGCATCTCTGACAATGAACAAGTGAACAGGATCACGGGCTCTTTGAGGACACTGCCTCTGCCTCCGGCTGCCCCCTTGTAAAATGGCCATAGCACAGCATGCCACGTTCCTTCATGGTGCTGTGCTCCCGATCCTCAGGGCAAGGAGTCTTGGCACTTGTGGGGAATATTTCATTCCAATTCAAGTAAAACAGAAGTGGCTCCCTGGACTCCCTGCCCTTGATTTATTTTTCTCCATACACCTATCACCACCTGATATACAGTATATTTTACTCATTAAATGTGTAAAAAAGCTCCTTGAAAGCAGGGACTTCTGCCTCCTCTGCCTACTGCTCAAAGTGTTCCAAAGAGGGTCTGATCAGCAGCAGAGACACAATAAATCTGTTGAATCAACTGATGGATGGCTTTTTGAAAAGTCTTCAGCCATTTCTGGACATCACATTAAAGGTTTTCTTTCTTTTAAAAAAATGTACAGATATTTACAAAATTTTGGCATATAAATTTGGGTGGTTTATAGAAACCCAGAAATCCATTCCTTCAAAAATCCATATAGGATACTGGAGAACCTGGTCCTGAAGCCCCATATGCTAGATTCTAATCCTACCTTCACCAACACCTTGACATGTGGCTTTGGATAAGTAATTGCCATAATCTGAGCCTCAGGCTTCTGATCTGTAAACCAGTTGGAATGGACAAGATGATCTATAATGTCCCTCTCAAACATATGATAGTTTAAATTTTCTAGTGCTATAGAGTTAAAGTTCTCTAATGCAAATCTTTCACTTCAGGTGGAAAAATTCAGACTCAGAGTGAAAAACACTAGCCAGTTTAAACGAGACCCATTCCAAACTATTTCCGTGGGCTTTCCAGCTGGAAAAAGACTTTGGGTGGACTTGGTGTGTTTGCAAACGCATCTCTTTTGCTGCCATACCTCCTTGCTTCTGAATGAGCCTGGAAACGTGATGAATAAACCCTAACGAAACCTTCCACTGGCCCTGGCTGCTAGGCAGATGTTCTTATGACCCAAAGGACTTTCCCTCAGCTAGTGCAGAGCCCCAGTCTCCACCATGCCCCTCCTTGCCTCCCTTCCTTCTGGCTTTAGAACATTCACAGTTCTTCTTGGTGTCCTGGATTAGATTTTACCAATGTGGCTAAAGCTTTCCTTTTTTTTTTTTTTAAATATGCATTGCTCCAGACTGACTCTGGTTTGACCTGGAATCTTTCTGTTACCCACTGCTGTGAATTTCCTGCTCTTCCACCACCAAAATGCTGATTTCAGCACAAGACTTAATCATTGTTTTCTATTCAGTTCAGTTCAGTTGCTCAGTTGTGTCCAACTCTTTGCGACCCCATGGACCCATACCAGGCCTCCCTGTCCATCACCAGCTCCCAGAGCTTACCCAAACTTATGTCCATTGAGCCTCATCCTCTGTTGGGCCCTTTCCCTCCCACCTTCAATCTTTCTCAGCATCAGGGTCTTTTCAAATAAGTCAGCTCTTCATATCAGGTGGCCAAAGGATTGGCGTTTCAGCTTCAGTATCAGTCCTTCCAATGAATATTCAGGACTGATTTCCATTAGGATGGACTGGTTGGATCTCCTTACAGTCCAAGAGACTCTCAAGAGTCTTCTCCAACACCACAGTTCAAAGGCATTAATACTTCAGTGCTCAGCTTTCCTTACAGTCCAACTCTCACATCCATACATGACTACTGGAAAAACCATAGCTTTGACTAGATGGACCTTTGTGGGCAAAGTAATGTCTCTGCTTTTTAATATGCTGTCTAGATTGATCACAGCTTTGCTTCCAAGAAGCAAGTGTCTTTTAATTTCAAGGCTGCAGTCACTATCTGCAGTGACTTTGGAGCCCCCCAAAATAAAGTCTGTCACTGTTTCCATTGTTTCCCCTATCTATTTGCCATGAAGTGATGGGACCGGATGCCATGATCTTCATTTTCTGAATGTTGAGTTTTAAGCCAATTTTTTCACTCTCCTCTTTCAGTTTCATCAAGAGGCTCTTTAGCTCTTCTTTGCTTTCTGCCATAAGGGTGGTATCATCTGCATATCTGCGGTTATTGATATGTCTCCCAGCAATCTTGAAATTTGGCTGCAGAGTTGACTGGGGAAGAAGGGAATGGCATAGTAGTTCCCTTACAAATTCAGCTATCCTTACCAGCCTGTCTTTTCTATATTTTCTTATCCAAGAGGCTCATCCATGTGATATAAATTCAAGGTCTTGATCAGGTAAGATAGGTTTGAATTATATGGAAAAAGATGCTTTGGGAAAGGCCACAAATCTGGATCTGGCCAAGTGCTTAGATCATAATGGGTACTCAGTTGTTACAGGGAAATAGAAAAATGTTTGGACATCTGATGACCTCAAGTTGTTGCTTTCACATCTATCAGAATCTATGAAGACCAGGGCATTAGACCTATTTCCTGCATCTTCCACTCTACCCAATTTTCTGTGTTATTCCCATAGTTACAGATCAGGATCCTTATTACAGGCAAGTGCTGAAAAAACAGCTTTGTAACTATTTCCATTTTCTGGGTTACTGTAACAAGTTGCAACAAACTTAAACCTATAAAAATTTATTCTCTCATAGTTCTAGAGGCCAGAAGTCTGAAATCTGCTTCACCAAGCTGAAATCAAGTGTCATCAAGGCCACACTTCCTCCAGAGCCTCTAGGGGAAAACTCATGCCTTGCCTCTTCCAGCCCAGGTGGCCGGCAGCATTCCTGGGCTTGTGGCCCCATCATTTCAGTCTTTTGCTCTGTGGCCACATTGCTCCCTCCTCTTTCACGTACATGAATGCTCCCTCTGCCTCATTTTTACGAGGATACTTGTGCTTGGATTGAAGGCCACCCACACATATTCCAAGATGATACACTCATCTCAGGATTTCTAATGTAATAGGTCCCAGAAATTAGAATATGAACATATCTTTGGGGAGCCATTTTTCAGCCTATATTCAGAGATGCTCACTCAGGACACCCTGGGCTAGACAGTAACACCCCTGTTCCTGCTGTTACCTGGGTATGAAGACAGATCCTTCCTGTTTTAATATTCTTCTTCAATGTAGTTTTAGTTTATTATTATTATTATTATTTTAGAAGGTGGGAATTTAGAGATGGGTCTTTCCCAGTGGCTCAGCGGTAAAGAATCCGTCTGTGATACAGGAGACATGGGTTCGATCCCTGGATCAGGAAGATCCCCTGGAAGAGGAAATGGTAACTCCTTCCAGTATTCTTGCCTTGGAAATACCATGGACAGAGGAACCTGACTGGCTATAGTCCATGGAGTGACAAAGAGTTGGATACAACTAAGCGAATGAACACCCAATTTAAAGAAGAGAATGAAGAAGCAGCTCCTTCCCCTCTGCTGGTGGAGGAACAAACAATTTTGCACTGGCCAGAGATATCAGAACTCAGACCTATGGACTGTTATAGTGTCAGACGATCTAAGTAAATCATGTGTGTGTTAGGCGCTGTATCATGTCCAGCTCTTTGCGATCACATGGACTGAAGCTCACCTAGAACAAAGTCTGTTAGCAGAACGTGGCAGGAACAGCGGGAGTCACTATCCTTACAGTTCAAGGCAAGAGGCCCAAACAGCCCCTGAGAAAAATCAGTAATGAAATAATGGCGAAGGCCTTTGGGGCAAATATTTAAGAGCTTTCCAGGCACTCTTTACAATGTGTTGAGTTTTTCATGGTCAACTTCTCCTTGCATGAAAGGACCCCACACCCCAGGCCAGACTCCTTTCCTGGTAGAAAAGCAGCCCATTGAGAAGTCAAGTACAGTGTGTCCACCCTGCCTTCCCCAGTCCCACCTATTTCAGGGCCTGGCTCAGCTCCCTGGCTGCAGGGTTCCAACAGAAACCCGCCCTGTCACCCAACATCTGCATCTCAGGAAGAAGACTGGAAACAGAAATGCAAGAGGAAGTGGTCTCTCAGTCTGCCTTGATGCCACCGTAAGTCCCTGTAAGTGAGACCTGTAAAAAGGAAATTGCAGGTGAAATAAGGAAATCAAAGCAGAAAGTGGCCCTAGATTTGCAGCCTTGCATTAAGTGCACTGCGTTTGCTGTGCAAGTTCCCATAACTGGCTAAGAATCCATGCAGCTGGGGTTGCCACTCAGCCCGAGGAGATGGAAATGACTTGCAGTCCCCGCAAGCAGAGGTGTTTCATGTCTCTCCCCAGGGTAACCCAACTGTTTGCTGCCACACAGAGCATATGACTGCCTCGATTTGTTCTTTTTACCTTCCTCAGGAGACAGGATGCCACTAGAAAATATTCCTCTCTTACAGACGCCATCTGTGTCCTCCTACTGGTCTCCTCCAAAACCGTCTCACTACCTTCTCTTCTCAGATGTCCCCTCTTTCCAAGTCCCACTACCGAGAGCCAAGAGGACGCACACCATTTTCCCCTGGGTTACTGAAATCATCTTCTCCTGAGTCTCCTGCTCCAGCCTCACCCTCAGTCCATCCTGCACTTTCTAGATAGTGTATCAGTTTTATCATGTCACATTCCTACAGGGAACCTCCCATCGCCAACCACCACAATTCTGCGGGTAGTTTCCATCAGCTGTGAGGTTTAACACTAAGAATCATAGTGTGAAAAACACTTAAGCTACTGGAGATCACCAGAGATGTATTCATTATACACATCAGGCTAAACTCAAAGGTATCTTAAAACAAAGTAAGTCACTGTTACTGACCCACCGTGATATAATTTTTCAAGTTAGAGGAAAATGCGTGGGTTTTTATTGGGGTAGGTATAATTGCTTTAGAAGGTTGTGTCGGCTTCTGCTGTACAATGAAGTGAATCAGCTATATGCATACATATATACCTAGCCTCTTGGATCTCTTTCCAACCCACCCTCTACCCCATTCCTCTAGGTCACCACGGAGCATCAAACTGAGTTCCTGGTGCTATATAGCGGCTTCCCACTTGCAGAAGGCAATGGCACCCCACTCCAGTACTCTTGCTGGGAAAACCCCATGGATGGAGGAGTCTGGTGGGCTGCATTCCATGGGGTCACTAAGAGTCGGACACGACTGAGCAACTTCACTTTCACTTTTCACTCTCATGCATTGGAGAAGGAAATGGCAACCCACTCCCATGTTCTTGCCTGGAGAATCCCAGGGAAGGGGGAGCCTGGTGTGCTGCCGTCTATGGGGTCGCACAGAGTCAGACAAAACTGAAGCGACTTAGCAGCAGCAGCAACTAGCTGTCTATCATACAGATGGCCAAGATGTTCAACACCACCGATCGTTAGAGAAATGCAGATCAAAACCACAATGAGACTACCACCTTACTCCAGTCAGAATGCCGTCATCAAAAGAACTACAAGCAACAAATCCTGGAGAGGGTGTGGAGAAAATGAAACCCTTTTGCACTTTTGGTGGGAATGCAAACTGATGCACCCACTGTGGAGAACAGGATGGAGGTTCCTTAGAAAGCTAAATACAGAACTACCATATGTCCCAGCAACACCACTACTGGACATATACCCTAAGAAAACCACAATTCAAGAAGACATGTGCACCCCAATGTTCATTGCAGCACTATTTACAATAGCCAGGACGTGAAAGCAACCTAAAAGTCCAACAGATGAATAGGTAGATGTTTTCAGCCAGCAAAGTGGGGATTTTGTGACTCACAGCCTCCTACCTGTGCTCTTCATTTTGCTACAACTAGGAATTAATGAAGTGGTATGGAGTTGACTTGACAGGGACTTCTACTTTTTAGAGTTTTACTCACAGGTTAAACCATATTATTACATCTCTGTTTGGTAGCCTCATTTTGTAATAACCACTTGATGAACTTTCACCGAATTTAAGGGCCTATGATAGGATGCATCAAGATACAGAAACTGAGAGGAGTCAAAAGGCAATTCAGATAAAAGATTTGCCAAAGCTAGCTCAGTGAACGATCAGGAGGACATGTCACCCCCATCAAGCTGCCAGTGACAGGGGAAATGCACTTCAGCTTTGAACATGGGCATCCAACCAGAATTCATGAGTATAATGCAGGTCTAGACACAATGGAGCTGCTTGTCATGCCAGCATCTCTACAGAGCAGGGTTGACCAGGGGGTTTATGAACTTTCCAATGGCTAACACATCTCCTGAACACTGAGGAGGTCAGGTAACTTCTGACCTGGAAAACAGCAGAGAGAGATGATAGAAGAATGAACAGTTTTTCTCTCTTCTCATTGCACACAGATAAGGATACTATAAGAATATCCAGAGCATCAGCAGAGCCATTACACATGATGGAAGCAAAGTCTGCTATAAAACAAGCATACAAATTTTATGTTGAAAATGGTAAATTATGTGACTTTTATTTAACCACATAATATATAACTGAATTTATTTATGCCTCTCTTTCATGAAACATACTTCTTTGGAAGTACAGTGGATATCTAAAACCAAAGCTCCTTTCCTAAGGTAAAATTTAATTGTGAAAAGATTGGTCAATGTATTCATTCTCCATATAAATTGTGATGTTTAAAGAACTTGCAGTGTTTCATGTTGTTGTTGCATGCTTGTAAAATTCTCTTATGAATACTAGAATAAAAGAGTACGGTAATATTGGCTTTACGTCCCTGAAAATTTGAGTTCTGCGCTGGCCAGGCAGGGTGTGAGTTGGGGGGGTGGGATCAAAATCTACATATGCTTATGACATTGTTTTGTGCCTAGAAACATCAAATTTTAAATCTGTATCATCACACAAATAAAAAAAGAGTACAGAACTTCTGGGTTTTACAACCCAGGTCTCAAATGCCCTTCTCAGTTTTCTCCATATTCCCCAACCATGTGATCCACCCACATCGTTTTCTCACTGCCCACAGAGTGGACCTTGCTTCGACACCTCTCCGCTTTTTTGTCTGGCTCCTCTCTACCTGGGAAGGCATCCTGCTCCTCTCCATCTTTTCATATCAAGCTCAGTTCCCACCTGCCACATCTAAGAAGCCTCCCCTGGACACCTTCTGCCAATAATCCAAATACATCAGCATAAAGAGAAAGAGAGAGAAGAATACATCTTTAAAATCCTGAGCCACTCCCAGAGATTCTGACTCTTAGATCTTGGAGCCCAAGCATCTAAATCTTAAAACCTCAAAAAGTCAGATTAAGATACAGGTGATCCACCAACCATTTGAGTCACTATGGTGATATGTCTGCCATGACCTTGCCCTCTGATTAATACATAAACAGCAACTCCAATAAACCTCATTCCTTCCAGGTCTATATTGTGTCCCTACCAGACTACCTTCTTTCCTTTGAATCTTCTAGCACCTGGAAAACGTACAATAAACCAAAGCCACTGTTAATGACTATTCAACACGATGGTGATAGGCTTTCTGAAATATCATCCAGTGAAGGACCCTAGGATGTCACCACATTTGATACAAAATTTCAAGCTCTGAAGTGCCTCTTCCCACACATGGCATTCCTTCATCCTTCCTCATGATTTATACACAGTTCACTCTCAACTCCAGATCATCGCCATTCCACAGACAAATTAAAAGGAGGCAGACCACCCTACTGGAGAAGGCTGATGGTAGGTTTACCGTAACAACAGTCTGGTGGCTGAAAGATAATGTCCAGTAGATTTCTCCAAAAGGTTAAACACATCAAAAAATGTATTATGTTTTCCAGAAAGAGTGATTTAGATTAAAAATACCAAACACTTCCCTGACTAGTATGGTAATCAGGCTAGTATATGGGTCTCTGGAGGCTCAAGGAAGATTAGAGCGAGGAGGAAACACAGCAGTCTATCCATATTCACACACACAGAAGTCCTCTTGTTGGAGGGGAAAGAAAATGTGTGTGTGTGTGTGTGTCTGTGTGTGCCTCTGTGTGTGTCTGCATGTGTGTCTGTGTCTGCCTCTGTGTGTGCATCTCTGTGTGTCTACATGTGTGTGTGTGTCTGTGTGTGCCTCTGTGTGTGTCTGCATGTGTGTCTGTGTCTGCCTCTGTGTGTGCATCTCTGTGTGTCTACATGTGTGTGTGTGTCTGTGTGTGCCTCTGTGTGTCTGCATGTGTGTCTGTGAGTGCTTCTGTGTGTGTCTGTGCGTGTATGCCTGTGTCTGTGTGTATGTGTTTGTGTGTATCTCCTGCTGATGCCCAGGTCCTACTCTTGTCTTTGACTTATAGGACTCGGTTCCATCAGTAAAATCACTGTGTGTTCTTTCAAAACTTAGGTATATTTTTTTATATTTTTTCCTCATTATAAAAACAGACACAGGGTCTTTTCTTCTAGACATGAGTCAGCAGCCTCCTTCCAACTCCCACAAGGGTGGGGAGGGGAACCCCAACTGTGAAGGTACTCTGGGAAAGCTGAGATGAAAGATGGGTCCTGGGGACATCAAATGCATTCTGAATCAAAACAAGCTGTGCTTTTTTAGTTTAAATGAGACAAACAATCTTTTTTTAAGAAAATACAAATTCACAGCTGAAATATTGGGGAAAAATAAGAAAGCACAAACATAAAGCAAGCATAAACTCATTACCAAAAGATAATGTTAAAATATGTCTTTTCAACATTTGTATGTAATTTATTGGTTTTACAAAATTGATATTCCATAAAGAGCCTTGTGAAATGATCATTTCAAATTTTGGTAATATATCATGAATATTTTCTCATCAATGTATGCCCTTTTAATGATTCATCATCGGATGCCAGATTTCTTTAAACAGCCTTAAGGAAACCTCAGTTCTATAATCCAAGGGGTTGGGAGATTTATATAACCTCTGAGACCTAAAGCAGCATAAAGTGTAAGTAGGTAAGCAATAGTTTACAGACTAAAAATCTGGACCTGATATGACTGACTAGTCTTTTTTAAATGTCAGTATTTCAACACTGCTCCCAAGACTTCACCATGTTTGTGTGCTACCTGTTCTAGTATGTACATAATGCTTTCCTTTAAACCAACTAAACATTTTTTTACTTAAATTTATTTATATATGTGTATATATATATATGCCCTTTTGAAAAATGATTATTAACAACAAAATTTATTTATATATGTGTATATATATATATGCCCTTTTGAAAAATGATTATTAACAACAACATACTGTTTTGTTAATGAATGGCCATAATTTAACAATCTCATATGGTTGGCCTTAACCTTGTTCAAAAATTGTCACTATGCTAAAAAACTTTTATTTATTAATGGGCATCATCTCTTAATATTTCCTTAGGTTAAATTCCTAGAGATGAGAGTGCTGGGTTAAGAGAAGTACACTGTACCCCAATATTCAAAGCAGCATGATGTATAATTGCCAAGGTATGGAAGCAACCTAAGTGTCCACCAACAAATGAATGGATAAAGAAGATGTGGTATATATTTTATTATGTATAATGGAATACTACTTAGCCATAAAAAAGAATAAAATACTGTCATTTGTAGCAACATGGGTAATCGTGGAGGGCATCATAAAATTAGTAAAAGAAAACCAAATATTGTATGATATCACTTATATGTGGAATCTAAAAAAAATACAACTAGCAAATTTAAAAAAAGAAGCATAATAAAGAAAAAATAAAATAAATAAAATGGGGGTAAAGATCCCTAAATTTTAGGATTGTTCACAGATAAAATATAATAAATAAGACATGTGTTTGAAAAAAAAAAAAAAGAAGCAGACTCACAGATATAGAGGACAAATCAGTGGTTTGTCCTTTATTGTGAAACTATAGTGGGGAGAGGCAGTGGGGAGGGGCAGTATAGGGGCAGTATAGGAGCAGGGGATAAGAGAAAAAGAGTTACTAGGGGATTATATGAAACCATGTGTGTAAAACTTCTGAAAATTATAAACCATGATAGCCTCTAAAGAATCTTCCATTTAATTAAAAAATTTAAAAATAAATAAAAATTTTTTAAAATCAAAGTGTCATGTTTAAAGGCTTCTGGGTTACCTTGCTGCTGCTGCTGCTGCTGCTGCTGCTAAGTCGCTTCAGTCGTGTCCCACTCTGTGCGACCCCATAGATGGCAGCCCACCAGGCTCCCCCATCCCTGGGATTCTCCAGGCAAGAACACTGGAGTGGGTTGCCATTTCCTTCTCCAATGCAGGAAAGTGAAAAGTTACCTTGCTTCTGGGTTACCTTATTTCTGCCTTAATTTCCTCTCAGTGTCCCACAGGTACAGTCAGTTCTGCTGTAACACTTGTTTTGAAAGGTTGATTTTTTTCAATATGATTGATGTATTAGGATATATGATACATATTTGAGCATAATACAAATTTTTCATTTTCTTATATATAATTTCCTTTACAAGAAACAAAATGCACACATGAATCATTCCACAGAGCCAAGATGCATCACTTCACCATATCCATAATAAGCTACATGGATGTGTTACTATTTTCCTCCAACTTCAGACAAGCCTCCTTCCACCTCACCATAACACTCACATGCAATCTTCCTGAGGCCCATCCCCACAAGCAAAAGTTCTGGTCTTTTGCAAGGAAAAGGGCCATATTTACTGTGGTTTTTATGTATTTCTTAACCATCTAATATGTAGAAAATTTGGTCCACTGGAGAAGGGAATAGCAAACCACTTCAATAGTCTTGCCTTGAGAACCCCATGAACAGTTCAGTTCAGTCGCTCAGTCGTGTCCAACTTTTCACAACCCCATGAAACGCAGCACGCCAGGCCTACCTGTCCATCACCAACTCCCGCAGTTCACCAAAACCCACATCCACTGAGTCAGTGATGCCATCCAGCCATCTCATCCTCTGTCGTCCCCTTCTCCTCCTGCCCTAAATCCTTCCCAGCATCAGGGTCTTTTCAAATGAGTCAGCTCTTTGCATCAGGTGGCCAAAGTATTGGAGTTTCAGCTTCAACATCATTCCTTCCAAAGAAATCCCAGGGCTGATCTTTTTCAGAATGGACTGGTTGGATCTCCTTGCAGTCCAAGGGACTCTCAAGAGTCTTCCCCAACACCACAGTTCAAAAGCATCAGTTTTTTGACACTCAGCTTTCTTTATGTCCAACTCTGATATCTATACATAACCACTGGAAAAACCATAGCCTTGACTAGATGGACCTCCACTGACAAAGTAATGTCTCCGCTTTTCAATATGCTGTCTATGTTGGTCATAACTTTCCTTCCAAGGAGCAAGTGCCTTTTAATTTCATGGCTACCATCACCATCTGCAGTGATTTTAGAGCCCAGAAAAATAAAGTAAACCACTGTTTCCACTGTTTCCCCATCTATTTGCCATGAAGTGATGGGACTGGATGCCTTAATCTTAGTTTTCTGAATGTTGATTTTTAACCCAAGTTTTTCACTCTCCTCTTTCACTTTCATAGTTCTTCTTCACTTTCTGCCATAAGGGTGGTATCATCTGCATATCTGAGGTTATCAATATTTCTCCTGGCAATCTTGATTCCAGCTTGTGCTTCCTCCAGCCCAGTGTTTCTCCTGATGTACTCTGCATAGAAGTTAAATAAGCAGGGTGACAATATACAGCCTTGAGGTACTCCTTTTCCTATTTGGAACCAGTCTGTTGTTCCATGTCCAGTTCTAACTGTTGCTTCCTGACCTGAATACAGGTTTCTCAAGAGGCAGTTCAGGTGGTCTGGTATTCTCATCTCTTTCAGAATTTTCCAGTTTATTGTGATCCACAAAGCAGAAATAGATGTTTTTCTGGAACTCTCTTGCTTTTTCCATGATCCATAGGATGTTAGAAATTTGATCTCTGGTTCCTCTGCCTTCTTTAAAACCAGCTTGAACATCTGGAAGTTCATCGTTCACGTATTGCTGAAGCCTGGCTTGGAGAATTTTAAGTATTACTTTACTAGCATGTGATGAGTGCAATTGTGTTGTAGTTTGAGCATTCTTTGGCACTGAACAGTATGAAAAGCCAGAAAGATAGGACACTGAAAGATGAACTCCCCAGGTGGGTAGTTACCCAATATGCTACTGAAGATCAATGGAGAAATAACTCCAGAAAGAACGAAGGGATGGAGCCAAATCAAAAACAATACTCAGTTGTGGATGTGACTGGTGATAGAAGCAAGGTCTGATGCTGTAAAAAGCAACATTGCGTAGGAACCTGGAATGTTAGGTCCATGAATCAAGACAAATTGGAAGTGGTCAAACAGGAGATGACAAGAGTGAACATCGACATTCTAGGAATCAGCGAACTAAAATGGACTGGAATGGGTGAATTTAACTCAGATGACCGTTATATCTACTACTGTGGGCAGGAATCCCTTAGAAGAAATGGAGTAGCCATCATGGTCAACAAAAGAGTCTGAAATGCAGTACTTGGGTACAGTCTCAAAAACAACAGAATGATCTCTGTTCATTTCCAAGGCAAACCATTCAATATCACAGTAATCCAAGTCTATGCCCCAACCAGTAACACTGAAGAAGCTGAAGTTGAACGATTCTATGAAGACCTACAAGACCTTTTAGAACTAACACCCAAAAAAGATATCATTTTCATTATAGGGGACTGGAATGCAAAAGTAGGAAGTCAAGAAACACCTGGAGTAAGACAAAGGCAAATCTGGCCTGGGAATATGGAATGAAGCAGGGCAAAGGCTAATAGAATTTTCCCAAGAGAACGCACTGGTCATAGCAAACAACCTCTTCCAACAACACAAGAAAGACTTTACACATGGACATCACCAGATGGTCAACACCGAGATCAGACGGATTATATTCTTTGCAACCAAAGATGGAAAAGCTCAATACTGCCAGCAAAAACAAGACCAGGAGCTGACTGTGGCTCAGATCATGAACTCCTTATTGCTAAACCCAGATTTAAATTGAAAACACTGGGGAAAACCACTAGACCATTCAGGTATGACCTAATCAAATTCCTTATAATTATACAGTGGAAGTGAGAAATAGATTTAAGGGACTAGATCTGATAGAGTGCCTCATGAACTATGGACAGAGGTTTGTGACACTGTACAGGAGACAGGGATCAAGACCATCCTCAAGAAAAAGAAAAGCAAAAAAGCAAAATGGCTGTCTGGGGAGGCCTTACAAATAGCTGTGAAAAGAAGAGAACTGAAAAGCAGAGAAGAGAAGGAAAGATATACCCATTTGAATGCAGAGTTCCAAAGAATAGCAAGGAGTGATAAGAAAGCCTTCCTCAGTGATCAATGCAAGGAAATAGAGGAAAGAAGAGAATGGGAAAGATTAGAGATCTCTTCAAGAAAATCAGGGATACCAAGGGAACATTTCACGCAAAAATGGGCTTGATAAAGGACAGAAATGGTATGGACCTAACAGAAGCAGAAGATATTAAGAAGAAGTGACAAGAATACACAGAAGAACTGTACAAAAAAGATCTTCACGACCCAGATAATCACAATGGTGTGATCACTCATCTAGAGCCAGACGTCCTGGAATGTGAAGTCAAGCGGGGCTTAGGAAGCATCACTATGAACAAAGCTAGTGGAGGTGATGGAATTCCAGTTGAGCTATTTCAAACCCTAAAAGATGATGCTGTGAAAGTGCTGCACTCAATATGCCAGCAAATTTGGAAAACTCAGCAGTGGCCACAGGACTGGAAAAGGTCAGTTTTCATTCCAATCCCAAATTCCAGTAGTCGTGTATGGCTGTGGAAGTTGAACTATAAAAAAGCTGAGCACTGAAGAATTGATGCTTTTGAAGTGTGGTGTTGGAGAAGACTCTTGAGAGTCCCTTGGACTGCAAGGAGATCCAACCAGTCCATCCTAAAGGAAATTAGTCCTGGGTGTTCATTGGAAGGACTGATGTTGAAGCTGAAACTCCAATACTTTGGCCACCTGATGCAAAGAGCTGACTCATTTGGAAAGACCCTGATGCTGGCAAAGGCTGAAGGCAAAAGGAGAAGAGAATGGCAGAGGATGAGATGGTTAGATAGCATCACTGACTCAATGGTCATGAATTTGAACAAACGCTGGAAAATAGTGAAAAACAGAGGAAACTGGCATGCTACAATCAATGGGGTAACAAAAGAATCAGACATGCCTTACCAACTGACCAACAATTTTCTTTAAATATGAGAGATACTGCGTCTCTTTTTAATGAAAATTTTATTGAGATATCTGTAGATCTATATAGTTATAATAAATAATAAAAATGCTGGAAACTTTTCTCAAATTCCCCAGATGGTAATATTTTACATACAGAAAGATTTCTTCTTGGTTACTCTTGTAATCGGTTGTTTTTATTTCATACTCTTCATATCTTTGCTGATATCTCTTCAGGCTAACTTAAGATTCTCGGTCATTTGGTTTATTTTTTTAATATTTCTGTTTCTGACAGAACTGCAATTCATTCTGCTGTGTTTTCTGTTTTTTTGTTTTTTAATATCATGCCTCTCAAAAGTCTTGTTATTTGGCCTTACCCTGGGGCTATCAGCTACCCTGCCTTTGAACACAGGATAAAGCCTGATCCCTATCCGTGTCAATGCAAAGAAGCTTGGGATGGGAGGAGGTGCTGTAGGGCTCTTGGCACCAGATCACCACTGCCAATCCTGCTGATCCCACAAAACAACTGTTCATGAATGGGGTTTAACTTTCACCTTCTCTCCACCTACCACTAGCCACCAATGAGTAAACATATTATGGAGAAAAACTCCTTAAATTGTAATTCACCAGTCCTAGGACTGGAGGAGGACCTGGGGAAGCCACTGCCCTAACAGTGAGTCCCCGCTGACTTCTCTCAGCTGCTCACAAGCATGAGACTTCTGCTGTGTCCTGACTTACTCCCAAGGACAGCTGGACTAGAGGCCTGAGCCACGTCAGAGAGCACAGCTAGCCCCACAGTGACAGGGCAGGGTGAGCAGAGCTGCAACATCCGGACAAGCTGAAGCTGCCCGGTGTCACCCAACCAGTTTAAGCAGAATGACAACATGGGGGTGGGCATTTTTAGTATGGTTACTCTATGAGCAACTGATCGAGAAAGATGAATAAAATGGAGTGGGGACTTCCTTGTTGGTCCAGTGGTTGAGAATCTGCTTTGCCCAGTTGGTGTGATCCCTGACCAGGGAGCTAAGTTCCCACAGGCTGCAACTACGGAAGCTGACACAACACAGCGAGAAAGTGCCTGCGCTGCAACGGGAAGACTCCACGTGAGGCAACAGACTCGGTGTGCCGCGACGAAGGCCGACACGGCCATGGCAGTAAGTTAACTAACTTAAAACACGGACTGGACTCACTACAGATAGTAAGACTTCACCCTTCAGAAAAGGGAACCCAACTCCAAAAGAGGCGTCCTCAATTCCACAGGAATGCCTTCAGGAGAGAAAGAACTTTCGACTGCTGAAGGTTCATGTGAGACCCCATGAGAAACAGAGAATGATGAAACCTTGGGGAAAAATAACTTTACCTACTTTACTCACTTCTTCTTCATCAGCCCTCATAACCTTACATGGCAAAACTGAGCTTAGCAAAAAGAAGACTGGAGACGGGGGCCAAATCCAAGGGAGGGAACACAGACCATTCCAAACTGTGGGCATAAACATGCCTAACTGTTCCTTCTCCTGCCCATTTCTGTTAGCTCTCTGGAGAATGGGCTCTTGTCTTTCCACAGACAATCTCATCTCCCAAAATGCTTTGCACCACTTCAAGACAAATTCTGTCATCCTTCAGTAATACTCAGTAATAACAATTTATAGAACATCATATTGAGAAAGGTACTGTGATAAACATTCATATAGATAAACTCCTCACAAGAATCCTATTAACTGACGAACTATGGAATGAGGTTCGTGACACTGTACAGGAGACAGGGATCAAGATCATCCCCATGGAAAAGAAATGCAAAAAAGCAAAATGGCTGTCTGAGGAGGCCTTACAAATAGCTGTGTAAAGAAGAGAGGTGAAAAGCAAAGGAGAAAAAGAAAGATATAAGTATCTGAATGCAGAGTTTCAGAGAATAGCAAGAAGAGATAAGAAAGCCTTCTTCAGCAATCAGTGCAAAGAAATAGAGGAAAACAACAGAATGGGAAAGACTAGAGATCTCTTCAAGAAGATTAGAGATAACAAGGGAACATTTCATGCAAAGATGGGCTCGATAAAGGCCAGAAATGGTCTGGACCTAACAGAAGCAGAAGATATTAAGAAGAGGTGGCAAGAATACACAGAAGAACTGTACAAAAAAGATCTTCAGGACCCAGATAATCATGATGGTGTGATCACTAATCTAGAGCCAGACATCCTAGAATGTGAAGTCAAGTGGGCCTTAGAAAGCATCGCTACTAACAAAGCTAGTGGAGGTGATGGAATTCCAGTTGAGCTATTTCAAATCCTGAAAGATGATGCTGTGAAAGTGCTGCACTCAATATGCCAGCAAATTGGGAAAACTCAGCAGTGGGCACACTGCTGGAAAAGGTCAGTTTTCATTCCAATCCCAAAGAAAGGCAACGCCAAAGAATGCTCCAACTACCGCACAATTGCACTCATCTCACATGCTAGTAAAGTAATGCTCAAAATTCTCCAAGCCAGGCTTCAGCAATACATGAACCATGAAATTCCTGCTGTTCAAGCTGGTTTTAGAAAAGGCAGAGGAACTAGAGATCAAATTGCCAACATTCTATGGATCATGGAAAAAGCAAGAGAATTCCAGAAAAACATCTATTTCTGCTTTATTGGCTATGCCAAAGCCTATGAATGTGTGGATCACAATAAACTGTGGAAAATTCTGAAAGAAATAGGAATACCAGACCACCTGACCTGCCTCTTGAGAAACCTATATGCAGGTCAGGAAGCAACAGTTAGAACTGGACCTGGAACAACAGACTGGTTTCAAACAGAAAAAGGAGTAGGTCAAGGCTATATATTGTCACCCTGCTTATTTAACTTCTATGCAGAGTACATCATGAGAAACGCTGGACTGGAAGAAACACAAGCTGGAATCAAGATTGCAGATATAACCTCAGATATGCAGATGACACCACCCTTATGGCAGAAAGTGAAGAGGAGCTAAAAAGGCTCTTGATAAAAAAAAAAAAGAATAAATAAATAAAAGCCTCTTGATGGAAGTGAAAGAGGAGAGTGAAAAAGTTGGCTTAAAGCTCAACATTCAGAAAACGAAGATCATGGCATCTGGTCCCATCACTTCATGGCAAATAGATGGGGAAACAGTGTCAGACTCTATTTTGGGGGGCTCCAAAATCACTGCAGATGGTGAGAGCAGCCATGAAATTAAAAGACGCTTACTCCTTGGGAGAAAAGTTATGACCAACCTAGACAGTATATTCAAAAGCAGAGACATTACTTTGCCGACTAAGGTACGTTTAGTCAAGGCTACAGTTTTTCCAGTAGTCATGTATGGATGTGAGAGTTGGACTGTGAAGAAGGCAGAGTGCCAAAGAATTGATGCTTTTGAACTGTGGTGTTGGAGAAGACTCTTGAGAGTCCCTTGGACTGCAGAGAGATCCAACCAGTCCATTCTAAAGGAGATCAGCCCTGGGATTTCTTTGGAAGGAATGATGCTAAAGCTGAAACTCCAGTACTTTGGCCACCTGATGCGAAGAGGTGACTCATTGGAAAAGACTCTGATGCTGGGAGGGATTGGGGGCAGGAGGAGAAGGGGACGACAGAGGATGAGATGGCTGGATGGCATCACTGACTCGATGGACATGAGTCTGAGTGAACTCCAGGAGTTGGTGATGCACAGGGAGGCCTGGCGTGCTATGATTCATGGGGTCGCAAAGAGTCAGACACGACTGAGCGACTGAACTGAACTGATTATTATCTCCATTTTACAAAAGAGGAACAAGCCTTACAGGGGTAAATAACTTGCCAAAGGTCACATGGTCAGTAAGCAACAGAGCTGGGTTTTAAATTGAAGTGGACCAACTATAGAGTCTGACCTCAAAAAGTTCTCCCCCACATTCCTGAACACCCAAAGCAAGAGTGGCTATGCCATGTGTTTTAGTGCTTGTCTATGCTCAATATAGCCATTGCTCTATGCATTTCTATTATACTATGACAATCTCAGACTTGAGATCTCAGTCTCACTAATGAGATTTTTTGAAGATGCGGGCTGAGCCACAGACACTTGTTTGCCTCCCCTGCAGTGCCAGGCAAACAGCAGTTGCTGAATGCGTATTTGTTGAAAATGAGTCAAATAAAATCAAAATTAAGGAAATTACAGTATGTAAAGGATAAAATAAATCTGTAACTTTTGGATCAGCAGAGATATTTCTTTTTTAAGGCACAATATTCAAAATTGGAGGTAGAATACTTTGTTGCTTTAAAGAAAAATAATATATGTTGCACCAAAAATTACTTAACCCTATTCAAACTGAAGAGCTTTGCAGAAACAATTTAATATTTTTGATAAAACAACTCAAAAACTAGCAGAGAAGACATTTTCTCCTACAACTTTTATATCAGTTAACAACAATCACATAAAAATTTTAAACACAGTAATTTATTTTACATAGTTGTTTAAATCCAGTCTTTAACAATGCTTAAAAGACATATTTAGAAATATCTTTCCAACTTGTCAGTAGTCATTAACATTAACATCACCAGATATGCTTATGGAGTGTCAGTATTCCTGGACCCCCATGGAACTCCTCCATTTGGATCAACAACATTGTAGCATGAGTTGATAAAACTGTCCAACATTAATATTCATATCTAGGAATGCCATGAACCTTTACACTGTCTTCCCACCCATAACCTCCTCTGCAAGTCAAACAATATTATTGATATTCACATTTACAAATTAGAATGGTAGGGCTCAGAGAAGTAATTGGCCAAATTCCTACATCTAATAATTAACTTCTTGTATGAGGGTAGTAGATGGTACAGAGTTGGATTCAAACCCATAAGTTGCCATTTATGTTCTGAATACCCTTGAAAAAAAGACCTGAACTCCTGAGTTCCGTTTCCACATCTGTAAAACAGAGATAACACCTTCTCTTTGATAGCATTTTTATCAAGAAAAAAGATATTATTTTGAAAGCAACTAACACTTCCTGGAGCATAATAAGTACTCAATACACAGTCACTATTATGATCAGGATGTACTAAGTATAGTCAATAAGAACATAGCTTGGGAGTCAGAAGGCCTAGATTTAAATCCCAGCTCTGCCATTTACAAACAATTTGACCTTGGACAATTTACATAACTTTCCCAAGCTTCAATTTATTTACTTAAAACTGAGATGAAAGACTTTAAAGCCCTACTATTATAGAGTCACTTCTACTGGACTAGCTCTCCTGCCAAATACAACTATAAAAGCTACACAAAATATCTAAAAAATGTTTGAAGCCTAGCAGAACAATCAACACAGACAGAAATGGAGGTGGGGGAGATTATGATTTTGGAGAGATTTTAGAAAGGGGCTAAGCATTCTGGGTTTTTTTCCCCCCTCTGAGAGAATTTTCCAAATTGTAATGCAGGTAAATGGGCTCCCTAGGTGGCTCAGTGGTAAAGAATCCACCTGCCACACAGAAGACATATTTAGAGGAGACGTATTTAGAGGGTTTGATCCTTAGGTCAGGCAGATAATCTGGGGAAGGAAATGTCAACCCACTCCAGTACCCTTGCCTGGAAATCCCATGGACAGAGGAACATGGTGGGTTACAGTTCATGGGGTCACAAAAGAGCCACACAACTTAGAGACTAAACAACAATAACAAATAACAAGTTCAGGTAAATAAAGCTCAAAAAAAAAAATGGCAGCCTTGCTGGTTGAATAGACGAAAGTTAGTATTCAGGACTGACAGAGCAGCTAGGACTTGAGAGCAAAATCACAGATAAAACAGAACCTGGACACTGGGCACATATTCCTCTCAAATTATTGATCACATTGTAAGATGCACTATGCAAAGAAAGACTCTAAGATACCCAGTGGGGCAGGGGTGAAGCAACTGGACACTTAAAAATCTGAGCCAATATTTCACGCCATCGTATGGTGCTGAAAAGGTGGAGTTTGAAGTTTAAATGTCATCAAAATGGACAAGCCTTTGTAAAAATCATAAGGTAACATGAGAGTCATACCCTACAAATAAGTCACATCCTAGGAGTAAGGACAAAACTGAAAGAAGCCATCCATAAGAAAGCCTATAACAAGATCCAGTTGACTCATCTATATTCTATCTGCTTGTTAGGAGAAAAATCACCCTCTTTGAAGAAAGATAACTTCATCTAGAACTTTCACATTTTTTATACATAACATCCATCATACCAAAAAAAAAGTTATAAGCAAGCTAAAAAAATTTTAAAAAACAAATGACTAAAAATCAAAAGAAATGGGTTTCACCAGAAATAGATCCACTGATGAGTGAGCTAGTAATGGCATAAAACAGGAATGTCAAAATAACTATGATTAGTATTAGTTTGAGCAAACTCCAGGTGATACGAAAGACAGGGAAGCCTGGCATGCTGGAGTTGGGGTCGCCAAGAGTCAGACATGACTTAGCAACTGAACAACAACAATGATTAGTATGCTCAAATGACAAATAAAAATATATTTTAAAAGACCTGGAATCTATTTTTTAAATTAAATGAAACTTTTAGAACTGAAAAACACCATAACTAGTATTAGAATTTGAAACAAAAGATTTAGTAGATTAGAAAGGGGAGACCAGAGGATTAGTGGGTTATTTTCTATTTAAATATATATATATTTAAAATATGTATTAAAAAATATTCTTGGCTTACAGAAAGTCAAATGTGTGTAAATTTAAAATATATAACAACAGCACAAAAGGTAAATGGGGTTAAACTGTCGTTAGATCCCTGCATCACTTGGGAAGTGGTTAATGCACTAATCTAGGAGAGTCTGTGATAAATCCAGTCCTGGAAAATCATTAAAGGAATAATAAGATAATGTCTATTTTAAAAGTAAATACAATAGAAAAAAATGTAATAATGAAAAGAATCAATTCATCCAAAAAAAGAAACAAAGAAAAAATAAATCAAAAAGAAAACAGCAAGGAGAGGGTGTGGAGAAAAGGGAACTCTCTCACACTGTTGGTGGGAATGCAAACTAGTATAGCCAATATGGAGAATAGTGTGAAGGTTTCTTTAAAAAACTGGAAATAGAACTGCCATATGACCCAGCAATTCCACTGCTGGGCATACACACCAAAGAAATCAGAATTGAAAGAGATATGTATACCCCAATGTTCATCACAGCTGTTTACAGCAGCTAGGACATGGAAGCAACCTAGATGTCCATGGGCAGACAAATGGATAAGAAAGCGGTGGTACGTATACACAATGCAGTATTCAGTTCAGTTCAGTCACTCAGTCGTGTCCAACTCTTTGCGACCCCATGGACAGCAGCACATCAGGCCTCCCTGTCCATCACCAACTCCCACAGTTCACTCAGACTCACGTCCTCAAGCCCATGATGCCATCCAGCCATCTCATCCTCTGTCGTCCCCTTCTCCTCCTGCCCCCAATCCCTCCCAGCATCAGAGTCTTTTCCAATGAGTCAACTCTTCACATGAGGTGGCCAGAGTACTGGAGTTTCAGCTTCAGCATCATTCCTTCCAAAGAAATCCCAGGGCTGATCTGCTTCAGAATGGACTGGTTGGATCTCCTTGCAGTCCAAGGGACTCTCAAGAGTCTTCTCCAACACCACAGTCCAAGAGCATCAATTCTTTGGTGCTCTGCCTTCTTCACAGTCCAACTCTCACATCCATACATGACCACTGGGAAAACCATAGCCTTGACTAGATGGACCTTAGTCAGCAAAGTAATGTCTCTGCTTTTGAATATGCTATCTAGGTTGGTCATAACTTTTCTTCCAAGGAGTGTCTTTTAATTTCATGGCTGCACTCACCATCTGCAGTGATTTTGGAGCCCCAAAAAATAAAGTCTGGCACTGTTTCCACTGTTTCCCCATCTATTTGCCATGAAGTGATGGGACCAGATGCCATGATCTTCGTTTTCTGAATGTTGAGCTTTAAGCCAACCTTTTCACTCTTGTCTTTCACTTTCATCAAGAGGCTTTTTAGCTCCTCTTCACTTTCTGCCATAAGGGTGGTGTCATCTGCGAATATCTTTAGCTTCTCTTAATTCAAGTTTACTCCCCCCGTAACAAAGTTCAGACCTTACGTAAGCAACAATATTGAGTTTGAATTTCCTAACACTGTTTTATATGTATATAGTTACTTTCTTTCTATGGTAACTGATATGGTTTCTATTAAGCCAAGTAATACAGGTTTATACTAAAAATTAACCAATTTAGATGAGTTAACTATGAAACTATTCCAACAACGCAGGTGAAACACAGATATGACAAAAATTAGAAAAGCGATATAGCAAATGAGCGCAGTTTAGAAATGACTGACCATAAGACAAAATTCAAGTCACGCTGGCCTTGGTCTCCATTCCCATGTTGTCTTCACTTCCTCCACAGACCTTCCTACATGGTTTCCTGCTCCCTAAACCAGCCCTGCATTCTCAAGGATCTGGACCTGTTCTCCCTGCTTATTTCCACTTGCTGAATCACCCTGCCCTCCTTCCCATCCTGACAGCTCTGTGAAAGGATTTCATCAGTGTACACAAGCAATAAAGGTCTGGCCCTTTAAGGAAACCAGAGGGAAAACAGGACAGTTTTTCTCTGGAGAAAGGAGCCCTGAGTCAGTGAGATAAGAATAGCCAGAAGAGTAATTCTACTTCTAGGAATGCATCTCTGGGTAATAATCAGAGGAGGGCACAAAAGATTTTGTGCACTGGCATTCCTTACTGTGTAATTTATACCAGCAAAATACTCAAACCATTAATGCCCAACAACAGCAGACTAAACATTATTCCATTATACAGAAGTACCATGGTTTCTAACATTTTAATAGTGAAATCCATATATTCAAAGACTTTCTGATGATATGGGAGAAATTGTCAAGCCTGTAGTAGCCACCTTGATTTTCTTTCCACCATCCTGTTCAACTTTCCTGTTTTGCATGGCTACAAAACATTTGAAGAAATTGAACCTATGTGCAAACAAAGACTTTAATTTTTCTAAGCCAGTGATTCTCAAAGTGTGGTCTCTGGACCAGCAACATTAGCATCACCTGGAAGCTTGCTTGAAATGCCAATTCACAGGCAACATCTTGATCTATTGAGTCAGTAATGCTGGAGGCAGAGCCCCAAATCTGAGTTTTAACAAGCCCTCCAGGGGATTCAGAGGCACACCCAAACTGAAGACCCACTGAACTGGGCCAATCATGATAGACCGATCTCCATTTAGTCTGGATCCAGGAAAAAGACACGCTATTCAATCGGGGCCAATGATATGCAAAGGAAAGTTTGCTGGGAGCTTCTGGGAGAGGCTCTCCACACTTACGGTAGTCTATAAGAAGAGCTTGCCCCTTTTTGCCTGGACTTTGTGAGTACAGACGTGATGTCTGGGGTTGCAAAAAACTACGGTGCTTCAGAGTTGAAAGATAACAGAGTAGAGCTGAGAGAATCATACAAAATGGAGGCAGAGCCACCGGATTAAAGTAATCCTTAATTCTCTCCTACCTCTGGATTTTCAGTTATTTGTGCTCATCTATTTCCTCACTTTACAAGCCAGTTTGAGTTATTTTGTTACTTGAAGCCAAAAACTCCCATCTAATAATGATATGATCCTAAGTTTGAAACACACATATATAGACTCATGGGGGGAAAAAAGAGTAGCACAAAATATATTTAACATATAAATCCTTGTCTTATCTTGGTGGAAGTCTTATAGGCTTGTTTTCTGCCTATTTTTCTAAGTTTTATACTGAGAATTGCTTTTATCATCAGAATGTATCTTAAACTAATAGTTAAAGGAGATTATTCTCACATGCTCTTTTAAAAAGAAAGTGAAGAACCATTAAAACACAGAAGAGATCATGAAGACAATTGGTATGGGACCCTGGGCAGATGGTACCAACCAAAGGAACCAAGAACACAGAGTGCTCAGAATTAGTAGCAGTGAGGTGTTAAGGAGATAATTAACACTTATATTCTGAATAGCAGCTGAATATAAATGAGAACAGATGGGGCTCAACAGCTATGAAAAGACCTAGGGCAGCACAAAGATGGAAGCAAAGATAAACAAGCAAATATTTAGAGGAAAGATACTTATAATTAGTAACAGAATGTTCAATTTGTAGTGGGGTTTCATTTCCTCTAACCCTTGCTCCAATCAGTTACTCCAGGGTTCTTGACAACAAGGTCAAGAATAAAGCCTGGTACACGTGACTTCTTTATACCTAACAGGTATTACATGGTTACTTTTGTCAAATGTTTAATGTATATTACCTCACTTAATCCTCTTTGAGGCCAATACTATTACTAGTCCCACTGTACCGATTACATTGCTGACACTCAAGAGTAGCTAGTACCTGATTTAAATTTACATAGATGGAAAATGAAGAAGTTACAATTGGGACTGTTCCAACTCCAGAACCTGCCTGCCTACTACTATCCATGCTATCAGGACAGCCAGCAAATGTTGGTGGAAAAATAAATGTCATTATACACATCACCTGGTTTTCTATGTGCTGCTGTCAAAATAAATGTTTTAAACTTTAACCATAAGGTAATATATAGAGTCCTGTAATACTTTCTTATCCATAAAGTCTAGGCACTGTTGATCAATGCTTAGAGATAAATGCAGTACTGAATAGGTATCCCTGACGAAAGGGCTTCCCTGGTGGCTCAGTGGTAGAGAATCCACTTGCCAATGTAGGAGACGCAGGAGATGCGGGTTTAAAGCCCTGGCCAGGAAGGTCCTCTGGAGAAGGAAATGGCACAAGAATGCAGTATTTTTGCCTGGAGAATCCCATGGACGGAGGAGCATGGAGGGGCTACAGTCCATGAGGTCACAAAGAGTCAACTTAGTGACTACACACAAACACACATCTCCGATGAAGGGCAAGTCAGAGTCTCTCAGAGGACAGAAGAAAGAAAGAAACTTGGGACTTGGAGCTCTGGACAGATGGTAAGTTAGATAAATTTGTTTTCAAGGTTCAAAATTAGTGAGCCTCAATGAGCAATCACCTATCACCAATGGACACGATGAGAATTGCCTAGAAGAGATTTAAAGAATCGCAGCCTACAACTTAACACTTGTTTATTGATGAGTATTACCTAAAGGAATAAGTTGAACCAGACCAAGAGAAGCTGGGGGGAAAAAGAGCATCTTCTCAGGAAAGCAGCTGAAGAAACAATGAGGGTGGGGTAGACAGACACATCATGAACCTCTTCTCTGCTTCAGGGCAGTTGCCTCCAGCGCAGCTCCTGTCCAAGAGGACAGATTTTAAATGTGCTCAAGACGAAATGCAAAGAATCCAGAGAAAAAGAAGTGATGCGTTCTGATGACCACACCAAGCTCAAAAGGAACTAGTGCATCCTGAATCCCGTCTCTTTATTTCTCATCAGATTCGGCTGCCTTCTTCCAATATACCCCCAGCCTGGAGGACAGCCAGGGAGGAAAGCCTGGTCAGAGTAGGTTGCCACAAGGCAACACGCTGACTCAGAGCACCACCAGGTCCCCTGGCTCCAGCAAAGATGGTGCTTGGAACAATATCCACTATAATTGTCACTTAAAGCGACTTGTAGACAGAGCTTGTTCTTGGTTGAGACGTGCAGAGAAGAAGGAACAGGGCGGAGAAGAACTTCATTTGCAGGGAAATAAAACAGTGGCATCAGGACCCTGGAAGCCAGCTGGCTTTTAAACAATTAAGCTCACTTAGAAAAACAGAAGCTACCACTTCCTATGCTTTCTGCATTACAACTCTAGCTGGGGGTGCTGAGTTTTCCATTTGGCACTGGATTTGGCTCTAATGAACACATTTGAAGACATTGTTTTTCACTTAGGAAATTTTGCGATCAAGAGGCCTCCATAACATGTAGGGGGACAAATGGACAATCTCATCCAATGCAGGAAACGAGGTTCAATCCCTGGTCAGATCAGACTCACATCTGATTTAAAAACCCAGATGAGGGTCTGGGTGTATATTCCCACTGAGTATAGATGTATACTCACCATTGAGCCTAACTCAGAGTAGATGATGAATGAGTGAATACTAACTTCCAAAGGAGTACCTTAGAATCTTGGAACGGAAAACATTAACTGAGAAAACATCAACTGAGAAAACATCCACTCCTGCCTCCAAAAAATCAGAGACCTCCTTTAACAACATTCCAGGCAAGAATACACCCCATCAACCAATTCACTCTTCCCCTACCTCCTCTAGGAAATCTACCTCACTCTAGGAAATCTGCCTCATTTTTTAAATACTACACTGTTTTGTCCACCCTTGCACTGAACAAGAATCTTCCTTCCTTCCTGAAAATTAAAGCAATTGATCTCATTCTATTATTTGGGGTCCTCCAAAATTAAGCCTGATAGCTCAGTTGGTAAAGAATCCACCTGCAATGGAGGAGACCCTGGTTCAATTCCTAGGTTGGGAAGATCTGCTGGAGAAGGGACAGGCTACCCACTCCAGTATTTTGGCCCAGAGAATTCCATGAACTGTATAGTCCATGGGGTTGCAAAGAGTCGGACACAACTGAGCAATTTGCACTCACTCACTCAAAATTGAGCCAAAATATTTTAATAAGATAAGCCTCTGAATATCTAACTCTGTCTTTGCTCTACTTCAGGCTCAATATACTGTCTCTTTAACAACATTCAGTATTTTCGCCACGTTCCCAGACTATTGAAACTCCAACATTCTTCAAAGTGTGACCTAAGGAACATTTGTCTCCAATGTCATTCAACCAGTGGAGCGTGAAGCAAGACTCTCTGATACCTGGACTGAAGAGTTGATTGATATGCGTGCGTGTGTGCTAAGTCGCTTCAGTGGTGTCTGACTCTGTGACCCCATGGACTGTAGACTGCCAGGCTCCTCTGTCCATGGGATTCTCCAGGCAAGAATACTGGAGAGGGTTGCCATACCCTCCTCCTCCAGGGGATCTTCCTGACCCAGGGATCGAACCCACATCTCTTGTATTTCCTGCACTGGCAGGTGGATTCTTTACCACAGTGCACCTGGGAAACTCCTACATACACATGTATCCCCTCCTTTTGGATTTCCTTCCCATTCAGGTCACCACAATGCATTAAGCAGAGTTCCCTGCTGTAGGCACCAGTTTCTCCCTTCAAGACCTTTAATACCTGACTTGAGGACTCTTGTTTAGAGTGGATTAGTGGAACAAGCAAGAACCTGGATCTCAGAACTTGTTTCTAGTCTCAGCTCTGCCACTGTGACTTTAATTTTCTCATATGTTCATTAAAAAAAAAAAAAAGGCAGTCTAGTCTCTAAGACCTCTTTTGGCACATTCTTTGTTGTTGTTTGGTTTTTTGTTTTGTTTCTTTGTTTTTTACTGTCTTAGTAATGTGATGTTTAATCCTCATCACCCACCACACTACAAAATATACACATCACATCATTCCAATTCTCTGAGCTCAAGACTGAGGCCCATTATGCTTTTCTGGTCTTTACCAATGAAAAGAGATGCTGAGGATGTTGTTGATAATGGCTAAGAAGCTGATTAAGCTGGTCACTTCATCAGCACTGGCCACTGTCCTGGGTCCTTGGGAAGTTTATCTTAGTCTTGTTGATAACCACACACTGTAAATAAGATCATCACCCCATTTCAGAGGTGAAGAAATGGTCACTTGGCCAATGCCCAATGCTAGAACAGAAAGGGGTAGGATCTGATGCCAAGTGTCTCTTTCTCCACACCAAGAGTCCTTTTCCCCAAAGGTGACTTCAACCTGCTGCTGCCCTCAACCCTGGGTCACCCCAAATGTTGGCAAGTAGGAGCAGCCATATTTTAGACAGCCTGGTTCTTCTGCCCGGCTGCCCACCCCACCCTGTTCTAACACATTCTATGTGCTCATCCATACAGTTACCATACCTATAAGTGTCTTCAGGTGGGAAATGAAGTCTCTTCCAGGAACAGGATGCGCACCCACTCCCTCGTTGATTGTCAGGTATACTTGATTGTTCTTCTCCCTTCCCGCTGTTTCACTCTGTTCAAGCTATCACAAAAATACCCTAGACTGGGTGGTCTAAAAACATTTATTACTTACAGTGCTGGAGGCTGATTAAGTTCAAGATCAAGGTGCCAACAGATTTGGTGTCTGGTTAGAACCCTCTCCCTGGTTCATAGATGACCATCTTCTCTCTTTGTCCTCACATGATAAAAGGGTCAAGGGATCTTTCCGAAGTCTCTCTCTTTTTTTCAGTCGCCCTGGGACTTTGTTGCAGTGCATGGGCTCTATAGGTGTGGTACACATCCCCACAGCATGTGAGATCCTAGTTTCCTGACCAGGAATTGAACCTGCGTCCTCTGCACTGCAAAGTGGACTCCTCGCCACTGGACCACCAGGGAACACCTTCTGAGCTCTCTTGTAAGGACACCAATCTCATTCAAGAGAGATCCACCCCATGATGCAATAACTTCCCTAAGACACTCTCCTGCCTTATACAAGCCTAATTCTGCCTACTGTATTGAAGGTTAGGATTTTAACATATGAATTCTGAGGAGACACAAACATTCAGTCTATGGTGCCTACACAGATACCCTTCTGATATCTTTCAGAGCCCCAGGGATAAAGAGAGGACACCCTTTCCTTCAGCTACAATGTCCAGTTCATCACTAAGTCCTAGTGCTTCTGCCTCTAAACACATAGCTGACGTGCACCCTCTCAGCCATCACTAAGTACCATGGTAGCTCCTCACTGGTCTTCCCATCATTCCCTTTCCACCATACAATCCACTGTCCACACATAACTGAGTGCTGTTTTTAAAACTTAAATCATACCACCAAACCCCATTAGAACCCTCCAATGACCTGCTCCTGCAGTCCATATAAAATCCAAACCCCCTTCCTTAGTTTGCCAGGCCTCTCAGAGCTGGCCCTGCCTTCCTCTTCATGAGATCTTTCACCATGCTCTCTCCCTTGCTCAATAAGCTTCTGCCTCTGTCCATCCAACACACACCTAAATGTCTTGGTCTTCTCCCAATCCTTTGCCTGGCATAGTTTCTACTCTTTTAGATTTAGGTTCAAATATCACCACCCCAAGAAGCCTTTCCTGACCAAAGAAAAGCCAGTTGATCCCAGCCTCCTCTTTATCCCTGCCCCATACACCAAGAGTTCTCTCAATCATTTCTGCTTATTTATTTCTATAAAAACCCTTGTCACCCTATAATGATCCTGCTGGTTTATTTTCGTCACCAATCTACTTTACTAGCAAAAGTTTCATGTGAGTAGAAACCTGGTACATTGTTCAATCCCCAGAGCTTTAAAGAGTGTCTGACAAAGAACAGACACTTAGTCATTTTCAGTCAATTGAATAGTAGGTGAAGGAATGCATTCAAATTGGTCACTCATTTCTACTTCTTCTAATACTTGCCTGGGGCAGGGGAGGGAAGGGCAGAAATGGGAAAACAAAGGACATTAATAAGTGATTACCTCTGTGATGTTAAGATTTTAGGAAAATATGACAAGGAGGAGTGATCAACCCTCAAAGTTGTACTCAACATAAAACAGAAAGTTCTGGGGCTTAAGAATCCAGCTGCCAACACAGGAGATATGAGTTCAGTCCCTGTCCTGGAAGACCTCATATACCACGGGGCAACAAAGACCACACACCACAACCACTGAGCCTGTGCTTTCTAGCCCACACACCCAAGAGCTCAAGCTCCACAAGAGAAGCCACCAGAGTGAGACGCCCACACGCCACAAGCAGAGAGTAGCCTCCACTCTCCACAACTAGAGAAAAGCCCCCTGCAGCAACAAAGACCCAGCACAGCCATACATGAATAAATAAAATTATTTTTTAAAAAAGAAAGCTCTAAAATTTCCAATAGCCAGAGGTGTCCAACCAAGACACAGGCTGCTCTGCAGGCGCATCCCTCCTTAGCCTGTGATAAGGAGCTTCCTGCCACCAGCAGGGCTATTGCAGAGGGGATGGATGCCTCCTGAGGGAGCCTGGACTGCACGGCTTTAACTGATGCACTTGTCACTGGAGTGCCACCAAGCCAGCAAGCATGGGAGCGCTAAGACTCCGGTGAGGTGCTTCCTCCTCCAGTAAATACACGCCATACGTTCAATTACTCTCTCTGCCCCAGAACTGTCTCTGAGTGCCCTCAGCAATGAGATCCTGCTAATTGAAAACACTTCCCTCTATCTGCTTGAGAGGATTGGACTAAACTAGGCTACTGAAATGTAGTCCATGGGGCAGGAGCCTAACTGGGGCAGGGCAGACACATGGCAGCAAAAGCGCAGCCAGTCTGGGGCTGGGGGGATGAGGGCTGTGCTTCATTTCAGTGGCTGCTTCGCAGTGGCTGGAACTTCCAGTCTTTGAAGAATTGCTTTACCTGGAAATGAGTCTGTCTGAATGAGGGGTGATTTTTTCTTCCTTTACCTTGGAATGACTCATTCCAGTGCAATAGTAGTGATAAAAATAGGGCTGTTCCACCTGCTCGTAAGCACCAGATTTTGACCCACCTACCTTGCTTCTTAAAGCGGCATCCATCAGCATGTGAGGTATAGATGGTAATAGATGGTAAAGATCCTAGGCCAGATAAGAGAAACACACCCTGGAAGTCAAGGCCACAGCAGCAACACTGGCAGCAAACAGCAGCAGAAAACAATGGCAGCAGTGGCAGCTATTATTTATTGTCACCCTGGGTCAGGCTCTGTACTAACTGCCCTGTGAGCATGGTCTCCATTCATATTCATGACAATTATAAAAACTAAAGTGACTCCATTTTACAGACCAGGAAACTGAGGCCCAAGAGTTAAGAGGCTTGCCCAGGATCACAAAGCTAGCAAGTGACAGAGAAGGATGGGCCAGTGGTCTGCCTCCAGAACCAACAGTCTGAGCACCAAGCCAACCAGGCATCCCCTAGGTCTGCTGGGGTACTCTTCTTGAGGTCTGGCTCTTCTCATCGGGCTTTTTGAATAAAGTCCAAGCTTCAGAATATAGGCACAGATTCCTTGATAAAAAAGATAAATCCTGGGAAATAACATCTCCTGGTGATGTGGGATGATCTCTCTTCCTGTCATTTATCATAATTTCTTCCCAAAATGAGCTGTGATGGTCAACTTCATATATGAACTTGCTGTGGCCACAGTACCAGTATCAGTTTAAACATGATTCTAGATGTTTCTGTGACAGTATTTATGGCTGAGATTTACATTTAAATGGGTGGATTTTGTGTAAAGCAGATTGAGTTTGATTATGTGGGTGGAAAAGTTGAAGTCCTGAACAGAACAATAGACTGATTTTCCCCTAGCAAAAGGAATTCTTTTAGCAGACAACCTTCAGACTTTATCTGTGTTGTAGACTGAATGGTTGTGCCCCCTCTATAAAAAAAATTCTTATCTTGAATCTCTATCCCCCAATGAGGTAATGTTAAGGTTGGGCTTTGGGGAGGTAATTAGGATTATATGAGGTCAAGAGAATGCAGTCATGAAATTAAAAGATACTTGCTCCTTGGGATAAAAGTTATGGCCAACCTAGATATCATATTAAAAAGCAGAGATATTACTTTGCCAACAAAGGTCTGTCTAGTCAAAGCTATGGTTTTTCCAGCAGTCACATATGGATGTGACAGTTGGACTATAATGAAAGCTGAGTGCTGAAGAATTGATGTTTTTGAATTTGGGTTTTGGAGAAGACTCTTAAGAGTCCCTTGGATTGCAAGGAGATCCAACCAGTCCATCCTAAAGGAAATCAGTCCTGGGTGTTCACTGGAAGGACTGATGTTGAAGCTGAAACTCCAAGACTTTGGCTGCCTGATGTGAAGAACTGACTCATTGGAAAAGACCCTGATGCTGGGAAAGACTGAAGGCAGGAGGAGAAGGGGATGACAGAGGATGAGATGGTTGGATGGCATCACTGACTTGATGGACATGAGTTTGAGCAAGCTCCGCGAGTTGGTGATGGACAGGGAAGCCTGGCATGCTTCAGTCCATGGAGTCACAGAGTCGGATATGACTGGGCAACTGAACTGAACCTGAGGTCAAGAGGGTAGCGTCCTCATGAATGGGACCAGTGCCCTTACAAGAGTCACGAGAGCACTTGCTTCTTCTCCTTCTGCTCCATAGGGATGTGAGAATGTGAGACTACAACAGAGGATAGTAGTCAGCAAGAAAGAAAGGGACCCTTACCAGAACTTGACCATGCTGGCAGCCTGATCTGGCATTTCTAGCCTCCAGAACTGTCAGGGATAAATTTATCTTACTGATAAACCACCCAATCTGTAGCATTCTTTTTATTTGTTAAGGGTTTTTTTTTTTTAATGTGGACAATTTTTGAAGTCTTTATTGATTCTGTTACAATATTGCTTCTGCTTTAAGTTTTGGTTTTTTGGCCTTGAGGCATGTGGGATCTTGCCTCGCTGACCAGGGATCAAACCCACATGCCCTGAAATGGAAGGTGAAGTCTTAACCACAGAACCAGCAGGGAAGTCCCTACGGCATTCAGTGAGAGCAGCCCAGGCTGACTAAGACAATCTTCAACACTGATCTTCCCGAAGCACCAGGAGACTGCCTTTAGTCTTCAACTGCAACTCTTTCCTGAGTCTCCATCTGCCAGTCTCCACATCAGATTTTGAACCTGCCAAGTCTCCACAATCACACAAGCCAAGTTCCTAAAATAAAATTCTTTGTGTGCATGTATGTGTGTGTGGGTCTTGATAGACAGATAAAAATATACATCCTATTGATTTTGTCTCTCTCAACACTCCTAATACACCAACCTAACTTCCTGACTGCAGAACAATTCCCACATTTCATCCAACAACTTCTCAACAATTCAATCATTTACTCACTTATGCCCACCACACAGTGGGTGTTGCAGGACCACACTTCTCAAACTGAAATGTGCTCAGGAATCACCCACAGGGCCTGCATAGACCCAAATGCAGCAGGTCTCTATTTCTGCCATGCCCTAAGATAATGCTGATATGTTGATTCATTAACCACACTTTGAGTAGCAACACTGTAGAGACACAAGCAAATGAGACGCCAGAGCATGTCCAGGAATGTTCTCAATCTACCACTAACGCTGCTGCTAAGTCGCTTCAGTCATGTCCGACTCTGTGCGACCCCATAGACGGCAGCACACCAGGCTCCCCCGTCCCTGGGATTTTTCAGGCAAGAACACTGGAGTGGGTTGCCATTTCCTTCTCCAATGCATGAAAGTGAAAAGTGAAAGTGAAGTTGTTCAGTCATGTCTTCACGACCGCAGGGACTGCAGCCTACCAGGCTCCTCCGTCCATGGGATTTTCCAGGCAAGAGTACTGGAGTGGGTCACCATTGCCTTTTCCCACCACTAAGACACATCAATTTTAAAGAAAGTAAAGAAAATCTGGTTTGTTTTTGTTTTAGTCCTCTGTTGTAGAGACATCAGGTCCTCAACGCTGTAACTTGCCCCCAGAAAAGCTGTCACCTTGTTCTCCAATCATACCCACTTTGAGACCAGCAGTTGGTAATACATAAGGAGAAAAAAACAATTAAACCCCAAAGGGGAAAAAAAATACAGCCTTTCCATTTCAATTAGAATCAGCGGCTGTTGAAAATGGGCAAATTTAGAACTGTAATACCAGTGGAAACTGAATTCTCAACTGTGATCAAAGGCTTCATTTAGCAGACTGAAAAGCAAGCACGAGTTTAATTGAACAAGAGAGAGATTGCCTCCAAATCACCCAGGCATAATCAAATTGCCTTGAAAAATATAATGCATCAGATGGAGAGAACAAGCCCTGGGCTCCAAAACCTCTTGCCTGACCTGTAGGTGCCCTAGCATCAGCAAGAAGAGACATCAGAGGTCACCCGGTCTCACTCCGCATCCCATGTAGGAACCTACTTTACACCAGGGCTTTCAAAAATCTCTGGCTAGAATGCACAGAAATATATTTACATCCTACCCAGTGTAAGAACTGATACAATGAATTGACTCATTGGAAAAGACCCTGATACTGGGAAAGATTGAAGGCAGAAGGGGATGACAGAGAACGAGATGGTTGCATGGTATCACCGACTCAACGGACATGAGTTTAAGCAAGCTCCAGGAGTTGGTGATGGACAGGGAAGCCTGGCGTATTGCAGTCCATAGGGTCGCAAAGAGTCAGACACAACTGAGCAACTCAACTGACTGACTGACCCAGTGTACACAGCTAAGTTTCACAATATTTATCATTTCCACATGTGAAGTATTCCAATACTTGCTCTTCTTTCTCATGAATTTAAATGCTATCACTGGGCTTCCCTTGTGGCTCAGCTGGTAAAGAATCTGCCTGCAATGAGAGAGACCTGGGTTCGATCCCTGGGTTGGGAAGATCCGCTGGAGAAGGGAAAGGCTGCCCACTCCAGTATTCTGACCTGGAGAATTCCATGGACTGTATAGTCCATGGGGTCGTAAAGAATCAGACATGACTGAGCTACTTTCACTCACAAATGCTATCAAGAGCCACAAAATGGATTTCAAGAATCACTAAGGGGTCATGTGAAGATGTGAGAGTAAACCATAAAGAAGGCTGAGAGTCAAAGAATTGATGCTTTCGAACCGTGGAGCTGGAGAAGACTCTTGAGAGTCCTTCGACAGCAAGAAGATCCAACCAGTCAATCCTAAAGGAAATCGACCCTGAATATTCATTGGAAGGACTGATGCTGAAGCTCCAATACTTTGGCCACCTGATGCGTAAAGCTGACTCACTGGAAAAGACACTGATGCTGGGAAAGACTGAAGGTAGGAGGAGAAGTGGGCAACAGAGGATGAGATGGTTAGATGGCATAATTGACTGAAAGGACATGAGTCTGAGAAAACTCTGGGAGATAGTGAAGGACAGGGAAGCCTGGCGTGCTGCAATCCATGGGGTCACAAAGAGTAGGACACAACTGAGTGACTGAACAACAAAGGGGGGTCATGACCCACAGTTTAAAAAAACACTACTCTAGGGTACCCTGGTTCCTTAGCCAACCAAGCTGTTCATCTAACAACTGAGTGAGTACCATCTTGCAGGCTCTGGGGACATAGCATCAAACTTACAGACAGGTGGAAGAGACAGGTGTTTCACAAAGGATCACACAAACACATATGAAATACTACAAATTGAGGCAGATGTAAAAAAGAAAGAACAAAGGATGTCTTGGGAAATCATAATGAGGGCACCTGTTCAGGACCAGGAGGATGGCTGGATAGATCAGGTAAAGCCCCTCTTGAATGAACTGTAAGCTGGATCTAAAGGATGAGCAGAGTGTAGCCGAGCAAAGGGGGAGTGTTTCTTAACTCTCTTGTGCTGGAAAATGCAGTTATCTGTCACAACTCCCACTGACAACAACAGCAGTATCTGCCCAAGCCAGATTCATCCAGTTTTCATCACATGTCAGACTTGGGGCCAAGCACAACACAATACTGCTGCTGCTGCTAAGTCATTTCAGTCGTGTCCAACTCCGTGCGACCCCATAGACGCAGCCCACCAGGCTCCCCCGTCCCTGGGATTCTCCAGGCAAGAACACTGGAGTGGGTTGCCATTTCCTTCTCCAATGCATGAAAGTAAAAAGTGAAAGTGAAGTCGCTCAGTCGTGTCCGACCCTCAGCGACCCCATGGACTACTGCCTTCCAGGCTTCCCCGTCCATGCTACTAGAGCTCAGTGGAATCGACATCATGGGCTTGAGTCCAGATCTACATCTTATAAGCCATGTGGTCTGAAGCAAGGTAGTTCAGTTTTCTCATCTGTAGAGAAGGGATTATTAATGGTACCTGCCTCATCACATTATTGCTAGAATTAAGTTAACCCAAATGGAGAGGCCTACAAAAGTGCCTGGAGCATGGTAAGTACAAAATAAATTGCTAAATAAAGCAGTATGAACTCAAAATCCTTAAGGACTTATTTCAGGCAAATATCACCTACTAGAACATGAAAAGAAACCCATTCACCATCCCTGAACTAGCTAATTGCCAACAGGGTTATTTTGTTTTCCATTCTAATATTTTAAATCTAATGGGACAGAGGACTGAAGTTCTGAACTCTGCAGGGCCCTACAGACAAAGGAAACCAGAAGAAAGGGAACCAGCTGGACTCCCCGCCCCTAAATGCCATCTCTGGGCCTGTGTTCACCACCACTCTCTCCTGGCTGATGAATTTTCCAGTTCAGCACCAAGGATACAGTTGACTTCTCCAGAGAACTATCATAATAGAATTACATTATGTTTACTGGATGCAGAAAACCTCTGGCTAGATAGTTAATTAGAGGCTTCACAATGCCGAAAAATCTTCAAGCTTTCACGAGGCTTAAACAGATCTAAAATGCCAGGTTCAAGTCACATCAATAATTCAAATTAAATTATTGTGCTGCACTGAACCTCATCCCCCATGCAACACTCTTGAAAACAGTTCTCCAAAGATAAACTCAAAATTGGCTTCAGGGAGGCATCGATCATAATAAACCCACAAAATCAGAGACCAAAAAAGCAAGCTGTTCCCATTGTGCACACACTGCATCTAATTCCCCCAGATGGGCAAGAACAGAGAGGCTTGGCTGGGCATTCACAACTCCCGTAGCTGGGAAGCGGTTGTAAAAATGAGGAGCAGGCCTGTTACCTGTTGGGCTTGCTGTGTTTTACTGCTCACATTCATCTTCTCCATTTGTCCTCTCAGTGTGTCAGGGAGGCTGGCAGGGCACAGATTTCAGCCCCATTGTGCTGATGAGGCTTACGGTAGCAAAGCGACTGAAATCAAGACCCAGGGCCCGTGAGTGGCATAGAAGGATGAAAACACAGGTTTCCTGGAGTTGAGGAAAAATGCGGAGGGTGGACAGGAGGAGGAAAAGGGGAAAAAACATACTTTTTTAAATAGCAGGAAAATGATAGAAAATTCAGAGGCAACAGACTTATTTGGAACAATTCTGAGCAAATTCACACAAAAAGAGTGGCTGTTAAAATTACGCTTGTTCCTATGCACTCTTAGAGGATGCTGATATTATTACAACATTACTGACATAAAGTTACCAACCATTAGGCAACAACTTATAATACAACAGACTAAAGATGTGTCTAAACACTTTTCACAAATAATAAACCCCATTTCATCCTCACAACAATCTTCCTAAGTAGAAATGATCATTTTGCAGTTGAGAAATTCAGGTTCCGAGAGGTAGATTATTTGCTGAACCTCACACAGATAGTGGGGCTTCCCTGGTGCTCAGACAGTAAAGAATCCGCCTTCAACACAGGAGACCCTGGTTCAATCCCTGGGTCAGGAAGATTCCCCCAGAGAAGGGAATGTATTCTTGCCTAGTAAATTCCATGGACAGAGGAGCCTAGCAGGCGACAGCCCATGGGTTGCAAAGAGTTGGATACGACTGAACAGCTAACACTTTTACTTCACTTTCACACGCATACTGAGAAGTAAACACCAGTCTTGACCTTTGTCTGATTACTAAACCCACCCACTTAATCATCTTCTTAAATTTTTTAGTTGGAGGATAATTGCTTTACAATGTTGTGTTGGTTTCCGCCATACAACAACATGAAGTCAGCCATAACTCTCCTTTTATATACAGGGAGCCAGGCTGGGCTCCCCGTGTTACACAACAGCTCCCTGCTAGCTGTCTGTTTCACACATGGTGGTATACAAATGTCAACACTACTCTCTCAATTCGTCCTGCCCTCCCCTTTCCCTGTTGAGGCCACAAGTCCATTCTCTGCATCTGTGTCTCCATTCCTTCCTTGCAAATAGGTTCATCAGTACCATTTTTATAGATCCCATATATATATATATATATACACATACACATGATATTTTTCTCTTTCTGACTTAATCACTTTAATACAGTAAGTCCCTGCATATGAATGAGTTCCATTCTGAGAGCATGTTCGTAAGTCCAGTTTTGTTTGTAAGGCCAACAAAGTTGTCACCCTAGGTACCAAACTAACACAAACAGCTATACAGCACTGTACTGTAATAGGTTTATAATACTTTCCACAAATAGCACATTAAAACAAACACAAAAAATAAAGAAAACATTTTTAATCTTATAGTACTGTACCTGGAAAAGTACAGTAGTACAGTACTACAGCTGGCCATCGAGTGAACAGGCAAGAAGAGTTATTGATTGGAGGAGGGAAAGAAAGTGGAAGCTGGTAGAGCTGAAAGACTGTGAGCAATAGGAGATGGAGGGCAAGCTGCAATTTGACTCACGTCTGATGCTGATGACACAGGTTCTGGTTCCTCGCTGGATTTGATAAACCTACCCTCTCGAAAAAAATGATTCAGTGATGGTAGTAGCCCCGGAGAAGGCAATGGCACCCCACTCCAGTACTCTTGCCTGGAAAATCCCATGGATCGAGGAGCCTGGTAGGCTGCAGTCCATGGGGTCACTAAGAGTCGGACACGACTGAGCGACTTCACTTTCACTTTTCACTTTCATGCACTGGAGAAGGAAATGGCAACCCACTCCAGTGTTCTTGCCTGGAGAATCTCAGGGATGGGGGAGCCTGGTGGGCTGCCGTCTGTGGGGTCGCACAGTGTTGGACACAACTGAAGCGACTTAGCAGCAGCAGTAGCCCATTCACTGCTTTGAAAGTCCACAACTTAAAGCTTAATATGTAGAGGACTTAACTGTATTCTGTTTCCATAGATCCCAGTGGGAAAAAGTTAGCATTAATTAGGACCAAGCTATGGAAAATGAGTGAATTCATATCAATCAATGAATGCTATAGAGTTGTGTGTCCTAGCAGGCAGCCTCATTGGGCTAATGAAATTATAACTTCTGTTATTCACTTGACAAATATTTATTAAGCATCCACTATGTATCAAGCAAAGTGCTCAACCCTGGAAATACAGCAATGAATAAATATGAACATCCCTGCCCTCATGAGGTGTCTACTCCATATAGGAACAGACAGAGACAGAACAAGTAATATAAATGTTATGTTAGCTTGTAGTACATGCTGCAGACAAAGATCAAAGCAGGCAAGGGGGATAGGATGGAATTTTTAAAAGAATGGCCTGGGAAGGCATCACTGAGAAAGAAAAGTGACCTTTGGGTAAAATCCTAAAGCAAGGGACACAGAGATTCATGTTGTTCTAGGGAAAGAACATACCAGGTATCAAGATGAGCAAAGGCCCTGAGGCAGGACCAAGAAGACTGCAGCTACACTGGAGAAGGGTGGGACATGAGGTCAGATGCCACAGAGCCAAGGGAGGTGGGGCCTCTTCAGTCATTTTCAGGACTTGAGCTTAGAGTAAGATGGGAGCCCTTGGGGATTTAACAGAGGAGCAGCAAGATCTAAGATCCCACTCTCATTTACACGTCAATTTAGATGCCACTTGGACAGCAGACTCGGTGGGCAAGGGTGGAAACAGGGTGGCCAGTTAGGAGGTGAGAGAGCATAGTGGCTGGTTTTTCATTTATTTTGTTTTTAATTGAAGTATAGTTGATTTACAATACCGTGTTTGCCGGAAGCCGGCACAGGAGATCCCACCCATGACAAGGTCATGCGGAGGAGACCTGACAAGCAAGGCGGATCAGGACTCAAGGGACTCCCTGGACCTGCTCGAGCATCTACCCCAAACCAAAATCTGTCTGTCTACTGTTTACTATATTATGCCTTTCACCAACTCTTCTGACATTAACAGGGGGCTATCCCCGACCACCTTTCTCTGGAGAAAATCAACTAAGGGCTCTAGTTGATAAGTCTCCTGGGCATGAAAGGAGCATTTCAATTCAAACTCCCATGTTAGCATTCTAGCTTGCTTGGCAGGTTTATCCAGACTCTTGCAACTACGCATATGCTTGTTCACAACATCCCAACCATGACACGGGAAGCCTAAGCATTCTAAAAACATAGAGCCTTCGAGGGGTAAAAAAGTTTTATCAAAATAGCACTGGTGAAGGGTTTCATTGTTGAGCCAATGCTTGCTGCCAAGTTCCCATATCCCTTATCCACTGTGCACCTGGGAGTGCATTAGTTAATGTAGTTGGAATATAAGAAAAACAAGTAGTAGCCTTGGTATTAACCACATCAGACCTTTGAGCTAATAAGTTCTTTCTTTGTTGTGACCCATTACACCTTTGCTCCGTGAGAATGTAACTCTGTTTAGTACTTTCTGAGGCTGACAAAGATTAGAAATATAAAGAAAATTTAAAAAAAACAAAACACTTCAAGGAAAAACAAGTTTTCTGGTTGATCAACCTTTATCAAAAAAGGGTCATAAAATGTCAACAGCCCTCCAAGGCCAGAAGATAATGTACACAACATAGGACCCTTGTTTATGGGAAAGGTATGCAGAAAAAAATGCTGGTTTCGATAAGGGCAAAACTGCTGGAGTGTTTGGGCTGATTCTATGTACAAGTCAGGGTATAAAAGCTCCTTTTGAAAATAAAGTTATGGGCCTCGCTCACTGAAGCTTGGTCTCCCTGTGTCACTCTCTCCCTCTCTCTTTTCACCAACGCCATCCATCCTGAGGGTATCCCTGGACTCCTGCTGGGGCTGGACCCCGGCACAGGTTAATTTCAGGTGTACACCATGACAATTCAGTTTATATGCACATTTATGTGTGTGTGTGTGTGTGTGTGTATTCTTTTTCCTTCTCAGTTAGTTCAGCCAGTCTGTTCAGTCGCTCAGTCATGTCCGACTCTTTGCGACCCCATGAATCGCAGCATGCCAGGCCTCCCTGTCCATCACCAACCCCCCAGAGTCCACTCAGACTCATGTCCATCGAGTCAGTGATGCCATCAGCCATCTCATCCTCTGTCGTCCCCTTCTCCTCCTGCCCCCAATCCCTCCCAGCATCAAAGTATTTTCCAATGAGTCAACTCTTCGCATGAGGTGGCCAAAGTACTGGAGCTTCAGCTTTAGCATCATTCCTTCCAAAGAAATCCCAGGGCTGATCTCCTTCAGAATGGACTGGTTGGATCTCCTTGTAGTCCAAGGGACTCTCAAGAGTCTTTTCCAACACCACAGTTCAAAAGCATCAATTCTTCAGCACTCAGCTTTCTTCATAGTCCAACTCTCACATCCATACAGGACCACTGGAAAAACCATAGCCTTGACTAGACGGATCTTTGTTGGCAGAGCAATGTCTCTGCTTTTGAATATGCTATCTAGGTTGGTCATAACTTTCCTTCCAAGGAGTAAGCGTCTTTTAATTTCATGGCTGCAATCACCATCTGCAGTGATTTTGGAGCCCAGAAAAATAAAGTCTGACACTGTTTCTCCATCTATTTCCCATGAAGTGATGGGACCAGATGCCATGATCTTCGTTTTCTGAGTGTTGAGCTTTAAGCCAACTTTTTCACTCTTCTCTTTCACTTTCATCAAGAGGCTCTTTAGTTCCTCTTCACTTTCTGCCATAAGGGTGATGTCATCTGCATATCTGAAGTTATTGATATTTCTCCTGGCAATCTTGATTCCAGCTTGCGCTTCTTCCAGCCCAGAGTTTCTCATGATGTACTCTGCACAGAAGTTAAATAGCAGCTATTTGGAACCAGTCTGCTGTTCCATGTCCAATTCTAACTGTTACTTCCTGACCTGCTATAGGTTTCTCATTACAAAATATTGAGGATAGTTCCCTGTGCTATATAATAGGTCCTAGTTGGTTATGGTAGCTTGTTATTAATTTTTATTATGTTAGTATGGTCCTTTCCTCTTTACCAATGCCTTCACATAAATCATTTCACTTCCATCTTCACAAACACACACACACACAAAAACCCAGAGTTTTACTCTCCCATTTAGACTAAGAAACCAAGGCTTTGGATTGCTTAAGTGGTTTGTTAAGTGGCTTGTTTAAATTTCCTCAGTGAGTTAGTGGCAGAGCTGTATCTTAAATCCAGGATGTTTTCATTCCACATTTCATTTCCATTTCCAGCCAGGGCTTCAACTCCTTCCCACACAACAGCCTGCCTCTCTGACTCCCACAGTATCAGAGGATATCCATCTGACCATTGCAGCCACACGGCCTGACTATAAATGACACCAATGTGTATCTGATAACCCAGATCCCAGACGACACAGAAAACAGAATCCAACAAACAGAAAAGCCACTGAGATCCATCATAACAGCAGGACAAGCCTCTTGAATGATGTGTGATGGGAAGGGAGGGAAAAGGGTCCTAGGATGTAAATTTGAATGTTTATTAGCACTTCTATGTGCCCAAAACAATATGAGATGTTATGTCGGGAAAAGAAAGAAATCAACTTCTCTGTTGAGGAGATTTTTAATGCAGTGGAGAAAGAATACCCACTTGTGGGAAGGAAACCAGTGCTTCTAAGGGGAGATGGGGTGTTAGACACACACTGAATGTCCAGGGCCCAGTAAGGGTGAAGAAGATAAAATGTCTTCAGGAAAGGGAGGAAGAGAGCCTGGGAAAGGCATCCTCCAGACACTCTCCAAAGGCGGTCCCCAAATTTCACAATCCTCTATTTTTAGAGGAATGTTCGTAACCATCTCAGGAAAGCCTTCAAACATACAGACCATACAGTCCTCACAGGTCTATTATTCCTTCCCACATTAGCATCTCTTTGAGGGTCTGAAACATACATGCTACCAGAATGGGGATTTTTGACATCAGAGGCCAAGAAACCAAACCAAACAGGACTCCTTAGAAGACGACCAATAAAGATTTTAAAATATCCAATGTCTGAAGGTCTTCAGTGGCCTTCTAGTCCAGGTGTTGGAAAACTATGATCCACAATCTGGCCTCCTGGTCTTGTAAAAGTTTTATTAGAATACAACCATGTGCTTTGGTTTACAAGCTGTCTAGGGCTGCTATGCATGAGAATGGCAGAGTTGAGAAGTTGCAACAGAGACCACGTGGCCCACAAGCCTAAAATAATTACTTTCTGACTCTTTAAGAGCATTTGCTAATCCCTGCTCTCTTCCAAATCCCTCATTCTCTTGGTGGAAACACTGAGGCCCAAAGAGGCCTAGGAAACTAGCCAAGGTTATTCAATGAATGTGAGTGTTGCCCAGATAGGAAGAGAGCAAGTCAAGGAGGGCTGGCCATCCTTCAGTCATTTTGTGATCCACCCAAGTATTTTTTATCATCATCATTTGTCAGGCACTGGGTGAGGATACTGCTATGAGGAAAACATGTAAAGCCCTAGCCCTCAGTGTTCCTACATTTGATGGAGGAGGGAAACCAGGACATTTTTTAAAAAGGTGAAGAGAATAAGTACAAAGTATGCAGAGTGCTAGGAAAGTAGCAGAACAATGAGTCATGTGTGGGGCTTGAGGAGGGAGGGAAATAATTTAAATGAGGTTATCAGGAAAGGCCTTTTCTAGGAGGTAACAGTTGAGCTGGGTCATGAGGGAGTAGCCATAAAGAGCAGCGGGAAAAGCATTCATGTAGAGGTAACAGCAACTGTCAAGTCCTGAGGCAGCAACAAGCTTGGCATATGCATGAAACAGCAAGAGGATGCGTGGGGCCAGAACACAGTGGAAGGAGAGAGTGCATGAGGGGAGATGAGAGGGAGCCAGGGCCCCTGTGCCCACGTGGTGAGTGGGTGGTGAGTTGCATGATCAGTTCTCCCTTGAGCATATTGTCCTTGTAGTTACATCCTTCTCTTCTTCATCTCCCCCCAAAATGGGCTAGAATCTGACTCAACCAGTGTGACCTCACATAAGTCACATGTTTCTGAGCCCCCAGGAAATGAGGGTAACTACATCTACTTCCTTGGGTTATTTGGAAAATTAGATAAGCCTAAATAGATAAATAAAAGTTTAGCCTGTGCACAGTGCCTGTTATATGTTCAACAACTGGATAAATAACAATTAGTAGCGGGGAGATACATGGAGAACTTGCCACTGGGGCTCAATCCTTGTGAGCCAAAGACACCAAGTTATCAAATGCACTGACAGAGTAACTGAAGTCCAGAGAAGTCAAGGGACCAATCCAAGATCACACAGCAGTTAAGGAGAAAAGTCAAACAAAATTCAGCCCTTCAGGGCCCACCAGCTGCTCATAACATTTACCAACACAGCAGCATGGCAGCCTCAGTTCAGTCGCTCAGTCGTGTCTGACTCTTTGCGACCCCATGAATCACAGCACGCCAGGCCTCCCTGTCCATCACCAACTCTGGGAGTTCACTCAAACTCACGTCCAGTCCATTGAGTCGAAAACAGCAGTGGGGAGTGGAAGGAAAAGATTTTTTGAGCATCTGTGCAGAATTCAAGAGTCCTGATGAAGTACCTGCTATATATCATGGATACAATGTTGAATTGTCTATGCTTTCTGTAGCTGTGAGGAATTCACAGACTTCTGGGGAAGTCAGTTATCCAAACAAATGGAATCTTGAGGGATAGAAGGTTTACTAGAGTCACAGGCAGACCAGGGAATTATAGACTCTGCCCAGGGAGGCAGGGAAGACTCCAAAGAGGAAGTGACATGTGAGCTGACTCTGAAAGGTCCTGACGGAACCAGAGGCGTTTGATCTGACAGAGCAGAGGGGTGAGCAGCAAATGGTAAGGCTGTGGAACTCTGCTGGTGAAGGGTCCCAGACCCCGGAATCATGGAGGCTTCAACTTGGTGGGCAAGAGAAAGGCACTGAAGGGAAGAACGTGAGGCAACATCACTCTGGTTGGAGGAGGGAGGATTTGAGAGGACAGGACAGGAGAGAGACCTACCACTTCAGAGCCTCCATTGTGGGTCCAGACCTAAGTTGTGACGAAAATGGACAGGAGGAAACAAGGAGGACAGATTCTGCAGGCTCTGGTAAAGATAATCAGCAGCAGGTAGTGACAGACAGGATGCTGTGATGGGGCCAAGAGAGAAGGGATGCTTGCGGGCTGGACCCACCTGCCACCAAAAGGGGGAGCCCTGAGAAACAGCAGGTGGGATTCAGTTCAGAGCAACATCTGCCAGCAAGGAGAGGGTTGCAACAATGTTGTTTTTCTTTTCACTCTGTGAGAATGTCTTTTCCAACTTCCTGGCATAAACTGGATGAAATCAGAGCCCCTCCAGGAGAAAGGAAGGAAGGAAGAGACTGTTCAGCCCCTCAACACACCTAGAGAAGTGAGAACCCCTCAGTTCTTATTGTTGTTCAGTTGCCAAGTCACGTCCAACTCTTTGTGATCCCACGGACTACAGCACACCAGGCTTCCCTGTCCTTCACTATCTCCCAGAGTTTGCTCAAATTCATGTCCACTGAGTCGGTGATACTATCTAACCAACTCATCCTCTGCTGCCCTCTCTCCTTTCACCTTCAATCTTTCCTAGCATCAAGGTCTCTTCGTCGGTTCCACTAGTCCTCAACCCAGGGACTGGGAAGCTGGGCCGCTAGAACCAGTTGAATGCAGTTTGAATCACTGCTATGCCATGCAAGCCAACAGCAGGCCCGAGAGGAATGGCCTAGAACCAAAGCTCTAGGCGGTTGTGGCAAATCCAGATTCGATCCAGGGCCTTGGCTGTGTTTCCCGTTCTCCACTACCCAACAGGGATGCTCCCATCCCGCCTCCTCTCAAAAGTATCAAATCTCAACCAGCAAAGAGGCTGGAGCCCAGATTCAGAGCCTTGGCTCCCTGTACCACAGCCCTGCCACAGTTCTATTCCCAGAAGGATAGACCAGCACTGGCCTCTCCATCCCCCCGGCTCCCCTGCCCCACGCCCACCTTGCTCCCGTAGCAGCCCAAACCCCTCCGCCTCCAGTTGGGCAGAGAGCCGAGGCTTGTCACCATTGCACCAGGCTGCCTTCCTATTTTCCCTGGACCTGATTATTTTAAGCCTCCGCTGAGGCCCCACCAGGCTGTGCCCAGCGTTATCTCCTATACACAGTCGCCGCCTTGTTAAAAGGCAATCAGAGGAGCTGACTTTAATAAATGTTAACACCCTCAGTGTGAAGTCTGGCAATTAAAACTCCTCCCTAGGACCTCTGAAATAGGCCTGTGGAAAATCCCCCATCTTAATAAGCTCCTGTCATCAGAGGACAACAGAGAAAGGAGGGGTGGAAAGGAGACATTAAAACTTTCAGAATGAGGGGAAGTCAAGGAAGGGCCCTTCTCCACTTCTCACCCTTCTCTCTGAGAATCCCACAGAAGGCCCCTCTCATCAGAGGACTTAAATGCAAATTAAGGTAGTCAGGGCCAGGAGACCAAAGGGGCTGTCGAGTCCAGTGATTTTCAGACTTTAGGGTGCCAAAAACTCGTACAGAGGACTCATAAAAACAGATCGCCAGGGTCCCCTCCTCAGAGTTTCTGATTAGTAGGTCAGGGATGGGGTCTGAGAAGCTGCATGGAGAGCAAGCTCCCAGATGATGCTGATGCTGTGGTCCATGGACCACAGTTTGAAAACGACAGACCTAGGCCAACACTCTTGCTTCACAGATGGGGAAAGCAGAGAGGAACAGGGACGTGCCCATGGTCTCATGAGTCAGCAAAAGTCCATTTAAAAAGACCAAGGCAAGACTCTTGGGAGTGAGCCCCAAATGTATATTTTAAGTTCTTTTTCCCCTAAAAGTACATAGTGTTCATTCATTGTCATCATGATCACTATCATCATTATCCTGAAATGAGATCTCTGCAAGTCAAGAGAAGAAAGAGTTGGTGGCTGGCATGCTGAGTAACAGGACAGCCAGCCTCGTTCATCAATACACATGAAACCAAACTCCAAAGGAACGCTCCTGAGTTCTTTGATTTCTGCAAATGACAAGATTTCCTTTGTTTCCACTTTAGATCAGAGACAGAGTTTCTCAGGGCCCTTAAACATTGCCTATTCAAAGTTTTTCACCTGAGGCCCAGAGAGGGCAGGACACTTTCCTAAGGTCACACAGCAGGATGAGTGGCAGAGTGGTTTCCTAGCTCTCAGTCCAGTACTTCTTCATCTCTGCGGCCATCCTGGGCCCCTCAATCATCAGATGCTGCATCTAACCAACATTCCGAAACCCAGCCTCTCTGGAGCAAGGGGGAGAGGAGCTGCCTGCCTACACGGCGGCAGGCATCACATGGACCGAGACTGCATGGTTGCATTTCGCTTCCACAGCACAGCCACCAGCACCCCTGGCTGGACTAACACTTGTCCTCCCTCGCCTCTTGGCTGTCACGTGGCACTCAGGGGTTTGTTATCATTCCTTTCATTTGGAACTTAGAAGTAAAATCCTCTGAACTAGGAAACTTAAGATTCTGGGAAACGGGAGAGGCAATGCTCTGGAGTCATTAAGAATATGGCCTTGCATACTCATTTCCTAGGCTCTGGGTGGCTTAAACAACAGAAATTCGTTGTCTAATAGTTCTGGAAACTAGAAGAAGCTTGAAGTCTGAAATAAAGGTGTTGGCAGCGTGGAGCACTATACCAAAGTCACAGGTGCGAGGCCTTCTACCAAGGCCACAGACATGCAGCCCAGAACCAAAGTCACCTCCAGAACTGATGGAACCCCACTTTAACTGCTGCCAAAAGCCCCCCTCCTTCTTACAGGCCAGCTCCCTGACCCCTATTGGGCAAAAATACCCACCCTGGTACTCACCCTATAGTGTCCTAACCAACCACCTAATGCCACCCTTCCAGCAGGAATTTTGTCTTAAAGCTATAAAAACTGGCTACTAGCCCACAAAAAGTGTCTGCTCTCCCCAGCCCACTCACTGCATTTGCAGAGCCTACATTATCTCTGCTCCTTTCTGAAATACTTTGTGTCTGGAAATTCTTTTTCAACGCATTCTCAGACGACCGTGACAGGCAGGATCGGTTCTTCCCTAACACAGAGAGTCTAAGCTGCCTCTCTCCCAGCTTCTGGTGATCTGCTGACAATCTCTGGCATTCCTCAGGTCTTGGGAGCATCATCCCCATTTCTGCTTTTAATATCTCATGGCGTTGACCCTGTGTGCATGTCTGTGTCCAAACTTTCCCTTTTTAGAAGGCCATCAGTCATAATAGATTACAGGCCTCCCTAGCCAGCATGACCTCATTTTAATTTAACTGATTACATCTGCAGCAACCTTGGACTCAAATAAGGTCACATCTGAGGTACTATGGGCTTGCACTTTAACATGTGGATTTGGGAGGCACACAATTCAGTACACACATACTGTGTGGCTCACACATACCCAAGTCTGCCCAGCAGCTATGAGACCCAGAGCCAGCCCTGACCCCTCTGGGCACCATTTTTCTCAGCTCCAAAAATTAGAGGATTAAGGAACACATAGACAGTCACAAAACAACAGCTACTGTGCAACACTGGTACATCTAGGGGAGAATAAAGACCACACCGTAAGCCTCAACTCCACCTGCCAGTTTTGCAGCCCTGTGGTCCTGGGTGTTTTAATGCATCTTTAACATCAGAGTTCAGTCCTGCTCACTGGAAAATGGGGATAACAATGATATGAATCCCACAGAAGAGAATATGAAAGGTTTCATGAGAAAAAGCACTTTGAAAACTCTCGAGTGGGAATGCTGACAGTGGTGGTGGTTGCCTACAACACTGTACGAGCTTCGTGAACTGCAGCAAGGGGGTCCTGTGAGGAAGGTCTGGCAACTGTGTGGATGGAGACCGGGAATCAGGCAATTGTGAGTCAGCAGTGCTGGGGGCTTGCAGGCAGTGGGACAGCTAATCTCTCAGTGGGGGCAGGAACTCTGGCAAAGACATCGACCAGACAAGGTTAATTCACTCAGATCCTGGAGCCAAGATGCTGCTGTGGTCAAGGTACCAGAAGCACCTGGATGGACAGGTGCTTCACTTCCTCTGAGGTTAGGGGAGGCCCAAGAGAGCATCTTGGATCAGCTTAACTAACTCCACCTCCCTGCCTGCACCCCACCTCCACCCACTGACTTCTTAGGGATCAAAACAGCCTCCACTAATCTAACTGGTCTGTCAGCCAGCGATGGGAAAAGAGGGACTGGGGGACTGATACAGGATTGGAAGGTGAAACAACCTGGGTAAGAATCCTGACATTGCCACTTGCTGACTTTGTGACCTTGGGAAAGATACCCCCCATCTCTGAGTCTCAGCTTCTCATCTGCCAGGTATGGTTAATTGCAATGCCTGCCTCATTCATGAAGAGTTAATGGGTGTAATGGGTGGGAAGTATTTACCCCTTCTGTGTGCATACTCAGTCACTAAGTCATGTCCAGCTCTTTTGTGACCCTATGGACTGTAGCCTGCCAGGCTCCTCTGTCCATGGGATTTTCAGGCAATAATACTGGAGTGGGTTGCTATTTCCTTCTCCAAGGGATCTTCCTGATCCAGGTATCAAACCCACATCTCCTGCATTGGCAGGCAAATTCTTTATCACTTGAACCACTTGGGAAGTCCCACCCACTCTATACAAAGAACATTTTTTAAAGAAAGGAAAGGATAAGAGAAAGGAATGAAAAATAAAATTCCCCCATGATAGAGCTCTGGTCTAAGAGGAAGGAATCTGCCACCAACATCCTCTGTGATTTTGGACAAGTCACTCAACCTCTCAGGGCCTCAGTTTTCTTCTGTTATGTGAAAGTGAAACAGGAGGGAAGAGGGCAAGGCATACCCTTTAAAAGAATGACAGGGCCATAGGACATGACAAAAACTGCTTAGAACCAACTAGGTCCAAGATGGCAGCATTTTCCACTTCCAGTAGACCTTGAGCCTCATTATAAGTTCACTGTAACACATTAGCATGCTAAATGATATACCTAGTTCTGAGGCCAACCATAAAAGGTCAGAAAGTACCCATTTTCTGGAAGTCCCCCTCCTGTGCCCCAAAGTAATTGGCATGATCCTCCCACTCATTAGCCTATAAATTACCTAGCCTATAAAAACTAACCACACCATGTTTCAGGGCTCTCTCTCTTCTTCTGAGATGACCCACACTCTTTCTATGGAGTGTGTTTTTCACTAATTAAATTCACCTCTTACTATCACTTCATGTCTGAATTCTTTCATGTCAAAGGAAGAAACCAGCACCAGAAGGGTGTGCTTGAATGGCTTTCTAGGTCTGTCATCTTTATGCATTATCCGAGACTTCCTTGGCCACTGTGAAAGTGTTTCAGAGCCACAGAGGAGGGAGGGACCCAAGAAGGTGAGGGCAGCAGAGGAGGGGCAGCTGTGCTCACACCCATGCTCCAAAAGAGACGGGCTCTGCCCACTGCTCCCCTGCCCCTGGAGCTCATGGATGCAGCGCCTTGCCCCCGACCTCCCCTGCCTTGCTCATGTCCATTCAGGCTGCTCCACCCAGAATGACGTTAGCCTCAGCTCTCCGGAGCCAGTTCACGCCTCAGAGACTCTGCACACACATCCACTGTTTCTACACACACTGTGTGTGGATACGCATGCACTGGAAACAGAAACACACACACCACTTTCTCTGCGTCTGCCAGATCCACTCCCTGCAGGAAATGCTGCTTCAGTAGGTATGGGGAGTCAGAGAGGGACACAGGGGCAGCTCCCTCGAGGGGGGTTTGGGTATAAACCCTGTATCACCCGGGGTGAGGCAAACCCAACAGTGACTGGGCTGGGGTGAACCTCATTCTTTAGGGAAGCCACAGCACTTAGCATTCAGAACCCAGGCTTCAGAGAAAGGCAGGGTAGGGTTCATGTTCAAACTGTTGGGTAGTTAGAATAGGAAAAAGGAGTCCAAAATGGTGGTGGCAAAAAGACAAATAAAGGGAAAAGCCTGTGAAAATGGAATAAAAGAAAATCTTCAGACTGGAGTGAGAACTTCAGGTGAAACAAACACGCCCCCTTCTTGACTAGCCCAGTTTGCACAGGGCAGGCTCAAGGTGGGGAAGGAGACAAATATACAAAAGGAAAAAGCCAGGATGGATTGAGGCCTCTCCTTTTGGGTCAGACCGCCCTCGCACCTCAAGGGTGTACTATCCTCTGCTTAATAAAACTGAGCTGTAACCAAGCTATAACACTGGTCTGCCATTTTAAATCTTTGCTGTGGTGAGACAGAACTGAGGAAATTACACATGCCCCTAACATCTCTGGTGCCATTCAGATTTAACCTGGCTGAAACAACCTCAGCTCGGCCCCTGTGAGGTGGAGGCCAGACACAGCAGAAGCCCAACTCAGTGAAAGTTCCCGCAGTGGAAGCTGAACGCAAAGAAAACCCAGCGCAGTGGAAGTGACAAGAAGCCCAGCATACTGGAAACCAGGACAGCAAAAACTAACTCAGCAGGAAGCTCACACAGCTCAGTTTCAGATTCCAGAAGACCTCCAGTGAAGGTAGGAGGTCCTCGCCCTTATGGCTGGAAGTACATATGCTAACAAACAAACATACCCCCAGATCAAATCTCCACTCCACTTTCATAGACCATCTGGACATAGCTCCACCCAACTCACTATTAAAATACTCTTAGTGCCCCTAACAGGACCAGATAACCCACTCCTTTGTCATTACTTCTGTTATTACCTAAAGCAGGTCTATGACAATGAAACGTTTACCACTGGAAACACCCTAAACTGCTCTTATGGACGACTAGCGGAAAAAAATCAGTGACTTACGTTCCCTCACAGCAGTAAGAGGATAAGGTTTATGGCTGTTTTGCCAGGTTCCCAGTCTCAGGGAACAGGCTTAGATTGCTTTACATCATGGTATCTATTCCCATCTGGGGTGGACAAACCAGCAATGAGTTAAGATTACAACCCCTTAATCCTACCCAGCACTGGTCATGCTGGAGACCTTGGCGACACCCAACTCCAGCCTGGGGGTCCCAGGAGGTCGACCTGCCTCAGCCTGCCTAGTGATCTGGTCCTTGGGAAGTTGTCACATCTCAACCTGCTAAGGGATCCACCAGCCCAGGGTCCCAGGAAATCGACCTACCTCGACCTGCCCAGGGATCTGGTCCTTGGAAGGTTGTCATGCCTCAACCTGCTTGGGTATCTGCCTGTCCAGTGGTCCCAGGAGGTCAACATGCCTTGACCTGCCCAGGGACCCTCAACCAGCCTGGGGATTCAATCTCCAGGAGACTGTCATGCCTCAGCCTGCCTGAGGATCTGCACCCTGACCTAGGGTCGCCTAGCTCTCAGGTTGCAACAGTACTGGGTAGGATAAGCTTCAGAAAGATTCACCCCTAAGGAAGTCCATCCATGGAAACAGAAGGAAGCCTATGAGTTGTGGGACTGTGCCCAGTCTCAGCAATAACTCAGGAGTCCAACAAGAGCCCCACTGCCTTTCTATAAAGGCTAAAAGAAGCCCTCCAAAAGTTTGCCAATCTGGACTTAGACTCTTACGAGGGACAGGTGATTTTAAAGGACACATTCCTGTCCCAGTGTACATCAGACATCAGGATAAAGTTACAACAGCCACAGCAGCAGGACCCTGCTGCCTCTTGAGATCAGATGGTCCAGACAGCCACCAATACCTTTTATAACAGAAAAGAGGAAAGGGAGGCCAAGGCCCAGGAAAGGGAGAAAAGGAAAGAGACAAGGCATGCCCAGATACTGGCTGCCCTCCAGGGAAGCCCTATGGCAAACCCCGAGCCCTTGAAGGACAAGGCACGAGGCAAAAACTTAATCTGTAGACAAGTGGGACATTGGGACAAAGAGTATCCAAACTATGACAAGTGTCCTAAAATGGCTTGCTACAAATGCCATCAATTGGGACACTGAGTGGCACTCTGCCCTCGGGATTTAAGAGGCTCAAGGTCAAGTGCCAACCCTTCCCTCACAATGGTTCAAGAGGACTGAAGCAGCCCGCTCCAGCCAGCCCACCTGTCACAGATAACCATCACAGGGCTGGAGCCAAGGGTACAACTGGATGTGGCAGGTAGCTCCGAGAATTTCTTGGTTGACACAGGAGCTACCTACTCTGTCCTGACCTCCTACTTTGGAGCCTTCTCCTCCCAAACCTGTACCATTTTGGGTGCTACAGGAAAAACAATTACACAGATGCACCGGAGCACTTCTTTGCTGCTGGGACGGACAAATACTTTGCCACCAGTTTCCGGTGTTCCCTGAGTGTCCTACTCCCTTATTGGGAAGAGATATACTCACTAAACTGGGGACCACCCTTGTGATGGGAAGCTTTTCAGCCCCTAGAGCCCTACAGCTTCTGGTCACTACTGAAGAACCCATTACACCCTCTCCAATAGGGTGTGGAGAAACTATGGGAAGACAAAATGTAGCCCCAGGTGTAGGACCAGGGGATTCCTGGACGAGCCCACCAAGCTGAACTGGTCATCACTGTCCTCCGAGATCCCACTCTGTTTCCAAACCAGAAACAATACTCCCTCAGACGAGAAGCTCGGGAAGGACTACAGCCTCTAATAAATAAATTCCTTGCCTGTGGGCTATTGGTCCCCACCCATTCACCGTGTAACACCCCAATCCTCCCTGTAAAGAAAAAAGATGAGACCTGAAGAATGGTTCAAGATCTCCAGATCATAATTGAAGCTGTAGTCCCCCTCCATCCCCCAGCACCCAATCCCTATGTAATCTTGAGAGGAAGCCCATCCAGTGCCAAGTAGTTTACAGTCCTGGATCTCAAAGATGCATTTTTTGCATATCACTGGCTAAAGAATCCCAATATCCTTTTGCCTTCAAATGGGAGGCTCCAGGAGAAAAACACCAACAGATGCCTTGGAAAGTATTACCTCAGGGGTTCAGAGATAGCCCCCACCTGTTTGGGCAGGCTCTTCGCCTGGGAAAATATTACTATGGGAAAATATTACTATACGTAGATGACCTACTAATCTGCTCTCTAGATGAGAAAAATGCCCACAACATGCAATTCAGGTTCTAAACTTTTTTGGCAGAGAGGGATATAAAGTCTCCCATGCTAAGGCACAGGTGGTTGAGACAAAGGTCATTTACCTGGTAGTTCAGATGACACACGGGTCCAGGAGGCTGTCCTCTGATCCAGTACAAGGAATCCTCCAGTTGCCGCCCTCCCCCTCAACTTGAAAACAATTGCAAGCCTTCCTCGAGCTAACTGGGTATTGTAGAATCTGGATACCCAACTATGGTCTAATTGCTCAGCCCTTATATGAAAGCTTGAAGGGACGAGATGATTCAATCCCATTGATGTGGGGAACTTCCCAAAAGAAGGCAGAAAGAAAGAAAGTGAAGTCGCTCAGTTGTGCCCAACTCTTTGCAAACCCATGAACTGTAGCTGACCAGGCTCCTCCATCCATGGGATTTTCCAGACAAGAATACTGGAGTGGGTTGCCTTTTCCTTCTCCAGGAGATCTTCCCGATCCAGGGATCGAACCCAGGTCTCCCTCACTGCAGGCAGACTCTTTACCATCTGAGCCACCAGGGAAACCTGAAAGAAGGCAGAGGCTACACTAAAACAAGCCTTAACTCTAGCACCTGCCTTGAGATTGCTAAACCCAGAAAAAGAATTCCAACTTTCTGTCCAAAAACAGGAAGGAACAGCCTTGGGAGTGTTAACTCAAAGGTTGGGACCTGAGCCCCAGCCTGTAGCTTACCTATCCAAGCGGCTCTACCCAATTGCCTGAGGCTGGCCTCCCTTCCTTTGAAATCCTGCAGCTATTGCAGTCCTGATAGAAGATGCTTCAGAACTCTCTTCTGGGGGCAAAGTAACTATTTTTACCAGCCACCAAGTGAAACAACTCCTGAATGGGAGAGGCCATTTATGGATCTCTGATCAAAGGATGCTCAGATATCAAGTAGTACTGATGGAAAATCCAGGCCTGACTATATCCCCTTGTGAGGTTCTTAATCCAGCTACTCTCCTACCTACCCCCAAGGGCTCTCTCCCCTTTCACTCTTGCCTAGAAACTTTGGACCATTGGACAAAACCCTGAGAGGGATTGTCAGAAGATCCTCTGACCAATCCTCAGGAAATCTGGTACACTGATGGAAGCAGCTTTCTCTTGGATGGAAAAAGAAGAGCCAGATATGCAGTAGTCTCCAATTTTGAGACCATAGAGGCTAAACCTTTGACACCAGCTACTTCAGCTCAATTGGCTGAGCTCATAGTGCTAACTCGAGCTTTAAAGCTGGGAAAGGAAAAAGAGTAGCCATTTACACTGACTCCAAGCATGCCCTTCTGGTGCTACATGCACATGCTGCTATTTGGAAAGAAAGAGGCCACTTGACCGCCTGAGGGTCTCCAGTCAAATATGGTGGTCAAATCCTTAGGCTCTTGGAGGCAGTCCATCTTCCCGCTGAGGTTTCAGTCTCCCACTGTAAAGGCCACCATAAAGGGAGCACGGAAGTGGCACAAGGGACCCAATCAGGCAGCTAAGAGAGCAGCAGCATTACAGAACAATGACCTAACAGGGGTTGCCACCTTATTTCCACAGACTAATTTGCCTTAAACTCCTTCATATACTGAAGGTGAGACTCTTAAAGCTAAGAGTTAGAGCTTTCAAGAAGATCATATGGGGTGGTTCCAAAAGGAGGGACTTCTTTTCTGCTTGGGAACCCCAATGGAAGTCGGTTAACTCCTTACATGCCACCACTTATTTAGAGGAGAAGGCCCTCCAAAAGATTACTAGAAAGGTCCTTCAGAGGAAAAGGCCTCCAAACAACTATAAGGCAAGTGGTCTCCTCTTGTCCCACTTGCCAATTAACCCCCAAGGAGCTCAAAGACCCCAGCTGGCCCAACCCATCCAGTGGCATGGGACCTACCCAAAAGAGGACTTCATGCAGATGCCAGTTTCTCAAGGGTATAAATACCTACTAGTCATGATAGATACATTCACAGGATGGATTAAAGGCTTTCCCACCTGGACTGAGAAGATTGAGGAGGTGGTAAAAAAAAACTGCTCCATGAAATCATTCTGAGATTTGGTCTGCCCAGGTCATTACAAAGTGACAATGGGACATCATTTATTTCTAAGGTCACCCAACAGGTCTTTATAGCACTGGGCATTATTTATTACCTTCATTGGGCCTGAAGGCCTCAGTCTTCAGGAAAAGTAGAAAGAGCCAACCAATTCTTAAAATCAGTGATAAGATAACCCAGGAGTCCTCCCTGGGATAGAAGGAGGATTTACCAATAACTCTCCTCCACACTCATTGCCCCTAAGGAACAAGTTGGTCTTAGTTCTTATGAGATGCTATATGGGAGACCTTTTGTTTATGTCAATGACCTCTTCCTAGATCCAGCAGTTCAGACTCTCTGGTCTTATACCATGGCCATTGGGCAATTCCAACAAGAAATATGCTTGTGGGTGTCAACCAGGACCCAAAAGATTCTAAAGAGCCACCACTATATGCTCCAGGGACTCAAGTCCTAATTAAAGTCTGGAAAGATGGGTCCCCAAAGGCTCAGCTCTAGCCCACATGGAAGGGCCCCTACCCTGTAATACTTTCTACCCCCACAGCTGTCAAGGTACCAGGCCATGACTCCTGGATTCACTACTCACGAGTCAAGCCATGGAAGAAAACAGAAGAGGACACTCAGTACACCTGTGAGCCCCTGGGAGATCTCAGATACCTGTTCAGGACTACCAATGAGTCCTATTCTAATGAACACCACCAAAATCTAGTTTCTGGGGATAAGATTTCTCAGGACAACTCTAAAGAGCCAACACAGCTTGGCAGGGGTTGTACTCCAAAAGAGACAAGAGACAGATCTCCTGATCCCTGAACAAGGAGGGACTTGAGCCATCTTGAATGAAACATAGTTTCTGCATAAATACCTCCAGCTAAGTTAAAGAAAGTCTCCCAGTCCTCAAGAAAAACATTCAGATCCTACAGGATCTCAAAGAACAAGCTGGAAAGTTCTCAGGGTGGCTACAATCTCTCTTTGGGGGATCCTTCTACTGGCGAGGAGGAATTTGGAGTTGGCTAACTAATGCCCCAACTAATCCCTGATTATTACTATATTATGCTGCTTATGATTGCTCCGACTTCCCTGGTGGCTCAGACAGTAAAGCGTCTGTCTACAATGCGGGAGACCAGGGTTCGATCCCTGGGTCGGGAAGATCCGCTGGAGAAAGAAATGGCAATCCACTCCAGTACTATTGCCTGGAAAATCCCATTGACAGATGAGCCTGATAAGTTACAGTCCATGGGGTCGCAAAGAGTTGGACACAACTGAGCGACTTCACTTATGATTGCTCCATGTATTATCAATTGTCTAACTTGTTTTGTCTCTGCCCAGGTCAACAAGCTACAACATGCAGTGCCAGTTCAACAAGGATGTATAAAACTACACCCGACCATGGAAAATACACTCACCCTTAGACGGACACCACTATAAGGACTCTGAGGCTTGAGACTAGCAAGAGGGGGAGGCCCAATGCCCCTTGTCATCCAAGCTCAGCAGGAAGCAGCCAGGGAGACCTCAAGCCCCTACTCCCAAAGAACTGGGCCTCCCATCTCTTGAGGGGGGAATGTTCGGTAGTTAGAATAGGATAAAGAAGTCCAAAATGGCAGAGGCTGAAAGACAAAGAAAGGGAAAAGCCCGCGAAAATGAAACAAAGGAAAATCCTAGGACTGAATCCTTGGACTGGAGTGAGAATTTCAGGTGAAACAAACATGCCCCCTTCTTGGCTAGCCCAATTTATGTAGGGCAGGCTCAATGGTGAGGAGGAGACAAGTTGTATAAAAGGAAGAAGCCAATAAGGATTGAGGCCTCTCCTTTAGGGTTGGCCCACCCTCACACCTCAAGGGTGTACTATCATTTGCTTAATAAAACTGAGCTGTAACCAAGCTGTAACACTGGTCCGTCATTTGAAATCTTTGCTGTGGCAAGACAGAACCGAAGAAATTACACACTCCCCTCAACAAAACCCTGCTGCTAACTTAAGAGTTGAGAGCTGGGACTCTGGGTCAGATCCAAAAACATTTACTGAGAGCCTCATATATGCTGGGCCACCCTAGACTCTGGCAAGGAAAATCAATAGACAAGGCTGGCTGCTTCCATGGAATTGACCCTCTAGCAAGAGGGGAAAGGCAATAAACACAGTACAGATACAGTATATTTCTAAATGCTATGTTGCTGGGGGAAAGTAGCAGAGGAGACTAAGGGGAAATTGTGCACAAATGCAGCAGAGGGAGGAGGCAGGCTAGGGTGCAAGAAGTAGTAAGACTTGAAAGGAGACTTGAAGGAGGCAAAGAAGATGTCCAAGGAAGACACCTATGGCAAAGGGAATGGCTGGACAGAAAGTTCTAAGAGGTTAGTCACATAGTCGAAATTCTGGCTTCATCATTTACTAGCTATATGGCCTTAGTGATATCAGATCCTGTGGGGCTCCTGGGCACAAAAGCCTTTCTGTGTCCTTTGTTTCTGTTTGTAGGAATAGGCTTTATTCAGCCTCCAAGACCTTCCCTGAGTTCCAAAGGGCAGGTTCAAACAGTTGGTAATTACGGAAGGGAGGGGATGCAGAAATAAGGGAGGAGCAGTGAATGGCACCCCACTCCAGTACTCTTGCTGGGAAAATCCCATGGATGGAGGAGCCTGGTGGGCTGCAGTCCATGGGGTCGCTGAGGGTCAAACATGACTGAGCGACTTCACTTTCACTTTTCACTTTCATGCATTGGAGAAGGAAATGGCAACCCATTTCCTTCCTCCAGTGTTCTTGCCTGGAGAATCCCAGGGACGGCAGAGCCTGGTGGGCTGTCGTCTATGGGGTCGCACAGAGTCGGACACGACTGAAGTGACTTAGCAGTAGCAGTGAAGAAACAATATTGCTGCCCTGGGGGAGGGTCCTGGATCCTCCTCAGGGATATAGATAACAATATCTTTGAACAATATCTTTGAGCTGTTTTACAGAGACTGAAGCCCCCACCACGTGGAAGAAGTTAAGTGTATGCTGCCCACAAGCACAAAGACCACAGACCAGTCAGACCTTCGCCACCAACCAATCAGAAGAACGTACATGGGCTGATTGCACCCTCCTCTCTGAACCATTACTATAACCCTCACTAGCCGTTCCAGTTTAGGACACAGTTTTAAGGGTTTTAGCCCACTTTGGCCTCCTTTGCGTGGCAAAGCAATAAATCTTTTCTATTTCATCCAAAACTCTGTCTCTAAGAATTAAATCACTAAGGGGTACAGAGGCCTGATTCGGCTTCATTAGGAAGTTATTGAATGTTTCTGAGTCTCAGTTTCCTCATCTACCAAGAGCACATCATGACAGTACCCACAGCAAAGGGTTGTCAGAGCAGTTAAAAGTCACCAAAGGCCAGGATAGAGGAGCAAGGATCACAACGAACTCTCATTCCCTTGAAAACAATGAAAATATGGGCAAAACAATGAAAATCAATCACTTTAGACTCTGACAACTAACCAAGCCACAAAAGTGAAACTGCTCAGTCATGTCTGACTCTTTGTGACCCTATGGATAGTAGCCTGCCAGGCTCCTCCGTCCATGGTATTCTCCAGGCAAGAATACTGGAATGGATTGCCATTTCCTTCTCCAGGGGATCTTCCTGACCCAAGGATTAAACCGAGGTCTCCCTCACTGCAGGCAGACTCTTCACCATCTGAGCCACCAGGGAAGCTTAAAATCAACTATCCAAGAGGGAGACTACTGAGCATCAGCAGAAGAGTGGAGCCTGTGGTATTTCAGCTTGGGGCTATTCCCATCCTGTCCCTCCCCAGTCAGAGTCCTGGTGGCCAGCAGCCAGCAGCTTTGTGGACAATAGAGAGTCAACTGCACGGGGGGGCTCCATTAAAAATGCAACATAGCAAGACTTACAGGATGCAGAAAAGGGAATGTTTAGAAGCAAATTTATAGCTATAAATGCCTATATTAAAAAACAATAAAGATCCCAAATTAATACACTAATTTTCCACTTTAAGAAACTAGAAAAAGATAAGAAAACCAAGCCCAAAGCAAGCAGAAGGCAGGAAACAACAAAGTTTAGAGCTGAAACAACTGAAATACAGATTAGGAAAACAATGGAGAAAAGACAGTGTAACCAAAAGCTGGCTCTTTGGAAGGATCAATAAAGTTGGCAAACATTTAGCTAGTCAGACTAAGGGGAAAAAGACTCATATTACTTAAATTAGCAATAAAAGAAAACAATTACTGACCTTACAGAAATAAAGAGGATAATAAGGGACAACTATGAAAACTATATTTCAATGAGTTAGATGACTTAAATAAAATGTTCAAATACCTAGAAAGTCATAAATTATTTAAACTGGTTTAAAAATTTGATAATCAGAATAGACATAACAAATAGATTGCATTAGTAATTTTTAAACTAATTTAGCAACAAAGCCCAGACCCACAGATGACTTGACTAATGAACTCCTAAAAATATATAAAGAATTAATATCAATCTATACAGTATCTACACAAAAACAGTAGAGGACATTTCCCAACTTGTTCTATGAGGTCTCTAAAGTCCAACCAGTCAGATATCACAAGAAAATCACAGACCAATATCCTTTGTGAACAGATACATTAAGATCCTTAATAAAATACTTGCAAACTGAATCTAACAACATATAAAAAGTACTATTCACCATAACCAAGTATGTTTTATCCCAGAAAATACAAGGTTGGTTTAACATCTGAAAGTCAACTAATAAACAGAATAAAGCCTCAATATCACTAATCATCAGGGAAATGCAAACCAAAACTGCAATGAGATATCACCTCTCACCTGTGAGGATGACAATTACCAAGAAAAAAAAGATAACAAATATGGGTGAGAATGTGGAAAAATCAGAAGCTTTGTGCATTGTTGGTAGAATGTAAATGTCACAGGCACTAAGGAAAACAATACGGATGCTTCTCAAAACAAATTAAAATAGAACTACCATATAATCTAACAATCTCAATCTCTGGGTATATATCCAAAGGAAATGAAAACAGGCTATCAAAAAGATGTTTGCTTTAAACATGGTTATTGCAGTATTACTCATAATAGGCAAGATATATAAAAACCCTAAGTGTCCATCAACAGATAAATAGACAAACGTGATATATGGGTATCATATATGTATGATACACACACACAATGGATTATTATTCAGTCATAAAAAAGAAAGAAATCCTGTCATTTGCAACAATATGGATGGAGCTTGAGCAAATTCTGCCAAGTGAAATAAATCAGATAGAGAAAGACAAATACTCATGTGTATGTGGAATCTAAAAAAGCCAAACTCCAAGAAACAAAGAGTACAGTGATGGTCACCAGGGACTGGAAGGTAGAACTGAGAAGACATTGGTCAAAGGGAAATCTGCAGTTAGAAGATGAGTAAGATAGTAAAGTTGCAGGATATAAAATCAACACACAGAAATCCCTTGCATTCCTATACACTAATAATGAGAAACTAAAAAAGAAATTAAGGAAACAATTCCATTCACCATTGCAACGAAAAGAATAAAATACTTAGGAATATATCCACCTAAAGAAACTAAAGACCTATATATAGAAAACTATAAAACACTGATGAAAGAAATCAAAGAGGACACTAATAGATGGAGAAATATACCATGTTCATGGATCGGAAGAATCAATATAGTGAAAATGAGTATACTACCCAAAGCAATTTACAAATTCAATGCAATCCCTATCAAGCTACCAGCCATATTTTTCACAGAACTAGAACAAATAATTTCAAGATTTGTATGGAAATACAAAAAACCTCGAATTGCCAAAGCAATCTTGAGAAATAAGAATGGAACTGGAGGAATCAACTTGCCTGACTTCAGGCTCTACTACAAAGCCACAGTCATCAAAACAGTATGGTACTGGCACAAAGACAGAAATATAGATCAATGGAACAAAATAGAAAGCCCAGAGATAAATCCACACACATATGGACACCTTATCTTTGACAAAGGAGGCAAGAATATACAATGGAGTAAAGACAATCTCTTTAACAAGTGGTGCTGGGAAAACTGGTCAACCACTTGTAAAAGAATGAAACTAGATCACTTTCTAACACCGCACACAAAAATAAACTCAAAATGGATTAAAGATCTAAATGTAAGATCAGAAACTATAAAACTCCTAGAGGAGAACATAGGCAAAACACTCTCAGACATAAATCACAGCAGGATCCTCTATGATCCACCTCCCAGAATTCTGGAAATAAAAGCAAAAATAAACAAATGGGATCTAATTAAAATTAAAAGCTTCTGCACAACAAAGGAAAATATAAGCAAGGTGAAAAGACAGCCTTCTGAATGGGAGAAAATAATAGCAAATGAAGCAACTGACAAACAACTAATCTCAAAAATATACAAGCAACTTATGCAGCTCAATTCCAGAAAAATAAACGACCCAATCAAAAAATGGGCCAAAGAACTAAATAGACATTTCTCCAAAGAAGACATACGGATGGCTAACACACACATGAAAAGATGCTCAACATCACTCATTATTAGAGAAATGCAAATCAAAACCACAATGAGGTACCACTTCACACCAGTCAGAATGGCTGCGATCCAAAAATCTGCAAGCAATAAATGCTGGAGAGGGTGTGGAGAAAAGGGAACCCTCCTACACTGTTGGTGGGAATGCAAACTAGTACAGCCACTTTGGAGAACAGTGTGGAGATTCCTTTAAAAATTGCAAATAGAACTACCTTATGAGCCAGCAATCCCACTACTGGGCATACACACCGAGGAAACCAGAATTGAAAGAGACACATGTACCCCAATGTTCATCGCAGCACTGTTTATAATAGCCAGGACATGGAAACAACCTAGATGTCCATCAGCAGATGAATGGATAAGCAAGCTGTGGTACATATACACAATGGAGTATTACTCAGCCGTTAAAAAGAATTCATTTGAATCAGTTCTGATGAGATGGATGAAACTGGAGCCGATTATACAGAGTGAAGTAAGCCAGAAAGAAAAACACCAATACAGTATACTAACACATATATATGGAATTTAGGAAGATGGCAATGACGACCCTGTATGCAAGACAGCAAAAAAGACACAGATGTGTATAACGGACTTTTGGACTCAGAGGGAGAGGGAGAGGGTGGGATGATTTGGGAGAATGGCATTCTAACATGTATACTATCATGTAAGAATCGAATCGCCAGTCTATGTCTGACACAGGATACAGCATGCTTGGGGCTGGTGCACGGGGATGACCCAGAGAGATGTTATGGGGAGGGAGGTGGGAGGGGGGTTCATGTTTGGGAACGCATGTAAGAATTAAAGATTTTAAAATTAAAAAAATAAAAAATTTAAAAAAAAAAGAAGATGAGTAAGTTCTGGGAAACTAATGTACTATAGTAGTGACTATAGATATAGTCGTGACTATAGTTATAGTCGTGACTATCGTTAACAATACTGTGTCACATACTTCAAAACTGCTAGGAAACTAGATCTTAAATGTTCTTACCATAAAAAATAAATGATAACTATATGATGTGATAGGAGTGTTAGCTCACGGTACAGTGGTAATCATGTTGCAGTATTAAAACCTTTCAAATCAATATGTTGTTTAGTCGCTCAGGCGTGTCTGACTCTGTCATGCCAGGCTCCTCTGTCCAGGGGATTCCCCAGGCAAGAATACTGGAGTGGGTTGCCATTTCCTCCTCCTGGGGATCTTCCTGACCCAGGGATCGAACCTGCATCTCCTGCTTGGTAGGCAAATTCTTTACCATCTGAGCCATCTGATCAGTATAACCAACACCTTCAACCCTATACAACCCAACAGTGTATGTCAATTATGTCTCAATAAAAGAAAAGAAGACCTTCCCAGTCTTCCCAATACACTCAGCTTCTACCTCCAGATGGCTTGAAAATCTCAAGCACAAAGGAGACTGTTTAAATTATCTATCACTTACCAGCCCTGGAACCTTGGAAAAGTCAGCTCTGAGCTTTAAAGCACCCTCCAACTCTAATACCCAAAGACTGGATGTCATAGCAAAACAGAAATCAGATCATGTTATCTAGCTGGTCGCCCTGGCCTTTAAGGTCCTGAATTATTTTAGCTTCTCTTAGTCTCACCTTTACCATGGTCCCCTGTGACCTTCTCCAGTTCCTTCAACACAAGCCAGTTTCCCACCTCAGAGACTTTGCATCCACAGTTCCCCCTGTCTGCACACCCCACCCACCCTGACTCCCCTTCATCATTCAGGTCTCAGCTCAAATGTCACCTCCTCAGAACTGATCCCCTGTCACCCAAACCAAACATACGCCCTCATACTATTCTCATCAGTCTTTGAAATTCATATATATTTTCTTGATTTCCACCAATCTTCTCTACTGAAACACGTTCCACAAGAGCAGGGATGCTCTTAGAACAGGGCCTGGTACTTACAGGTTTTCAATAATTACCTGTTGAATGAATGAATGTTCTTAACTGAGTGGGAGCCACATCAACTAAGGAAGGATTTATTTGATACGTTTACTGAGGCATAGCAGGGAGCTGAATCCTGAGACCGCAGGCTGGAAAGAATTGATCAGGTACAAGCCTGGCAGGTTACCCTGGCACCAGGCCCCAGGAAGCAGCAGAAAAAGGGTTGCTACAAAGAGAGTTTCAGGAACAATCCCAGGATCAATCCCTTACCACTGCAACACACATGCAGACACACAAGGGCTCACACACACTCCTCCAAACTCTGCCTCCCAAGAAAAACAGCTTAACAGCTCCAGCTCCCCAGATCACAGCCTAAGATCCCAGACAGGGGGAAAGATCATTCTTTGTAATTACTGCGTAGGAGCTTCCATACGGCACCCTGCTGAGATCAGGGAAGCAATACAGATCTGAACAGACGGCTTATTAAATTATCCACTGCAGCAACTCAATGAACACTTCCAAATGGCTTGATTTTTTTCCTCTATTTTTTTCCTATCCATGGGTGTTTTAATGTTTGCTTTCTTCTCTCCTCTGTTTAGGATTTCCCTTAGGTATTCAGATCACTGCTTTCCTTCTGCCAGCGGCGGTTTTTTATCATCCACCTCCCTGACCCTTTCACGTGGTGTAGCAGATACAGAAAGAGTCAAGTTGCAGGCTGGACCCATTTTCAGAAGTCAGGAGACCCAGAGTCTTGTGTCTTGGTTCTGTGTGATCCAGGGCAAGCTAGCAACTTCTCTGAGCTGTGGTTTCCCCACAGGTAAATTAGGGGTTTTCAGGGAGGGGAACAGTCTCCCTTTACCCCTTTTGAGTTCTTGTGGGTGCACTATTACTAAAGTTAACAATATATAGATTGACAGGAGAAATTTTAAAAAAATTAATTGTGCACACACAAGTCTCATAGAAATGGGACTTAAAAAAATGGCCAGGGACTTCCCTGGTAGTCCAGTGGTTAAGAATCCTGTTTCCAGTGCAGGGGTGCTTAGTCACTTCAGTCATGTCCAGCTCTTTGCAACCCCATGGACCGTAGCCCACCAGGCTCCTCTGTCCATGGGATTCTCCAAGCAAGCATATTGGAGTGCAGAGCCATTCCCTTCCTCAGGGAATGTTCTTGATTCTGGGATCAAACCCAGGTTTCCTGCATTGCAGGCAGATTCCTTACTGTCTGAGCCACTAGGGAAGCCCTGATAAGTGCTATAAAGAAGTCTTCTACCTCCAGATAGCTCTGTAGACATGCTCCATGGATGAGCTATTCATTTTGATTAATGGGCATCCCACTTTGAAAATGTAAACAGATTTATGAAAGAATGCTAGCTAGCTACTAGTCATTCTCACTTTAGTGTGAATCTGATTACAAGCATGGTTTTCCTTGAAAGGGCCACATGAGCCCTGCCTGGATAAGGGGATGAATCTTCTGGAAGCATCCCTTAGAAGGTATGATATGACCTTAGAGAAAACTCTAATTCTCTAATACCCAGACTCTGTCCATAAAATGAAGGTACTAGTAACTACTTTTGAATCATCATTAGAATTAAATGAGATATAGTTTAAAGCAATTAGCATGAGCTAGCACAGAAAAAATCTTAGTGAGACTTACCTACTGCTACCATTACTAACAGTAATATCATTATTATTATTATTTATTATTACTACCATTACCACCACCACCACCGCAGCAGTAGCAATCGCCAATAATCAGCATAGCACCTTTAGAATCTTGTTTGCAAAGATATCCATCTTTCAAAGCCTCTTTTCTATCATTAATCCACTGTCATTTAACAAACTCCTCCAAAACTTAAGAGTTCCAAAACAAGTCATTTATTCCCTCGGGAGATGACTCACCTGTGTTTCATGTGGTATCAGCTGGGGTAGCCCAAGTAGGGACTAAAGGACCCACTTTCAGGATAGCTCATTCACACTGCTAGAATACTGGTGTGACCGTTGACTTAGCACTCAGCTAGGGCCATACTTCTCCTATACTTCTGCAGGGACAGGGACTCACTTCCCCTCCCTGAGTTGGCTGGGCTTCCAAGCAGCATAGTGATTGGGCAGGGAGAGTGAACGTATTAAGAACATATGATAGGATGACATTTTTATGACTTAGCCTTAAGAAGTCACTTAGACCAGGGGCTTCCCCAGTGGTCTAGTGGTTGAGAATCTGCCTGCCAAAGCAGGGGTCATGGGTTTGATCCCTGGTCTGGGAAGTTCCCACATACCACGGAGGAACTAAGCTCCTCGTGCCACAACTACTGAGTCAGTGCTCTAGAGCCCATGAGCCACAATCCCTGAGCACCAGGAGCTGCAACTCCTGAAGCCCATTTGCCTACAGCCTGTGTTCAGCAACAAGAGAAGCCACTGCAATGAGAAGCCTGCTCACTGCAAGGAAGAGTAGCCCACCCCACCCCCACAGTCACAACTAAAGTCTGTGCAAAAATCAATCAATCAAAAAAAAAAAAAAAAGTCCCGGTTCATAAAGACACTAACATTATTTTAAAAAAAAAAAAAAAAAAGGTCACAGACCATCACTTGCTCTGTACTCTGTCTACATAGCCACAAAGACCCACCAGTGTTCAAGGGGAGGGGACATAGACTCTACCTCTTGATGGAGAATATTAAGATTCTAGAAAAACATATAAGATGGGAGAATTATTGCAGCCTTCTCTGGAAAATATAACACACCACCCCTCACAAGTGCCACTTCTCAAAACAGTCTTCCCTGGCTTTCAAACACAAGAAGCTGTATGCCCTCGCTTTGCGTCCAAATTGCTTGCAGCATCCACATTACTCTGAACCTCTCAGCACTTTGTGGTTTTTTTTCTAATGTGCAAAATAATAGCACAGATGATGATAGAAGGAAAAAATAGAGATGTTTCACAATTTGATTTTGCCATCACTATTTAAGAGACACTTCTGAAATATAACCTTATTCTTTTAGAACCTTTCAAACCCTCAATTTCTTCATCTGTGAAATAAAGAGTAATAATAACTACGCCACAATAAAATTTTTGAGAGGATTAAATTAAACAAATCAAACTTCATGAAGCACTTAACACATATTTAGTAATCCTGGCTTCTAAGCTGTTAGCACAAAAATATTAGATATTATGACGATGCCACAAAGTTGGAATTTGCAACAATTCGTAAAGAAAACAGATTTATCTTACCTTAAGAATACACTTGTAGCCAGTGAAAGGTAAAGGTAGAGAAGGGGTGGAATAGAAGAGGAGAGATATTTTAAATATTTAAGGCACAACTTCTTAAAGCCTTTGACATGGAGAAGATGGGGCCTGTATAGCCTCTCCAACACTGAGTTCTTTGGGAAGGCTGGGGGAGGGTGGTTATCCCAGATGGTGGGGAAGGGCACGAGTGAGCCTATAGTCTGTGGGCATCAAGGATCCTTGCAGGGCCCTGCCAGGCTCAACCAGGCCACACAGTGAGAAGGACGACGTTCCAGGCCTTTTCCAGCTCTGAAAGTCTGCTCCTCCACTAGTAGAGGTTCTTTGGATTACCGATAACAGAATCTGACTCTGGAGTCTAAAATCATAAAGGAAACTTAGTGAAAAGATGTTAGAGTATGAAAAAAGGCAGGGGGCCCTGGGGGCCTTCTTACCAAAGTGCCAGTATGGGAACTCAGCTCCAGGGGCCACCAGGTCAGTCTCTCCATTGCCCAACTCCAGGCCTCTGCCCACGCTTTGGCAGCTACAGCCAGGGAGTAGCGTCCCGCGTGGTGGGCGTGGCTGCAGTTAGCTCAGCTCACGTGAAGCGGCCGCTGCAGAGAGTCAGGCAGCCGATACACACCTGTACTCAATCTCGGCTCTGAACGTCTCCATCTCTTCATCTGTGTATTCCGTGCGGTGCTCAGCTGGGACAGTCTCAGCCAACTATCCGAACCAAAGTAGAGCCTCAGTGAGGGGTGAGCCTCGGCAGTTTGGGCCTTTGAATAACAAGCAAATTGAAGGAACCACGTCTCTGCAAGTGGCACAATTGTGTTCCTTTTTATGGCTAAGTAATATTCCATTGTGTATATGTAGTACATCTCCTTTATCCATTCCTCTGCTGAGGGACATTTAGCTTCCAACTATACTCCAATAAAATTTTAAAAAAAAGCAAAGTAGGCAAAAAGCAATGGAAAGTTCCGGAGGACAAAGAGCTTCTTCACGGAAGCTTTACCAGCTTCCCCCTTCTTCTTCTGCATTGTCACAAAAACTGCCTGCACTGGATGGGGAGCTGGGGAACCTGGGGAAGAATTTGATCACCAAGATATGTTTCTTATTCATCAACCACGTGCCAGACAGTGTTCTGGTGCTTCTGAGATAAACAAACTCTGTGTTTCACACCAGACAATATGCTTAGTGGTTAAGATCCCAGCTGGGAAAGACAGAGATCAAGGTTCAGATTCCAGTTCTGCCTCTCATGTGCTGTGTAACCTTGCCTATGCCTCCTCAAGCTGCAGTGAAATGTGCTAATAACTGAGCCCTGTTGCCACTTATACGTAAAATCTCAGGCCTTCTGTGAGCATTATCCCACTTAAGAGTCAAAGCAACCTTATAAATAAACATTCTTATTCCTATTTTATAAATAAAGAACTTGAGACTTTGTTTATGTAACTTACTCAAGAAAAACATATGTTTAAGAGGAAGCACCAAGATTCAAACCTAGATCACTCCAATTTTTTTGGGGGGGTGGGGGGGCCATGCCATTTTACTTATGAAATGTTAGTTCCCAGACCAGGGATTGAACCCAAGCCCCCGGCAGTGAGGGTGCAGGGTCCTTACCACAAGCCTGCCAGCGAATTCCCCAAGACCGCTCCAATTTTACACCATATATTCTGTCCACAGATCCAGTATCAGTCAATGTTGGTTCTCTGTGACTTCAGCCATACAATGTCCATTTAAAACAAAACAAAACTTCAATCAGCAAAACAGGGCAGTGTCCCTCATGCCATCTTAAAAAATAATAAAGTACTACATTTCATTCTTGTCCTAAGTAAAACTAAATCTCTCCCAAAGTGTCAGATGTATTACTAATTACACAATTACATTATGCAGTCATCCTGGTAATAAAATTCTTGGAGTGCTTTCAGCAAATTTGAGTTTGGAGAAAATAATGGCTTGCTTTAAAATTATTTATTAAATTAAGCAATTCTTTACTCAACATTGTTTTTAATAATTCAAGAACAGGATGTTTTATCATGAACACTCCCTAAAACCCAAGTTTTTTAAAAAAAAATCCATTCTTATTAATATGCACACAGTTGCTCCAGTAAGGTATTTTTTAAAAAATATTTAATACTCCTGCTTTGCCAGGCAGTGGAGAGTTTTTCACCCTTTCTAGTCTTTCCGTTGAGATTAGGTTATATCTCCCTCCTGTCCCCAGAATCGGCAGAGCTGGGGAGAAAAGGCCACAGTTTCTTCTACTTCCCTGAGCAGGTGACCACAGATGTTTGCAAATCCTTGGTAGGGAGGAGGGGGAAGTGCCATGACAGAAATTTTGACCCCTTTGCAAAAAAGATAACTGAAACATCTCCCATGCCACGTGCTCTCTGCAATGTGACACTGTCACCCCCTCATCAAGAAGTGGAATCTACTTGATCCTCTTGAATCTTCATAGGCCTGTGACTGCATGGACCAGTAGGATATGGTGAAAGTGCAGGGAAGTAGGCTCAGCCCTTACCTGGCCTGGCAGCTTCGGCATCCTTCGTCTTGAAACACTCATCCTGAGATGCTCCCTCTCAGGACCCAACCACCATGCTGTGACACACCCAATCCACCTGGACGCCATGTGCGAGCACTCTTAACTGACAACCAGCCTCAAGAGCCAACATGTGAGAGAGCCATCTTGGATACCCCATCCACTCCACCTTCAGATGTCTGCAGTCCTAGCTGCCATCTGAGCATAAGCAGCCTCAAGCAAGAACCACTCCGCTGAGCCCGTTCAACCCACAGAAACACGAGAGTGGATAAGTGTTTGTTTTAAGCCACAGGACTTTGGGGAGGTTTGTTATGTGGCAATAGATAACCAGATACCTCTCTTCCAATTAGTCATATCTGTGAACCAAGGTGAGATTTGTCCATTAAGTGAGTGATGAGTCTCCATGGAGGCATAATTACAAATTTCTTGCTCTTGTTTGGGCCTCTGTTTTTCCATCTATGAAACACAGAGGTAGGGCTAGATAAGGGTTATAGGCCAGAGGTCATCATAGAAGTCACTATTTAGAGCCAATTCAAAATATTAGAGACATATTAGAGGAAAAGCTGATGGAAGCTGCACATTTACCTGTGATAAAGTCACACTAGATAGCTAAAAACTAATTCCCCTTGTTTTTGGCTGCCATGATACAACCTGGTGTGTCAACACGCTTCCCTTCTGCTAGTCAGAAGCTGTTGAGCAGTCACATGTGGCCTTGATAGCTAGAAATGAAATAAAGAATTAAATGCTGCTTAATTCATACAGTTTGCTCAGCATAAAAAAATAATTTCAAAACATGAATTTCCTGGCTGAAAAGAAGTTCTCAAAAAAAAAAAAAAAGAAGTCCTCAAGGATGGAAAAAAACAGTAATGACTAGGCTGTGCCACCTGTAATAATGCTAATAGCTACCATGTATTGACCATGTACAATGAGTCAGGCCACATGCTATACTACCTGTGTTGCAAGTATTAACTCATCTAATCCTTCACATAACCCATGAGGTGATCCTTCACAAATCCTTCACAAAACCCCCCATTTGACAGAGGGAAAAACTGAGGCAAGAGGGACAAACTATGTTGTGTAAAACCATACAACTAATAAGTGGCAGCAACAGGACTCAAATCCATCAAATTTCTAGGTTTGCAAAATGCTGGTTCCCAAAAATTCTGTATTTGTGTGTAACCCAATTAAATACCCAAAGATTGTTCCTTCCACCTCCTTCCTCTTAGATAATCCATGTTAGGAGGTCCGTTGGTGTTTGAATAAGAGTACAGGTCTTTGTCGTGGCATGAAGTGGGCCTGGGTGTTTCATGAGATGAGTTGACATCACTCAGGAATGAGCTCTCACACACTGTTTGGGGCAGGGGATGGAGTGTGTAAATGGGTACCAACCCTTTGGAGGCTTGTCCCAACATTTAATAATACTCCAGATGTAGCCTCCCCATGTCACAGCAATCCCTTTCCTAGGCAATATACCCCAGAAAAACTCATGCACGTGTAACAAGGAAGGACGAACATGGAAGTTTATCACAGAGTGTTGGTTGTAACAAAATGCATAGAAGCAAACTCAACATCCATCAACAGGAAAATGGAAAAATAGACTGTATATTACTGTCATTCAAGGTATTACTATATAGTAAACTAAAACTAGGTCAACTAGATCAAATATGAACTATGGATAAGCATCAAAACAGTATTAAAGGGGAAAAGCAAATTGTTGGAATGATACATACAGTATGATGCCATTTCTGAAAAGTTACATAATATGAAAAATTTCTGTACATTGTTTAGGCTTACATATATATGCAGAGAATACCAAATGAACTTTTTGGTCAACCCAGTAAAAACATTACAGGAATATTAAACACTTCAGTCATGATCATGGTTAGCTCTGAGATTAGATGAGAATGGGAAAGACCACATAGGAATCTGGCATTTATTTGTAATATTTAATTTCCAAAACTTGGTGGTAAACACATGGTATTCATTATATTGTCAATTCACTTAGGATACTTGGAAGATTTCACTATTTTTTAGTTCCTTAGAGACCCACCTTCCACACCACATCCAGCCTTTCAGTCTTTCCTCTGGTTAGCCGTTTCTCCCCATCCCCACCCTCAAACCCCTAATCTGAGTCTCATGCTTCCTTTCAATAAATAGATGCTATTTCCTTCAAGCTTAAAATGCAAATAATCCTGAGATGGCTTGCATTTTAAAAGAAGACCCTAATAAGAAAGCCTTTTAAGACCTGAAGACAGAATGTTATAATGGTGGGATGATTCCCATTCAGTTCAGTTCAGTCGCTCAGTCATGTCCGACTCTATGCAACCCCATAGACTGCAGCACGCCAGGCTTCCCTGTCCATCACCAACTCCTGAAGCTGGCTCAAACTCATGTCCATCGAGTCAGTGATGCCATCTAACCATCTCATCCTCTGCCGTCCCCTTCTCCTCCTGCCTTCTATCTTTCCCAGCATCAGGGTCTTTTCCAGTGAGTCAGTTCTTCGCATCAGGTGGCCAAAGTTTCAGAATTTCAGCTTCAGCATCAGTCCTTCCAATGAATATTCAGGACTGATTTCCTTTAGGATGGACTGGTTGAATCACCTTGCAGTCCAAGGGACCCTCAAGAGTTTTCTCCAACACTATAGCTCAAAAACATCAATTCTTTGGCCCTCATCTTTCTTTACAGCCCAACTCACACATCCATACATGACCACTGGAAAAACCATGGCCTTGACTAGATGGACCTTTGTCGGCAAAGTAATGTCTCTGCCTTTTAATATGCTGTCTAGATTGGTTATAGCTTTTCTTCCAAGGAGCAAGTATCTTTTAATTTTATGACTGAAGTCACCATCTGCAGTGATTTTGGGGCCCCCCAAAATAAAGTCTGTCACTGTTTCCATTGTTTCCCCATCTATTTGCCATGAAGTGATGGGAGTGGATGCCATGATCTTCACTTTTTGAATGTTGAGGTTCAAGCCAGCTTTTTCACTCTCCTCTTTCACTTTCATCAAGAGGCTCTTTAGTTCCTCTTCACTTTCTGCCATCAGGGTGGTGTCATCTGCATATCTGAAGTTATTGATATTTCTCCCAGCAATCTTGATTCCAGCTTGTGCTTCATCCAGTCTCTGCTCAAATTATATTCAGTCATCTTAGAAATATTTTCTGAGCACCTGCTAAGTTCCAGGGATCAAAGGCTGCCTTGTTGCACATCTCCAGGGTAGGTGGTGCCCCTGTAGTCGTGACGGGGGCCACAGAGCTGAGGGATGCAACAGCAACAAAGCAAGAAAGGGCATGCTATACTGGCACAAGTGACCACTCCAAATAGAATGAGAGCAGATTCCATCAAGGGTGATCTCTGTTGTCCAGCTGCCTCATTTACCCAACAGAGAAACTTGGGGCTCAAGTTGTCTAAAGTCCAGAGCAGATTGGAGCTGAGGACTCAGATCTCTGGACTCCAACCTACTGCTCATTCCTCTGCCCTATACCGTCTCCTTCCATAAGGATGTCCTTGAGCAGAGTGGACAGATGGAATAAACAAATAAAAAGGAAAAAAAGAATTACCTGTGCTCCTTTCCTTGAAATAAGACCACTTTTCTCTCTTTCTTCCTTTCACCATACCCCCTGGCTTTCAATCAGCAGGTGCTAGAAGGGTGCAATTTATTCCAGTGCTTGTCACACCTTTGCTGTGGATCCAGTGTTACCATGAATCACCTACTCTACAAAACAAGCATCTATCCCTTTGTAGGAAGACTCAGCCAGGTGAACTGCTCTCCCAGAAGCAGGCTGGGAGATAGGGAAACAAAGGCATGAGAAAGAGAGATGAGCACAGAAGGCTGCATTCTCATGCCAGCCCTGCTATTCACACACTGGGTAAGCTTGGACAAGTCTATACCCTCCCTAGGCCTCCACTTCAGCAAAAGGTTATAAGATAACAATGTCCTGGCTTTCATCTACAACAAATATGACCAACAGGGGTTTACAGCTCTGAGTCATACACACAACATAACCTAATTATCACTAGATAGTCCGCCTGAACATAGGTCCTAGAAAGCAACAGAGCTGGTCATGGCCATCTGTGACATGTGATCTTCTTTGTTGGTTCCCCATTCTTCTGAGAGTCATATCCTGATTTCCCCTCTGAAAACCACATTCTCCTCCATTCTCAGCCAATAGGCCTTGGAGAGGATTCTACTCCTGATTCACATAGAAGTAACACTCTAACCCAATCAGACCCTCCTATTCCTCCTCGATATAGTGATAGGTTCAGGAGTGGACATCTATCCCAGAAGAGACAGTGAAAGAAACTATATTTTGCTGGGAATGCTGGCATGAGGGTATACACTCTTCCCTGCTGGATATAAAGCTCAGAAGTAGGTCTTGAGTTTTTGCTCTCATTTTGGACCCTCAATGCAAGCTTAAGCAGCAGAAAATGGAGCCAAGAGACAGAGGGAATAAATTGGTCCCCAATGACATTATATGAATGCCAGTATCCAACCATCCCTGAAGCCATCCCAATTCCTGGATTTTAAATGATCTGAATTATTAAATTTTCTTTCTTACTTACTTGTAAGATGAATTTTCTGTCACTCACAATTGAAACAATCCTGCATGACACACAGTACCACACAGGAAGGTTATCAGGCCTCTGCTTAACTAGCTTCAGTGACAGGGACCACTATATCTCTGAGTATTTCTTCCAAGTTTATTTTCCCCCTGCCTCTCCAAGCTACTCCAAGGGAGACATCCAGGGGCAGCTGAGAGACGAGAGAGAAAATAACAGATGTGAGGAGTAAGATCATCCACAGCTTCAGGGCTGGCTGACATTTATGGGAAGTGTTAAATCACTAGGGTCTTCCAGACTGTTTAATATCATCTATTGATTTGCTTTTGTTTCCCTGAAGGGAAGAAGGATTTGACTAACAGCCAATGTTCCCATGAGAGCAAGTGCCAGAAGGGTTTTACTAAACACAGAAAAATGAAAAGCCAGAAAAGCAAAGAAAAAGGGAAGAATGATGACTTGTGAGATTGGAAAATAATATGTACTTCACTGAGGCTAACACAGCCCTGAACAAGCAGGTGAGGAGGTGAACTTTATCTTGGGCATCTTGCCACTTCCTCTAATAGCATCCATACTCTCTTTCCTACCTCTCTGCTCCTCCCCTCAAAGGGGTGCCATCTTGATATGCCCAGAAAACGAAGGTTATTAGAGTCGTTCTTAAGTACTTTTCACACATTCAATACTTGGTCCATTCACACGCTCTCGCATCTATCTAATAAGTATTTGTTAAGTGTCTGTTATAATCTTTTTTAGTGTCGTTCATTTTAGAACACAATTTGAATTTATAATTAAATTGGTAATTATAATGTAAATTGCTAATCCTTTCTCTCTCTGTGAGCTTCTGATCCTCACAACATCCCCACGTGGTGAGCACCACGGAGACTGTTCTACTGGACGTGGAAAGGGAGCCAGGGTGTCTGCTGTGTCCCACACCAGGTGCAGTGCCCAGCAGTTCCCAAATGAATTAGATGAACATCCTTTTCACAGAGTAAGGAACAGAAAGGCAAAGAGAAGAAGCACCAGTCTAAGTGAAATAAAATTCAGGTAGATCAGAACCCAATTTGTTAACACTGCCCTAACCTGGTATCCCTGCTCCAACATTCCATGCCATACTGCTAGAATGCCACTCCACCAGTGCCTGTGTACCTGGCTGCATTGTTATAGAGAGCTACAAGTGTGGCTGGGCTTCCTTGGTGGATCAGATGGTAGGGAATGTACCTGCAATGCAGGAGACCCAGGTTCAGTCCCTGGGTTGGGAAGATCCCCTGGAGAAGGGAAAGGCTACCCACTCCAATATTCTGGCCTGGAGAATTCCACGGACTGTATAGTCCATGGGGTTGCAAAGAGTCAGACACAACTGACTTTCACTTTCACCATATATTCTGTTCACCAGTGAGAGAACTGAAGCTCAGAGATAGCTGTAAGATCACGTAGCTGCCACTTGGCAGAGTCTGAATGTGAGTGTAAGTCTCTCTTATCCTCCCTCCTCCCACCAGAGCCTGAACTAACCAACAGGCAGGAAAAAAAAAAATCATAATTCCTGGGGCAGACAGCCCTTGACTTCTCACATGCTTCATTTCTTTTCTTCTGTAAGAAACTTGCCGTGTGTGTAACTTTGGGGAAACCACTTAGTCTGGACTGAGTCTCTATTTCTCTAGAAGTGAGTAGCTGAACTGGAGCTCTGTGCCCTTGAAGTGCCCTTCCAACTCCAATACCAGATACCTTCCTTCCTTTGATGCCCAAATGCCACTCTGCCTTTTAGGGATGGAAAATAACATTGTAAAAGTGAAAAATACCTAGTGTTGCCCCTTCTCAGAAATCCTTAAGTAAGATTGAAGCATTTTGATGTAGGAAATCCCAGAATCCTAAAGAGCCAGATAACATTTTAGGTACAAGTTAATTATTTTAAAAATGTAATAGCTATGACTTACGTAGACCCTTTGCTGAGAATTCAGCATAATGTCCCACTAATTCCTCAAAAACCCTGTAAGATATGGGACGTGTTATTCACATTGTCCAGAGGAGAAAACTGAAGCACAGGGTGGTTAAGTAATCTGTTCAAAACTACACAGCTAGTAAATGGTGAAGCTGGACTTAGAATTCAGCCAGGCTTTACTCCAAAACATCTCTTAGAAATCTTCCCACCCAAATGTCCAACCCAGAGCAGAAACTGTCTCAAAACATCCTACTTAACAGGTTCTGCCTGAAGACCTGCAGTAATGAATAATTTCTAAAATGCACAGGCTCTTAGAAATGGAAACCAGAACTATAGCCTTGAGCTCAATTAAAGAGAGAAGGGAGGTAAGTAAGTGTGCTCCTTTCTGAAGTGGTCCAGCAAAAGAAGAAGTAACTCTCACTTCCACTTTGTGTTATATCTTCTTGTAGGGAAAAAAAAAATACTAAAAAAAAAAACCAAAAATATTTTTTAAGAGCACCAGTGTCTTGTGCAATGTCATGATTGGCCTAATCAATTATTAAGACCATCAGGATGACCATCAGTAAACTAGCACATTAGACTGCATTTCTTGCCTCTAAACAGAGACAAATGTGATGGTAATGATTCCTACAGCAGCAACTCAGACAGGATAGCAGCTGATGGAAGAATCTTGCCTTAGAGAGCCAGTCTTCCCATCCTCCCCTCACCTTGGAAAACCTGTACATCATTATAACTGCTGCTCACTCTCTCTTATCTCTACCTGAGCAAGTCCTCTAAGGTCCAGATAGTTCCAGTTCCTGCTGTAAAACCTTCCCAGAGTTTCCAGCTCCCATGTGCTTAACTCTTCATTGCATTTGATTCTCTTGTAGAATAGTTTTACCTCCCTACCAAAGAATGTGTGGTTCTAATTCTACTCAGCAGCAGGACCTTGGAGTAGTCACTTTTTCTCCAAGAACCTCTGTTGTTCATCTGTAACAAAGTGGCTATATAAAGAATGGAAGATCAGTTTTTAATCTCATGAGCTTCTTGCGTTCTTTCGCTAGTGCCTGTCTGGAAGTGCAGTGCTAGGAAGGACTGTCAAGATCAATTGGTGATGTCTGCCATGGGCATAAGCAGGGTGAGAAGCAACCTCCCTGCTATGCTGTGTCCATCCATGGACTAAAAGATACCTGAGGTTCTTCTGCTCTGACAGTTCATAATTTCTCTTCTTTTATAGCTACAATATTAGGAATACATTCAATTAGATTTTATCAAATTTTTCCAACAAAGGATTCCAAATGTTAGAAGTGAATTAACTAACACATACTTTTAGCAGACAAATAGAATGAAGATATAGATAAAAGCATGATGACGGGGTCTTTATCAGGTCAGCCCTTGCAAAGCCAACTGGATTATATTTCCTATCTTTGGTTTCCTTGAGATTGCCTTCAATATTCTTTAACAAACCTTCCTTTATCTGAGTTAGACTGAGAGGACTGCTGTTGTTTGTGACCAAATTAATTCTGCCCTTACCAAGAGCCTACTGGAGTCACCACTTTCTGAGCCCTTACATGTACAGGCATTGTACTAAGAGCTAGACTTAATTTCATATAGTCCCATTGTAATCTTATGAAGCAGGTATCATTACCTCCATTCCATTCCACACGTCGTGAAACTGAGATCCAGAGAGGTTATGTCACTTGCTCAAGGCTCGTAAGTGTCAGAGCCAGGATTTGATACAGTTTTGCCTAACCACAAGGCCTGTGTTCCTAATTTCCATATTTGCAAAAACAACCTCCAAACTATATACCCATTCATTTTAACCTTTAAAGAAACCAATCAGTACTGCAGAATATGTCATGTCTATTCTACAACCTCATGTGCTTTAGGGCACAGTGCCACAGACTCCTGAGGATGCCCTGGTGCCAGCTGGAAACTCAGAGTATCAAACAGGTCAATGAAAAATTATTCGTGAAGGGCTCCTCTGACATCTTTTCCAAGAGCAATTGCTTAGTTTCCTGAAACTGCCAGCTCCCCCAGGCTGGTGACCTCAGGCACAAACTCCACTTCAGGAGTCTACACCCAGCTATGGGCAACCTGACTGCACTTGTTTCAGAAGCAAAATCCTGGCTTCAAACCCTGTTTTCTTTCTCAAAATACCTTTCTTCTTCCAAAAAGGTGTCCAGAATTATTTCATGCACTTATTTATTTGGGAGTGATTTAGAAGTGGAAATACATAATTCCTTCTCTCATTTTTTAATCAAGAGTTTGATTTTAAAACATCAAGTTGGTGAACAGAGCAATAAAACCATGCCTAAGAGTGGAGAAATAGTATTCTATTAACGAGTGCCTTCAAATTAATCTGAGAATATTTCCAACATGAAAATGTACCTCTTAACACCCTTATCTTCCTGGGCTCATGCACCTGCCTGTGGAAGAGATTTACACTTGCAAATTCTAAGCTCTAACAGAGTAATATTTCTGCTTCAACCAAGCTTCAAGCAGTTCTTTAAAAAAGAAAGGAAATGCTTTATTGTATTTGGCATTGAGATTTGTTCGGTGCAAGGAGGTGGTATTTGAAGGGATGAAGGAAGAAGGCATATTTAAGGTCTAGCATAAGAACCTGGAAGGATTGATTGTTCAGCAGATTTCAGAACAGATCCCATGGGAAGACTTTTCTATTTCTGCACATTTAGTTGGTTGTTATTGTTTTGTTTGGTAGGGCTGAGTTTGGGTTCAACCAAAGAAATTTGCTGGTTCCCTCCAGGTTTAAGTAGAGAAATAAATAAGAACTACAGGACAATTACAGTTATTTGTTAAAGACGTACCATATGTCAGGCACTGTGTTAAACTCTCTAATTTGTATTAATGTTATTTCATTTAGCTTTAATCCTCTAAGCAATCCAGGAGTAAAGTCCTATTATTTCCATTATTTTACAAATGACGCAAATGAGAGATGGATAGAGTGAAAAACTTACCCAAAGTTATACAGAGAGTAAGTGGCAGAACTGGGACATTCTAAGCCCAGAGGCTGCCCTCCCAGTCGCTGTGTAATATGCCATGTGGAAAAGTCCCCTAGGCCCCAGAAGCTATAGTCCTGACCAAGACCACCTTTGCCAGTCCTGGAAAGGAGCTTTTGGGCTCCAGGGTGAGGATGCCTGCTCTGTTATTCCTTATTCCTCCAAGGACCCCACAAAATCAGGATCCTTTATGGCTCAAGAGATCTGAAAGATAATCTACCCCCTTCCCCATTCCGTTTTACCATGAGGTCACTGAGGTCCAGAAAATCAAAAATAGCCTATCCAAGGTCAAAAATAGTCCTGTACAAATGTCAGAATTAGACCATATAGAAAGCTGAGCACCGAAGAACTGATGCTTTCAGATTAGGGTGCTGGAGAAGACTCTTGAGAGTCCCTTGGACTGCAGGGATATCAAACCAGTCAATAGCAAAGGAAATCAACCCTGAATATTAACTGGAAGGACTGATGCTGAAGCTGAAGCTCCAATACTTCCAATGCAAAGCGCCGACTCGTTGGAAAAAACTCTGATGCTGGGAAAGATTGAAGACAAAAGGAGAAGGGAGTAGAAGAGTATGAGATGGTTAGATAGCATCACCAACTCAATGGACATGAATTTGAGCAAACTCTGGGAGAAACAGTGGAGAACAGACAAGCCTGGCGTGCTTCAGTCCAGGGAGTTGCAAAAAGTTGGACATGACTTAGCAACTGAACAAGGTCAAAAGCAAGAGCAATGCCTTCAGGACCATCCTTTCCTCACTGCCACATCTCTTCTGCCACCTCCACCATCCTCTCCCACCTGGGACTGCCAATCACAGCACATCTTTGTTCAATGGTACTTCTCCTATACCCACCTTGCTCATCAAATGATCCATCCAGCATCCCAACACCACAGGGTTTAGCTAATTGAACCCTGTTAAGTTGAAAAACTGAAATAATCCTTCCTAGAGTGTCAGAGTAGGAAAGCCTCAAACACATAATCTTATCCATTCCCCTCATTTAAAGATGAGAAACAGTGTCCTATTGAAGAGAAGGAACTTCGCAGTGTCCATGAATCTCAAGGAGTGTGCATACTTGCAGTATAGGAAGAAGATGAATTCAAAGTTCTTCTTATATTCATTTTTTTTATGTTGAAACAGACAAGGAAATTAAGCTTTGCTTTGTTACTGCGTAATGTGCAAGCTTCCCTGGTGGCTCAGAGGTTAAAGCGTCTGCCTGCAATGCGGAGACCTGGGTTCGATCCCTGGGTCAGGAAGATCCCCTGGAGAAGGAAATGGCAACCCGCTCCAGTATTTTTGCCTGGAGAATCCCATGGACAGAGGAGCCTGGTGGGCTACAGTCCACAGGGTCACAAAGAGCTGGACATGACTGAGCGACTTCACACTCACAATGTGCAAGCTGGCACTGGTTCCCTTTGTCTGAGGTCAAGAGGTCACTTATTATTGAAAGTATGTGATAGATCCAGAAAGAAGGATGGAATCACACAACCCAGAAGAATTAAAAGCAGGACCCCTCTCGCTTTCTCAGTCTTAGAGGATTACAGCGTATTGAAATTTGCATGCCTCAGAATGTCACTAAGATTGATAATTTGTAAAAGAAATGACTGCCAAATAATGGAATATTTATACAGCTTTGTAATGAGGTAGGAAGTAATCATGAAAATCTTAAGTGCCCCACTGAGATAAGCTGATTATTTTACGGGAAAATATTTAAGAGTTGTTGAAATTAAAGCTAAGCTACTCATTTTTTTAATTTAAAAAATTAGAAACTTCCAAGTTTGCTTTAAAAATAACAACAACTTTTGCTATGGAGAGATCATTTTGAAAACAGATGTCGGAAATTTTTCTCCACTGTATTTTCTAAAATGAATAAATAAAGCAGAATAAAAACTTTACTTCCTAACCTGTTCAAAACTCAAATGAAGAGTTTCCGTGGTTTCACCACAGCTTTAAAAATAAACCAATTAACTGACATCTAAGAAGATAAGACATCTATTAGCTGAATTTCAACCAAAATCTTTACATAAAGTAGTGGATAGAAATTTAAAATGAACATCATGATTTACAAAGTACATTCAATTATACACTTTTTCTATTTGGATCAATACATCTCTGGCAGTATCTTTTTGATTTTGATAGTAAAAGTCAAGTATTAAAATGAGTTGAACTTGGACAATAATTCATAAATATTAAAGTTTGAAAACAATTTTAAAAAAAACCATAGTGAAGCATATTCAACCACATTCAGTTCAGTTCAGTTCACTTCAGTCACTCAGTCGTGTCCGACTCTGCGACCCCATGAATCGCAGCACGCCAGGCCTCCCGGTCCATCACCATCTCCCGGAGTTCACTCAGACTCACATCCATCGAGTCGGTGATGCCATCCAGCCATCTCATCCTCTGTCGTCCCCTTCTCCTCCTGCCCACAATCCCTCCCAGCATCAGAGTCTTTTCCAATGAGTCAACTCTTCACATGAGGTGGCCAAAGTACTGGAGCTTCAGCTTTAGCATCATTCCTTCCAAAGAAATCCCAGGGCTGATCTCCTTCAGAATGGACTGGTTGGATCTCCTTGCAGTCCAAGGGACTCTCAAGAGTCTTCTCCAACACCACAGTTCAAAAGCATCAATTCTTCGGCGCTCTGCCTTCTTCACAGTCCAACTCTCACATCCATACATGACCACAGGAAAAACCATAGCCTTGACTAGATGGACCTTAGTCTGCAAAGTAATGTCTCTGCTTTTGAATATACTATCTAGGTTGGCCATAACTTTTCTTCCAAGGAGTAAGTGTCTTTTAATTTCATGGCTGCAGTCACCATCTGCAGTGATTTTGGAGCACAAAAAAATAAAGTCTGACACTGTTTCTACTGTTTCCCCATCTATTTCCCATGAAGTGATGGGACTGGATGCCATGATCTTCGTTTTCTGAATGTTGAGCTTTAAGCCAACTTTTTCACTCTCCACTTTCACTTTCATCAAGAGGCTTTTTAGCTCCTCTTTACTTTCTGCCATAAGAGTGGTGTCATCTGCATATCTGAGGTTATTGATATTTCTCCCGGCAATCTTGATTCCAGCTTGTGCTTCTTCCAGCCCAGCGTTTCTCATGATGTATTTTGCAAAGAAGTTAAATAAGCAGGGTGACAATATACAGCCTTGACGTACTCCTTTTCCTATTTGGAACCAGTCTGTTGTTCCATGTCCAGTTCTAACTGTTGCTTCCTGGCCTGCATACAGATTTCTCAAGAGGCAGGTTAGGCGGTCTGGTATTCCCATCTCTTTCAGAATTTTCCACAGTTGATTGTGATCCACACAGTCAAAGACTTTGGCATAGTCAATAAAGCAAAAATAGATGTTTTTCTGGAACTCTCTTGCTTTTTCCATGATCCAGCGGATGTTGGCAATTTGATCTCTGGTTCCTCTGCCTTTTCTAAAACCAGCTTAGACATCAGAGAGTTCACGGTTCACATATTGCTGAAGCCTGGCTTGGAGAATGGCTGTCTGGGGAGCCCTTACAAATAGCTGTGAAAAGAAGAGAGGCGAAAAGCCAAGGAGAAAAGGAAAGATATAAGCATCTGAATGCAGAGTTCCAAAGAATAGCAAAAAGAGATAAGAAAGCCTTCTTCAGCAATCAATGCAAAGAAATAGAGGAAAACAACAGAATGGGAATGACTAGAGATCTCTTCAAGAAAATTAGAGATACCAAGGGAACATTTCATGCAAAGATGGGCTCGATAAAGGACAGAAATGGTCTGGACCTAACAGAAGCAGAAGATATTAAGAAGAGGTGGCAAGAATACATGGAAGAACTGTACAAAAAAGATCTTCACGACTCAGATAATCATGATGATGGGATCACTAATCTAGAGCCAGACATCTTGGAATGTCAAGTCAAGTGGGCCTTAGAAAGCATCACTACGAACAAAGCTAATGGAGGTGATAGAATTCCAGTTGAGCTGTTTAAATCCTGAAAGATGATGCTGTGAAAGTGCTGCACTCAATATGCCAGCAAATTGGGAAAACTCAGCAGTGGCCACAGGACTGGAAAAGGTCAGTTTTCATTCCAATTCCAAAGAAAGGTAATGCAAAAGAATGCTCAAACTAGTGCACAATTGCACTCATCTCACATGCTAGTAAAGTAATGCTCAAAATTCAACCACATTGATCTCCCTAAAATATTAATAATATATAACTATGCTATATGCTGTGTGAATAATAATATTTAACTGAGAGCAAAGTGGATTTTGTTTTTATTTTTAAATGCTTTATTTCCACTCATATTTTTAAAGTTTCTGTGTATTGCATGTTTTATAATGTACCAAATACCTAGTATAGTAGAGTTTGAATATAATTTTAAAGTAAATGTAATAGCAATTTACTGAGAAGAGAACTGACCCAAAAAGTTTGGAGATTTCCAGTCTTAAAACTCACAGCTAGAGGCTTAGAAACCCAAGGCCCAGTGGCACTCCTGGCCTCCAGTTCTTCTTGCTAGAGTCAGAGCAGCTCAGATTCAGGTGCCAAGTTCTTGCTATGGCAGCAGACAGATAAGAACAACTAAGACTTGTGAGCTCCCTGAGTCCAGAGAAAACCCCAAGAGTCACCCTCCAGCCCTATCTCAAGTCTAACAGGCTATAGGCTATTTGAAAAGCTTCACAGAGTTTGAAATTTTGTGCCAAGCTGGTATCCAGTCATGTTAATCCTCTTCTTGAAAATCTTCAAAATTTTCCCCTTGTCCAAAGTTTATTCACTTTCCACTGGGTTTTCCTTATAAAATATGGACTAAATTTTAAAGAAATTGGTTCAAGACTTTGAGGTACCTTAACCCAATGGAAGTATTGTTGTTGTTTTAGCCACTAAGTCGTGTCCAACTCTTTCGCATCTCCGTGGACTGCAACCCACCAGGCCCCTCTGTCCATGGGGTTTCTCAGGCAGGAATACTGGAATGGGTTGCCATCTCCTTCTCCAGGGCATCCTCCCAAGCTAGGGATCGAAGCCATGTCTCTTGCATTGGCAGATGGATTCTTTACCACTGAGCCAACAGGGAAGCTCAGTGGAAGTATAGGTAACCATTAAAATAATTAGGGAGATATATAATTATTGATATGATGTAGAATTAAATCCATGATATAGCATAAATCAAAAAAGCATGTGTAAAGGATATGTACAAAACATACACTAAGAATAGCTCCCCTACATACACACACACACACACACACACACATGGTTCTAGCTATTGTTATTTCTGAGTGATGGGTTTAGTTTTCTTATTGCTCATCTGTATTTTTTTTCTATTACAAACTTGCATCACTTGTGTAAAAAAATAAAGTTGCTTTTTATAATTGAATTGATCCAAATAAACATTTCCACTGCACAGTCCCTAGTCAGGGTTTTACTTGCAACAATGACATTGGCAGCAATGTCCCCTTACCATAGGAGAGTAGTTTTGTTTTTAAGCCCTTCCTAGTTCATATCTCTTTGGCCTTTACAACACAGTGATATTCTTAAAGCACCATCTGAAATTCTCTCTCCCCTGCTCAAAACTTTTTCTAAGCCTATCCACTAGTTCAGGGAAAAAATGTCCAAAATCATTTGTATGACCTTCAGAACATTTGTAATTAGGCCTCACCCTACCATCACCGCTCCATTTCCTGCTGCTTCTCACTGCCATGCGTATTCTAGCCAATCTGTCCCCGAATTCACCACACACTTTCCTCCTTTTTGTGTTTTCCTCTTTAGAAGGCCCGTTCTATATATTCTTCTTTCTAAATTCCTGTCAGTTCTTGAAAACACAGATCAAATGTTTCTCTACTGAGAAATCAGGACATAGGCATTTTATACTCCTTATCCTCATGGCCCATTCTTTCATTTTTCTAACACATTTTTCTGAGAGGAGAGCAAAACTCTCAAAGGCCTTGTTTATTCAATTATGAATTTTTAAAAACAAGCACAATTCCTGGCACATAGGAGGTACTCAGTAATTAGTAGCTCTGTTAAGTAAAAGAAATACATTCCCTGCACGAGACATAGAGAAGAAAAATTGGATCAAGGTAATCTTCCTAAGAGACCTGGCCAGACTTGATACTGGAAACAAAATGTGGCAAGACAGACCAAAGCAGGAAAAAGAATATCCGGCAGCTGCTATGTTTGAGCCACCCCATCCAGTCAAGGTACTTAAAGGTGTCAACTTCTTCAACGGCTTCCACCCTCTGACGACAGTCAGGAACTGGATCTTTTTCACGGAAGTTTTAAGTCGTGACCTGATGGAAGCTTCCTATGGTCCTGAAACCGACTCTCATCTATCCATTTCTCTGCATTCATCCAATAAGGAATCTCTGGTGTCCAATAGCGGACTTTCCAGATGGCTCAGACAGTAAAAAATTTGCCTGTAATGAAGAAGACCTAGGTTTGATCCCTGGTTCAGGAAGATTCCCTGGAAAAGGGAATGGGTACCCACTCCAATATTCTTGCCTAGAAAATTCCATGGACAAAGGAGCTGAACCTGGCAGGCTACAGTCCATGGGGTCACAACGAGTTAGAGACGACCGAGTGACTAACACTTCTTTTCACTTCTATAATAGCATTGTTCTAGGCTCTAGATCAGAAACACTGTGGTCAGTGAGATAAATAATAGCTCTGGCCCCTTGGACCTTACAATCCAGTTGTAGACAAAGACACTGAAGACACAGAAAGGAAAAAGATATACCCAATTCTGATAAAGGCAAGAGAGTTAAAGAATTAGAATAAGGTGACAAGGTAGATGAAAAACTGACTACTTCAGATTGGATAGTCAGGAAGGACTTCTCTGAAAAAGCAATATTTGAGATGGAGATAAGAATCTGCCAGACAAACTCAGAGCAGTTCCAGGCAGATAAATCCCCCTGGGGGAGAATGAGGTTGATCTGTTCAAGAGCAGAAACAAAGCTTGTGTAGTTGCAGCTTGGTGAGGGAAGGAAACAAGATCAGGGAGGAAAGAAGAGGCATAATCAAAATAGGACTTTTAGGCTAGGGTAAGAGATCTCACCGACTCGATGGACATGAGTTCAGGTGAACTCCGGGAGCTGGTGATGGACAGGGAGGCCTGGCGTGCTGTGATTCATGGGGTTGCAAAGAGTCAGACACGACTGAGTAACTGAACTGAACTGAACTGAAGAGACCTCAGTTCTTTCCAAATGTGATGAAATAACTCTGCTAACAAGGACTTTCCAGGTAGGGCGTATAGATGGAATGAGGTCTTTGCCCCTCCTCTGGACTACTCTGAAACTTAATCCTTGGAACTAGCCAACCTTGTGATTTCTCTAGTTATAGCTTCATCCCTAAAACCAGACCATCTAAAACTGGGTTTAGCAATCAAGCCAGAGAAAATATGTGTAAGGAGTACACAGAGGTAAGAGTAGATAATTTATATGTTCATGAGAGACAAACGTAAAACCCAGGAGAGGCCAAGGGAAAGTTGATGATCCGATCCTTAGAATGTAAGCTTCATGGAATCAGGGACTTTTTCAGTCACCTTTATTACTAGATCTTCTGTATCCATCATGGTGCCTGATCATACACAATATGTACCTACTGAGGGCTTCCCAGGTGGCGCTAGTGTAAAGAACCCGCCTGGCAATGCAGCAGACATAAGAGACTGGGGTTTGAGTCATGGGTCAGGAAGATCCCCTGGAGGAGGGCATGGCAACCCACTCCAGTATTCTTGCCTGGAAAATCCCATGGACAGAGGAGCCTGGCGTGTTACAATCCAGATGGTCACAAAGAGTCAGGTACAACTGAAGTGACTTAGCGCACATGCACATATGCCTACTGAATAAACAAGTGGGGAAAAAATGAACAGAAGATGTGTTTGCCATACAAATATACCTCACACATCTTCAACTACAGGGAACATAATTCACCAAGGACCTCTGCTGGTGAAATCCACCAAGTTTTACCCACTCTGCTCCCAGCCAAGACAGAGTGTGACAGAGATAATATGGCCACCCACTCCTGGAGATGGCCTTGTCGAGCTTGCCTTTGACTACCTGTCAGTTTATGATGCTTCTGCCAAGCATCTTCTTTCTTTCCTGCATTAAGAGTCAGATTTGTGCTGCAGTCTGACAGCTCTCCCAGGCTTTCCTTCCTCCCTCCTCACTTTTTCTCCCAATTGTTTCCCCTAATGAAGAGCTTGGACATTTAATCCCATCTTAACTTCTACTTCTTGAAAGACCCAGATTAATGTGAAAGACTCAGGGTACCATCAACCAAGCTAGGTACTAACAACATCTCACTACTTTGGAGTTGTCTTCTTATGCACTTCCTTCCAAGGCAGGAATCAAGCAACCTTGAATTCAAAGGAGAGGACAGGCAAATAACTGCTTCTAAACAGAAAAGGAAATTAAGAGGGAGAAATTGGGAGGAAGATTCTGAAAAATCGTTCTTCAATTATGTTCCATCTCTTACTATATTGGAGCTACTTTATATCCCTTGTTTAAAACCCTACTAAATTCTATTTTAAGTGTCTTAAAAATTTAGTTCCTCTATCACTATAATTTCCATAACTCAAAGTGTTTGAGCAGGAAGTACTTTCTCATCTAGTCACTTGAATTGCAATCGGTTGATAAAGGAATCAGTGATTATGGGTTACAAAATATTTGTGCTGTTCTTTAACATATGCAAATCTCTCATGCATCTTTGAACAAAATTTATTCTCCCCACAACCATGTAAATTAAGAAGAGTACAGATATTATCCCCAATCCACAAATGAGGACACTGACATTTAAGAATGCAAAGTAGTCCCTTAGTAATTTACAGAATACAGAGCACCCAGACCTGGGTTTTTGGCTAGGGCACATCATGTCACCTCTCATAGCTAGTCCCTGGAGTAAATACTTTTTCCCTCTTAGCTTCCATTCTGCTTTCTTCCATATATCTCCTCCACTTTTTGATCATGTGTCAATTATAGGATGAATTCTATTACAGTTTCAGAGGTGAACATGTGGCTCAAGATAGATTCATAACACTGAATCTCTCATGGATAGGCGTATAACTCAAGCAGGGCCACTGAGAGCCACCTGAAATCCTTAGTGAACCCATGGGGAAAAAGCTATTTTCACATGGGTTGCTATGCTGATAGGCTGTAAGTCATAGCACCAGCACATGGAAAATTCCTGCCTGGGTGAAGCAATACAGTAAGACCCAGGGCTGAGAGGTAGAGAAACACGAAGTCCCAGTGGTTTCACTTGAGCTCCTGGATCCACGTATGCCTGAAGCCATGTATTCCAGACTTCACAGTTGTGAGAACCCCTTTAAAGATTAGATAGTTTGAGCTGTGTTTCAGTCAGTTAATTAAAGCTTGACAAACTGAATCAATGAAGAGTGTATATATATATATATATATATATATATATAAAATTTTTTTATATTTTGGGTCAAATAAAACATATTTTAATTAATTTCTTCTGTTTCTTTCCTGTTCCTTTTTTTAATGTGCTATAAGAAAATTGAAAATTTGTATCTCACATTTCTGGCTTATGGTTCACATGCCAGAAAACTGAAAATCTGTGTCTTATATTTGTGGCTCATCTCCTACTTCTGTTAGTGAGTTCACTATGGGGTGAAAGTTTTGCAAACTCAGACCCAGATAGTTGAATGATGGATGCTCCAATTTACTTTCTCTCCTCTAGCTTGATCATTCCAGGAAGCATCAAGTCATTACTATTAAAAAAAAAATCATTATTATAATAAAAACTTTTTCTTGGCTGTATTCTTTTTTTTTTTTTCTTGAGCCAACTGTTTAAAGTCTTCACAAAGTGATAAAATTGTTTTATGCCAAACACTTTCAGTAGTGGAATTCTTGACAAAGCAAATGCCACAGAGGGTATGGACAACATGTTGTGTGTACATGAAATTTGTGACTCATTTATTTTTATGCTAGAGATAGTTTGATATCTCTGTTTAAAAAGAAAAGAAAATCCCGCCTTAAATCAGCAACTTTGAAAACATTGGCTTCTCTCAATCCTTACTCTTTTGCTACAAGGCAGTTCATAATGTTTTCTTCCTGGGATTCCAATTTCATTTTTCATCAGCTTCATCTTTTCTCATCTGGCGATGTTAACAGAGTCTTTTTGTTGTTGTTTAACTTCTTTTGGTGCTGTTTGTTTCACATCTCATCTCTTAGAGTGGAATAACATTAGGGTTCACATTGCCTGTCTCTCTAACCCAGCAGTAATCTCAGAGACAAGGCCTTCTAATTCTTTGCTTCAGCCCCGGTTCTCAGTAGATAATAGTTGGAATGAATGAATGAATCCACCTAAACCCCCAAGAATATTATCAATATTATTCAGCTGATTTCCCAAAACCAAGAGGCACCCAGAGGAACAGCCCTGATTTCCCACAGTTCAAGGTTCAGACGCTACCCATGGTCCTTCCCTGTTTTCTTATTCCAAGTACACTGGCTAGATTTGATTATAAAAACACTGGGCTGGGGTGGGGGGCAGAGAGATCAGATAGTGTGGCCCTCAGACCAGGCACTTCAGAATCATAAGATCTTGTTATTAAGCATACAGGTCACCCTACCATTTGAGAAACAGGGGAAAATATAACCAAAGGTCTGGAAAGGAAAACATAGAGAAAACACTGTATGGAAGCAAAACTTGCCACCCCAAAATATCTCTGCAGATTATTTCAAGCTGAAAACAATCAAGGCCCAAAAGACTCAGGAAGAATCTGTGGCCTTCCTCCAATTGCCTAAAAGAATGTAGATAGAAGACCTGATCCAGGGAGGGAGCCATTATCACAGATAATTACAGTATGAACTAGATGTGTAGATGGGGAGGAACCTAGTAAAGCCTGTCTGTTAAAATTTTTCTCTGTGTCCCACAGCCTCAGAAGGGCCCAGCAAACATTTGTACACCGAACGTTTGCCTTTCCATCTCTATGTAAACTGCCTTCCTCCTCTATGAAGTCCCAAACCACTAACCCCAACCTCCTCTTCAGTCTTTGGCTGAAGAGGGTATTTATGGTAAGGTCTTCGGCCATTTGGGTGACTTGCTCAGTTTTCCCGGGTCTCTCCCATATATATAGATATGTTATTAAACTTTTGTTTGATCTTCTTCTGTTAATCTGTCTGATGTCAATTTGACTGTTAGGTGAGTCAGAACATAGAAGGGTAGAGGAAAATTTCTTCCTCCCCAACAAGACTAAGGGAGAAGCAGAGGCGGGCAAGCCTGAGCCCTCCCAGAGGATGGTATATCACATGAGCTGGACCCCCATTTCTGTATCACTGTGTAAATTCCCACATCCCATGTTTTTCTTTAGAACACATTGCACACTCTTCAACACTCATGAGCACATTGTCTCCTAATGCGTCCTCACGAAAGACAAATGGAGCTTTCTACCAAGGGTTGTAGAAAATAACTAAGGGCAGACATTGAAAAGAACAAAACAATGCCATTTGCAGCAACATGGATGGACCCAGAGAGAGTTATACTGAGTGACCTAAGTCAGAGAAGGAGAAATATTGTATGGCATCCCTTACACGTGGACTCTAAAAAGAAATGATACAAATGAACTTACGTACAAAACAGAAGCAGACTCACAGAGTTAGAGAATAAATCTATGGTTGCTGCGGGAGGAATAGGGGAAAGGATAGTCAGGGAGTTTGGGATGCACATGTACACACTGCTATATTTAAAATGGATAACCCACAAGAACCTAGTGTATAGCATGTGGAACCCTGCTCAATGTTATGTAGTAGCCTGGATGGGAGGGAGTTTGGGGGAGAATGGATACATGCATATGTATGACTGTTCACCTGAAACTGTCATAACATTGTTAATCAGCTACATCTGGTTACAAAATAAAAAGTTTAAAGAAAAGAAAATGAAAAAGGGCAGACAGCAACCACAGAAAAGGGGCTATGGGTTCTTGCAAAAAGAAAAGGAGGGAAATAATAAGGACCAAGAATCACAATCTTGGGCATAAAGACACTTGAGAACACCAGCCAAGCTGAAACTCATACATATACATATGAATCCAAAGAGGAAATAAAAGAAAATAGAAAAGAAACAAGATTTAAGGAAGAGATAGAGACACAGAGCAAAGGGGGGAAAAACCACTCAGCTTACTTGTAAGAAATTGACCTGTATTTTGGGGTCTGGAGTGGGAACAACAGCTGTAGCTGAGAATTCAGAGTCATAAGCAGATTTAATTTTGGAGGCCGTCTAATCGAGGCTATGGTTTTTCCAGTGGTCACGTATGGATGTGAGAGTTGGACTGTGAAGAAAGCTGAGCACCGAAGATTTGATGCTTTTGAACTGTGGTGTTGGAGAAGACTCTTGAGAGTCCCTTGGACTACAAGGAGATCCAACCAGTCCATTCTGAAGGAGATCAGCCCTGGGATTTCTTTGGAGGGAATGATGCTAAAGCTGAAACTCCAGTACTTTGGCCACCTCATGCAAAGAGTTGACTCATTGGAAAAGACTCTGATGCTGGGAGGGATTGGGAGAAGGGGATGACAGAGGATGAGATGGCTGGATGGCATCACTGACTCAATGGACGTGAGTCTGAGTGAGCTCCAGGAGTTGGTGATGGACAGGGAGGCCTGGCGTGCTGCGATTCATGGGGTCGCAAACAGTCAGACACGACTGAGAGACTGAACTGAACTGAACTGACCTGAACTGTGTTTCTGTACACAAAATCCCTTCTGCATAACTCCTGCAGGCTTGGTCCTCTCAACACCCAGTGCAAGAAGGATTAGCTTAGGGACCATATCAGTGTCCTCCAGAGAAAATCACTAATAGAAGACAGATAGATAGAGACTTATTGCAAGGAATTGCTTCACATGATTACAGAGATCGAAAGGCCCCAAGATGTGCTGAGTGAGTGTGCAAACTGCAGACCCAGGAAAGTGGTGTCAATTCCAGTCCAAAGAGGAGCAGACGCAGGCACCAGGAAGAGCTGATATTTCAGTTCATGTCTAAAGGCAACATAAGACTGATGTTCAGGCTTACAGCAGTCAGGCAGTCAAGGGCAGCCTTTTGTTCCATTCAAGACTCTCAGCTGTTTGAATGAGACCCATCTACATCAGGAAGGCCAATCTCTTCACTCAGTCTACCAGTTCAAATGCTGATCTCACACAGAAACACCCTCAAAAGTACATCCAGAATGTCTGAGCATCCCATGACCCAATCAAGTTGAAACACAAAATGAAGCATCACCAGGGCTTTCTTCCAACCTGTTGCCAATGCACTCACACGTTGGCTCCAGCTACAAACTGCATCTCCAGCTACAACCCCAGAACTCCACTTCAGAACATTGGCATCATCAACTCCTGCCCAGGGGGAACTGGAGATTTTTGTATAAACTCATCACAAAAGTTAAGCAAGGGGATCGGAACCTCTCATTTTTGCAAATCACATCTCAGTTAAAAAAGAAGTGTAATGAGGGCAATGCTATTGCCACACTGGTTGTGGCTACAGTTAGACCTCGTACTTCTACACCTGTTAGAACAACTGCAGACCCTGAACAGATGCTCAGCTGGAGAGTTTAGAGCCCCAAGCTGAGGAGCACTATGTCAGGGAGGTGGGGTTCCCAAGATCACCTCCAGGTTTGATCTCTCACTAGCATGACTCACAGGATTCAGCATATAGTTGTACTCCCAGCTAGAATTTATTACAGTGAAATTTATTATATGATACAAAGCAATATGAGTGAAGGAAAAAGTCACATAGGATGAAGTCCAGAGGAAACCAGGAACAAGCTTCCAAGAGTGCCCTCCTAGAAGAGTCACATAGGATGCACTTAATCTCCCCTAGTCCTCCCCATAGCAAATTGTGACAAGTATGAGGTGTTATCTAACAGGGAAGCTCTTTAGAGACTCAGCACCCAAAGTTTTTATTGGGGACTACTCATGTTGGTACCCTCTGCCACCAAAAGTCCAGACTCCCAGAAGGAAAGCTAGTATAGGCAAGGAAGAAATTATCCTCTCTCCTTCTAGATTTTCCTGGCTGGTTTAAGAGTTAAGTTGACATGAAACAGATTAAGAGAAGAAAATCAAACAAAACACTCAACAACATGTACATGATAGAGATCCAGAAAAGCTGAGTAACTCACCAACATGGCCAGACTATCTTCAGCTAAAGAGAGGATGTTGAAGGGTAAGGGTTTGGGATTTCAAAGAGAGCGGAAGGCAATTGACACGGTAATGAAAAACAAATGTTTGGTGAATAAATGTCTGCTGGGCCAGGAGGAGAAAATTGGATACCAAGAAGACTCTGATCTCCTGCTGAGTTTCCCCCAGCACACTTAGACCACTGTCTCTGCAGACAGCTCTATTCTGGGAAGAGGCCCTCTATCTAGAATCTTTTAAGCAGTTGGGGTGAAGGTCAAAGTTTCTTCCTCAGTCTTTTGGGCCTTGTTTTTTTCCATCTAGACATAATCTAAATGCCAAGGAGATATCCTGGAGTTACGAGTTTTGTTCCCCCTATACAAGGGTGAACATAGTCGAGGCTATGGTTTTTCCAATGGGCATGTATGGATGTGAGAGTTGGACTATAAAGAAAGCTGAGTGCTGAAGAATTGATGCTTTTGAACTGTGGTGTTGGAGAAGACTCTTGAGAGTCCCTTGGACTGCAAGGAGATCCAACCAGCCCATCCTAAAGGAGATCAGTCCTGGCTGTTCACTGGTAGGACTGATGTTGAAGCAGAAACTCCAATACTTTGGCCACCTGATGCAAACAGCTGACTCATTTGAAAAGACCCTGATGCTGGGAAAGATTGAGGGCAGGAGGAGAAAGGGACAACAGAGAATGAGATGGTTGGATGGCATCACCAACTCAATGGACGTTGGTTTGGGTGGACTCCGGGAGTTGGTGATGGACAGGGAGGCCTGGCGTGCTGCAGTCCATGGGGTCGCAAGGAGTTGGACACGACTGAGCAACTGAACTGAACTGATACAAGGGTGCAGCATAAACCACATCATTCGTACAAACAGTTAAGGCACAGTGAGAGAATCAGATAGGAAATGATGGGACTCTCCCCAAATCCAAGTTCTCAGGTACCAGCCAAGGGTCAACTTTGTCAGAAGGCCTGTCTAAGGAAAGCACTCCCAAGCTGCTTTTTAATCTTTTTCTGCACAAGCAGCAAAGACTTCCCACTGGGTACGTGATGAAAGGACGACGCAGAAAAGGCAGAAAGGGGTGTAGGAAAAATGAAATTCAGCCACAGAAGTTTACACCAAGTGCTGGACTTCCTTCTACCACAGAATAAGGAGCTTCAAGTTATGCTGCTGCCAATGCAGAAACCTGTGGAGGGTCAGAATGTGGCCAGACGCATTGATAGTCACACAAGGAAGGTGACAGACCTTTTCCAGCTCCCAGAGAATGTGGCCACTTAGCCAGAACACATGCACAGAGATCACAAAGTCCTCCCTGAGCAATTCAGTGAGTAGACCCAGAGGTCCTCCTCACACTAGTGATCCCCCTTCAAACAGAAACGCCATGTCCTAAAAGCACATGTGGACTGTCTGCAGTGGGGTTGAGCAGAACTGAGCCTTCCAATGTGAGTTAAGGGGATGGATAAATCTTGCAGGTTATACCAGGAAAAAGAAACACAACTAACAAACACTTGCAACTGAATGAACTGATCTTCAGGACATGACTACTGAATTATTCATGGCACCAAGTCTTAATGATGCTAAATAGAGTAGAATTTGCTGCTACTAGAGCTTCTTTGGTCTCAGTAAAATATTCTCTTTTTAGTCCTTTAGAAAATAAAACTAAAATCTCACCTGTAATTGAAGGAGCATTTGCAGAAATAGCCCTGTTTTGTTTGGTCATGAGATTAAGCCCCTCTTGCTTTAGGATTGGGGTTATGTGTATTTAAAAGGTGATTATTGTTATTATTATTATTTGAAAAGTGATTGCCTGACCATTTTTGCCATCATCTGAGAATAACCTCAGAGACCAAAAGAAACCTAAATACAAAAATGCCTTGGATGGCACTGATAGCTCTTAATCTTAGACTGAAGAGCTTTGTATGTTTATGCCCCAGTGGTCTTTGCATTATAGCTAAAAGGATGTTCCCTTTAAACATGTAAATATCTTTTATAATCAGAAAAATCCTTAAGATACCACCCCAGGAGAAGATTGAAAAGCAAGATGGGCCCATCTGTTAGCTTGAAAGCAAAGGCTTGCAGTCTGGGAGGGTATAAATAATGTTTCTGAAGAACATCTTATTCTCTGTCTCTGATTCTATTATATTGATAATCATCTATTAGCAATTTGCTTTCAAAAAGACTAAAAAGTTGAATATCTGAAGTCAAGGGAAGTCAACATCTTTGTTAGGTTAGACAGGAACTAGGGAATTACCAAAAAGAGAAGAAATTTCTGCTTCAGTCTATGAATGATAAAGGGGTCTGTCCGGAGATGTAATCATCTAATACACAGGTCTGTGTCCTGTACTCATGGGAAAGAAGCTCTCAAAGCTTTCATCATTGCAGGTATCTTGAGTCTTCCTCCATCTTCCTTATCACTAACAAGTTGTAGAAAGAGTTTCATCTGGTATTTACCTTTGGGGGGAAGTTTTGTTATGTTAAACTGCACTTGATGATTCTATCTACCTTAAATCTGAGTGTAAAAACACAAAACACGGAGGAAGGAAACTAGATTGTGTTCCTGCTGGAAAGCAGTGGGTGGGTGCAGAGACACTGATCGAGTTATCTTCATCTTTCAACAAGGCTGGGGGATGACAGTTTTTCCCATCACCCTCTTGGTTCCCCAAGCATATTAGACATCTTCCTGGCTGTCTGTAACTTCTCCCCCGCACCAGATTTCTGAGTTGCTTTAGAGACAAAATGAAGCAGGCCTAGCATACTTTCACATTCTAGAATGATTATGGCCAGAAATCTATTAGATTTCTTATGGGAAAAAAATCTTTCAGGGTCAGAGGTAGAATGCAATACAGAATAGTGTAGTTATCCTGTCATAGGATAGTGTAGGTTATCCAAACGGGTCCCCCCACAATATTTCCTGGTCTTTGGAGGTGTTCCAAAGGAGATGAAAGGAAAATCAAAATGGTAGAATTGACATTTATCCCTACTTTAATCAGAGTCACTCCACCCTTACCCGTATGCCTGTGCACGCATCTATAGATGTATATATATGCATGTGTGTATACGTAACCCTCATGTGATTGATTTTTAAAAAAGACTCTTGCAATAAAGTTTATAAATCATTTACGGAAACAATGAAGTACCAAACTAGGAATCAAAAGTGTAATTTCCTAAGCGGCCTCCGGCAAGTAACTTCAACTCTCTAAACCCTTTTACCCTGATCAGCTAAATAAAAGAGGTAACCTTTCTGATGTCCAAAGTTCCCTCTGGCTCTGGAAGTTTATGATGCTTTGATGGAGAAGGGAACAGTCAGAGGGAAGAAGTCAAACTGTCATGAATGTAGAGAACTCTCCCCAGAAATCAGAGCAGTCATCAACAGCTTCAGAAAAAGTGAATTGCCTTTTCCTATAGTATATCAAATGTAAGACTTGGCAAAATGCCTCTCCAAGCCATGTCTGAGCCGCCAGACAATTTCTGAGACACCTGCTGGGCTAGAGGAAATAATAATCCAAGCCTTGCATTAAATGAGATGTCTTTTCTTCCCTGAAGACTCTTCCCTTCACTTCCATGCCCCTCCCCACACCGTTGTGCCCAGCACTAGTCCACTTGTGGGGCAAGAGAATTCCATATCACCCCGGAACATTCAGAGGGATTATGGACTGAGATTCGAGACTGATTGGCAGCCAGCTCTCTAGAAAGAGACAGCCTATCAGCAAATCATGAATGGAGCCAATGTATCTTCAACTCATTTCGCCACTTTCTAGAACTTTCCCTTCTTGAACTCTTCAAGCACCAGGCATCAATCTGACAACCGAGTGATTCTATGCTAGAAGCCCAGCTTACAGAGATGGGTAAATCATGGTCCCCATTCCAAGGAGCCCCAGGCCTACAGATACCCATGTACAGTGCTGAGAATGCTGACAGGCAAGGGCAAGGATGTTTTGGTATCACTCTCCATCCAATGTTCAACAAAATACCTGATACTCAATAAATAGTAGGTACTCAACAAAGGTTTGTAGAATGAATAAATGAACCTAACAGAATGCAGAAGGGGGAGTAATAAATTTTGACTGGTGGTAGATGGAAGAGCAAGCACCTGGAACTATATGACTTATTCATTGAGAGACTCTGGTAAGGTATAAAATGCCTGATGAGATTTGTTGCTGTTCTAAGTAGCTATTCACCTTTTCAGAATGCAGGCAGGAAATTTAAGCCAAAGGAATAAATCTCTAATGACAAAAGTACAAACACAGCTGAGTGGGGTTTCTGAGGGTTGATTTGTTTAGTTTTTAGGGTAGAAAAGAGAACACTGAAGTTTAACTCAAAATCTAATATTTATCCCATGGATCACCCCTTTTTGCATTGCCCTCAACCCTCCCTTCCAGGAATATGTACCTATTATAATAAATTGTTTAAAATTTGATGCCAAACACTTTCACTTATTGAGATGTGCCAAAACACCAGAACATCGAAAATATGATTAATCAATTCTAATTTACGCAAACCTTCCTCTCCAACTATAATTAAGGATGCTGACAAAATACTGGATTGCAGATAAAATACTGAATATCCAGTTAAATAATAATTTCAAACAATGAATACTCTTTTGTTCAAGTATGTCCTAAATACTGCATATAATATACATAACCTCACAGAACAGCTAAGTCCATCAATCCCAGTTGAAGGGAGAGTAATTAAACACAGTGGAGAACTGTCCTTAATGAAAGTTACCATTAATCCCAATTCTCATGTGTTAATTGTTCCACACTTTCCCATATAGTCCCATATCCTTGGAATTTCATTAGTCCTACAAACATTTCCCTCTCTGGAATATTCTTGTGAAATCCTTGACCAAAACGGAGTGAGTCCAGATAGACAGTCCTAAGGTAAAAAGTTTAGTAGAGTTTGACTGATAAAGACAGCCTGTTACAAGCAGCCCACAACCTGGCTCATGAGAGTAACTATGGACCCCTTCGTGGTGTCTGCAAACACTTCAAAGTCCTCTTAACTACTCCACAGGCCACAGGTCCCCGCAAGCTGTGCTTCTACAGCATGGACCTGCCCCCAAGTCACAGTCGCTTGGAACTTTTGAAAATTTGGAGTAAGACTGAGAGATTCTAATTCAGCCTAGGCTAGGCTCTTGAATAGAGAAGATGCAAGTTCAGGAACTGTCCCATGGCTACAGTCTTGCATTCCCGTGGTCCAAGAAGAAGAGGAAACTGGTCTTTAGGATTAATACAAAATAATAGACAAAAGCAGACATTCAGAAAGGAAGAAAAAGCCCCAAAACCTTTAATTTCCCTTCCTAAAGTCCAGCTACATCTCTGTGATTTCCACAGAAACAACCCACAGCCTTACAAGAAGTTCCGCCCTTGTATTTGATCTAGTTCAAGTCAGTTTCTATCAATATTATGGAAAGACTCCTAGCTAATAACTGCAATTAATTCTCTTTTTTTAACCTGTCTCTTTTCACAAGGGGTTTTAGGCACCTGTGCATAAAGAATGGATGATCAGGTGGATAAAGGGTAGATAAGACTGATTTCCTCCTAAAAGCACAGTCTCCAATGGGCAAAGCAGCTAAAGCACCCATCCTCCTTCCCCAAACCATCTCTTCATTTCAAAACACATAAATTGAGCACCTACTTGGTTTTGAGGTCTGTTTTAAGTGCAGGGACACAGCAGTCAGTAGATTACCAAAGATCTGCCCTCTTAGAATTTGCTTGTGTACACACATACTCAAACATATGCATGCAGACACATACATACGTGTGTGTGCACACACAGACAGGCCCAAGGTGGCAGTAATTCAGACCCAGATGATGATGGAAAAAGAAAGTCAAGTTCTAATCCAAACTATAACTCCAAGGAAGAAACTGAAGAAGTCGACCCACTGAATGTATGGAATGAGGAAATACAGATGAAATTATTTTCATGGCCTTTGTCCCGGAGAATGTAGGTGGCATTAAAGTTACAAAACAGTGTAAAGGCTTATACAGGAGAAGAAAGCCCATGTGCAAATGCATGGAGACCCAAAGCAGTTTAATGCCATAAGAGCATAAAGTGGAAACCAGATGACAAATTGTCTATATGCATGAATACATCTATAGACTATATGGACCAGATTATGCAATATATTTATATGTAAATTTAAAAAAAGTATTGAAACTAATCTCCTGTTAAGCTCCATGTACAGCACAACTGTTTCTATTGTTATCTTCAAATTATCAGCCGTCCTCCATCTTTCAACAAAGTCGTTTTCCCTAAATTTCAAGAAGGTAATTCAAAAACTAATTCAGATAACTCAGATCTAATCAGAAAATCAGAAAAAAAAGAAAATATTCATAGGGATGAAAACTGATAGAATCAACTATTTAAAGAGAAAAATAAATGGAGCTCATAGGAAATGATAACTATCTCACTGTAAGCACACCAAGGGCTTCCCTGGTGGTACAGCAGTAAAGAATCCACCCGCAGTGCAGGAAACTCAGGTTCATTCCCTGGGTCAGGAAGATCCCTTGGAGGAGGAAACGGCAACCCACTCTAGTATTCTTGCTTGGGAAATCCCATGGACAGAGGAGCCTGATGGGCCCCAGTTCATGAGGTTCATGGGGTTGCAAGAGTCAGACATGACTTAGAGACTAAACCATGAGCATACCAAAAGAAAACTGGACCACATACTGACAAGGAAGTATAAAATAGCTGCTGCTGCTGCTAAGTCGCTTCGGTCATGTCCGACTCTGTGCGACCCCATAGACGGCAATGCACCAGGCTCCGCTGTCCCTGGGATTCTTCAGGCAAGAACACTGGAGTGGGTATAGCTAACTAGTAGCATATCGGAGAAGGCGATGGCACCCCACTCCAGTGCTCTTGCCTGGGAAATCCCATGGATGGAGGAGCCTGGTAGGCTGCAGTCCATGGGGTCGCTAAGAGTCAGACACGACTGAGAGACTTCACTTTCACTTTTCATTTTCATGCATTGGAGAAGGAAATGGCAACCCACTCCAGTGTTCCTGCCTGGAGAATCCCAGTGATGGGGGAGCCTGGTGGGCTGCCATCTATGGGGTCGCACAGAGGCGGACACGACTGAAGTGACTTAGCAGCAGCAGCAGTGGCATATAGTTGCAACTACAATAGATATGCTTACAATAGGAGAAAAGAAACCTCTTCAACAATAGATTAATTTGGAAATTGATCAAATAAACTAGGTATCTACCTGTACAATGAAATCCTACCCAAAGAGTTAATATGATAATGTAAGTCTTCATATAACTACTGGAACGGAAGAGATGTCTACAGTCTGCTACATGAAACAAAGCAGTTACAAAATATCTTGGAAATTGCTGCCCCACTTTTCTCACTTTTGATGTAGGTTCCTATTTGTATGTATATTTATGATCAGGAGAAAAAAACCTGTAAGGGTATTCACAATTCACAACAATAACACATATTTGGTTGGTTGGATAATGATTGCTACTTGCTTTCTCTTTTTAAAATGTCTCTTCATCTTCTGATTTTTTTCAAAGAGAAATCTTATCAGAAAAATAGATATTAAACATCATTACCATATAAAGAACTCACTCAGTAATAGGAAAATATAATTCCAATAGAAATAATTGGCCAAGGATATCAGAGAGCAATTCATAAAAGAAGCTTAAATAGCATGCAAACATATGGAAAAATATTCAGCTTTACAAGTAATCAAAGAGGTGAAAATTAAAATATTTATACCTTTCAATTTAGCAAAGGTGTTTTTTTATTGTCTTGTTTAGAATATACAGTGCAGGCAAGAGGTATTTAAGCAAACATGATCAAATACTGTTAATGGACATGTAAGCTAATATCATCCTTTTAGAAAGCAATTTTGCAATATTTTTCAAAAATCATTAATTCTTTAATTTCTCCATAAACTTTGATGTAATATTTATATTTTGAGTAGTATTTTAAGATAAATCTAAGTACAAATACATATATATTTGTAAAATGTTTACCATTCATTCATCTACATGCAAAATGCTTATCAAATCATGTTTATTATAAGTAGAAATTTTGAAACTAAATATCTAGCAACTAGGCTGTGGCTTGGTGTATTTTAGAATGTCATGAGACATTGTTGTTGCTGTTCGGTCCCTAAGCTATGTCTAACTCCTTGAGACCCCATGGACTGCAGCACGCCAGGCTTCCCTGTCCTTCACTGTCTCCCAGAGTTTGCTGAAGCTCAAGTCCATTGAGTCAGTGATGCCATCCAACCATGTCATCCTCTGTCTTCCCCTTCTCATCTATTATATTTATGAAGAGTTCAGGATAATGCAAAGTACTTAGATTTTTAAAACATGTTAAAAAGTTGAATATATACATTTTACATATGTAAGCTATTATGCATAAAAACTAAATAAAATAAGAAAAACTATAACAAATTAAAAATATCAGTCAGTAGTAGATTACTTACAGAACTGTAGGTAACTATAGGTACTTTTTTCTTCTAATATTCAACTATATTTTCTAAATGTTATACCACGAAGATAAACTATTGTTATAACTAAATTTTCTCCCTAACTTTCTTCTCTAGGTTTGGTAGGTTTTCTATCCAGCACTTAAAAATTCAGTTTACTGAGTATCATTGTCACATCATTAGCTTGTCAAAAACCCTCCTCTAGTTCTTCATTGCCTATGATACCAAGTTCAAAGGCCACATTGGCATGACTTCCAAAGACTCAGCAAGCTGTACCAACCATCTGACGTGCCTCATGTCTTACTCATCTCAAAATGGCACCCATATGGCCATTCCTACTCAATCATGGCCTCAAAACTTGGTCCAGGCTCTCTCTCCACCTAAATGGTCTACCACCTCTACCTCTCTGAGAACTGTCACTCCTTGAAAGGGTTACACAAGGTCCCACTCCTTCGGGGAGCTGGCCATGATCACCTGGCTGTTCTGATCTAGACCTTGTCTAATTCAGTCTATATTGCTTCACAGCTTACTTTGGCCCTTACCTTATACTGCCCTCTCTAGTTAATTGGGATGGAATTTTTCAGGTGGGCTGTGTATTGGCAGGAAGAGACTCCACATAATGATGATGACTGAAATTTTCTGGTATTTGCTAAAACAAATCAAAAATGCAAGTGCAACTATTAGTCGCTCAGTCGTGTCTGACTCTTTGTGATCCCATGGACCGTAACCCTCCAGTCTCCTCTGCTCATGGAATTCTCCAGGCAAGAATACTGGAGTAGGTAGACATTCCCTTTTCCAGGGGATCTTCCCAACCCAGGGAGCGAACCCAGGTCTCCTACATTGCAGCTGACTCTTTACTATTTGAGTCACAAGCAAAAACTTAAACCTAAGCAAAGTGGTCATGCAGAGCAAAAACCAAAGCAGCACCTCTCAGATGTGTCCCAGATAGGACCCTCAGCTACCTATAACTTTCTCCATCAAAGCTAGGATCTTCCCTGACCTGAAAAACTTAATTTTAGATGTGTTCAAGTCTCTTTGAACTACAGCCCTACATCACCATTCAGGAAGAATTTACTCAAATAATCTGTGCATGTAATGATTCCAAATGTGAGAAAATGTCTCTAGATATTAGATTCTCCTGGTCCTTAAAATAATCTCAATATCAGTGAGACCCTGTTTTCCTCCAGGAGGGAGAAAAATGTCCTCCATACCCAGAAATCCTAGTTCTTTCCAGCACCCCAGGTAGCCACTTCCCTTTCCTTGGTTATTGGATAATTTATAAGCATAACGCTTCATCTCCTGTGAGACTGTAAGGGTGAAAGAACGAGAACCAGTGTTCACTGATCACTCATTGTAATCATCAGGACCACCAGCATGGTAAGCATCACCAATTTTGAGCCCCTTACGTGACCCAAGAATGTGGCATACATTGTCCTCTCCTCCTGACAATGCTGTGAGGTAGATATATCATTTATGCTTTTCCAGACACAGACACAGGGTTTTAAGGTCACTGTCTCACCCAAGTTTGCAAATTTCAAAAGCAGGATGTCTGGTCACAGCCTTCAAAGCCCGTGATCTTTCCAGTACTCCATGGGCCTCTCTGCAAATCCCTCACATCCATTCCAGTGTGTGAAAGACCATCTCAGTCAAGAAATCCTCTCATCTGTCTGACTGAATTCCTTCAAGCTGCTGCTTCAGATCCTCCCTTCCTCTCCTGTTCTTGGAGCAACTGGTCCCCAGATTTTAGCTGCCCTTCTGCTAAAACTGTTAAATCACCCCTTGACCATCTTTTAGGCTGAACCATTCTAAAAGCTTCCTAGGCCTGATTTTGAGGGGCCATTAATCATTTCCATTCTCTTGACCTAAACACTCTTTTGATTCTCTGCAGCCATCTGACATACTCTCTCCAGTTTGAAAGGTTCTTGAAATTATCCAGGTGTTTTTAGGGGATGGTGGGCCATGGCATTCAGGGGTAGAGAATCTTTCCATTTGTCTAAATAGAATCCCTTGTTCCTGAGAGAAGAGAGATTATAAGAAAGCTCAGAGGGCTGGGGCTAGGGAAACAGAACAGAAAACGAAAATAGATGAGTTCAAATGAAGATGAATCAGAAACATGGGATTAAATTTCCCTGAGGCCTTCAATCTTACCAGGAAATGTACTGGATAAAATAGATTTGGATTTGATTTATCAAATGCAAAATGATTTCTTCCTTTAAAAAAAAAATTAGGTAAGATGCTGAGTATCCTTCCAGATTATTCACTGTTGGAATTAAGCACCACAAAGCAAGCACTGCTCCCTGACTGAGTAGGAGTCTGGTCAAGGCTAGATGCCTGCCTGTGTCTCCCTGGAGCCAGCAGTTTCTAGCAACCTGCCTCCCATGTATGTCAGCAGAGGAGGCAGCAGGCATGTAGAAATAAGAACACCATGCTGGGACATGAATGGACATAGAGAGTGTCATACTGAGTGTAGTAAGTCAGATAGAGGAGGAGAAATATTGTATGACATCCCTTATATGTGTAATCTAAAAAGAAGAGGTACAAATGAATTTAAGTACAAAACAGACTCACAGACTTTGAAAACGAGCTTATGGTTGCTGGGGGAAAAGATGGAGAGAAGGAATAGTTAGGGAGTTGGGATAGACAAGTACACACTGCTAGATTCAAAATGGATAACCAACAAGGACCTACTGTGTAGCACATGAAACTCTGTTCAATGTTATATGGCAGCCTGGATGGGAGGGGAGTTGGGGGAGAATGGATATATGTATATGTTTGGCTGAGTCCTTCACTGTTCACTGGAAACTATCACAACATTGATTGTTAATCGGCTCTACCCCAACACAATGTCACAAACCTCATTCCATAGTTCATCAGGCACTCTATCTATCAGATCTAGGCCCTTAAATCTATTTCTCACTTTCACTGTATAATCATAAGGGATTTGATTTAGGTCATACCTGAATGGTCTAGCGGTTTTCCCTGCTTTCTTCAATTTGAGTCTGAATTTGGTAATAAGGAATTCGTGATCTGAGCCACAGTCAGCTCCTGGTCTTGTTTTTGTTGACTGTATAGAGCTTCTCCATCTTTGGCTGCAAAGATTATAATCAATCTGATTTCGGTGTTGACCATCTGGTGATGTCCATGTGTAGAGTCTTCTCTTGTGTTGTTGGAAGAGGGTGTTTGCTATGACCAGTGCATTTTCTTGGCAAAACTCTATTAGTCTTTGCCCTACTAAGGTCCGTCTAGTCAAGGCTATGGTTTTTCCAGTGGTCATGTATGGATGTGAGAGTTGGACTGTGAAGAAGGCTGAGCGCCGAAGAATTGATGCTTTTGAACTGTGGTGTTGGAGAAGACTCTTGAGAGTCCCTTGGACTGCAAGGAGATCCAACCAGTCCATTCTGAAGCAGATCAGCCCTGGGATTTCTTTGGAGGGAATGATGCTAAAGCTGAAACTCCAGTACTTTGGCCACCTCATGTGAAGAGTTGACTCATTGGAAAAGACTCTGATGCTGGGAGGGATTGGGGGCAGGAGGAGAAGGGGACGACCGAGGATGAGACGGCTGGATGGCATCACGGACTCGATGAACATGAGTCTGAGTGAACTCCGGGAGATGGTGATGGACAGGGAGGCCTGGCGTGCTGTGGTTCATGGGGTCGCTAAGAGTCGGACACGACTGAGCAACTGAACTGAAGTGAACTGAACTGAACCCCAACACAAAATTAAAAGCTTTTTTTTTAAGAAAGAAAAAAAAGAATACCATGCTGGGAATCAGAAGACCTGGGTTCTAGCCCCGGCTCTTTGTAACAAGTGCATAATCCTGGCAAGTCCCTTCAACCTCCCTGAGCCTCAATTTCCCAAATTTATCTGGGCTTCAGATAAAGAATCTCAAGCATCCTTTCCAGGTCTCATACTTTATAATTCCCCACTGAGTATCAGCAGAACTCAAAATGGGGCCCACCAAACACTGAACCTAAGAGATGCTCAGTGAAAAGATAGCTCAGTGGTCCCCGGGGTGTGGGAAATGTTGTCTATGTGAATTTCCCCTTGGAGATTCACAGTGGATATTAGCACATTAAAGATACTGTGAAAACCTAATGTAAAACAAAACCCCAAATATGCCTAAGTCAACCCACCAGTTCACTAATCTTACACCACAGAACTCCTTGAGGTATTACCTATGACCTTCCAGAATACATTTTGGGAAACGCTGATAAGTAAACTCCTGTACCTCCTCCCTCCTCACCTCCAGGGCTTGAGCCTCAGGTGTGCCTGTCCTGCCCAGGCACGGACAGGGGGAGCTGGAGGCTCTGAGCACTGGTGTCCTGAATGGAACCTGTTGAGGAGCACACAGCCCTGAGATAGCCACGTGCTTGCAAACAGAACCAGGGCTAAAGCGGCAGGACGATGAACTGGCTGTGTTTGGGTGCTCCTGGTGCTCTAGAGGGAAGCTGCAGGTGCTTCTTCTCGTTGTTCAGGCACTAAGTTGTGTCCGACTCTTTGCGACCCCGTGAACTGCAGGCGCTTACCTGCCTCTGAACATCACCTCACAGGACGGTCCTTTTCCTCAGGGCCTTGGGTGTTTCTGGGCAAACGGAGCATGGCCATCAGAAGAATGACGTCTATTTTGGACAAACTCAGCTTCACTGGAAAAAACCCACCAGGTGGCGCTAGTGGTAAAGAACGCGCATGCCAATGCAGGAGATGCAGGAGACGCGGGTTCGATCCCTGGGTGGGGAAGATCCCCTGGAGGAGGGCATGGCAACCCACTCCAGTATTCTTGCCTGGAGAATCCCACGGACAGAGGAGCCTGGCGGGCCACAGTCCAGGAGGTCGCAAAGAGTCAGACACGACTGAGCGACTAAGCACAGCACACAGCTTCACTGAGGTGGTGCGTTAGTCTGCCAGGCTGACAGAGCAAAATATTACCTACCGGGGGCTTAAACAAGAGAAGCTTATTTTCTCACAGTTCTGGCAGCTGGAGGTCGGAGATCAGGGTGCCTGCCGTCAGGGCTGGTTTCTGATGAGACTTCATCTCCAGGCTTGCAGACAGTCGCCTTCTCCCTGTGTCTTCACTTGGCCTCTTCTCTGTGCCCACAAATCCCTGGTGTCCCTCTCTCTTCTTTTAAGAATGTCAGTAGGGGCTGCCCTGATGGTCTGGTAGTTAAGAATCTTTTTCATAATGCAGGGGATACTGATTTGCTCCCTGGTCAGGGAAGATCCCACCTGCTGCAGGACAGCCCAAGCACCACCGCTAATGAGCCTCAGCCCCGGAGCCCGTGAGCCACGACTATTAAAGCCTTCACACCCAGAGCCCCGTGCTGCACAACAGGAGAAGCCACCCAGTGGGAAGCCCCAGCACAGGAACTAGAGAGTAGCCCCAGCTTGTCCCAACTAGAGAAAGCCTGCTCAGCAACAAAGACCTAGCACAGCCAAAACTAGATGAATAATAACTGCTGAAAAACAGAATGCCATTAAGGCCCCACGTTAAAAGACGCTTGCTCCTTGGAAGGAAAGCTATGACAAGCCTAGACAGCGTATTAAAAAGCAGAGACATTACTTTGCCAACAAAGGCCTGTCTAGTCAAAGCTGTGGTTTTTCCAGTAGTCGTGTATACACGTGAGAGCTGGACTATAAAGAAAGCTGAGCGCTGAAGAATTGATGCTTTTGAACTGTGGTGTTGGAGAAGACTCTTGAGAGTCTCTTGGACTGCAAGGAGATTAAGCCAGTCAATCCTACAGGAAATCAGTCTTGAATATTCATTGGAAGGACTGATGCTGAAGCTGAAACTCCAATACTTTGGCCACCTGATGTGAAAAACTGACTCATTGGAAAAGACCCTGATGCTGGGAAAGAGTGAGGGCAGGAGGAGAAGGGGACAACAGAGGATGAGACAGTTGGATGGCATCACTGACTTGATGGACATGAGTTTGAGTAAACTCCGGGAGTTGGTGATGGACAGGGAAGCCTGGCGTGCTACAGACCATGGGGTCGCAAAGAGTCAGACATGACTGAGCAACTGAACTGAACTGAAGGCCCCCACCCTAATGACCCATTTCAACCTTAATTACTTCCTTAAAGGCCCCATCTCCAAATAGAGTCACTGATGGGGGAGTGGTAGGAAGTAGGGATTCAATTTAGGAGTTTAAGAGTGGGACACAATTCAACCCATAACAGGGGGATTCCTCTGAAGGAGAGAGAAAGGGGAGCGTGGGAGTTTGAGAAACAGACTCAGAAAAGGAAGCAACCGGAAATGCCTTCCAGGGCTGAGTGGATCAAGGGGTCTGCAGGTGCCTCCTGCCCTCGCAGGCAGCGAAGCGCTTGGAAATCAAAGGGGATGTCTTGGGACACACCTTGAGAGGCTGTGCCCTGTGTGCTTTCCAGGGGTCAGCTAGGCACAGAAGATACAGAGTCACGCGCTTTCAAGATCCCATAGGCTTGAACAACGAAGGTATCAGCTGTGAGTGTGTGGACACAAGGTCTGAGCCACACACACCACCCCCCACCAACCCCTGGTACACGAGGCCTCAGGACATGCCAAGGACAAGGAAGGGCCTGAGCGATGACTGCAATGGAATCACCCACCACCCAGAACCATGAAATCTTGCAGCAGATTCAACCCGTTTTAGAGACATGAACTAGCTATTGCACACACCTGTGTTTGGAATAAAGTTCACATCTGACACTGACATTACTACCTGGGGGCTGGGGTAGAATCCATGGGGAGCAGAGTGAGAAGCAAGGTCCAAGCCTGGGAGAGAGATTTGAAGGATTTCCAGCAAGGCTGGACCACAAAAATTTGGACCAGTCAAAATTCATGACACTGGATTTGTAATAATAAGCAGTATAGTAAATGCTGACTCCTTCAGGACAACCAAGCCCAGTAACTCAGTCTGGCTTAGCTGCCCTCTTTGACTTAGTGGAGGGAATATTAGTTTCCTGATATAAAAAAATTATCACAAACTCGACGACTAAAAATAACAGGAATTCTTTCACAGTTCTGGAGGCCAGAACTCCAAAATGAAGGGTCACCTGATTTTGTTGACAAAAAAAGGGTGTTGACAGGGCCACCCTCGCTCCAGAGGTTCCTGGGAGAATCTGTTCTTTGCCTCGTCCAGCCCCTGGATGCTGCAAGTGTTCCGTGCCTTGAGGCTACATCACTCCAATCTCAGCCTCCATCTTCACACCACCTCCTCCTCCTCAGTGTGTCTCTCAGAACTCCCCCTGCCTCCCTCTTGTAAGGATGTATGTGACTGCATTGAGGGTCCACTGGATAGTCCGGGGAAAATGCCCCCTCTCCAGATCTGTAGCTGAATCACACAGTCTGCAAAATGAGGTCCATTCACAAGTTTCAGAGCTTTGACACGGATATCTGTTGAAAGGTCATTTTCAGCCCACTACAGGAGGGTCAAGACCTTGGGAAGCTTGTCCCAGGACAAGGCCTGGGACATAGTGTGGTGGGTTCTTGAGATTTGCTGAGTGAACAGTTTGTTGAAAGCAATGTGATGAGAAGTAAAGCCATGGGCTTTACTTACCAGTGGACTCTAATTTTTAAAATTTTTAAGTAGATAAACCTACATACAGACACAAAAGTTGGAAGTAGGGTCACGCACAGAAGGGCCCCCACCTAGAACTTCCAGGCTTTTCAATTGCTATGTGAGGAGATGAAAGAAAATGGCATTTACTTTCATAATCATTTCATAAAAGAAAGAACATTTTAACACCAAAAGGAAGGTCATTGCCTCAGAATAAAAGACAGTCCTTGAAATTAAATAAACCCAGCCTCATTAAAAATTCACACGCAGTCCTTTTTTTTTTTTTTTCTTTCTTTCTCAGTTTGCCACAGACAAATGAAAATTCCATCATAGACCCATTCCAGTTTGCAAACGGGCGTCTGGAAGAAACCACAGAGGAAAGACGTTAGAAAAGAAAAAGCTGAACCCGAGCAGGCCCCGGTGGGGCTCCTGGGCACAAAAGCCTTTCCTTATCCCTCGTTGCTTGCTTGTGGGAAACAGGCTTCATTCAGCCTCCACGACCTTCCTGAGTTCCAGACGAAGGACAGGTTCAAACAGCTGCTAATCACAGAAGGGAGAGGATGAAGAGACAAGGGAGGAGCAGTGAAGAAACCCCAGCTTGGGGCAGGGTCCTGGTTCCTCCTCAAGGGACACACATTAGCAATATCTTTGAGCTGTTCTGCAGACACTGAAGCCCCCACCAGGTGGAAGAAGTTAACTATATGCTATCCACAAGCATGGTGACCACAGGCCTGTTGGAACCAGAAGGTTGATGATGCTGACTTCCAATTACTTCACCACCAACCGATCAGAAGAATGTCCATGAGCTGATCACTGGCTCTGCTCTGAACCATTGCTATAAACCTCACTACCACCCTCCAGTGGGGACATACAGTTTTGAGGGCATTAGCCTACTGTGGCCATTTTTTCTGGGGAAACAATAAAGCTATTCTTTTCTACTTCACCCCAGACTCTGTCTCTGAGATTCTATTCCGTACCAGGGAACAGAGGCCAAATTTCCTCTGCAAAGCTACTCAATTCTAAGAATGAAGGAATGAGGATGTGTTGTTCAGAATGCCTCCTCCTCCCCACGATACCATCAGAACTCCAGGGCATCAGCCTACCTGTGTCCTTTCCTGCCATGAAGCGGATGTGTACATTCTTCAAGAGCCTCTCCCCTTGCCAGGGTCCACCCCAGGGTTGTGCCAGCAGCATCTGCCTTCTTAAGGACCTGTCTGTGCCCCATGCCTGGGCCCAGGTGAGGTGAGCTCCAGGTGCTACTGTCGGGGAAGCCACTAAAGAAGGAGGTACATTCCCCCAGGTGCTATGTGACCAGGGGGATTTCACTGCTGGGCTCCACGAAGCTTTCAGAACACCTCAGAGAAAGAAGCCACTGGATCCCAAGAGTCAAGCCTGTGAAATACCTGGAGTGATGCCAAAGGTCGCCTCTCATCCCTGGGAAGAACTTAGGACTCTGACTGGGAATTTATACAACCATCAGAGCTTCTCAGGTGGCACAATGGTAAATAATCCGCCTGCCAAAGCAGGTGATGCAGGAGACAAGGGTTCGACCCCTGGGTCAGGAAGATCCCCTGGAGAAAGGAATGGCTACCCACTCCAGTATTCTTGCCTGGAGAATCCCCATGGACAGAGGAGCCTGGCAGCTACAGTCCATGTGGTCGCAAAGAGTCAGACATGACTGAGCATGCATACACGCATGCTAGAGGACAAAAAAAAACCAAGTTCCTTAGAAATGAGCCAGATAAGGGGCTGAAGGAGGGGGACAAGGTAGATGCTGTCCAGTGAGTATAAACCTTCAGTTATGCTCAGATAGATGGCCTATTTCCATAGCACATTAAAAAAATTTCAATTATGCAAGATGAGTAAGTTATAGAGACCTGTACCTACAGTTAACTGTACTGTATGTACACTTAAACATTTGTTGAGGTAGGCCTCATTATCTATTCTAACCACAATTTTTAAAAATAAAGAAAATAATTTTTTAAGCTAATCTCTTTAATCCAGTAACCCTACTGCCAGGAATTATGAGAAAACACCAGAGATCCATTTGCATTTTAGGTATAAGAATGTTCGCTCTAGTTACATGTAACAGGAAAGCATTGGGGAAACAGGAAATGCCAACGTGCTGGATTATCTTACAGCTAATAAAGGTTACCCTGTAAAAAAAGACTTCTTAATTACATTTAGAAAACAGTGACAGAATAATAAGTTGAGATATTCTCTGGTGGTGGTGTCCCTGTGTAGAAGCACTGGCGAGACCAGGAGCTACTGTGGCTTGCTCTCCCTGCGTTCCTTCCTTGCCCACACGAGCCACGGCTCTGCTTGCTGGCCTCAGGGGAGACTGGTGATGCAAGGCAACCTCCCTTCTGGGTTTTAGTTCTAAATTCTGAAGTCCCTGGGGCGATTTGCAGGGGGAAAGGGAAAAGCTGTTGACAGGGAGAAAGAAGGGAGAGGAGAGCGGGGAAATAAAGTTTTGTAGGAGCTCTCTGCCCTCCTCACTTCCTGGGTCGCCCATCCTCTGTCTGCACCATGGGTTGTTGGTGGCCCCGGGAGAAAGGTGGCAGCCTGCCCGGGGGCTTTTCCTGAGTTCCAGCCCCGCACTGTCAGTCTTGACCAAAGTTCCCTGGGCAAACCCAGCACAGAACCTGCAGCAGGTTCACCGTCAAGGGACACCTGGCAATGGGCCCACAGCCCAGCACATGCAAAGGACCCGGGACAAGACTCATTACTTCCAGGCCAGTCCTAGGGAGGCCCAAGGTGCGGACATGGGGAGCCCACCAATGGGGCAGGGTGGGTATGCTAAAGGAGAAAATATTTGATTTAAAGATCTAATCTGCCTCTGCTTACATGCCCAGGTTTACGGAATAACATCCATACTGACTGCAGTAGTAAAGTGAAAAACGCAAGTCATAAAATAGTGTGACCTGTATCATCCCACGAGAAAGACGATGCCATTTTCTCCATTTCACGGGTGGAGGCACAAGGAAATCAAGCAGCTCCCTGGATGGAGGCCATGCAGCTGCCAAGTGTCAGAGCCAGGTTTTGAACCCAGGTTGTCCAAGTCGAGTGCCCCTCACCCTCCACAGTCCCTGCCTCCACGTCACACCCATGCAAGTGCACCCCACAGAAGCATGTGGACTAAAAGGGTCATAGTCTAACCTTGTTAGCAACAATACTTCTCTATGTTCTTCTCCATATTTTTTGTAATAAACATAAATTTCTTTCACAGAGAAAATTCAGTTCAGTTCAGTTCAGTCGCTCAGTTGTGTCCAACTCTTTGCAACCCCATGAATCACAGCACACCAGGCCTCCCTGTCCATCACCAACTCCAAGCTATATTTGAAATGAGGAGCGGGGGGAGGCCTCTGTGTTCTCTGAAGTCCCGGGAAGCACCCAGAGCTCAGAACAGCCCCAAGGGAGAGCAAGTCCTAAGTCAGCACACCCTATCCCCACTCCTGTAGGTGCAGGATTCTGCTCCTTGCCCAGCAGGATGAGTCCAGCTGCCTCTTTGAGGCCCAAGGGAGAAAGGCACATGGACACAGAGGTCAGCTGAGCTGCCTTCTCCCCTCAAGAACCCACCTGCCAATGCAGGAGGCATAAGAGACAAGGGTTTGATCCCTGGAGGAGGGCATGGTGATCCACTGCAGTATTCTTGCCTGGAGAATCCCATGGACAGAGGAGCCTGGCAGGCTACAGTCCATGGGGTCACAAACAGTGAGACATGACTAAAGAAACTTAGCTCACAAAAGAGACCCCAAAAGGCAGCTCCACAGCACTCTTCTTCCCCTCTACCCTCCAGACTCCAGGCCCTGAATCTGCTGGCTCACTGGCTGGGTGGGAGGACTCCTGGGGGCCCTCAGGATGCATAACATTTGGCTGTGCAGGAGCTGCCCTCCCAGCCCAGCTCCAGCCCTGATGTCAAATCCCAGTCAATGAGACCAGAGCTGGTGAAGGAGGCTCGGATTCCACTGAGTGGGGATGGTCTACTAAACGCCCCCTTGAGAGGGGAGGGCAGAACCTTCCCTGATGGCCAGGAACCAGGTCAGCCCCAGGGAAGAGACACCTCAGGAGCCCATTGACTGCCAGTTCCATTCAGCCCCTGACAGCTCTGTCCTCCTATAGCAGCCTCAGTGGGCCCTTCCTGGCTGCCCTATCTCTTCATAGCTGGGATGGCTCTCTGACTTGTTCTAATAGGTTTTCTCTCCTCCTCCTGATGGACAGTCTGTCCTGAGCACCCATTCCAGGAGTTCCCAGAGCACAGGAGCCCTTTCCTGCCTCTGAGCCTTTGCTGGACCTCCTGCTTGGCACACGTCGTAGGACAGGCTGGGTCTTCAGGTCTCAGCTTGGAGTTACCGCCACCACAGCCCCCTGAACACCCTAAGTGGGGAGCCAGGTCCTGAGTGCAACATTCCCTGGCCAGACATCACCAACTCAAAGACAAAACTGGCCCAGCGTTGGTGGATGAATGGCTATGGCACTGGGCTCCTGGGCTAGATGATGATGGGGAGTAATGGGGACGGTATTAGACCAGAATCCAAAAGGGACAGCCAGCATACAGCCTCAGTCAGGGTGCTGCCTTGTAGAAATGTAAGCTATGCTGCTGAATTTCTAGTTCTCAAGAGGAGTCAGAAACCTGGATTTCCATGGGAACCCCTTAGGTCGTTTCTATCGGCTTCAAGCACTGCCGCAGGCGCCAGCGTGTTCCCCTGAGTCTCTAGGGTTGAGCTCCACCACTGCAGCCAGAGCTTCCCCCGGGTCTCAGGCCCCTTACTGATCTCCTTGCCACTGTCCTTGGCTCCACACCCCACCCCCAGGATGTGCTTGGTGGCCCGCACACTGGCCTCGCTGACCCCACTGTTCAGAGGGTAAAGCTGGTGGCCCCACCTCTTACCCAACTGAAGGAAAGAGCTTTACAGGGTTTTTCCAAGTCTGCCAACACCATACAAGTGCCCAGGAGCGTCGGTGCCAAACCACCAGGGAACATAGACAAATGCCACCCCCACCCCTCGAGTTGGTGAGCTGTTTCCTGCCACATCCTGCCCTCCCACCCACAATCTGCAAACCAGCATGTGCGCCTCCGCCTCACTAGCTGCAGGCTGACGGATGGTGCTGGAACCCTTCCTCTGGCTCCTGGGCACCAGCAAGCAGATGCATCAGGAAGCCACTTCCTGGACTCAGGTGAGCAGGGGCAGGGAGCTGACCTGCTCCAGGCTCCATGTGCCTTGGGGTCCTCTTCCCTCATAGTCTGGAGAAGATCCCAACATTTTTCCCAGTTCTGGAACTCAGTTCCTAAACTCCTTGGGAAGGGACTTCCAGCTGGAATAAGGCTGTCCATCTCTCAACCTCTTCAGGTCCTTCATCCACGACTGCACAGAAAGACGGCCAAGGTTCCAGCTGCAGAGCACACAGCAGGGGCACAGCGTCACCTTCTCTGGCCGGTCTAGTGAGATGTCGCGTCCCCGACACCAGCTTCCAGGCTGAAATCGATGTGCAAAGACGGGGTTTATCCATTAGTTCCAAAATTTCAGCAAACCCATTTGGCAGGGACTGAGCCACGCTCAGCGCCAGGTGGGCTGTACTAGCTAGCTGGATGAGGTCAGCCGACACGACCATCTCCTTTTACAAATGAGGAAACTGAGGTATAAGCTTTAAGTAACTTTCCCAAAGTCACATGGCTAGTAAGTGGCAGAAGTGGTATTGAACCCCAGCCCATGGAGGCTCTCATGCTTTAATGCTGCCCAGTAATTGTCACAAAACTACTGGGGCACTTCTATACTTATCCACATAGAAACATGCTCACGATTTGTTATAAACTGAAAGAGAAAGTGGCAGAAGAATACGCAGAGATCAATCCCTTTGGGAGAAATACACATATATGAACATGCAGTTGCACAGGCTAGAACATGAAAAGTCATGTCCCAATGACAAGGCGGTGGAGGACCATGGGCCAGACAGACCTTAGCTGAGTCCTTGCTACTCCATTCTCTCCTAGTCACTTACCCTTGCAAAGCCTCAGTTTCCTCACCTGTAAATGAGAAGCATCTATCATCATTCGTGTTGATGAAGACCACCTAGCACACTGCTTCATTTATGTGAAATATCCAGAAAAAGTAAAACTATGGAAACAGCAAACAGATTAGTGGCTGCCTGGGGCTGGAGGTTGGGAATGGGGATTAACCATAACTAGTCCTGAGGGATTTTATTGGGGCACTGGAAGTATTCAACAATTGGACTGTGCTGATGGTTGTACACCTCTGTAAATTTACTTAAAAGTCTCTGCATTAAAATGACTGATTAATTAAAATGTGTGGATTTTATGGCATATAAATCATACCTCAATAAAGTTCTTAAAAAATTATATGGAGTGGTGCACAGCAGACCCTCAGCATGTAGAGGTGGTTACTGCCATTCTGATTGTTAATTGAATTGTTGACAGGCTTATGAAGTGGTATTCCGAGTGAATTAAAATGTTTCTGCTTATCCATATTTTTTTATGTTTGTACAATAAACATGTATTTCTTGAATATTAAAAAGAGAAAGAGAAAAACAGTTACACTAAAATACCCTTGAAGAGAAGGATCCTATTATCATGGGGGTGATTTTAATTTTCTTCCTTTGGTTTATTTTCTCCTTGGCAACAGTGAATATGTACTGCTTGGGGAAAACAGCCTGTTGTTTTCATATAGAGCTTCTTTTATGTTCAACCCGGGGCTAGACACTCTGGTGCACGCACACAGGAAGGTGAGAGAATGTCCACTAGGGTCTTTTCATCTGGAGTGGAGGCAGGACAGGTAAAGGATGGATCTGGAAAGTTGAAGAACAAGAAGATAGTCTGTGCTAAGAAGCCAATGCGTGCCCCTGGCAGGGCTAGAGGACCCCACAGAGGAGAAACTCCTGCAGGCTGAGAGCCGAGCGGCCAGGGAAGAGGGCCTGGGAAGACAGCCAAAGAAGAGTAATGTCTATTCCCTCCATAAATATTAACTGAGCACTGACTGTATTCCAGACCATGTTATGAGCTGGGAATTCATGATGACAGGGCTGACGGGGTCACTGCCCCTCGATGCCATGCGCCTGGCCACACCAGCCCGGCTCTGAACACAGCACCCGCCAAACATCCTGTGCCTGGAGACGGGGAGGGCAGGGACTCCCACACTGCCCAGGGCCTCATCCACAGCTGCCGGAGGCCCGAGAGTAACAGGAGGCCCAGAATTATGAGATGGCCTGAATTCACACGCCAGCAATGCTGCCAATTCCCGGATGTAAATCTCTTCCTTCTCCACGCACCAGTATCCCCATCAGTTTAAATGAGAGTGTAAAGATTAAGTGCGCAGCTCCGAAGCCAGAAACCTGCAGGTCCCAGCCTGGCTATGCCAGTGAACCAGCACTCTCACCTCCACCGGACGGCTGAGCTTCTCCGAGCTCCAGTTTCCTCCTCTGAACAAATTGTGGCATGATAGCACCTAACTCGGAGAGGGTTGGGGGGTAGAGGGGATTAAACTAGGTAACGCATAGAAAGCATGTCAAGAAGCCAGACGAATAACTGGGCAAACATAGAGTACAGCTGCAGCTGGCTTCTACCAGATGAGTGTTCAAGGAGACCTGGAATTCCTGGGGCAGCCCAACCACGAAGATCAGATCTGAGGTAACAAACAGCATCAGCTCAGCAAATGCAGATTTAATAGCCTAGTTTGGCTAGAATGTGGGAGGGAAACAGGCTGCAAAACCACCTGAGGAAAACAATAGAGGATGGTTCTCCAGATAGCGGTTCCTCTTCCCCCGCCTCCCCCGCCCCCCTTACCCACGAACTCAGTCCAGCACTGCCACCTGCTGGAGCTTTGCAGGAAAGACACCTTCCCGCTGGTTGTTGAGTCGCCCCGTCCTGCGGGACTCTGCGACCCCATGGACTGCAGCACACCAGGCTTCCCTGTCCCTCACCATCTCCCAGAGTTTGCCCAAGTTCATGTCCATTGCATCAATGATGCCATCCAGCCATCTCACCCTCTGACGCCTTCTTCTCCTTCTGCCCTCAATCCTTCCCAGCATCAGGGACTTTTCCACTGAGTCCGTTGGTCCTCCAGTTAGCCGCTCCCACCCTTACCCACATACTCAGTCCAACACTGCCACCTGCTGGAGCTCTGCGGGAAAGACACCTTTCCCATTAGCTGAGGATCTTTAATTCCAGCCTGAAAAGATGGAGTCGGAGATGCGGAAGGGGTGTCATGCAGATAATTCCATTAGAAGAGATTTGAGCTCTGAAGCCATGAGACTCAAGTTCAAAGACAGGCTTTTCTAGTTACCAGCCATCAGACTTTGGATAAACTATGTAACCTCCCTAAGACTCACTTTTCTCAACTATGCAACGGGAATAACCTCTCCTCGTAGGAAGATAATGCATGTAAAGTACCTGATACAATGAGAACTCAATAAAGGGTTTTTTCCCTTTGGGTTTCTCCTCCCACCATACCACACCTCTGGGGTTTAGAAAGTGAGGTACAGCGCAGGCGTGTATCATCATCCCTGAGTGCTTGTCAAAAACACAGATGCTCCAGTATTAGAGAAATGCAAGCCAAAACTGCAATAAGGTACAGCCTCACACCAGTCAGAATGGCCATCATTAACGAGTCTTCAAATAAATGCTGGAGAGGATGTGGATAAAAGGGAACCTTCCTACACTGTTGGTGGGAATGTAAGTTGGTGCAACCACTGTGGAAAACAGTGTGGAGTTTCCTCAGAAAACTAAAAGCAGAACTCACATATGATCGAGCAATCCCACTCTTGGCACATATGCAGAGAAAACAGGGATTTGAAAAGATATATGCACCCCAGTGTTCACTGCAGCACTGCTTACAATAGCCCAGACATGGGAGCAACCTAAACGTCCATCGGCAGATGGAGAAAGAAGATGTGGTATATATATATGTGTGTGTGTGTGTGTATATATATGAATATTACTCAGCCATAAAAAATGCTATTTGCAGCATCATGGTTGCAGCTGGAGATTGCATACTAAGTGAGTCAGAAAGAGAAAGACAAATACCATATTACACCACTTACGCATGGAATTTAAAATATGACGCAAATGAACCTGTCTATGAAACAGAAACAGAATCACAGACACAGAGAACACCAGATTGGTAGTTGCCAAGGGGGAGAGGGTTGGAGGAGGGGTGGAGTGGGAGATTGGAGTTGGCAGATGCAGGCTTTTAAAGATGGAATGGATAAGCAGCAAGTTCCTACTATATGACACAGAGAACTATGTTCAGTATCTTATGGTAAATTATAGTGAAAAAGAAGATATATATATATGTATTTGAGGCACTTTGCTATACAGCAGTAATTAACACAACACTGTAAGTCAACTATACTTCAGTTAGAAGAAATACTGATGCTCAGGCCCCACTGAAGTTGCTCTGGATCTTCTCTCTGGGGATGATGGCCTAAGAATCTGCATTTTAGCTAAGCCTGATGTAACTCTTACACTCCAAGCTTTAGAGTCACCAGCACGGTGCAAAGAATACCAGGGTGGGAGCTGTACTTCTACCAGAAGGGCATGTCCTCTGGCCTCTCTCAGTTTCTGTTTCCCTGCCCCTGAAATGTGGCCAAGAGTCCTGGCCAGCAAGCCTCACAGTGGGGGGCAGGGAGGATGCGCTTTGGAGACTGTGGTGCACGTCTTAGCAGGAGAAGCAGGCGTGGTCAGGACAGCAGAGGCTGAGAGCTAATGGGGAGAGGAGGAGCAGGCCCAGCTCCCTGACCTCTCTTTCCAGGAAGAGCCAGAAAGCCTGGGTGTTCAGGCAGATGGGCCTGACTCTCAGTCCCCACAGAGCTTGTCACCTGCAAGCTATGAAACCCATCCCACCAGGTAAAAGGTAGGAGGCAGAATTCCAGCTTTGGCATGACAGCCCCCTCCAGCAGCCACCACAGTAGGCTGGTCCTTTCTGAGAAGCAGGTCAGAAGCGAGGGGAAGAATCTGGAGTGTGCCTGGGTTATGCTGCCAGGGAGAGCAGCAGCCCCTCCACTCCCCTGCACCCTCCCAGGTCACCTTCTTCTCCCCCATCTCCTGGCTGGACTCACAGCATCCCTGAACCCTGGAGACAGATGGAGTCTTCACTTTGCAAATGGTAAAATCAAGGCCCACAAAAAGGATGAGAGGCCCTTGCCCAGCGTGTCTTAGTAAATCCTCAGCCCAAGGCTCACTAAATCCTCCTGACAGTTACAGAGTAGGCAGGGCAAAGATGAATATTTCCATCACAACGAGGAGAAATACAGATCAGAGATGTAGATATGCAGTTAACCCAGAAGCACACAGCAGAGCTGAGTCTCAGACCAGGCTCTCTTCTTACTATCAAGACATGCATTTATATTCCTGCTGCAGGTAAGACACTGGGCCAGATGACCTCCAGGCCTCCTCCAGTTCTCCCTTTTATGATGCCAGGGCTATATTCTTTCATGTTTATCTCCCTTAACTTCCCTCAAGAAACCCACAACTTAGGCCTCCTCTCTGTCCTCTGAGAAAAACCTGAAAACGGCCTGCTTGTTTTCCTCTGTTCCAAACCTCCCTCCACCCATCCAATCTCATGCTCATTTTGCGTATTTCTGGAAATTCTCCAGTCCTTCAAAGCCCAGCTCAAGTCACACCTGCTCCAAGAAGCCTTCCCTAGTCTCCCTGGAGAAGAATAATATCAACTTGGTGTGGAGCAGGACAATGGGATCAGAAATGCCCGCCAGTTAATCCCTGAGCATGTGATTCAGGCCCTGGGCTCAGAAATGCATGCACTTGTATTATATAGATTGTGTCTATGTACCTCATACACCTGTTTCCACATCCCCTCACTTACTCTCAAAAGCTCCCTATAAGGCAAGAACTGACAATGTGGCCATCCTGCAGATGTGGAAACCAAGGCTTAGTTTGCTGACATCATGCACTTGAAGTTGTTTGAGAAGCTGTCATCCTGCAGAGAAAGGCTCAGGAGGAAATACTATTAATAAAAACCAGTGTGAAGAGGGGAGAGTGTTACAGGGAAGCAGGTTTCAGACCAACATAAAAAGAATGTGGAATGAAAACCCCATGAGGACCGGCAGTCACAGAGCCCAGGGTCCAGAAAGTCCAGCTGTGACAGCAGCTGGTTAAATGGCATAGGACTTGGGCAAGCCTGGTCTCATTCAGTACAGTCATCTTTTAAGAAAGACAGTCTCCTCATTCTTCAAAGGAGTCAAAAACCAGGAGTAAGCCCTAAGCAGGTACACACTGGCCTGGGACAGGAAGTAAGCTAGATTCCAGAATGTGCTTTCTGGTGGAGGGGTCCCCGCTTATCCACGGGGGATCCATTCCAAGAGCCCCAGGAGATGCCTGAAACCAGATAGTACCAAATCCTGTATATATCAATACTATGATTTTTCCTATGACTACATACCTATGATAAAGCTTAGGCAAGAGATTAGGAAGAGATTAACAACAGTAACTAGCAATAAAATAGAACAATTATAACAATATACTGTGATAAAAGTTACGTGAATGTGGCCTTACTCTCTTGCAAAATATCTTATTGGACAAGTTTAACGCCTTTTGCATCTTAACTGAGCACTTATCCCGCACTGTGGTAGAAAAGTTTGCAATTTGAGGCACAACAGTAAAACCAGCACAGATTGCTTTTTCCTTCTTCACTATTTCACAGATAGAAGATTCATTCTTACCACAGATATTAGCAGCCTCGGCAATTTCATCTTTATTAAGTCAAGAAATTTCCCCTCTCCCCTTAAAAAGAGCATTTGATCGTTTCACTTTGGTATATCTGAACTGCCAGCATCACTGCTCTGGGGCTTTGGGGTCATTAGTAAGTCAAATAAGGATGACTTGGACACAAGCACCATGAGATAGCAAAGTGGTCTGAAGCGAAGTTGGTTACTGAGTGACTAATGGACAAGTCAGCTGAACACAAGAGTGATTCACGTCCTGGGCAGGACAGAGCGGGACAACCCGAGATTTCACCACACTACTCAAGACGGCGTGCAGTTCAAAACTTATGAGTTATTTACTTCTGGAATTTTCCATTTAATATTTTTGGACCTCAGTTGACCACAGAAAGGAAACTGCTGCAAGTAAAAGCGAGGATAATGGGGGACTGTACACAACTTAATGTATAATTTTCAAAGTTACTCAGAAATACTCACTTAGAAGGCTCTTCTACTCCTGGTCTGGCCCATGGCCACTGTCCTGACTTGCCGCCGTCCTGGGTACCCAGACGCCCTCCTGGTGTTCAGTTGATTCTGACACTCCAGGACCCCTGATTCTGTAGAAACCCACTTCAGGTCTTCACCATCTTCAAAAGCTCCATGTGAAAATGACAGTGTGTCTGGAGGGGTTTGCTCCTCGGTAGATTCATGGCTGACTGCCAGAACAAAGCCCCGGGCAAATGGAAAGTACAGCGTGGAGAAAGGGGCTGAAGAAGAGGTGGGCACCCATTCACCCAGTGAAATCTGAAGGTCCCTCTGCAGGCGTTGAGGGTACAGTGAGACCAAGACAATCTCCACAGATGCTGCCTCCCTCCCAAGTTAGCTGTGGGGGAGGAGAGCACAGGAGGGCTCCTCCTACCTGGGGACCCTGGTGGTCCCACTGGCTTGGAGTCCCTCTCAGCCACAAGCTCCATTCATCACCCCTTGTCACCCTTCTAGGTCCAGCTCTTAGAGGACCTTCCCTGGCGTGGCCTCCCAGAATCCCAGCTCTCCTCCCACCACACCCCAGAGCTGGACGTGAGCTCTCCTTCCATCCTGCATCCCTCCCCCTACCCTGTGTATCCATCACATCCACCTGGAGCCCAGGGGCAGGCTCTGATCCCCTCAGGGAACTCTCAGGGTCTTGGAGATGCAAAAAAACTTTTTCTAAACGCATGAGTGAGCGAGTGAGGTCAGTCAAGGATAGAAGGAACCAGCTATTCCACGGTCCTGACTCTGTAAAGGAAGCTGATTGGTGACAGGGTATCCAGGCAGGTGAATGCGAGTCATTTGGGTTTATCTTGTCTACCTGAGAAGCCACCTGGCAGGCAGCACCACCAAATGCAGAAGGGTGGCCGGCTATAAGACCACAGGAAGAGTGAACAACTGGAGATTGTGGTCAGTGGTGGCTGGGTGACCCAGTGGGTTCAGGCAGTGTCTCTACACAACGGGTCCATGGAAGCCTGATTTGAGAGATGGTCTATAAGAACAGAGGCCACGGTTAGATTTGTTTAGAGAATGCAGCACATTCCTCCTCTTTCTACAGACCCACAGCACTAAGGCACTGAGCGGGTGTGCTGCAAAGTCGGCAGTTTAACCAAGTGCTTCCCACACTGAATTACTTCTGTTTTTGTTTGTTTTAGTAAAACCTTTTTCACATCCCAAGGAACCAGTGTGTCCACAGGACACACTCAGAAAACAAGAGAGTGTTAGTTATTTAGGTGTCTGTCTCTCAAGGAGGCAATCTGTGATGATCTGGAAAATGTTTCTTCCTTTGTAAAAGAAGAAAAAGAAAGAAAGAAAAATCTGTATTTTACAGGAATTACCGCTTTAAAACAAAAGGACGAAATTCCAATGGTGGACAGTTTGGTACCAGTCAGCCATGTGGGAAGGGGGAGGAATCTGCCATAAAATCTCTTTTGCCCTCTGTTCTTGACTGTAGATGTGGCCTTTTAACAACTGACTTTTCTGGGCCCCCTGTTCCTGTTTTGTAAACAGTCACAAGGATCAAATGAGTTACTCGCTAATATATCATGACTAGCTCTTATTGTCACAAACATACAAATTTAGTGATTTCCTTTTCCACTCACATGATAAGCTTGATAGGCTTAAACTTGGTAAAATAGCCCTTTATGTGACATAATTTTGGAACAGAGAACGTTTACAAAGGGAAGATTCATCTGAGTCTGGGTTGCTGCTAGGAAGACTTCCTGGAGGAGTGGAAAGGTGAGTAGGGCATGGCCTGGGTAGGGAGGACGGTCCTAATAAATAAATAAATAAGAATGGACTGTCCCCGGAAGGGAAGGGTGTCAAGGGAACACAGGCATGGAGGAGCCGATGAGAAGAGCCTGGGCCTTGTTCACTCAGCTGCCGTTCTCAGTCAGAGAGACCGCTCCCAAGAAGACTGCTGCTGACGGGAGGCAAGCCAACCACTGGGAGCTGGCAGCTCTGCTCTGTCTGCTGAAGAAGAGAACCATCTCGAGGTCGCGGAGGTAACGAGAACTGACAGGTGGTCCTCTGAGCAGAAGGCAGCGTTTGCTTCCCCAGTGTGCAGCATTTGCTTCCGGGCAGCTCTGTGAGCTTCCCACTGCCACCCCTCCCAGAAACCCCTCCAGGGCCAGGCTGGTTGGGAATCGCATCACTGAGAGAGGCAGAAACCCAGTGGAGCTCACTCAAGCGAAACGTGGTTGGGGAGGGATTCGGGGCATCTCAGGGAAGGCAAACAAGGGCAGGGGGCAGCGAGACTTCGGGGAAGAACGGAAAAATACTGAGTGCCAGGGGCTCTGTCTGTCTGACTTCTTCTCTTTCATTGTCTAAGTCAATCTCCATCCCCGATCTCCCTCTCCCTCTCTCTCACACACGTCTCTATTCCAGTCTCTCCCTCTGTGTCTCTCTGTTTTTACCTCTGTGTTCCTGTCTCTTTGTATATATGTGTGCGTGTCTCTGTCTCTCTCTGATGTTTGTTGCAGTCTCTTTCACTCTCTAAGTGCCCCTCTTTCCCTCTCCCTCTCTCTCACTGCACAGTCTCCCACCTCTAGTTTCTCTCTGCTGGTCCTCTTCCTCTATTTGCTCCTCAGCATACGTGGTATACAAATCACCACCACAATCCCCAACCCTGGAGTCTGCTTGACCTCTTAGCCCAGCGCTGAATAGCATCCGTGACCCGCTCTCTTTCAAGCGAAAATCTGAATGACCCAACTCAGAGAGCACTGCTGGCCAGGGAGAATCCCATGATAACATCATGATGGCTTCTTTTAAGAAGAGGTCACAGAGGGCTGTTAAAAGAAGGGGTCTCAGAGGGCTGTTGTCCTTCAGTGTGGCTTTTCCAGCAGGACAGAGCTGCACTGCACAGTGGGAAGGGCACCCACTAGGAGTCATGGGATTGGGCCTCTTATGAGCACCCATGGAACAGCTGTGTGAGCTGAGGCAAGCCACTGCCCTCTCTGGGTTTCAAATATCCCATCTATAAAAGGAGCAATTGGATAAGGTGTTCTGTTAAGAACACTTCTAGCCCCCAAATTCTATGATGTTCTCTTTACAGAACAGGTCTGGAGACCAGGAAAAAGAGAGGAGAACCTGTGAAGTGACAGAAGAGTGTTAAGAAAAGAAAAACTATGTCCTAAAGTGTGTCCAGGGTGGGCTTTGAGAATGGCAGGGTAGGGCGTGGGTGCAGGCGGTTGGGGCCAGTGCTAATGGCTGTCATTCCCGGTGTGGAGAGGTGGGCCAATGGCTCCTCTTCACCTGCCGAGGCTGATGTAGGTGCAGATTCCAGGCCTCTCCCCACTGGTCTGATGCAGTGCATCACCCTACGTGACTATGGTACAGGAGGTCTCAGAACCACCCTTTCAAATCACTGAGTGGGACTTCTTGGGCTTCCTAGAAAAGGTAGTGATTCCCCCACCATTGGGAGTATGCAAGCAAGGCGAGGCTGCTCTAGATGACCTCAACTCTAGATGCTAGACCTCTAGATCTAGACTTCAACTCTAGATGCTCTAGATGACAAACAAGGCTGCTCCAGAGGACAGTCTTGCCTCCTGTTTCCCCAACATTCTGAAGTGCAAACAGAATCAAGACTGTACTGGGAACTCAAGACTCAGGTGGGAAAAAAAAAACTTTCCTTTCTTTCTGAGGCTGCTTATCTAGGTCTCACTCATCCAAGCGAGAGCCCATGGATCTTTTTAAAAAACATTTATTAATTTGGCTGCACCAGGTCTTAGTTGCAGCATGATCTTAGATCTTCGTTGCAGCCTGAAAGATTTTCAGTTGCAGCCTGTGGAATCTTTAGCTGTGGCATGTGGGATCTAGTTTGCTGACCAGGGATTAAACCTGAACCCTCCCCCCCCACCCCACCCTGCATTGAGAGCATGGAGTCTTAGCGTCAGGACCACCAGGAAGGTCCCAAGGCCATGGATCTTATGTCCAGACTAGGGGCAGGAAGAGAGTTGGCTAAACTGATCCTCCTCTGCCTCTCCCATTATAGCTCCTGAGCTTTCAAAGCCTAGAATCCTGGTCAGTGGGAGTAACTCTAAAATACTCTCTTAGACTAGGACTCACTCATCTTTCAGAAATAAGCAGAATCTGGGTGGAAGGAGGGAGTTCAACTATAGACTCTGTCAAGAAGCCTGAGATCCTGAAGCCAGGGCATTAGAAGAATGGCTCATCCCCCGTCTCTAAGGAGGGCCCCATAGCCTGTGGACTAACTGGGCTCCAGTTAGCACCTGCCATCCTATGTGGCTTGGGGAGGACTTAAATAGATGTAGTAACTTGAAGCTCTTTATTAAAGGGCTCAAGAACTCACAGAGCACCTTCATGCCCACTAATCTGTTTAATCTTCTCAGGAATCTGGTATAGGGGTTGCTTGTGTGTTGGAAGGGGAAGCTGAGGTTCAGAGAGGCTGGAAGTGGTGCAGATCTGAAGGAGACACAGGTCTCTGCCTCCCTCTCTCTTCCGTGCCCCCTACTCCTCCAGGAAAGCCCTGGCATGGAGAGGTAGATGGACACACCCAGTCAGAGCAGAAGATGGGGCCAGGAAAGAGTGGATCCCATGGAAGCGAGTGGATGGAGCAGCGTGCTTATTAAGTAGATAGCCCTGTCTCAGGAGGACAAGGAGAAGTGACCAGCTGGGATGGAATCCTTAGAGAAAGGGGTAGGAGTCAGCTAGGCAGACAGGAGGCCTGAGGGTTTGGGTGTCAGGGGACCTATGTGTGATGTGTAGCCTGGAGCAAGTCCCTACTTCTCCCCAGACCTCCATGTCCCCACATGTTCTTTGGTGTGGCTGGACTCCATGGTCTTCACTGTCCATCCTTCTCTGGCACTGGGGATCTTCCCTCTCTGAGTCACCACCCAGCCACTAGCAGCACATGGCCAGTGTGACTCAGAGGCCACAGAAATTCCCTGGGCTTTCAGGTCACCTCTGGTTCTGCCGCCAGGCATCCCTAATCCCCAAAGCGACCAGAAGTTTCCTAGATGTCTCAGTATTACCTGATATCGGGAGTGCATGGACACACTGCAAAAGGCTGCAGTGATCTGGATTGGCCAGGAGATGGAGCCAAATGCCCTGAAAACCTAAGTTTGACCTTGTGAGTTTTTGTTTCTAGCAGTACAGGCGCAGAAACTGAACCATAAGCACTGTAAGAGACGTACTCAAGGCATTCCACCTGCTCACTGGCAGAACCGGAAGCCAAGCCCCTCTTTCCTGCCCTTGGAGCTGTCTACCCTCCCTTCCTCTCTGCTTATGCCAAGGGATTCTGGTTCAGTCGTGTTCATCCCAAGATCCCCTGATCTAGTTGTTCATTTGTGTTAGGTTTACGGGACTGGGGAGGCCCTGAGGGAGAGACAGCGAAACTTTAAGTGGATGGGGTCTGGCTTTCATGTTTTGTGTGGGTAGGTAATATGGCCATACACACTCATATGTGAAGCCCACCCACTCCACCACTGTGTTAGCTTTGGGCAAGTCTCTGATGCTCCTTAAACCTGTTTTTCTCATCTATAATTTAGAATGATGATACTATAGACCTATTGTGTTGTGATGTTAAGTAATTGAGAACCACTCTAGGCACCCTGCCTGTGACATAGTTGGGGCAGTAAGGACCAGGAAAGTGGACACTGCAACAAAGAGACATAGATTTTAGTCCAAATTCTGACACTAGCTTCTTGAAGTCTCTGACCTTAACTATAAATGGCTGCTGTCAGATTCCTTCTAGAGAGCCTGGTAAAGGTACAAGGAAGAACCCCCACCCTCAGCATCAAAGGCTACAAGGGGAGGATGGAGGAGGAAGAAGTAAGCAGAGAAAAAGGATGGGGTGGCATCACAATTTTCCTACTGTAAGTCTTCTCCAAGAGCTGCCCAAGGCAAAAGGCAGCTGCACCTATTAATCTGCTTCTTCACAAGCTTCAGAGAGAAGTTGGTTAGGAAGGAAAATTTCTAGAGGAAAGGGAGAATGTTATTTGGGGATGCTGCTGCTTGGATATAGGACTCAGGCCAATGACTCTTTGAGGAAGCTAGGACCGTGCCCCTGCCCAGCTGAGGTGAGGCTGGAGAGGAATCAGGAGCAGATTCCTTGGTCTGATACGAGGAATCACAAGGACTGAATCAGACCAGTCCTTGGTCTGGGAACAAGGACAGCATCCTGTAAATCAACATGCCCTATGAAGCCCACAGTGCTGCTTCCCCAGCCTCTCAACCCTACTCAGTAATTTGTATGTGGTTTTTGAATCCTCTTATACAGCCATTTGACATTGAGGGGTCCATACACAAAGTGCTGAAGTCACTTCACAGTTGGCCAACAACTTCCTTTCTGGGTCCTCTTATCCCTGAGCAGAGCCAGCCTCCCCAACTCCAGGATATCTGTCGGCCAGGAGAAGCTTAAAGCTAGACAGCACAGTCACCCCAGGGAGAGTGTCCACATGAGCTGTGGGCCTGGCAAGTCTCATTTCCTGAGTTCTGACACAGAAAAGGGTACAGGGGCCTCTCCACCTTCTCAACCTTCTGCTGCTGCTTCTCACAGGACATACTCTTCAGCTTCCCCTTCTCTTTCTCATGCTCCTTCTCTTTCATCATCTTTGCCAAACTCTGGAGCGGGTGGTGGAGAGAAAGCATGCACAGATGAGAGATTGGCTTGACAGTGTGACCTGAACTCATCAGGGTCTGTTCCTCCCATGCCCACCTCTCCTTTGCCCCTTCCTCCTCTCACGTGCTCAGTTTTTGCAACTTTCTCAGAGCACTTTCATATCGAGTATTACATCTGAGCCCTACTGCCATTTTCAGAAGTGGGTAGGATATGGATTATGGACCCATTTCACAGAGATGTAAACTGAGATCCAGAGAAGACACGTGGCATCTGTAAAAGCAAGAAAGGACGTTGGTGCCAGGGGGAACTAGAATCTAGGATTTCTCCCACACAGTCCAGGGTCCTTCCCCAACTAAGTAGACCATGATGGTCTACCAGCTCCCCCATGAACATTGACTGGTGGCCCTAGTTAAGCACCTCCCCAGGTGGGACCTGGAGTCTCTGCCTGTGCAGGAAACTTTGAGGTCAGCCTTTGGGCTCCTGCGGGCTGTGGGAAGGGATGCTGGGTGCCTGGTATGTGTAATGACGAGTGAGTGTCCATGGGTGATTGTGCACGTAGCATGCCCGAGCTCGGCCATTCACGCTTCGACAACCCATGTGTGCATGGCTCCCAGTGGCCATTTCCGCTCACGGCTGGCATGGCCTCTCACTCCAGTATTGTTCGTCTTGGGCTCCAGACTTCCTGATAAACATTTGCTGTCATTGTTTAGCCGCTCAGTCGTGTCTGATTCTTTTGTGACCCCATGGACTGTATCCCACCAGGCTCCTCCATCCATGGGATTCTCCAAGCACGAATACTGGAGTGGGTTGCCATTTCCTTCTCCAGGGGATCCTCCTGACCCAGGGATTGAAACTGCATCTCCAGCACTGGCAGGCTAATTATTCACCACTGAGCCACCAGTGAAGCCCCTGATAAACACTGTTATTTTCTAAATCCTAATCAGACCTCAGAAACCCTGGAAAGAGCCTGCTGAGCTGGCTGCTTCTCCAACCACCCCCACAGAAGGTCATGCCCAGGATACAGAGAAAAAAAATCCCAGGTTTGGAGTAATTCATACTTTAGGACAAAAATCTATCTTGAGTAAAATTTCTTGCTTCTCCACACACCAACCTGAGGACAAATAGATGGACAGCAACTGGCATCTTCCTGGCACATTCCAGCTTACAGGGGGTGTTTATGGATATTGTCTATGATGGGCAGCCATATGAGGTCAGCATTGCTAGCCCCACTTGACAGATGAGGAAACAGAGGCCCAGGGAGGTGAGAGGAATTTCCCAAGAACCCATGGAATCAGTGCTCACACACAGTTCTCTTTGCCTAAAACCTCCGATATCTCTCAACAAAGGAAGGAGCTGGGTCAGGTAGAGAGCCAGGCCGGGGTGCAGAATAAGGACCATTTGCCCCTCTTTGTTTTCCTATTCTCTGCCTCCCTGAGCCAGGCCTCCAACAGCCCGGAAGCCTGGAGGACCCCCCTTTTCATATGAAGCCCCAGAGAGAGGTTGCCTCCAGCCCCAAGTGCACATTCTCCAGGGACGACTGCCAGGAAAGGCTACCCCTCCAGTCCTCATGACTCATCCCTGCCCGGTGCCCATGAGACTGCTCTACTTCTCAGCCTTGGTCTCGGGATTCTCTGAGAACACTGACACCTCCCTTCCCTCCACCTCCACCAGACAACTTGCTAGAGCAGCAAAGACCAGGCCAGGTCAGACAGCACTGGGCTCTAAATATGGGATTTCAGACTGCAGAGGCCTGGAAATGATGGTTGTGTGGATGTGAAAACTGAGGCCCAAGTGGGCAGGGACTGCTGAGAATCTGTTGGGAGCTTAGAGGCAGAGCTGGGCTGGAACCCAGGTCCAAGAACCCACCACCAGCATGCCTGGCCAGGCATTGGCCCTGCCTCCCACCATCCTGTGATCATGGGAACTGATTTTCACAGCCTCTCATGAGCTGCCCAAGGACTTCTCTCCCTCCCCAGGGAGTCTGCCCTCTGGTTTGAGAACACCTCCGCCTGGATTTGGCAAGAAGCATCTACCCTGGTGAGAAGACGAATGAGTTTCTCAAAGCCCAGGCCAGTTCAGAGACCAAGGGGCTCCTTTCCAATGCACCTTTGACTCACAAACTCTCATGGGTACATACTTCTCAAGTCCCCCTGCCCACAGAAGCCTGGAGGAAATGGACTTTCTCTGCACAGCCCTAGTGGATAGAATTGGGGCCAGTAGGTGGAGTTTATACAAAGGCAGACTCCAGCTCCACATAAAACAGAACTTTGCATAATCAGGACTGTTCCCAAATGGAATAGGCTGTCTCCTGAGGTGGTGAGCTCCCCAACACTAGAGGCAACCAACCTGCTAGGGAGTCATACTAACAGAATAGAGTTCCTCAACTGTAACCCACCTGTATCAGAATGAACTATCTGGGGTTATTCTTAAAGGGGCAAAGTACTGGGACCCACTCAACACTCACTGAATCAGGCTGTGTGTGGGCTAGGATTACCTTCCTAACAAGCTCCCAGGTACTTCTAATGTAGGATTCTGGTTCACAAATGAATGTTTGAGAATTCCTGCTCCAGAAGAATACCAGATGGAATCTACTCCCTTTTACCTCTGAAATTCTATGATTCTCCCCTCTGAAATGCGTCTCTCCCCTGCTTATTTATGTTGTACAGGACCATCCTAAAGACAGATTATTAAGTTACAAAGTCACAGCTCCATGATGGGAAATGGCTGGCAGGGGAAGTATGTGGGGGCAGCTGTTAATTCTCTGCCCCCCAACCCAGTGCTGACCTGAAGTGATAGCCTAATATTGCAGATCCTTGACTATCTAAGACTCCATGGTCCCACACAATTTTATCACAACACCATGGTATCTAAGACCCAAATTCACTAGTCATAGCAGAAGCCAAGAGAACAGAGGAAATATCCACTTACCAATCTGGAGCTCGAGGGCAAACTGGTCTCTTTGCTGCGCTGGCAGATACTTCCCTGGGCTTCTCTATTTTGCATGCTTTCTACGCTTCCTTTTTTTCAGCCCTGAGGTGAACTAACTCATTGTTCATAGCCCGTAAGGCATCACAGTCAGACCATGACAGATGTTTCCAGCCAAAGCCTGGGGCTCAGTTCCACCCCTTTGTCTCCCTGTCAGTGGCAAGCACACCCTCCATAAATTGGGGCTGCATTTTATGCCAGCCTTCACACTGCTCTCCCCTCTGACCCAGGAAACAATCACTTATGTGTTCAAAGATGCGTATAAAATGGTAACAACTAATAGCATTATCAAAATAATAGACCTAAAAGAATAACCTTCGCTAACACACATACAGTACTTAGTTGTCTGATTTCCTAAACGCTTTTCCTATAATAATTTATTTAATCAGCACAATCACCCATGAGCCAAGTATTGTGATTATCCCCAGGTTAGAACTTGTATATTCCCTTCCAGAAACTGAAAAATAATTTGAAACAACCTGAGTGTCTGACAATAAGGGATTTGCCAAATAAACTAAGGAACTTCTCTAAAATAGAATATTATGAAGCTATTATATGTGAAGTTAAAAAAGTTTAATAAGCCACAAGTATGCTCATATATTTGGTAATATAAAAAGCACAGGAAATAAAACTACATATCACTGAATTTGGGGTGAATGTGTGTATGAAATAAAAGCATACTGTGGTTAGGTCCTTGGCAGGGAAGGCTTCCTGGAGGAGGCTGGCATGGAGCTGGGGTTTGTTCAGAAAGCTGGTAGGGGGCTGGGGGCTGTGCTCCTGAGGGGAGAGTCCTAATGCGAGAAGCATGAGCTGTTGCCACTCACAATCTCAGGAAACGATGTCAGAGGATGGGCAGGACTTGAGATGCTTAACACTGCCTGAGAGTCTGGAGATCACTGTTCACTTCTGACTGTTACCAGCTGCACAGTGAACATGGCCAAGTACTAACTCTTCTCTGGGCCTCAGTTTCCCCATTGGTACAAAGGTGATAATAACACTTTTCCCTGACTCTCCTACCCAGGTTGGAAATGCAAAGCTCAAGTGAGGGCTTAAACTTGAGAATTCCTAATGAGCCATAGCAAAACTGGACTCTTTCTCCTAACCACTTACTGAGGGCTTACTGTGGACCACAGACCAGGCCAAAGGCTTGCAAGCACATACAGGGCCAGCTCATGGGTGTGTGATCAGCTCAATCACACAAGCCCCACGCTCAGACGGGCCTGTGCTTGGGGGTTTAATGCTCTGTGGCTACTACCATCGTGAAATCCTTAATAATTTTATCTTTAGACTGGACTCTTAGAAGCAATGTCAGATGGCCAATGAAACATGTGCTGGGGTCTTGGAGCCTCCACTAAAACATGGCCCAACTCACCTTGTCTCAGGGCTTCCCTTGTGGCTCAGTTGGTAAAGAATCTGCCTGTAATGTGGGAAACCTCGGTTCAATCCCTGGGTGGGAAGATTCCCTGGAGAAGGGAAAGGCTACCCGCTCCAGTATTCTGGCCTGGAGAATTCCATGGACTGTATAGCCCATGGGATCACAAAGAGTTGGACATGACTGAACGATTTTCACTTATTCACTTGCACTTGGGGCCCCAGGCGCCTGTGAGGGTCTAGCTAGCCTGCCAAGTATACTTGTTCCTGAGAAAGCACAAGATTCAACAGCAAATAAAAACACCATGGCATGCTGAGAGAGGAACCATGGGTGCCTGCATGCTCAGTGTTTCGGACTCTGCGGCCACATGGACTGTATTACAGCCCACCAGGCTCCTTCATCCATGGAATTTTCCAGGCAAGAATAGTGAAGTAAGTTGCCATTTCCTCCTCCATGGGGATCCTCCCAACCCGGGAATCTAAGCCACGTCTCCTGCATTGGCGAGTGGATTCTTTATCACTGAACTACCCAGGAAGCCCTGAAGAGCCATGGAAGAAGGTAAAAAAGCTCTATTTTTGCTTTTTGAACAGGGAACCCCACATTTCCATTTTGCACTGGAGCCCATAAATTAAATTGCCTGGGAAAATCCAAACATTCCTATAAGGAATGTGCTTGTTTTCTTCCATTTCACAGGCAAGGAAGTTGCTCTTAAGAGTTTATGGTGCCTAAGGTAACATAGCTGGAAGTATTAATAGCTTAGACAGAATTTGAACCCAAGTCAATTAGAGTCCAGAGCCTGTGGTCTAAGCACTGCAGGCAGTCAGCCCAGGTGGGGAGCCCCTCCAGACCAGTAGCCCCTGATGCCCTCTAACCACAATCAAGGCCATCACAATTCATACCAGGGTCAGCGTCTCACCTAGATAGAGAAGGCAGAGACCCCCCAGAGGCGGTGAGAGGCTTAGGAAAGCCCTCACACCTTGAAATACTCTTCATCAGCTGAGATAGTCTGACCTGATCTCAGCTGGCTGTATGAGATTCTTCTGCCTCCTGGGGAAGCTGAGTGGAACCCATAAAAACCCACATTTCAGCAGAGCCACCTACAACCGAGCGAACAGACACTCCTCTCAACCCCTCCAGGCCTCAGATACCCCACCTTAAAACAGGTGTGAGGCTTCTCTGGTGGTGCAGTGGATAAGAATCTGCCTGCCAATGCAGGAAACAGGGGTTCAGTGCCTGGACGGGGAAGATCCCACATGCCGTGGAGCAACTGAGCCCATGCACCACAACTACTGAGCCTGTGCTATAGAGCCCAGGGGCCGCAGCAGCTGAGCCCACATGCTGCAACTACTGAAGCCTGCACCCTACAGCCAGTTCTCTGCAACAAAGGAAGCCACCACAATTAGAAGTCCACCCACGGCAACTAGAGAGTAAGCCCCATTAGCCACAACTAGAGTAAAGCCCAGGGATCAACGAAGACCCAGCACAGCCAAAAATAAGTAAAATTTTTTAATGGGTGTGGAAATACTTTTGTGCAAGTTTTATACACAGGGAAGGTGATACAGTCATTGCCATATGACCTTGCCCACATCAGCAAGGACTTGCCAGAAGCTGACTGCTTTTACGGTCCTGATGATTTGTCTAGGTGTGCAGTATTATGTGCACTGGGACTGAAAATGTGAGCCAGGGCATCTTTTGGGGTAGGGAGCAGAGCAAAAGGCAAGAAGGAGACTTTGGAGAAGCCCAGTATTCAGAGGAATATCATTTGGCTTGCAAATGCTTTGTTCGAGATCCCAGACCTGTTCCTGCTAGTCTCTACATTAACTCTCACTATGGTGGGGTGGGGATCTGAAGTCCACCCAGCAGCCTGAATTCAGGATGAGAGAAATAAGCAGATCTAGCTGATTCAGACTGGTTGGGATGGCCAGAATGAAGCTTGGTCTGGGGTTTACTTCCCCTGCTGCATCTCTCAAGTTTGCAAACCAGAAATGTTGGCATTGGCTCCTTTAATTAGGAAACAGGACCACAGATGGGGACAGTGTGGGGAGCAGATTCTGCACTGGATCTGTGTTCCAAGCGCTTTATCACCTCAGTCCTCATTCTGGAAGTTAGGGCTTACTACCCGTATTCCACAGTGGAAGAGACAGTCTCAGAATGGGAATCATTTACTCAAGAATATCTTTAACATTCTAGGCCTCATGGTGCCAATTCTTCAAGTGCTCTCATATACAGTATCTTAGTGAAGTCCCTCAGTAGTGTCTGACTCTTTGTGACCCCATGGAACGAAATCTAACAGGCTCTTCTGTCTATGGGATTTTCCAGGCAAAAGTATTGGAGTGGGCTGCCATTTCCTTCTCCAGGGGAATCTTCCCGACCCAGCGATCGAACCCGGGTCTTCCGCATTGCAGGCAGACGCTTTACCATCTGAGCCACCAGGGAAGCCCTAACTTCCAGAGTGAGGACAGTATCTTAAGAGATGCACAAAGGTGCTATGAGGTGAACAGAGGCAGATCCTAGTTTTCCCATATTATAGGTGAGGAAGCTGAGACTCAAAAAGAAAAACTAAAGGACTAAAGCAAGAAGTCCCATTTCTCCATTCACTGCCCCCTGGAGGTCCTAGAGCCTAAGGAAGACAGAAACTACTCTGGCTTGCAGAAGGTCAGGAAGCTTTGGGGACCTTATAATATCCTCAGATATCTTAGAGTCATAATCATTGGAGCTAACATTTATGGAGGGATTACTGTGGCCAGGCACTGTGCCAAGCACCTGTGTAACACTTTACCCAACTCTGTGGGGCAGATGCCAACCCGATGTTACAGGGCATGAAACAGCAGAGAGGTTCAACAACTTGCCAGGTCACACAGCCTGGGGCTGGGAAGTGAACAGAGGCTCTGTGGCTCCAGGGCTCACCCTTGCTCTAAAACATCTTGCCATTCTGCCTCCTCAGGGAAAGTGATCAGGGTAAGGATTGCAAGCTGAAGTGGATTTTAAGCAGCCGCTGACAGCTGCTGGGCCCACCCACTCTAGGGAGAAGTGTTCTCTCACCCTAATTTCATTTGAGTGACCGCCTTTTTAAGACATGCTAACCCTGAAGTATAGAACCAAAAACCACCCAAAGGTAGTCTCCTTAAGCCCGGAGGAACTTCGAGATGCAGAAGAAAACCCCTCAGCAGTTATTTTGCTTGTTAGCGGTGTTATCTGTCCTCTCCTGTTGGATCTTGGTATTTATCTTGGCCAACAGGGGTCCTATCCTGGTCTCCTTCCTATGGTACATTAACAGCACCAGCTGCTTTTCCAGGAGGGGTTAATGTGAAATTGAATAACCAGAATACCAATATTTTGTCATCCTATTGCTTGTCTTTCCAGTAATCAAAAGAGACAGGCTATGATATACATTCAACCATCAGGACTCTTTAGAGATCCTAAGTCTACTGGAGAGAGAGGGCTTATTATTCACATTTAATTAGGGTATAACAGGAATTTCTAAGTCAGTCACATCCCTTTGAAGAGTAAAAAATCATTTCATTACCCTCTCTGACCCTCAGCCTGCCCAGACTTATCTTCTTCCCTGTGGGGCAAGATTGGCAGTTCTTATATTATTTCCTTACTGCCCCCTGATAGGTTCAGGTGAGAACTAGCTAATTGGCTCAGCCATGAAGAATCCAGACCCAACAGTCCAATCTCCTCTTTTCAAGGCTGAAAACCAAGCTGCCGTCAGTGCAGTGGCTATAAAGGCAGGCAAAGCTGGTGGTGAGTCTGCTTGCCACCAACTCCCACCACACACCATATAATCTCAGGCTAATGTCTTCACCTCTGCAGGCCATGTCTGTAAGGCTAATGTCTTACAGTTCTGGCTTTGTTGGGCTATTGTGAAAATAAATAGTATAATGTACTTAAAACCTTCAGCACACTAGCCTGACACATAGTAATCACTCAGTTAACATTATCTATTATCATTATCAGGATTAATAAACTGAAAGTGTCTCCTTATAAATCTTGAAAGTTAGAGACTAAACCAGCATTACAATCCCGCTCTCCTGGGTAGCTTCTGTTCAAACCTTTGTTTATAAATAACTTTTATTTAATTCATAATGCTTCACCAGTTTGATGCAGAATCTGGCTTTGATAATGCTGGAAACAGAATTCCACAAATATCTTTTCGACTAAATGGGTGGATTTCAATGAACAGTTCAGTCGCTCGGTTGTGTCTGACTCTGTGACCCCATGGTCTGCAGCATGCCAGGCTTCCCTGTCCATCACCAACTCCCAGAGCTTGCTCAAACTCATGCTCATCAAGTTGGTGATGCCATCCAACCATCTCATCCTCTGTCATCCCTTTCTCCTCCTTCCTTCAATCTTTCCCTGCATCAGGGTCTTTTCTTCGCATCAGGTGACCAAAGTATTGGAGCTTCAGCATCAGTCCTTGCAATGAATATTCAGCACTGATTTCCCTTAGGATTGACAGGTTTGATCTCCTTGCAGTCTAAGGGACTTGCACGAGTCTTCTCCAGCACCACAGTTCGAAAGCATCAGTTCTTTGGTGCTCAGCTTTCTTCATGGTCCAACCCTCACATCCATACATGACTACTGGAAAAACCATAGCATTGACTAGACAGACCTTTGTTGGTAATGTCTCTGCTTTTTCATATGCTGTCTAGGTTTGTCATAGCTTTTCTTCCAAGGAGTATGTATGTGTCTTTTAATTGCATGGCTGCAGTCACCATCTGCAGTGACAACAATGGATTAAAATCATCCAAAAAAACTTCTCACTTTCCACTTTGGAACCTGCTCCCCAAGGACCTGCTTATGAAGAGGAGCCAGATGGTGCTATACTTAACTACTGTTCTGCTTCTGGGCCCCTGTGACGGGGACAGTCACCTGAGAGGCCCCTAGGCCTTTGTTAAACCTAGGAAGTGGGCAATGTTTCTTGACTCTTTAGCTCTGTTGGCCCGAAGCCCTCCTTCTTTTAAAAAATTGAAAGAGGTATTGATGGAACAAAATAGAAAGCCCAGAGATAAATCCACACACATATGGACACCTTATCTTTGACAAAGGAGGCAAGAATATACAATGGAGTAAAGACAATCTCTTTAACAAGTGGTGCTGGGAAAACTGGTCAACCACTTGTAAAAGAATGAAACTAGATCACTTTCTAACACCGCACACAAAAATAAAGTCAAAATGGATTAAAGATCTAAATGTAAGACCAGAAACTATAAAACTCCTAGAGGAGAATATAGGCAAAACACTCTCCGACATAAATCACAGCAGGATCCTCTATGATCCACCTCCCAGAATACTGGAAATAAAAGCAAAAATAAACAAATAGGATCTAATTAAAATTAAAAGCTTCTGCACAACAAAGGAAAATATAAGCAAGGTGAAAAGACAGCCTTCTGAATGGGAGAAAATAATAGCAAATGAAGCAACTGACAAACAACTAATCTCAAAAATATACAAGCAACTTATGCAGCTCAATTCCAGAAAAATAAACGACCCAATCAAAAAATGGGCCAAAGAACTAAATAGACATTTCTCCAAAGAAGACATACGGATGGCTAACAAACACATGAAAAGATGCTCAACATCACTCATTATCAGAGAAATGCAAATCAAAACCACAATGAGGTACCACTTCACACCAGTCAGAATGTCTGCGATCCAAAAATCTGCAAGCAATAAATGCTGGAGAGGGTGTGGAGAAAAGGGAACCCTCTTACACTGTTGGTGGGAATGCAAACTAGTACAGCCACTTTGGAGAACAGTGTGGAGATTCCTTAAAAAATTGCAAATAGAACTACCTTATGACCCAGCAATCCCACTGCTGGGCATACACACCGAGGAAACCAGAATAGAAAGAGACACATGTACCCCAATGTTCATCGCAGCACTGTTTATAATAGCCAGAACATGGAAACAACCTAGATGTCCATCAGCAGATGAATGGATAAGAAAGCTGTGGTACATATATACAATGGAGTATTACTCAGCCATTAAAAAGAATACATTTGAATCAGTTATGATGAGATGAATGAAACTGGAGCCGATTATACAGAGTGAAGTAAGCCAGAAAGAAAAACACCAATAGAGTATACTAACACATATATATGGAATTTAGAAAGATGGCAATGACAACCCTGTATGCAAGACAGCAAAAAAGACACGGATGTGTATAACGGACTTTGGACTCAGAGGGAGAGGGAGAGGGTGGGATGATTTGGGAGAATGGCATTGTAACATGTATACTATCATGTAAGAATCAAATCGCCAGTCTATGTCCGACTCAGGATACAGCATGCTTGGGGCTGGTGCACGGTGATGACCCAGAGAGATGTTATGGAGAGGGAGGTGGGAGGGGGCTTCATGTTTGGGAACGCATGTACACCCGTGGTGGATTCATGTCAATGTATGGCAAAACCAATACATTATTGTAAAGTAAAATAAAGTAAAAATAAAAATTAAAATTAAATAAATAAAAAATAAAAAATTGGAAGAGGTATTGAGATAACTAGATTCACATTTGATTATAAGAGAGGAGAGTCTGTGTATGTTCTACCCAATTCCTCCCAATGGTAACATCTTACAACACTAAAATTTCACAACCAGGATACATATTGATACAATCTATCTGATTCATTCAGATTCCTCAGGTTTCCCGGACTCAGTATGTGTGTATGTGCATGGATGTGTGCTTTTAGTCTATACACCTTACTACACAACTAGATTCCCGTGGCCACCATTACAGCCAAGTTAGTCCATCACCACCAGGATGATGTTGTTCTTTTAAAAACACACCTACCTACCTCCTCCCCCATCCGCATTCCTGTTACAGAAATGGAATTATATACCTGAAGCAGTATTGAGGGGACTGGATTTTTTTCACTCAGTATAATTCCCTTGAGATTCATCCAAGATCTTACATGTAGTTTGTTTGTTTCTCTTGATTGCTGAGTAGCAACCCATGGTGGGGAAACACCATCGTTTGTTTAATTATTCTTTAGTTTTTCCCACTAAAGAACATCTCCAAACCGAGCTTCCAGTTTGGAGCTATTACAAATAAATCTGTTATGAACATTCATGTACTCCTCTATCCACTTTGATCACTAATTGATACAGATGCTCTTACTTCACTGAGATCTTTGTTCCTGTGGCTGCAAACATGACTTGTCACCACACCATCCTTTCTGTGCCAGCTCCTAGTGGCTTTGGATAATCTGCCCAGATGCTCCCCTACAGACACTTATCACTAGATAGGCACCTTCAAGCCTTTCTCCTAAAAGAAATAAAATAGAACAAACATGAGTTTGGGAGCCAGACAACGTGGGCTCACATGGCAGGAGCTCTGCCATTTACCATGGTGAAATCTCACAAGAGTCACTTGATGCTCAATCTGTTTCATCATCATGATAAAGTAGCTGATAGCTGGAAAGGTTTCTTTATCGACAGCTTTTGGTGGCAGTGTAACGTAATGGCTAAAAACAGGAACTCTGGTACCAAGCTGCCTGGGTTTGAATCCTGACTCTATCACCTGTTGGGTATGAGATCTCAGGCAAGTTATTTAACCTCCTTGTGCCTGTTTTTCCACCTGTAAATACTTCCTATCTCATGAGAATTAAATTAATACACACAAAACAAATGTTCGCAACAGTCCCTGGCACATAGCATTTACTAAGCATTAGTTCCCACTGCTATGTGGCAGACACTATCCTAAGCAATTTATGCAGATTATTTAATCCTATCAATGACTTTATTTATTAGTGCTATTAGGAGATCAATTCTACAGATGACAAAGCTGCAACTGTAAGGGACTAAGTCACTGGCTCACGATCACACGGTTGGAAAACGAGGGACCTGAGAACCCATTCTGAGCCTGTCTTTGTTTCTCACTTCTATGCCACCCTAAAGGCCCATGAACTGGGAATGGCAGTGTCCTGCCTCCAGCAGCTATGAGAATTTACAAAGAAGTGTCCTTCATGGCACCTGGGAGTCAACGGGCTCCATACGTGTTAGTGTCCCCTTGTAAATACTGGTGGCTGATGAACAATACATCATTCTATAGTTCTATATACAGCAGAAACAGGCCTCTGAAGACACAAACCACCAAAACAGAAATTTGCGGGTTTTGAGGATGCATCTTCAAACATTTACAATGTGACCTGCCCAACAATCACAACCAGATTTGGGGTGAGTCCATCCAACTCAGCCTCAACTCCTTACAACAGAGCAGCTGCCTCACTTCCTTCTCAGAAGGTTTTACAGCTACCATGCAGAGATCACTCAGACAGTGGCAGCCATGGAGTTCCTACAGGACAGAAGCTACACATTCTGCAGTCTGCTTCCTGTAGCCCTTATCCCAGTAAACATGTACAGAACCCCAGGGAGGCTCTGGTGTAATGGAGCAACAAGGCCAGCATCCAAAGACCCAGGTTCAAGTCTCCACTGAGCCTTCTATCAAGCCATGTGACTTTGGGGGTCACTTCCTTCTATGAGGCCTCAATGTCCCCAGCTGTGAAATGAGCATTTTCCACCTCGTTGTTGTTGTTCAGTAGCTCGGTCCTGTCCAACTCTTTGTAACACCATGGAATGCCAGGCTTCCCTGTCCTTCATCATGCCTGGACTTTGCTTGAACTCATGTCCCTTGAGTCAATGATGTCATTCAACCATCGCTTCCTCTGCCACCCTCTTCTCCTCCTGCCCTCAGTCTTTCCCAGTATCAAGGTCTTTTCCAATAGGCCAGCTCTTCGTATCAGGTGGCCAAAGTATTGGAGATTCAGCTTCAGCATCAGTACTTCCAATGAGTATTCATGACTGATTTCCTTTAGGATTGACTGGTTTCATCTCCTTGTTGTTCAAGGGACTCTCACCTTCTCCAGCACCACAGTTCAAAAGCATCTATTCTTTGGCACTCACTCTTCTTTGTGGTCCAACTCTCACATTCATATGTGACTACTGAAAAATACCATAGCTTTGACCATGTGGACCTTTGTCAGCAAAGTAATGTCTCTGCTTTTAAATATGCAATCTAGGTTTCCATTGCTTTTCTTCCAAGGAGCAAGCATCTTTTAATTTCATGGCTGCAGTCACCAGCCACAGTGATTTTGGAGCCCAGGAAAATAAAGTCTGTCACTGTTTCCACATCTATTTGCCATGAAGTGATGCAACCAGATGACGGGATCTTAATTTCCTGAATGTTGAGTTTTAAGCCAGCCACATTCTTCTTTCACCTTCATCAAGAGGCTCTTTAGTTTCTCTGCTTTCTGCCATTAGGGTGGTATCACCTGCATATCTGAGGTTATTGGTATTTCTCCCAGCAATCTTGATTCCAACTTGTGCTTCATCCAGCCCATCATTTCACATGATGTACTCTGCATATAAATTAAATAAACAGGGACAATATACAGCCTTGACATAGTCCTTCCCCAATTTTGAACCAGTCTGTTGTTCCATGTCTGCTTCTAACTGTTGCTTTTTGACCTGCATACAGATTTCTCAGGAGGCAGATAAGGTGGTGTTGTATTCCCATCTTTAAGAATTTTCCAGTTTGTTGTGATCCAGAGTGAAAGGTTTTAGCATAATCAATGAAGCAGATGTTTTTCTGGAATTCTCTCGTTTTTTCTATGATCCAACAAACATTGGCAATTTGATCTCTCATTCCTCTGCCTTTTCTAAATCCAGCTTGTACATCTGGAATTTCTCAGTTCACATACTACTGAAGCCTAGCTTGAAGGATTTTGAGCATAAACTTGCTACCATATGAACTGAGTGCAATTGATCGGTAGTTTGAACGTTCCTTGGGGTTGGAATGAAAACTGACCTTTTCCAGTTCTGTGGCCACTGCTGTTTTCCAAATTTGCTGGCATGTTGAGTGCAGCACTTTCACAGCATCTTTTAGAATTTGAAATAGCTCAGCTTGAATTCCACCACCTCCACTAGCTTTGTCTGTAGTCGTGCTTCCTAAGGCCCACTTGACTTCACACTCCAGGATGTCTGGCTCTAGGTGAGTGATCACACCATCATGGTTGTCTGGATTAAGACCTTTTTTGTACAGTTCTTCTGTGTATTCTTGCCACCTCTTCTTAAATCTTCTGCTTCTGTTAAGTCCATACCATTTCTACTGGTTAGGATTTGGTGCTCTTACTGCTGTGGCCCAGGTTCAATTCCTGGTCAGGGAAGCCTTTCTTCTTGAGTTCCAAAGAATAGCAAGGAGAGATGAGAAAGGCTTAAGTGAACAATGCAAAGAAATAGAGGGAAACAACAGAATGGGAAAGACTAGAAATCTCTCTAAGAAAATTAGATACCAAGGGAACATTTAACACAAAGATGGACACAATTAAGGACAGAAATGGTATGGACCTAACAGAAGCAGAAGTTTCCACCTTACATGTTTGATATTCTAGCTCCATATTCTCTAGTAGCAGGGAAGCACTAAGCATCCTTTTCTTTTTCCTTCCCTTGCTCCTTTTTCTTCATTCTTTCTTACAGTCAGACAATATTTCCTACCATGTGCCAGACCCAATACCAAGAGCTGGGAACACAATGGTGAGCAAAACAAACACAGAAAAACAGGTACTTAAGTGTTTGTTGATTTACTGAATGCTCTAAATGCCTTTATTGTTGTTATTCAGTCACTCAGTCATGGCCAACTCTTTCAACTCTGTGGACTGTCGCCCACCAGGCTCCTCCATCCATGGGATTTTGCCAGGCAAGAACACTAGAGTGGGCTGCTATTTCCTTCACCAGGGGATCTTCCCGACCCAGGGATCGAACCTGCATCTCCTGCATTGGCAGGCAATTCTTTACCACTGATTCTTACCACCTGGGAAGCCCCTCTAAATGCCTAAGAATACTCAATTCTTACTTTGAAACTTTTGCTTCAACATACATGCTAACCATGCAGTTTTCATTATGCTCAGTAATGCAACTGGAAGCAACAAAGGAAGAGCAGGCTGTACTAAAGAGAAGTTCTTCAGTTATGACATAAACAGCCACAATTATGATGTAAACAACTCAGGCTTAAACAAGTTTGGCTGAAATTGGCTGAATTGTCTGGTAGAAACTTTGTGACAGATTACGCCAACTTTAAAAATGTGCTTTAAAAAATTAAGGATACTGGTACGTGTATCAGCAGATTTGGGAAAATGACTTCCCTTTAGAACTAGCTTAAGAGCATAGCACTGGCCAGTGTGTACACTGAAGATAAATGTGGGACTGACATTAGTTTATGAACATTTCTATTTCCTTTACATCAAATTAATGAAGTCTCTTAATCACAGCCTTTAAAAAAATCCAATAGGAGGAAGAGGAACATTTACTCTAATAATATACATTTAATCTATCAAGGTGCTAAGTGAATTGGGAAGAGGTGGGTGGCATATACTAAGACACAGCTAAATCTTTGATACCAGAAAATTTAAAGAAGTAGCACCAAAAAGGGAGAAGGCAATGGCACCCACTCCAGCACTCTTGCCTGGAATATCCCATGGATGGAGAAGCCTGGTAGGCTGCAGTCCATGGGGTCGCTAAGAGTCGGACACGACTGAGCAGCTTCACTTTGACTTTTCACTTTCATGCATTGGAGAAGGAAATGGCACCCCACTCCAGTGATCTTGCCTGGAAAATCCCATGGACGGAGAAGCCTGGTAGGCTGCAGCCCATGGGGTCGCTAAGAGTCGGACACGACTGAGCAGCTTCACTTTGACTTTTCACTTTCATGCATTGGAGAAGGAAATGGCACCCCACTCCAGTGTTCTTGCCTGGAAAATCCCATGAACAGAGAAGCCTGGTAGGCTGCAGTCCGTGGGGTCGCTAAGAGTCGGACACAACTGAACGACTTCACTTTGACTTTTCACTTTCATGCATTGGAGAAGGAAATGGCAACCCACTCCAGTGGTCTTGCCCGGAGAATCCCAGGGACAGGGGAGCCTGGTGGGCTGCCGTCTATGGGGTCACACAGAGTCGGACACGACTGATGCAACTTAGCAGCAGCAGCACCAAAAAGAGTAGGGATCATCAAGAAACTACATCATGTACTCACTCCAAATGGGATAATGAAGCATGTATCATCTAAAACCATCACCATAATCCAACAGGTTCCAATATGCCCCCTCAACCTACCTACTTCACCTATCAATGAAGGTTTATGTTCGTATTTCCTCAACTCTACTACATTAAGGAACTTTCATTCTTTTTCATTATATTCTAAGTGAAGGGTAGGCAACTGTTATGCAGAATCAACTAGCCCTTTCATCACTTCATTGGTGGTCTCCATAATCCACTGAAACACATGTGGGTGGGCGAGTGAAGCTGATGAGAAGGATGAGAGAAGAAGAGGCAGTAAGTCACATTGGCTTTTGGTAAGGTCTAATCTCAAATAGGTGAAATTGGGGGCTGCAATCTGGACAGATGCATAAACAGTCACTGTTCTATCCCCCATTCTATACCCCTTTCTTAAAGAAAAACCTTAGATATGTTTCCAGATCAAAGAGTAAAAGCTGAAAATTGCCCTTATATGAGAGTCCGAACAGGCATGACCAGTTTCTAAACCTTGCTCAAAAGAATACCATGTTCAGTTCAGACAGAGAAACTGAGCTTGAGGCACAAATTAGGGCTGGGAACACCAGCTTTATTTACCATAACACAATTGCTTTTCTGAAATTATAGAATTGCTCACTTTGGGAACAGTGAAATGTGTTTACCAAAAAAAATACTCAAAAACTTTTCTCATCATGTTAGAACACATTATAAGCAGCGGTAACAGTTTAGTGATGTCGGTGAACCTTTTGATTCCAAATCTGCCTTGCTTAACAAACTGCCCCCTACCCCAAATAAGGTGACACATAGAAATAGTCTTGATATCAACCTATGTTATAGCTTCACTTTGCTATTTCTTTGGTCTGGGAAAATACTGGGGCTTACATTTGGAAAACTAAATAAAAGGATAAACTGACAGAATTATTACATTTTATTTAAAGGTTTAGAAGATATGGGGCAGAGCTCATAAAAGTTACCTGAATCATTAAAAACCACCAAATTGGAGAACTTTTTTTTTTAAAGAGTGGATAAGAAAATAGCTGTTAGGACTTATAAATCTTTTAAATTGCTGAAGAAAGCAAAAGGCGGCTTAGAATCTGAAGGATAAAAGTTATATTTATAAACATGCTAAAGAATACATTAAAAGAAAGAAAAAAGAATGAAGAAAAATATACTGCATCTTAATCCTATTATACATGAACATGATTTTCATGGGAGTCTACAATCCACTTCAACAATATTCAAGTAACAAAACCTCCATCACTGAAAGAGCTTCAACCCTCCTTTGGAGCTGCTATTACAGAATTCATCCTGCATATAGGGTATGCATGAAAAACATCCTAGAAAACTCAAAATATCTACAAACATGAAACTGTTTCTCCAAATTGCATTTCTTTGTCTTGAATCCAGTAGAGTGGGAGTCAACAACCATAAGCTTACCATCGTGGGATAGGAGAGCAACTTGAAGTCAAAGGACACTTTGCTATAGTTAATTAACATGGCTACAGGTAGGTATAGTCTATAAGCTTCTCCTCAATGCCACATATCTACTGAGAATTAAAGAGTAGACGAAATTTTCTAACCAATTCCAAAAATCCATGTAATAAAGGGCAATCACTACAGAGTTTATACATACTCAGTTTTCTTAAAAGCCATAGATTTTATTATAGAAAGGAGAAAGAAAATGCATTAACAGATTAAGCACATGAATTCCAAAATGCTGAATTCCTTTTCCTCTTTTTTTTAAAATTTCTTTTCCTCTTTCTTAACAACCAATTATATCCTATAAAATTACATCCATGACAAAAATATTAGTGTTTTACACATTGTCAAAGAAAGATCAGTATCTTTGCCCAAGTATTCCATTAACTTTGACCTAGAGCTATTATTTTTGAACAGTCTATAAAAGTTTCTTTTCAAATAATTTATTAATTATAATAACTGGAAAGAGCAGTGTGAGGACCTGAATACTTCAGTCAAGCAGTGAAGACAACAAACTTCCTTCAAATCTGCTCTCCTGCCGGCATTTTTATATACTAAAATAACCTTTCTACCTCACTTCTGCAGGGCTACCCAGAAGTGAGTGGCATTTCTCCGCCATCATAAGTCTCAGGTAGAATCTCCTCTGTTCCTCAATGTTTGGACAAAGGCCTCTGGACATGAAGCTCATGCCTCTGGTAATTCAGTCTTGTTCTCAATAAAAGAGATCTCCAATACAGGTAAAAGTAGCTGAAAGGCATCCTGAATGTAGGAAGCACTGTTTGATGCCTACAGGGATAAGAAATGAAAAATAAGAAAATGAAAACACTGCAGTCTCTTAAAAGAGAAAATATAAGACAACAAAAACCAAACTAATTTTTATAATCTAACTGAATCTGTAGCCTGGCAAATAAGAATACGACTTAATCATTTCACTGAAGTAAGAATAACCCAGCTCTTAAGATGATATGAATATGATAGCACAAAAAAAGAATGTCACCATTTTTGTCCAACTGGTCCATCAAAAATAATAGCCATTCTTTGGCATCTTGCTCAAATTCAGCATTCAAAGTTTATGATTCCTTGAATGAGTGGGGAGATCCTGTCACAAGCATTTCAGTCAATTACTCAGAGGATTTCAGAAGGCTATGAATTCTAAATCAACAGAATTTGTAGTCCGTTATGACTGCTCCTCTTAAATGGACTCAGCACAGTTATGAACATGAGACAGGTGCTCACAGGTATAAACAAAGAATACTACTTTTAAAGATGATAAAGTATAGATATGCTTCTGTCTAGTACAAGAGATTTATTTATGAAAAGCTAGGATTCATTACGCCCAGAGTTGACCAGACTTCAGTAATCTCTGACAAGTTTTGACTTTCCAGAAGAACAGAGTTCATTACATTAAAAAAAAAAAAAACTGTATAATTTCAAGGACAAGAGTGTTCAAATCTATTAGCAACAACAACCAACTCAAAAATAGCAGAAGGGTACCCATATCAAGTGAGTTTACCTTTTTTTGATTTATAAGTAGCATAAGTTTAAATGGTTATTTAAACTTCAGTGTGACATTTGATGCCAAATTTTCAAGCCAAAAGAGACCTCACAGCACATCTAGTTAAATCTCTTATTCTGTATATAAACATAACAAGATTGCCAATAAGGTAAATGCCTGGTCCAGGATCATACTGCAAATCAGGGGAGATCCAGAACACGACTGGGCTCCTGGTTTGCAAGCTCCTTTCATCTATACCACTCTGTCATCTATTAAATCATAAACATATTTAATTGCTTAAGTGATCAGCATGATTTCCTTTACTACGAAAGGAAAACGATTCAGTTAAGGAATGAAAGGCATTCCCTGATTGGTAATAATAATTGGTAATAAAAGAATCTAAAACTAAAGAAGTAACAGTCTGGTGGCAAAAATATTTAATTCATATTTAAAACCTAAAGGATTATTATATATATTTTTCCCCTTAGACTTAGATAATATGTTTTAAATAGGTAACCAAACATATAAATTTTTGCACAATTAATTTACAAGACAGAGTTCTTAAAACACGGAATCCAGAAAGCATCCCACATGGAGGGACTATAATCCATCCATGGATTTAAACCACCCACCTCCTTAAACCTAACGAACTGAAGAGGGTTATGTAAACAAACGTACCCTTTTGACAAAATAAAGAAAATTTCTAGGCAAGAAAAAAGACAAAATGTTTTATTTTTGTTTTGTAACTATCCTTTGCATAAACCTTAGCCCTTCAAGTAGCAGTACTAGCCTATTTGTAATTTTCAGCCCTTCACGTTTACCAGTTGGTCTCCAGAAGATGTTTCGTTACTGAGAATTGTCCACTAATTACCAAGGGGTAGTAATAAGTAATGACAGCCTACTGCTTCTTCCTCTGCACTTTACCTGGCATCTTCATCTTTATGCTTTGTAATTAAAGGACAGGAAATATGCATCAAATATACATCATTTTGGTCATATCTGCATCAACACAGCTAAAGTAGTTTAAAAAAGCCAAAAAATAAAAACTTAGAAGTGAAGTGAAAGTCACTCAGTCATGTCCAACTTTTTGCAACCCCATGGACTATACAGTCCATGGAATTCTCCAGGCCAGAATACTGGAGTGGGTAGCCTTTCCCTTCTCCATGGGATCTTCTCAACTCAGGGACTGAACCCAGGTCTCCCACATTGCAGGTGGATTCTTTACCAGCCGAGCCACAAGGGAAGCACCCCCTCCCCACCAAAAAAAAAAACCACTTTAGAGTTATTAATACACAATGCCCTAGAAGTTAGAGACTTAAAAAATAATAATAATAATTAGTACTACTAACCTCTAGAAATACTGCAGTGATTAATGGATTAAGGACATCAGCCTTTTCCTTAACCTAAAACAAAGGATAATATGTTAAGGGAGCACAGCATATTTAAAAAAGAAAAAATAGGTAAAGTATGACCCCACTTTGAAACACACCCATACACACCCATACATAAATATAAGCATAGAAAAAGTCTGAATCAGATCAGGAAGGACTTTAAATTTCCTTCTATCCTTCTGTGATATCCAAGTTGAGCGTGTACTCCTTTGTAGTTTTTACTGACTTTAAAAAGTATCTTCATTTCAGAAAGGGATAGAAATGGTCTATTTGACCATGAAAATTAGAAAAAATTTTTAAACAAAATATGCAGATATAAAACATGCGCTCAAAAGACTCAATTGAATTTTTAAGATACACCATTTAGAAAACATGAAAACAAATAACGCAAATTTAATACTTGCATGTATTAGCTAGCACCTCAGAACCAACTTGCTGGGATATCTTTATGAAATACATGGAAAAATTTAGCCTCAGAAGATTAACTTTAGGAAATCCAGAAATTCTTTTAAAGAAAATACTAAGAGGAAAAAAGAAGCTATATCACAGAATTGTCCCCTACAGGAAAAATCTAAACTCAAAGTGAGAAAAATCACTTTGGGCCATGCTCTTAACTAAAATAAACGTAAGGGCCCAGAATAACTTTGCTGCCATACTGATACTTACCACAGCCGATTTTTTTTTAATTGAGGTATAAGTGACATATAACAGTCTATAAACTGCAGGTATTTTTACAGATGTACAACATAATGATTGTTATCTGCTTACACAGCAAAATGAAGACAGTAAGACCAGTCAACATCAATCACTATACATAATTTTTTTCTTGTGATGAGAACTTTTAAAATCTACTCTCTTAACAACTTTCAAATATGTAATATGGTACTATTAACTACAGACATCATGCTGTACATTACATCCTCAATGCTGTATATTATTTATTTTATAACTGAAAGTCTGTGCCTTTTGACTCACTTTACCCATGTGGCCCAGCCCCACCACTTGCCTCTGGCAACCACCTATCTGTTCTCTGTATGGATGAGCTTGGTTTACTATAAAGTGATTTCTGTTTGTCCATTTAAAACATCCTTGATTTTATCCCAATTCATGATTCTTCTTCTAAGTCACTTCAGTCATTGGGACCCCATAGACGGCAGCCCACTAGGCTCCTCTGTCCCTGGGATTCTCCAGGCAAGAATACGGGAGTGGGTCTCCATTTCCTTCTCCAATGCATGAAAGTGAAAAGTGAAAGTGAAGTTGCTCAGTCATGCCCAACTCTTAGTGACCCCATGGACTGCAGCCTACCAGGCTCCTCCGTCCATGGGATTTTCCAGGCAAGAGTACTGCAGTAAGTTGCCATTGCCTTCTCCGAATTCATGATTACTGATGTGTGAATCATCTTCCTTAGTTCACACACCTTAAGTAAATTTTTACAATTCCTTAAACCAGAACAAAACAAACAAACAAAAATCTTTGGCTTAAACTACAACTCTTCTACTGGTTGGCAACTGCAAAATATTAGAGTTATCATAGTCAAAGTAAGGTGCTACCCTTAAGACTAGAGTCAAACTTCCGAATTCTTATCTTATCAAAGTCTACATTCTCATCACAGGTCTCAGGAGAGCAGCACAAAATATACTGAAGACTGTATATAAAAGAACAAAAATGAGTTGCAAAATTGTTCGATGTAGATAAACTGATCCTAAAATTCAGATGTAATTGCACAGGGCCCAAGACAGACAAAAAAAGTCTTGAAAAAAAATAACAAAGTTGGAAAACTTACACTGCTTGGTGTCAAAACCTACTACAAAGCTATAGTAATCTATGGCATTGGCATAAAGATACACACAGATCAACGAAATAGAAATGAGTCCAGAAAGAAATCTACATGTCTACAGTCAGTTGATATTAGACAGAAAGGGGCTAAGAAAATTCAAAAGAGGAGAATTTTTCAACAAACGGTGCTGGGAATACTGGATATATACACGCAAAAAAAAATAAAGTTGGGCCCCTACCTCACATCCTACAAAAAAAAATGGATAACAGACATAAACATAAGAGCTGCAACATAGAAGTCTTAGGAAAAAAACATGAATAAATCCTCACGATCTTGGGTAAGGCAATGATTCTTTAGATACGATACCAAAAGAACAAGTGATATAAGAGAATATTGACAATTTGGATTCTATCACTATTCACTATCAAGAAAGTGAAAGGATAGCCCATGGACTGGCAGAAAACATGTGCATATCATATACTTGTAAGGATCCTGTATCTAGAAAAACTAAAGAACTTCTATAACTCAATGTTGTTGTTCAGTTGCTCAGTTATGTCTGACTCTTTACAACCCCATGAACTGTAGCCCACCAGGCTCCTCTGTCTGTGGGATTCTCCATGCAAGAATACTGCAGTGGGTTGCCATTCCTTTCTCCAGGGGATCTTCCCAACCCAGGAATCAAACCCAGGTCTCCTACATTGCAGGCAGATTCTTCACTCTCTGATCTACAGGGAGGCCCCCTACAACTCAATAATAAATTGAAAATAATAAAAGACAAATAATTAAAATCAGAATAAATAAGAAATAATAAACATCCCAATTTAGAAACTAACAATAAAAAGATAAGAGGCAAAGGACTCGAACTGACATTTCTTTAACAAAGACATACAAATTGCTAACAAGCACATGAAAAGATGCTCAACATAATTAGCCAACAGGGGTATGCAAAAAAAAAAAAAAAACCATAAAAATGAGATAATACTTCATACCTACTAGCTCAGGTAAAATTTTTAAAAACAAAACAGACAATAGCAGGTGTCAATAAGAATGTGGAGAAACTGGAACCCTCATACATTGCTGGCAAGGGTGTAAAATGGTACAACTACTTTGGAAAACAGTCTGACAGTTCCTTAATGGTCTGTATTACCCATATGACCCAGAAAGTCTACACCTAACTATCCACCCAAGAGAAATAAAAACATATATGCATGTTTATGGTAACAACATTCATTATAATCAAAAAGCATAGACAACCCGAATGTCTATCAACTGATGAACAGATAAATAAGGTATATCCATAAAACAGAGAACTATTTAGTAATAAAAAGGAAATACTGATACAATGTGGACAAACCTCAAAAACATTACGCTAAGTGAAAGAAGGGCTTCCCAGGTGATTCAGTGGTAAAGAATCTGCCTGTCAGGCAGTAGATGCAGGTTTGATCAGGAAGATCCCCTGGAAAAGGAAATGGCAACCCACGCCAGTATTCTTGCCTGAGAAATTCCATGGACAGAGGAGCCTGGTGGGCTATAGTCCATGAGGTCGCAAAGACAGATACGACTTGGCAACTAAACCACCACAAACAAGTGAAAGAAACCAGACACAAAATACCACAATACTGAATGATCCCATTTATAGTAAATGTCCAGAATAGGCCAATTTATAGACAGAAAATATATTAGTGCTGCTTAAGGTTAGAAGTATACAGAGGGGAAGGGAATAGTAAGTGACTGCTAATGGTGTGAGGTTTTCTGAGAGGTGATGAAAAAGATTTAAAATTAGATTATCGTGATGGCTACACAGCTCTGTAAATATATTAAAAATCACTAAAATGTACACTTAAATAGGCAAATTTTTAAGATATGTAAACTATATCTTAATAAAGCTATTCTAAAAATAAAACAAAACAGACATTAGCCCAATGAAAGTCATGAATTCTTACCCCAGCAGTTGTTAGGCAGGTGGTGAACTCTTTAGACAGACAGGACAATTCTTTACACAACAAAACTGTCAGCCTAGAAAAGAAGGGAAAAGAGGAGGGTTCTTTTCTGTTTTATTATTTTCTGTTTTTTTTTTTTAATAAAGCTACTATCAGGAACACACACACACACACACACACACACACACACACACACACCCCCGATACTAAATGTGAAAGAAGGCAGCTTTTAAAGCAAGTAAAATATTTTTCTACAAAATTCTCTGGAAAAAACTATGCTTTCAAATTAAATCAAAGGAAATAACTAAGATACATTTTAAGGATACTAGCTAGTACCTGAAAGATCCTACTTTTCATTTAGAAAAATAGTTAAATATTTATTCAACACATACTGAAAGGCTTCTATGTGCCAGGTACTTCTGAGCACTGGGGATATATTAGTATACTAACTTACTTGCTGATTAAGAGGGAGACTATAAATATAGAAAGAGATGGGTATTTGTATATGTTTATAATTATGTATGTATACATTTAAACACACATAAACATATAGATATATTTATATATACATAATATGCACTAAATGGTGATATGAGCTAAGAAAATAAAGAATTCAAAAATATATCAGGAAAATGCAAATCAAAACCATAAAAGACAGTAACATTACACTGAGTGAAATAAGTCAGATACAGAAAGACAAATATGGTATCACTTATATGGGGAATCTTAAAAAAAGGTGGTACAAATGAACTTATTTACAAAACAGAAGTAGAGTCATGGATGTAGGAAACAAACTTATGGATACCAGGGTGGGGAGGGATAAACTGGAAGATTGGGACTGATGTATACACACTACTATATATAAAATACATAACTAGTAATAACCTGCTATATATAGCACAAGGAACTCAGTACTCTAACGGCCTACGTGGGAAAAGAATCTTAAAAAAAAAAGTGGACATATGTACAACTGATTTAGTTTGCTGTATACCTGAAACTAGTACAACACTGAACATCAACTATACTCCAATGAAATTTTTTAATTTTTAAAAATTTAAAATTTTTTTAGAAAACTACAATGAGATATCACCTCATACCTGTCAGAATGGCTAGCATCAAAAAGAACACAAATAACAAATGTTAGCAACAATGTGAAAAAAGGGGTACCCTTGTAACTGATGGTGGCAATGTAAATTGGTACAGCCACTGTGGGAATAGTATAGTTTTCTCAAAAAACTAAAAATAGGACTACCACATGACCCAACAATTCCACTCCTGGGTATATAAAAAAAAAAACAACAACAACCACCACTAACTCAAAAAGATACATGCAGTACAATGTTCATAACAGTATTATTCATAATTGTCAAGATATGAAAGTAACCTAAGTGTCTATCAATAGATGAATGGGTAAAGATGCAGTATATATACACAATGGAATACTACTTGGCCATAAAAAAAATGAAATTCTGCCATTTGCAGCAACATGGATGGAATAGGAGGGCATAAGTCAGATAGAGAATGACAAATACTGTATGATATCACATATATGGAATAAAAAAATAACAACAAAGTAACGGATAATAAAGCCAATATTCTGTAATAACTGTGGATCTTTATTCTTTTTAAAGATAATCTTTAAAAACTGTATAAAACTTTTTTTAATTAAAAAAAAATTATAAAACAAAACAAAATGGGCTTCTTTGGTAGTCAAGTGGTTAAGAATCCACCTGCCAACGTATGGGTCACAAGTTCAATCCCTGGTCCAGGAAGATCCCACATGCCACAGAATCACTAAGCCTGTGAACCACAACTACTGAAGCCCAGGCGCCTAGAGCCTGTGATCTGCAACGAGAAGCCACTGAAATGAGAAGACTGAACACCACACTGAAGGGTAGCCCCCACTTGCCACAACTAGAGAAAGCCTGTGTGCAGCAATGAAGACCCAATGCAGCCAAAAATAAAATAAATAAATAATCCTAATAAATAAATAAAATATAAATCCAAACCTTGAGGAGGTAAATTGATCTATGTGATACTAAAAGAGTTAGAGGGGAAAAAGAATGAGAAATGGTTGAAGATAGCATTTTAGATTGGAGGTGAAAAAAGGAACCTTAGAAGTAAAAACTGAATTCAGTGAGGGGAAGAGCCATGACTTGAAAAGCATTCCAAGCAGTGGAAATAGCTACTTTCCCAAAGAACAGGATGCTGTATGTTTGTGAATCCCTCATCCTAAGGATGGGGCTTTCTTGGTGGCTCAGATGGTAAAGTGTCTGCCAGTAATGAAAGAGACCTGGGTTCGACCCCCAGGTCGGGAAGATCCCCTGGAGAAGGAAATGGCAAACCACTCCAGAACTCTTGCCTGGACAATTACATGGATGGACGAGCCTGGTAGGCTATAGTCCATGGGATCGCAAAGAATCACACATGACTGAGCAACTTTACTTCTCATCCTAAGAATGTGTAAAACAAGACTAGGCTCCCTCCTTATGGGATGTTGTAGAGGGGCAGCAAAACTGCAGTGAAGAAGAGGCCCAGAGACCATCAAGGGTCTCTTCTAATCCTAACACACTAGACACTCTCATTCACGTTTTTTCCCCAATGAAAATCTCATTATTTAATTAGGAGATTTAGTTAGATAACAGTAGGGCTTTGTTTTTTCCCTCTTGTGACTATAGAAAATAGTAGGGTTTTTTTTTCCTCCTGTGACTATCTATAGTCTATTATTTTTAAAACTTTTGTTCAAAATCAGCAATATAATAAAAAACAAACCAAAAAAAAAGGGTTTAAAACTTAGACCTGGGTTTAAATCCCAGTCTGTAAAACTTGGCAATTTACTTAAGTCTGTGTTTCCTCATTTTTAAAGCTGGACTGATCACTTATCTTGAAGCTTGTTTTAAAGATTACAAACGATACATTTACATGTATCCCTTAGCATGGAGAAGGCAATGGCACCCCACTCCAGTACTCTTGCCTGGAAAATCCCATGGACGGAGGAGGCTGGAAGGCTGCCATCCATGGGGTCACTAAGAGTCGGACACAACTGAGCGACTTCACTTCACTTAGCATGTACCTGGCATATAGTTAGCACTCAAAAACTAGCAACTGCTATGCAATGTAGACTCAGCACAACCAAAAATAAATAAATAATTTTTTAAAAAAAGAATTGAGGTTCTCAGAACTATTTTCTGTTTTCATTTATGTACAATTCTATTCCAACTAAGGCCAATAATCTGAAAAAAAAATTTTTCAAGAGTATGAGTTTGTTAATTAAAAAGGGTAAATTTCGAATGCAGATTTAAGGCTCAATGAAAATAAACAAAATCCAAAATAAACCTCAAAGATGTGAATGGTGCAACATGAATAACATCTTATTGAGAGGAAAGTTTCTAAAACTTTGGAAAGAAAACTGCGAAAACTCTTAAAGCAATATGCATCATTTTAGAGGGATACTTATTACACTTACTGGCAAAGGGCTCTGCTCCTTTCTATGGTCGTTACTTCCTGTTTCCGGCCATGTAGAACCAGAGCCGCTGTTTTGTGAAAAAGTTCAATTGAGCAGGCAGTCAGTTCTGCTAGGCTCCGGATTGCAAATGCATGGATATCCTGGATGGAAAAACAAAACAAAGCATAACAAATTCGAGCACTCGGCTTTTTTTATACAAGAGGAAATGACACCACCTTGCTTCTCCCATACTGAAGTATTCAGTACCTTGAAAGCAACAAAGACTAGTACCTGCCCATCAATAAACCTCTTCTTCTAGAGTTGTTACATAATTTTATAAGCGGGCTCACAGATGTAAAAGAGAGGCTTCCCTGAAGTGTGACCATGTGACCAAGTTTTAGCCAAACGATTAGAAAAAAAGTGTCAGATGTTAGCTCCTGGGAACCTTCTCATGACGCCACACACATGCACCCTTTGTCTCTTTTTCTCCACTCTTTGCATCCTGTAGTTTGGAACTAAGATGCTGGGATCTTGGATCACAAAGTAGAAATTATGGATAGCAGTACAACAAAAACAGAAACTGCTTAGGGCCTTCTCTTATGATACTCACATCTCAAATTTAAAAAAAAAAAAAGCCTTAGTTGTTTTCATTTTACCTCTATTGAATTGTTATTGATCTGCTCAGTGTTTTCTGCTTCCAACTGTTTTTCTCCTTCTTCCTTCTCTTTCAACGGTTTGGCCAGAGATGTCCTGATCCACTCATAGGCTGTATTTCTAGCCTAAATAAGAAAAAGATTACAGTCAGCCCTCTATATCCACAGGCTCCACATCTTCAGAGTTAATCAACCATGGACTGAAAATATTCAGAAAAAGAAAAATCCAGAAAGTTCCAAAAAGCAAAACCCGAGTTTGCCAAATGCTGGCAACTTCAACAGCATTTATATTGCATTTACAACTATATACACACCATTTACACTGTATTAAGTATTATAAGTCATCAAGAGATGATTTAACATATACTAGAAGATGTACATGGGCTATATGCAAATATTACACCATTTTGTATCGGGAAATTGAGCATCCCTGAATTTTGGTATCAACAGGGGTCCCTGGAAGCAGGATACTTCTAAGGTTGTCGAAGGATGGCTGTATAGTCCATCAGCAATTTAATTCAGCTCACCAAGATTACTATGCCTCCACCAGGAACATTTTAGCACAATGGAAGTCAGCATTCTTGTTCTCACCCGAACATACCATCGAACTTCTCAGCGCTGAACTCTTAACATTTATGACCACTCATTCCCTCTTGAATTCTCTAATCCTTGGCTTTTTTTAAACTGAGGTGTAACTTATATAAAGTGCACAAATTTTCAGAGTATGACAGGTTACATGTGTACACATTTATGTTTATGTGACCCAGATCAAGATATAGAATATTCCCATCCTTCTAGAAAGTCCCCCATACCCCTCCCTAGTCAGTACTGCTCAAACCAAATAGCAGTCATGGCTCTCTACTTCTCTCACTCTACTCCCTTCTCTCTCCATAGTCCTAACTCAGTAATTTTAACTATTCCATATCTGCTGCTGACTCCTGAATCCTTATCTCCAGCACTAACTTCTCCTGAAAACAACATATTCCAACTCCTTGCTTGACATACATATCAGGATATCCTATGGTATCTGTATCATGTATAACATGGACAAAATTTAATTAAATTTGTTATCTTTCTCTCCCTACCCCTAATTTTTTCATCTTCTTTTATTCCCTTGAGCTTTAGAAGAACCACCAGTCATCCAAGCCAAAATACCTGAGCCATCCTAGATTCTTCCTTTCCATGCACCAACATGGTCTGATTTTAGCCTACGTATTTCTCCAATCTGCCCCTCCTCTTCCTCTCTGTTACCACCACAGGAGTTTAAATATACTTTATGGCAATAGCACTCTGGTCTCCCTGCTTCCAATTTGGCTCATCTTAAAATCCATTTTCCATAATGGTACCAGTGACCTATCTAAGCCCATAGCGGATTTCTCCGCTTCTCTTCAATGGCTCCCCATCAACTAGATCATGCTCTTTGACATGATCTAAAAAGTGCCCATGATCTACTCTACTTACCTCCCCAGCTTCTCTTACCACTTTTCACTTTATGAACTGATAATAATAACCAATAATGTGCCTGTTCTTTCATGTTATTCCCTTAGTCCAGAGTGTCTTTCCCATTTTTTCCCCTTAAATCAAGGCAACTCAATTTTCTTTCAATTCTCCATCTAAACACTGTCTGCTCCAAGTAACTTTCAAAGACATTCCAGGAGACTGGGGACCTCAACAACCCTTTTATGTATGCCTGCTGCTGCTGCTAAGTCACTTCAGTCATGTCCGACTCTGTACAACCCCATAGACGGCAGCCCACCAGGCTCCTGTGTCTCTGGGATTCTCCAGGCAAGAATACTGGAGTGGGTTGCCATTTCCTTCTCCAATGCATGGAAGTGAAAAGCGAAAGTGAAGTCGCTCAGTCATGCCTGACTCTTAGCGACCCCATGGACTGCAGCCTACCAGGCTCCTCCGTCCATGGGATTTTCCAGGCAAGAGTACTGGAGTGGGGTGCCATTGCCTTCTCCTTATGTATGCCTACAGTCCCCTAAATACCCTTTCAACTTGTTGTTTGGTTGCTAGGTTGTGTCCAACTCTTTTGCAACCCATGGACTGTAGCCCACCAGGCTCCTAAGTCCATGGGATTTCCCAGGCAAGAATACTGGAATGGGCTGCCATTTCCTTCCCCAAGGGTTCTTCCCAACCCAGTGACTAAACCCAGGTCTCCTTGCATTGGCAAGAAGATTCTTTACCACTGAGCCACCAGGGAAGCCCCAGCTTTCTAGTTTCTTGAGTTAATAAGTATGTCTTTCTCTTAATCTAGTCTGACTAAAGTTTCTGTCATTTGCAACTGAGAGAGTCCAAGTTTCTAAGGAAATGTTTACTGTCATTAAATGAGTTAACCCACTTGAGTGACTTTATATAGACAAAATATGTTCAGAGTTGTAACTAAGCAGTAGGAATCCAAAGAAGACCTTGACAGTCATTCCAACTGAAAACTGAGAGAATCGCAGGCTTTATTACAGACATAGTATTAGGGCTGAGCCTTTAAGGATCAACAAGTGGTGCTATAACCAAGGGTACACATGAATGAGCTAGAGTAGAATCTATGTACTCGACATTCACTTCAAGGTTCTTTCCTCTGTAGAACAGGGACTCCCAAAAGTCCCTCAGGTATAATCTGGCTCTGATCTATAACCTTCCCACTACTTATGCATTCAAAATTAAAAAAATAAATAAACAAATTGACTATATAAAGGTTTGGAAGCAAGAAAACACAAGGTGTACTGAGAAAACTGTCAGATAACTGGCAAGGCCAGATAATAGAGTACATTCATTCATTTGTTACAAATATGTAGCACATACTGTTCTAGATGCTGGGAATATAGTGACTAATACAAACTATAACCCTGATCTTTAATCTACTACAAAAGGACAATTAACAAGCAAACATGTAAATGCATGAAGAAAATGAAATGGAGTGCTAAAGAGTGTAGAGTGGGTAAGTAGAAAGCAGATTCCATTGGGGTGGGCAGGAAATCTCTGAGGAGCAATATTTGAGCTGAATTATGAAATGTAAGAGGTGTTAGCCATATAAAATATTTAGACAATGAGAGACATAAGCAGAGGGAAACCAGATTGGTATATTCAAGGAACAGAACCAAGGCCAGTCTGGGAGAAGTGTGATAAAAGATGAGGTTGGGGCGGTGAAATTTATATAGAAGAGAATAGTGAGAGATGAGGCTGTTAAGAATTCTAACAGTTGACGAATAGCCTAAATATACGTGAAAGTCTTTACAATTTCTTTGAGGAGATAAAATGAGAGAAAAAACAGACACTGATTTATGTGAGATGGAAAAAAGAAAAACAGAAATAAGGCCATATAAAACAGAAAGAAAACTGATACTATAAATTTAACATACTTAAGAATCATTTTAGTAGGCATAATATATACTTAAAATAACCTCTCAAGTAATAAATACATTAAGTCACGTTATTACAGTCTATTGTACCAACTCAATGTAATTTATCATCCTTTTCAAAAAAAATACCAACAGTAGCCACCCTCCACACCCAGATCAGTCTGGAACTAGTCTGAGATCTAGACTCATCAGTGCTTGTTGCTGTTGTCAGTTGCTCAGTTGTGTCCAACTCTTTGCAACCCGATGGACTGTAGCCCATAACCTGTCACTCTCCTGTCCATGGAATTCTCCAGGCAAGGGTACTGGAGTTTGCAGCCATTCCCTTCTCCAGGGGATCTTCCTGACCCACGGATCAAACCCAGGTCTCCTGCATTGCAGGCAGATTCCTTACCATCTGAGCCTCTAGGCTCATGCTTAGTCATGTCCAACTCTTTTCGACCCCATGGACTGTAGCCTGCCAGGCTCCTCTGTGGGATTTTTCAGGCAAGAAAACTGGAGTGGGTTGCTATTTCCTTCTCCACTGGATCTTCCCAACCCAGTGATATAACCAGCATTTCCTGCACTGCAGGCAGATTATTTACCCACTGAGCCATTAGGGAAGACCTACAAATTAAAAGGTACTTTTGCGCCTAGCTTCTGCAACAACTTATTTATTTATTTATTTTGCTGAAAAAAAGTGAGGCCTAAAGAAGGAATGGGATTTGCCCACATCACATGTGAGGGTCAGAATAAGAATCAGAATTGTGCTCTCAGATTTTTACTTCATTGCTTTTCCTCTGCATCATACAAACTCTCATATAAATTCCTGGAAATAATCAGGCCCTTATCCTTAATCACTGCTTAAGTCTCAAAACCCAAAATATAAACAATATGAAAACTGCTTTCAGAGAATGACTAGGACTAATAACTTATTATTATAATCTCTTTGAGCAGAGAAACTATGTCTCTTTCATTACTTTTTCCCTAGCACCTAGAAAAATAAATGTTTATTGTAAACATATATTTATTGAACATCTAAATGTATAACACACTGAGATAGCTTCTTCAGGACCATAAACAATGTATATTTACTATGGGCCAGGCACTTTTAAGAGCTCTGTGTGTATTAACACATTAAATCTTTACAGGAACTCTACATTATCCCTGCCTCACAGACAGAGAAGCTGAGGCACAGAGAGATTGAGCAACTTGTTTAAAACTGCACAGAAAGTAAGATGGTAGAAGTGGGATTTTAAGAACAATAAAGCGTATCACAGATCCAGCCTTGAAGAAATTTAACTGTTAGAATGGGAGGTAAGATACACACATTTAAAAACAAGTAAGAACAAATGATAATTTTATGACTGCATCTGCACAGTTAAGTGAATAAAGTGCTACATGGAGTATACATATAGTATGTATACTTTTACATAAGAAGGAGATAAAAAAATATATGTGTTATCTAAAAAAGAAACATAGGAAGGATATGCTGGAAAACAAGAAAGTTCAAAATATAAAAGGAAAGAGGAGAATGGAGTAGATAGGAATTGGGAAGGAGCGACACTTCTGTGTATATTTTTTTGAAGTTTTGACTTGAAAACATGTTAATATTCTACATATTCAAAGATGAAATTAAATTAACAAGAGGAGACAGTAAATAAATCACAAATTTTTTTGTAGATTGGTTTTATAGTAGTATGGGCAAGCATACATTTCAAATGTATTACAGGATAGACCAAAGTAGAAAATGTGGTAATGTTATTGGGAGACAAGAGTTCTTACTGTGAAAGAGACAAATGTAAAACGGGGAGAGGCAAGGAAGAACCCATAAAAATGGACTGAAACTGGGGTTATTGGTATGAACTCATGCTCTCAAAAATAAGTAATGAGTATACACATTTACACACATACATATATTTATGCATACACACAGGGTGGTGCACATGTGTGTAGTTAAACACATTTCCTAGCTCTGCAGCTTCCCAGGTGTCACTACTGGTAAAGAACTTGCCTGCCAACTCAAGAGACATAAGAGTCACAGGTTCGATCCCTGGGTTGGGAAGATCCCCTAGAGGAGAGCATGGCAATCCCTTCCAGTATTGCCTGGAAAATCCCATGAATGAGGACTCTGGTGGGCCACAGTCCATAGGGTCACAAAGAGCTGGATGCGACTGAAGCAACTTAACACACACACACAGCTCTGCCAACAAGCCTAGAAGCAAAGACACCCTAAGCAATGAGCACATCTAGCACCCAAGTTTTGGCTTGAAATAGCAAAAAGGAACCATGGCTCCTTGAATTTCAGGTTGATTCTAAGGAGAAATATGGAAGGCACAAGATCTTGTTATGCCCCAAAGTAAGGAGGTACTCAAAGACTAACAGGGACACATCACACAGGAGTCAGCTTGAAGGACAATTTGAATACCAAAGTAATTAAGGACAGTAATGAATTACAAACCAATGAGGAAAAAAAAAAAAAAGCAACCCATGAGACCATACCAATAACAGATAATAAACAGACAGAAAGAAGGGAAAGTTCTTAACTCTTCAGCAGAATGCTGACAGCCAACTGGAAAATGTGAAGCATGTACTGAGACTGAAACAAATCATCATTTGGCAATCATCACAGTAAAGACTGTTGCATCAAAAATCATGAATAGTTACTAAATCTAGAATGCTAAATTAGCAGGGCATTTGTATGGTCTTAAAAATGTCTCCCCACAGAAAGCTCATTAGTAGCACAGGAACAAAATCATAACCATACTGTAAGAAATCAGACAACACCCCACCAATAAGGGACAGATGGACATCATGTGCCTCTAGATATATTGTACCCTGTGCAGGATATAACATTATTTATGAGCTCTTTCAGCTGAGAATGCATAACCTGACTTTAATCATGAGAAAACATCAGATAACCCTCAAGTAAGGAATACTCTACTTCTATAAAGGGAGAAGGGGCTTGTATTTCTCAAAAAAGTCAAAATCATAAAGAACAAAGAATGGCTAAGGACTATTCCATATTAAAAGAGACTAAACAAACAAAAACAAAGCAAATACAGATTAAGAGAGACAGAGTATGTGACAAAGAAATACAATTTATGATCATGTTCTTGCTCCAACATTAGAGGAAAAAAATGAAGGACATTATCAGGTCATGACAAAACTGGAATGCAGGCAACAGGCTAAATAAAGTATGGTATCAATGTTAAATTTATTGCAGTTAATAATTAGTGTGGTTATGGAAGGGAATATCCATGTTCTTAAGAGACACATATTGAAATATTGAAGAGTACAGGGCTATCATACTTACAATTTACTCTCAAAAAATAGTTCCAGGGACTTCCCTGGCAGTCCAGCAGTTAAGATTCCATGCTTCCACTGTGGAGGGCATGGGTTTGACCCCTGGTTGTGGAACTAAAGATCCTGCATGCCACATAACAGGACCAGAAATAATCCCAATAATAGTTATAACGTGTGTGCATGTGTGTATGAGGGAAGTAGAGAGAAAGGGATAGAAAAGGAGAACACATTTGCAAGCACAAATGATTAAGTAAATGAAGTAAAATGTTATCAGGTACATCTGCATAAAAGGTATATGGATGGCTATTTGTACTATTCTTACAACTTTTTTCTAAGCTGGATATTATTTCCAAAACAAAAACATTATGATCCAAGCTATAAAATGCTACAGACAAGATGAGGGAGAGGAGCTGCTGAGGCGAGGTGCTGAAAGCTTTCTTGGAGAATGCAGCATTTTCACTGGTCATGACAGAGCAATGCGTAACTTTCCTCAAGCATCACATTTCTTACCCTGGGGTATGCAAGAGATGACTCTGATGTCTATTTAATGGCTGTCAGTTCTCCCTGGCCAGGAAGCAATGTGTACCTGCTGCTAACTGATTCTAAGACGTTTCTTGAGATTAGGAGAAGACAGTGAAGAGGCAGGAGGCAGCCCAAGACCCAGAGAATAGTTCCCAAGAGCTGGCACCCTGGCGTAAATGCTAGGCAGTTCCTACTCGGCAAACAATCTCTCCCAACCCACTCTGAGCTCTGACCAAATTCCTTCCGTGCTCCAGTTGTATGAAGACAGCTCAGGCATCACCACCAAAGAGCAAGGTCCAGGCCAAGAACTCTCATTTCCACAAGGTAAATGGTCATTATCTGAGTTACTGGGTTCTGGGAAATGGCTACCTCTAGCTACCTAATTGCAAGGGCCACATGCCATCATCTATGAATCACTCAGAGCCCTGAGAACGTCAACAGAGAGTGAAACCTCAATAGAGAACTAGCCCATTAGTATCACAATGGCTGGTGAGCACGACCAACGAGACTGGAGCCTAATTTAAGCTTTCAGACAAGCAAAGCAATCCATATGAAAACAGGTGAGGATGGCGTTGTGGGGTGGGAGGCGCAGTGTGAGTTTAGCACACTAACCTGTGAAACCAAGAAGCAGACACAAGGTATGGATCTCAGAATGCACTCTTGCTGTTGGTGACATCCTTGACAGGAATTTACAACCTTACATTCTTTATCCATTAAATGTATGTATGTAAAAAATTGAAAATCACAAAAAGGAAAAACTTACCCTGGCAAGTTTTTCTGGTTTGGAGGAGACATGCAGCTGGGAAAATAGCTCTGTTATCTCTTTGGTAAAGTCTTCATCCCCTAGAAAAACAAGTCCCATGTAAAACACTGTACAAAGACTGGAGTGGATCATTGCAGGGGAAGAAAAGAGAAATAGTAGCAGCAGTAGTAGTATTAACAGCAGAAGCGAATTATATGAGCAAGGTGCTTTAGTGCTTACAAAATCCTTTTTAATGTATATTTTATTATGAATTCTTTCAATGGGCTTGTTAAAAAAAAAAAAAGCATCATTATCCCATTTTAGAGATGAAGAAAATAGGGCCTGAAGAGGTTAATTTACATCCCCTAAATCTCATAACAAATTAGGAGTCAAACCTTGGCCTTCCCACCCCCAATCCACAGCCTGTGCTCTCTGTATTACATCCTATAAGCATGAATGGAGAACTGATGAAGGCAGAGTACTAACTGAGTACTACACATGTGCTTCCAAAGAAACTAAATTTAAGTTGGGACATAAAAGATGAGTACAAGTTAGCCAGGAGAATGGCTTCAGGCAGAGAAAACAAGTACAAAGATCCAGAAAGCATAGCAAGAAGTTCCATCTGTTGGCACTGTCCTGATGGAAGAAGGAGAAGAGGGACAGAATGAAGCTAGGAAAGTAAGCAGGATTCAGGTATTAAAGGATGTTATAAACCATGGTGGAGAATTCAGAACTTTTCAAAAGAGAATGAGAAGCTGCTGAATGATTTTAAACAGACAGGTAAATCCAATTAAAATTTTAGAAAGATCACTTTAGCTTCCTGGTAGGAATGGAATGAAAGAGAAACATGAAGGAAGGCAGGAAGGCTTAGGCAATAATGCAGGATCCAGATAAGAATAATGGTAGATAATAAGAAAGGAAGAGGAAAAAGGATTCCAAGATGCTGGAAGGATGGTGAGGAAGCTATTGGAATAAGCTTGATGAGCAATGATGGGGAACATGGAATACTTAATACCTGAGAAACATGCAAGCAAATAGGTGAGTCAAGATCAACAACAATCAGCACATCCAAACAAATGACAGGAAACATTGTTTCTCTCTATTCATCTAAATCCTAGCCAACCTCCTCTCTGAAGCACAGCCCAAGTGTTTTCTGCACCAAAGACTACAGAGAACTCTTGTATACAGAAATCTCCTAGTACTTACAATCTGTGTGAGTATCTCTCATCAATCACTAGTTCATGGTTACCAAAGCAAATTATTACTGCTTCATACCTGCTTTCCTCCCCAAAATCCTTAGGGGGAAGAAAATCTGCCTTGATTCTTCTCTATCTGCTATTCTTTTGTCTTCCCTTGGGATTCAAGGCAGAACATTCAAGTCATTTAGTGATCCCAGGTATAACACAGTTTGGGAAAAACTGATCTCACTCAACGATACAACTGTGACCTTTGTAACTTGTTTAAACAACTCCTAATCATATCCTACTAAAAATTTGACTCTTAGCAGGGGATTTTGTTTTCCCAGCAAAGCTCTAAATTATTTGGGATCAAGGGATGAATGTGCATCCAAGTGGGATGCAAGCATCTCAAAGAGTAAGTGTAGGAGGGGAAAAAAAATGACTTTTACTTATAGCCATTTATCCCACTCTTTAAGAAGTTATTTTCTAAGATACACTTTAGAATGTAAATAACGTATTATTATGGGTACATGTTTATAATTTATACATATTCAAATATATATATATATATATATATAGGGTCTAAGTGCTCAAAAAACTTTTACTGCTGAAGGTTAATCAAAAAATGTTTGTATTTGCAATATGTACAGACCTGGAAAGTATTAGGCTTAGTGAAATAAGTGAAACAGAGAAAGATAAAAACTATGTTATCACTTATATGTGGAATCTAACAAATAAAACAAATGAGTATTTTTTTAAAAAGATAAAATCAGGGGGGAAAATGGAGATCTTTGTCATGTACTCCCCATCAATTTGAGCATAAAAAGCAGTTGTTGTATTAGAACAAGAGTACACAAAGACAAAAGGAAGACTGGGTTGGTGCTTTGGGGGAGACTCAGAAGAGAGGCTGGCACCACAAGCAGGAAGTCTCCTACAAAAATGAAGGGATCAGGTACATAAGATAGAAGGGCAAAGGCTACGGATGCTGACAGAAACTGAAGATGATCAACATCACCAGAGTCAGGCTCTGTGGTTTTCTCTCCCCTATCCTACCATCACTTTTTTTTTTTTAAACTTCATTGAGATATAATTAAATACCAAGGTCAGTGTTGCGTTCTCAACCAGAATCACTAGGGAGGTCTGTTGGAAAGGGTGGCATGCAGCACTCCAATGCTATCTTTGAAGAATCCTGATTTCTGGCAAACAGGTAGGGAATAAAAATATCAGACACAAATCCATCTGTTTAGAAATTCCTCTGAATGGTATTTAAAATCAGGATTTTTGATTACTACACAAAGTGAGACGTTGACTCAATTAAACAAATACTGTTAATGGTATTATGTACCGCTGCTGCTACTGCTAAGTCGCTTCAGTCGTGTCCAACTCTGTGTGACCCCACAGACGGCAGCCCACCAGGCTCCCCGTCCCTGAGATTCTCCAGGCAAGAACACTGGAGTGGGTTACCATTTCCTTCTCCAGTGCATGAAAGTGAAAAGTGAAAGTGAAGTCGCTCAGGCTCCTCCGCCCATGGGATTTTCCAGGCAAGAGTACTGGAGTGGGGTGCCATTGCCTTAACCTAAATTAAGTTCATAAAATAACCAGGAATTGATTAGGAATAATGGAGCAACTTAAGCAAATCAAAAATCAGTTTATAGGTGTCCTGCTAAGTGAGACTTTGAAAATGAAGATCTTTATTTATTTACTTCTGCCATTCTAATAACGAAAATAATAGCCACTGTTTGTTGAGTGTTTACTATGAGCCACACCTTAAACATAACATTTCATTTAGTTATGAGAGGGATTAGCCACCTCTACTTATAGTTAAGGAAACAGAAGTTCAGGGTTTAGTAACTTCCCAAAGTCACAAGGCTTAATAAATGGCAGATCTTGATTTAGAACCCAGGTCTAACTCCAAAATCCATCCTTTTATCTACCATGCTTACTGTCTTCTCAGTATATCAAGACAGCTTTAAAAATTCATATTCAAGGACCATTTTGTATCAGGACTCTTTACACAGAGTAAGATGTTATATAAATATTATTTATTTAGCAAGGTATTATATAACCAGACGATTGGTTTAAGATGTGGTACACACAGGGTTCTGAGATAACCTAGAGGATGGGGTGGGAGGCAGGGGGGAGACAGGAGGGGACATGTGTATACCTATGGCTGATTCATGTTGATGTATGGCAGAAACCAACACAACACTGTAAAGCAATTAGCCTCCAATTAAAAATAAATAAAATATATTCCACATCACCCATGAAAATTACCACAGACCAGAATAAATCCCTGCCCAATATTCATTAATTAATACCCCATCAGGTAGGAGGCCATAGAAGAAAAAAATCTATGCTATCAGCTTACATTGAGACAGGGCATATTGTGCCTTGCCCCAACCCTTGTAACACTCCCAATCTGCTGGTTAAAAAACCTAATGGTAAAAGTTAGAGATTTGTAAAAGACTGGAGATCTATCAATGCTATTATTCTTTGCCATTTTATAGTGCCAAACCCCCATACTTTACTGTCCCATATTTCTAAAATAGTGACTTGTTTTCTGTGATAGATCTCTATAGTGCATTCTTCAGTATCTCTGTACATTCTGGTGACCAATATCGTTTTGCCTTCATCACGTGGAATGAACAGTAATATATACGGACTCTAATGCCACAGGGCTATGCTGAAAGCCCCACTTATTTTCCCAGATATTAAAAGCTGACCTTGATGATCTAGATTTTCTTCACAAGTCAGTTCTAATACAGTACCTAGACCATTTGCTGCCATGTTCAAGTTCTTTGATAAATAGCCAACAAGATACCCTGTACTTACTTCAGAAGCTAGTTTCAAAGGTACATAAAGTGTCCAAGGAAAAATTATAATTTTGCAAGACTAGTATAAAATATTTAGGACATATGATGGTTATATATGTACTGATATCTACATACGTACTGCACATAAACACGCTACATCCTTCCCACTCAAATGCTGGATTTCCATATTACCTTTCTTCTCTTCCTCCTCTTCCTCACAGAGCTCTGCTAGGGAAAACGCTTCTTTGAGTTGCTCCAATTCAAGTTTTAGAGTCTTTAACTCTTCTCCACTCAGAGAATTAAGAATAGACTTCACCTGAATTGATATAATAAGCATGAGAAAGAAAAACATTCTCAAATGCAGAACAGGTTATAGACCATAGTAAAATTAAAATTATGAATTCATAAGCTCTTAAGAACCTTAACACAAGAGGAAAGATAGAGAGAATTTGTGCTTCCAAAAACAATATAAACCACTGCAGCCATACCACCCTGAATGTATTTCATCTCATCAAAAATGATATAAACTAGAAATGTACAGAAATTAGTGCTTAACTCAGCTTAAAAATTAGGAGAATATGAAATAGTCTTGAATCAATTAAAAGCTAACAGGTAACTAAATCCAAATTGGCATCTTAAGCCAAAGAAACTTATAAAAAGAAAAAAAGAACAAGATGAAGGACAAATAATACATGTACTATTAAGACATCTTTGTTAATCTGTCCATTTGTCTTTAAAAATTTAGAGAAACAACACTTGACTCATTCTTTTCTAGTAATTAATTCAAATATTAATTTGTTTGTTTTGGCATAGTATTTTCAGAGTGTCTCAAGCCTCTACCTGACATACATTTCATTTTCCAACTGCACAAAGGAAGAGAGATTATGCAGTGTGCTTTTGCTGGAAGACTACCCCAGATGAAATTTTTAGTTTGGAATTACCTTTATTTCACTTTCTCGAGAGAGCATCTCCAGAGCTTCTAGATGTGAAAGGCCTTGAAATTCATCAAAGAGTAGCCCATAATGAGTTTTCTTGTCTGTTTCCATGGTAACCTCATTGGAAGTCCATAGTTCTTCTTTCTCCTTTGCCTCTCGTAAAACCTGAAAGAGAGGTGGAGGCATTATACTGCAATACATAACAAAAGCTTAAGGATGAGTTTTGAAAGTCTAGGGAAGCAAAACTGAGATGAATAACACTGCTCTTTCATTATGGAACTGTGATTCAAATCAGATAGGCTCAGGAGCTGCAGGGAAAATAGGATCACATAATTTGCTCCAACACAGGGTAAATAACACCCTAGGAACCAAGTGTTTTTCTGAACGTGGTTTTTACTATTAATCTAATAAACAACCCTAAAAGGGCTTGGCATCTTATACTGCATTGAGAAGACATTCTGAGGGAAGGAAAGAGGAGGAAAAAAAAAAAGAACTGTGCATTTTTCTAAGCATTAGGGCTGTGCAGCCCCTTACAAAAAAAAAAAAAAAACTTTAATTTAAAAAAAAAATCACTAAAATGTCCTCAAAAGGAAATACTAACAAGGTCCCAAGTTAACACAGGCAAAAATACAGATCAAAATAGAAACAGAAAGTAAACAGATAAATGCAAATAGTACCTGAGACAGTGTAGAAGTCCGGTTCATCAGACCCTTGGTTCTTTTAAATCCAGGATCCCCTTCTGCTATTACATCCATTGTCTTTTTTCCAATGAATTCTAAGGCATCCAAACCCCCACTGATAACACTCTTTCCCTAGGAAACACATGCAACCTCATCACAATAATGTTGAAGAAAGACACCTGCATGTTTTGATCACGTAAAATAGTGGACAACAATATCAACTGGCAAGAAAGTGGGGCAACTAAAACAATCATACTGCACTTATGGGAATGTAAAGCAGTATACCCACTTTGGAAAACTAAGAGTATGTCTGAATATATCAATATCCTATGACCTAGCAACTCTACCCATGGTTAAAAACTCAAAAAATTGTGTAGAGGTTCATCAAAAGACACACACAAATGCTCACAGGAGTACTATTATAAAAGCTAAAAACTGAAAACCACCTCAACACTTGCCAACTCTGGAATGAGTGTTACACAGTCACTCAGTGAAGCACAACAAAGAAAATGGAATGCACCACACAGCTATACCATGAATAGATTATACAAACATAATAATGAATGAAAGAAACCAGATACAATAGAGTACATTCTTTATGATTCTTTATACAGCAAGCAAACTTAATGTATGTTGGTAGAAGACAGAACTGTAGCTACCTTAGAGGGCAAGAGAGGGAGGCATACAAGACGGGGAGACAGCACAGGGAGACGTGCTATACCCCCTGCTGTTTCTCAGTCTGAATACGTGCACACTGTGAAAATTAAAACTGAACCCTTATGATTTCATTTTCCTGAATATAGATTATACTAAGTAAAAAGTTAACAAGTACCAACTATTGTCATGCAAGAGATAGTAAGCTTCCTATACAATCCTTTCAAAAATGTTTCTAACCATCTATGGCTTTATAAGTATTCATCATAAGCATCTCATTTTCCCTTCCTCTAAAAGATGTAATTATGAGAAAAATATTTTTGTAAAGCAGAAAGGTTTTTCTAGGACCAACAAACTAAGAATTCTTAGTCCATAAAATATTATGTACATTTCCTCTCCATTACTCATCTCCTCCTCCCTCTTTTACTTCTAAGTTTTTCAACTAGCTCTCACTCTACACTTAAAATCAAAGTGAATGATCTTCAGCAATCTGAACTCCCATAAGAGTAATCATTCCCCATGACTTTTAAGGAAAAAGAAAGAGAGAGAGACAAAACCCATTATAATCATGGAAGGAAGCAGGCCACCTTGGCAATTTTACTCACTGTGCTCTGAACAGCAGTAGAGATGGTCGAGAATACCCCAAACGGCCCACTCATTGGAGAGGAGTTCCCATTCTCTTTGGCATTAGTCTCTCCTATAGTAGGGAAGGGATGTGTAAAAAGGGACAGTCCATAAATAGGTTTGCTTTATTAGCATCTTGGCAAGAATACACAGAAGAACTGTGCAAAAAAGATCTTCACGACCCAGATAATCATGATGATGTGATCGCTAATCTAGAGCCAGACATCTTGGAATGTGAAGTCAAGTGGGCCTTAGAAAGCATCACTACGAACAAAGCTAGTGGAGGTGATGGAATTCCAGTTCAGCTGTGTCAAATCCTGAAAGATAGTGCTGCACTCAATATGCCAGCAAATTGGGAAAACTCAGCAATGGCCACAGGACTCGAAAAGGTCAGTTTTCATTCCAATCCCAAAGAAAGGAAATGCCAAAGAATGCTCAAACTACCACACAATTGCACTCATCTCACATGCTAGTAAAGTAATGGTAAAATTCTCCAAGCCAGGCTTCAGCAATACGTGAACCGTGAACTCCCTGATGTTCAAGCTGGTTTTAGAAAAGCCAGAGGAAACAGAGATCAAATTGCCAACATCCGCAGGATCATTAAGAAAGCAAGAGAGTTCCAGAAAAACATCTATTTCTGCTTCACTGACTATGCCAAAGCCTTTGACTGTGTGGATCATAAGAAACTGTGGAAAATTCTGAAAGAGATGGGAATACCAGACCACCTAACCTGCCTCTTGAGAAATCTGTATGCAGGCCAGGAAGCAACAGTTAGAACTGGACATGGAACAACAGACTAGTTCCAAGTAGGAAAAGGAGTACGTCAAGGCTGTATATTGTCACCCTGCTTATTTAACTTATATGCAGAGTACATCATGAGAAACGCTAGACTGGAAGAAACACAAGCTGGAATCAAGATTGCCGGGAAAAAATCAATAACCTCAGATACGCAGATGATACCACCCTTATGGCAGAAAGTGAAGAGGAACTAAAAAGCCTCTTGATGAAAGTGAAAGAGGAGAGTGAAAAAGTTGGCTTAAAGCGCAACATTCAGAAAACAAAGATCATGGCATCCGGTCCCATCACTTCATGGCAAATAGATGGGGAAACAGTGGAAACAGTGTCAGACTTTATTTTTTGGGGCTCCAAAATCACTGCAGATGGTGAGTGCAGCCATGAAATTAAAAGACGCTTACTCCTTGGAAGAAAAGTTATGACCAACCTAGATAGTATATTCAAAAGCAGAGACATTACTTTGCCGACTAAGGTCCATCTAGTCAAGGCTATGGTTTTTCCTGTGGTCATGTATGGATGTGAGAGTTGGACTGTGAAGAAGGCTGAGTGCCGAAGAATTGATGCTTTTGAACCGTGGTGTTGGAGAAGACTCTTGAGAGTCCTTTGGACTGCAAGGAGATCCAACCAGTCCATTCTGAAGGAGATCAGCCCTGGGATTTCTTTGGAAGGAATGATGCTGAAGCTGAAGCTCCAGTACTTTGGCCACCTCATGCAAAGAGTTGACTCATTGGAAAAGACTCTGATGCTGGGAGGGATTGGGGGCAGGAGGAGAAGGGGACGACAGAGGATGAGATGGCTGGATGGCATCACGGATTCAATGGACGTGAGTTTGAGTGAACTCCAGGAGATGGTGATAGACAGGGAGGCCTGGCGTGCTGCGATTCATGGAGTCACAAAGAGTCGGACATGACTGAGCGACTGAACTGAAATGAATTTTTTTAAATCAGATCTTACCTCCAACATATAAGGCCTTAGCATTTTTCAAGAATTTTAAACCATTTGCCTATTTAAAATATAAGCTAAGGCAACTTTTTTTCATTTTCATTTCAAAACAAAATCCAGTCTTTTGAACAACCTACTGACTATATATAAGAGACAACATGATTTTCTGCACAAGGTAAAACCACAGGGTCAGAAAACAGATCAGTGGTCACTGAGAGTGAAGAACTGGTGGAGGGGAGTGACTACAAAGGGGCATTCGGGTGCGGGGGGTGTAAAAATATTCTTGTCTCCTGTCTATACAGATATAGGAAATATTCTACAACTGAATAATCACAATGGACTATGATTACACAGTGTAAAGAGGACTGAATGTTTGTCAAAATACATAAAACTATAAACTGTTGGTCCTCTGTTCTGTGGATGTCAAACCTGTGGATTCTCATTTTATATAAAGGACTTGAGCATCTGAGGATGTTGGTATCCATTGGAGGGCTCCTGGAACCAATCCCCATGGATATTACAGGATGACTATACCTAAAGAGAGCAAACTTTATGTAAATTATTAACTCAATAAATCTGATTTTTTTAAAAATCCAGGCTATTTTAAACTTTATCCTAGAAAATTATGCTTCTTCATTAGATTCAGATATGCATTAAGGAGATTTTTTTTTTTAATCTGTACTATTAACACTAAAATCTCTTATAGGAGATCAACAAATAATCTACTGTAGGGAGGACTTTTGCTTCCAACTCTGATGGATTATCTGATGTCAGACTTGCCCTTCTACCACAGCATCTAGAAAAGTGGACAAAATATAAAGAACAATTATCTCCAGATACTAGACAACAGACTATACTGGACTATGGTTCAGGAGAGACAAGAAAAAAATGAAGAGAATTCTGATTGGTTTGCTTTTCAGACCACAGCACAAGGAAGGGAAACCCAAGCAGAGCATGGTAGTCTTACTAAGTGGAAGAAACAGGCAGGAAAGCTGAAGCGCCTGGAATTTGCAGGTCAGAGTACAAGTATACCTCATTTTATTGCACTTTACTGCATTCTTCAGATAATGCTTTTTTTTTTTTTAAACAAACTGAAGGTTTGTGTAACCCTCCATTGTCAGATAATGGTTAGGATTTTGCATTAATGAAGTATTTTTTAATTATGTACACTCTTTTTAAGATATAACGCTACTGCACATTTAATAGTTTATAACACAGTATAAAATTTTACATATGCTTGAAAACTAAAAAAAAATTGTGAGACTCGCTTTATTGCAATATTCACTTTATTGAAGTGGCCTGAAACTGAACCCACAATATCTTCAGACTTTACTGTACTGGAGAAGAGGGAGCTACAGAGGTAAAGATTTCCAGCTATCTACACAGGCATGCCCTTGAGTCTTGGGCTGAATACTAAGCTATTTTTATATTGGAAGACTCCATGATACTGGGCAAAGAATGACCATGAAGCTGTAAACTAAACAATGCCCAAAGCTCATGCTAGGCTGAGATATTTGACTTCCAAACAATCAAGTAGACAGACCTAGTTTAACACCTAGAAATTAGATAGAAACCTCAGAAGTGTTAGAGGCTTAGTAGCTAAGCTAAACTAGGCTACCCTAATTCACCCTAAAGCAGCTTAGAATGAAGTCTTAAAAAGATCAACCTAATCTACAAATGGGCTTCCCTGGTAGCTCAGCTGGTAATGAATCCACCTGCAATGCAGAAAACCCTGGTTTGATTCTGGGTCGGGAAGATTCCCTGAAGAAGGGATAGTCTACCCACTCCAGTATTCTTGGGCTTCTCTGGTGGCTCAGGCGGTAAATAATCCACCTGCAATGTGGGAGACCTGGGTTCGATCCCTGGGTTGGGAAGATCCCCTGGAAGAAGACATGGCAACCCACTCCAGTATTCTTGCCTGGAGAATCCCCATGGACAGAGAAGCCTGGCAGACTACAGTCCATGGGGTTGTAAAGAGTCAGACATTACTGAGTGACTTAAGCACACACACAAGCTACAAATATCTTCACTGCCCTCCAAACAAAACTCACTCCCTTTCAAAGACAACAAAATCCACTCAACTATGTAACATTTTTAATTTCCAGCATCAAAGAAATGAAAAATGTGATCCATAACCAAGAAAAAATACTAGTCAACAAAAATAGACTCAAATGTCAGAGATGACAGTATTAGCAGACAGGGACACTAAAATAAATACATCAGAAGGTGAGAAATGGAAAATTCAAAGAAAAAAGAAACAAATGGAATTTCTAGAGTTGAAAATATAATGAAAGTGAAACTGAACATCATTCAGTCGTGTCCGATTCTTTGCGACCCCATGGACTGTAACCTGCTAGACTCCTCTGTCCATGAAATTCTTCAGGCCAGAATACTGGAGTGGGTAGCCATTTCCTTCTTCAGGGGAGCTTCCCAACCCAGGGATGGAACCCAGGTCCTTTTAAAAGTCATTGAGTGGACTTAATAGCATTAAACACAGCAAAAGATTAGCAAAGCCACAACAAAAACTATGCAAACTGAAGGACAGGAAAAAAAGGCTTAAAAAAATGAACCAAACTTTAGTGACAGTGCAACAATACCAAAACTAACACATTAAAATATTTTTTCAAGCCACAACAGATTCATATTCAGCTAACTTTTATTAGACTCTTACTCAACTGTACCCAGCAAAAAGCTAGGCAATTTTTACATTCTATATTTATGGTTTTATTTAATGTTTATAACAGTCCTCTGCAATATAAAATGTTGCATAAATAATGAAAAATATACACCTAAGTGGTTAAAGGACATACATCTCTGTCAGTCAAAGATTTCAAGTTTCCTTTCTCATCAGTCCCATGATGTCCTGAACATCACACTCCATAAACATCTACTGAAGAAATGAGCTGAACTATTCCATTTCAATCTATAATTTTAGGCTGTAACATTTCCATATACTGACCTGTTGCATACTGGACTTCTGTTGAAATTTCACTAGGACTAGGGATTCCAAGGGAAGTCTCTGCCTTCTCAATGACATTTGAAATACCTTGTCCTGATGAGAAAAATGATAACATTTTCATATTTGAATATTATTTGCAATTAGCCACCAAAACTTAAGAAACAAACCAAAATTTAAACCCACAGATTTTAAAATTCATTACAAGACTTTACTTTGACCTTATATAACTGATCTTGGGGAGTTTATCCTTATCCCCTCCCCCCCAAAATTGATTATCACTAAATAGTTTTATAATTCCTAAATGTCAACCTTCTAATGAAAATTACAAATTTTAGTGGCAATATAAATCAGCCCATCATTCTAATGCATCCTCAAACTATAAAGCCTCTGTATAATCATGGAAGAATAATAAACTCATTTTTAACACAGATCTGTAGCAAAATATGCACAAGAATTAACAAAATGACTGATGACCTTACCTACTGTGGCTACTGTAGCTGAGGCTGAGGAGAGCAAGGACTTGCCCCAACTGCCCCAATAGCCCCATCCGGACTGAGGTACATCTTTGGAAACAATCTCCTATTTTTCCCAGTAGCGAGAAAAACCAAAGGCAAAGAAAAATGGAAAAATTAGAGGAAAAGTCAGAGTGCATACACAGGGTAGCTAATTACTGGCCAAAAGTATGGCTGAACAAACACATACTATGTGGCTCAAGAAATGTATTGACTGACAGATGTACGTTACCGGCATGTAAGCATCAAACAGCAAAGGCAACTACTCATAAGCATTTATAGAACTGAGAAAATTTAGTGTTTTATGGTTATAAAAGGAAATAAATACGTATAATCCCAATTTGATATTGATTCCATATTCCTTTTAGCACCAATATTTTTTAATCTCAGTGTTTTAATAGATACTCTACTTTGCCTGCAGCCTGTGATGCCTGAACAGGGAGAACTTCTGTCTCAAGGTCACTGGAAGGTTTGGACTCTGGTCTTTTCCGAGTAGCAGCTACAGGTTCTGATTTACTCTCTGACTTGGCACTTTGGTCAACTGACTCAAAATTCTTGACTGGCTCACAGTTCTCATCTTCACGGATGGGAGTTGCTTCAGTTATCACTGCAGTCTCAAGATCATCTTTATTCGACATGATTATATCATTGCCTGGTAAAATAAAAGCCCCACCCCAAAAAATTAATTATAGGCTTTTACTTGTTAAAAACATTTTGAGATTATCACTCAGTCACATGCAGGTGTAAGAAATAATAGAGCTTTAATATACTCTTCATCCAATTTTCCCCAAGGTAACAGTTTGCAATAGCAAACACAATAGCATTTCTTTTTTTTTTTTTTTTGAGTTCTACTTTTATTATTTTTCTTTTTTTTACTTTATTTTACTTTACAACAATAGCATTTCATAACCAGGATACCGATATATACCATCCCCTGATCTAACTCAAAATTTCACCAGCTTTATACTCATTCGTGTGAGCATAATTACTTCTATGAAATTTTATCACATGCACAGATTCATGTAATCATTATCACAGTCAGGATACAGAATAATTCAATTATAACGATCCCTTGTGTTTTAGCTATCTTTAGCCACTCCCACCCACCTCCTAACCCACAGCAATCACTGATACTCTCCATCTCTATACTTTTGTCATTTCAAGATGTTATATAAATGCAGTCATACAGCATGTAACCTTTTGAGATTGAGTTTTGTTTACTCAGCAAAAGTCCCTCAAGATCCACGCAAGTTGTTGCATTAGTAGTTTCTCCCTTTTTATTGCTGAGTAGTGTTCCTTGGTATGGATGCATCTCAGTTGTTTCACCATTCACCTGTTGAAGGATGCCCGGGCTGTTTCCAGTTTAGGCCTATTACAACTAAAATGCCTATAAACATTTATATACAGGTTTTTATGGGAATATAAGCTTTCATTTCAGTGCATGAAATGATCAGTGCATGCTTAATTTTGTAAGAAGCTGCCATACTCTTTTCCAAAGTAGCTGAACTATTTTACATTTCTACCAGCAATATACGAGGAATCAAGTTTCTTTTTATTCTCATCAGCATATGGCAGTGTTATTTTTTATTTGAACCACTCTGATATAGGTGCGCTAATATGGGTTTAAGCTTTATGTTGCATTTCTCTAATGGCTAATGATACTGAACATCTTTTCATGTGCTTGCCATCTGTATATCCTCTTCAGTGAAACAGCTATTTTTATCTTTTGTTTGCTTTCTAATTGGACTTTTTTTACTGTTAAATTTTAAGAGCTCAATTCAAGTCCTTTGTCAGATATGTGGTTTGTAAATATTTTATTCCAGTTTGTAGCTTATCTTTTCAACCTCTTCATAGTTTTTCACAGAGCAAAACTTTTTAGTTTCAATGAAGTCCAATTTATTAACTTTTCCTTTAACTGACATTTTTTAAAAAACCTTATTAGTTATTAATCATCCCTACCTCAATTTTTCAGAGAAGATTATGAAATCTCAGCTCTCAGGATAAGATTTACATCACGCCAGCTTTTGAATAGCAAAGTTAACCAATTCAATTTCTTCCAGAAGTACAGATCTTTAGCGATTAAAGCAAAGATATTACTGATGTATTTACAAACAGGAGATGCTGGTTTCTGAGATAACAAAGTATCACCAGGGAAAGAAAAAAAATGCATTTCACACAGACACACACACACCCAGACCTTAAGTATATATAAGCACATATCCTGTACCTATATATACTGACCACAGGCTTTCCTGGTGGCTCAGCTGGTAAAGAGTCCACCTGCAATCCAGGAGACCCAGGTTCAATCCCAGGGCTGGGAAGATCCCCTGGAGAAGGGAATGGCAACCCACTCCAGTATTCTTGCTGGAGAATTCCATGGACACAGGGGCAGTTCATGAGGTTGCAAAGAGTCAGAGGAGACTAACCCCCCCACACACAATCTAATCACATAATTAGATCCAATCCATCAATGCCATCAAAACATTTCTAACATACTAAAAATGAGAGACATAATAACAACTAAGGCAGCCTGTAAATAGCACTATAATTGAGGTACACAGAAAATTTTTAAAGGACAGGCAGCAAGGAAAAGTATGTGAGAATCAGGAAATAACATTCAACTTTAAATACCTTTAAAAAGCACACAACAGTGATCACAAACTGGAATTCTGAGTTCCAAATCAAGCCTACAGAGGTTTTTGTTTGGCCTGCAAAGTGTTTAACACTTTTTTATACTAATTGGTTAACATTTAAAAATCAGACTTCATATTCCAATAGAAATCTCCAACTTCCTTTGTAAAACTGAACAATTTGACAACACTGGGCCCACATTCAACTCGGTAATAACTAGCTCATGCCATGGAGAAGGCAATGGCAACCCACTCCAGCACTCTTGCTTGGAAAATCCCATGGATGGAGGAGCCTGGTAGGCTGCAGTCCATGGGGTCGCTAACAGTCGGGCACGACTGAGCGACTTTACTTTCACTTTTCACTTTCATGCATTGGAGAAGGAAATGGCAACCCACACCAGTATTCTTGCCTGGAGAATCCCAGGAACAGAGGAGCCTAGTGGGCTGCCGTCTATGGGGTCGCAGAGTCGGACACGACTGAAGTGACTTAGCAGCAGCAGCAGCTCATGCCAAATATTTGCTGGGATCTTTTAGACAGGGTAGTGCTCTCTAGATCCCCATGATCTCCACCCAACTCCACTTGACTCATTTATGTTACCTGAGTAGCCTTTGTAGGCATCTGAACTTGCCTTAAAGGCATCTGCCTTAAAGGGCACTTAGGATTTTGGTCTTTTTTAATTTTTTTTTTTAAATTACAAAAGCATGATAACACATTTACAGGAGACTTGGAAAAACTGAACAAGGTTACATATGGATCCACTATATATTACAATTATTTTTTTTAAGTAAATAAACTAAGATTTTTAGTTGGAGTTTCAATATAAAACTCTCAAAAATTAATACAATGAATATACAGAGAAATGGATATTAATAGAATGAATACACAGAGAAATAGAAGGATATTAATAGAATGAATATCCACTAATAGAATGAATTAGAGAAATGAATATCCATTAATAGAATGAATATAGAGAGAAACAGAAGGTCTACTACCTGAAAAGCATTGTGAACCAAACCAACATAATTAAGATTTATACAATTTTCACATAACAGTAGAATGCAAATTCTATTCAAATTCCTAAGGACTATGAACTACTATCCAAAAAATACAGAAGGCTTCACAAATTTGGGAGTCATTCTTGAGCAGGGCCCCTGATAATCTTCTTTGGGTGGTTCCAATTTTAGTATATGGGCTGCCAAAGCCAGCACAAGGGCACTTAGGATTTTGACAGATCAAGACACCAATGAGAGAATTCAAGGGTGTGGAAACAACACAAAGGAAAGCTCAAAGGTCTGAGATATGAAAGTGTGGAATGCAAACAGATAGCAGAAGTAGTTATTATGAGAAGGAGAATGATGGGGAGGCATAAAGCTAGAAAGATAGATTTATATAACATCATAGATCCTAGACCATAGAGTATATGATATACCATACATTATATGATACATTATACACTTCTAAAATATAAATGAAATCAGTCCTGAATATTCATTGGAAGGACTGATGTTGAAGCTGAAACTCCAATACTTTGGCCACCTGATGCGAACAGCTGACTCATTTGAAAAGACCCTGATTCTGGGAAAAATTGAAGGCGGGAGGAGAAGGGGACGAGAGAGGATGAGATGGTTGGATAGCATCACCAACTCAATGGACATGAGTTTCAGTAAACTCCGGGAGTTGGTAATGGACAGGGAGGCCTGGCGTGCTGCAGTCCATGGGGTTGCAAAGAGTCAGACACGACTGAGGGACTGAACTGAACTGAACTGTATGACAAGTTTTGGGGACTGGGAATTAATTTAAGACAATTTCTGCCTACTTACAGGGGCCTAACAGGAAAGGCTACAGAGTTGGTATTTTTGTTGTTTTAATTAAATTATTTATTTAGGCCACACAGCGTGGTTTGTAGGATCTTAGTTGCCCTGGTCCCCAGTCCGAGGCAGTGAGGGTGCAGTCTTAATCACCGGACTACCAGAGAACTCCCAGAGCTACACAGTTCTTGCACAAAGTTCCACCAATGTTTCCTGTAGCTGAATACACATATTTACTTTTTCTTTTACCATCTTTTTGCTATCCGTGTGCTCTTGCCAAGCTACAACACACAGTGATATGTACTTAACAACACATTAGATGTTATATATAGTATACAGTAATATAATGGGCTGTGGAGTTAGGCTGACACTCTTCCAACTCTATACCTGAGTGACTGTGAGATTAGTCACCTATCTGCGTCTCTGCTTCCACATCTGTAAAACCTACATGCCAGACTTCCTAGAAAGACAAAACGACCCGGTGGACGTGAAGGGTTCGGAACAGAGGCTGACACATAATCACTCACGTACTAACAGCAGCTGTTAGTACGAAGTGGTTGCCTGGAACATTACTATCTACTAAAATAACCACTTGTCTTGAGACGGACAAAATCTGCTCTCCCTTCTCCCCGATTACAAGAACAGGTGCCCAACGGGAGTTCTGGCGTAAACCTGGGCTCCGAAGTTCTCCGACGCTGACAACGACGAGAATTCCTCACACGGACTTAGCGTTTCAATAACCAAAGGACTTCCGCAGCCTCAGCATCCACCGCGAGGGGCCAGTCGGCCAGCCCCAAGCTGCTTCCTCCCGCTCCGCGACGACCCCGGGACCCCACACCCGGCCCGCCTCCTCCGGGAAAGCCCCTCACCCAAGCCGCCTCCTCCCTCACCGCCGCCACTGCCTTCTCCGACAAGCTGCTCCTACTGCCCCGGAAGTCCTCTTTCAGGGTGGAGACGGCCTCGCTTAACCGAGAGAACTTCCGGGTCAAGCAGCAGCTCCGGCCGGAAGGAGCTCGGCAAGCGTCTGGTGAGTGATGGCTAGTTGGGGGTCGTTGTAGGGATTGTGGAGGGGTTAGTGGGGCTGCCGAGACGTGGGTTTGAACCGGTGGGTTAGGGTACGAGGTGAAAGAAGCTGGAGTATCCGTGGCCGTTTTGCAAGCCTAGCCTGGGCTGCTGCAGGCATTCGGCCATCGTATATTTACTGAGCTCCACCTACCTGCCAGACACTTCTCTGGGCTTTTGGGACACTGTGGTTTACGAGGGACTGTGGCTTTGTGCTCAAGTAGTTGACAGCCTAGTGGAGGAAACCGACCATAAACAAGTTTACAAGCAAACACGGTTATCTAAGATGGTAGTGCGTGCTCTAAAGAAAATTAAGCAGAACAAAGTGATGGAACGAAGCGAAGGGTAAATCTTATGAAGAGCTGCTGAAGAGTATTAGGAGCAGAAGGAATAGCAACTGCAAGGGCCGTATCATGGGAACAAACTGAGCCGGTTTAAGGAAAAGGCAACGGGCCACTGTGAGTGGACCGAAAAGAGGAAAGTGAGACCAGGAACTTAAACTGGCCAAATTTTGTAGGGTTTGTGAGCCAAGTTAAGAATTTTGACTTTTATTTGAAAAGCAATGGAAAGGCATTTGAAGGCTTCTGCGCTGAAGAGTAACATGCTGTGATTTATGACTTTAGATGACCCCTGACCCCTCATCAGAAAGATGTACCTCTTGAGTTGCTCTTGGGCAATGAGAATGTGTGAAGCCCAAACTGATAGCCAGAAAAAAGTTAGAGACACCTTCATTGTACAGCTGTACAGATGTGAAAAACTAAGTCCCAGAGAGGTGAAGGCACCTGGCCTTTTAAGAACCCGAGACTTCTAACTCAATTTCATGTTTTCAGAGTTATCATTTTAATATCTATACATAATAACTGTCACTTCCTAAAGCCCTTCAGAAAGTTTATTTGCTTTAATGGTGATCCTCTAAATTTAGGGGCATCAGTGTCACCTGGGAGCATGTTAAAACTGTGTATTCCTCCCAAACTAAAAACACTGTAAGTATAAAATAGGTGTTTTCTTCTGATCTTCTGTTGTAATGGAAAGTGCATAGAATTTGGAGTTTAAGAATAGAAATTTGGTAAACCGATTAACTGTGTCTTAATCTTATCTTTTAAATACTGTTGATAATTGTATTGGAAAATGTTCCAATTTTTTTTAATCTTAGAATCTCTTGAGACTTTTAAAACTTTTTGAGAATATCAAAGAGGTTTTGTTTGTGTGGCTTATGTCTATCATTATGCCATTTTAGATGTCAAAACAATTTTCCAAAAAGTTATTAATTTGAAATAAATTCATTACATGTTAACATAAAACGCATGTCTATGAAGAATAGTTTGCCCGGAAAAAAATTTTTGAGAGAAATGGCATTGTTTTGCATTTGTACAAGTTTCTTTAATATCTGACTTAATGGAAGACAGCTAGATTCTCATACCTCCTTTGCATTCATTCTCTGGTGATATCATTCATTATGTAGCCTCTGGAAAACGGCACCTATTGTGTGAGATTGAGAGTGAAAGGGCAAATAATGTTCTAGTATTGTTATGAAAATCATTTTGACCAAGTCTTAGGGACCCCCAGGGACCCCTGCAACACATTTTGCAAATTGCTGAATAACAGTATGGTTATGACAAATTAAAAGATACATGGGCTAAGTTTGAGTGGGACCAAAAAATCTGCATCTTTAATAAGCACCCCAGATTAATTTGATTTAAGTGATCTAAGAATTGCATTTTGAGAAAACGAGTTATAGATCAAATTCACTCTGAGTGTTCTGCCCACCAAAAAAAAAGAGAGAAAAACTATGTTTCCATATTTCATATCTCTCCATTAACAGTTTCAGAGATTGAGACTAAAAAGTCAATAAGATGTTTATAGCAGGTCCCTTTCTGACTGCCACATTAATGGGTGTCTGAATTCAGAATGTTGATTCCAGTGCCTTACCAAGGGGATTTTAGGCTCTGTCATTGGTAAGCTTTCAGTCTTTTGGACATACAGATAACTGATAAAAGAAGGAAACTGAGAAGTCTTACAACTGAGTGCTGTGAATGTGCTAGGGGACTGACAGCAAAAGAATCCATCTGAAATCCAGAAGGAAGAGTGAGAACTTAGGTAGGAAGGCTTCTTGAATAAGGTCAAAAACACATTGGATGTTGTAGAGAAGGTCCAATTTCCACAGGAAGATGAAAAGGGCAGGAAGTTTCAAACAAAAGGGACAATTAGGACCAAAAATTTTTAAGTGGAAAGTTATTTGAAGAGAATAGAGAGTGAAATAAGTGTAGTTAAAGCTTTGAGCCATGACAGGGAAGCTGGGGAAATTATAGGATTTAAAGGAAAATAGGAATGATAATCAGTTTGTAGGAAAACTAAGACCACTAGAGATCATAACTGATTAGTGGCAGGTGTAACTAAAGACCAAATTTGACTTCTAAATCCATTCATTCCTTTAGCAAGGAATTAGTCTACATGGAGGCACACCTGGGCTCCATCTGTGTGCTTCTCTTCTACCACTGGAATCTATTCCTGAAGAATTATGGATACTATAAAATTTGAAGCTTATTTCATGGATAGAGGATTTTAAAATTGCCTTGACTCTTCTGGATTTGTGTTTAGGACCAGTTCTGGGACATGAGATGGATATGGTGGGAATTAAGGAGACCCATTTAAGAATTAAGAGGAAAGTGTGGTACCCAGGTAAGCTAAAAGGACCCAGGTGACCTAGGGCAGGGACAGTAGGACTTCATTGAAAAACATCTAGAAGGAAGAAGAAGGAGAAGGTGAATAATAATGGCATGAATTTAAAATGTACATTAGTTCATCTAATGTTCACAACTACCTTTTGAGGTGGTTACTGTTAATAACCTTATTCAATAGATGTGTACACTAAGGCCTCTTGATCCCATAGCTTCACACAAGGATAGGATCAAGCACTCCTAATCCTAATCCGCACTCCTGACCACACAGCTACGATGATACTGTAACTTTGATCTTGCAAAACTGGAAGATTTGTATTGTGTGCCTATCATTCAAGTTATGTATATGCTAAACAGGTAGATCTGAGGGTGAGAGGAAAGAGCTCTTTTTTAGTTATCCTGGAGTTTGAGATACTGGGGGGTAGGGTCAGACCACAGAGGGAAAAAAATGAGCAAGGAAATCATAAATCTAAGTTTATTATATCAGTGTCTTTGTGTAGCTTCAGCAAATGCTTATGGCAAAAATGATCATAGTCAAGGGCAAAACAAATAACCCTGGGTTTGAAGCACAGCTTCAGCAAATACAGAAGAGCGTATTCCTCAGTGTGCCAGAAAATATGCTGACGTTTGAGTGCCTAAGCGACAATGATGAGGTATGCAGTGGCTCCAAGATTCTATTGGGAGCATAAGGGCTATGTTAAGTTAGAAACTTTTTGGAAAATGGCCCTCAAAATTGTGATTTCTCTTTGTGTATTACTAACCTTTGTATTTTACAGATCGCTATAGTAAGGCTTGCGTGTAAACAGAACAGCTTTTTGTTTGTTCTCTGAAAGGATAGAGGAGTGCTAACGGTCTGCTCTTCATTTCCTTTTTCTCCCCTTTGCCAATTCAGAATGTCACTTTGACCATTTGTGTGCCTTGTGTAAGGGAACTTCTCCATTTTTCAAGTGTAACAGTGCAGGCAGAGAAGAGTGGATGAGTTGTAAATACATTTCATTATGGAGAATGAACCATTACTATCCCAGTATTCTTGGAGCAAAAACCAGTACCATCTGGGCATCAGTGTTTTTCCTTCCTTTGAATTATCCCAGAACTATTTCTGCAAACAGCCATTTCCTCAGCCAACTTAATATTGAGCCATGAGAATGGAAATCAGCTATGTTGCTTCCTTATTCACTTCTGTTGAGAATTGGAACAGAATGGAAATATTTCTTCTCTCAGAAGTTGGCAGGCACAGCAACAAGGCAGTCTGTTAGGGATGATAACTTAAGCACTTTTCTTTTTCCTTTTTAATGATACAGCCAATATCCAGAATGGTTCTGTAGGGTAAAATCATCTGTATTTCTGATTATTCATGATCCTAGAGAAGCTAACATTTTGCTGTACCTGAAAGATGAAAAAGGAGTTAGATTAAATTTAAATATCACACTCTTCTGTTATTCCTATTCATGCAGAAGACAGGTAATAAAACATTCTACTAAGTAACTTCATCCACAGCATAGCATAGCTCTTTTTAACTGTTTACAGGAAGTGGCACTTTGATTTTCCTTTTTGAACTCTTCTTACCCTCCGTATGTCAGCTGCCCCATTGAGAATAGCAGGCATGATATACAAAGTCCCAAACTTAAAACTGAATTGCATTCCTAAAATTTATGAGGTCTCCCTTTCTCTTTTGTGCTCAGAGCACAATTACACTTCTGTTCAGTACTTCTCCCTGTCTTGTATATAGTTAGCCCTTTCTTTTCCTGTCTTCCAGGTTTTGCTGAGCTTAATCTTCTTTCTCCCACCTGACCAATTCTCCATTTCTTTCATTGTTTGCACATTCAGTTTTCATTTTTGTGGTTTTAATTTTGAATGAAATTAGATAAAGATGTTTATCTCTTAAAAAAAAAAAAGTCTTATTGGAGTCAGAAAGTAGAGCTCTGTCAAGAGCCAGAGCAGCATGTGTGAGCCTCTTTCTCTTCCCCTCTGTAACTATTTCCACCACCACCCACCTTCCTAGCCCCCATCTCCTGGCTGCTCTTTTTCCCTTCTCCATCCCTGTTGTCCTTTAACGTGGTTGCCTCAGCTTCTTGTAATCCTTCTCTTCCTCAAATGTCCCTAACCCACAGTGTCTCAGTCCACATACCAAAGGAACATTCTTCTTAGTCAGTCAGTGAGTTGACTTCCTCCTGGATCCAAGAAGACAGCTCTAAAAAAGGAACAACAAAGGCTCTCTGGCACAAACTCAGGACACAGTGAAAACAATGTAACGTTGTGTTGGTCTCCAAGGTCCGTTTACAATGCCTGTTTGATCCATATTTTTGTGAAATATTTGCACTGAGAAAGAGAGGAGTATGAAATTTAAAATTAAAGACTGAAATTACCTTATGATGTTACCCCTTCCCCCTCCAAAATTTTTAAATGGTTTCATGGTATTCCAAGTAAAAGTGTTTTATATATCTTAAATAATGGTTTTGCTGTAAAGTTTTGATTTTAGCACTCGAAGCGATGTCAACAAGAATAATAACTAGAGTTATCAGTGATTACTGTTACCAGACTCTGTTTTTTACATACTGTCTTTTTCAGACCTTGCAATAGTCTTGTGAAAGTAGATGCTGTTATTCTCCCTCATTTAAAGATGAGGGAACTGAGGCATAGAGAGATTAAGTCATTAACAAAAGTCACAAGGCTGATTAGAGTCAGAGCCAGGATTCAAGCCTAGGAAACCTGGTTAGAGAGTCTGTTCACTGAACTTCTCCGCCACTCTGCCTATCAGAGCCTGCAAGTATGAGTTTCTAGGGTGAACTTAATCCAGAGTGGAATCTGAGTGATAGTTATTTTGTGCTGAAAGTGTTCAGACAGTCGAGCACCATCAGGTAGGGCTGTTACAGAGGAAATGAGGAAGTATATTAGTGATTGCTAGTCCATGAGCACTCTGCCTTAGAATCACCCAGAGAGCTAGTTAAAAACCGTGAATTCCAAGGACCAAACCCAGAGATTTTTATTCACTGGTCTGGGGTGGGACCCAGTAATCTTTATTTTTAACAAGTTCTCTAGGAGATTGAGATGTTCAACCTGGTTTGGAAACTGGAGTTGGTTATCTTTTATTCCCTCCATTGTTTCCTAGGACACGATGGTAAGTGAAGACATTGAGGGTTAGTGGTCGGTTCAAGGAATGCATTTAGGCATTATGCCTTTAAGATCTTTTGAGGTTACTAGCAGTAGCTCTTTTTGTCTCCGAGAATAATAACAGGTACTAGTAAATGCACGTAAGTCTGAATAATTGTGATCCCTGTTGTATAACATTTGTCACCTTACAAAGATCCATCACATACTTGATCAAATTTAAACTATTCTTCATCATTAAGTATTTATAGAGTATGTGCTAGTTATGACACATAGCGTTAAAAAATACAGTCCTTGTGCTTAAGAGGCTCATAGGTGAGATGGAGTATACTGCCTGGCAGGACAGAGCCAGGTGAGTAGAGTACTGGTGAGGGCCTCAGGGATCAGGGAATAGCCATCTTGCATCCAGGTGAACTCCTGATCTATATGGGAAGAAGAAGTAGGCCTTGCAAGGAGGCTCGGGGAAGCTGCGTGAAGAAGGAATTCCACACTGCAGGAACACTGCCAGGACACTTGCCCCACAGCCCTCTCACGTGGAGGCTGTTCATTCCCCTGAAATTCCTACATCTCAGAGCAGGAAGAGTGAGTCCATTTCTTCCATTCCTGGTGTCTTCTTCCTTGATCCTGGGGTGACAGTAGCACCCCCACAGGTGAGCTACCTCACTTTTGAGCCTTTGACTGCTTCACCTTGAACAATTATTAGTTATGGTGAGTCTCCTTCACTCACTTCAGCCTCCCACTCCAGTTCCCAGAGTCTTATCTTCAGCTTTGCTGTTGGGCCAAACTGCTCCTCTTCAGGATCAGGAATGAGACCCATGATTCTCTGGCCACCATCTCTCATTATGACTGCTTGTAGCTCTTTTTCTTGAATACCTCCCTAACCAATGACTGATCTACTTTTTCTCTGCCCCGTGTCCCATTACCTCAATGGCTCTCCCCAACATTCTCCATTCCCATTTATCCCCCAGGTCCTGTCACACACCTTACTTTCTCAGGGAAGCTTTCTGCAACATGATTAGCTCTCTGTAGCATCCTGTACTTTCCTTTGGGTAGCATTTAGTGTATTTTGAATATATTTAATGACCATGTCCTCCACCTGACTGAGTACCATGGAGGCAGAGACAGTGTCTATGGTACAGTAGGTTGGCACATAGTCGGTACTCAGTAGACACTGTTGAATAGATGAAAATGTATACCCCTAGTCTAAGACAGTGGGTTGTAAACTCAGTGGTAGGAAGCAGTGGGGAGGAAAGGAATGGCAGGATAAGAAATGAGGTGCTATTAGAATAAACTAGAGTTGTGGGAGGTTTGTTTTGTTTTCTCTACAAAAAGAGCAGGCCTGCAGCTCAGAGCCTTCAACAGAGGGCAGTATCTCTGCAAGTTAATAACATGGCTTTGTTTCCATTGTGCCTAGTGTACAGTTACTTTTATCCAGACTTTTATACAGACTTTCCTTTTAACATACATGTGTGAAAGACAATGAGTTTAAGAAAAGCATAAAATATAATTTTAAGGAAAGCATAAAAAATAATAAAAGATATAGTTTTTAAACAAATCATGACAGTAGAAGAAATGAATGAAATTTGGGAAATGCCAACTTGGATGAAGCCACAGAATCTCCTTATGGAAGTCCTGGGTGAAACTTGGAGTACTTTTCAGCACAGTCATTTCCTGTCACCATTGAGAACCAGTGGTCTAGAATAAAGGACAAAAATCATATCTGCCAGTTGTAGTAGAAAAGAAGTTGAGAACTCATATATAGCCTGAGCACAGTGCCTGGCTTACTTCAGTCATTTTGTAAGCGTTTTTTTCCATTGTTTCCACTCTCAACTCCCTCCCAATAGAGGCCAGAATTCTCCTGCTTACTATATAATATGAAGAGCAAGTCAAGGTGAAGAGGTTAGATCAGATCACTTCTGTAATCCCCTTCAGTGCCCAAGAGCTTTGTGTCATTTTAATGGGATTTGGGGGAGAAATGAAAACATACAGTGTTCATCTATTATGTATAGCAAACTCTGAAGTTCTTTGTTTTACTTCAAATGGTCCGTCCTTAAATTTGCAAGATAAGAGAAAATTATTGTCATCATCTAACCATCCTTTCAAGGACTAATGAAATTTAAATGATATTTACAACTTAACTGTCAAATTTAGACTCCGAGCAGTTTAATGGCAAATACAATGATCTGTTGCTTTTTGTGTTACATGATCAAGCAGCTTTTGTATGAGTATACAGGGAAGTAAGTGTTATTTCCAAAACTCTTTAGTTTGGCCCTTATAAGAAATAAAGCTAGGTGTTTCATCCCATATTTTATAGAAATTGAAATGAAATTTTTCTTTAAGAGTCAGTGATTTTAAAAGAGGAATCAGATGACCAGGAAGTTGATCATAATCACATGGATTCTTATTTGTGATATTTTACTCTTCTTTTAAATGTGTCTAACAATCTTTCTCTGTAGTTTGTATTTCTGCTAACTAGACATTTAAGGTGTCAATTCCTCCCATATCTAGTTTATAGACTTTGAGTTAGAAATTTGGTATTCTTACAAGCTTATTAAATATACTGTATTTTATCTCTTGATATTGAAGAAATTATTAAAGGAAAATTCTTTTGTTTAATGTTCTTACCCAAAAGGAAAGTTCTATAGCCTCAAAAGCCAGTAACTATTTATTTATGCATATTGGTACAGTTTTCTAATATTACAACAACAAAACTACTTCAGGTAGCCCTGCATTATTTATATCTAATGTCTGTATACTTGAATTAGTCAAATTTTGAATTCCATGGTTATAATTATTATGTAGCAGTTGATTTACATTATTGATATGATAGCAGATGGTAATGGTGCAGGTTGGAATAAAAGATCATTAAGTTACATATTTTAGCCTTCATTGGCTCCCTCTTGCATGGAATTTGTCAGAGTGAAATAGACTCACATTTCAGAGCTAGAAGAGCCTTTAGAGATTGTCTCATCCAGTCCCCATTTGACATATGAGAAAACAAGCGCAGCTATTTGCCAAGGGTTTACAGCTAGTTATTAGCAAAGCTAATACCAGAATCTAGATCTGCCATTTCCGAGTTCAGTGTTCTTTCTACTGACTCTTGAAATTTTTAGGTGGTGTTTTCACTTCATAATATTGATGTCAATTATTCTAATCAGTTTCACATCTATTTATTTCTCGAACATAGAGTTTGACTCCATTATGAGTCTTTGTTGGTTAAATTTTATATCTGGCTCTCTTTCAGGTTGGCCTCCATTCGTATCTTTTGATCTTGAAGACTCCAGAATATACCTGGATCTACCTTTTTTTTTTTTTTTTTTTTTTTTGGAAAATGCCAGTACCAAGCAATCAGTGACCCACTGTGCTCTTGTTATAATATAGAAGCTATTGAGTTCTCCAAATATAAACAAGATTTTCTCCCATTTTCCCATGAAGCCACTTCGTTGTTTATCCACTTTAGTGGTGAGTGTTATTGTGCCAGCTGCTTTTGCTTTGGAAGATGTAGACTTCAACCAAATGATCCCACTGGGAACAAATCACAGTTCTTCCAATGCATCATTTCTTCCAAGTTTTGAACTCTCAGCGGATTCCCACTCAGGTGATGATGTCATTATAGCCAGAGAGGGAACTAGTGTTTCAATCAAGTGTCTTCTCACAGTCGACCACTATGAACAGGTCTCTTGGTACAACTCAAAAGGACAGCAGCTGGATGACAGAGACAGAGGTAATTATCCCAAAGTATAATTAGTCAAGATAAGTCACTTCCTGTTACTTCAATCTTGGTTTTATGGCATATTCAACAAGAAATCTCCAAGATGAGGTACTATAATAAATAGTTAAAACTTTTGAAAGGCCTGGAGTATTATACCTATCAGGAAAAGTGAAATAATGGTAATTACTGAACCAGAAGAAGAAAAAAAAGAAAGTATAGTTACAAATTTAAGAAGTGTTCACATAATGATGGTGAGCTGTTTTCTCCCCTATTGGCGAACTGGTTTCCTTCTTCATTCAAGGTTGGCTCCTTCAGGGTTGCTGCACACAGCTGTGTGGACTCTGTACTCACAGTTCCAGGGGTACCATTTACCTAGACTGTAATGTGAGTAGTATAGTGTGCTGGCCCTGTATGAGTAGAGCAAGAAGGATTTTGGTTAAGTGAACTTGTCATAAATAATTTTTTTGTTTTTACTCAGAAATGAATTACTAAAAATGCTGGAGGAAACCCCGGATGTTTTTGAAAATGGTTATAAAGATCTGTACATAAAAGTTTCAAGTCCCTCTGAGAATCAGAAGTGCATTGAGGAGGAACTTTATAAGCCCTTCTAGCTCATTTCTCTTTTTAATTCTGTACCTTAATTTGCATGAAAATAGGAAAGTTTCTCTTACATATTTTTGTCTCTCAGTCTTAAAAAATCACACAAACATCATACTAAGGTGACCAAGGTCTACCTTTTGACAGGTTTTTACTTGATTTTGCTATTTAAGAACCTGTGAACACATCTTAATCAAAATATTGTTTCCTTTAACTAGTGTTCTGTTAGGTTTTTTTTTAAGACTACCTGTGTTAAAACACCTTAGAAAGAAATCACCATGAAATATCAATGGGGTAAAGATTAAATAATGGTATCCTCACAAGCTACACTTTGGAAAAGGCCTGCTTAGATTTTCTGTTGGAACGATAGTCTAATCTCTTGGAATATAGGGATATTTGGCTATTTATATTAGACTGGAAGACAGAAAAGGAGACAGATGGTGCTTCCTTCTAAAGTATGTGCTAAACATTTTAACCTTCTACAGACTGAATAACTGGCCACCAAGGAATTGAAGAGTTAGAATGTTAGGAAGAGCAAAGCTTCTTAAGAATATAGATCTGATAAACCAGAATGTCTAGAGTGGTGCCCTGAACATGTATTTTGAACATAACTTGAGGTTCCCTATTTGGATCCACTGAACTGGACTCATCTTTTTTGGCCCTAGGGTCCTGACAAACACATCTAAGATGTGAGTTACTCAGTCAGTGTGATTATTATAGACTGGTCGTATAAACAGATTTTAGGAGACCAGCCAAGTGGAATGGCAGTTTTATTTTTCTGTTTTGCCTTTACTTTGAAAACCACTAACATCTATCACTGATGCTTTCAGCAGCAGCTCTGGACAATTGTATTAAATTTTATGAATCTCAAGTGAGAGGAGTTTAAAGAGTATGTCAGTCTAGTATAAGGTTCATAAATCTTGAGCTATTATCAGCAAGTGAGCTAGAGAGTTTAGATTGTGGTTACAGTGGTTGATGAATGGAGTCTATGTATATAGTTCATCGTACTGTGGAGTCACAAGATATCTTTTTTATAGCTCCAGGTTTATAGACAGAAGCTTGAAAAATAATGACTATATTCATAGCTACATGTTTTCCTCCTCTTTTTACATTAATAAAAATATAACTACAGAATTTAGATAAATTTTGATGTAGATAAGAATGGGCACGGTCCACAGTACTTACTAATTGAAATGCCCCTAAATCCTGACCTGTAGAATCTCAGGGATGAAAGGGAGCTGGAAGATTAGGCATTGAAGCAGTGCTTAACAAGCAGTCGCCCAGCCTCCTCTGGGCCACCACCTATAGGCATGGGGCCCCATACTCTCCACCCCATGTTAGCCCATCTATCCTGTCTTCAAATGGCTTGCATAGTTAAAGCACAGAGTACACTGAGAACTTATCAGAGAGGTGAGAACTGTGCAGGCAGAGCCAAGTTACTGAAGGATGTTGGTCCTTGTGCTTTGGTTTTCATACTCATATACATTTGTATACACATTCCTCAATGAAGATACCTTCATGTATGGAAGAAAGGCAGCATGTTTTCAATTTAAAATAGAAGCCTAGGCATGTTAGGGCAACTTTTATTGTCTGCCAAGCTGTTCATTTACCCTCACTAGTGAGACATTGCTTTTGGCCTGTGCTTTATTTACTCTGGCCAGAAAATCAAGATGTTATCATCAACTAACCTTTTCTAACAAGACAAATTAACATGTGTAAGGCATGCCAGATTAGCCAGTTAGTAATTGAACAAATACATTAAATTGGTAGGGTTTTTTAAAAATAATTTTGTCTTTTCTTGAGGAAATAAGTAAACAGTAAATTATTGAGAGTTAAAAAGGAAGTAAAGATTACTCATTACCCTATAAATAGCCATTGTTTTGTATTTCTGAGACATAGCCTTCTAGTTTATGAGAATGTGTAGGTAGAGACTGTGATATAGACACTTACACACATATATATAAACATTTCTTTTTAAAGTTAGTCACTTAGCATTATGTTGACACACCTGTCTCCCTGAAAGGTGTCTTACATCTAGCAGTGAAAAGGCAGCCATGATAATCATTAGTTTCAGGAAGATCTTGATTCCCTATTTTAAGTTCCAGCCTGTTTAAAATTCAGACTCTGAACATAAAAGTCTGCCCTTTATTACATCATTTAACGAAATAGCAGAACCTAATAGATGAGTTGATGTCACGTGCTCTCATGAAGAGGTGGAATATTGATAAGGCAGTTTGCATATTTAGTAATAGTATTCTTTATGCTGTAATTTTTTATTTCTGTTGGGTTATCAGGTGGAAAATGGTTGGTTTCTGATAACTTCCTGAATATCACCAACGTAGCCTTTGCTGACCGTGGGCTCTATACATGTTATATCACCTCTCCAATCCGTGCCTCCTACTCGGTCACCCTGCGTGTCATCTTCACCTCAGGAGACATGAGTGTCTACTACATGGTTGTTTGCCTGATTGCCTTTACGATCACTCTCATCTTGAATGTGACACGGCTGTGCATGATGAGCAGCCATCTTCGTAAAACTGAGAAAGCCATCAATGAGTTCTTCCGAACTGAAGGGGCAGAGAAACTCCAGAAGGCCTTTGAGATTGCAAAACGCATCCCCATCATCACCTCGGCCAAGACTCTGGAACTCGCCAAAGTCACGCAATTTAAAACCATGGAGTTTGCTCGTTATATCGAAGAACTGGCAAGAAGCGTCCCTCTGCCACCCCTTATTCTAAACTGCCGGGCCTTTGTAGAGGAGATGTTTGAGGCTGTGCGAGTGGATGACCCTGATGAGATGGGAGAGAGAATTAAAGAGAGACCTGCCTTGAATGCGCAGGATGGCATCTTTGTCATTAACCCAGAGATGGGCCGGAGTAATTCACCAGGAGGAGATTCGGATGATGGTTCCCTGAGTGAACAAGGCCAGGAGATAGCAGTTCAAGTTTCTGTCCACCCTCAGTCAGAGACGAAAAGTATTGATACTGATTCTCAAGACAGCAGTCATTTCAGCCCGCCTGATGATACAGGATCTACCGAATCGAACTCTAACTACAAAGATGGGTCATATGAAAGCTGCCAGCTGTGAGCTACCCTCGTACCTACAAAAACAGCTTTCAGAAAAAGAACCTGTTTCATGCAGAAAATAACATTTTCACCAAAAAATAAGTAGGATTTCCCCCCTCATTAATATTAAGCCTATCAGAACATGAATTATTACCAAATGATCTTTCTAAAAATTCAACATTTTTCCTATGTGATCTTTCTCAGTCATTTTCCCAAAGCTTGATTAAATGATACACATTGAGATTTAAAGGGGCCTGAGAGATGAGTGTAACGGGGAAAGTACCACACCCAAAATTACATGACTTCTCTTCTAGTCACGGTTCTTTCATTGTTTAAGGCTGACACTTCTCTTGAAGCCTCCGTTTTCCCACCAGTAAGATGAGGGATTTGCACTAGATGATATCTAAAGTCCTTTCTAGCTCTCTGACTTCTTACCTGCCACCTTTAAACCATAAGAATCTTCAGCTCATTTCTAAGTAAACCCTTCCCTAGACTTGGAGTCCCTTTTTACAGAAAGGACTGACCTGAGACTTTGTTCTGTGATTTGGATTCCCGCACCAATGCTGTGCATAGAGGTGTGGGTGTTTTTCGGATGTCTTGCTGGTGGAGCATACAATTGTATATGCTCAATTGAATCTTTCCAGTATCGCCATGAATATATTGCTATACAGATAACAGGGACCTAACTGCTCATGAGTAAGCTACTTTCCATGAGTAAATTGGTCCTTGTGAGGATATAGTGGTCTTTTTAACTTACTGAGGCATCATTTAGCTCACTGAGCTGGCAGTGATTTCTCAGCTGATCTCTCAAAGTGAAAAATTTGTTCCTAAAGAATAATGTCTTCATTGTTTTTAGAATAAGAAGCAGTGTCAAATCATTTGTCTCTGGTAAATTATGGATTTTGGCATTTCTGTTAATGGAATTTCTCAGGCTTTCCCTTTTTAAAAGTACTGGACTCTACGAGACAGTTCTGTGTTTGGGATCTCATTCCAGAGGGAAACCCACAGCTGAATTCCTCTTTAGACCTCTGTCAACACTCTTTACTCTATTGTCTTAAATACGGTGCTAAAGGTTGCATGCCTCCTTACCTTGTTTGTCTTGTTTATATTTATTGTTGCTGAGGTTTTTATTTTTGTGGACATCAGATGTAGAATTTTAAGCTAGGGCTGCTTTTGTGGCCTTTCTGAGAAGCACTAACCTGAAATAAGATTAGATAATGGTGTGTGGTGTGTGTTACTATATTAAATATATAGATACAGATATATAGGTATATATATACACACACATACAAATGATCTAGACATAAAGAGGGAGAAAAATTATGAATGATGCCACTTGATTCAACTGTGTACAATAAACACTTTGGACAGTATTTGTTGCCTGGCTGAGATCTGATATGATGGAATTGTAAATACTCTTCAGAGTCATTTCTTCAACCACAGTGAGCTTGGCATCATATAATTTTAAGAACTTGGCAATGGAGCTCCGTGTGCTTCACGTTTCTTCACTTGGCTTCTGATTACTGAAGCTTTACTTGAACTAGAGGTTCCTGAGGGAAATGTTCAGGGGAGGTTTTATCAGCATTTTAATTTAAGGTTTCAAATGGAGGAAGGCAGTAAATTTGAAGTGTGACCAGATAGAACTCCTGCCTCCCTTTGTGAAGGCTTATCAGAAGTAATACATCTGGTTCTGGATAGCATGAATGAATCAATATGCAGTTTTATCACATGGCATTTCAGATAAAGACGATAATGCTGCCTTTTCTGTCTCTCAGGCTGTTTCCATGGAAACCTCCAGAGCCAAACAGAAGCTACCAATCATTTAGCCAAATCTTGTCTTGGCTCACAGACCTGTATTCCTTTAAGGAAAACTGTTTTCATACATTTGGCTATGAGAACAAGGGCTCTGGAACATGCCCTAGATTATAGAACATTTCTTCCCATCCCAGAATGTTTCTCTTGAGAATTTAAAATTCTTTAAAATCCCTTTCTAAGGTCTGAGTCTGTCCCCTGAACATCCCTCAGATCTTTAGATAACACTTCATAACCTGTACCAATATAGCAGGTTTGGGGTCATTTTTAGAATGTAGCTTGTCGCATTAAAGAGAATGAATTTACCACCCCCCCCCCCCCCCGTGTTTTCATAATAGACATAGGTGTTTGGAACCTTAAGGTAGCCATATTTAATGATCAAAGTCCTGGGAAACAGGGCTTGGGAAAAATAAGAAATATTCAGAAAAAAACTGTAAGTTGCACAATGCTGTATAACAAATATAGGCTACTCTAGTGTATCCTGGATAAATTACTTTGGAAGTGCAATGGTGACAATTTAGTAGCCAAAGTAATTGGATTACTCTTGAGTATTCCAGGTTATGGTGCCACTGATAAAGTAGGTCAAAATTTAAGTGGAGCTGGTGTTACTTTCTAAATCTGAAATAGTTGTTCACAGGAAGAAAATCACACTCGCTAACATTTTCTCTAGCTAATCAAATACTCTTCATATATAATTAATACTCCTGTTATCTTTTTGTAAAATCCTTAACCTTTTGAACTTCAACTACAGTCTAACAGTCTTTTGACAATAGTGGTGGTGTAATTATCCTTCTGTCTTGCTAGATTGTATAATTGGTGAACATGCCTTTACTCAGCAAATTGGATTTGAAATAGTTCTGTCATCTCATTTATAAATTTTGTCTTGTATTGGGATTTAATGACCCTTATCATCCTTGTGAAATGAAATGGTGGCTTTGTAAAATAAATTTACCAAGACAAGGCGTATAAACATTTTTAGAGATTCCTTACCAGTCAGCTGAAATTCCTTACCAGTCAGGCATCTTTTGAACTGGTATGCCACTTGTTTATAAGCTGTTTGATAAACCTATCTTCAATGTTGTATCTGTTCCAACACTTTAGTTCTTGAGTCTGGCCCAGTGGAGATTTTTATTTCCTCCCAGCCACTTTGATATAAGCATCTTGGGAGTTGCTGACACGGAATGGTTGTGAGAAGGCTCCTGGCTTCTTCACCTCACTTAACACATATTTTAAAGTGAAAATTCACAGCTTTCCCTTTTGTCCTCAGTGAACCCCCACCATAGTCCTCTCCACGCCCTGCATGTTGTTTCAGCCTAGGTCAGATTTTGTATTCTGTATCCCAGAGCAGCATGGGAGCATGGCATGTTTGTTTCCAGGGCCCAGCCAGTCATGGGTGCTAGTCTTGCCTCCACACACCAGCTATTGTAACACAAGTATTAACTATATCAGATTTCCTGAATCACCATTTAAAGAATACAATCTTTTCTCTCCTAGGCCAGCAATGTTAAAAATGCTAAGCCTTATGCATAACCTCTAGGTTCTCAACACATTTCATAAAAGTTAATGAGTTACTTAATATGGTTCAGATGATGTTTAAATAGTTACCATTTTAATGAATACTTATAATTTTGTCCTTTTTTAAAAAAAAAAAGTTGTACTTGAATGTAATGCATTAAATGTTCAGTGGAGTATATTTTGTTTGTCTGAAGTCTTCTGTAGAGATGTGTTCATTTTTATGTGTGGTGGAATTTGATGGTAATGATTTTGAGCTGTAAATTTGAAGTCAACTTGGATGCTACTATGTCTACCTGTTTAAATTTTACAGATGTTTACTAAGCATCTTTATGTTTTCGGTGCTATGAGCCATACTGAGATGGGTGTCCTGCCTACAGTTGGCATGAGAATGCAGTTACCAGACCATCCTCACCTGGCCCAAGTACAGCAGCTTGCCATTTCTAAAATAAAGGATTCTTAGGAAAGGCAGAGCTTGAGCAAAGGCCTAGAGATCAGAGGATTTAGCACATGTTTTAGAACAGTGGTCCCCAACCTTTTTGGCACCAGGGGCAGGCGGAGCAGGGGAAGTGGATGGGTGAGGGTGAGGGTGGGCAGGATGATTTCAGGATGATTCTCATAAGACGTGCACAGCCTGAATCCCTCATATGCACAGTTCACAGTAGAGTTCTCACTCCAGTGAGAATCTAATGCCACCGCTAACCTGACAGGAGGTGGAGCTCAGGCAGTAATGTGATGAATGGGGAGTGGCTATAAATACAGAGGAAGCTTGACTCGCTCTCCCACCGCTCAACTCCTGCTGTGCAGCCCAGGCCACCGACAGAGGGGTACCAGTCAGGCTGGGGTGGTTGGGGACCCCTGTCTTACAGAGCTTATGATTAGTGTGTAGAGTTTGTGATGAGGTGTGGCAGTGGGTAGAGCAAATGTCTGCAGTCCCATGGCAGTGAAGCAGGCATGGAAAAGCACAGGATCTCAGGAGACACAAAGAGAACAAGTAGAGGTCAACTCATTTCTTAAATGCCACAGACTCCTTAGAATGAACATTTAGCCCCTATCTTGGGACTTGGCCTCTCTGGACTTCAGTAAAGTGGAGCAGATAACACCTACCTCACAAAATTAACATGAGGATTAAATACTGCAACATGTAAGCAAACACTGTGCAAGCTATGACATGCAGTATAGTGTTAGGGTCTGGTAATCACATAGCCATAGTGTCAGCTTTATTAGCAGGCATGTCCAGCTGATGGCTGGTTGCGTTTGGACTCAACTGAGAATTCCTCCGGATGTCTCAGTTACAGTTGCATTTGACTGCATGCCACGGAAACCCAGTTGTGGTGGCCTACCCAAGTAAGAGGTTTATTTTTCTTAAATAACACAAAGTCCAGAGAAACTCAGCCCAAGGCTAGAACAGCCCAAGTTTGGCATCCAGGGCTCCATCTGAGTCTTCTTTATCAGAGGACTTCGAGATACCTTTCCCTCCTTAGCATGCGGCCTTCATCCGCACAGTCACAGGATGTCTGAGATTGGGTTCCCCAGAGAAAGGGTTCCTGTGCAAGTAGTTCATCTGGAAGGTGAACCCAGGAGTGAGAGGAAGAAGAGAGCCAGTACAGGATGAGTGCATTTTTTCTGTGAGCAACTGGGCTCAGCTCCTCTGGGGGAGTCAGGACACTCTATCTGCCCTTTGTGTTTGTAGCTTACACCTCAAAGTTGCCCCATCTGAAGGCCAAGGAGCTTGGATGTTTATACACCAACTTCTATCTGGCAGTGAGGGCTGCTTCCAGCATCACTAACTGTCTGGTACTTCCAACCAGGCTAAGCATGATCCTGTAGCCAGCAGAAGCCCTCTGCCAGAGGTACAGGAGCTTTCAGTAGAAAAATCTGTGGTCAATATAACAATTTCATGTGAGTTTCAAAAGGTTATGGTCAGAGTTCTGATGGTACCTGCCAGTACCTTCTGCAGTAACCTTTCTGCTTTTGTTTGCTTACATGTTGCTGTATTTAATCCTCATGTTAATTTTGTGAGGTAGGTGTTATCAGCTCCACTTTACTGAAGTCCAGAGAGGCCAAGTCCCAAAATAGGGGCCAAATGTTCCTTCTAAGGAGTCTGTGGCATTTAAGAAATGAGTTGACCTCTACTTGTCCTATGTATGATGGTACATAGGACAGTTGCTTCGCTTCAGCATCACATCTACATTCCAGGCAGAGACAAAGGTGGATGGTCAGAAGGCAACAGACATAGCAGCTGAGTTTGTACCTTTGTATCAGGAAGGCAGTAGCTTTCTAGAAGCCTCACCTGACTTCACTGCCAGAACTGGGTTACATGCTACCTGCTGTAGCTGTAACGAAGCCTGGGAAGATGAAATTGTATGTTTTTTAACTGGACACACTTCCCCAAAGTGTTCTATTAAGAAACAAGGGAGGAGCGGAAGTTGTGGGCAACTGGTAATTGCAACAAGTTCATCTTCACGTGAATTGCAGGAGTAAAATGCAATTCTGTGGTGGGTAAAACTGCAAGCCATGTTCCTTGATATTCACATGTGTGGACGACAAATGTCACCTGCTATATCCGTAAACAAAGGATGGTGCAGCCATCAAGCCATCAGCCACTGCAGCCTTCCACAGTTGCGCACCATAAGGGGATTCAGGATGGAGACTAACAGGATACTGGCCTTAGATAGGTAAGGTGCCTATCAAAGGGATGATTTCAGTGACCCAGACTTGCATCTTCCCAGACATAGAGAAGTGTTAAGTTCACTAAATTGAGATATCTGGGTTTTCTTTAATTAATAGTAAGCTGCTGCAGTAACCTTTCTGCTTTTGTTGCAAAAACTCATGTACCTGGCTCCTCTGTTACTTCTTCAAAACAATCCCTCAGAGCTCTCTGGGAGCCTGGATCCTGGACTTTAGTCCTTGGTATAAAGTCCTCAGAGTCCACTGAATAAAACATAATTCTCAACTTTTAGGTTGTGGTGGTGGTGGTGTTTTTTTTTTTTTTTTTTTTTCAGTCGACACATGCAAGAACAAAGCAAGAATCAGAAGCATTAAATCTTAGGTTAAATCATCAAGTCATCGCCTATATTAACTCCAGTTGGCTCAAACAGCAGACAGACCAGTTATGGGTTTCTGTTGGGGCATAATTGGCTTATCTTAACCTATTTATTCATGAACAGATATGTACTGGCCACCTGCTATGAGCAAGCAATCACAAAAATCCTAGGGGACACGCTTGACCTGTTGTTAAAAGAAAAGTAAGCTTGTGTGGCTGTGAGGAAAGACTGTCAGAGAAGCATACAGGGGCCGGGAATAAGGTTAAAATATTTCAAAGTTCATTTCTTAAGAGGAAATGCTAGCAGTACCTAATTTGGAAGAGGAGATTTAGCAATTTAGGGAGGAAAGTTTGATCATTCAATAGTACTATTCATTTTTGCCCTGGAGTTATCTGCAGCTAAAAAAATCCCAATTGTGCTAATTTTCTTCAAGGAATTAAACTCCTTCAGAGCTTCTTAAATTCCAATCATGTTCTTGAGTTTTCATGTTTTCACTGGAACCTATTGATTAGGAAATATATATGTAAATATACATATGTCGCTCCATCTGCCTGGATGATCATAGCTGCTGCCAGCGGGCCGCTGCTTCCTGACAGTTGGGAACACTGCTTTGCCTCCTGTTCAGCTGTGTGAAGAAGGAGGACTCAAGTGTCCTAAGTGACAATAAATCAGCCTTTGAGGGGGCCTCCTTACCAGAGAAGAGCCACCCTCTGGGAAAGTTTGTCCCTAAGCAGAAGGGAAGTTAATCAGGAAGAACTCCATCTGAGGGGTAGTTTTGCCATGTGAATTTCATTGCTCTTTCAGAAACTACAAGCAGGTGGCTCATGCTTGAGGCTGCTCTGCTCAAGCCCCTTGACCCTTTGAACACCTAAGGCCCTGCTTATTCAATTTTTCAACAAATGTTTGTTACACACAAATGAGGGATATCATCATGAGCAAAATCAGAAGTGGTTCCTGCTCTTTGGGAACTAACAGCCTATGGGAAGACAGAACCTATTCAAATAGTCACATGTAGGGTTGTTTTAGTTGCTCGTCGTGTCTGACTCTGCGACCCCGTGGACTGTGGCCCACCAGGTTCCTCTGTTCATGGGATTTCCCAGGCAAAAAGTACTGAAGTGGATTGCCATTTCCTTCTCCAGGGGATCTTCCCAACCCAGGCATCTCACCTACGTCTACTGCTTGGCAGGCAGATTCTTTACCACTGAGTCACCTGGGAAGCCCCCATACGTAGGGTAGATAGTTAAAAACTGAGAGGTGTGCTAGAAAATGAGTCTCTGAGATCCTGGAACAAAGGAATCTGATCTAATCAGAGGTCAGAGAAGAATCCACTGAAGTGACACTAGAAGCAGCAGGCATTGCTTGAGGGCTTATTATGTTTCCCTCCTGAGCCAGAGACTATGAATTTAAGACCTGATCCTACTTAGAAGGAATTTATAGACACCTTGACAAAGGAACCATCTGAAAGAGACAGTGTGGCATCAAGCACTAAGTGGATTAGCACTAGATAGGAAAAGGTGAAGCGTTAAAGATGAAAAGAGTGATAATAGAGGGTGGGCAATAATATGAAAGGGGTGAGATTTGAGGCAGACCAGAGAGGCTGAACAAGCCTTGGACAGGGAAGGAAAGGTGTTGATCTGGTCATGGAACTCAGAAATCTTCAATACTGTCCTAATTTCTTTTCAGTAAAAAAAAAAAAAATCGTGACTTCCCCATAATCTTCTGGGCTTCCCCAGTGGCTCAGCAGTAGAGAATCCACCTGTGATGCAGGAGACAAGAGTTTGATCCCTGGGTGGGGAAGATTCCGAGGAGAAGGGCATGGCAACCCACCCCAATGTTCTTGCCTGGAGAATCCCATGGACAGAGAAGCCTGCTGGGCTACAGTCTGTAGGGTCACAAAGAGTCAAACACGACTAAAGTGACTTAGCATGTATGCACATGATCTGCTCCCAGCGTGTCTTCCCAAGTCTTCCTTTTAAAGCCCTCTCCACTCTCTTGGAAATAAAATAACATTCTACCTTTTATATTTGCTCTTTTCCTTACTAGTTTATGAGCAACTTGAGAGATGACATCATGTATTAGTCACCTATCTTTATAGCCCTTTATTCCTTAGTATAACACCTTTCTTACAGATGGAGAAGGAAATGGCAACCCACTCCAGTACTCTTGCCTGGAGAATCCCATGGACAGAGGAGCTTGGTGGGCTACAGTCCACAGGTCGCAGAGTTGGACACGACTGAGCTACTTCACTTTCACTTTCACTTTTCTTACAGAAGAGGCAGTAAATGTTTTGTCTAATGTAATTGGATGTTGGATGGCAGGGAGCAAAATTGTTGTGGTATGGTGTATGACCATATTGGTTAATGTGGGACTTAAGGGTAAGGGCTGGGGAGGTGTGGCTGCCCCTTCTCCAACAGCACTCTCTTGCTTGGAGACATCAGTGACGTTCTAGTTCTAAATACCATCATCACACTGGTGACTCCAATTTGATATTTCCACCTCTAAGTGCTCTCTTCCAGACTTGTGACTATAACACTTCCCTACTTGGCATCTCCAATTGGCCAGGCACCTCTAAAAGGCATCTCAAAATGTCCAAGACAGAATTTTTTATTCCCTGCCCTGATAACAAAAGAATATATTCGTTTCTATCCCCACCATCTTCCCTCAGTAAATAGCAACATCATCTAGTCATTTGCTCAAGCCCAAAATTGGTTTCCTCCTTGACCCAAATTCCCTTACTCTCAGTATTCAAGAGATCAGCAAGTTCTCTTGTTTAACTTCAGAAACCATATATCTAATCCATCCACTACCCTCTACTTCCTTTGACATTGATGGTGTCTGGTCCAGAACACCATCCTCTCTTGCCTGTACTATTTGATGTCCCCCACTCTTGTTCCCAGGTGATCCATCCATTCTCAACAGTTCAACCAGACTGAACTTTAAAAGCATAAATCATATGTTATCCTCGGCTTATATTCTGTAGTGTCTCCCATCACTAGAAGAAAATTCTGAAAGACAGTCCATACTCCTCACTGTGGCCTTTAAGACTCCATATAAGCTGGCTCCTCAATTGTGTCCACACTCAGCGCCCACCACACACCTCATTCTGCATCCCAGCCACCCTGACTTCCTTGCTGTTCCTTGAACATACCAAGCTTGCTTCCACTGCAGAACCTTTGGTCTTCTGCCTAGAATGCCTTCCTCCAGATGTTTCCTTCACTGGTTTCTTCTTGGCATTCAGACCTCAACAATGCCATCACCGTTTGAGAGAGGCTTCCCGGACCACACAATAGTAGGTGTCCCCAGGGCTGGGATTAGAGTCAGGGCTAAATAACTCTAATAAAAACTTCTAGTTTTACCATAATGTTTGTCACTATTTGTCTTAGTCCATTTGGGCTACTGTGACAGAACCCCATAGACTGAGTAGATCAAAATTACCTCTCATGGTTCTAGTGGCTGGGAAGTCCAAGATCAAGGTGCCAGCAGATCAAGTGTATGGTGAGAACCTGCTTCCTGGCTTGCAGATGGCTGTCTTCTTGTGTCCTCGTGTGGTGGAAACAGGTGAGAGAGCTCAGCATGGTCTCTTTTATAAGGACACTAATGTCATTCATGAGGGTCTACCCCCATGACCTAATTACTTCCCAAAGACCCCCCCCCCCACTACCCCGTAATACTGTCACACTGGGGATTCGATTTCAACATACAAATTTGGAGGAACACAACTATTCCATCTATCACTCCATTAGATATTATTTATTTACTTACTCATTGTCTATTCCCCCTATCTACAGTATCAACTACATGAAAACAAGGGCATTACCTTATTCCCTATTATCAGCAACTAAAACAGAGCTGGGCACCAAATTGACAATCACTAAAAATTTGTTGCATCACTGATGCAGGTGGATGGATGGATTTTGATTATATAAACTTAAATCATTTAGCATCTTTGCCTCACTTTACCTCCTTCCCTGATGCAGATGGAAGGTACTATACTACTTATCTCACCTGGAACACAAAGGACACGGTTAAGAAATGAGAAGGCTGAACGCTTTACCACTTATTATGAGAAAAATATTGGAGTATATGGGCAAGAAGCCATTTGAAAGTGGCAATGACAGGCTAATGGAGAAAGAAATTCATTTGTTCTATTACCCATGAACCTCCTGGGGAGTAAATAAGATGGGGGAAAATGAAATGTACCCATTTGTAATATAAAAATTCATAAACACAGCTTATGTTAATTCAGAGTAGAGTAACACTTTGTTTTGCTGGCATCAATAGGTATTTTGCTAAGTGTTTTGTTTTTCCAGATAGTTAATGTTCCCATTGTAAGAAGATTTTTTTTCAGTTTGACCGCTTTAATGGAAATAGTTTTCAAATGAATTTCATTGCCACTTTCTCTGGCAGCACACTGAGTAGAGTCTTTTGTCAATAACTTGGGAATATCATTATACGCTTGCATTATATGCTTGGGTATAAAATAGTGATAAACTATGAAATCACAGATGTGTACACCTTTTATATACATCCTGAGATCTTTTATGTATATTTCTTTTTTTTTTCTTATTTACTTAATCAACAAGTAAGACACTAGTCCCTGCAGGCTGACCTCTAAGAACACTGCCCAGAGTGATAAACAAGAGAAATGTGGTTTCTGCCCTTGGAGCTCACAGGCTGCTGGGAAAGATTACAGTGACCCAGGAAGTACAAGGGTGACAAGAACCTCAAAAGCCTTCCCTGAGGCTTGGGAAACACCTCCCCAAAGAAATGGCCTTTAAGCTAATTCCTACAGACAAATTGCTCAGGGGAAGAATGTTCCAGGCAGGTGGAAAAGCATGTTCAGAAGATGTGAATGACAAAGTTGCATTTGAGCAGAAAGAATAGGATGAGCAAGTCTCCTGATAATGCCGTAGTGTAAGGAACCAGATTGAGGACCCCTCCTTCCATAAACTCAGGCTAGGAACCTGAGACTTTATTCTAAAAATTAATGGTTTTAAAGAGGGGAGTAACAAAATCAGCATTACCCTTCAAAATACATGTTAGAAAGAAATAACCTTTAAGCTCTATGCTTTTACACATATTTTTGGTTTAGAGAAAGTTAAATGGTGCCATATATATCAACCATCCACAAAGTATGGAATTGACAAGGGCCATAGGGACAGTGCAGAGTACATCATGAGAAACGCTGGGCTGGAAGAAGCACAAGCTGGAATCAAGATTGCCAGCAGAAATATCAATAACCTCAGATGTGCAGATGACACCACCCTTATGGCAGAAAGTGAAGAGGAACTAAAAACCCTCTTGATGAAAGTGAAAGTGGAGAGTGAAAAAGTTGGCTTCAACCTCAACATTCAGAAAATGAAGATCATGGCATCCAGGCCCATCACTTCATGGGAAATAGATGGGGAAACAGTGGAAACAGTGTCAGACTTTATTTTTGGCAGCTCCCAAAACACTGCAGATTGTGACTGCAGCCATGAAATTAAAAGACGCTTACTCCTTGGAAGGAAAGTTATGACCAACCTAGATAGCATATTCAAAAGCAGAGACATTACTTTGCCAACAAAGGTCCGTCTAGTCAAGGCTATGGTTTTTCCTATGGTCATGCATGGATGTGAGAGTTGGACTGTGAAGAAAGCTGAGCGCTGAAGAACTGATGCTTTTGAACTGCGGTGTTGAAGAAGACTCTTGAGAGTCCCTTGGACTGCAAGGAGATCCAACCAGTCCATTCTGAAGGCGATCAACCCTGGGATTTCTTTGGAGAGAATGATGCTGAAGCTGAAACTCCATTATTTTGGCCACCTCATGCAAAGAGCTGACTCATTAGAAAAGACTCTGATGCTGGGAGGGGTTGGGGGCAGGAGGAGAGGGGGACGACAGAGGATGAGATTACTGGATGGCATCACTGACTCGATGGACGTGAGTCTGAGTGAACTCCAGGAGTTGGTGATGGACAGGGAGGCCTGGCATGCTGCGATTCATGGGGTCGCAAAGAGTCGGACACGGCTAAGCAACTGAACTGAACTGAACTGATAGGGACAGTGCAAAAATTAAGAAGAAGATGTTCAGATTTGGGAAGTACAGGTTTCAGAAAGGAGCCTCATTATTGGGGGCCTCTTACAATACACTACATGTAAGAGCCCAATTTAATTCAGTTCAACATTGTCTGCAACACTTTCCATATACCCAAGAGTTAAAGGAAAGTTAAGGTGGGTGAACGTGTACTGCAAGCAGATGCCCAAGTTCAAGGCCCACCTCAGCCACTACCAGGATGGACCCTGGTGTAGGGACCCTTCTGCAAGTCTCTTCCCCCATGGACCTCAGCTTCCTCTCCTGCAGGATGAGATGATGCCTAAGCCAGCCCCTTTCCTGGAATGCTGAGATGCACATAGCTTAGCAGACAGGAGGCTCAATGCCGGGCTCCTTGGACAGGTTACTTGGACAGGTTACTTGACTTCTTTGAAAGCCAGTTTACCTATTTGTGAATCTTCTACTTCACAGATGGCTGTGAAGTGTAAAATGCCTGGCATAGACAATGCAATTGGGAGAAACAAAGATCACTCTGTAATTTTACAGCTTAATGTCTATTGACTCACATTAGCCCACTACAGCAGGAAAAAGAATTTGGAAATGAATGTTTCCTTCAGGAAAAAAAGTGGCCCCTTATGAATGAAGAACTCATGCTACATATTACATTTTTCTGTATCCTTTGGAGATTTAGTAACATTTTGGGAACCATCTTGCACCATCCATCTGTCCAACACTTGTGCTCTGGAATATCTTTCCTCTGTCAGCCTGGACACTCTGTTTTGAATGTGTTGTGACACTGGCCCTAGTCTGTCTATTCTGAGCGTGTCATTAAGCTGATGTTGCATGAATCAGTATAAATTCTGCTAAGAGCCAACATTTTCTTAGTTTCTGAGCATCAGTGCAGAAATGAGCTTGCATGGTTTCTTTGTGGTCTCTTTGTAAACCCAAAGGGTGTTACTAACAAGTCATATACTCTCTATTTTTATTATTATTTTTAACTAACTGGGTTTTAAATTAGTTTAATATATGCACATTGTTTAAAAATATGAAGAGTGAAGAAGGTTTTGAGGTTAAAATCTTTTTTGCTTTTTCTGGTCCTTAGTTATACTCCCCATATATAAACAGTATTTTATACATTCTTCCAGAAATGTTTCCCCTCCCTCCCTTTCTGTATATACCCTATACGATTATCTTTATTTTATACAAATAAGACTATATCATCCTTCTTTCCCACCTTCCTTCCTTTGTGTATTTTTTATCATTGTATTTACTTTACACAAATGGGACTGTACTATTCAGACCTTACATCTGGGACATTTTTCCATGGGAATAGTTGTAGGTCTGCCTCATCCTTTTGAGTGGCTTTCTGGAATCCTATCAGCTGAATGTACCCTTTAACCAACCCCTGTTGTTGGGCATTTTAGATGTTTCCAATCTTCTGCTCTTGCAAACATTTCAGTAACAACTATCTCTGGACATATCTCTTTGCACACTTGAGAAACTTTTTCTGTAACGTAAGTTCTTATAAGTTTTAAAACCCAGAAGGACATCCTCCTGCATGTTCACCAAACCATCAGCTTGTCACTGCTAATGTCAGACCTCCAAAAAGAGCTCATTCTGAGGCTGGTGGCAGACTCAGGTACAATCAATATCTCAAAAGGTATTATCCACTCAGGTGGACACTCAGGTCCACTCAGGTGGACAACACAGATGCAATCAATATCTTGAAAGGTGGTGTCAATCTTTATTGTGAAGATAGGTAATAATGTAGCAAAGTGCCTGACGAATATCCAACATACCATTGTTAACTGATGAATGGTGGGTTTTAGTCATGTTTCCTTTATGCTTATGAACAACCAGTGGAGAATTTATCTCCAAGGCCTGAAGATAAGCATAACTAGAGTTAATGGATTGGTATAATACTAGCAAATTTTAGGTGGCACTACTTTTATGAAACTCAGCCATTTATTAAAGAAGAATGTCCAATGGAACAAGAAAGTCCTTTTCGGGTAGTAAAGGAAACCTATGAAGCATTATGCTTCAATTTTAGAAATTTTCTCTGGTTGGATTCTCCCAGAAGCCTTGACATTTTCAACAATAGAAATCGATTCATAGCTAATAGGTATTAGTCGTGGCATTTGGGGGAAAAGAATAGCTAATTTAAATAATGTAGTATGGGTTTTGATCTTAGCAAATCTTGAGAACACAATCAGGCATTTGGATCCCATTTATTCATTCATCTGACAGATGTGTACTGGGCACCTGCTAGGTACCAGCAGGGTTCCAGGCTATAGCGGTGGAACATAAATAGCCACGTGACCTTGAACACACCTCTTTCCTCGATTCGGCTTTATCTTCCACATCTTTAAAAGAAGCTGGCTGGACTATATTATCTCCGAGCATCCTCCCAGGTGCATCATTCCGCCCCTTTCCTTCGTGCGTTATTAATGGCGATCTCGATGCAGTGCCGCACTACTTGACAGGCATAGCGCATGGAAGCACCACAGACTTCCTCACAGGAGCTCTGCCACGTTTTGGCCAATGGATACTGTATTCATTTCCTCAAACTGCTGCCACAAATGGGGCGACTCAAGACAAAAGGAATTTATTCTCTCCCAGTTCTGGAAGTTCAAGTGTGAGGTCAAGGCCATCAGGGCCATGCTCCCTCTGAAGAGTCTACAGAAGAATGCTTCCTTGCTTCTTCCCAGGTTCCGGTGTTGCCAGCCATCCTTGGTATTCCTGGGCTTGTAACTGCATCACTGCAGTCCCCGCCTCGGTTGTCACGTGGCCTTCTCCCTGAGGATCTGTCTGTGTGTCTGTTTTCTCTTATAACAACAACCATCAGTAGAATAGGGCCCACCCTAATCCAGAATGACCTCAGCTACTTACACTGCAAAGACCCTATTTCCAAATAAAGTCACATCCGAGGGTTCCAAGTGGACATAAAGCTTCAGGGGACACTGTTCAACCCAGTCAAGATACTGTTTTCTTTTGCTTCTACCAAGAGTATGGACTGTTACAACAGTGTCTGCCAGCAGACCCTGAGCTGGGGAGGTCACTCAGCCTGGGGCAGAGGGGCACTCTGTGAGGAAGAGGTAGGGAGCACACCTGAACATCAAGGCTGGCAACAAACGAAGGAGATGTGTTGAGTGGAACCTGTGAGACTGCCTTGCAGATGGCTACAACAGGGCGAGAAAGGCCAGCTTGTGCACCCAGGACGTTCCAGGCCATAGACAGCAACATCGTGTTAGGAGGGGCAGTGGAAAGAGAAAGAAAACTGTAAGTTTTCCTCCCAGTTATAACTGGGAGACTTCCTAATGGTGCTTTCGGCATGATTGCTTCTAATTAATTGTTGGTTGCTTTGGTATTGAGTCATTTCTTCCCTTCTAGCTGAGCATCCAAAATGCAAGGATTTAAAAGGGCAACCCACATGCAGAAAGGCAGACAGTGGGGCTTGGAGAGAAGGGATCAAGGGCTGTAGCTCTGGAGCCAATTCCAGGATGGAACCTCTGCTTTCCCCTCCTATTGGCAATGTGTCTTTGGGAACATTCATTTATTTCTCAGAGCTCAGGCTCCTTAGGTGTAAACTGAGGATAATAATAGAAACTTCTCATAGGATGGTGGAGAAGAGAAAATGTGAGGAGAATAATTCATGTGCACCATGAATAAAACAGTGCCAGGAGCATAAAAATGTGCTTAATATATGTTTGTTGCTATTAACATATCTACTAATCTCCCTGCACTGGAAGAGTGTTCCCAACAAAAGAGAGAAACATGTTATGTTTCTCATATTAAAAAAAAAAAAAATAGACCTTTCTTACTCTATTCTCTTCCAACACCTGCCCTTTGCAGCAAAATTTCATAAAAGATTTGTTTGTCTTCTGTGTCTCTAATTCCTCTCCATCCATCCCATGAACAGGCCTCTGCCCCTCTCCCAGTCCCTCCACTGACACTGTTCTCAGTCAGTGTGGTTCCCCGTGACCTTGATGCTGCTAAATCCGGCGATCAATTCTCAGTCCTCACGTTTCTTGCCTGTTCACCCACTTGTGACATTTGGCCACTCCCTTTCTCCTGAAGCACTTTACCACTTGGGTGCCTGGGACACCTCTGACTCTTGGAGCCTCCCTTGAACTTCTCTTTTTCATCTACATTCCCTTCCTAAGTGACTTCAGCCAGTCTTAGGGCTTTAAGTACCACCTACACCGACAACTCACACACTTAGAATGTCCAGCATGAACATTTCCCCTGAACCTAGTTCAGCATCTCCATTTGGATCTCAAATAGACATCTCAAAGTCAACATGTTCAAAATCTTGATTCCTGATCCTGCTGCATGGGGGAAACCTCTTCCTCCCACTGTCTTCCCCACCTTAGCAAAGAGGAAACTGTGTCCTCCCAATTACTCAGGGTAAAAACATGACAGTCATCCTGACGTTTCACTTTCTCTTCCACTCTGCATCGAATCCATCAGAAAATCTTGATAGTTCTACCTTCAGAACAGATCCAGAATCTGACTATTCATTACCTCCACTGCTGCCTCTCTGGTCTAAGCCAACATCACTCCTTGCCTGTATAATAGCAATATCCTCCTAACTCACCCATATTACGTCAGTAGCCTCCCAACTGAGCTTCTCGCTTCTTCCCTTGATCCCTTGCAGTCTGTTCTTGACCTGGAAGCCAGAGGGGCTGCACTCTTGGCTGCACATTAGAATCACCTGGAAAGTTTCAGAAAGTTCACTGCCCAGTCCATATCTCTGACTAATTAAATTAGAATCTCTGAGGATAGGACCAGGGTACAAGTGTGGTTTTCTTTTTTCTTTTGAGTCAGATCACGTCACTCCTCTGCCCCCAAACTTCTAATGTCTTCTCACCTCAGAATAAAAGTCAGAGTCTCCAAGATGGCCCAGGGGGCCTCACGGCAGCAGTTCTCACACTGCAACAGCATCTGATTCACCTGGGGGGCTTGTTCAAACACAGGTCACTGGAACCCACTCCCAGAGTTTCTGACTCAGTGGGTCCAGGACAAGGCCCGATAATTCACACTTCTAGCAAGTCCCCAGGTGACACCGATGCTGCCCAGCTGGGGGCCACACTTGGAGACCCAGCACCTTGTGTGATCTGGCCCCACCACCTCTCAGACAGCAGCTCCTACTGCTCTTCCCCGACTCGGTCTGTTCCATTCAAACTGGCCACCATGTTTGTAACATGGCCAGGTGTCCCTCACTTCAAGGCCTTTAATCCTTGCTGTAGCAACTCCTGGGGTGTCCCTCACATCCATCTTAGATGTCACCTATTAATGAGACTTTGCTCTTATTGCAAAGTGCTCCCCTCCCCATCCCCCCACAAACCCTCTTCCCTGCTTTACTTTTCTATAATTGTTTTTCTATATTTCTTCTATGGTTTTTTCATGTATATTTACACATATATGTATGTACATTTTCTGTCTCCTACCCACAACACAAGACCTTTCAGAACTAACACCCAAAAAAGATGTCCTTTTCATTATAGGGGACTGGAATGCAAAAGTAGGAAGTCAAGAAACACCTGGAGTCACAGGCAAATTTGGCCTTGGAATGCGGAATGAAGCAGGGCAAAGACGAATAGAGTTTTCCCAAGAAAATGCACTGGTCATAGCAAACACTCTCTTCCAACAACACAAGAGAAGACTCTACACATGGACATCACCAGATGGTCAACACCAAAATCAGATTGATTATATTCTTTGCAGCCAAAGATGGAGACGCTCTATACAGTCAACAAAAACAAGACCAGGAGCTGACTGTGGCCCAGATCACGAATTCCTTATTACCAAATTCAGACTTAAATTGAAGAAAGTAGAGAAAACCACTAGACCATTCAGGTATGACCTAAATCAAATTCCTTATGATTATGCAGTGGAAGTGAGAAATAGATTTAAGGGCCTAGATCTGATAGATAGAGTGCCTGATGAACTATGGACAGAGATTCATGACATTGTACAGGAGACAGGGATCAAGACCAACCCCATGGAAAAGAAATGCAAAAAAGCAAAATGGCTGTCTGGGGAGGCCTTACAAATAGCTGTGAAAAGAAGAGAGGCAAAAAACAAAGGAGAAAAGGAAAGATATAAGCATCTGAATGCAGACTTCAAAAGAATAGCGAGAAGAGATAAGAAAGCCTTCTTCAGCAATCAATGCAAAGAAATAGAGGACAAGAACAGAATGAGAAAGACTAGAGATCTCTTCAAGAAAATTAGAGATACCAAGGGAACATTTCATGCAAAGATGGGCTCGATAAAGGACAGAAATGATATGGACCTAACTGAAGCAGATGTTAAGAAGAGGTGGCAAGAATGCACAGACGAACTGTACAAAAAAGATCTTCATGACCCAGATAATCATGATGGTGTGATCACTCATCTAGAGCCAAACATCCTGGAATGTGAAGTCAAGTGGGCCTTAGAAAGCATCACTATGAACAAAGCTAGTGGAGGTGATGGAATTCCAGTTGAGCTATTTCTAATCCTGGAAGATGATGCTGTGAAAGTGCTGCACTCAATATGCCAACAAATTGGGAAAACTCAGCAGTGGCCACAGGACTGGAAAAGGGCAGTTTTCATTCCAATCCCAAAGAAAGGCAACGCCAAAGAATGCTCAAACTACTGCACAATTACACTCATCTCACATGCTAGTAAAGTGATGCTCAAAATTCTCCAAGCCAGGCTTCAGCAGTACGTGAACTGAACTTCCTGACGTTCAAGCTGGTTTTAGAAAAGGCAGAGGAACCAGAGATCAAATTGCCAACATCCATTGGATTATCGAAAAACCTAGAGAGTTCCAGAAAAACATCTATTTCTGCTTTATTGACTATGCCAAAGCCTTTGACTGTGTGGATCACAAGAAACTGTGGAAAATTCTTCAAGAGATGGGAATACCAGACCACCTGATCTGCCTCTTGAGAAATCTGTATGCAGGTCAGGAAGCAACAGTTAGAACTGGACATGGAACAACAGACTGGTTTCAAATAGGAAAAGGAGTACATCAAGGCTGTATATTGTCACCCTGCTTATTTAACTTATATGCAGAGTACATAATGAGAAACGCTGGACTGGAAGAAACAAGCTGAAATCAAGATTGCCGGGGAAAGTATCAATAACCTCAGATATGCAGATAACACCACCCTTATGTCAGAAAGTGAAGAGGAACTAAAAACCCTCTTGATGAAAGTGAAAGTGGAGAGTGAAAAAGTTGGCTTAAAGCTCAACATTCAGAAAACAAAGATCATGGTATCCGGCCCCATGACTTCATGGGAAATAGATGGGGAAGCAGTGTCAGACTTTATTTTGGGGGCCTCCAAAATCACTGCAGATGGTGACTGCAGCCATGAAATTAAAAGACACTTACTTCTTGGAAGAAAAGTTTTGACCAACCTAGATAGCATATTGAAAAGCAGAGACATTACTTTGCCGACTAAGGTCCATCTAGTCAAGGCTATGGTTTTTCCAGTGGTCATGTATGGATGTGACAGTTGGACTGTGAAGAAGGCTGAGCACCGAAGAATTGATGCTTTTGAACTGTGGTGTTGGAGAAGACTCTTGAGAGTCCCTTGGACTGCAAGGAGATCCAACCAGTCCATTCTGAAGGAGATCAGCCCTGGGATTTCTTTGGAGGGAATGATGCTAAAGCTGAAACTCCAGTACTTTGGCCACCTCATGCGAAGAGTTGACTCACTGGAAAAGACTCTGATGCTGGGAGGGATTGAGGGCAGGAGGAGAAGGGGACGACAGAGGATGAAATGGCTGGATGGCATCACTAACTCTATGGACATGGGTCTGAGTGAACTGGGGGAGTTGGTGATGGACAGGGAGGCCTGGCGTGCTGCGATTCATGGGGTCACAGAGAGTCGGACACGACTGAGTGACTGAACTGAACTGAACCCACAACTCACACAAGAAAGTGTAAACCTTATGAGGGGTAAAGACTTGGTTTTGTTCACTGATACATCCAGAGTGTCTAGAACCATAGCTGACCCTCAGTAGGTTTCGATACACACAAACAGGAAAAAAATGAAGAAAACCAGAGACAGACAGGAATGCCTTAGTTCTTCTGACAGCCACGAGAGGCCGCTGTTGTGTCGCAGAATGGACAGCAAGGCTCACTGCTGCTCTGCCTCCCACGGCCAAGGACCTAATGTAGACCCTGGGTGGAAAACAGCACATGGTACCTGGGTGGCCGTGCAGGCCCAACTGGGACCTGGGAACATGTTTGTTATTGCCTCCTAAAGCCTCATACCCAGCACCAAGCCAAGCTCCTCCTGGAGATCAGCCGCGGCCCATATCCTCACTGCTTTTGGAAGGCAACACATCAAGATGAAAGCATTTGAACAAGTCCCTGATGGGGTTTGATGGATACCAGCTCCTGGGGAAAGGCTGAGGAGAAGGAGTAAAGTCGGCCTTGTCCAGTTAGACACAGCCCAGGGGCAAAATTAAATAGCATAGGCAGTTACTTCAAGATTATATCAAGAAGCCAAATTCTCAAAAATTCGAGAGGGGAGTGGTGAGGAGCCTAGCTTGAATGTAACCCTCCCTGGATCTGGGATATTCCAGGGCCTGCTCTTACCTCCTTCTTTTTAAACATAGCCATCTATCTATCCAGATGAACTGAAGGCTCGGAAAGAATTCATTTTCATTCACTGTAACATAATATGTAGAAGCTCTGGGCTTAGGAGTTAAAAAAAAGTTTTAGTTTCACTTCCAGCTATGTGTCTCAAGTCTTACCTTATCTGTTTCCTACCTCATGGATTAGTTGTGCTAATCAAATGATGAAATACTGTGAAAGATCTTTATGAACCATCTAAACATCAAGATGGCAGTTTTGATGAGGGTGGGCTGCTTTCACATATGGCACTTGAATCCAGCAGGAATTTAACAGAAGACCCCATGCAGCATAGAATCAAAGTGAGCCAATTCAGTCGCTCAGTTGTGTCTGACTCTTTGCAACCCCATGGACTGCACCACGCCAGGCTTCCCTGTCCATCACCAAAACTTCTGGAGCCTACTTAAACTCATGTCCATTGCATCAGTGATGCCATCCAACCATCTCATCCTCTGTCATCCCCTTTTCCTCCCACCTTCAATCTTTCCCAGTATCAGGGTCTTTTCAAATGAGTCACTTCTTTGCATCAGGTGGCCAAAGTCTTGGAATTTCAGCCTCAGCATCAGTCCTTCCAATGAAGATTCAGGACTGATTTCCTTTAGGATGGACTGGTTGGATTTCCTTGCAGTCCAAGGGACTCTCAAGAGTCTTCCCCAACACCACAGTTCAAAAGCATCAATTCTTCAGCTCACAGCTTTCTTTATAGTCCAACTCTCACATCCATACATGACTACTGAAAAAACTATAGCTTTGACTAGATAGACCTTTGTTGGCAAAGTAATGTCTGTGCTTTTTAATATGCTGTCTAGGTTTGTCTTAGTTTTTCTTCCAAGGAGCAAGTGTCTTTTAATTTCATGGCTGCAGTCACCATCTGCAGTGATTTTGGAGCCCCAAAAAACAAAGTCTGTCACTGTTCCCACTGTTCCTCCATCTATTTGCCATGGAGTGATGGGACCAGATGCCATGATCTTAGTTTTCTGGATGCTGAGTTTTAAGCCAACTTTTTCACTCTCCTCTTGTACTTTCATCAAGAGGCTTTTTAGTTCCTCTTCACTTTCTGCCATAAGGGTGGTGTCATCTGCATATCTGAGGTTATTGATATTTCTCCCTGCAATCTTGATCCCAACTTGTGCTGCATCCAATCCAGCATTTCGCATGATGTACTCTGCATATAAGTTAAATAAACAGGGTGGCAATATAGAGCCTTGACATACTCCTTTCCCAATTTGAAACCAGTCTGTTGTTCCATGTCCAGTTCTAACTGTTGCTTCCTGACCTGCATACAGGTTTAAGAGACAGGTCAGGTGGTCTGGTATTCCCATCTCTTGAAGAATTTCCCACAGTTTATTGTGATCCACACAGTCAAAGGCTTTGGCGTAGTCAATAAAGCAAAAGTAGATGTTTTTCTGGAACTCTCTTGCTTTCTCAATGATCCAGTGGATGTTGGCAGTTTGATCTCTTGTTCCTCTGGCTTTTCTAAATCCAGCATGAACATCTGGAAGTTCACTGTTCACATACTCTTGAAGCCTGGCTTGGAGAATTTTAAGCATTACTTTACTAGGGTGTGAGATGAGTGCAATTGTGCGGTAGTTGGAAAATTCTTTGACATTGCCTTTCTTTGGGATTGGAATGAAAACTGACCTTTTCCAGTCCTGTGGCCACTGCTGAGTTTTCCAAATTTGCTGGCATATTGAGTGCAGCACTTTCACAGCATCATCTTTTAGGATTTGAAATAACCCAGCTGGAATTCCATCACCTCCACTAGCTTTGTTCATAGTGATGCTTTCCAAGGCCCACTTGACTTCACATTCCAGGATGTCTGGCTCTAGGTGAGTGACCACACCATTGTGGTTATCTGGGTCATGAAGATCTTTTTTGTATAGTTTTTCTGTGTATTCTTGCCACCTCTTAATATCTTCTGTTTCTGTTAGGTCCATACCATTTCTGTCCTTTATCGAGCCCATCTTTGCATGAAATGTTCCCTTGGTATCTCTAATTTTCTTGAAGAGATCTCTGCTGCTGCTGCTAAGTCATGTCAGTCGTATCCAACTCTGTGCGACCCCATAGACGGCAGCCCACCAGGCTCCGCCATCCCTGGGATTCTCCAGGCAAGAACACTGGAGTGGGTTGCCATTTCCTTCTCCCATTCTATTGTTTTCCTCTATTTCTTTGCATTGATGGCTGAGGAAGGTTTCTTATCTCTCCTTGCTATTCTTTGGAACTCTGCATTCAAATGGGTATGTCTTTCCTTTTCTCTTTTGCCTTTCACTTCTCTTCTTTTTTTTTTTTTATCTCATGTATATTAGCATATTCTTCTTTTTTTAAAGATTTTATTTATTTATTTTTTTACTTTCGCCACTACTTTTTTTTTTTTTTACTTTACAATATTGGTTTTGCCATACATCAACATGAATCTGCCCCGGGTGTACATAAGTTCCCACTCCTGAACCCCCCTCCCACCTCTCTCCCCATACCATCCCTCTGGGTTATCCCAGTGCACCAACCCCAAGCATCCCGTATCCTGCATCGAACCTAGACTGGCGATTTGTTTCTTATATATATTATACATGTTTCAATGCCATTCTCCCAAATCATCCCACCCTCTCCCTCTCCCACAGAGTCAAAAAGTCTGTTCTGTACATCTGCAGCTCTTTTGCTGTCTCAGAGGCAGGAATATACAATGGATTAAAGACAATTTCTTTAACAAGTTGTGCTGGGAAAACTGGTCAACCACTTGTACAAGAATGAAACTAGAACACTTTCTAACACCATACACAAAAATAAACTCAAAATGGATTAAAGATCTAAATTTAAGACCAGAAACTATAAAACTCCTAGAGGAGAACATAGGCAAAACACTCTCCAACATAAATCACAGCAGGATTCTCTATGACCCACCTCCCAGAATTTTGGAAATAAAAGCAAAAATAAACAAATGGGACCTAATTAAACTTAAAAGCTTCTGCACAACAAAGGAAACTATAAGCAAGGTGAAAAGACAGCCTTCAGAATGGGAGAAAATAATAGCAAATGAAGCAACTGACAAACAACTAATCTCAAAAATATACAAGCAACTCATGCAGCTCAAGTCCAGAAAAATAAATGACCAATCAAAAAATGGGCCAAAGAACTAAATAGACATTTCTCCAAAGAAGACATACAGATGGCTAACAAACACATGAAAAGATGCTCAATATCACTCATTATCAGAGAAATGCAAATCAAGACCACAATGAGGTACCATTTCACACCAGTCAGAATGGCTGTGATCCAAAAGTCTACAAGGAATAAATGCTGGAGATGGTGTGGAGAAAAGGGAACCCTCTTACACTGTTGGTGGGAATGCAAACTAGTACAGCCACTATGAAGAACAGTGTGGAGATTCCTTAAAAAACTGGAAATAGAACTGCCTTATGACCCAGCAATCCCACTGCTGGGCTTACACACGAAGGAAACCAGAATTGAAAGAGACACGTGTACCCCAATGTTCACCGCAGCACTGTTTATAATAGCCAGGACATGGAAGCAACCTAGATGTCCATCAGCAGATGAATGGATAAGAAAACTGTGGTACATATATACAATGGAGTATTACTCAGCCATTAAAAAGAATACATCTGAATCAGTTCTAATGAGGTGGATGAAACTGGAGCCAATTATACAGAGTGAAGTAAGCCAGAAAGAAAAACACTTCTCTTCTTTTCTCAGCTATTTGTAAGGCCTTGTCAGACAACCATTTTGCCTTTCTGCATTTCTTTTTCTTGGGGATGGTCTCAATCACTGCCTCCTGTCCAATGTCACAAACTTCTGTCCATAGTTCTGCAGGCACTCTGTCAGATCTAATCTCTTTAATTTATTTGTCACTTCCACGGTATAGTCGTAAGGCATTTGATTTAGGTCATACCTGAATGTTTTGATGGTTTTTCCTACTTTCTTCAATTTAAGTCTGAATTTGGCATGATCTGAGCCACAGTCAGCTCCCAGTCTTGTTTTTGCTGACTATATAGAGCTTCTCCATCTTTGGCTGCAAAGAATATAATCAATCTGATTTTGCTATTGACCATCTGGTGATGTCCATGTGTAGAATCTTCTCTTGTATTGTTGGAAGAAGGTGTTTGCTATGACCAGCACATTCTCATAACAAAACTCTGTTAGCCTTTGACCTACTTCATTTTGTCCTCCAAGGCCAAATTTGCCTGTTACTCCAGGTAGCTCTTGACTTCCTACTTTTACATTCCAGTCACCTATAATGAAAAGGACATCTTTTTTGGGTGTCAGTTCCAGAAGGTCTTGTAGGTCTTCATAGAACCATTCAATTTCAGCTTCTTCAGCATTACTGTTCAGCCCATAGACTTGGATTACTGTAATATTGAATGGTTTGCCTTGAAAACGGACAGAGATCATTCTGTCATTTTTGAGATTGCATCCAAGTACTACATTTTGGACTCTGGTTGTCTATGATGGCTACTCCATTTCTTCTAAGGGATTCTTGCCCACAGTGGTAGATATAATGGTCATTTGAGTTAAATCCACCCATTCCAGTCCATTTTAGTTCACTGATTGCTAAAATGTCAATGTTCACTCTTGCCGTCTTCTGCCTGACCACTTTCAATTTGCCTTGATTCGTGGACCTAACATTCCAGGTTCCTATACAATATTGCTCTTTACCGCATCAGACTTTACTTCCATCACCCATCACATCCACAACTGGGTGTCGTATTTTCTTTGGTCCGTCCCCAGCTGGGAGGCAGAGACAGTTTTTCGACAGCCAGAGCCGGAAGGCAAGGGGCTGCTGCAATCTCAGCCCCAGAGAGGGCATCTTCCATCAAACTCTGAGCAGGCTCCCAGCTGCTAACTATGTCTTCCTGAGATCCTGGATGGTTGACATCTGCCAGCAAGGTCTCATTCTGAGATCAGCTCTCCAGAGGAGACATACAGCACACCTGAGAAGATGCTCTTGCGCTGCACCAGGGCAAACAGAGGTGATTAAGATGCACGGCTCACCTGGGACAGTGTGCTCACCAAGCACCCTATGAGGGTAGATGTTCATTAAATATTACTTCACCTCTGACTCCTCACTAAAGATGAAAAAGCAAAGCACTGAGAAGCTAAATGTCTTAGCTGATATTTCCCAGTGTGTTTTCCCAGACTTTGTGGTCAGTCCCTGGACCATCTCCAGATGAGGTTTTCCTCTTTGCTGCAGTTAATGGTCAAACATCTTGACTCTCGTCAGTGTCCTCTTAGCCAAGGTGGCACCCGATCAGAGAGGACCCATCAGAAGCTTTTGTTCAGCCAGTCTTCCCTCTTGCTGTCCCTTCTTATCTGCTCCCCTTCCTATAGGTTGAAAACAGTAGGACAATGAGAAGTTAAAAGCTTTCCTTGGTCAAGAGAATTAAGGTGAGGAGAAGGGATGACGTGAAGGGGAGAGATCTGTGGTTTGGATCATGTCTGCACTCCAGTCAAGAGCCTCTTAGCCCTAAGCCACCCACTTATGCACAGCAAGATTCACTTAGTCACTCAGTCCAGAATCACATTTAATATTAGAGCTGAAAGACCTCAGAGATTATTTCATTTTCAGCCAAACTTCATGCTTGGTAGATGAGGCATCACAGTGTGATTCACTTGCCTAGAACCTCACATTAGCAGAGTCACCCCGGCCTCCCTCCCAGGATCCTGGTCCCCTGGCCTCTTTGCCTTTTACCGCTTTGACCCCCATGACCTCGCCATTCTCTACAGGGCCGTTGCCTAGGAGCTTTGCATGATCAAGGCTGCAGTGATAGATTTTACCCTCCTAGTGCCATCTTCCCCCCACCCCACCCCCAACACTTTTACTCTACTGAGAACCACTTATTCAAAACATTTTTGCTGCCTCCTGGCTGCCCAGGACCCCACACTGAGGTGACCTCCTTTGACAAAAATCCATGTCCTGAAGCTTCCCCTCCGACCATTTCCCTAGCACGTTGACCTTTCTTATATCCCAGTCAACAGTCAAATTCAAAAGAAGATCTTATATGTAAGAACTTCCACCATGCATATGACTGAAAATGAACTCAAATGGTTGTAAGGTTGTTTATTTTTAAAATTGGGCTTCTAGAGGAATAAAATCTCTACCCAAAGAGATAAGGCCATTAGGGCAGAGAGAATTCTAGGAATTCTGGTGCAGAAAACTCTCCCCAGCATGCCTCCAAGTGTCCAGTGGAGACAGCCACCAGCACTGCCCGTGTGTGATACTAGCCTTGAGTTAAAGGTATGTGTGGTTTCAAGCAATAGTCTGATAGTGAATCTAAGAAATTCCTTGGTCTTCTTATCATAGCAAGTCTAAAGTCGTTTATCTCCATTTCCTTGGAGACTGTTTTAATCTATTTCTCTTTTTCACTTAGTGCCTGCAGTCAGAGAGTGAAAGAAAACCAGGGTCTCTAGAGGGAGGGTGCCAGCTGCTCTTTGACTACTTCTTGTAGCAACTCTAGAGGCAATTAAATTCACTGCTTCCAAAAATGTCAAACACCAAACCCCAAATGCCTTATTTCCACAGGACTTTACCTCCTTCCTAAAATGCTTCCTGAGATCAATGTAAATGTTAATTGTAATAATTAAATTGGTGCTTCTGTCAGCTGTAGTAGATTTCCTCTCCATGTCATCCTGATTTGGAGTGGTCCTGAGGGATGCAGAGAACCCAATGTTCAGGAACTGGAATGACCACACACCCCTGTTTCTATCTGCTATCCTGGCATAATTGTTGATAGTGCCTTTCTCTCTCAAAAGTGTCCTGGGTTGAATGATAAGCTCTATTAAGAGCATGGGCTTGGGAGTGAGTCTGACCTGAATTCAAAGCCTAGCTGGCTCTTAGTAGCTGAGTAAACTTGGACAAGTTACGTAACGTCTAGGAACCTCGGTTAGCAGATCTGTTATTCCCCACACCCACCCCCGTTTATAAAGTTGTTTGGAAGGACTGACCTTGCACAGTGCCAAGCACATGCTAAAAGTGTGACCTGAGTTATCTCTGCTTCTAGAATTAGCATCCATGTACATCCCTCTTACCTGTGGAGTCCCCACAGAGAGACTCCATTGAGGGATATTTTGAACTGGAAAAACATAACCAGGCAGACTAACCTTCAAATCCCAGCTGTGCTATTTCTAGTTCTGTGACCCTGGGCAGTTGAAATGAACTTTTTTACCCTCACCTTACTCATCTGAAGTGGAGATAAACATCTCAGGGCAGTTTCAACTTTCAAGGAGAAAGTGAGATAAAGGTATTGGAAACACTGTGCCCTATGTACTAATAAAATGCTGCTTCTTATTGTTATGTTTAGGGGAAGTGAGGCACAGAGAGATAAGAAGAATTGCCCAAGTACACAACTAGGGCTCCCCAGTGAAAGAGGGAGCTGTCTGGGCCTGTGCACTCTCCACTCGGTCTTATAGTCTCTGAGAACTATATTCTCCCTCCTCCCAAGGTCATAATCATACCCTAAGCCATCAGCATCATTCCCAGTGCTATATCAATCCTCCTCAGGCTCTCCCCTCCCTTACCACAGAGATTCAAAACCAGCAAAGGAATTGTCATGAGGACATGCTGCTGGCCCTGGGGTTTCTGGATTAGAACCAAATTTCATGTTTGTGGAATAGACGTCAATTTGCTGGCTGTGTGACTTTGAGCAAATTACTTCACCCTGCTGAGCTGCAATTTCCCCCTGTGTAAAAAGAAAATGATACCCCTTGCAGGATGAGCAGGGAACTAAAGTCATCCTGACTCCCAAACCTGTGCTTTTAACTTTGATCCTCTACGTCAAGTTCAGTGGCTGTCCAGCCCCACGGTCATTTGGGAGTCAGTTAAGATGAAAGAACCCACGTTACAGGTATGTGAGGTTAGCTTGAAAAACTGGGGATTTGAACGAAGGTATGAGATAGAATGGGAGAAGGCAATGGCACCCCACTCCAGTACTCTTGCCTGGAAAATCCCATGGATGGAGGAGCCTGGTAGGCTGCAGCGCATGGGGTCGCTAAGAGTCGGACACGACTGAGTGACTTCACTTTCACTCCTCACTTTCATGCATTGGAGAAAGAAATGGCAACCCACTCCAGTGTTCTTGCCTGGAGAATCCCAGGGACGGGGCAGCCTGGTGGGCTGCTGTCTATGGGGTCACGACTGAAGCGACTTAGCAGCAGCAGCAGCATGAGATAGAATGCTTTTGTTTTCCATACCTATGAGCCTCTAGCAGAAACTGTAACCTGCAGGTCGAGTCCAGCCTGCTGCCTATTTTTGTAAACAGAGTTTTACTGGAGCACAGTCATGCCCATTTGTTTATGTACTACCTCTGGCTGCTTTCTGGCTGCTGCGGCAGAGATGAGTGGTTGCAACAGAGACCATACAAACTGCAGAGGCTAAGATATTTACTATGTAAACCTTTACAAATAAATTTGCAATACTACTAGAGAGTAAATACCACTTAAAGTTTTAATAATGATAATTACAGGAATACCTGATGCTATCACATGCTTGCTCTGTGCCAAGCAGCATTCTGACGGCTTTATATGTGCTGTCTAACTGAATACTTGCAACAATCCCGTGGCACAAATGTCCTTTTGTTCCCATTTTATGAGTGAAGAAACTGAAATAGAAAGAGGCTAAGTTAACCTGCTCAAAGTAAGTGACACAATTGGAATTCTAGTCTAGGTAAAGCATTAGACTTCCTTAGAAACTTTCACACCCATTTTCTTTCCTGATAAACTTAGTCACTCATGATATGAGAGAATTTCAGATAGTTCACAGCACATTAAAAAACATCCTCTCCTATGGTTAAAATAAAAACACTTTCCCTTTTAAATTCTCTTTAACATTACGACTCTCCCTTTTCAAAGACTGAGTGGTCTCTTCACATATAGCATTACCTTGCTAAAATTGAACTGTGTTGCTTCGTTTCGTAGCATTTATTTTTACAGTCACCTTCTATTTGTGGTAAATGATCCTTGCTTTCCCTTTGCAGCAGTTTCCGTTCAAAATAAATTTATTTAGGAATAAAAAACCAAATCAACTCAATTAATAAAGAAACCAGGTTAATAAAGGTACAGATGGCATGTAAATATGACAGAAATCATGACAACGGCACAGAAATGAATGGCAGAGCCCAGAGCATTGGCCCAGCACTCAGGCAGTTCAGCTCCCAGGCTCAGTCAGAAGCAATTTGTTATGTGGCCGTGGACACACCAGTGCCGTTTCTCCACCCCCAAGCTTCAGGTTCCTTATCTAACGAGAGAGGGAGTTGAATTAAATTATCTCGAATGTCCTATGGCATCTCAGTTTATTCTTCCCAGCCTGGAATTCACTGTTCCTTCACTTGAGCCAAGATTAAATTAGACTTGTTAAAGGACTCGATGGCACTCCTTGCGTCTCTCCTTCTTAGAGTAAGCCTATTAATCCCTCCCCCCGCCCCAGGTTCCTGCAGAAAAGAGAGAGGAGACAAATGCATATGGTACAAGATTCAGTTTGTGCTTCCGGCCTATAAATTAAACAGCTCCCTGTTGGTCAAGGGCCTTTACTAGGAGAATGAGAAGGCTTTGACATTTCCTTGTTCATAGTTATTCCACCAGGACCCAGCTGATCTGGTCTGATGGGTTTTTTTCCCATTGGAAGGCCCTGTGTCCGCTCACCCAGAGACAGCCATAGCCATAAGCTCACAATGGCTGGGGGGGAAAGCAATAGGATTTCTATTAGAAACCACAGGATACAACACTTCAAATGGGCTTCATGTCTATATGAAAAATGTCCTGAGCATTAGTGGCAATTGTGGAAAGATCCACTCTTCTTTCCTTTAAGGAGACTGAGGGTTAGAGGGGCACCCAGGATATGCCAGGGGCAGTAACCTATTCACAGCACACTGCTTTATTTAGTTCTTTAACCGCTGCCCCACCCCACCCACCACATCAACTCTGAGAGGTGAGAATGATCAACATTGTCATAATCATCATTTATCATTCATTTTATTACACTGTTGTACAGATGAATAAATTAAGACTCAGAAAGGGTCCAGTCCCCTATAACTTCAATAGAGTCCTAACAGGTGTAGCTGTTGGGTTTCCCTGGTGATTCAGATGGTTAAGAATCCACCTGCAATGCGGGAGACCTGGGTTCTATTCCTAGGTTGGGAAGATCCCCTGGAAGAGGGCATGGCAACCCACTCCAGTTTTCTTGCCTGGAGAATCCCCATGGACAGAGGAGCCTGGCAGGCTCCAGCCCATGAGAATCGCAGAGTCAGACACGACTGAGAGACTGAGCACAGCGCAGCGCGGGTTATCACTCCCAATTTTATATGTAAGGAACTTGAGATTCAGGGTAAGTGACAGAGCCAGGTTTTGAACCCAGGACTGATTCTCTACAAGTCTTTTTCCTGTGCTTTCTTTCATGCAGGCCTCAGGCAACTTTAACTTAAGCCTTCTAGTCCTTAGCAGGAGAGAGGGAGGGAGAAGGAGAAGCAGGCAGGCTGGATTCTAGTTGAGATGATAGTAAGAGAGGCCAAGATGATAGTAAGAGAGGTCACATCTTCATAAGGGCACCAGGCCCACCCAACAAGTCATTTTTCATCCCTCATGTTTGTAAAAAATTTCAACACAGTCAATACAATGCACATTTCCCCCCAGCTATTCATGTAGACTTGAAACCACCTGCCAGTCCTTCACAACAGTAGCATATCAGGTATCTATGGCCAAAAGCCACATGGGTCCCCCATGGGTCCTAGCAAGAAACTGGCATGGTTAAGAGCCATGTTGTCTCTCTTGATTAAAATTCTTTCCCACGGGCTCTTACTTAAACCCTGTTCACAGTCTGTGAAGCCCAAGTTACCTGGGTGCTAGGACCTCAGTCTGCAGGGAGTCTGTAGTGGGCACTATTCCACTACTCCATCCCTTGTGTCCCACCCAGAGCCCTTGGATCCCCTTCACCATTTCTGCAATCCCTCAGCCAGCTTCTGTATGTTCCTCTGATGAATCACACCTGCTACTTTCTGCAGAGGCCTGCCTCAGGCTTTGGATCCGCTCTGCCCTTTTGGAGAGCCGGAAGTACCTGAGAACCAATGACCAACGAGGGTGGGAGTCTGAAAACTCAGCCCTCTTGCCTAGTCAGGGCCAGACCTAAGGTGTCTCTTAACATTCCAGAGCTCCCCCAGGGATCAGGCTGGGACTGAGCATGAAACCACAGCTTTGCCTGGCCTCTTTCTGCTGCCCACACACCCTCACCAGTTTCTCCTTGAAGCATCCCCTTAATAAATCACATGCAGGCTCAGTATCATCTCAGGGTCTCCTTCTGGGAAACCTGCCCTACGACACCACCTCTCATTCGTCATATACCTTCTTTTCCTCTGGGCCTAGAGACTATATTCCCTTGAATAAATATCCCATCCCATCCCCAAGATCTTCATCAGCCTCCCTTGTGGAATTTTATCTCATGAATATAAACATGGTAAACGGGAATGACACAGTTCAAAGTTATCTACTCTATCAGCAAATTTCTACACGATATTAAACCCAACCTGGTGGTGTTTGTGTTCATTTCCATCTTGTATATAAAGTCTCTCAAATAAGGAAGTTACATTACATGTAATGGCAACCTTATCCATTCCTTTTATAGCAAAAAAAAAAAAAAGTGAGAAATTTAGAGTTGGGGTTTTTGCCTTTTAAAAAAAATTTTTGGCCCATGCATTTATTAAGTGGTTCATCTATTCATTAGCCATCGATAAGTTATATAACCTTTATTTTTAAAAGTAAATGTTTTCCTGCTGCTTATTAAGGTGATATATATATATATATATATATATATATCTTTGTGAAAATATTAGAAAATACAGAAAAATATTTAATTCGAGTATAAGCTAACATCAATCAGCCCTTTTTGGTAAATTTTTACCCAATTGTTTTTTCTATACAGATATTCATGAATAACTGTGATAGACATTACTCATGTCTATCACCTGGCTCTCTTCTCCTCCTAGATACTTCGGACAATTATACTTCCTTCCCCTCACCCCCGCCCCCACCCTTGATATTCGGCACAGTCATATTGTTACAGAAAGAGGAGTCTAGCTGCTTGCCACTCAAAAACCAATTAAGAGGGAAGGTTGGTGGAAAGGGCAGTTTGCTTTGTTTTGGATGCCAAAAGGGAGAGCAAGTCCTATCCAAAGACCAACTCCCCCTGCTTCACTGACAATCAGTGGATAAGATCTTTTATCAATTTATTTATGTTACATAAATAAACAGCACAGTCAGCTCTGACAGACAGTCATCTTGCAATTAGTCATGCAGTGACCTGACCAGCATCATCTTGATTGCCTTAAGTAGAGTCAGTCTTTAGTTCAGGGTTGGTTTGTTCCCATTTCTTTGAGGCCAATTCTTGAAATTGTGGCAGCTTATGTCATGATTATGCATTGGAGAAGGAAATGGCAATCCACTCCAGTGTTCTTGCCTGGAGAATCCCAGAGACTGGGGAGCCTGGTGGGCTGCCATCTATGGGGTCGCACAGAGTCCGACAAGACTGAAGCGACTTAGCAGTATGTCATGGTTACAGGCTGGTCATCATGTAGTTAACCTCTTCTACCTGGTGAGGGTTTCAGTGTCTATAAGACAGCTCACAGGATATGGTTCAGAATATTATCTATAGCCTTAGAGAAGGAGGTAAAGGTCCTTGGTTTGCTTACTCACCTAACCATTATTGTTTGGTCTCATCTGACTATTTTCCTGTTTCTGCAGTTTCTCACTTCTCTGACTAAACTTATTCTTTTGCTAAAGTTTTTCCACAGACAAAATGAGGGCATGGAGGACAAGTACCATAGGGTCCTGCCTGGTTTCAATATGACTTGGTTTGGTCAATGAAATGTGAGCAGTGTATTTAAGGACTTATTTGTTATTCTCCAGGCTTCCCAGGTGGCACTAGTGGTAAAGAATCCGCCTGCCAATGCAGGAGACATGAGACATATGTTCAATCCCTGGGTCAGGAAGAGCCCCTGGAGGAGGGCGTGGCAATCCACTCCAGTATCCTTGCCTGAAGAATCCCCATGGACAGAGGAGCCTGGTGGGCTACAGTCCATGGAGTTGCAAAGAATTGGATACGACTGAAGCCACTTAGCACACAAGCACCTGCTAATCTCTATGCTATCTTTTGTCACTAAGGTAAACCCTGAAGCTTCAAGTTGAGATGGTGACTCTCCCATCATTTTGGGTACCTGAAAGATTATGATAGCAGAGCTGCCTGCCAACCCCAAATGGGTATGTAGCATATGCAAAATATAAACTTGTTTTGAGCCATTAGAACTCAGTAGATACAATAGTTTGCTAGTGATACTGTAACAAAGTACCACAACCTGCATGACTTAACACCCAAATTTACTGTCTGACAGTTCTAAAGATTAGAGGTTCAAGTTTAAGACGTTAATGTGGCTTGATCCTTTCTGAGGGTTGTGCAGGAGACTCTGTTCCATGCTCTCTGCTCGATTCTGGCGGTTTACTACCTATCTTGGGCATTTCTTGGCTTGTAAAAGCATTACCCTGATTTCTGCCTTCATCTTTGATTTTTTTGGTTGTTGTTTTTGATGTGGACATTTTTAAATTCTTTGTTGAATTTGTTACAATATTGCTTCTGTTTTATTTTTTGGCTGTGAGGAATGTGGATCTTAGCTCCCTGACCAGGGATTGAGCCTGTACTTCCTGCTTTGGAAGCAAAGTCTTAACCACTGGACCACCAGGGAAGTTCCCTCTGCCTTCATCTTCACCTGGTATCCTGCAAATATACATATCTGCATCTAAATTTCTTATCTTTAATACAGATACTAGTCATATTTGATTAGGGCCCACCATAATGACTTCGTCTTAATTGTATAGGTAATGGCCCTACTTTCTAATAAGGTTACATTCTGACTCATTTGAAAAGACCCTGATGCTGGAAAAGATTGAGGGCAGGAGGAGAAGGGGATGACAGAGGATGAGATGGCTGGATGGCATCACCAACTCAATGGACATGAGTTTGGGCAGACTCCAGAGTTGGTGATGGACAGGGTGGCCTGGCGTGCTACGGTTCATGGGGTCGCAAAGAGTCAGACATGACTGAGCGACTGAACTGAACTGAACTGAGTACTGGGGAATTAGGACTTTAATATGTGATTTTTAGGGAGACACAATAAAACCTATAACTGTGGATGTTTGTTCAGTTCAGTTCAGTTCAGTCGCTCAGTCATGTCCGACTCTTTGCGACCCCATGAATCGCAGCACGCCAGGCCTCCCTGTCCATCACCAACTCCCGGAGTTCACTCAGACTCACATCCATCGAGTCAGTGATACCACCCAGCCATCTCATCCTCTGTCATCCCCTTCTCATCCTGCCCTCAATCCCTCCCAGCATCAGAGTCTTTTCCAATGAGTCAACTCTTCGCATGAGGTGGCCAAAGTACTGGAGTTTCAGCTTCAGCATCATTCCCTCCAAAGAAATCCCAGGGTTGATCTTCAGAATGGATTGGTTGGATCTCCTTGCAGTCCAAGGGGCTCTCAAGAGTGTTCTCCAACACCACAGGTCAAAAGCATCAATTCTTCAGTGCTCAGCTTTCTTCACAGTCCAACTCTCCCATCCATACATGACCACTGGCAAAACTATAGCCTTGACTAGATGGACCTTTGTTGGCAAAGTAATGTCTCTGCTTTTGAATATGCTATCTAGGTTGGTCATAACTTTCCTTCCAAGGAGTAAGTGTCTTTTAATTTCATGGCTGCAATCACCATACAGCAGTTTATTTTAGCCTAAACGGACCAATATAGCAATTATCTTTCTCATGCTGTTTTTCAACTTCCTATTTTCACTTTATGTGGTTAAATAACTTTCCCCCAGTCACATAACCAGTAAGAGGCAGAACTGGAACTCTAATCTAGGTTTTTTGGATTCAATAAAGTCTGTTTACAACTAGTTTCCAGAGGTTGATCCCTGACAGTTCAAGTGCATTGTAGCTCAGCACAGTACCCACCACTCCCCATTATATTCCAGAAATTGAGGGTGAAAAGTGAAAGTCACTCAGTCATGTCCAACTTTTTGCGGCCCCATGGACTATATAGTCCATGGAATTCCCCAGGCAAGAATACTGGATTGCATAGCCTTTCTCTTCTCCAGGGGGTCTTCCCAACCAAGGGATCAAACCCAGGTCTCCCACATTGCAGACCGATTCTTTACCAGCTGAGCCCAGAAATCCAGGGTAAGTACTGCTTATCTCTGGGCTTGGTCCATTGTGTTTCCTACATGAATCAACCATTTATGTTACCTGTTGTCTCCCTGTGGGCACTGCCTTTGCAACCTGGCACTATGCTATCGTCCCTCTGTAATAAAGATTAAAATGGAAACATATGACCTTCCAGGTCACCAAAAATCCTCGAGTCAATAAGATAATCTGAGCCACTCTCACTGTAAGCTCCCCTTGTCCCTGACTCTCTCCTCCCTTGAGCACAGATGAAAGAACTATGTCCCCATTACCCATCTTGTACCTGTTTTCTGCCAAGCAAATTTCCTCTCAAAGGAATGAGCCAGTAATAAAAATATTGGATCGATTAAAGCAAATGGGTTGTCAGGTAATGGCAGCTCCTTCTGTGTACATCCTTTGTAGAAGAATCTCCCCATTACAAGGGACTCAATCAAATGGCAACTTTCATTCCTGATGTTTGCATCTCTAGGGCAGAGAAAAGAAGAAATCCTGCTTTGTAAAGCTTATACCCAGGCAGAGAATAACAGAAGCTCTTCAATCTCTTATTGCTTTTTCCCTCTCACCATTCCATTTGAGCATGATGTCTTTTTTATCCGACACCAAGGGGCTTTGTGTGTGTGCTACTCCTCATTAATTTGATCACAGAGGGTAGATCTAAGATGTGATTCAAGTAAATGAAAGGTTCTCCAGAAACTATCCAGGTATAGGCATTCTTTTCTAAGCTCTCATCCGTGCCTTTGAATTCATTAGCTCGGAGCGCACAGCACTTCCAAAGAGGCACGTAGACCGCATACACACACCCCAGAGAGCCCGACTCTGCAGACTGGCGTCAAGTCACCTTCTCCCAACCCCAGTCAACAAGACACACATCATGTTTACTCCAATTTTCTCATTAATTTTGCTGGCTGCCTGACAGTCTCTGCCTCTCTGGATTAGATTTCTGGAATTAGACTGATCTTAATGCTGCTGGAGAATGGCAGGCCCAACCCCCTCCTTCCAGGCAAAAAACCCCCCATCCCCATTTTGCAGATGAAAGCAACTGAAGCTCTGCCAAGGAAAGGCGTCTCTGAATTGGTGAATGCTGGAGAGACTTGCCTTAGTGTCCAGGTCAAGTGATTTGCCTAACCAGAAAGAAACCCTCACCAAAATATCTCTCAGGCTGCCTGCCACTATACTGCAGTGTACAGCATTGGTCCAGGATTTAGATGAGGTGTTTTAAAATGCAGCACTTACCCAGAAGGATTGCTATAATAAGCCATTAATGCTTTAGTGCAAATGAGTTTGATCAAATTGACTTTAGCCACCTGGCAGGGTCAGGAGGGACATGGCAAGATAAATTCTAGTGAGTAAAAAGGATTCAAGAAAGGCAGCAAAAGCAGGAGTAAAAAGGAATCCAGCACCCCGGGAACATCAAGTGGACATTAGGTACCAGGTGGGGGAATGAAATGCAGTGGCCAGAGAGCTCAAGGAGGTGCTGCTGCTGCTGCTGCTGCTGCTGCTGCTGCTGCTGCTGCTGCTGCTAAGTCACTTCAGTCGTGTCCGACTCTGTGCAACCCCATAGACGGCAGCCCACCAGGCTCCCCCGTCCCTGGGATTCTCCAGGCAAGAACACTGGAGTGGGTTGCCATTTCCTTCTCCAATGCATGAAAGTGAAGTCGCTCAGTCGTGTCCGACCCTCAGCGACCCCATGGACTGCAGCCTACCAGGCTCCTCCGTCCATGGGATTTTCCAGGCAGGAGTACTGGAGTGGGGTGCAGGGAGGTGGTGCAGACAACTCTTAATCACTTCACAGTCTTGGATAGGGGAGACTTGAGATGATGTCAAACAATCTGTGACCTTGAACAAGCCTCTTAGAAGCCTCTGACCCCATTGCAACTATTAGAAGCAGACAACAGTGGTTTGTCTCCCCAAAGACAAAAGGATGAATTAGAAGATCCCTTTCTCCATGGGGGTTCTGTGAGTCAGACTGAAGTCTGGTCAGTGAAGATGTCCTCTGGTTTAACCCTTCCAAGACTTACCATCATCTTTAGAGCCAGGTAGACTTGGTCTCATGGAGAAGGCAATGGTACCCCACTCCGGTACTCTTGCCTGGAAAATCCCATGGACAGAGGAGCCTGGCAGGCTGCAGTTCATGGGGTCGCTAAGAGTCAGGCATGACTGAGTGACTTCACTTTCACTTTTCACTTTCATGCATTGGAGAAGGAAATGGCAACCCACTCTTGTGTTCTTGCCTGGAGAAACCCAGGGACGGGGGTGCCTGGTGGGCTGCTGTCTCTGGGGTCGCACAGAGTCTGATATGACTGAAGCAACTTAGCAACAGCAGCAGCAGACTTGGTCTCAATTCTGAGCTCCGCTACTGCTTAATTCACTGGGCAACCTTTGTTATTGTTGTTCAGTCGCTCAGTCATGATGGACTGCAGCATGCCAGGCTTCCCTGTCCTTCACCATCTCTCAGAGCTTGCTCAAACTTATGCCCATTGAGTCAGTGATGCCATCCAATCATCTCATCCTCTGTCATCCCCTTCTGTCTTTCCCAGCATCAGGGTCTTTTCCAATGAGTTGGCTCTTTGCTTCAGGTAGCCAAAGTACTGGAGCTTCAGCATCAGTCCTTCCAAACTTGGGTGAGTCTAAATCTCTCTGGACTTCAAGTTTCTCATCTACAAACCATAAAACCTACCTCACTGAGTTGTCAGGAGGTTTCAATAGGACAATGTAGGTAAATCACTTAGTAATGATGTTAGGCACAAAATACCCTCAGTAATAATAAACTAGCTTCCACGTGTCATCACCACCACCACCACCACCACCATTATCGTCACACCACACTCATCAACGATTGTCTGCCTCCTGGTGGGCAGAGTCCAGCAACATCCTGGTGAAGGGTGTGGGCTCTGGAATCAAACCATCTTGGTCTCAAATCTGGGCTCTAATGGGGATTAGATATCTGATCTTGGGTATGTTATTTATTCTCAGCTTCATTTCCCTCATCTGTAAATGGATATAATAAAAGTACCTACCCAAAGGTGAGGATTAAATGAGATGACCCATGCAACTTGCTGAGGATTTCAATGAATGGAAAGTGGAGAACCCCAAAAGTCCCTTTCTTATCCTCTGCTTTTCTCTGTGGTTCTCTTTTTTTGTGACAGATGTGATTGAGTAGGGAGAATGAAATCCAGTTCTATGCGTGATCAGAGTAGATGCAAAAAACCTTGCTTTTCGACCAAGAGACAAAGAAGATCCCTGTGAGCCATCTCAAGGAGCCAAATCTGGTTTCATCCAGCTTTCGTGGTAGCATTCTGCCTTTCAGGCTGCAGTACAGAAAATTAGTTCCCCTGAAGCTGTCCCCTTCAGAGTGGAACTGCAGAAGATAAAGAGCAGCCAAAGAAGTCTGAACAATGGAGTTCTTTGTCATTAATCTTTTCATTAGCACTTCAGAGAGGAGTGATAATAAGAATTCACTGTCAGCTGAGCCCCTACCTTCTAAATTTGTGTCTCCCTCCTGGTACCTTACCGTCTGTCCCTCTCTTTTATTATTCTCTCCTTTTCCTCATTTTCTATCTTCCTGTTTCCTTCTGACCCAGAACTAGGCACACCCCCTTTCATCTTTTTCTCTCATAACTAACATAATATAGGGTTGTGTGGTCAAGTGTTTATTTCTTCATCAGTGAGACATTTGTGTACATGCTCAGTCGCCCAGTCATGTCCAACTCCTTGCAACCTCATGGGCTGTTGCCTCCCAGGCTCCTCAGTCCATGGGATCTCCCTAACAAGAATACTTGAGTGGGTCGCCATGCCCACCTCCGGGGGGATCAAGCCCGTGTCTCCTCCATTGGCAGGTGGATTCTTTACCACTGAGTCACTGAGGAAGCCTGTTCTCAAGGAGATGGACTAACCAACCACGGACAGTGCTTCCAAACAACTGCAATTGTTTCAGCAAGAGCTTTTTCAGAAGAATTCATCAGGCACAAAATGCCAAATTGTGGCTGAGTGGAGCAGAGAAAGCTATTTTACAGAAGCAGATCCTGGGCCTGAGGCATGAAAATTAAGTCTAGGCTTTCAAACAGTATAATCATTCAGCCAAGTGCAGCTCTTTGTCTTCATTCAAACAGTTGTGACTTAAACGTGCATTCGTCTGTCACACAGGAACCATATTCTTAAACTAACCAACTGAGTTGTTTCAGGCGTTTGGATAGCCCTCAGTATTTCTCTTTATATGTCAGTGACCAGGATGAAAAGGATCTTCCCCTCCTCTGGGACTCCTTAATCCCAGGGAACATTTAAGGTGAGGTGAGTGGAGGAATTGATTGGGAAAGTCAGTAGTAAGGCTCCTCACTCATAATATCTGTAGGATGAGGGTCCTGTGCTTACAGTCTCTAAGGTTTATTCCTTGTGATTAAGGTAAGGCTTTCAGAATAACCCAATGCCTTCCCCACCCCGCCACACTCCCCACCCCCATCCCCACCTTCCCTCTCCCTGGCCAGAGACAGCAAGTAAGAGAAGCATGGACTTGAAAGGCAGACCTCTCCCTACCCAATCATTGATTTGTCCTCACTCTCCCCAGATCAATGGTTGGAGCAGTTTCTGAGTGACAGCTTACAGAGACAGCATGTTACATTTAAGCCTTTTGGGTTTTGAAGCCTTTCAAGTTTGTCAAAACAATGCCACCCCCTGCTGTGTCTCTGGCATAATAATAGGCCTGCACAGGCCAAATCTTGACTCAACTTCCATGTGACCATTTGAACATATGGGGATAAAAGGAGAAAGAGAGAGGGAGAAGGGAGAGGGAGTTCTTTCTTCTTTCTTTTCTTTTTTTCTTTTTTTTAAATTCTTAACAAATACAGAGATCTTTTTGGCCCAGTTTTCCCTGTGATTCAATGCCATGCACCAGTAAATCTGGATCTAAGAAGAGCCCAGTTTATCTTGGAGTATTAAGGGCTTAGTGAAGCAAAGGAAATTCACTCCCAGCATTTAGAGGAAGTTGAAGAATATCCAGTTAACCTCTTTCAGGGTGGGAACAGGAAATGCTTTATTCATTGGTGTCCAACTCTTTTGCGACTCTATGGACTATAGCCTGCCAGGCTCCTCTGTCCATGGGATTCTTTAGGCAAGAATACTCAAGCGGGTTGCCATTTCTTTCTCCAGAGGTGTGGTAGATGCACAAAAATATTTGTTGAAGGAATGAATGTTTTTACCAGCACCATCTCTACCATCCCCTGCCCTCACGCCATCTGGACTTTATTCTCAATGGTCCGCTCCTGGCGGTGGTATCATCCACGCCAGCACCTTGGATTTTGAGGGAGCTACTTTGAATGATCCATCTTCATCTCATATTTGAGTAGTTTTTGATCTGCTGCTGAAACCATTTGTTTGTCAGCCCTATATTTGTACAGAGGGACTACTAGAGCCAAGCTTCCAATTAGTGACAAGATGCAAAGATGAGAGATATATGGGAGAGGCCCTTAAAGAGATGACAGTTTGGTAGAGGAGACAGGGATATGGACATCTAAAGTCAAGAGAATGAGCCTGAGCAGAGATGAGTAAAGATGGAAACAGGAAAAAAAAAAAAAAGGACAGATCCTCAAGGCAACATCATCAAAGGGTTTTGAGAAATGAGAGATGTCTAGTTTGTGGGATTGGAGGTTAAGAGTGTGAACAGTGAAAGAACTATAAAAGGAGTGTCTTTGGAGTTGTATATGTGGGTTGCCTGAAAACAAGCTAGTTGGGACCAAGATCCCTCCCCCTTCACACTACCACACTACACCCAAACTCAGCTCCCCACAGGACTGATGGTTTCCTTCATCTGGTAAGGAGAAATCTAACCATTGTCCCTTCAGACGCAAGTCAGGTCATGTCAGTAACAGGCTTGGGCATTCCAGTGACTCCTGATCACACTTGGAATAAAACCCAAAGTCCTCATCATAGCCCATGTGGCCCCTGCCGTCTGCTGCCCCTTCATCTTATCTGCTTCCTGTACTCCCCCATCCCAGGGTTATCTCCAGTGCTTGGGCTTTGAAAGCTCTCTCCCAGGGTTCTTTGCCCTTGCTGTTTGCTCTGCTGAGAAAGCTGTTCCTTCTCCTCTTCTCATTTCTGACTTGTGCTGAGTTTTCAGCTTAAATATTCTTTCCTTGAGGAGGCTTTCTTGACTCTGTGGTAGACAGAATAACATCTGCTCCCCTACCTCCCACAAAATGTCCACATTCTGATCTCTGGAACCTGTCAATCTGTCACCTCACATGGCAAAAGGGACTTTGCAGGTGTGACTAAGAATTTTTGTTTGTTTGTTTTGGCCATGCTGCACAGCTCATGGGATCTTAGTTTCCCAAACGACAATAGAACCCATGTCCACAGGAATGAAAGAGCTGAGTCCTAACCACTAGCTTGCCAGGGAATTCTCTGATTAAGAATCTTGAGATGGGGAGATTATTCTGGATTATTTTCTTGGGCCCAGTGTCATCACAGGGGTCTTTTTATGAGAGGGAAGTGGGAAGACCAGAGTCAGAGAGGCGATGTGACAACAGACACAGAGGTTGGCATGATTCCAGGAAAGGGTCATGAATCAAAGAATATGGGTAACCTCTGAAAACTGGTAGAGGCAAGGAAACATTCTCCCCAACACCTCCAGAAGGAAAGCAGTCCCCAGACACCTTGACCCTTAATTCAGTGAGCTGCTGCTGCTGCTGCTGCTGCTGCTGCTGCTGCTGCTGCTGCTGCTGCTGCTGCTGCTGCTGCTGCTAAGTCGCTTCAGTCGTGTCCGACTCTGTGCGACCCCATAGACAGCAGCCCACCAGGCTCCCCCATCCCTGGGATTTTCTAGGCAAGAATACTGGAGTGGGTTGCCATTTCCTTCTCCATAATTCAGTGAGACTGATTCTGAACTTCTTTCACATCTATAACTGAAAGAGAATACACTTGTTTTGTTTTCAGCCACTAAATTTGTGTTGATTTGTCACACCTGCAGTAGGAAACCTGTACAACCACTTATTCTAAAATATTCCCTTCCCTCTCAAGAGTTTGCAACTTAGGCCTTTGTTAGTGTCCTTCCAAGCATTTATCACAACTTGAAATTACTTTGATTGTTTGCTTAGTTTTGGTCCCTTTGGCTGCTAGACTGGTCTCAAGATGACAGTGCTCAGCACACTCTAGGAGCTTGGCAGATATTTATTGAAAGACTAAATTGGTTATTGAATAATTGGCCTCATTATCCATCCCAGGTGCCTTCATCTGAGCACATTGAGGTTGAAAATGTCCCTATTTAATGGTGGAACTTAGGACTGAACTCAGCCAGGTGCAAGTGTTTCTCTGAAGCATAAGAAATAATCAGAGCTTTTAAGGAAATTAGGCAGCAAGCCCAATGACAAAACAGGCAATGAGCCCAATGTAAATTCATCTTCTGTTTCCTACATCCCTGCTGCTCTCAGCATCACCTGGGAACTTGTTAGAAATGCAGACTGTCAGGCCTCTCCTCAGACCTAGAGAATTAGAATCTGCATTTTAACGAGATGCCCAGGAAATCCACATGCACACGAAAGATTTGGAAAAGCAGCACCGCGCTATTGGTTGGAGGTGGCACTCTTCTGAAGGGCATGCTGTGGGTTTGCTTGCCACAGGCAGGTGCAATAGCATTAGCCACCTCATCGCTGTGTCCGGAGCGAGCCCCTGACCCAGCAGCTCTTTGCTGCCTCATTCCATCACCTGCTCCATATACTGAGTTCTCTGACTCTGCTGATGATACTCTTAGTCCCATCTCACCACCCCCAGTCACCTATCAAGTCTGTAGAGACAGGCAAACAGATAGATGTTTTAACCTACAAGTCCATTAAGAGCCAGGGCTAATCAGCCTAAGAAGCCCCTTCCCACCATTGGTGATGATGACGGGCTCTGACTTTGTTGAATCCCACCCTGCCTTATTCTTCCAGAGGATGGAAGAAGCTAGAAACTATGAAGGGCCTCTAGGCAGCTGGGTCTGTAGTTGGAGACAATAAAAATATCAGTAATTTCCAAGAGTTGGGGGAAGGAATCAATAGATGGAGTGCAGGCAATTCTTAGGGCAGTGAAACTATCCTGTTTAATATTGTAATGGTGGATGCATGTCATTATACATTTGTCAAAACCCATAGAATATACAATACCAAGAGTGAACCCTAATGTAAACTATGGACTACTATATAGTCAATAGCCTTGTATCAATATTAGCCCATCAAATGTACCACACCAATGCAAGATGCTAATAATAGAGGACACTCTATTATTGGGGAGGGACAAAGATAATGGGATATATGGGAACTCTTTATACTTTTCACTTCATTTTTCTATAAGCCCAAAACTACTTTAAAAAATCAAGTCTATTAAAAGTAATAATAAAAAAGAGGGAAAATGCAGACTGTTCAGGTTTAAATCTGGATTAGGCACTTAAAAACTGGGAGATCTTAAGCAGGCTGTTTAATCTCGCAGCCTCAGTTTACTCAGCTGTATTACGAGGAGGAAATGGCAACCCACTCCAGTATTCTTTCCTGGGAAACCCCATGGACAGAGGAGCCTGGCAGGCTACAGTTCATGGAGTCGCCAAGAGTTGGACATGATTTAGCAGCTAAATGACAATTACTCACCTCGTAGGGCTGTTGTGAAAGACAGGTTAATGCATGAAGTGGCTAGTGTCATTCCTGCCATCATGGAGGAAGCACACAATAAGTGTTAGGCTTGGAGACTGGGCCTAACTGGAAAACTTTACTGTTTTCTGTAAATACTCAAGAAGCCTTGGAAATTTTCTATGCTGGAAGCAGCTGTTCAGAATCCCCCTTCAACAGTCTTCAGATGGCAACTTTCTACAGAATGGATTGTCATATAGAGACGTTAGAGGCAGGAAGATAAGTTAGGACATTATTCCAAGAGGATATGGCAGTAGAGATAGGAAAGAGGTAATGATGTAGGAGGTGTTGCTCTACGGCAGACATGGAGAGGGATATTGGGAGAGGCCTTGTACAAAGACTGGACTTGTGAGGGCAGAGGCAGTCAGTACTGAAATCTTCAGCTGGTGAAAGAATTGGCTGGATTCCCGAGACTGTTTATCCCTCTTCCTCTCTGGCTGAAGGCAGTCCTCATGTCTGACTGCCATCAGAGAATCTAACATGATCTCCTTGCTCCAAAGCTGAAAGTGGATTTTTTATGCAGAAATTTACCTGCCAGTTGCACTGCAGCCTTGACATTTTAAGTGGTACCTGCCCTTCTGTGTCAGACTTTCCCCAGAAATATGAAAGGGGTGAGCTTCCCTAATGGACATTCAGCATTCAACCAAGTGAGAGCATTGCTGGGGGTTGGGAAATGTGGTGTCTTCAGAGACAATGGCAGCACCAGCAGCAAGCATATTTTGAGTAATTGTCTCAGGGCCCTCCCAACCAGTGTCCCGTGCTCAACCAAGCAAGGTCTTCAGGAGGAAGGCTGAGTGATGGATGGGTGCTTCCTCCCTGCCTCCTGAGTAACTTGAGCAAATTGCAGCTGGAAAATAGAACTACCTTGCAATCAGCATAACCAAGCTTCAGAGAGCACAAATGTTGGCTTTTTAGATTTGAAAATGGATGAAAAAAAAAATTGGCATCAGACTCTCATAGGAGGAAGAACTGTAAAGGCCATGGGTATGTATCTCATAATTGAACCCCCTCTGTGACTTAGTGACCATGGGCTTCCCTGGATATGACTAAGGTGTACTCCCAACCATAGGCGTCTGGCCACTGAACCAGCGCTACCTGGCTCACTGGAGGATTTAGAGCTGATCCACTCATTTAGCTGAAGAATTCAAAGCCCATATGAGGAGTTTTACTTGCCCTAAAGTCACCCAGTGAGCTGGAGGCTGACCTTCTGGGTCTTCTAGAATGCAGTCCCAAGCAAGTTCACTAGGCCTGACATGGTATCTACAAGGTGGGTTATGAGGTCAAAACTCAGTCTCTGCCCTGAGTCAAGCCATTTTTCAAGTTCCAGTTTTATTGACTAAAGAAAATGAAGCAATAATAGTACCTAACTTACTGGGTTGTTCTAAGGATTAAATGAGAAAATGGATACTAGTACTTGCCACTGTGCCTGGCATATAGCAAGTAAACAATACCATAATAACTGCTAAATATAATTAATACTGATTCTTCTTATGTTTATCTACAATCCAAGATGAATGTTAGAAAGTTGTATTTACCATCCTCACTCTTTACTGCTCATCATATGGTTCTGTCTGAACCCTAGGGTCTCGGAGTTAAGATGGCTGTGAACTTCCAAGAAGACATGCTTACAGGAAACAACTCAGGATGGTCAGTCCCCACCCCCCCCCACCCCCCGCTGACCCCCTTACCAATCTTTTCAGCCATGCAAACACACACACACACACACACACACACACACACACACACAGAGGCTTCCCTGGTGGCTCAGATGGTAGAGAGTCTGCCTGCCAGGCAGGAGACCTGGGTTTGATCTCTGGATTGGGAAGATCCCCTTGAGAAAGGAATGGCAACCCACTCTAGTATTCTTGCCTGGGAAATCCCATGGACAGAGCACCCTGGCGGACTATAGTCCACAGGGTCGCAGAGTCAGACATGACTAAGTGACTAATATTTTCACTTTCTACACACACACACACTCTGCCCCCTAACCACTGGTCTCTGTGGCGGTGCACAGTGCAGTCTTTGAGATCTCCTCTGAGATTTCCATAATAATAGCAGCTATCAGCACCTTGGACAGCGACTAAATGATTCCACATCTCCAGACATCAGGTAGGTGTCAGTCCCTTGACACAATACCAGGATGGCTAAGATATTTGAGAAGAAGGAATGCTGAGGGTTTTTTTCCCTTGAGATAAAATTCTTAGGGAAATTGTATAGATAAGGGAATAAAACAAACAAACAAAGAATAAAATCTCCCAGTTGTATAGTTTTCATTCTCCTCTCACAGAAAGCCCACTGCTTATTAAAAGTTTGAGATGGAAAAATAAAGTTGGTAGCCATTCCAAAGAAAGTGATTGGAACAAAGTAGGCACATTTCATGGGACTGGTTGATTTGCCAGCTCCCTCTCTGCAGCACTGTTACAATTACAGCTATTCTTGTGGACACAATTCATTATGGACCCATTATTCCCAGGAAGCAGAGAAGAGCAAAAATCAAAGATTTATCATCTGGCTGTGGTGCACAGAACACAGCAGGCTGCCTGCTGGGCACATCCTGGGTGGCAATTAGAAACCAGAGATCAGGGACAAATATACATTCCACTGAGCCCAACTGTCCACTCAGATGAGATGATGCTATTTGCAACAAGGAAAGAAGGCTGTTGGCCTTCTGGGCAATTTACAGTCAGCTGGCCAACAGAGGAAGAGGAGAGAGAGGGAAATGCCAGAGGACGGAGGACCATGAGCAGTGTGGAGCTCCCACTCTGTGCCGGTGCTGTGCTAGACATCTCACATGTGTGGGAGGGCTCCTGTCAAACCTTGTTTAACAGAGGACAACCCTGAGGCAGAGAGAGGTTCTTCAGGACTCTTTCAGTGACAAAAACCCAGTTGTGACCAGCTTAAACAAAAAAGAGAAGATATTGACTAGAGTCATTAAAAGGTCTAGGGGTATGTTGGTCTTCAAGTTCAGCTGGATAGAGGGACTTAAAGCTGTCACCGTCCCATCTCCTGCCTTGACTTTTCCTTTCCCTCTGTGTTGCCATCACTCCCAGACAGGCTTTTCCTTTTCATTGTAAGATGGAGGTTATGAACTCCTGGCTTCATCCTTCTAGTCTAGCAATGCCACAGAGAAAGAATTTCTCTTCTTTAACAGTTCCAGTAAAAATCCCAGAACTGACGGCCACTGGCCTATCCATGGGTCACATGCCCATCTCCAAAACAAGCCCTGTGATCACTGTAGGTCAAGTCTCTGACTTGAAGTTAGTGTCCTTGACTATGTGCAAGAATCTAAAGGAAACTCCATCCTTGTTGGGAGATGAAAAAAAGTTTTTTTGGAGAAGGTAGCATTTGAGGAGTGTATCAGTCAGAAACTTGGAGTTGTAAATGACAGAGATTCCACTCATGCTGGCTTAAACAGAAATACAGGAAATTTTTTTTGTCTTGTGAAAAAAAGAAGAGAAAAACTGGGAGAGATGAAACTATAGACACAGGCCAACCCTGGAAACTGGGCTGGCAGGACTCACTCTCTCTCAGTCCTTCTCTCTTCTGTGGGAGCTATGTGAGCACTTGAGGCTGACCTTCTAGCTTAGCCACTCTACTGGAAAAAAAGCCTTATTGTTTCAGGGATTCCAACAAAAATCCCAGATCTGAATCTTATCATGTGGCCATCCTAATAGCCAGAGATACACTGATTGACTGTCTTGGAGTCAGAGGAACAGGTGGATTAACTTCACCAAAAGCATACAGCATAGAATGGCATTAGGTGTGTGTGCCTAGTTGTGTCCAATTCTTTGTGACCCCATGGACTGTAGCCTGCCAGGCTCCTCTGTCCATGGGATTTTCCAGGCAAGAATACTGGAATAAGTTGCCATTTCCTTCTCAAGGAGATCTTCCTGATCCAGGGATCAAACCTGTGTCCCTTGCATCTCCTGCACTGGTAGGTGGATTCTTTACCACTAGCACCACCTGAGAAGCCCAGCATAGACTGGAGGAGGGTGTTAATCACTATAAAAACAGGTTGCTATTACCAATAGAAGGGGTAGAAGATTAGACTGATAAGACAAATCAATGGCTGCAGTAGTTATCTATTGTGTTCAAGAAACCACCCAAAAAGTGTAACTTAAAATGACTATTTGTTTAACACAGGATTCTGTGGTTGACAGTTTGGACTCATTCAGGCATCTGTGAACAGACATGGGGTCTGCTTGGGGCTGACTGGTCTAGGGCCCTTGGCTGAGCCATCATCTCTGTTTCACCAGACTTCTCAGGCTATCCCAGGCTCATTCATGCAGAGGCAGAAGATTTCCAAGAGAAACTGAAAGAGTACAAGCACATTTCAGGCCTTTGCTTGCATCACATTCACTATTATCCCATTGGCCAAAACCAGTCACATGGCTGAACCCAGAGTCAGAACGGGAGGGCAGGTGGAGTCAAAAAGGGGAAGGATTTATGGTCTTTCTTCAGTCTACCACCATGGCCATTTCAAGCAGCATCAGAATAGTCTCTGCCACGTAATAGACACAATCTCGTCTAATGAATGACAAGGTTAAGATGAGAGAAGAGCATAGGCCTTCAGGCAGAGGAAACAGCATCAGCAGAGGCCCAGAGGTAGTAAATAGGGGTTCATTTACGGTGAGCATGTATTGTGAAGTTGAAACATGGACCAAAGGAAGCAATGGGACTTCAGGGCCATAGCAGAGTAAGCTGCCTCAGGCGCTGAGTTTATGGGTTAGACTTAGTTCTGTATCCTGGGGACAGTTGTTGAAGGTGTTCAGGCAGTGACCTGAGTCATTCGGCAAGTCCCCCAGCAGGGAAGCTGTAGATGGGGGACTCCTCCGGAGGACAAAATCCTGGGGAAGGAGGAGGGACATCCTTGAAGGCACAGAGATGGAGCAGCTGCAGAGCCTACTGTGCTCCAGTGGGCACCACAGCTGAGTTTTGAGCTCATTTCGCCTTGGCATATCCCAGATTCCGAGCTTCCTCCAGCCTCCCTCAGGCTGTGAGGACTTGGAGATGCTCAGTATCCTGAGTGCCAGACAAATACTGCTTGTTTCCCATATCGGCTTGTGTGCAGCCACCCCTAGCACCTGGGACCAGCTGGCTGTTGGTCCTCCCACCCCAGATGTTTCTTAGTGGCTGTAAGCTTCTACCTACTGTTCTGCTCTAAAATCCAAACTTTCCCTCACAGATAACCTGTCCTGGGCTTTGCCAGCCTCATGCCTCCCCTCCCCCGCTCATGTGATGCCAGCAAATACCAAAGACCCGAGACCCGAGACCCGATGAGGCATGTCATTTCTGTGCAGAACCTCCCCAAGCCTCATCGCAAGCACAGCAGACTTTGAAAATGGCTGTGGTGGATTTTTACTCTCTCCTGGTTTGCCTAAACATGCCTCTTAATAGCAGTGTTTTGCAGTGTGGACTTCTTTGTTAGTGTATTTTAGCAAATGAGACACATGCTGGCCTATGGCAAATAAACACAAACCCACAGGCCACATGGTTGTCTTTTGAGAAATAGTAAGCTTTGTGTCCATATACCTGGTGATCTCCCACCGCGATCCTCAGAGCAGCGCTGCAGGTTAACCGCGCCATGGGCTGCACCCACAGACCCCAGCTCATGGAGGCTGGACATGGCTCCTGCAGCCTCCCGGGGCACAATTCAGAAACTGCAGATGTCTGAACTGCTGCTGTGACTTATTCAGACCCACTTTCCACCTGAGGGTGTCCTCTGGGATGGAAGGCAAGAATCATAGCATACAGTGCAGGGCCTCATTCTAAGCACTGTATACATTTTAACTCATCTAAGCACCCTTGGAAGAGAGGCTTGTGGATCTGCTAAAATTCACACAGCTTTGATGATAATGCTTTCTTCATAATTAAATGCTCAAACTTATACAAAACTGAAGCTAAAATAAATAAGTGAATTTTTAAACTTCTAATACGAGTTTAAGCAAATGGAAAATGCAAGTAACTCATTGCAAAGAGCAGGAGACAGCTCAAGCATTACCTTTGCCCTAGACCTTCAAGACCCCACCCACCTGCTTCCCCTCTCTACCACAGAAGTATATACTGTCTACTCTGGGGTCCCCCTTGCAGGAGACCCACATTTATTCCTGTACCATCACTTCTAAGGTAACATTCATAGCTTCATGTTTCTCTCTCAGTAGACATGCACTTATCTGCGCGTAGCACAGTGCCTGGCACACAGCAGAGACTCAACACCCGGTTGAAGACTAAGACTTAGAAGGGCCCCTGGGTTCTAGCCGGAACTCATAAATGCAAACAACTATAAGTAACTCGTTGCCTGGTTTGTGCATCTATTTTCTCATAAAGTCTGAGACAGCAGGGACTACTGATTAATTTCAAGTAGTAGTAAACTCAGAGAAGTTATATCTATGGACTCCTGAGCTCAGATGCCAAAGACTGGGAAAGCATGTGTGCTAGGCTGCACATGGGAACCAGCCTGCCTGGCACTCCCACCCGTCACTGGCACTGTGTCTGGAAGCGAAGACGCTCCCTCAGTGCTCATGCTGTGGGTCTGTGGCTGCCACATGGGGCGGGGAGGTGTTACTGACTTAGCCATGGCGCTTCCCTGAATCTCTGCATCATGCAAAGACTGCCAGGTGACAGCTGGCATCTTTGGCTGCCACAGTGGACCAGGCAGCGTGTGTTGCTCCAGGCACCCAGCTGGCTTTGTTGGGGAAAGACTGGTGAGATTTGCCTTCCTTCTGCTGGGTGTATTGGCTGGCAACACTCAGCAGGTGGGTGGGGGGTCATCAATGACACTGGGCTTAAAGATGATCATTTTCTGCACATGGAAGCTGGGAGTTGGCATGAGCAAGGCAATCATCTGGATTCCTGACATCCCCATCTGAGGTCTTCTGCTGCCCAGTGCCTTCTGGGTCACCTATAAACAACCAGCTTCAAGTCCTAGTTCCTTCTTGTGCTGCATGGGGCAAAGTATCTGATTTCTCTGAGCCATGGCTTCCTCACAGGAAAAATGAGAGAAATAAGAATAGGCACCTGGCAAGGTTGTTATGAAGAAGGCTGAGCACTGAAGAATTGATGCTTTTGAACTGTGGTGGTGGAGAAGACTCTTGAGAGTCCCTTGGACTGCAAGGAGATCCAACCAGTCCATTCTGAAGGAGATCAGCCCTGGGATTTCTTTGAAAGGAATGATGCTGAAGCTGAAACTCCAGTATTTTGGGCACCTCATGTGAAGAGTTGACTCATTGGTAAACACTCTGATGCTGGGAGGGATTGGGGGCAGGAGGAGAAGGGGACAACAGAGGATGAGATGGCTGGATGGCATCACGGACTCGATGGACGTGAGTCTGAGTGAACTCCGGGAGTTGGTGATGGACAGGGAGGCCTGGCGTGCTGCAATTCATGGGATCACAAAGAGTCAGACACAACTGAGTGACTGAACTGAGCTGAACTGAAGGTTGTTATAAGATTCCAAGATGAAATATGTCACCTCTATACTCTAGCTAAACACCTGAACTGGGTACTGATTCACTTGGCAGTCACCAGTCCTGATAATCATCTAAAAAGTGTCCTCAATCCTTCCCCATCAGTCAATCCTTTCTACTTTCTATGTATTAGTAACACCACAGTCTGTTTAGTTAAGTTCTTATTTAATGATTTGCTTATAAAATGTATATTTTAAATGTTTGTTTAGAACATTAATTAAGCTAATTCAGTGTTAAGCTGTGTGGTCTTCCCTGCCTAGAACCTAAGTCCCATGAGGGCACAAGCTTTGGGCACAGTCTTGGGGACTGCTATTTTCCCAGTACTTTAGGCAATGCCTGGCATATAGTAGGCATTTTAAAAACAAAAGTCCAATAAATGAATGAATGAATCACAACTCATTTTATAAACTCTAAAATTCTCCTTAAACGTTATGGATTGTTATTACTATTAAGGTCAGACCAAGGGCTGCAAATGAAACAGATATCCATGAATTCAGGTATTCAAGAAACAAGCAAGAAGAGTCTACCAAGAAGATTCCTGGGGTACAATACCAAATGAACTCTAGCTGGAGTGCACAGAGATTGCTCTTGTCAGACTTATCATCACCATCATCATGGTTACCATTTATTGCGTGCTCACTGTCTACTTGGCACTGCATTAAGTGGAGGAAAAGCTATTATGGCAAGAAAAAAATAATTTACTTGCTCTTTATATCATCTATGTATTTGAAATTGAGTTCCTCCAGAAGTAAACCCTGAGACAAAGATCAGGATGAATGTAGTTTATTTGGAGATAATCTCAGGGAGTGATGATGAGGCAGTGGATTAAGAAAGACAGGGAAGGGAAAGAAGTCAATACCAGGTTTAATTCTGGGAGGATGATACTGTGGACAATTGGGGCTCAAATCTTTGGAGTCCTCAGGAAGACAGTGCAGAACATGCCTCAGAGTTGCCCCATCTAAGGGGTAAAGAAGCTGAAGGATCTATCCACCAACTCCTGTCCGTCACACTACAGACCCAATTCCCTGGCCTTTCTGTCCTGCCTGTGGGCAAACCAAACCAAGCAAAGTCTTTAAACAAAAAATCTCAAGTGTGTTTGTGAAGAAGCAGAAGATGTGGCAGTTTGGGGACAGTGAGTGCCAAGGGGCCCTAGGTGGCTCAGTGACACTGTGTGTCACACCATCTAAGGGGGCGGTCCTTGAGAACTTAAGTCTCTCTTGCTGCTGTTCTTAGATGTACCTGAAGATGATGTTAAGCGATGGCTTGGGATACAAGACTAAAGGGGACAGGCTAAAGCTAACTTCCTCTGAGGATGAAAGGAACAATGAAGAAGGTTTCAGAGACAGCATGGGGTTTAGGGGCAGAAAGAGAGTGATGGGCAAATGTTAGTAAAATTTATGTTGCTTCTTGAGGTCATGGACTCTGGGCAGTGGTGAGTTGATAACATCAGAGTCTTACCTTGAGGGTAGTGCAGACTGAACAAGCAGTGGTGCATGGAGATGACAACATCCAGATAACATATGTATATTCTCATTTAATCCTCACTGTTGTAGCTTCCCTGTGTTAGTCAGCTATGGCTACAACAATGGTACATAACAAACTATCCCCTCAAAACCCAGTAGCTTTTAATAAAAAGCATTTCATTTTCTAGTTCATAGGTCTGCAGGCCAGCTTGGGAGGGGCTTAGATTCAAGCATAAGTAGTCTCCAGGCTGACGATGGCCTCCAATCTGTTCCATGTGTGCCCTCATTCCCTGTAGACTTAGACACTTTCATGTTCATGTTCTTCCCATGGTAGGTCAGATACATAAGAACCAACGAACCAAACCTTGAAGAACATTTATGGCCCCTGCTCACACCAAGTCCTTAACATTCCATTGGCCCAAGCAAGACATATGGTGAAAGCCAACAAGCATAAAGTGAGAGAATATACCCCTGTGCACATATGTGTGCTGCAAAGTCACATGGAAGAGTAAGAGTGTAAAGGATTGAGAACAACAATTGTATCTGCAACAACCCCATTTTGACTTGTGGCAAAGCCAAGGCTTCAAACAGTTATTTGCATAAAGTCACAAGTATGTGACTGGGTTTGGGATCCAGCTTTGTCTGACACCGAAATTTGTATGTGTAGGAGCTACCCCACGTCCAAGGAGCTGTGGCTACGCAGGCGCAGGAGGGCCGAGAGAGGCTACTCCATGTTCAAGGTCAGGAGGGGCGGCAGTGAGGAGATAGCCCTCATCCAAGGTAAGGAGCAGCAGCTGCACTTTGGTGGAGCAGCCGTGAAGAGATACTCCATGTCCAAGGTAAGAGAAACCCAAGTAAGATGGTAGGTGTTGCAAGAGGGCATCAGAGGGCAGACACACTGAAACTATCATCACAGAAAACTAGTCATTCTGATCACACTAGGACCACAGCCTTGTCTAACTCAACAAAACTAAGCCATGCCCGTGGGGCCACCCAAGATGGGCAGGTCATGATGGAGAGGTCTGACAGAATGTGGTCCACTGGAGAAGGGAATGGCAAGCCACTTCAGTATTCTTGCCTTGAGAACCCCATGAACAGTATGAAAAGGCAAAATGACAGGATACTGAAAGAGGAACTCCCCAGGTCAGTAGGTGCCCAATATGCTACTGGAGATCAGTGGAGAAATAACTCCAGAAAGAATGAAGGGATGGAGCCAAAGCAAAAACAATACCCAGTTGTGGATGTGACTGGTGATAGAAGCAAGGTCCGATGCTGTAAAGAGCAATATTGCATAGGATCCTGGAATGTCAGGTCCATGAATCAAGGCAAATTGGAAGTGGTCAAACAAGAGATGACAAGAGTGAATGTGGACATTCTAGGAATCAGCGAACTAAAATGGACTGGAATGGGTGAATTTAAGTCAGATGACCATTATATCTACTACTGTGGGCAGGAATCCCTTAGAAGAAATGGAGTAGCCATCATGGTCAACAAAAGAGTCCGAAATGCAGGACTTGGTTGCAATCTCAAAAACGACAGAATGCTCTCTGTTCATTTCCAAGGCAGTCATTCAATATCACAGTATGCCCCAACCAGTAACGCTGAAGAAGCTGAAGTTGAATGGTTCTAGAAAGACCTACAAGACCTTGTAGAACTAACACCCCAAAAAGATGTCCTTTTCATTATAGGGGACTGGAATGCAAAAGTAGGAAGTCAAGAAACACCTGGAGTAACAGGCAAATTTGGCTTTGGAATATGGAATGAATCAGGGCAAAGGCTAATAGAGTTTTGCCAAGAGAACACACTGGTCATAGCAAACACCCTCTTCCAACAACACAAGAGAAGACCCTACACAAGGACACCACCAGATGGTCAACACCGACCTCAGATTGATTATATTCTTTGCAGCCAAAGATGGAGAAGCTCTACACAGTCAGCAAAAACAAGACCAGGAGCTGACTGTGGCTCAGATCATGAACTCCTTATTGCCAAATTCAGACTGAAATTGAAGAAAGTAGGGAAAACTGCTAGACCATTCAGGTATGACCTAAATCAAATCCCTTATGATTATACAGTGGAAGCAAGAAATAGATTTAAGAGACTAGATCTGATAGAGTGCCTGATGAACTATGGACAGAGGTTCGTGACATTGTACAGGAGACAGAATTAAGACCATCCCCATGGAAAAGAAATGCAAAAAAGCAAAATGGCTGTCTGAGGAGGCCTTACAAACAGTTGTGAAAAGAAGAGAAGCAAAAAGCAAAGGAGAAAAGGAAAGATAAAAGCATCTGAATGCAGACTTCAAAAGAATAGCAAGAAGAGATAAGAAAGCCTTCCTCAGCAATCAATGCAAAGAAATAGAGGAAAACAACAGAATGGAAAAGACTAGAGATCTCTTCAAGAAAATTAGAGATACCAAGGGAATATTTCATGCAAAGATGGGGTTGATGAAGGACAGAAATGGTATGGACCTAACAGAAGCAGAAGATATTAAGAAGAGGTGGCAAGAATACACAGAAGAAATGTACAAAAAAGATCTTCATGACCCAGATAATCACGATGGTGTGATCACTCACCTAGAGCCAGACATCCTGGAATGTGAAGTCAAGCGGGCTTTAGAAGGATCACTACAAACAAAGCTAGTGGGTGTGATGGAATTCCTATTGAGCTATTTCAAATCCTGAAAGATGATGCTGTGAAAGTGCTACACTCAATATGCCAGCAAATTTGGAAAACTCAGCAGTGGCCATAGGACTGGAAAAGGTCAGTTTTCATTCCAATCCCAAAGAAAGGCAATGCCAAAGAATGCTCAAACTACTGCACAATTGCACTCATCTCACTCACTAGTAAAGTAACGCTCAAAATTCTCCAAGCCAGGCTTCAGCAATACATGAACCGTGAACTTCCAGATGTTCAAGCTGGTTTTAGAAAAGGCAGAGGAACCAGAGATCAAATTGCCAACATCCACAGGATCACTGAGAAAGCAAGAGAGTTCCAGAAAAACATCTATTTCTGCTTTATTGACTATGCCAAAGCCTTTGACTGTGTGGATCACAATAAACTGTGGAAAATTCTGAAAGAGATGGGAATACCAGACCACCTGACCTGCCTCTTGAGAAACCTATATGCAGGTCAGGAAGCAACAGTTAGAACTGGACATGGAACAACAGACTGGTTCCAAATAGGAAACGGAGTACATCAAGGCTGTATATTGTCACCCTGCTTATTTAACTTATATGCAGAGTACATCATGAGAAACGCTGGGCTGGAAGAAACACAAGCTGGAATCAAGATTGCCGAGAGAAATATCAATAACCTCAGATATACAGATGACTCCACCCTTATGGCAGAAAGTGAAGAGGAACTAAAAAGCCTTTTGATGAAAGTGAAAGAGGAGAGCAAAAAAGTTGGCTTAAAGCTCAACATTCAGAAAACGAAGATCATGGCATCTGGTCCCATCACTTCATGGGAAATAGATGGGGAAACAGTGGAAACAGTGTCAGAGTTTATTTTTGGCAGCTCCCAAGTTACTGCAGATGGTGATTGCAACCAGGAAATTAAAAGATGCTTACTCCTTGGAAGGAAAGTTATGACCAACCTAGATAGCATATTCTAAAGCAGAGACATTACTTTGCCAACTAAGAATTGTCTAGTCAAGACTATGGTTTTTCCTGTGGTCATGTATGGATGTGAGAGTTGGACTGTGAAGAAAGCTGAGAGCCAAAGAATTGATGCTTTTGAACTGTGGTGTTGGAGAAGACTCTTGAGAGTCCCTTGGACTGCAAGGAGATCCAACCAGTCCATTCTGAAGGAGATCAGCCCTGGGATTTCCTTGGAAGGAATGATGCTAAAGCTGAAACTCCAGTACTTTGGCCAACTCATGCAAAGTGTTGACTCATTGGAAAAGACTCTGATGCTGGGAGGGATTGGGGGCAAGAGGAGAAGGGGATGACAGAGGATGAGATGGCTGGATGGCATCACTGACTCAATGGACGTGAGTTTGGGTGGGCTCCGGGAGTTGGTGATGGACAGGGAGGCCTGGCGTGCTGCAATTCATGGGGTCGCAAAGAGTCGGACACGACTGAGCGACTGAACTGAACTGAATATGTTGAACTCTGCTAAAGGCAAGTCAAGCTAAGCCCCACAGGGACGAGGGTCCTGGAGTTCAGCCTCAGAGGCTCCTCCACCACCCAGCACAGTGCAAAAGCACCCAAGTTAACCAGAGATCACCTGTCTGCTCAAGGTCGTGTCATGGGTAAGTGTCAAGAAGACCCTGGAACTCAATTCTTCATGCTCATTGCACCATTCTCCCTAGATAGAATTGTGTGCTCTTGGCTTTAAAATATCACTGAATGGGTCCCTTCTCTGAGAAATTTTACCCATTGCAATCTACTCAGAGGTTTTCAAAGCAGGCCCAGGAGACTCAGAGGTGACAAATAGTTCCGTTTTCACTTCCTGGAAATTTCTTCTAAATGCACCTATTCTGCCATCCGTATCTGTAAAAGGAAAGATGAAGTTCACACCATTCAATTCCCAGCTGTTGCCATGGAGCCCATCCAGACACCAACACTAGGCAATTCTGGCAGCTTTTGCAATGGAATCAAAGAGGGGGGAAAATAATCAGCAGGGGAGCAAACTCTTGTTTAAATGCAAATACTTTTAAGAGGAAGCAATTGAGGGAAAAGAGATTATGAAAACCCCAGTCAGGAACATAGAGTTGGGACGCAGGCTGATAAGCCAAGCCAGTACCCCAGCGGGATAGTCCCTGCTCCATCTCCCGCCAAAGTGGGAAACTCATTTCCAGAAGCGATTTGCCAATGGTACACATCCCAGTCACCCCTAACAAGGCTCTTAGAATGGAGCCTAGCGGACTTCCCGATGGGCAGGGAGTCCGTCAGAGCCAAGGGATGCCAGTGGGAGGGCTGAGCTGATTTGCACTAGAATTTAAAGTGAAAGAAATGAAGGTTGAGAATCGGAGGCCCAAGAGAGAGGTTTCAGAAGCAATATAGGTACATCTATGGGGCTCCCCACAAGGGAGGATGCATCTGGGGACATGGATGGCTGGGAGAGCATCTGAAAACTCAGTTAGAGGTGGCAAGGCTTTAGATCTAAGTAGATCTTTCTAATAAGAATTATATATTTCCATTTGCTAATCTTGTTTTTATTAAGAATAAAACTGTCTGTTTTTAGCTTGAATTTGCTCAAGGATTTAGCCACAAAGGAGATTATATTTTATAATTATATTGTACCAAGGATGATTTTGTCCTGTAATCTTTTTAAAAAGATACATTCCAACTAAAACTCATTTTGCATCTGATTTCAGGGAAAGGGGGCAGACAGGAGGCTTGGAGTGAGGGGAATAGCTGAGACAACTTGGAATCACCCCTGCCCCGTTGGACTGTGTTGAGGTGCCATTGGGCTGTGGGTGTCATGCAGGCACATAGATAGAGGCTCTGTGCATCTCTCAAAACACAGTTGTCCGTAAGCACTGCAGGAAAGGACCCAGGCGAGAAGCAAGGGTCACGGTGCCAGGGCAGCTCACCATCCAGGCCATGATTTTCTGGAAAGATTCCTGTGACTTGGCAAAAGGGCGTCAAACTATGAGTCAAAAGACCTGAGTTTGAGTCCTGCTTTAATATAATTAAGCCATGCAGTATGGGGGAAGTCACTGCACTTTTCTTAGTTTTGGCCTCAGTTTCTGAATCTCTAAACAAGGTGGATGAGAGCACTAAATTAAAAGACCAGGGTTTTCCCCATCATTCCTTGAGCACACAGTTTATAAACTGAAAACCTGTGGACCAACCACATTCTGGCTGCAGCCACATCTTATTTGCACAATGTTTGTTTGGTTTTTAAATTGTGAGTTGACATTTTAAGATTAAGCAATCTCACACAAAAAAAATCCAGATTTCTGATTTCTTTTGAAAAAAATTCAGATCTGGCAACACCGAGACCTACAGAGTTACAGTCAGCTGAAGTAAACTGACCCATTTAGAGAGAATGTACAGTCTTTATTTGGCTTCAGTTCTCACTACTCCATGTGTCCCTAACCCTAGGGCCAAGTGTCAGTTGCCCATTTATCAGAGAAGCTATTTTATCTTACTGCAGATAAAAATTTGTAAAGCACTATATATTTAATCTTCATGATGACTCTAAGCAATAGGCATTACCTTTCTCCCACTTTATAGATAAGGAAACAGAGACTTCTTGCTTTTCTGCCTAAATGGAACTATCCATGCTTTACCTTGATTGGCACTTGCTCAAAGCCACACAGATAGTAAGTCAGTAGCCAGATTTGTTGTTGTTATTCAGTCACTCAGCCCAACTCTTTGCAACCCCACGGCCTGCAGCACACCAGGCTTCCCTGTCTTTCAGCATCTCCCAGAGCTTGCTCAAACTCATGTCCATTGAGTCAGGCCAGACTTGAGCCCATGCTTATAACTACTTTGCTATCCTGCTCTCTGCTGCTCAGTCATGTCCAATTCTTTGCAATCCTGCCAGGCTCCTCTGTCCATGGAATTTTCCAGGCGAGAATACTGGCACAGGTTGCCATTTCCTTCTGTAGGGGATCTCCCTGACCCAGGGATCGAACCTGTGTCTTTGTGTCTCTGTGCATTAGCAGGTGTATTCTTTACCACTGCACCACCTGGGAGGCTACACTGCTGGTCTAAAGACACCCTTAAACATGTTACCTTTATTCAGACTGAGGTTCAGGGCCGTGGCAGCCCACCTGCGTCCTTTCTCCCCATCTCACTTGTTGCTGGAGATAAGTGACCTGCACAAGGATCAAAGCCATGGATGAAAAAGACAAAGAAAAGTGAGAGCTGAAGGGGCCCAAGGAGATGATTCAGTTGGAGGTCTGCGTTTTAAGAGGGGGAAATTGACAGTTGGGAAGGTTAAATGACTTGCTTGTGGTCCCATTTTGCTTAGAAATATCAATGCTAGGACTAGATTAGGAAAATGAAGTGAGGAAATTAATTAGTTTGCCACATACATTTTGGGTTCCCAAACTCAGGTTTGGAAGCATTTGGATGTTACATTTACAAAGGTGTTGAGAGGGAATCGAAATTACTGGGGAGTTGCCTCCATTTTCCCCTTTGCTCTTTTTTTTTTTTTTAAAGATTTTTTAGTCTTTATTTTAAAGTATTGAATTTTAAAGTCTTTATTGAATTTGTTACAACATTGCTTCTGTTCTACGGTTTGGTTTTTTGGCTGTGAGACATGTGAAATATAGTTCCCAGGCTAGAGATCGAACCTGCTGGAAAGTGAAGTGTTAACCACTGGACTCTCAGGGAAGTCCCCTCAACCCTTTGATCTTGACAGAAATTGTCCCCAGAATCTTAGCAAATAAGTAGTGGAGCTATTTCACATAGTTTCCTTTTGGAAACACAGAATGTCAGAAGAAGAAATGTCATCATCTATGCCAATCATTTCATTTTACAGGGGAGAAAACCAAGACCCATAGGCAAGGGGACTTGTCCAGAGCTAGACAGGAGCCATCCCCTACCTCGCATTCCGAGCTCACATCACTTGGTGCTGGTGCTGCCGTTCGTTCCTCACCCACGTCTTAAGTTTCTTCTTGGGAAGCATTTTAATGATGTTGTTCAGAGGCTCTGCGCCTCCTGTTCCTCAGGGCCTCACGATGGTCTAAAAAATGCTCACAGCTGGATTAATAAGAGAAGCAGCACCTCCAAATTCCTTCACTTCGGCAGGAGGGCAGGGAACGCAGCTGTTTCTGTCTCCGCATCCCAGATGCTCCTAGGGAGGCAAAGATGGTCCTCGCTTTCCCGCCTGACTAGAGTTATGTGTTGAGCATATAGATGTCTCCCCCTCCAAGCAGCTTTCCCTGACTCCCCACCGGAGTCAGCAATCCCTCCTCTGAGCACTGTCTCAGAGAAGCTATGGCACACTTGCAGACTAGCTATTGCTGATCCTATCAATGAAGCTAGAAGCTGCCTGAAGGCAGGGACCAAAGCTGACTCATCTCTGTCCCCCAGCTCCCAGCAACCGTGTATCTTGCCCAGTCATAAAAGCAGTTGCTGCTATTTATTGCAGGAATATAACAGACCAAGTGCTAATCACTTTATCTTAAAATGTCATATTTTATCTCAGTGAATCCTCAAAGCTGATCTTGGATGATCTCAGCCTGCAGCAACTTGCAACTAGAATTTGGTTGCTGGACAGAGATTGAGGTCGTGCCCCGGGCAGTGATAGCACTGAATCCTAGCCACTAGACCGCTAGAGATCAGTGGCCAGTGGCAAGGCCCTGGCCTGTCAGCTGTGTAGACAGGCATTTCCACATAAAGATGGAAAGTGGTAAAACAAACTGTTCATTAGGAGGAAATAGAGTACTTATGGATACTGCTATCAGCTGAGTCCTTTTGCTATTCACCCGAAACTACCACAGTATTGTTCATCAGCTATACCCCTACCCCAATACAAAATTAAAAGTTTGAAGTTTGAAAAAAATTAAAAATAAATAAAATGGATAACCAACAAGGGCCTACTGTATAGCACATGGAACTCTGCTCAATGTTATGTGGCAGCCTGGATGGGAGGGGAATCTGGGGGGAGACTGGATACATGTACATGTATGGCTGAGCCCATTTGCTGTCCACCTGAAACTGTCATAATATTGTTAACTGGCTATACCCCAATATAAAATTAAAAGTTTAAAATAAATAAAGTACTTTGAGATCTTGGAGCGGGGGAAGAGTATGTGTAGATAGACACATGGTGTGCTGAGACAGTCTCACCCTCCTGGTAGTTTGAATCACTTTTATTGTGTATTTTCTTCCAGTTTCCTTTGGCCAGTCATTTTGATTTTCCTAATTCTGAGTCTGTATTTGATATATCTCATGCTCCTCCCATGTATACGTGCATATTTCTTAGCCAAGATGGATTCTATTGAAGAGGCCTATGGGTAGGTTGACATCACTTACTGTGAGGTGATATCCCCTCTTTTGACTTCCAAAGAGCCTTTCTGCATACGTGTAGTCAGGGAGGTCTCCTTGACTTCAAGGTTGAAGAATATGTGGTCTTTTATCTATTATCTGGGCAGGATTCAGCTCCTTTTTCACTCCTGCTATTTTGGAGTATCTGTCCACAGGGGATAGACAGCCTGGGGCCCATCTATCTCCTACCTTCAAGCCACTCTGCAAGGAAGGTATTTCTATACCCCTTTTATGGCTTAGGACACTGAAAGTTAACCTGTTCACAGACCTTATTATGAAATTAATAAGTTCAAAACTCCCCAATTATGTGTTGCTCTCCTTCCCTCGCCCTTCACCCTCTTCACCTCCAAAGTCCTCATACTTACTCAGCTTTCTTCTGCCTCAGGACTTTACCTGAGCAAATTCCTTTATGTCCATCACACTCCCTCTCTCACCCAGTTAATTCTCAGCTCAGCAGGTTTTCCTCAGCACGCCCTCGCCTCACCCCTGAACTAGCTCATGCCCTCTTGGAATTAGCTCTCATAGCTTCCCTGACTTTTCATTTCTGGCATTTTCTACAGTTTGTGATTCTATATTTTGTGGGATTATACAGTTTCCCTCCGTTTCCTCCATCACTATAAGCTCCTTAGGAACAAACTCCTTATCTATTTAGCTTGTCATTTTGTCCTTGGTGCCTGACCAACTGCCTAACATAAAGTAGCCACCCAGAAAACATTTGCTGAATGAATGACCACCTGATCACAAAGCACATGCCCTAATTACCATACAAAGTAGAAAAAGCAGATGTTCATGAAAGACTGTATCAATGAGAGAATGGATGGAGGAGGTGATCAGCTGCAAAGTGCTAGCTGGGGAAGACCAACTGCCTGGCTAGCAGAAAAAATGAAGACCCAACAGGCTGCTGGTTCACTTTCAACAAAGTAGGCTTCTTTATTGACAATAAAGAAAAGAATTTGGCCTTCACTTCTCTTTTTTCTTCTTCATTAAGCTTTTTTTAAATTGGAGTATAATTTATTTACAACTATGAAGAACAGTATAGAGCTACCATGTGATCCAGCAATCCTGCTCCTGGGCATATATCTGGAGAAAACCACAATTCAAAAAGATACATGCATCCCAGTGTTAATTGCAGCACTATTTAAAATAGCCATGACATGGAAGCAATGTAAATGTCCATCAGCAGAGAAATGGATAGAGAAGACGTGGTACATCCATGCAATGGGATATCACTCGGCCACAATAAAGGATGGATAACGCCACTGCAGCAACATGGATGGACCTGGAGAGTGTCCTACTGACCGAAATAAGAAAAAGACAAGCATCATATGATATCACTTACATGTGGAATCCCACTTTTTCTTTTCAGTCACTGCTGGGAGCCCAGAACAACAATCAGCTGCAAATGCAAGACCAGGTCAGCTCATATCAGAAAGGAGTCTTTAAGGGTGTCTTTATTACTTCCTCCAGGCACTTTATACCCAGCCTCCCAGAACAGCTGCTTCATCAGCCCAGCCCTTGTAATCATGTGATCATGTGGGTGACACATATATACATACATATATATATATATATATATATATATATATATATATATTTTTTACCCCCCAAAATTGGGTTTTCAAACTTCCACTTAAAGGAAGATGAAGGGAGGGAGAGTATGACCTGAGGCAACAGGAAAATCAATAGCAGGCTTTCAAAGTCATTCTGAATGAAAGGCCCAGAACCACGGGATAAAAAGGAAGGGGAAAAGAGGGAGTGTGCTGCAGGCCCCCAGGTCTTCTCAGAAGGGGTGCTCCCTTTGCCTTGGGGGTGGGAAGAAATTGGCACACTCAGATAGAAAGGGTGGTGGGATAAAGCCTTAAGCCTAATGCTTATATATAGACTCATAGAAAGTGGAGGCTGGGAGGCTTCTGTGAGATGGAGTACATCCTAGCCTTTCATTTTATACCAGCCAAAAGCCCAGAAAGGTCCCACAGTAAGTCATCAAAGGGACTGGACTAGCACCCTAGGCTCCTGATTCCCATACCAGGGTCTTCCCATTACATCAAGAGAGTCCACTGTGATAGGCACAATAATGTCCCCCAAAGATGTCCGTGTCCTAACCCCAGAACCTGTGGATATGTTACTTTACATGGCCAAAGGCTTAGCAGATGTAGTTAAGTTAGGATCTTGGGACGGGGAGAGTATCCTGAGTTACCTGCACAGGACAATGTCATCACCAGGGTCCTTGGGAGAGGGAGCCTGGAAAGTCAGAGCCAGAGAAGGAGACACGATGACAGAAGAGAGGTGGACCCAGGCAGCCTCCGGGGGTTAGAAGAGGCAAGGCACGGGACTGTTCCCCTACATCCTCCAGAAGAACCGTAGCTGCCAGCCTGCTTTAGACTCCTGATCTCCAGAACTGAAAAGTAATAAGTCTGTGTTGCATTAAGCCACTAAGTGTGCGGTAGTTTGCTACAGCCACAGTCAAGAACTAATATATCCGGTGGTACCTCTCAACCCACATGTTAAGGTTGCAAATACTCCAGAGACAGGAAAAGTCAGGGAGTGTGCCCAGACTTGAGTGCTGTATATCATAGTGGTTATGAGCATGCTCTGTGGAAACAAGCCCAAAGGCCATCCACTAGAGAATGGATGGATGCACTCTGTATACTCACACACCGCCAACAAGCATAGGACAGTTCGAAAGAACAAATTTCTGAAACACACAATGACGTGTGGAGAGAAAGAACAGGACACTGGAGAGAAGGAAGCAAAGACACAAAAGACGATGTACTAAATAACTCCTTGGAGGGAGAGTATCAAAGATAGGAGTGATAAAACAGCCAGCAGGGGCCAGAAGTGTTCCCTGTCATGATCTGCTTACATATGGTTCAGTTCAGTTCAGTTCAGTTGTTCAGTCGTGTCTGACTCTTTGCAACCCCATGAATCCTGTGGGAGGCACGCCAGGCCTCCCTGTCCATCACCAACTCCCAGAGTTCATCCAAACTCTTGTGCATCGAGTCGGTGATGCCATCTAGCCATCTCATCCTGTCATCCCCTTCTCCTCCTGCCCCCAATCCCTCCCAGCATCAGGGTCTTTTCCAAAGAGTCAACTCCTCGCATGAGGTGGCCAAAGTATTGGAGTTTCAGCCTCAGCATCAGTCCTTCCAATGAACACCCAGGACTGGTCTCCTGTACACACAAAAATCCACTGAGCTTAGGGTTTGTTCCCTTTCTTCTAAGTTACTCTGAGTTTAATCTCAACTCAGTGGTTGCCTAACTATGATTTTGAGCAAGTTACCAAGCTTATCCGGGAGAAGGCAATGTCACCCCACTCCAGTACTCTTGCCTGGAAAATCCCATGGACGGAGGAGCCTGGTACTCCAGTGTTCTTGCCTGGAGAATCCCAGGGATGGGGGAGCCTGGTGGGCTGCCGTCTATGGGGTTGCACAGAGTCGGACACGACTGAAGCGACTTAGCCGCAGCAGCAGCAGCACCAAGCTCATCCATGATGTATTTCACTCCTGTGAAATGGGAGTATTAACAGCTCCTGTCTCACAGAGTGGCTGTGTACACAGAAAGTGCTTACCACTGCACCTGATGCAAGGTAAATGCTTCCTGAATACCTGTGGTTGTTCCTCAGGTGTGAATGCAGGGGTGAGCTGCAGCCAGTGCCCACCTGCTCATGGGGGCTGATCATGTGCTTCACTTCTCAACTCCGCAATGACACACTAGGCTGGAAGCGCAGAATCAGCCGTGGTAGGAGTATTTACACCACAGTTGGCCCAAATGACCAATCAATGCCTTTTGTGTTGCCCTGTTTGGACAGCCTACGTACTTCTGTGTATTAATACATGGCTGACCCCAGGCCCTCTCTGGACAGAGTTTCACTTTAGGAAAGGGGGCGAAGAGATGGGGACCTGGTGAGGAAAGCAGGACCTGCCATTTCTCCTCTCCTCACTGGACCAGGAGGCTGGAAAGTATTCAAGGAGCCAGCCCTGAAAGCCTTGAGAATGGGCCTCATGACAGCCTCAGAGTCCCCCCTTCAACCCGCCCCCGCCCCGCCCCGATGTCTCTTTTCTCTCTAAATAAATAGGCAGTCACACACACACAAGAATTTCACTCAGTAATGAGCAACATGACAGAGAGTGATGGAGAGTGGTCAAGGAGGGCTTCCCTGAAGAGGTGGCACTTGAGCTAAGACTTTAAGAATGAGAGGCTTTAATCACATAACCCAGCCTTTCAGAACCCATCTCTGCTTAACATGCCCCTTGTGAGAGGCCTGACCCACCTCCCCACCCACCCCCTAGCACCAGGGACCCCTCTAACCAACCTTTCCCCACCTTCAGAGAGCTTGCCCAGAGTCACACTCCCTTCTCCTTCTCTGTCTGGAGCCAGCTGCCATAAGATCCTCTTGGAATCCTCTCTTTCTCATTCTTAATGCCTTAGCTCAAGTGTCACCTCTTCAGAGAAGCCCTCCTTGACCACTCTCCATCACTCTCTGTCATGCTACTCGTCACTGAGTGAAATTCTTGTGTGTGTGTGCCTGCCCGCTTCTTTAGTGTTTGATTCCCACCCAGGACGTTAATTCCAGGATACACACTATTTTCATTATCCCTATTTTATATATCAAGGAACTGAGGACCACAGACGTTAGGTAACTTATCACGGCCACACCTCCAGGACGTGACAGAGCTGATACTTGAACCCACAAGCCGATGTGCTTAGCTACTCTGTCGTGATGGGCCACCAGGAAAGCAGAGCTGTGTGAAAAACTGCTGAGTCCAGAGAGAAGACCGGTCAGCAAGAGCCTAGGTTGGGTGTGGGGGTGAGTACAGGACACCACTGCCAAGCTAAGAAGTTTGATAGAGTGTGACTGGAAGTTCGAAGTCTGATATCTCAAGACCTGTGAGTAACAAGGCCCGAAGGAGGCATCCCAGCAGTGCACGCAGAACATGCCTTTATTCACTTATTTATAGAGGATGAGAAATTAATCAAGGGCCCATGCTTTGAACTGCCAGCACCTTCTCCTACAGCAGCAGGTTGGCAGGTGTGATGGGCCGATGCTGGGGAAGGAAGCCAAATTCTGCTTTTCCACAAGACTCCTGGGTTCCCTGCTACAGGGCCTCCCCCAAGTCAGGAAGTCAGTCCTTTGGCCAGAAAAGCATCAACTCCACGCAGGAAAGCAGGGATCAGGCGTGGGAGTGGGTGAAGACAGCTGGGGCAGTGGAGAGTGCTGGGCAGGAGGAATTCTCAAGCCCCATGGGACCATGTCCAGCACTCAGCACAGTGCCTGCCATATACTGAGCACTCAGGAAACGCTTTGTGGCGGTGGTCCCAGCTCTGTATGACCTTAGGCAAGTCACAGTCTTTCTGAGTCTCCCTTCCCTCATAGGCAGAAGACAGATGAAAGAGTTGCCTATGGAGCCCTCCTCTCAGAGATGGTGGGAAGTGCCCAGCAGGGCTTCTCAGGCGGCGCTGGTGGTGGAGAACCTGCCTGCCAATGCAGGGGATGTAAAAGACTCGGGTTCACTCCCTGGGTCGGGAAGATCCCCTGGAGAAGGAAATGGCAACCCATTCCAGTGTTCTTGCCTGGAGAATCCCATGGACAGAGGAACCTGGCAAGCTGCAGTCTATGGGACAGAAAAGAGTGGGACACGACTCAAGCGATTCAGCATGCGTGCACAGCATGGTGGTTGAGGCTCATAAATGCTTATTGAATGACTGTTGCGCATGTTAACCATAATAACCTTTAAGAATGTGAGTTGCTATTTCAACAGCCATCTGAAAATATGATAATGTGTTTGAGCAGGTGCCGAGCTCCCCTCACTGGGTTCATTCCAAGCATAGCCACGAGACGAGACAATAGCCTGGAGTGCCAGCTCAGTCTCCCTGATGTGGGAGGTGCTAGTGAGAGAACTGGCTTCTGAGCCCAACAGTGAGAGTTCAAATCTCGGCTTGGCTACCTGTTAGCCATGTGGTTTCAAGTTCCTTCCTCTCCTGGATCCTTGGTCCCCTCATCTCAAAAACCGCAATAATAATAGTACCTGTCTTGTATGATTGTTTGGAAAATTCCATGATATAACAAACAAGTAACTGACTTAGCCATTAGCATGAAGTGGCCTGTTTTCCTTCTGTGTGTACCTCTGGTTGTACTGGAGGGATCGAAGCCAGATCTCCCACATTGCAAGCAGATTGTTTACCGTCTGAGCCACCAGGGAAGCCCTCAGATCCATCACCTCATCCATTTGGTGACGATCGCTTCAGCAGATGCCAAACATTTTGGTCATTTAAAGTCCATTTCTTCCCTCTTCCTAGTGTGGGTTGGACCAATGGCTCAGACAGGACCAGAAGTGAGCAGAGGCTTGGCCTGCTCCCTACATCTCAGAGCAACGTCCACCTGCCTCCCTTTCTGAGTCTCAGGTCTCTCCTTCCTCCTCTGCCATCTAGTATCCAAGGTGGGCAGCTGCCGTGTCACACACTGGACCTCCTGAGGGTGGAGGGAGATGTCCCTGGCTTCTCAGAGTGTCAACGATTATCCACAAGGTGCTGGTGGTCTCTGAGGATGTGGTGGTCCTTGTTTTGGTGATGCGTCTTTTTTCTTAGAGTGGCATTTAACTTCACATAAAGCCAACTCTGCAGACTCCCCTAACCCCCGCCCCTGAGGGCCTTCAGGCTCTGCCACTCAGCAAATGTCCACCAGAGAGTGACCTGTCACTCTCGCCTTCTTACAGTAGCCCCCACAGTGCAGGAGGGATTCCCCTGGAGTCCTCCCAACCCTTCACCCTTTAACTGGCCTCTAGGGGAGTATGGTAAGGAGAAGGGGGAGAGGGGAAGACTCTCAGGGGAACATTGCTCCCCACAAGCTGCAATTCTGCCTCTCTCCTTGCCTTTCAATTGCAAACCATAAGGGAATGCGGGACTGGTTACAGGTAGCTGGACCAATCTGCTGCTTTCCAGTGGGCCCTGCAGAGGGTGTCTCTGCTAGCAGTCCTCATCAGAACTGGGAGAAAGCAGCACTTTCAGATTCTCAGCTCTGAACCTTAGACCCACTTCTAGAGGGAAGGCCAAGTTCCTTCATCATCCCATAAGGCAGAGAAACATTTACCGCAGCCAGCAGGAAGCGCCCACCTCAAGCTTGCTCCTAGCTGCTTGACTCGCCTCTCCGATTGCCGCCTCCTTGAGATCTCCCTCCAGTTTTTCCAACCTGCCTCCAGGTCCTTTCACATTCCATCCCCTCTCCTTCTTCCCCTCCCTCACTTCCTCTCATTTAGGACTCAGCTGGAAGGTGGAAGCATCAGAGAAGTCCTTCCTGACCATCCCCACATGAGGCACCCGCACTAGACATTCCTATAGCTCCCATCCTGTCCTGATATAATAGAAGGCATTTTTCTCACAGGCTTATTTTTCAGCCTCTGCGTCTAGAATGAGGAACATGTCTATTGAGTTCTCCCAGGCCTTAACTGCTAACACAGTGGTTGGTACAGAGGAACTGCTCAATACCTGTTTGTTGAATGAAAAAAAAAAAAAAAAAGGAAATTAGCTGCGCTTTTTAAAGGCAGTTTGCTGGTGACACTCCCGTATCCAGGGGTATTGAGAGGCCTAAGGCCTGGAGAACTGGCAGTCCTCTGCTCTTCCCTCTAAAGAGGCAAGGAAACCCCAAAACAGTGGGCATGGGCTCCCCCTCGCCCTGCCTTTCTGCAATACTGCCTTGGGGTGCTTGCCACAGTAGATTTGATGAGGCCTAGGGGAGCTAGGTGGAAAGAGAAAGAAAGAGACTCAAACCCAATTCTGTGAAGCTAAAAAGTCACCAGGGCCTTTTTCTCCCTTAAGATTTGAGGTCTCTTTCCCTGCAGCCTGTGTTAATGGGGTGTATCTGAGAATAACCGAGATGGTTAAGGGCTTAGGACCGAGTCTGTGGCCATTAACCAGCTAACGGGTGAGAAGGACGTGTGGCCAGCACTCAAACGGCTGCAAACACCACTGGACTGGGTAGCAAAGCAGATCTTCATTATCAATCCCTTTCTCTGCCACCCCTGGTCATGTGACCTTTGCTAAGTCAGTGAAACTCTTAGGACTTGATTGGCAAATAGGATTCTTTCATTCCATGAATATCTGTTGAGCACCCACTGTGTGCCAGGGCCAGAGACTTCATTCTTCGCAATTTCCAGTGTTTTTGAGGAGAATTGCTGACTCAGATGCTTCTAGGCCCTAGACAGGTAATGGAATAAAGAGGTATGGGGAAAACTGTGATGTGTCTGCCTGGTCTAAAGATGACAATTCTCCCTGAAGTTAATTTATAAAAACTTGCTAGTCTCGATAAAAATATCTTCAGATTTTTCCTGCAGCTAAACATGTTGATTATAAAGTTCATTTGGAAGAACAACAAATAATAGTGAGAAAAATCCTGAAAAAGAAGAACAAAGAGTGGGGGCTAGCCCTACTAGACACTAAAACATGCTATGAAACCTATATAATTAAAATGAAACAGAACAGGAAGTCAGAGAAAGACCCATGCATATGCAAATTTAATATTAGATAAAGACAACAGCTGAAATCGGAGGAAAATGATGGACTTTTAAATTATATTCAGATCACTGGAGAGCCATATAGAAAAAAATAAAATTGCATTCATTTCTGTCATACATTAGGATAGATCCCAAATGGATCAGAAATGTAAATGTAATAAAGGAAACCATGCAAGTACTAGAAGAAAACATTGTTGAATTTCTCTTTAGCCAGGGAATGGGGAACTCAATCCTGTGACTTAAAATCCATAAGCAACAGGGGAAATAGAGCTAAATTGATTATATTTTTAAAAATGTTGGCATGGCAAAAGTTGTTATAAGCAAAGTGAAAAGATAAAAAACTAACTGGAAATAATATTTGCAACTTACATCACAAAGAGATCGCACATTTAATATATAAAAGAATTTCTAAAATTAGAGAAGAACACCAAAAAGCCTGTAGAAAAAATAGGCTAGAGAATTGTACCAATGGTCCACAGAAAAAGAAGTGGAAGTGGCTCTTAACCTTTTGAAAGGTCCTCAAGTTTGCTCATATTAAGATAAATTCTTATAAAAAGAAAAGCAAAATGATCAAGATGGCCCACTAGTAAATTAAATGCCTACCAGAAAAAAAATTAAAACTCTTTTCAGGAAGACACCAACTCCAAGGCTCAACAGCATATTATTCATAATACCCCTCATACAATCAAAAATTTTGAAACCTGTGAAGAAACAAGAAAAGGAGACCATACCAGGAAAAAATAATAGTAATCAAGAGAAACAGGTGCAGAGATGACACAGATATTATAATTCGTAGAAAAGATCTTTAAAATGTCTATTATAATAACATTTTTAAAATTATGAGGAAAATATAAATATAATGGATGAGCCTATAGAAGAATATTGGTAAAGAAATGGAAACTATAGAAAATGGGAATTTGAGAATTGAAAATATCTGAAATGAAAATTTCAGTGGGCAAAACAGAAGATTCGGCAAAACAGAAGATTGGGCACTACAGGAGATAAGATCAGTGGACTTGGATATATAACAATAGAATCAATTCAAAGTGAAACAGAGGAAAAAAGCTAAAAAAAAAATGAACAGAGCTTCATTGGCTTTGGAATAATATCAAGCAGGCTACCATATGTGTAATTAGGATTCCATAAGTAGAGAAGATTAATATTGGAAAAGAAAAATAAATTGAAAGTATAATGACACAGATTTGTTGAAAAATACCAGCTACCTTCAAAGAGCTCAATGGACCTCAAGCAGGATAAACACAGGGAACATATAAGCTACATTATAGTCAAACTGTTTAAATCAAAGATACAAAGAACATTTTTAAAGCAGCCAAGGCCAAAACATACAGTATATTGTGGAGAAAAACAGAAAATCACACACTTTTATTAAAAACAATTTGAGCCAGGAAAGAAATATAAAGACATACTCAAGGTGCTGAGAAAAAGAGGAGAAAAACCACCCTGACAATCTAGAATTTTATATCCAGGGGGAAAGCCTTCAAAAACAAAAGCAAAATAAAGACATTTCCAGAACAAAAGCTGAAAGGATTTGTCATCAGTAGATCTGCACTGCAAGATATACTAAAGTTCTTCAAATGAAATATGGATGTAGCTGAAGAAATGAGAGATGAAATAATAAATATATACAGAAATATAAAAGGTTTCTCCCTCTTTTTTTGAATTTTTAAAAACATAATGGGTGTTTTAAAGCAGAAGCATTCATGTATTGTAGAGTTGTTTATAACATATGTGGAAGTAAAATGTATGATAACAGAAAGGATGAGCAAGAAGTAAATGGAAATATACTGTTGTAAATTTTTTATATTTCATGTGAGTTGTTACAGTATTAACTCTAAGCAGACTATGGTAGGTTAAGGATGCTCACTGTTTCCATAAATCAACCAGGTCTAGCTCAAAAGTCAGCAGAAGAGATGAATTAGAACCAAAAATAATTAATTCAAAAGAATGCAAGAAAGGAGGCAAAAAGAAAGAACATATGAAAATAAAGCAAATAGCAAGATTGCACACATGAAAGTAAACATATCAATAATTATATTACTTCATGCTGCTGCTGCTGCTAAGTCACATCAGTCATGTCCGACTCTGTGCGACCCCATAGATGGCAGCCCACAGGGCTCCTCCATCCCTGGGATTCTCCAGGCAAGAATACTGGAGTGGGATAGACTGAACACTCTAATTCAAAGGCAGACATTTTCAGACTGGATAAAAAGGCAAGACTCAACTACATGCTGTCATCAAGAAATGCTCTTTAAATATAAATGATAAGATGGAAAGTGAATAATATGAAAAGATATGTCATGCATTAGTAAGCATAAGAAGGCTGGGGTAGGCAAAATTTCTTGGATAGCGCACAGAAAGTACTAACCAACCATGAAATATTGATAAATTTATCTTCCTCAAAATCAAAATCTTTGCTCATCAAAAGATACCATTAAGAGAATGAAAAGGTAAGCCACAACTAGGAGAAACTATTCATAATATGTAAGTCTGGCAAAAGATTTTCATCTAGAATATATAAAGAACTCTTGTAACCATAACAGACAATTCAATTTTTTTAATGGCACAACAATAGAACAGACAATTTCCAAAGGAAGATATAAACTGACAAACAACTGAAAAAGTGCTTTATGTTATTAGTTGTTACTGCTGTTGTTAGGGAGATGCAAATTAAAACCATAATGAGATATAACTGCAAATCCTTCAAAAAGGTAAAATTGAAAAGATGGACAACTTCAAATGTTGCAAGGGGCACATGCACAAGAGAGAGAAAGAATCAAGTGATAGGTTAAAGAGAGTTAAGTGACACATCAACCAAACCAAATACATAGCGCTCAGAGCTCACATGGATACAAATGAAAATACCGAAAAAGAAATACCTGGAGACAACTGGAAATAGGAACACTGAAAATTAAATAATATTAAGGAAATATTAATTTTAAAGGTGATGATATATTGTTTTTATTTTATTTTTTATTGAAGTATAGTTGATTTACAATCTTGTGTTAGTTGTAGGTATACAGCATAGTGATTTTTGCAGGCTATATTCCATTATAGTTTATTATAGGATAATGGGTATAATTTCCTGTATGGTATATATGGTATATACCATATTCCATATGGTATATCCTCTTTGCTTATCTACTTTATATATAGTACTTTGTATCTGTTAATCCCATTCCCTTAAATTTTCCCTGCTCCCTCCCCTCCCCCTGTTCAGCCACAAGTTAGTTTCCTATATCTATGAGTCTGTTTCTGTTTTGTATATATGTTCATTTGTATTATTTTTTAGATTCACATACAAGTGATATAGTATCTGTCTTTCTCTGTCTGACTTATTTCTTCTAAGCATGATATTCTCTAGGTTCATCCATGTTGCTACAAATGGCAGTATTTCATCCTTTTGTGGCTGAGTAATATTCCATTGTATGTATACATGTACACATATATATCACATATCACAACTTCTCAATCCAATCATCTGTTGGGCACTTGTAGTCTTCAAAAGAGTCCATGGTTTTAAATATATATACGGAAAGTTTTACAGATGAAATAGCTGTAGGGAGTTTGGGAGATTGAGGGAATGAACAAGGGAAAACACACAAAGCCACAAGCTTTATCGCATGATGCTCAGACAGTTGCACGAGAGGGGAAGTCCACCGTGGCATGAGACCGTCCAGAGTGTAGGGTGGTGTGGGGGCAAGGGAAGGCTCAGGGGATAAGAGGATCAGAGAGGGGATGGAGGTGTCGAGATGAAGTCTGCCGCTCATCAGCATGGTGGGGAGTCTCTGCATCAGGGAACTTGGAAGGCCCCTGGGGGGTTTCATAACCACAAGGCCCTATCTTGTCAATGATCAGCAGGGGCTGGGTAAGGTTTCTGGGGTATGCAAAGCAGGTGGTCTCTAAAATCTGCTTGTTTGGGATGCTTTGAAAATAATCGGATGTATAAAAATTTGAGTTTGGCTTCTAAACTAATGGGTCTCAATCTTCAGTGAAAAAATAAACCTAGGAATCCATACACAGAGGCCATCTTTGACTAGTTTATAGCAATATATAACAATGTACCATTTCTCAGAAGTTCTTCAAAGTAATCTGGGAGAGAGGAAGTGACTGAGAGTAATGAAAGAGGATGGGCTATGAGCCGCTAATTGTTGAGGCTGGGTGATGAGTATATAAGTGTTCAATAATATTCACTATACTTTTGTAAGGCTTCCCTGGTGGCTCAAACAGTAAAGTGTCTGCCAGCAATGTGGGAGACCTGGGGTCAATCCCTGGGTCAGGAAGATCCCCTGGAGAAGGAAATGGCAACCCACTCCTGTACTCTTGCCTGGAAAATTCCATGGACTGAGGAGCCTGGTAGGCTACAGTCCATACGGTCGCAAACAGTCGGACACGATAGGTTTAAAGTTTTTCCCTGTAAAACATTAAATACTCTGTACTTTTTGTGACCCAGGAAAGAAGGCACAGATGTCTCTCTTTCAACAAAATCTAGGTCTGGAAACCCTTCCCAAATGGCTTGGCTTTCCTCTGGAGCTTGAAAGAGTTGCTTTTCTGGAGACCTCTCCTAAATTTCAGTGATCTAGAAGAACATTTGAGTCCCTAGTCCCTCGGCAGGGACTCAGCAGGCACCAGGAGAGAATAGAAAGAGTAACAACAAGCAGAGAACCAACCGGACATGGGATTTAGGTAGCCAAGAGAGTGAAGGAAAGTAGGGAAGCAGAGCAAGGTGAAAGACCCTCTTCACACACACACACACACACACACACACACACACACACCCCAAGACCAACTTTTCTTTCATTTTTCTGTTCAATCGCAAACCCAGGCAAGGGCACCTGGGAAACATTCCTCCCAAGTAATTTGGGAGCAGGGAAGTGGGAGAGAGTAAGGAAACAAGATTGGCCATGAGTTGCTAGTTATTGAGACTGGGTGGTAGGTATGCATTGGGTTCACTAATACTCTGTACCTTTGTATAGGTTCAATATCAGCCAGCCACTTGCTGTGTGACCTTGGGCAGATTCCATGGTTTCTCTGGGCCACCACTTCCTTATCAGTACTCTAACTTCATTTATAGAAACTACAAAAATGGCTACTCAGGGGTGCAAGGCAAAGGGCTTGTTCAGGGACACACATTTTATCAGGAATGTTTTTCACTGAGAGATCAGTAAGCGTTAGGAAAGAGGAGGGAGCTGATGGGAAAGAAAAGGAATAGGGTGGGAAGCAACACCTCGAGTCACAAAAGATAACAGGAGTTGCCTTGTGTTCCCAGCTGGATAAGGAGGGAGAGATGGAGGCATGGGCATTATTTAGAGGAACACTTCAGTGCAACAACGTAATAGAAATCACCTCATCTCCTCTTGGTTCCCCGAGCCTGACTCTTGAATCATCCGTGAGTAATGATGTGGAGCCCCGCAGGCAGACACTCAGATCTGGATTTGAGCGAACAGTCCTTTGATTTGTTTTCGTTAAGACTAACAGTATCCCTGCAGATCCTTCACTTCAAAGACCTGAGAGTTTGGGAGCTAAGGGCGGGCAGCTTCTGCACTGAGAGAACGAAAGCAACCGAAAGGACTTTTTGCCGTCGGTACCAAGGTGAGCTTTGGCTTCAGGCTGTGGATTCAAATCCTGCCTTTACCACCTCCTCACTGAGTACCCTTCAGCAAGTTTCTTAAATTCTCACCGCCTCCTCATCTGTTCAGCAAGGTTACTTACATCCCCAACTCAGAGTCTTGTAAGAGCTAACCCACATAAGGCACTTTCTCAATGTTAACTGTTACCAAAAAGTAAACAAGCCATAGCCTCTGCTGGCAAGGAACTCATAATATACTAGGGCAGATCAAGCTAGGATAGAAATGGCAATATTGGAGGTAGAAAGTCTAAGGGTGGAAAAGATGAAGTGTCACATGAATTCAGAAGAGAGAAATGATCATTTTTATGGTCAAAGACAGGGCACACTCCCAGGGGTAGTAACAGTTTTAGCTGGACTAAGGATGGATAAAGTTTGAGCAGCAGAAGCAAGATGGCAAGAGCAAGAGAGACAGAGAGAAGGAGCACAGAGAGGCTTCCTGCAGAGGGAGGTGTCTTGGAGAGATCGAGACCCCATCTGGCTAAAGAATAAGGATTCGTAATGAAATGTGGAGGAGATAAATCTGAGAAGCGGCTAGAGCTGGCTTCTGGGCTTGGCTCTTTTGGGGGCAAGGAGCAGAGAGACATACTCAAGTTCACTTAGAAAACCAGAGTTATTTTATTTATTTAAAAACATGTATTTATTGATTTATTTGTCTATGCCAGGTCTTAGTTGTGGCACTCTGGATCTTTGATCTTCGTGGCAGCACATGAACTCTTAGGTGGCAGGTAGGAAATAGTTCCCTGACCAGGGATTGAACCCATGCCCCCTGCCTTGGGAGCACAGAGTCTTAGCTATTTCACCACCAGGGAAGTCCCATAGCCAGAGATATTTTAAAGGAGAATACAGAAAAACCCCAAGAACTGGAGAATAGGGATTTTTCATAGCATTGGTGTTTTGTAGAGATTACCTGGTGGGGTTGTTTATTTAACAAGGATGACTCAGCATCACCAGGTCCCCAGTCTAGGTGCTAAGAACCAGGTCCCTGCCCTTGTGGGCAAATAACAACCATGGAAACAAATTGGTGCGAAAATTTCACATAATGAAAGTGTTGCAAAGAAAATAAAAAGCAAACTACTGGGACCATGACTGTCAGGGGCAAGGGGGTCAGCATTGATCAGGGATGGAGGCCGGGGAGTAGGAAGGCGCTCTCTGAACTGAGACCTGAGTGGTGGAAGAGCTAGTTTGCAAGGATCCAAGAGAACCATGAGCTCAGAAGTCCTGAAGTAAGAGTCAACAATCTTGGACTGGCAGCAGCAGAAGCCAGCCACATGCAAGGTCCCATCATGAAAATGCCAGTCTTCTTAGCCATGGTAAGGGGGTTGGAAATTATTCTAAGAGTGAAGGGAAGAGATTCTAGGGTTTTAAGCAGAGAAGTGACATGATCCTTTGGGCAGGCTTCAAGTCAGTCCCAGCTCCATGTGGGTTTGCATCATCATGGAAGGCCTGGAAGCAGGAAGACTAGTGAGGAAACTGCCCCAGCGTCCAGACACAAGATCTTGTGTCCTGGGTCCAGGGGAGCTCTGGGACCTTGACAAGGGGGCGGTTTGTGCATCTTTCCGACAAGGGCTTTGATAAATAATTTATGACACGTCTGAGGTACTGCAGACATAGCCATGGTGCTGATCTGAGTACATTGCCAGGAAAAGATGTCCCTGGACATACTATTTGAAGAAAAAAGCATATTGCACAACCACACAGATATTCTATGAGCCCAGCTACGTGAAATTAAACACTATTTTCTGTACCAGTTTATCTACATGTAAAGAAACCTCTGGGAAGTTACTCACCAGTGGTTTTTCTGAGAAGTTTGTTTTTGCTTTCCTTTTTTAAAAAAACTATATTCTTTGATCTTTTCTGAGTTAAAGTGTTTTCAGTAAGTGTGCATCATTTATGCAAAAGCCTAGTAACTTTTGTCAAAAGAAAACAGATGGAAGGAGGGAGAGGCAGAGGGAGGGAGAGAGGAACGAGGAAGGAAAGAAATTAAGAAAATTAAAGACCAATCCCTCTGTGCCCCAACCCTGACACAAAGACACACACACATCACAGGGATGCAACAAGGGGCCTGACCACCTCCAGATATGACCATCCAAGGACATCACCAGAGCCCTGGAGAGTTCCTCTTTGGAGAGCATCATTAATCTGGCTACAGCAAGGCTCAGACACCCAGAGCAAAGATGCATCATCTTGAGAGGTCAGCTTTGAATTTCAGAGGCAGAAAGCAGAGGAGGTGCCTTTGGAGGCTCCCCTCCTCGCCCACCTACATACACACTTGGAAGCCGCCAAACTGCCTTTAACCACAGTTGCCAGGGCATCCAGGGGCAGGCTAGTGTCTGAGTGGAAACAAACCAGACACTGGGAAGGGCAGGACAGAAGGGAAAAGGGAGAAAGGAGAGCAGGTGTGCTGGTCCACGGAGCTTAGTGAGCGACTCCTACACGTCACTTTTGTCCCTTGGCATCTATGGCTATAAGCTTCCGGCCCCCCGGGTGTGTTTTATTTGACCCACAGTGTTCAAAACACTGAAATTGGGAGTTATTACATAAAGTTCTAAAAATTGGGAGTTTTTACATAGAGAGCTGAATTTCTAATTTTTTTTCTTAGAAAAGTAGGAAAATGCCATTCCTTGGGCCTGCCTTCCCACAGGGAAATAATCGGGTGGAGACGACACGCTCCTGCTGGCCCCCACGTAGTGATCTCTTGTCTCAATTACTTCAATTACGGGCCATGAAGACCCGGGCCTTTGCCACCTGAGATATTTAACAGCTCCTTCCCTCCTTACACGCACTTGTGATGGAGGAACTATGTGCATTTTATGGAAGAGGAAACAGGTTCAGAGAGGTTAAGTGACTTGTTCAAGATCACTCAGCTTTTAGTAGCAAAGCAAGAATTCAAAGCTGACTTCAGAACCTATGCCCTGAGCAGTGAGGCAAAGTCACAGAAGGAGGAACCAGTGAGTCATCTCCCAAGTTGCTGGCCACGGTCTCTTTAAGGTTCATTTTTCCAGAAAGAACTGGCCCTCTACCCTAGGACCACAGTGAGCCCCCTAGGTTGCAGGTAGCAGGCCTCTTTTGAGTTCAAAGAGATGTGGGCACAGTAACAGGACCCGGGAGGGTTTTCTACAGTGAGGAAGGTGAAGGAGCCAAAGAGTTTTTAATGTGGGCTGAGACTGAAGCCTGAGTGGAGGAGGTGGGCAGAACCTAAGTTGGGTGGGGCGCACTGAGTCCCCATCCCCATCTCCATATTTGACTCAGGGCAGCTTGCCTTTTCTCTTTTCTATGTCAGAGTTCTATTTAAAACCTCCTTTAGGCAAAGGGGGATTTTGCTGCTCAAGAATAGTTTGGATAAATTTGACAATTTGAGTCTATGTCAAAAAACCATAGATGGATATTTCACGTGTGGCTAAGAAGCTATCACTGGGAACTGTCAAATGAGCCCCATGGGCTATGGCCAGCCTCTTATCTTCAGCTTTCAGGAGGGACCTCCTGCTAGATTCCCTTCCACCCCACGGCTCCTGAAATGGAACCCACCCTCCCAGGACTCCAAGCAGGGCCCAGAATTTGTTTGTGTGGATTTGCATAAAAAGCTTCACTGAATGAGATTCACTAAAAGCAGGTGAGATTCACAGAGTCCCCCAGGGCAATGATTTTCTCTTTGAATTTCATTTTCTCTTGAGAAGAAAACACCTGGCTTCCCTGGCTTCCTCCATCCACTGGACCTGCACTCCCTTCCTGTTCCCTTATGCCACACACTCATAGACACAGAGGCACATGCGTGCACACGCGTATACAAACATATGTATACACAGGCACACACACATACAAACACTCATGAACATGCCCCCAACAAGCTTTAAGTCACTGAACAAGTGACTGTCTGTCACAGATGATCCTAAAGTTTGATCCAGCCTGATGTCTGCCCGGGATGTAGCCCATTTGCCCGAGAGGCAAGCGTCATTGGTTTGGGCATGTAGTAGTGAGACCCCATCCTGTGTCTCTGAGCCAGCCCTCGGGGACCCAGACTCAGCTTGGGAACCCCTGAGGACACTCTCTCTTTCTGTTCCTAGTTGCATCTAGAGTCTTGGCAGAGACCTTCAGGCACAATGTCACCGAGACCTTCTCATCTACTCTGGGAAGCAGGGGATTACTGCAATAGGAAGGAGTCAGGCATCACCACAGGATGGGCTGAAAGCTCTAAATGGACCCTCCCATCAGCCTAACATGGAGACACTTGCTACTCAGAGACCTAGCCCTGCCAAGAAACCCAAATGACTTTGTCCCTGGACACCCCAGACATGAGATGAATGGGTTTCTCCCTCCTCCAACCTTCCTATCATTTCCTGGCCAGACCAGGTGCCTTGAGGAAGCTATGTGGGGCTCCTTGCTGGTTAAGGCTCCAAGCCCACCTCTGTCTTCTGGGTCACTTCTGGGCTGGGTCACTCACCTCCACTCTCCTGTATCAGCCTGCCCACGGCAATCACCTCCACTCTCCTGTATCAGCCTGCCCACGGCACTCACCTCCACTCTCCTGTATCAGCCTGCCCACAGCAAGCCCGGTTTGTTCACCTCTCCCTGTGTCTCTCCAGCCTGCTCTGGCTCCTAGGTATCTGCCCACTCACCGCCTTCAGTCCCCACACAGCTCTTGGCCGTATCCACTCCCCTCCAAACCCTTCCCCTAGTAATAGTAATCAAAACAATAACCAACATTTGCCAAATTGCTATTATGTCTCAATACTGATACTCACTTCATTTCATCCTCACACACAAAAAATTGGGGCATTATTGCTACCGTTTTACAGATGAGGAAATTGAGGGCCAACAGGCTGAAGCAACTTCCTTAAGGTCAAACAATTTGTTGGGAAAAGCCAGGCATCATACTTAAGTCTATCTTGTATATTTCATGCCCTTTATGGCTACCTGGAATTATATTGCATTTATTGATTTCAGTTCAGTTCAGTTCAGTTCAGTCACTCAGTCGTGTCTGACTCTTTGCAACCCCATGAATCGCAGCACGCCAGGCCTCCCTGTCCATCACCAACTCCAGGAGTTCACTCAGACTCACGTCCGTCGAGTCCGTGATGCATTCCAGCCATCTCATCCTCTGTTGTCCCCTTCTCCTCCTGCCCCCAATCCCTCCCAGCATCAGAGTCTTTTCCAATGAGTCAACTCTTCGCATGAGGTGGCCAAAGTACTGGAGTTTCAGCTTCAGCATCATTCCTTCCAAAGGAATCCCAGGGCTGATCTCCTTCAGAATGGACTGGTTGGATCTCCTTGCAGTCCAAGGGATTCTCAAGAGTCTTCTCCAACACCACAGTTCAAAAGCATCAATTCTTCGGTGCTCAGCCTTCTTCACAGTCCAACTCTCACATCCATAGATTTGGCCATTATCAATCTGGATTGTGGGCTTCATGGGGGCAGGGCTCTCTCACTTACCACTTCCTGTATCAGCCTCTGCCACCTAATTAATATTCAATAAATATTTGTTAAGTGAATTGATGGCAAAGTCCACACTCTATCTTTACAACTGTTTACTAATTTTTGACACAGCAATGCACATGGCTTTAAAAAAATCAAGAAATAAAAAAAGTGAAATTTAAATCTTCTTCCTGGATGCCCTATTCCTTCCTCCATGGCTCTTATGTATCCCTCCAAAGATATTAGAATATTCTATACATATGTGTGCTTATACAAACATGTCTAATATACATGTGTGGTATCATACTGTAGTAATTAAACCACTCTGCATCTTGATTTTTTCACTTAATGTGTCTTGGAAATATTCAAATCAGTGTATATCTATACACACAAATCTCTATGCTATTAACTGCCATGCTTAGCTTCATACCCCTCAATGTGTGTTCCAGGAAAGTCCCTGGAAACTTTTTAGGGCTGGAGTAGTAAGTGTGATCTGGCAGCATGAGTGATCTAGAATTTAGGAGCAGGGGAAGGGACCTCTGAAATTGTCTGGTTTAATCCCTTGATGTTATAAATAGGGAAGGTCAGGCCAAGGGGGTGGAGGTGATAGAAACAGACCCTCCCAGAGCCACAGTGGGAGTTCATTGCAGATCCAGGGCAAGAGCCATGCCTCTGGAATCCTTGGCCAGGCTCCTCTGCTTGGCAAGCTCAGAAGAAATTATAGCCATTTCCCAGCAGAGAGAGTGCCTGGTTGGGCTTTGTCAATGGCAATGCCCTCCCAGGCAGGCTGGGGTGAGAGTGATAATGTAGGTCACTTGGTAATCAGAAAAGAGAGCTCAAGCCCTTTAAATGCCGGCTGTTTCATTTGGTCCCAGAAGACCAGATTAGCATTGATTGTCTGCAGCGAGCTAGTAGATAAAAGGCCGGTACCAAAAGGGAACACCAGCCTGCAAGGATGAGTCAAAGCCCCTCACTCTCATTGTAGCCCAGCTTGGCATCTGGAACTTCCTGAGCCCATGGGCAGCTTCCAGGAGCCTGTACCTTTCTTCCAGTCGGCAGAAATAGGGATGGGGAGGGGAAAAAAATCCAGAAGCACAGCTGAGGGAGCTAAAATTCAGAGAAAGGAGTCTCTGTTGGGATTAATGCCTTATCTGCAGGTGCATTTCGCATCCCCATTCTTCACCCCATTCTTCACACACACACATACACTCACAGACACACACACTGTAAGTTCCATGAGGGCAGGGACCTAGCTCACATTGTTTGCTATGATTCCTAGTGTAGTATCTGACATGTTTGGTGCTCAGTAAATATTTGTTAAGGCAATCAACACGCGCACACACATATATCTTTCCTACACACATAGACACACACTGCACACTCTACTCTCTGGATTATTGTTTAAACTGTTCCTACTTCTTCCGCTGTCCTTTTCCTGCCTGTGGCTACAGGTCCAGCCTTCTCTGGGAAACCTTCCCCACTGCTCCAGCTACAAGGGCCGCTGCTGCTGCTGCTGCTGCTGCTGAGTCGCTTCAGTCGTGTCCGACTCTGCGACTCCATAGACAGCAGCCTACCAGGCTCCTCCTCCATGGGATTTTCCAGGCAGGAGTACTGGAGTGGGGTGCCATTGCCTTCTCCCACGAGGGCCTTTACTTTCCCTGAAGTTCTTGTAGTTTCGATGAATAAAACAATAGCATCTTCCCTCCCTCAGACATACTCTGATGGGTTTGCATGATTTACAGGAATGACAAGACAGAGGGTTTAAAGCCAGATCACTATAGAAAATCCTTGTTGAAAATAATATTCATACCACAGGCAATAATTAATTCTGTGTTGCCTTTTGTATCGGAGAAGGCAATGGCACCCTACTCCAGTACTCTTGCCTTTTGTATAGAGGTACAGTGGGGGTAGTGGAGGGAGTCTTGGGTATGTCATCATGAAAACTTGGGTTCAAATCCTGCCTCTGTCACTGGTTAACTTCCTAGCCTTGGATTAGTTGCTTAGCCTAGTGTCCAGTCCTTATCTATAAAATAGCAGTAATAAGAACTTCCTCACATGGTTGTGAGGATAAAAAGAGTAAGCACTAATATGTAACCATGCAAGAATAGGGATTTTTTTTCTGTTTTGTTCATGGATGTAGTCCAGGACTTAGAACAATGCCTGGCATATAGTTGTCACTCAATAAACATTTGTGGAATGAATGAACTTGCAGTAGTCATAAAGGTAGCTACAGTTCATTGACCACTCATGGTGTGTCAGGCTGCATGCTAAGCAGATATATATTATCTCACTGAATCCTCACCCTAGTCCTAGAAGTAGCCCCATTTTTTAGATGAAAAACTAAGGCTAAGACCAACCTCATAGCAAGCTGTCAATGAAGATTTATTCCCTTCTCTCCCCCAGCACACTGTTGTTTCCCTTTTTCCTTGTCTTAGTTTTGTCCTGTCATTCAGCCCTCAGCTCTTCAGCAACTGCAGTCTCACTTATTCTTTCCCCTTGAGGATCCTGGCCATGGGACCTCTGCTTAGGCTGCAAGGTGCAGAATATACTTAGATCCAGACGTGGATGCCCATTTCCCCTGCTCCATTTTTTCCACTGGCTACAAAGCAGCTGCCTGTGTTCCGGCCCTCATTCTGTTCTCCAACCCCCCATTCATCTCTCTAGCTATTTGCTGAACTTGGCATTTTTCTCCCTTGGCTTGGGCATTTTTTTCCCTAGGCTTGGGCATTTTTTTCCCTAGACTAAACCTCTGCCTGGAATACCCTTCCTGTATTTTTCACTCACAAATAACCAGATCCATCAGGTTAAGGGTACTCTAAGCATCCTTCTCTGACCCATCCTGTACCATGACAGGAATCCTCCTGTTCCTGTGGCCCTCTACATCCCCCTTCTCCTCCACTCTGTATTTCTATCGGCTGTTTAACTGCCTGCCTCCTGCTATTCACCCTTATAACTCTAAGTTCCTTTTTGAGACCAAGAACTTCTTCCATCTGGCCTGTTACTATATTCCCGCCCCCCCCCCCCCAACTCCCCCTCACCTTGCACAGTGTCTGGCCCAAAACAGGACTCACTGACGCTTTGTGAGTGAATGGTCTGTTCTATTAGCTGCCAGGATTCACAGTTCTGCTTTTTTCTTTCCAGTCCAGTCTGCAATCCTGCTAGCAATTCCTTCCTACTGCTGAGCCAAACTCTTGAATTTGGCCCTTCCTCACCAGCCCTGGCCAGCTTCCATCAACCCCAGGAAAATGCTTCTTTACTGGTTTAGAATTTTTCTGGGCTGCTGGGAAAAAACAGAAATGTCTCCCAGGAAGGGACATAAAGACCATGTCGCTTAGCCTTTCAACTGTACAGGGTGAAAGTGGACTGGGTGAAGGGGCTGGGGTTGGGGGGCTGCCCCCAAGGTTACATAGTCTGTTTAGGGCAAAGGCAAGTACAAAACCCAGGTTTCCCAGGTCATCATGCAAAATCCTTTCTGTCCATTTAACCTGTGGTACATACAAAGCCAACCCATGAGACTGGTTGGATGGCATTTTACACACATAAGAAGCAAGGCTACACTTTGACTCTGGGATTTTGTATGCCATCAGCATTATGCCTCCTGCTCTGTTTCTTGTTGGAAAGCAGGATGAAAAGCATGAGTGGGACTCTGGCATTCTCGCTCTGGCCTCAGCCCTGCCACTGATGCACTAGCTATTTCCCCCCTTTCTTCTTAGAGAACAGTGAATTTGACTACAGCATTAGAGGAAATAAGGCTGGAAAGAAAGGATGCAGCCCAATCGAGGAGAGTTGGGAGTGTCTGAGCCAGAATACTTTATTGGGGAAGCAGTGGGGAACCTCTGAGGGTCTTTGAGCAGGAAATGACCTGACTGGCTACAGCAGAGCCCCTAGGGAACTCTTGGCTAATAAATCTGGATAGAAAAGCAATCTTTTCACTTGAGGTTGTAACCTTATCCACTTGCTGGGAGGCAAATGTCCCAATATCTCTGTCTCTCAGGTAACAGCCATCTCCCCTAAGGACTCTTATTTCACAAGCTCAGATTTCCTGAGGGAGGGATTTGAGCAAAGCAGAATGATTCCCTGGGTAAGTCATTAGTGTAGTGGCTGGAATCTCCATTGAGAGCTTTGATGAATAAGTCTGCCCAGAGAGGCCGGTCCTTGGCAAAACTTGTCATGAGGCTCTAGGGATCTCACCCAGTTTGTGCCGTGGTTCCTGGGCTTTCAGGAGGGGCAGTGAGTAGAGCCAGAAAAAGGCCCCAGCAGGACCATTTCTTGATCCAGCCCTGACTGCCAGGGGAAAAAATCATGGTTCCTGCAGCAGCGCTCAGTCTAAACTAAAATGTTGCAGCACCACTGATGCTTCTGCTCCCAACATGGATTTTCTTTTTTCTTTTTATTTATTTTTTTATTTTTTGTTTTCTCCAACATGGATTTTCAAGGGCTGACATGGAGAAACAATCTTGGCATGAGGAACAGTTCTACTACTGATGGGCTGCAAGTCCCTGGAAAGACTTGATCTCTCTGAGCTTCCTTTCCCTAACTGTTGAAGGAGGCATTTGGCCCAGTTCAAATAACAAAGGGGCTCCAGTTCCCCCTTTCCAACACCCAGATGTATTGTGTTAAGAATGATGCTGAGGTTTCATCCAGAAAGAGTACGGCTTTCTGTCAGCTTCTCCAGGAAAGGGAGTTCCCTCCTATATTAGTTTCCTAGAAGGCAATGGCACCCCACCCCATTACTCTTGCCTGGAAAATCCCATGGACGGAGGAGCCTGGTAGGCTGCAGTCCTTGGGGTTGCTAGCAGTCAGACACGACTGAGTGACTTCACTTTCACTTTTCACTTTCATGCATTGAAGAAGCAAATGGCAACCCACTCCAGTGTTCTTGCCTGGAGAATCCCAGGGACAGGGGAGCCTGGTGGGCTGCCGTCTATGGGATTGCACAGAGTCGGACTTGACTGAAGCGACTTAGCAGTAGCAGCAACAGTAGCAGCATAGCTGTAACACATTACCTAAACTTTGTGGCTTAAAACAGCACAAATTTATTCTCTTATTTTTGTGGGGGTTGGAAATCTGAAACCAGCTTCAGAGGGCTTACATTAAGGAATTACCAGGGCAGGTTTGTTCTGGAGGTTAGAGAAGAGACTCTCTTTTCTTGCCCTTTTCAGCTTCCAATGGCCCACTTCTATTTATTGACTTGTGACTGTCCCCCCCTCCCCTCCCTATCTTCAAAGCACATCATGGCAATCTCTGTTTCCATCATCATATCATCTCTTCTGCAGTCAAATCACCCTCTGCCTCTTTTTTTTTTTTTTTTTAATTTATTTACCTGCATCGAGTCTTAGTTGCAGCATGCAGGCCTCTCTCTCCGGGGGTATGGGGGCTCCAGAGAGTGTGGCCTCAGCAGTTGAGGTGTGTGGGCTCAGCTGTCCTGCGACATGTGGGTGGGATCTTAGTTTCTGGAACAGGGATCGAGCCCCCGTCCCCTGTATTTGAAGGCAGATTCTTAACCACTGGACCTCCAGGGAAGTCCCTCCGTCTGCCTCTTGTAAGGACTCTTGTGATCACATGGAAGGCCCCCTACCCAGATAATCCAGGATAATCTCATCTCAAGATCCTTATCTTAGTCACGTCTCCAAAGGTCCACTTGCAATGCAAGGTAACACAGTCACAGGTTCTGGGGATTGGGACATGGGTGTCTTTGAGGAGCCCATCAACTAACCTGTCACACCCGACACATGGCAACTCATTGGCAATCCCTATAGTCTAGAACTGGAACTAGGACAGAATAATGGAATTATTCCAAGTTAGCATGGGAGGCCTGACATATGCAAACCGTAACAGAGAAAAAGATTGCACGTGGCATCTTCTGTTTCTGGAACCATGCCAGCCTCATTGAAATTCCACATCCCACTGCCTTCTCCTGACACTGTATCATTTACAGTGCTCCCAAGGCTAGTACAGTGACTCATTATTATTGGTTAATGAAGCATCTAAGGCCTAAACCCACAGTCAGCGGCTGCGTTAAAGAGTGAGGACAGAGCTGGACTGAAGGGAGTTCTGTAGGAGGGATGTAAACCAGAAGAGACAGAGGCCAGGCTGTCCTCATGTCTTCATTTCACAAACGTTTACTGAGCACTTAGGGGGTCCAGCAACTATGTGTACAACAAGAATAAGGGCCCCAGGTGTGTTCCTGACCCCCAAGAATTCAAGGTAAGTGGGAGAGACAGACAGGTACATAAATACACCAAGACACTCATGAAAACTGCTCAGAAGAAGGTGGGTGATGAGGCGCCCTGAGGACAGTCTCTGCTTCAGGGAAGCAGGGAGGCCTCCCAGAGGAGGGGACAGTTCACCTGGGTCTTGAAGGATGACTGGACATTCTGAGGTTGAAAAGGGAAGGGGAGGGGACGTGGGCAGAATAAACAGGTACTAAGGGGAGTAGTTAAAAGGCGTGGGTTTTCACTGCATCCTGAGTGACATGCAGAGTGATTCTGGCAGAAGAGAATCTGGAAAATTTGCCTTCAGGCCTCAGTGGAGGCAAAGTGGTGACATTTGGCTGGCAATGGCGGCTGGGCAGACACTGTGGGGAGTCTGGCTTTGGGAATAAAGAGCCCAACCTCACCACTGTCCGAATACTCAGGAGGGCTGCAGGGGAAGATCAGATGCTGAAGTGGTGAAGACAGACTTGGGTTCAATCTCAGTTCTACCGCTCGCTAGCTCTGTGACACTGGTGAGTTTCTTAACCCCATCTGGGCCTCAGTGTGCTTATTGAAAAAGTGGGAAAAATCGTCACCACCTGTGAGGATAGTAGTGTGGTGAGGGCCTTGTCTGCTTTCTGCCATATATCCAGCATCTGGCTCATGTTTGTAAACTGAATGAATCATGTCTGGAGGAAAAGAAAATGCTTGGCAGGATGCCTGATGAATAATAAATGCTTAGTGAATCAGTCGATTATTAATTTTAAGGGAAGAAATTCAGTGATGATCTGGGCCAGCCCCCATGGCTCTCCATGTGTTCTCTAACATTTCTGATAGGTGCTCACCTGCTATGGCCCCGGCAGCCTGGAACCACAGGAAAGATCCCTGAATCAGAATTAGGGGGACAGGTGGGCTTTGGTTCCAGTCTTGACTGTCACTCACGAACTGTGACTATGGGGACACCCCCATCCTGGTCTATGCCCTGTGGCTTCCTCCAGGTGACAGCTCTGCCTTATCCCTGACGAGGTCACTGAGGGCTGTGGAAGGACACCAGGCCACTTGCTTCTTCATGAGCTCCATGCTCCCCCCCAACCCTGTCTCCTTCAGCAGCCCAATAGAACCTCCAGAGCTTTCCCTGGGTCTCACACCATAGAAAGAGCATGGTCTCTGGAGCTGAGCCACCGCCCACAGCTGTGCGACTGGGAGTCTAACCTCTCTGACTTAGTGTATTTATCTGGACCTGATGGCTACCTGGATTTGAAACCTAGTTCCAAAATTCTTTAGCTGTGTGTGAAATTAGTTTAGAAGTCAGTTTAGAAACAACGTCTCTGCTCTTCATTCTCCTCCTGGGTACTATGTGGGTTATAGCTTGTCCTCCCGGGCTTTCTATGAAGATTTGTTCCCAAAATGGGTGTAACCGCACTCCCACCTAAAGATCGGGTCCCATCTCAGGCTCTTGGCTGAGTCTTGCCTCAGGTGGTCCAGCTGCTGACTCCACCTGTGCTGAATCTCTTGACTTCGACTACAGCATTTGGGACCTGGGACCTGGCTTTTCCACCCATTGTAGTGAGGGAAGGCTGTCTCTTTCCCCTGGCCTTGGAGGGTGGCTCTGAAGGAAGCCTCTGAAAGCTGACCCTTCCCACTTCCTCATCATGCTGGGAAAGGGATAGTGGCCCTGGCCCAGTGACACATGACACGTGCCAGAGACCACTGGGCCCAGAGGGATAAATATTTCAGAAGAAAGGTCTCTGGAGCGAATCCTCTTTACCCCTCTCTGTCTTTGGATTTCACTTTAATACGCTCTCATTCATTTTTGTGTATCCTCAAAATAAGAGAAGACAGCAGGTTTCCCTTCAAGTGACTTAGGAAACTTCTCTCTTTACAGCACCAACAGGTGTACTTGACAGGAGGGCATCTCCTGGGGCTGCCTGGAGGGAGACTTGTCACCTCTTAGGGACCTACCATCATGTAGGGTGCTTCCCTTCCCTCTCTCTCTCTCTCTTTCACACACACACAGACACACACACACACACATACACACATACATTCAATCAAACCCCTCCATTAGCTGTGTATAACCTCAATTCTAAACCAGAATAATATCATGGGGAATGTTCACACTCCAAGTAAATGGCCCAGGGCAGAAACCCCAGCCCTGCTGTTTCCCAGCTGGGCAGCCTTGGGCAAGGTCTTCAACCCTCTATGAGCTTCAGGCTTCTCATCTGTAACAAGGGAAATTCAGAGTACCTACATGATAAGGTTGTCAGTGAGGATTAAATGAAATGAGACACGTCAATAAAGCACATGTCAGTGCTCTTTAAATATAAGTCACCACTATTATTGCTGTTGTTATGTTATTATCCAGGAAAAAGTGGCTCTTGTGAAGACAAAGTCATAGACTGCCTTATTTACCACTCTATCCCCATCACCTAGGACAATGTTTGGGGTACAGTCAGTGCTCAGCAAACATGAGGAGACCCAAGTTACAATTACACTTCTTCTTGGAATTGTGGCTATTCTCTCCCTGTGTGATCTCAAGAGCAACCCCCCACCCCCCCCGCCAGGCTCCCGAAGCACCTGGACACAAGAATTGTCACAAGAGCTTCCTATGTGCCAGGCAACCAGGCTAAGGGTCTTATCCTACATTGATTTTCTTGTCTCCGCTCCCCTCACCTTCTGAATTCCTTGAGGAGAAAGACTAGGAGATCTAGCCCAGAACAGGTGCTTGACAAGCATTCTCTGAAAAAGAGGATGGTCGAGTAGCCCATTTTACATGTGGGAAATCTGAACCTCAAAGGGTTAACACGCTCATCTAGATCTGGAGGGGAGTCCCGAGAAGTCCAGACCAGCACTGTGGGCTCCCCAACACTGATGACTCAGTGTGGATGGATCTGATGACTCAGTGTGGATGTGTCCACTGACACCCACTGATAGTGAGCTAATTTAGCCAGAGGAGGAGAGAGCTGAGTGCTCCTGCCTTAATTCCACAGACACTGCCTGATGGAGTGGGAGATTATCTGTGTCACCATGATGTGCTTTTCATTAAAGCTGGGCTCTGTCACAGGTAGTCTTTGAAATGTCAATTTTAATTAAAAGCCCAATCCTAATAAACACACCATAGATTAAACCCAGCCAGAACAGCTCACTGCTGGGTGAACCTCTCACGCTTCAGTAGACAAACTTGTCTCCAGTGAGACAGCTTGTTTGGGAACATCCAGTCCATCAGGCAGCTTCACTCAGAGAAGGGCCTTGGCCTTAGTCCTCAGCATCATTGACTCCAGGCTTCCAAAAACACAGCCTAGAGTGGAGCCAGCCGGATGCCGGTCCCAGATCAGCTGCTGATAGGGAGCTGATGCTCAGCCAAGTAGAATCAATCTTCTTACGTATGGTTTTCTTTTATTTAAAAGATCATTCACAAAATACCAGATTCATAGATTTACTTTCTGTCATATAGCTGAATGTGTTAAGTGTTTAGAATTCCATTCTTACATTTAAAAGTCAACTGGATTGCCCAGAAGTTTAGATGAATTTGTTTTGTTCTTAATCTTTTCCACACTGAAGATGTAGGTAGGTCATCTGAAAGCATCAGGTTTGATTACAACCACATAATGCATGTCTTTCTTTAGGTAAGTATTGGTGTTACACAAATGGTTCTTATCTCAGAAGCAAAGATGACAGGTGGAAGGAAGGACGGGAGGCAGAGTTCTGTAAATTGCTGAGACCTGGGGACAAAGACAGAGAAGCTGAGGGTGGCTGCTAATGAGGAGCTATTTCCTAAGCACACTGCATAGGCCAGGCTGCCCCTGGCCCTCCAGTCTTGCTGGTAAGGGTCTCTCTTTTCCAGGGCTCTAGCCGAGCCCAAACTGCTCCCAGTGGGAAGAACTGGGACTCGGGTGCTGAAAATTTTGTTCTCACATAGGTGTCTGAGTTCAAAAACTGCTGCCTAGCTGCCCGGCCCTGGGTGAGAGCTGAACACTCTATGTGGGAGTGAACGTCCTGAAGCTGAGACCTGGTGACCTTGGGCCATCTACCTGTTACCTGACAGCTCTGCATAGTCAAATTCTCAATTCATCAAGTGAGAGAGTAAAGTGCTAGATTCTAGGCCCATTTTCATTCCAAAATTAAGGGACGGTGGGAAGCACAGTATCTCATTGTGATGTAACACTGGGGGACAGCTAAGCACAGAGAGTGAGGCAGGACCCACAGTGGGGGTCCGAGAGGAAGCCATTCGCACAGAGTCGAGCCCAGCACAGCACCACCCACTGCGGCCCCCAAAGCACCTCTGTGCCCAGCAGAGAGGAAGCTAGACGGCAGTTCACTACATCCAGCCACAGAGGGGCCTCTAACACGGCTGGTGCCCAAGGGAGACCAGCTTGGACACAGCGCTGGAAGAGTGATAAAAACATGTGAGTGCAGCAGGGCACTCAGCCTACCTCCTACGTGCACTCCCCACCGACAGTTTACATCATTCTCTCAGGTTCTGCTGTTTGAAACGTGAGCCTGTTCCGCGTGAACAGCCCATCTGGGAAGCGGGTAGTGGTAGTCAGGACTACCTATGAATAGTTATAGGAAGGAATCTGTAGAGATCAACAGATACTTTATCCTTGTTTTGAAAGCACGGTGTCCCAAACTCTGTGTGTTGATCACAGCTGACTAAAAACAAGGGGCTATCCAACGTGGGACTTGCTTTCTTCCTTGGAAGCCACAGCAATACAGAACTTGACAGGCAGGTCAGAAGAGAAGCACTGAGAAAAGGCAAAGGAAAAGGCCGATGTGGCTGAAGTAAAAGGAGGAAGCAATGGAGAGAAGTGAAGCAGTACTTCAACCCAGCGAACTCCTGCACAGCGGCCACCTCTGTCCTTCTAGAGAAACTCGTGTGCTGGAAGGAGACAAGGAGCTGGAAGGAGACAAGGCACGAGAGGGAAAAAGGACAGAAGGAAAAGGGGAAAGGAGTGGCAGGGGGAGAAAAAGCACAAAACAGGCACTAGGTAGATGCAGCAAAGCCAAGAATGTACTAAAAGCCCCTTGTTAACTGCTGACATGCACTCACAAGCTCCCTGTCTCCGTTGTAAGAAAAGAGGACCAAGGTCAGGCACAGGAACAGTAGCTGCAGGACTGCCGGTCTAGGGGGCTAGCCAGGCTGTGGTCTCGCTCGAACGCCCCCCACACCCTATTCCCTCCCCACCGCAAGCTCATTCTTGCTCCTTTGAAGGGACTCTGGGGATCATCCATCCAGCCCTTCTCATCCTACAGATGGGAAAGCCTAGTCCTAGAGAGAGGAATGGACAGAGTCCTGTTTGTAGCAGGAAACCAACCTCCCAGCTCCATGCCCTCCCCACTCATCACTCAGGTGTGGCCGACTGGTAGCTCTGCAACCTGGACCATCTCCATTTCCTTCTGAGCTTCAAGTTCCTTATCTATAAAACTGAAGGGATTGGAATAGTAATGGTCCCAACCTTGACTGCACATTAGAATCACCGAGGGAGGTTTTAAAAATCTCAGTTCCTAGTTCATCTGAGACTAATTCATCAGAGCCTCTGGTGTGGGACTTGGACACTAGTGGTTTATAAAACTCTTCCAGTGATTCCAAAGTGTGTCCAGAACTGAGAACCAGTAGACTAGATAATCACCAAGTCTCTCTTTAGCGCCAACATTTTTATATGTTTAGAATTCCTCAGCCTGAAATCATCTGGGCATCACACACTCCCATGCTCTCCCCATATATCTACCCCACAACTGATTTGAGCAATTCCTTCTTATACTTCAGGGGAGAGCTTAATATGCCTTCGTTAGACAGGTGAGGAAGACTTTACTTGGGTTCTCCCCCTCTTATAGTCTGAACTGCACTTCATAGTAATTACATTTTGTGGCTATCTTCTCCATAAGCTGAGCCATGGCAGAATCTGTATTGTGTACAAACCTTAAGATCGTCCCTAATTATCTTCATCTCCTAGACCCACACCACACCCCTTGAGTCTGGTCAGAACCTGTGACAGACAATATGGCAAAGGTGATCAGCTATCAATTCTATCACATAACGTTATGTAAAATTGTCAAGTCTGACATGCTAGGAAACTGTCTCTCTTGCTGGCTTTGATGAAGTAAGTGTGTTGGGGAGGCCAAAAACTTGCCAGGAACTGTGGCTCTTAGTCTTAGCCTACAGGGACCTGAGCCCTGCCAGCAGCTACACGAGCTTGGAGATGGATTCTTGCCTAGTCAAACTTTTAGATGAGATCCCAATCCTGACTGACATCTTTATTGTAAGCTTATAGATGATCCAGTTAACCTGTACCCAGATTGCTGACCTCCAGAAACTCTTGAGATCACAAATGTGTTTTTTGCTTTTTTTTTTAATTGTTAAAATTGTTGGCTGCTCTGGGTCTTCATTGAGGTGCACCATCTTCTCTTGTAGTGGAGCACAGGCTGTAGGGTAGCTGTGGCATGCAGGCTTAGTTGCCCTGTGACATGTGGGATCTTAGTTCCCTGACCAGGAATCAAACTTATACCCCCTGCATTGGAAGGTAGAACCACTGGACCACCAAGGAAGTCCCAAATGTGTGTTATTTTAAGCTGCTAAGATGGGGAAACAGTGGAAACAGTGACAGATGTTATTTTGGGGGGCTCCAAAATCACTGCAGATGGCGACTGCAGCTATCAAATTAAAAGATACGTGCTCCTTGGAAGAAAAGTTATGACCAACCTAGACAGCTTATTAAAAACAGAGACGTTACTTTGCCAACAAAGGTCCATCTAGTCATGAAGTGAAGTGAAGCGAAGTCGCTCAGTTGTGTCTGACTCTTTGCGACCCCACGGATTGTAGCCTACCAGGCTTCTCAGTCCATGGGATTTTCTAGGCAAGAGTACTGGAGTGAGTTGCCATTTCCTTCTCCAGGGGATCTTCCCGACTCAGGGATTGATCCCGGGTCTCCCGCATTGGAGGCAGACACTTTTAGCTATGGTTTTTCCAGTAGTCGTGTATGGATGTGAGAGTTGGACTATAAAGTAAGCTAAGCACTGAAGAATGATGCTTTTGAACTGTAGTGTTGGAGAAGACTCTTGCAAGCCCCCTTGGACTGCAAGGAGATCCAACCAGTCCATCCTAAAGGAAATCAGTCCTGAATATTCATTGGAAGGACTGATGCTGAAGCTGCAACTCCAATACTTTGGCCACCTGATGGGAGGAGCTGACTCATTTGAGAAGACCCTGATGCTGGGAAAGATCGAGGGCAGGAGGAGAAGGGGACGGCAGAGGATGAGATGGTTGGCATCACCAACTCGATGGACATGAGTCTGAGTGAACTCCGGGAGCTGGTGATAGACAGGGAGGCCTGGCGTGCTGCAGTCTGTGCTGCAAATCCATGGCATTCTGCAAAAAGCTGGACACAACTGAGCGACTGAACTGAACTGAAGCTGGTGGTATTATTGTTACGTGGTAGTAGATAATGTAGACACTGAGCCTAGTTGCCAACTATTCAATACTATACCTTCAGCATCTAGCACAGCAGCTGATACATCTTGCTGTGCTTAGTCACTCAGTCATGTCTCATTCTTTGCGACCCCAGGGACTGTAGCCCACCAGGCTCCTCTGTCCATGGGATTCTCCAGGCAAGAATACTGGAGTGGGTTGCCATGACTTCCTCCAGGGGATCTTCCCAACCCAGGGATGAAACCCAGGTCTCCTGCATTGCAGGCAGATTCCTTATTGTCTGAGCCACTAGGGAAGACTTACAAATATTTGACTAAGTAATTAATTAATCAGAATAATGACATTAAGTCTTTGAATCCAACGTTTGCCCAATCCTTTCTTCCTCCTGTGCGTGTGCCAAGTCGTGTCCAACTCTTTGCAACCCCATGGACTGTAGACTGCCAGGCTCCTCTGTCCATGGGATTCTCCAGGCAAGAATACTGGAGTGGCTTGCCATCTCCTCCTCTAGGGAATCTTCCCAACCCAGGGATTGTACCCAAGTCTGTTACTGTCTCCAGCACTGGCAGGCAGGTTCTTCACCACTAGCGTCATCTGGGAAGCCCTTCCTCCTCCTAGTAAGGAGCTAATAGCTCAAAATTCAAGGTCAGTGCCCCAGACAAGGGCTGAGCTCTCAAACCTTTCACTCTTAGGCAGGAGAGTGGGAAGCAAAGACTGTTATTATGATGATAACTGTGATCCAGACTTAATGAAATCAACATGTGGTTAAATAACTGTTTGCTGAGTGCAAATTGTTATTGATGGACCATTTCCTTTACCTGACAAATGCAGTATAGCACTCAAGCAAGGGAGCAATCATGGCTTTATTGATCCACAATCACTCCAAAGATACACAGGATGCCACTGGCTACAGTGGGCTGGCCTTTGGACCAAACTGGCCCTCAGTTACTGCCACACCAGGACTCTCCCACACAGCCTCAGCTTTCAGGCCTGCTCAGGTCAGCCTCTGAAAGTGGACTCCCAGAAGGCACAGTTCTGCCTGGGCATTGCCTGCTGCTTCTCCTGGTCTCAGCAGCAGAGACTTCTGAGAATGAAAAAGCAGAGAGCACAGCCATTTTCCCTGCTCAGGCTACCACCAGTCTCATGATGCTCTGGCCAGTCCCTCAACTTGGGCCAAACTCCATAGGCTCAGGTGTGGCTCTGTGGGGTTATCAGACTTCCTAGGGTCACTTGGGGAATCACTAATAGAGAATGAGACCGCATCACCAGGCGAGATCTCACTGGCCTCTGCTTGATTTCAGAGTGGCTTATCAGGAACACGGCTGGCTGGTACCTGATAAATTTTCAGTAAAGTCAATGTAACTAGGTCTTGAGAATTAGCTCAGGTACTCCATGGAGACACCTGGAAGCATGTTGCAGGTCCCCAGGGAAAGGGTAGAGGGACTTTCTTAGAGATGTTTTTTTCTTAGACTGGGGAGACAGTGATTGGTCAGAGGTCCCAGGCAGTGAAGGTTGTCGGGGCCTCTTCCCTCACCCTCACTTTTTGGTGTGGCTTTTCTCTCTCTTCCTGAGTCTCATTTCCTCACCTACCTCTGATGATATCTCAGGTTGGTCCTTGTTCCCACCCACCCACCCAAAGTTCACAGCCCAAGTGCTGCGGATCCAAGTGACTATGTCCTTCCTCCTAACGACTGAACTTGCTGCAGGATTCCTCCAACTGGGACAGGGCCCACCAGTAACGACAATAACAGCCTTAACAGAAGTTCTCATTTTACAGCCACTTAGCATATGCGTTGTGCTTGACCCTTATGCTTGTGATCTCACTTCACACAACAATCAAAGAAACAACCCATTCCTATTTTATATTTCAGGAAACCGGGCTTTCCAAAGAGGTCTCAGGACTCCCCTGGTGGGTCCGCCTGTTAAAACTCCTTGCTTCCAATGCAGGGGACACAGGTTCGGTCCCTGGTCAGGGAACTAAGAGCCCACATGCTGCATGGCACAGTCAAATAAATAATTTTTTTTTTTTAAGTTCTCAAACTCTGCTCATGTCACACAACACACAGAAAAAGGACACTTCATGTCTCTCTATGGCTGACATTAATTTAAAACTTCCCAATGTTCCCATGTCTTCACCTATGAAATAAGTCTGGTTCACCAAGATCAGGGTGTAGGTTCTAGAAAAGCAAAAGGATGAAGACCAGGAAGGCAGATGCCTGCTTTTGTATTAAAACTGCCTTGCTGCAGTGACGCTGACAGGTACAGAAAGCAAAAAGGAAAAAGCAAGTCCTTTCTCCCTCCTCCAGGCCTGCTAGTCTCCTTCAAGTGCCCTTTCTTGGTAGCTTTTAAGAGGGATCGAGGTGATGGAGAGGAAAGTAGCTTGCAGGGCCCCAGCCTTTGTATCACAAAATTGAGATTAGAGTCTGGGTTTAAACCATTGAGACAACAGCTTAATAAGCAGCACAGATGGGATTACCGAAAGATCAAGGTAGGGGTTACCTTACAGAAGGGAGATGGGGTATGCCTTGCATGACCTTTTTAGGGATGGAGGAGAGCATCTTTCTAGGATGAATGCGATATGTTATTTCTTAATTGGTTTGATAACCAGCCACCATAATGTAACCTATATTCTTATACTTTGCTGTGGCTATGTTATTTTTCACCACTTGAAGTGCTGTAGAATTTTTTCTGTGGGTAATTTGGGGAGAAGAGTGTTGCTATAGACTGGCAGGTCAGAACATGCCTTCCTGAAGAGGGGATATTTGAACCTAGCTTGAACAATCAGAGGGAGCAATCATGCCCAGAGCCATACACAGCCTTCCAGGCAAAGGCAAGGAGATGCACCCTGCCGCTCAGAACACATCCCTGCTCAGTCCCAGCCTCCTGGAAAATGTCTCTAAGTGCAGAGAGGTGATTCTGGGACAGAGAAGCCAGCAGATGGACTGGCTCCAGAGACTGTCCCTGAGGTTTCTGAACCAATTCCAGTCTGCGTTCCTGGAGCTGGCAGAGGCATCCAGAAAGAACTGCAAGATCTCATCTCACACTGTCTGGTTTCCCTCTTTCCTTCCTAATTTCCTTCTTCCAGCCTTTCCGTTCTCACTGATGGCTTACTCTTCCATCCTTCCTCCCTTTGTCTCACACATTCACTAAACACACAATCAGACACACCACCCATGTGTATAAATATACACACCCCCGCATCTACCTCCTATACACACATTATTCATATCCACCCCCCCATACACACACACAAACTGAAATACACATAACATATGCAGGTTCGTTCATACACATCTCAGACATATTCTTAGGCCTGCAGAGCGCTTTAAAGTTCAGCTGTCAAGTTCATTCACTCTGCGAGTCATAGTAGCTCCATTTTATTGGTGAAGAACTTGAGGCTCAGAGAGGTGCAAAAACATTTTTGAGGTCATGGAGCTGGGAAATAACAGAGTCTGGACTTGCACTCAGGTCTGCCTGACTCTGATTGAGCTTCATCTGCACTCTGCTATCCCCATACGTGCAAACACACACACAGATGCATACTGCAAACATGTCCATGTTCATGCCTACCCGCACACCCAAACATGGAAAGAAAGTTCACTGACATGTTGCCAGTGGGTCTAAGGAAGGATCTGTCTTTTTGAAACATTTCTGGCTTGTTTGGTGCCAAGGCTTTTAAATTGTATACAGCAGCTTCTCAGAGATACCCAGATGACTTGATTCCATATATTTGCTCTGACAGGTAGAAAGCAAAAGGTAGAGGTGAACATTGGTGTTATGCGTTTGATTTTTGCAGCCCTTCCTGCCTTGCCTCAGATCGTCCTCCACAATAACCCTGTAGGTGGTCATGGGAGAAACTGTTGTATGCTTTTTACAGGTGGGGAAACTGGGAATCAGAGTGTTTGAAGATAATCCGGGTGCCTCCAGCTCCTTAATAGTCAGAGGCCCCGTTTCCCTTTGATGCCCAGTAACCACAGTCCAAGCTGCCTTCTACCTTGCCTTCAGAAAGTCCACAGCATATCTTCCCAGGTGATGTTGTGGATGCCCGGGAAGAATGCGTAAGTATTCTAGCCACCTCTCCTGGCTACCCCATGTCACGTCCCACCTTGAGCAAGTCTTTCCTCTTCTAGATATCTCTGACTGCTCATAACCTTTGCTTTGGTTTTTTTAATTTTCTTATTTCTAAAGTAAGGACACCAACCCTCCATTAATTCTCAAAGCACATCTCTTTGGATGCTTTTATGGCTATAAATAACAGAACACCCAACTCAAATAGGCTTAAACAATAAAGAACACTTTTTATCAGTTTTATAACCAGAAGTTCCAAAGGAGGGTAGTTCCAGGATGAGTTAATTGGTGGCCCAGCAATATTATCAAGGTCCCAGGTTCTTCCCCCTTTCCCCATCTGCTATCCTTATGTATTTTGGTTTTGTTCCAGAGGGAACTGCGTTTTCCCCTGGGTCACATGTTGGCTGACACTATTCCAGGCATCCAGCAAAGTAGAGGTCTTTTATTCCTATGTCTCTTTGTGTCATTGGACAGAATTTTGTCACATGCAGCCATGAAATTAAAAGACGCTTACTCCTTGGAAGAAAAGTTATGACCAACCTAGATAGCATATTCAAAAGCAGGGACATTACTTTGCCGACTAAGGTCCGTCTAGTCAAGGCTATGGTTTTTCCAGTGGTCATGTATGGATGTGAGAGCTGGACTGTGAAGAAGGCTGAGCGCCGAAGAATTGATGCATTTGAACTGTGGTGTTGGAGAAGACTCTTGAGGGTCCCTTGGACTGCAAGGAGATCCAACCAGTCCATTCTGAAGGAGATCAACCCTGGGATTTCTTTGGAAGGAATGATGCTAAAGCTGAAACTCCAGTCCTTTGGCCACCTCATGCGAAGAGTTGACTCACTGGAAAAGACTCTGATGCTGGGAGGGATTGGGGGCAGGAGGAGAAGGGGACGACAGAGGATGAGATGGCTGGATGGCATCACTGACTCGATGGACGTGAGTCTGAGTGAACTGGGGGAGTTGGTGATGGACAGGGAGGCCTGGCGTGCTGCGATTCATGGGGTCACAAAGAGTCAGACACGACTGAGCGACTGAACTTAACTAGAACTAGAACACACTCATAATTTGGATTATAATGATGGTTTCACACACTTGCACATGTACCGAAATTATCAAATTAACTATGAGCAATTTATCATATGACAATTATGCCTCAGAGTAGCTATTTCAGGGCTTCCCTCGTGGCTCAGATGGTAAAGAAGCTGCCTGCAATGCAGGAGACCGGGGTTCAGTCCCTGGGTTGGGAAGATCCCCTGGAGAAGGGAATGGCAATCCACCCCAGTATTCTTGCCTGGAGAATTCAATGGACAGAGGAGCTTGGCAGGCTACAATCCATGGAGTCACAAAGTCAGACATGACTGAGTGACTAATACACATAGTTATTTCAAAACTATCTACTTAACTAATGAATCTATATTGCAACGAACTGAATGTTTGTGTCCCCCCACAGTTTATATGCTGGAATCCTAATTCTAATGTGATGGTATTTAGATGTGAGATATTTGAGAAATAGTTAGGTCAGCATGAGGGTGGAATCCTCATGAATGGAATTAGTGCCTTTGTAAGCAGAGGCCAGAGAGGCAGCTAGCTCCTTCTGCCAAGTGAAAATGCAACGAGAAATGGGCAGACTGCAACCTGGAAGAGAGCTCTCACCAGACTTCAAACATGCTGGCACCCTGATCTCACACTTTGAGCCTCCAGAGCTGTGAGAAATAAATTTTGATATTTACAAGATACCCATTCTATGCTATTTTGTTATAGCAGCCTGAATTAAGACTTAGTTCCTATTGGTAAAAAAGTTAAAATGTAACATATAAAGCTAAAATATCCTTTTTCACTATCCCCCAGTCCTTCTAGGTATCAGACAAGTATGTATCTTCCCAGACCGTTTTCTTTGTGTTTATAAACATAATGATATCCATCAGATCTGTATAGTCTCGCCTACTTCTTTGTTGTCACTGTTTTTACACAAAAGGCACATTGTTTAAGTATGTTGCAGCTTGTCTTTTTTTTTAACTTTTGTTTTATGTTGAAGTACTGTTGCCGTTGTTCAGTCACTAAGTCATGTCCAACTCTCTGAGATCCCATGGACTGCAGCACACCATGCTCCCCTATCCTTCACTATCTCCTGGAGTTTGCACAGATTCATGTCCATCCATGAGTTGGTGATGCTATCTAACCATCCCATCCTCTGTTGCCCCCTTCTCCTCTTGCCCTCAATCTTTCCCAGCATCACGGTCTTTTCCAGTGAGTCAGCTCTTCACATCATGTGGCCAAAGTATTGGAGCTTCAGCTTCAGCATCAGTCCTTCCAATGAATATTCAGGGTTGATTTCCTTTAGGTTTGACTGGTTTGATCTCCTTGAAGTCCAAGGAACTCTCAAGAGTCTTGTGATATTTATGGACATACAGCGAAGGGACTCAGCCATACATATATATGTATCCATTCTCCCCCAAACTCCCCTCCCATCCAGGCTGCCACACAACATTAAGCAGAGTTCCCTGTGCTGTACAGTATGACCTTGTTGGTGATCTATTTTAAATATTGCAGCTTTGTTGTTGTTGTTGTTGTTGTTTTTGACATAGTACTTCTTGGAGGTCTTTCTCAATCAGTATTTAGAGATTCACTTCATTCTTATTAACTTGCAAGATCCAAGCCTATCACAGATTATTCAGACATACCTCTTTGATGGACTTTAGTTAGTTCTCAACTTTTCACTATTTGAAACAATCCTGCAACAAGCATCCTTGGACCCCACTCTTTACGCAGAGTCCCATGACATGGATCCCAGGGCAACCAGCTTTATACAATCTGAATTGCCTTCCAAAGTAGCTGCACCTACCAGCCATGGTTAGAGCACACATTTCCCCATACACTCACCAACATTTGACATTATCAAAAAAATTTTTTTTGCCATCAAACAGATTAAAAAGATAAGTCCTTGTTTTGATTTGCATTTTGGGAGGAATTTTCTCAGAAAGATTCCTGAGTCCCATTCTTGGGAATTCTGACCTGAGAAGAATCTGTGGGACTTTCACCCTTCCCAGGTGATACACAGAGAGGTTTGGGAAATAGTCCCTGAGGGCCAACAACATCCCTTTCAGCTCTGTTGTTGTCTGATGTTCAGACTCCTGCCTTCTCCTAAGCCCTTGGCATGTTTAGGCCCAGTGTCTACATTGCCTCTGCCACTTATGATGTTATTTTCTCCACAAGGGAAGATTTCTTAAGGCAAAGGAAGTTCTGTCAACTATGGCCATTTAGTGAGTTGGCTCTTGGAGCCATATTTCATATGTCCCTCAGAGGAAATCCTACCTCTCAGAGAGAAGGAGCTGACATGTGCTAAGAATCTAATGGTTTCTGGGTAGACTAATTGGGCTTACTGGACACTTAACTTCCATGGGGTTATTTAAATCTCACAACAACCTTGGGAAGTATTACTGTCCCCATTTTACATAGGAGGGACCTAAAGTTCAGAGAGGCTTAGTCATTTTCCAAAGGTCAGACAGCTACCAAGGGGCCCATGTCCCCGCTCTGCTGGGCTGCAGAGCCCGTGCTCTTTTCATCGTATTGCTTGCCTGCAAAGTGGGGCATCCTTGTTTATAGGACGCCCTAGGAGAAAGGGACTGTAAGTAGTCCGTGCCTCCTACCCACAGGTGCTCAGGGTGCTGCTTACTTTGGCTCTCAGTTCTCACACCCTTCCTGCCTGAGCTACCCACGTTCCTTAACTTCTGGAGGTCTTGGGAAGGTGCAGATATTTCATGGAACAAGTATTGTTTTCTCTTACTTAGCGTGAAGTAGCTTGTTTGATCCAATCCTGGATAATTTGTTCCAGAAAACATGGACTGGAAAGAGACTGATTAAGTTTTACCTGAAATCACCCCTGGTGTTTTCATCTTCTGGGACTAATGTGGAAGAATGAAAATAGAAAAGTGACTTGTATCACTGGATTAAAATCGATCATTCAATTTCTTGAACTTTTTTTTTTTAACTCTGAGAAATTTTAAAAGAATATCATATACCAAATAGCCAAGTAGCCATCATCTAAAAGTGACAAATTCAAAAAAATATTTGTCAAATTTCTTAAAAATAACATAAGCAACTTGTTGCTCATCTAAAGACAATTTCACTTCCTCCCCACCTCATCCTACCAGAAATTTGGATTGTTCCTGCCAAATCTATTTAACATTTTTAGCTGCAACATGTGTTAAGTCCGTGTATCATAAGCAAATTAAAAATAGAGTATACAAATGGTCTTATACTGCACCTTTTATTCTGCTCCCTGCTTTTCTTCTCTTTCTGCTATACCACTGAGAGCTCTTTAAAAGTTAAGAATCATGTCTTACTTAATTTCTGCATCCCTAGTGGCCTTTTACATTGTGGAGGCCCCGTAAATCAGAAAGGAAAGAGGGAAGGAAGGAGGGAATGGAGGGAGAGGGAGAAGGAGGGAGGAAGGAAAGAAGGGTGGGTCAGACTCTTGAGTCAAAACCTCCTGTGTGGCTCCCAGTTAAATGTGAGGGTAATTAAAGAGGCATTCTAAGTCCTCTATACTGTGGTTTCCTGGCCCCTGAGAACAGTCCATGTCCCATTAGAGCTGGCCCCTCCTCCATCCTTTAAGCTGCTCATCATCTTATTCTCCCAGGAAGTCCCAGGCATGCCTTTGAGAAGCTCCAGGTCACACAGCCACCTCACATGCTCAGCTCCAGTGTGGTCCAACTCTTGCTGGTCATAAATCAACCAGCCAAGGCTGAAACCTGCATTGCTCTCCATCTCTCGAAAACCCTCAAGGATTTGCAGGATTAGCTGCCAGTTCAAACACTTGTCTTCCCTCCCTTCCTTCTCCTACTCTATCTTTGTCTCTGTCAACAACGGAGGCCCCTTCTGGATGAATGTCTCTGCCTCTCTGAGTGTCTTCCTCTATTTCTGATTCAAAATTATGCCTGTGCTTCCTTTCTTGAGCTTCTGCCTCCACCTTCTTGCCCTTCCCCGTTCCAGCCCCCAAGTCTAGCTGCAGTCATAGATCCAGGAGCCCAGCTGGGCCATAGATCTCTCCGTTACTGCTGTTCCCTCCCTCTCCCTTTTAAGAATGGTTTTTTATGGTGGCTTCTAGCGCAAGCAGCTGTGGGAGCTTGTTTGAGAATACCTCCTGGAGCAGATGCTGTGGCAGTCCTTCAGATTCCTCTTTCTTCTGCAATCTGATATGGATTGGGAAAGAACTCATTCATTCATTCATTAACCCATTAAACAAACATTTATTGAGCTCCTATTCTACACCAGCTCACTAAGGTAGACAATGGGAATATAATAGTAGGTAAAACAGCCCTGGTGTGCTACAGTTCATGGGGTTGCAAAGAATCGGACACAACTTAGCGACTGAACAACAACAAAAACAGCCCTATGGAATTTACAGTCTAATAGGAGAGGCAGGCATAAATTGAATAGCCATTTAAACACATAAATAATTTATACTAAATGGTGATCAATACTTTGAAAAAATAGCCCACAGTGTTCTAATAGTAGTTCATGTCTATCTAATGTTTATTATGAAACAGCCACTATTGTAAACATTTCACATACGTTTATCTTAACAAAAACATAGTCCTACTTTACATCTAATCAAACTGAGAACAGGGAGCTTAAACAGCTTGCTCATGGGCACACAAGGGGATGTGTGACCATTCAAACATAACATGGGGATTGGGGAGCAAGAGGAGGAAAGCCTTCCCTGGCTCAGTTTCCCTCTGTAGAGGATTAGAATCTCCCTGGTGGCTCAAACGGTTAAGCGTCTGTCTACAATGTGGGAGACCTGGGTTCGATCCCTGGGTTAGGAAAATCCCCTGGAGAAGGAAATGGCAATCCACTCCAGTACTATTGTCTGGAAAATCCCATGGACAGAGGAGCCTGGTAGGCTACAGTCCATGGGGTCGCAGAGTCGGACACAACTGAGCGACTTCACTTTCACTTTTCCCAAGATCACATAGGTAGTAGGAAGCAGAGAAAGGACTAGAATCTGGCCTCCTGAATCTCGGCCTAATCAGTTCTAAGGTCAAATAGATTGGAATGTGAAAGTTAACTCTGTTACTAAACTCTTAAGCCCCATGGGACTTCCCAGAAAAGTAAAGAGGAGCATGGGGGTGGGAAAGCTGTCCGGAACGCACTCCTTCTGCTAAGATGGACAGGTGGGGGCTTGAGCCTCTGACCCTGGGACATACTTGTGGCTGGTAAGCTCCTTGAAGGAAGGGCTGCCTTATTTTCTGCATTGTATCCCCGGAGCTTAACACATGCCCTAATCATTATTTATTGAAACAACAAGTTGAATCAAATGTAATGAATTACGTGAAAAAGATACAATAGATGGATGCACCATATTTCTTCCAAGCTAGAAATTTATAATTCCAACAACTTCGTTTCTTTCTACTCTCAGTAATACCAGCCATCAGTGTAGAGATATTCTGCCAGGTATGTGGGTCAGTTTCTACCCTTTCCTTTCAATCTGCATATCCAAAATATATGCTCCTATTTAATAAAACTCCCTTTTTATTATTTTTTCAGTTTTTGGCTGATTCAATTAAGAGCTGAGTTTGATCTAGAAACCTTACCTCTCAAGTCCATTTTGATAAAACAGCCCCCAGAATATTCATTTCTTTGAAGACACTTTATGAGTTTTGGAGCTGAGTAAAATGCTGACCACTTTCAGGATAATTACACTGGAGCAGACACATTGTCCCTGGAATCTGTTTCCCAGTCTGAGTAAACAGAGCCTGGCCCTTTTTATGCTCTTGTAACATGCATTGCCTTGTTCTTCATTTTCCTCTCTGTCTGGAGTGCCGCCTGGGGGTTATTTAATTTCTGGACCAGAGAAAAGGGAAGGATTTATTTGGGAAAACATCTTTGCAGGACATTTGGCTCTGAGTGAGCCTTTGGCTGGGGGGCTGCACTTGGCTGATGCTCCCACCTTCAGCAGCTCTCTCTATCCCACAGAGAGGATGGGGAAGCCAAGAACTGCTCAGCAACCTCTTGAAACAGCGAAGAACCAAACAAACCCACCAACTCAAGGCTCCTTGCGCATGTGTGCACATGCTCAGTTCAGTTCAGTCGCTCAGTCGTGTCTGACTCTTTGTGACCCCATGAATCGCAGCACGCCAGGCCTCCCTGTCCATCACCAACTCCCCCAGTTCACTCAGACTCACGTCCATCGAGTCAGTGATGCCATCCAGCCATCTCATCCTCTGTTGTCCCCTTCTCCTCCTGCCCCCAATCCCTCCCAGCATCAGAGTCTTTTCCAATGAGTCAACTCTTCGCATCAGGTGGCCAAAGTACTGGAGTTTCAGCTTTAGCATCATTCCTTCCAAAGAAATCCCAGGGCTGATCTCCTTCAGAATGGACTGACTGGATCTCCTTGCAGTCCAAGGGACTCTCAAGAGTCTTCTCCAACACCACAGTTCAAAAGCATCAATTCTTCGGTGCTCAGTTTTCTTCACAGTCCAGCTCACATCCATACATGACCACTGGAAAAACCATAGCCTTGACTAGACAGACCTTTGTTGGCAAAGTAATGTCTCTGCTTTAGAATATGCTGTCTAGGTTGGTCATAACTTTTCTTCCAAGGAGTAAGCGTCTTTTAATTTCATGGTTGCAGTCACCATCTGCAGTGATTTTGGAGCCCAAAAAAATAAAGTCTGACACGGTTTCCACTGTACTGTTTCCACTGTTTTCCCCATCTATTTCCCGTGAAGTGATGGGACCAGATGCCATGATCTTAGTTTTCTGAATGTTGAGCTTTAAGCCAACTTTTTCACTCTCCTCTTTCACTTTCATCAAGAGGCTTTTTAGTTCCTCTTCACTTTCTGCCATAAGGGTGGAGTCATCTACATATCTGAGGTTATTGATATTTCTCCCAGCAATCTTGATTCCAGCCTGTGTTTCTTCCAGCCCAGCGTTTCTCATGATGTACTCTGCATATAAGTTAAATAAGCAGGGTGACAATATACAGCCTTGATGGACTCCTTTTCCTATTTGGAACCAGTCTGCTGTTCCATGTCCGGTTCTAACTGTTGCTCTGCTGCTGCTGCTAAGTCGCTTCAGTTGTGTCCGACTCTGTGGGATCCCATAGACGGCAGCCCACCAGGCTCCTCCGTCCACATCCAATTCTTCGGGACCCCCATGGCCTGCAGCAAGCCAGGCTCCTCTGTCCATGGGATTTTCCAGGCAAGAATACTGGGGTGGGTTGCCATTTCCTCCTCCAGGGGATCGTCCCAACCCAGGGATCAAACACACGTCTCCTGCACTACAGGCAGTTTCTTTACCACTGAGCCACTGGGGAAGCACCAAGAGCCTGAATCAATTAAAGCAATGCCTGCCGTCGCATATTTCTTATAGGTGAAGTGTTGGACGAGGACATACATGTGGGATGCACAGTAATTTAAGTGGCAGAATCAGAACTAGAATACACATCCCCACTCTGCCACTTAAATTACCCAGGACTTGAGCTCTGGTGACATCAGTTCTCTCATCTGTGAAATGTGAATAAAAATAGTATTTCTCTCAAATGCTTATATAAGAATAAAATCAGATAATACCTTCAGTGCCTACAGTAAGTGTCTGACAGATAATGATGGAGATCCGTGACATGCAAAGAACTTTCACATTCATGCTTGCGCTTGACTACGTTTTTCTTGCTCTCCTAGTAGACGATCTTCATCAAAACCATGCTCTTCTCCTTTTTTTAAATTAGAATATAATTGCTTTTCAATGTTGTGTTCGTTTCTGCTGTACAATGAAGTGAATCAGCTACATGTATACGTATGGCCCCTTCCTCTGGGATCTCCGTCCCACCGCCCCCACCCCCATTCCACCGCTCAAGTCATTGCAGAGCACTAAGCTAAACTCCCCATAATGCATAGCAGCTTCCCACTAGCTATCTGTTTTATACCTTGTAGTGTATACATGTCAATCCCAACTCACCCAATTGGGGTGTCACCCAATTCTCCCCACTCTCCCCTTCCTCCCATCATACAGAGTGAGGTAAGTCAGAGAGGGAAAAACAAATATTGTATAGCAACATATATATGTGGAATCTAGAAAAATAGAACAGATGGACTTATTTTAAGAGCAGGAACAGAGATACAGATGTAGAGAACAGACAGGAAAACCGTGTTCTTCTGACCTTCAGTGTCTGTGTTCTTTTATTCTGGGCCACTCCAATGTTTGACTTGTTCTCTGTGACTCTCAGGACAAGGAGGTGGAAGCTACAGGAAGACAGCTTGGACTCAAAATAGGGATATTTATTTTTAATGGTCAGAGTATCTTGAAAAAAAAAAAAATAAATGACTGCCTCAAAAAAGGAGTGTGTTTCCTGTCTCTGGTGGCACCCAGGCAGAGGCGGTCCAGCCACCTGGAGAGGATGTTGTAAAGAGAATGGAGAAGTTAGACTTGGTGGCTTTCCAAGTCTGAGAGTCTGAGAGTCTCATCAGAACGGGAAGTGTCTACTTCTGCCAGCTCTCCACCCCCATCCTCCTCATTATTTTTCTGGGAACTCCCAGGAGGCTTGAGAGTTTTATTTGCAGATACTGCCCTCACACTTTAGTCTGTTTGACTTAAGATCCAGGTTTCAGACTTCTCTGGTGGTCCACTGGTTAAGACTCTGCACTTTCACTGCAGAGGGCACAGTTCAGTCCCTGGGTGGGGAAGGGAGAGTTCTACATGTTATGCAGTTTGGCCAAAAAAGAAAAAACAGATTTCTCTGAAATTTAAAAGGCTGAATTTTAGTACTATTTCTGCCTCCTATTCTCTCCATGATCTTGGGGTGGGGGTGGGGGGGTGGGGGGGGAAGTTCTGCAGTTTGTACCTGCCTAGCATCAACTCCCATTCTCTGGTTCCTCCACTTCCCTTTGGGGACCATGCCTCCCTTACTCTTAGTCCATGGACTAAGTGAGATTGGACTCTAGTGAGATTGTCTCATCTCCTTGGTCAGCACATGACCCAAGTCTAACCGTGCAGTGTTCCAGTTCCTCTTTGGCTATACTAATTAGCTCAGAATGGGCATCTTATTCAATTTGGAGCAATCCGAATCCATCTCAAGACTTCTGCTAGAATTGTTGAGAAATACTCTTTCCTTGGAGGTTGCTAAACTGGTAGCATGCAAGCCTGGATGTCTGGAGTCTCCACAGGGGCAGAGCCTGCCTGAAAATGCTGCTGCTGCTGCTGCTGCTAAGTCGCTTCAGTTGTGTCCGACTCTGTGTGACCCTATAGACGGCAGCCCACCAGGCTCCCCCATCCCTGGGATTCTCCAGGCAAGAACGCTGGAATGGGTTGCCATTTCCTTCTCCAATGCATGAAAGTGAAAGGTGAAAGTGAAGTCGTGTCCTACTCTTCGTGACCCCATGGACTGCAGCCTACCAGGCTCCTCCATCCCTGGGATTTTCCAGGCAAGAGTACTGGAGTGGGGTGCCTTTGCCTTCTCCACCTGAAAATGAACTCAACGCAAAGGAAAGCAAAGCTGGAAGGTAGTGAGAACAAATCCTGATGACATCATTTGCATGCCTATATCTAACAGTACCTACTTCAAGAGTTTTTCAGTTATGCTAGCCAATATATTTAGGTTATGCTTGGTTTTTAAATTTTTGGCTGCTGAGTTTTTTTATTTCTCAGGTACATTTGACTTGGATTCCTACCACCTGTAACCAAGAGTTCTAATGAGCACCAATCATACTGCACTGGGGTGAGGACGGAAGACTTCCTATAGAACGTGAGTCTGGAGTTGCGCTCTTCTCTTCGTCAAGGTAGACCTGGAAAAGTCCTTGGTGGTGGTGGTGGTTCAGTCTCCAAGCCGTGTCTGACACTTGTGACCCCATGGACTATATTCCACCAGGTTCCTCTGTCCATGGATTTCCCAGGGAAGAATACTGGAGTGGGTTGCCATTTCCTTCTCCAGGGGATCTTCCCAACCCAGGGATCAAATCCGCATCTCCTGCTTGGCAAGCAGATTCTTTACCACTGAGCTACCTAGGAAGCCCAAAATCCTTGGTTAAGACCGCTAATTATTTCATGTATCACTCTATGCAGAGAGCCATCAGAATCTTAACCAAAGCCGTTAATACCTTAACTAGAGTGAAATCTGGGACCACTTCAATCACTGTGGACTGATGCTGAAGCCAAAACTCCAATAGTTTGGCCATCTGATGCGAAGAGCTGACTCGTTTGAAAAGACCCTGATGCTGGGAAAGGTTGAAAGCAGGAGGAGAAGGAGATGACAGAGGATAAGATGGTTGGATGGCTTCACCGACTCAATGGACATGAGTTTGAGTAAACTCCAGGAGTTGGCAATGGACAGGGCGGCCTGGCGTGCTGCTGTCCATGGGGTTGCAGAGAGTCAGACACGACTAAGCGACTGAACTGAACTCAATCACTGTCAGTTATCTCTTATACTCCATATGCATAATTATCTCATATATGCATGCATATATCCCTTCCCTCTTGAGCCCCCTCTCCCCTCCTTCCCCATCCCACCACTCTAGGTCATCACAGAGCCTTGAGCAGAGCTCCCTGAGCTGTACAGCAGCTTCTGGGGCGAATAGTTTTATGTTTAGGAACAGCTGAGGCTATGCACGTGGAACTCTTTGCAATGTTTATGGCACATAGTAGGTGCCCAATGTGCGGTCATCATTCCTAAAAACTGTTTTTCAAGATGGAAAGATGTAAGGGCCTAAAGAGACAGATTCAGGGCCCTCGAATTGGGGGAGGGGTCCTGTCCTAGCAGGAAACACTCCCCTTTGGCTCAGAGGTGTTGTGTCTCCAAGGACACCTGCGGAGCTCAGGTAGGAGGAACGTTTTCTGCTGGCTTCTGGGAAACAGGTGAGAAGACAGCTAGCCATGTTTAGATACCTGGAGAGCAAGTCTAGGCCCAGATGACACAGCTGGGGTGGGGGCTCTCATGGTGAATTGTCAGATGAGCAGATAAAGAAACTTGCTGCCCTCCCGTTCTCCCTGACTCCTCTTTCAGCTCCTTAACCACTGACATGTCAACCCATCTGCTCAGACAAAGGACTGCCTGGGCCCCACTTTGAGGGGATGTACTTGGGGAGTGACCACATGCCCCAGGTCCCCAGAACCTGGCTGCCAAGGGTAACTTCTCCCCTTGTCCCCAGCTTAGCTGCTTTGCTGCTGGGGGCATCTGAAAACGGAGGGACAGCAGAATTTATCACTGTCCTAACTTGTCCATCTGTCTTCCGCTCAGAGGGTCCTGATGGGGGAGTTTCCCTGGGCCATGCTAAAGTGCACACGCATTCTTGACAGAGACACATGGCAGCGATTACACGCAGCGTTAGGCACAAGTCACTGCAGCTCAGCAGCTCCAAGTCCTCTCCTGAGCCCAGTCTCAAACTGCCTCCACAAACTTCTTGGCTTCTGACTTCTTTTCTAAACCACGTGTGGGGATGGAGAAGGGGGAGAGGCAGGAGTCAGGGGGTACAAGAGGCCTGAGACATGGCTCTTCTTCCCAGAAAATTACATGGGATTTCCCTCTGTTGTCTCAGTTGAGTGGGGCAGCCTAGAATGATCTTCCTCACCAGCTTTCTGTCTGAGGACACAAACAGATTCCTGCCATTCTCAAGCAGAAGACTCAAACCCAGATCACCCCGGGAAAGGGAGCATAGGGATACAGTATGAAGGACTAACAGAGCACTTCCTGATCTGAAAAAGGAGATGGACTCTCAGCGATTTTCATGGTCACAGAACCGCCCGTGCTAAGGTTTGAGTCCTTGCCTATTTCTGTCAGGTATTTATCCTGCTTTTTCTTGCACATCTTCCCTGATGGGGGATGCTTCCCTGGTGGCTCAGAGGTTAAAGCGTCTGCCTGCAATGCAGGAGACCTGGGTTCGATCCCTGGGTTGGGAAGATTCCCTGGAGAAGGAAATGGCAATCCACTCCAGTATTCTTGCCTAGAGAATCCCATGGACAGAGGAGCCTGGTGGGCTACAGTCCATGGGGTCGCAAAGAGTCAGACATGACTGAGCGACTTCACTTCACTTTTCTTGCACATCTTCCTTGATGGGGGCTCACTATGTTCTTGGGCAGCTTGGATCTTAGAAAAGTGCTTATGATTAAAAAGGAACCTGTCTCCCAGAGGCTGCTCTTGCTTTGGGCTTTCTGTCTACTTTCTCAACCACGGTGTTTCTCCAAGAGTTGCCTCTTTTCTGAGACTCATCTGGGGAGCCCATTAAAATGCAGAAACCTGGGCCAACCCCTGACCTAGTGAATCAGAATCTCTGAGGCAGGAACCTAGGAACCTGCATTGATAAGAACAAGCCTGAGCTGTAAGATGAGCATCATGGGCCCTGAAATGAGTCGGAAGGGTACCCACATACACAGGATGTCCAAAGGGCAAGCTGGGAACCCAGAAGATAAACTTCTTCAACTTGTTGCCCTCTGCCAAAGGTGGGGTCAACTCGGGAGGAAGCCATACCAAAGCGGGGTGAGCTAACCCAGGAAATCAGAAACAGCAGCTAACACTGAGCACCCACCTGTACTAAAGGCTTTGGTGTAATCCCTCTGTGTGCAGGCATTCCAGTTACCTCCATTTAACAAGTAAGAAAGCTGAGGTTTAGAGAAGCGGCTTACCCAAGGAAACACATCTGGGAAGTGGCAGCATTGAGGTTTGTCTGATTCGGCAGCCCTGCCGACCACCTGACAACTTGATTGGAAACACCAGATCTAAACCTCCCAGGTCCCGGCCTCCTCCTTGATCTCAATGAGCAGACAAAGTTGTTGTCATTTAACTGTGGAACCTATTTTCACCCTCACCCCCTAGGAGGAGAAAAATCTCTCTAGGTGCTTTTGAGAGTTACTGGCCAGTCCTCAGAAAGGCAGGACTACCTGTGACTTCTAGGTGTTGATGCTGAACTTGGGGAAACAGAGCAGACCCTCAGGAGCAGTCCTGAGTCCTGGAGAGCTCACTTCACCCAGTCACTCCTACAGTCAAGCGCACCCCAAACATTTGCAGGGCCTGAGCAAGGGTCTAGATGAAGGCCCTCATAGCACGTCTGAATAATCAGAAGTTAGAAATTAAGGCAACAAATTAAAAAAAAAAAAGATGTGTTCTAACTTCCTGTCAGGACGAATATTTTTTCATTGTGGCCTAGAAGGCCAGGTTCAGACTTAGCATTTGAAGGAGATCCGCCCTGGAACTAGACCTCAGCCCTGCCTCCTGGAACAGTCCCCTTTCTCTTCCACACTTGATTCTGCCCCACGACCCAAAGGCCTCATATACATGTACGAAAACCACAGCCTGCACATCCCAGCTCTGTCCATGTGCCCTGCAAACAGCTGCACCTTGACCCGCTTTAGGCTGGGTAGAGTCATTGTGGGCAGCCTGCTCTGGTCCCGGCCCCTATTGGCTATCTCTGCTCCCTGAATCTATTTGCAGTAGGAGCCAATCACGGGGGCTGAGAAGGGAGGGGTCCCCGGCATTGGTGTGCCAGTCAGCCACCTGGGGGGCTGCAGTCCTTGCTCTCAGTCTGGCACCAGGCCTGGCAGAGGGGGCTGGAAGGCAGCCCCTCCCACAACAAATGAAGCCCAGGGCAAGGAAATGAAGCCTTGAGCTGTCACTACAGCCTGCAAAGGAGAGACGGAGAGGGAGAGAGAAAAAGAGAATCTCACACTTTAGGCAGAGAAGGAGGTCACCTGGATCATGAGATCATATCTGCTTCACGCCTCACCTAAAATTTGCTTATTTCATCCTCTTATCTTTGGATTTTAAAAAGAGTGTGTGAATCTCACTTGGGGATGATATCAGCTCTACTCCTATAGGTCAGTGATTACCAAAGTGCCCAGCAGCAGCTTCACCTGTCGTTAGACATGCCAGTCCAACCTATTGAATCAGAAACTCTGGAGGGGGACCCAACACTCTGTGCTTAATAAACCCTCCTGATGATTCTGATGCTCACTGAAGGCTGAAAACTACTGATGCAGGCCAAGAGAGTCAGTGATTGTTTCTGAGCAGAACAGTGATCCATGAGATCCTGTTCATCAAGCTGTATTCATTCAACAAACATTTATTGAGGTTCAAACAGTGTTAGGCACTGGGGATTCAAATACAGTCTCTGCCCTCAAATTGCTCACAGTCAAACTCAGGAGCAGGCTAGTAAACAGGTAGATACACTTGGATGTAGTAAGTGCTGACCTAGGATGGAGGAGGGTCAGATAAGACTTCTCAGAGGCACCTCTGTGGGAACTTGGGGAAGCAGCTACTGTCAGAGGCAGAGCAGAGCACAGTGAAGGGTTGCTGGCAACAAAGGCGCTCTCCTTGACAAAACTTTCATCAGGCTCCTCTTAGCCCTCTTCTTGACTAGGCCATGACCTTGCCCCTCCCCCCACACCTGTCTTTGGGCCACACAGCTCAATCTTAGCAAAGGATCCCGCTAAGTCATCCTCACACCCTTGAGATCTGATCAAATTCCTTATCCTTCACCCTTGATGTCTAAGCCCTCAGCCTGACTTTAGCAAGAATCTGGTCAGGCCAGTTTAGCCCTTACCCTTGGTGTCTCCTCTTAGTAATTTTCCATCTATTGATCCCTTTGCTCTGCTTATTGTCTATAAATTTCCAGCTATCTGTTGTATCGTGAGTTGAACCCCAGCTCTCTCTCCTACTGCAACAGTCCTGAATAAAGTCTTCCTTATTAATTTAACAAGTGTCAGAATAAATTTTTCTTTGACCTTGGACAGGGCAGCAGAGACTCAGAGGAAGGAAAGATCATGACCCAGCTGTTCAGGCCCTTAGGATCCCACCATGTTAGAGCAGAGTGTGAGTGAGGAGGCCAAGGACCAACAAGGAGATGAGCCCAGGGAAGGAAACGGGGCCTTGGAAGGCTCTCTGAGAATTTGAGGTTTGTCCTGAAGGCAGTGGGAGGCAGGGGGAAGTTACACCCAGGAGTGTGGCATGATTAGGCTTGCATTCTAGAAAGATGTCTCTGGCAGCTGCTTCATGGTTTGGGGAATGGTTTGGGGACCCCAAGCCTGGAGCCCTGAGAGACCAGTGAGGAGACTGCTTACTGTCCTTGAATCAGAAACTCAGGCATCTGTATGTTTACAGATATGTGGTTGGTTAGCTACAGCCAGGGCTGAGAATCACTGAGGTGGGAGGTGAAGAGAGCAGCCTTGGTGACAGATTGACGGGAGAGGGCAGAAGCAATGAAGAGGAAGGATGTGGAGCAGGTGGGTGGGATATCCCCCAAAGTCAGTGGGAATCATCAGAGGTCACTCCACTTTCAGTAGGCAAATCATGAGCCGGAACGAGAGTGGTTAGGGTCTGAAATTCCATCCTCTTTTTTCCAGGTGCAAAAATAGTGCTATGTTTTGAGGAGGCTAAACTTCCCACACATGGACTGTTTGTTTTAAGGAGTTTGATCAAGATTCATTCTTTCACTCTTTCATTCATTCAAGAGATGCTTACTGAGTACCTACTCTGTGCTGGGTGCTGGGCTAGGTGCTGGGGATACAGCAGTGAGCAGCGATAGGCTCAATCTAGTGGGTGAAGCTGACCTCATACAAGTAATGACTCTAGTACAGGTAAAATCATAACTGTGCTAAGTGCTATAGAGAGAAAGTCTTACAGAATCTATGATAGGGCATGTGACCCAGTCTGAGGGAGCTGGAAGTCTTCCCTAAGACTGTGTGCTCTGTCCTGAGGTGCAAAAGATAAGTAAGAATTAGCCAGGCCAAGACTTCCCTGGTAGTCCAGGGACTAGGACGCCATGCTCCTGGTGCAGGGGGCCCGGGCACCCCATCCTACATGCCACAAGAAAGATGAAAGACCTCGAGTGCCACAGTGAAGACCTGGTGCAGCCAAATAAATAGAAGAACTACATAGGCCCATGGGGAGGGGGTGTTACAGGAAGAAGGACGGCATCAAAGCCCCGTGACAGGTGCTCTTTGGCTTCACCTGCTGGACTCTTCACAGGTATGCCGGCCCAGTTTCTCCAGTCTGTGCGAGAAGGTTCCCCAGGATGTAGCCCCTAACACCCCTTTCGGAAAGCCCACTATGGAACCGGTGCTAGCATAAAACTCCATGTTTCCCACAAGAGGGGAGGATGGCCAGAGGCCTGCGTGAGTGCCCTGGTGGTCTCCAGCAAGCCAGCAGGACAGACCCAGCTGTGTCAGCCCAGACAAAGTTGCAGTGAGGTCATCCCTGTCTCAGCCGAGCTAGGGGAGGGGTGCTTCCTGATAGCTGCTCTGAAGCCTGTTTCCCTCAATTTCCATTTTACAGCTCCTTGTTCCCTTGGTGGCTGGAGGCTGTGTCTCGAAAGAAGTCAGGCTGACATTGCAAGCTGTCATTATCATGCCCTTCCCCTGGCTGAGATTGTCTGGTCACTTTCCACTTTTGGTACTGAGTCTCTCTGTGTTTATTCACTGCACAGATACTTATCAAGCACCTGCTGGGTGCTACGGTGAACAAGACTGAATCAGAAGAAAATCTGGGATGGTCTTTCCATCACCCAACTCATAGATGATCCCACACAGCCCATCAACAAATGTTTGTAGAGTAGGGACAGGGGATTGAGGTTAATGAATATTATCAAAACCCCAAATTTACCCACAACGGAACTGAATATGGCAACATGTTCTATCCAAGATTTGTAGACAGAAGGAATAAGTGAGCTAAATTCTCATTAATCACACTAAGAAATCAATAGATACTGTCTAGAGCTGATAAATCAAGGAGCACAGGTAATATAGCTTTGACAGGAACCGTCAGGGGATGATGAGTAAGAGCTTTCAGATCTCTGGAGCCCAACGTCCAGAGATGAAATTCCATTTCCATTGCTTCCCAACTGTGTGACTTGGACAGATGACTTCTCTACACCTTACTTTTCCCACCTGTAAATTGGGCATAAGGTTGGTGCTTACCACACTGGGCTGTGGTAAGCACTTAGGGAAACAATGTATATAAAATGTTTAGCACAGGGGCTTGGCACGTGGTAAGCACTCAATAAATGTTGCTGCTGCTGCTGCTAAGTCGCTTCAGTCGTGTCCGACTCTGCAACCCCATAGAGAATGGCCCACCAGGCTCCCCCGTCCCTGGGATTCTCCAGGCAAGAACACTGGAGTGGGTTGCCATTTCCTTCTCCAATGCATGAAAGTGAAAAGTGAAAGTGAAGTCGCTCAGTTGTGTCCGACTCTTCGTGACCCCATGGACTGCAGCCTACCAGGCTCCTCCGTCCATGGGATTTTCCAGGCAAGAGTACTGGAGTGGGCAATAAATGTTAGCCAAAGCTAAAAGCAGAAAGAGTTTCGAAAACATTGGTCTGTAGGGAGTAGGACAAAGGTGGTAGTTGGTGCTGAGGGAGAGGGCAGTTAATGTTTATTATAAGTTCTCTGAAATTAAATTTTGTGACCATATGTTACACCTCCTCACTGAATATAAAACTTTAAAATATTCATACAAACTGGGTGTTTACTGTAGAAAGCTGGTCATTGACTGAACTTTTCTGCCTTGATTATCTGCTCATTCAAGCTCCTCCCACTCCACCCAATTTTCAGCATCAGTTTCCCTCATCCCCACCCTTCCATGTTCCCTTGGTTTCTGTTTTTTCTCTGTTATCAGACTGTCACCCAATCTTTTTTTCCTTTTCTGAAAATTTATTTATTTTTAATTGAAGGCTAATTGCTTTACAATACTATGTTGTTTTTGCCATACATCAACACAAATCAGCCTATCACCTACTCCTAACTGCTCTCCATAGCACTTGGTGTCAGTATTTGCTTGTGGCAGCTGCCATAACAAAATACCACAGAGTGGGTAGTTTAAACACAAAAGGTTCTTTTCTCATAGTTCTGGAGGCTAAAAATCCAAGATCAAGGCGCTGGTAGGTTTCATTTCTGCTGAGGCCTCCCTCCTTTGCTTGTTTCTCACTGTGTCCTCACATAGCCATTCCTCTGCGCACATATCCTGGGTGTCTCTCTGAAGGTCCATGTTTTCTCTTCTAAGAAGGATACCTATCACATTGGATTTGGACTCACTCTAACAGCCTCATTTTCACTTAATTACCTCTTAAAAGGCCCTGTCTCCAAATACAGATTCTGAAGTACTGGGGAGTGAAGGCTTCAACTTGTGAATTTGGGGAGCATGCAATTCAGTCCATAACAATGTCTTTGAGCTCTTTGGCCCCCTGGGGCCCAGGAGCCTGATGCAATGCTATTATGAGGCCCAGAGCCAAATACTAGGTATATGTCTGGGATAGACAGACCCACCTGGGCTTGCAGACGGTGGCATCTACCACAAGGTGAATGATCCCAGGGGTTCCTAGAAATGTCCACATCCCTCTCCAAGCCCTTCACACCTATTCAGATGTGTGACCGCTCATCATGTGAAGGTCCTAGGACTCAAGGCGCCAGGACTTCTAGATTCTCACTACTGCTCTTTGACTGTGGACAAGTCACAGTCTTCCCTTTTCTGAGCCTGTGGACTTCCTTTTTCTGAGCCTGAATTCTCTCCTCAAGAAAATGAAGAAGTCGTTTGTCCTAAAACTCGAATTCTAACTCCTGCTCCTCCTTCCTCAATCTTCACAGTCTAGGAAGCTTGAGCACTTGTCTTCTGGTCTCTGAGACAGTGGTGTGTGTCTAACTCCACTGCCTAGAGACTCCTCTGCTCTTGGTGAGACAGGTGCCCTCCCAAACCCCCATTGCTGCAAGATCTGGAGGTTGCACCCAGCCTGCCTCTGTCTATCCTTCCTCTGGTTTTCCTCTGGGGGATGGGTGAGTGAGTGACCCAGACCTAACCAATGAGTCTCAGTCCTGGGATTTTTAATGAAGTTATTGAAAAAAAGAAGTCAGCTTCTCCTGGCATTGCTAGTTGTCAGGATAATATAAACTTAGAGCTCCCAGCAGGCACCCAGTCACCTGGAGAGAGTGAATTGCCTAAGGGCAAAGAACCTATAAAGAAGAAGTGGAGTTGAGAAAATTTCTGTAGCTTCATGACACCCTTTAGACACCTGGATCTTGCTATACCTGAAGGCAAACTACCCTTGACTTTGAAACTAAATAAGGCAGCACATTTCTTTCCTTCTTTTTAAAAAAATGTATTTATTTTTATTGAAGTATGCATGTATGTGTGCTAATTCACTTCAGTCATGTCTGATTTTTTGCAACCCTATGGGCAGTAGCCCCCCAGGCTCTTCTGTCCATGGGATTCTCCAGGCAAGAATACTGGAGCAGGTTGCCACGCCCTCCTCCAAGGGATCTTCCCAACCCAGCGATCGAACCTGAGTCTCTTACATCTCCTACATTGGTAGGTGTGTTTGGCCCCTGGGAAGCTGTGTTGAAGTATAGTTGATTTACAATGCTGTGTTAGTTTCAGGTGTATAGTAAAGTGATTCAGTTTATATACATATATAAATATACAGATACACACTTTTTCAGATTGTTTTTCATTATCAGTTATTAAAAGATACTGAGTAGAGTTCCCTGTGCTATACAGTAGATCCTTGCTGTTTATCTATTTTATTTTAATTTTTATGTATTAGTAGTGAAAAGGGAAAGTTTAGTCACTCAGTCGTGTCCAACTCTTTGCGACCCCATGGACTATAGCCTACCAGGCTCCTCTGTCCATGGGATTTTCCAGGCAAGAGTACTGGAGTGGGTTGCCATTGCCTTCTCCAGAGGATCTTCCCACATTGTAGGCAGACGCTTTACCGTGTGAGCCGCCAGGGAAGTCCTATATATAGTAGTATGTATATGTTAATCCCAAACTCCTAATTTATCCCTCCCTCTCCCTCCCCCCTTCCCCTTTGGAGACCAAAAGTTTGTTTACTATGTCTGTGAGTCTTTTTCTCTTTTGTAAATAAGTTCATTTATATCATTTTGGGGGACTCCACATAAGTGATTTATTATGTTATTTGTCTTTGTCTGACCTACTTCATTCAGTATGACAATCTCTAGGTCTATCCATGTTGCTCCAAATGGCATTATATCCCTCTTTTTTATGGCTATAATATTCCATAATAATATGACCACCATATTATGGTCATAATATTCCTTTAAGGGCTTCCCAAGCGGCTTAGTGGTAAAGAATCTGCCTGCCTATGCAGGAGACTCAGGGGATGAGGGTTCGAGTCCTGCCTTGGGAAGATGCCCTGAAGTAGGAAATGGCAACCCATTCCAGTATTCTTGCCTGGAGAATTCCATGGACAGAGTAGCCTGGTGAGCTGCAGTCTATGGGGTCACAAAGAGTTGGACATGACTGAGCAACTGAGTGAAAACAATATTCCACGTCTTCTTTATCCATTCATCTGTCAATGGATATTTAGGTTGTTGCCATGTCTTGGCTATTATAAGTAGTGCTGCAATGAACTCTAGGGTACATGTACGTTTTCAAATTAGAGTTTTCATTTTTCCTGGATATATATCTTTCCTTCTTTTTCTTGTTATTTATTTGTTTATTGCCCATATCTTTTTTGAACTAATTTTTTGCCACTTTCTGAGGAAGAATCTTGTCCTTAAACATTGTTTACCTTCAAGAACATTTTTCCCATGTTCTTTATTTTTCTTACCAAACTCTTACACAGCCTTCAGGATCCACTCAAAAATCACCTCCCTATGACCCCTGCTATGACCACCAAGAAAAATGAGAGTTTCCCTCGTTGTACCCTCATGGCAGCATGTACATTCCGCCAATAAAGCACCAATTTACATCAAGTTTTTGCATATTCAGATCCCTCTGTTTAAATGCTTGTTCGTCTTTGAACCCTCAGTGCCTGGATCCAGGGATGGCACACAGTTTGCATTTGATGAATGAGGGAATGAATGAGTGTGTAACCTGAATCCTTCTGCTGTGACATCAGCCTTCATTTTGGTTGCTCAGAAGAAATAGAAACCAATTTGTCACTCTGCTCTGCTCGGATTAGTCACAGTTTAATCAACTACAGAGTGGCGTGATGTATTTACTGAGTTAAGTAAATGTTTGAAAAAAAAAAAAACAATTCCAATTTTAATGCTGAATTGTCAATGCTTTTATACACTTACCCACCCACTCCCCTTGCTACTCATGTGTCTTGTACTTACTCTGGAGGCCACACAGTATAGTAGACTCAGAGGTCGGAGAGCTGCATTCTTGTGCCCAGTTTTCTTCAGGAATGTGCGGAACTCATTTTCACCCTGAAGGAGCTGGACTAAATCAGGACTTGAAACTGTCAAGACTCACAAGAACTATAGTGTCGTCTTGGCCTCAGTGACCACTCAGCCCGTTTGTTATGGCCATGTAGAAAGACAGGCCCAGTGATGCCAGATCTTACAATTTTTCAGAGAAGTTGGGAGTCTAAGGTTTTTATATACAATGAGTGCTTTAAAAATATTATGTAGACATAGGCTATGAAGATTCAGGTACTCTCAAACATTGCTGTTGGGAGTGCAAAAAGATTTGACCCCATATGGTGAGGAATTTGGCAATATCTTTGAAAACTACAGCTGCATTTACCCTTTGACCCAGCAAATCCTAATTCTAAGGATTTCCTCTGAAGATTCACCTCCGCACTGCAGAATAAGGTAGACACATGGTTACTTATTATGATATTATTTTAATAGCCCCAAATTGAAAACAACTTCAAATCTCTTTTTGAGATTTGGGGAACTGTTGAACTTTGGCCTTTTCACACATACTGTGGAGTACTTTACAACTGGAAAAAAAGAGTGGAATCTCTCTCTGTATTTACACAGCTAGACCTCCAGGATCATTTACATAATAAAAGCAAAGTGTAGCACCCTGTATAGAAAAGTGCTCTTCAAACTCAAATCCCCAGCTGAGGGAGAGAGTTTTTGCAAAACCCACTGTACTGATTCTCTTCTAGCTCTCCCTGCACCTGGGGGTATGGGCTGTGTGTGTGTTTCTGCACTTGCGTGTGCCCCCATGGTAAGTGGCTGGGACCTGTTTACTGCAGATCCCCTACAGGGACAAGCACTGTCCAGAGGGCCACTGGCCAGACCAACGTTCCATTAGAGCAGCCTAGAGGAGTCATACAAGTGTAACGTTGCAGAAAGACTATTGGACTGGATTTCAACAGTATTAAGTTCTAATATCAGTTTTGCCCCGAACCGCCATGAAGATCTTTCTCCTTCCTTCCACCAAATACAGTTGCTATTTGTATGTTCGTTTTTATAATGCCCTTTCTACCACATGCCTTGAGAACCCCATGAACAGTATGAAAAAGCAAAAAGATGGGACACTGAAAGACGAACTTCCCAGGTTGGTAGGTGCCGAAAATGCTACTGGAGATCAGTGGAGAAATAACTCCAGAAAGAAGGACGAGACAGAGCCAAAGCAAAAACAACACCCAGCTGTGGAGGTGATTGGTAATAGAAGCAAAGTCCGATGCTGTAAAGAGCAATATTGCATAGGAACCTGGAATGTTAGGTCCATGAATCAAGGCAAATTGGAAGTGGTCAAACAGGAGATGGCAAGAGTGAACATCGACATTCTATGAATCCGTGAACCGAAATGGACTGGAATGGGTGGATTTAACTCAGATGACCATTATACCTACTACTGTGGGCAAGAATCCCTTAGAAGAAATGGAGTGGCCATCATAGTCAACAAAAGAGTCTGAAATGCAGTACTTGGATGCAATCTCAAAAACAACAGAATGATCTCTGTTCATTTCCAAGGCAAACCATTCAATATCATGGTAACCCAAGTCTATGCCCTGACCAGTAATGCTGAAGAAGCTGAAATTGAATGGTTTTATGAAGAGCTACAAGACCTTCTAGAAATAACACCCCCAAAAAGATGTCCTTTTCATTATAGGGGACTGGAATGCAAAAGTAGGAAGTCAAGAAACATCTGGAGTAACAGGCAAATTTGGCCTTGGAATATGGAATGAAGCAGGGCAAAGGCTAATAGAGTTGCCAAGAGAAGGCACTGGTCATAGCAAACACCCGCTTCCAACATCACAAGAGAAGACTCTATATGTGGACATCACCAGAAGGTCAATACCAAAATCAGATTGATTATATTCTTTGCAGCCAAAGATGGAGAAGCTCTCTACAGTCAGCAAAAACAAGACTGGGAGCTGACTATGGCTCAGATCATGAACTCCTTATTGCCAAATTCAGACTTAAAGAAAGCAGGGAAAACCACTAGACCATTTAGGTGTGATCTAAATCAAATCCCTTACAATTATACAGTGGAAGTGACAAACAGATTCAAGGGAGTAGATCTGATAGAGTGCCTAAAGAAATATGAACAGAAGTTTGTGACATAGTATAGGAGGCAGTGATCAAGACCATCCCCAAGAAAAAGAAATGCAAAAAGGCAAAAAGGCCTTACAAATAGCTGAGAAAAGAAGAGAAGTGAAAAGCAAAGGAGAAAAGGAAAGATATACCTATTTGAATTCAGAGTTCCAAAGAATAACAAGGAGAGATAAGAGAGCCTTCCTCAGTGATCAGTGCAAAGAAATAGAGGAAAACAATAGAATGGGAAAGACATGGGATCTTGTCAAGAAAATAAGAGATGCCAAGGAAACTTTTCATGCAAACATGGGCACAATAAAGGATAGAAATGGTATGCACCTAGCCAAAGCAGAAGATATTAAGAAGAGGTGGCAAGAATACACAGAAGAACTGTACAGAAAAGATCTTCATGACCCAGATAATCATGATGGTGTGATCATTCACCTAGAGCCACACATGCTGGAATGTGAAGTCAAGTGGGCCTTAGGAAGCATCACTATGAACAAAGCTAGTGGAGGTGATGGAATTCCAGTTGAGTTATTTCAAATCTAAAAGGTGGTGCTGTGAAAGTGCTGCACTCAATATGCCAGCAAATTGGGAAAACTCAGCAGTGGCCATAGGACAGGAAAAGGTCAGTTTTCATTCCAATCCCAAAGAAAGGCAATGCCAAAGAATGCTCAAACTACTGCACACTTGCACTCATCTCACACGCTAGTAAAGTAATGTTCAAAATTCTCCAAGCCAGGCTTCAACAGTACATGAACTGTGAACTTCCAGATGTTCAAGCTGGATTTGGAAAAGGCAGAGGAACCAGGGATCAAATTGCCAACATCCACTGGATCATGGAAAAAGCAAGAGAGTTCCAGAAAAACATCTATTTCTGCTTTATTGACTATACCAAAGCCTTTGATAGTGTGGATCACCACAAACTGTGGAAAATTCTGAAAGAGATGGGAATACCAGACCACCTAATCTGCCTTTTGAGAAATCTGTATGTAGGTCAGGAAGCAACAATTAGAACTGGACAGGGAACAACAGACTGATTCTAAATCAGGAAAGGAGTACATCAAGGCTGTATATTGTCACCCTGCTTATTTAACTTATATGCAGAGTACACCAAAGAAATGCTGGGCTGGAGGAACACAAGCTGGAATCAAGATTGCCAGGAGAAATATCAATAACCTCAGATATGCAGATGGCACCACCCTTATGGCAGAAAGTGAAGAGGAGCTAAAAAGTCTCTTGATGAAAGTGAAAGAGGAGAATGAAAAGGTTGGCTTAAAGCTCAACATTCAGAAAACTAAGATCATGGCATCTGGTCCCAACACTTCATGGCAAATAAATGAGGAAACAGTGGAAACACTGTCAGACTTCATTTTGGGGGGCTTCAAAATCACTGCAAATGGTGACTACAACCATGAAATTAAAAGATGTTTGCTCCTTGGGAGAAAAGTTATGTCCAACCTAGACAGCATATTAAAAAGCAGAGACATTACTTTGTCAACAAAGGTCCATCTAGTCAAGGCTATGGTTTCTCCAATAGTCATGTATGGATGTGGGAGTTGGACCATAAAGAAAGCTGAGCACTGAAGAATTGATGCTTTTGAACTGTGGTGTTGGAGAAGGCTCTTGAGAGTCCCTTTAACTGCAAGGAGATCCAACCAGCCCATCCTAAAGGAAATCAATCCTAAATATTCATTTGAAGGACTGATATTGAAGCTGAAACTCCAATACTTTGGCCACCTGATGTGAATAACTGACTCACTGGAAAAGACCTTGATTCTGGGAAAGATTGAAGGCAGGAGGATAAGGGGATGACAGAGGATGAGATGGTTGGTTGGCATCACCAACTCAGTGGACATGAGTTTGAGTAGGCTCCGGGAGTTGGTGATGGACAGGGAGGCCTGGCACGCTGCAGTCCATGGGGTCACAAAGAGTCTTATATTACTGAGTGACTGAACTAAACCGAACTTTTACCACTAGACCATGAGTCCTGGGAGACCATGAATAATCTGTTTGCTCGCTTGTCAGAGTGCCTGGCATGTAGTAGGTTCTCAATAGTATCTACTGAATGAATGACTAAACAACAAAATGGATGATGGACGTAAAGAACTTAGCATAGTGCCCAGGCGTGGTTGTCTTCGATTACAGGTGGTGGCAGCTTACTTAATGTTAGAATAGTGATGCCTGTAAGTTGTATGACTTTAGGCAGGTTGGTTAAATCCCAAGTTGGTTTTCTCGTCTGTGTTATGGATACAGTGTTGTTTTGAGTATTAATAAGATAACATAGGCAAATCACTCAGGATATGGTTTGGCACATAAAAGATAATTAGCAATGGTTATTACTAGAGAGAAACAGTGCAAAATAAATTGAAGAGTCAGGCAAATCCCTAGATTAATGTTGAGATGCTTTAAAAGGCATTGTGCAGCCTTTCTTTGCAGCTTCCGCTGTCTTCTTACGTAGGCAGCCATTCATTCATTAAAATGTGCTGGTTGAACAGATACTATGCTGGGCACCATGCCAGCTGCTAAGAGTAGTAGCAAAAAAATGAGTAATTAACGAGTCTGAGTTTCTTTGGGGGTGATGAAAATATTCTAAAACTGATTATGGTGGTGGTTACACACAGCTCTATGAATATACTAAAATTCATTGAATTGGATACTTGAAGTGGGTAAATGAATTGAATAGCATGTGAATAATATCTCTGTAAAGCTGTTGTTGAAAAGACATGAACAGTAGATCTGTGTCTACCCTTTCCTATTTGGGCAGGTTATGCCACCTCTCTACTTCAAAATGCAGTGCAGGAAAGGTGAAAGATAATGGGTTTAATCCCTGGGTCAGAAAGATCCCCTGGAGGAGGAAATGGCAATCCACTCCAGTATTCTTGCCTGGGAAATCCCATGGGTAGAGGAGCCTGGGGCTATACTCCATGAGGTCACAAAGAGTCAGACATGACTGAGCATGCAGGGTGGAGGTCTGGAAAACAGGAATAATAAGTGAAACTAACTTGGAGAGTTTTGGTGAGAATTAAGAGAAAGAATGTAAAGTGCAAACTTAGAGTTGGGTATGTAACAAGAGAGCTCCGTCAATGTTAGCTAACAGGATACCCATCATCTTTATTAATATGTAAATGCTGAAATAGAAATTACATAAGTAGAGTGGGGAAAATTACCCTAGTAGTATGGGCTCTTAGCTTTACTGCATGGCCTGGAGGTGAGGGGGTGGGGGGTGTGGGGGAGGCTGGGGAGAGGGGGAGGCTGGTGGGGGGAGGGGTGGAGTCAGCGAGAAGGTAAGGGAGGAGCAGATAACATCTAATCTGGGGAAGAATCCATCCACACAAAAAGATGTAAAGGGCAGCCCTGGAAGAGGGAACAGCGTGAGCAAGGGCATGGGGGTAAGAGACCACAAAGTGAAGGTAAGGAACTACTAGCAGTTTTACACAGAGTTCAAGGCCAGCAGCTTGAACTTCACTGTGAAGACAATGGGGAGATCACCAGTGGCAAGTAACGTGGCAAGCCTGTGTACCAGTATAATCACTACACTGGGAGTATGGACTTTTAAGAGATGCTGGACTGAAGTGGTGGCGGAGTTAGGCGACTACTGCAACCATTCAAGTGAGAGATGATAAGTGCTTTAACTTGGACCCTAAGACCACGGTATCAAGGCCAAGGCCCTTTTGATCATAAGGGACAGAGACTCACTCATAAATCCAAGGAAAGGCTATATATACATCAGGCAACCCCACAGAAGCCCTAGAGCAGGAGTCTGGATCTGGGCAGGCATCCCAGAAACCTGGACTTGAACTAGGAAACCAGGAGCCAAGACTGTTATCTTTCAGAATTAACTCTTTCAGCATCTCTGCTCCTCTGTCTTCCCTTTTAAAATTAATACATTTCTTGTGTTATTGATGGTTTCTGCTTTCCCACAACTTCTCATTGTGTGTGCCCCAATAGTAGTCTCCACCCCAGCGCCACCTGAACTTCCATCTTCAGGGACCATGACCAGCTGCCTTCTTCTCTTGTGCCACTTGGTTTCAATTTCTAAGACTAAATCTGAAGGGCTATGCTCATCCTTTTGATTCAAGCCAGGCAAATCACGGTCCAAGGACCTGCCAATAAGTGAGGCTGGTGCACAAGGTAGAGAATCTGGCCATTTCAGATAGCAGAGCTCTGATCACAGATTCTTGCAGTCACCTGAAATATGTCTTATATAGTAGGCCTAGAGGGGAAGGGATACATTTAAAATTTATTAGGCAATAAAATCAGTGTTATTAGGTAATTGTTCGAATGTGGGAGGTGAGCTGGAGTGGAGGCAGGGATGAATGACATCAGGAGTTGGCCTGGGTAACTAGGTGATCTCTCAGCCCCACCTTCCTCTCTGGTGGTGGTGTCCTCAGGATCTCAGGAAGTTTCTCCACTTGACTCAAAATCTCAGCAGAGAACGGATGATTATTCCAGACTGGGAAATGTGAGGCAAGTTTACCACGAGGACACTGGGAAGGGTATAGGGTAACAAGCAGAACAGTGCAATACTCTGTGACTAGAAACAGTGGTGTGCTGTCCGGGGTGGGGGTGGGGGCTCGGGGTCGTTCTCAGAACCCAGAGAGGAGGCCTGCCGGACAAGAGTTGTGGCCTTTAGTGGTTTACACAGCCAGCCTCTGACATAATTCCAATAAGGAAGCTGGGGAAAGAAACACCCTTACCTGACTCTTCTCACTCCCTGGCTCCGCAAGGGTTGACCTAACAGAAAGAGGGCAAGGAAGCCCACTCAGGTATGTTATATAGCCTCCTTGCGGTGGGGAGGAACCAGGGTAAGACATCCAGTCCACTCCTCATCATGAGTCAGGTAGGAACCATTACTTCTTGATAAAAGTCACAAAATCTAAACGGGATTGTTCTGCTTTGCCTTGGATAGGTCAGGAATCCCTCCCTGGACCAATCACTGCAGTAAGAGCAGAGAGCATACTCTGATTGGCTAAGCCAGAAGCTAGGGGTGGAGTCGGCTCTGATTCAACCTCCCAGCTGAGTGGCAGAAAGGCAAATCCCCCAAGAATAATCAGGATGTTGTTAACTGACCGGATAAAAAGAACAGATGTTCACTTACTGCCCGTAACAGAACTCATCGAGGACTTCTGATCAAGGGTGGGAGGTGGAGGTGGGATGCGGAGAGCGGTAGTGTTCCTGTTGGACAGATTAGGGGAAGAGACCAGTGTGCCCTGCTGCATGAGTGAGCCTGCCAGTAAGGGATGGAGCTGCCCCTCTCCATGCCCCAGTTCCCTAGCAGGGGCAAAAGCTAACGTTCTGTGGCTCCAGGGCTCACCAGCAAGTTGTTAAGTAACAGGTTCAGCCTCTCATCAAGAGTGCAGATGTCACCGGTGAAGACCATCAAGTCTTCAAATACTTTTTTGACACGCACACACTGCGACATGTATTTGTTTTTGGCGGTGCTGGGTCTCCTTTGCTGCGTGCGGGCTTTCTCTAGTTGCAGAGTGGGGGCTGCTGTCTCGTTGAGGTGCACAGGCTTCTCGTTGCAGGGGCTTCTCTTGTTGCAGAGCACGGGTTCTAGGTGCATGGGCTTCGGTGGCTGCAGCATGGGGGCTGAGCTGTTCTATGGCGTGTGGGATCTTCCTGCGCCAGGGATCGAACCCATGTCCCCTGCACTGACAGGTGGATTCCTATCTGCTGCGCCACCAGGGAAGTCCAAGACCACCAAGTCTTGTCATCTGAAATCATTCCTTGCAGTTAAAGACCTCTCTGGACCCACTGAAGTTTGCTGGAAGGTGCCACCTAGTGGAACATTCTATGACGTGCCACTTAGACCAAAGGAAACCTTAGAAGAGTTTTAGAGCCAAAAGTCACGAGCACTGGTTTGCTCAAACTTGGTCACAGATTGGAATCACCTAGGAATAACTGAGTCCTACCCTCAGAGGTTCTGACTTAATTGGTCTGGGGTGCATGGTGAGCATCCAGAGTTTACAAACGTCCCCAGATGATTTTATGTACAGCCAAAGTTAAGACCACTGGGTTATAGAATAGCCAATCTTTTATTTTAGAAACACCCACAGACAATGACACTTCTCCAAGAGCCTCAGACTTCTAGGAAGCCCCTTCCCACTGCATCCCACCACATCTCTGTAATTTGTGCAACTTTTTTCTTTTATGCAGAAATGAAAAGCCACTATAGAGGAAGCCCTGATATTTATTATAGTGGCAGTGCTAGGAGGAGGATGGCTTCTTCCGCATCTGATATTCACATCGGACCCTTCTGACTAATACTGTAAGATGTACCCCACAATGACGTAGGATATTTGCTCTTGAGATGTATGGCCTTCTATTCTCTTTCTGATAATTGTATTATGTTATACTTGAGGCGCCTTCTACATCCACTGTCTTGATCCAATAGCATTCCTTTATAGTTGGCAGAATAGGTTTAATTGGCATCTCAGTGTGGAAATGACAAAGTAGGCTCCAAGCGAGAGACAGGCAATTTTCTGTCTGGAGGTCATTTCAAATAGGCTTCCTACAAACTCTTTCTTTTTATTCAAACCAGGAGCTGAAATGCCGCTAAATGCACACACTGGACTGAAGCACTATGTCTGGCTTCCCTTCTCCCATCCTTCCTTGCAAGACTGAATCCCAGAATTTTAGAATTGAAAAACACCTTAACAAGCATCTGGTTCAAGTGCTTTATTTAATGCAATCATATTCTGTATTTATTGAGACTGCTCTAATTCCTGCTACTATGCACACTCCTAGATCCATTCATGATAAACATGATGCTCAGAGGATTTGAGTGACAGTTCTGAAGCTGTAATGAGGGTAAGGGCAAAATCTGGACTGATCCAGGCTTATCAGAGCCATGTGGGGAAATTTCAACTGCAGGACTTGGGTTCTCTTGCTCTATATTTAGAAGTTTGAATTTGTTAAATGACCAGCCTGGTAGAGAGAGCAATTTGGGTTACTGACATCAGTGTTAATAAATTTTCTGAGTGCAGGTTTTAAAGAGGTGAATGTTTGATTGATGAATTGATTCATTTCCCAAATGTTTGTGGAGAACCTATTTGGGGTCAGGTACTGCATTAGGCATTGAGGGTAAGCTGGAGAGCAAAGCAAACACAAGATGCTCCCTGTCCTCATGGGGCTCACAGTCCAGTGGAGGAGACAGATATCACCCTGGTACTGGAAACACTGACTGTTAAGGAAAGGCATTGCTAAGAGGTCACGGAACTGGGGAGCTTAGGCAGGTTTCTCTGAGAGTGTATGATGACCTTGACCATCTCGCAGAAGAGGAGGGGCAAGAAGTCTTCAGATTTGCACGCACCAGAAGTCCAACAATCAGAATTTCCTGTGTTTTTCTTAGAGTCAAGGAGACCTCTCTCTCACCAGTTTGGAAATTACGTTATGGCGTCACGATTATCCTCATTTCACCTATGAGGAAACTGAGGCTCAGAGTAGCTAAGGCACTTGGCCAAGGTCAAACAGTGTTAGAGGTAGACTGGTTATCACACTAACACCTCCTGACTTGCTGATCCATTCCACTTTCACACACCCTTAGCTCAGCCTAGGCCAGACAAACCTGAGGGTAGAATCCTTGACAAATGGGGTCAACCACATTAAGAAAGCCAAGGTGAGGCTGTCGAGAAGGAAAGGTTTTTGTATCCTCATAAGGAAGGCTGATGGCCTGCACCTATCTTGTCATCTCTCTTCCAACTGACCCTTTTTGCTGAAGGATGTCTGGGTATACTAAAAATCTACCTGTTGCTGATGACAAGTGGAAAACTGAAGAGTGAGCAAGACAATAAGCAAATCATAAAAATAAAGGAAAAAAAAAAGAAAAGAAGTTAAGATGGGAAGATAGGAGGAAAGAGGAGACACTAACCACTCATCAGATGTGTGCATTCAACCCTTTCTATGTGCCAGGCATGCAGGATGTGGGGATAGAGCAAGAATGAGCCATTGAAATCTCAGCCCCATGCAGCTGACATTCTATTTGGAGAAGCTCAGTAATAAACAAGTCAACAAGCAAATACATAAAACTATCACTCAGTGGGATATGCACAATGAAGAGAACGCAGCAAAATGTAAAGTAGAAGAGAACCATGTGCAGGTTGATGGTGAGGGAGGGTCTCTGTGAGGAGGGAGGTCTTTAAGCTGAGATCTGAAAGCTGAGAGAGCGCAACGATGGGTGGAAGATCCAGGGAAAGAAAGGCAAAGGCTAGTTCAAAGCCTTTGCGGCTAGCATGAGAATAAAGCTTTCAAGGACCAGAAGGAGGGTGGGTGCGGCTGGTTTGGAGTGAGTGGCAAGGAGCATGATGGATGAGGTGGGAAAGGCTAGGCCTGGAGGTGGAGGTTTTTGCCATGTAGCCAAAATTCTGTTCATTCTTCCTCAGTGTACCTCTGGATGCTGAACTTTTACTTTAACCACAGCTACTAGTCACATTAGACCAGGGTCTGTGGTAAGCCCTTTGTGCAAATTATCTCATTTAGTGCCCGTAATAGCGCAGGAAAATCTGCTTGGTGTTATGTGGCAGCCTGGATAAGGGGGAAGTTTGAGAGAGAATGGATACATGTATGCGCATGGCTGAGTGCCTATGCTGCCCTCCTGAAACTATCTCGGCATTGTTAATTGTTTACACTAAAATATGGAATTAAAAGTTTAAAAAAATTAGGTTTTATTTTAAAAATTTTATTGAAATACAGTTGATTTACAATGTGTTAATTTCTGCTGTAAGCAAAGTGACTCAGTTATACATATATATACTTCTTTTCATATTCTTTCCATTTCAGTTTATCACAAGATACTGAATATATAATAGTCCCCTTTGCTATACAGTAGGATCTCTCTGTTTATCCATCCTATATATACCAGTTTGCATCTGTTAATCCCAAACTCCCAAGCCTTCCTTCTCCCACTCCACCTCCCCCTCAGCAACCATAAGTCTGTTCTCTTTGTCTGTGAGTCTGTTTCTGCTTTGAAAATATGTTCATTTGTGCTGTATTTTAGATTCCACATATAAGTGATATCTTATGGTATCTGTCTCTTATTTCTCTTCGTATGATAATCTCTAGGTCCACCCACATTGCTGCAAATGGCATTATTTTGTTCTTTTTATGGCTGAGTAATATTCCATTGTATACGTGTATCACATCTTCCTTACCCATTCATCTGTCAATGGACATTTAGATTGTTTCCATGTCTTGGCTATTGTAAATAGTGCTGCTATGAACATAGGGGTGCATGTATCTCTTCAAATTATAGTTTTGTCTGGGTATGAAAGCAACATTTCTTGTTCAGTTTCAGTTGATGACTTGATCGGTTTCCCCAGGAAAACAGCCTTAGCTCATGTTCTGGTCAGATGTCTCCAATGGTATTGTCTTGGTGAGTATGATAAGGCCCTGAGAGGATCACTACCCTCACCCCCAGGCCCACCACCCATGCCTGGGACATCTTACATTGTGCTCAAAGAGTCCTGAAATTAGAGCTGGGTTTGTGGGCTAGAGTTTCTAATGAGGGCTGATCCAGCTGATGTGAAGCTTTGATCAAGTCACTCAGATAAGACGTAAGAACCAGCTCAAATCCAATTTTGTGCAGACTCCTTCTGGGAGCTAAAAGGGATGGGGAAGAGAGAGACACTGAAGATTTTCCCATCCATGACCTCAGGTGCTATACTTCACTCAGCTGGTGATTACTTACACCTACTGTGTTGCAGGCCTGAAGGAGCCACAGCTCCGCTCCCTGTGGTTGAGCAGGAGTAAGAGCTGAAATCCAGGCGCCCTGGCTCTGCTAGCTCTGCTATGACCTGGGCAGAGGTGGGCACCCTTTGCGCAAATTCCTCTACTTGGCAGGAGCACTCGTTTTCTGATTCACAAAAAGAGAAGTATGTGCTAATAGAGGCAGGGCATAACATAGAAGGACAAAAACTTACGAAGTTCCTTCTTGCTTGAAGCTTACATTCTAGTGAGGGAAATGAAAAATGATACCTGTTCTAAAGAAAAACCAAGCAAAAGGAGATGATGGAGGCACTTTCTGATATTTTAGATCAGCTAGTAAGGGAAGCGCTCTCTAAAGAACACATGATTTATTCCCTGAGATGGGAGGGAGAAAACCATGTGCGAAGGTTTAGAGGAAAAGAAGCAATGGCCCAGCAATTTTGCAAAGGCCCTGAGACCATTATCAACTTGGTGCATTTGAGGAATACAGTGATAAGACCAGTGTAACTAGAAGGGAAAGAGAGAGGGCAAAACCTAAAAATCAGGCCAAATCACGGAGAGCCTCATGGGATTCTAGCACTGTGCTGGGTGCTGTAGAGGTGTTTAAGTGTTGCAACAGTGTGTTTGCCTCAATGGAAAAAACACAAAAATCTCCTTTTGTTTCCCAAAAGGAAATTCCACTTTTGTCAGAGAGGATGGAAATCCAATTACAGAAACATTGAACATTAGCTGCAGTGTAAAACCCATAGGGCTATTCAGAGCAGTATTGTTCACCATTGCCCACCCTTAGATGAATAGAAAAGCAAAATATGTGTATACATACAATAGGATATTATTCAAACTAAAAAGAAGGGTGAAATTCTGACACATGCTACAGCGTGGCTGAATCTTGAAAACATTATGATAAGTGAAATAAGCCAGACACGAAAGGTTAAATATGCTATGATTCCACTTATATGGAGTACCTAGAACAGGCAAATTCATAAAGACAGAAAGTAGAGTGGTGGGTGGTTACCAGGGGTTGAGGGGAGCAGGGTGAAGGATGGAAATTGGGGAGTTAGTATTCAGTGGATACAGAGTATCATGTTGGGAAGATGAAAATGGATGGAAGTGATGGCTGCAAAACAATGTGAATGTATTTAATGCCACTGAATGGTTAAAATGGTAAATTCTAAATTTTGTATATTTTTACCACAATGAACAAGGGCAGTAAATATTAAAATCACCAGGTAGCTTAAAAAATATATAAATACTATTAAAATATAATCTTCCCTTTAAAAATTTCTTGAAGGATTGTAAACCTTGCCTGTGACAATGCCTGGGTTTGGTACCTTTCTTCTTCTTTGGAAGAAGGGCTGGGGATGGTTTTTCATTATCTGTTTAGTTTTTCTTTTTAATAGTTATTGTGTTATTCAAGATTCCTCTTCTTGATTTGTCTTTGCTAATGTATGTTTCCTGAGAAAAATATTGTCATCTAAGTTTTCATATTTATTTGGCATAAATGTAATTTGTAACATTTTCTTACTATTTTACAATTACAATTGTGATCATTTTCATTTGGAAAAAATAAAAGTCACAGGGCTAGGATCTAGGGAAGGAAGAGTGGGTATTCCAGACAGAGGCAACAGCAAGTGCAAAAGCCTAGTGGCAGGAATGTGCCTGAGGCACTCTGAGGAACAGCAAGAAGCTCCATGGGCTGGGGCACAAGGAAGAGTAGAGGGTGGGGGCTGTTCATATGGCCTTGTAGGACGTTATAGCTCCTTCCAGAAATCCAGTGGAAGATGGGAAGCCATTAGAAGGATCTGAGCAGAGTATTGATCTATCTACCTGATCTTTATTAAATCAGGATCATTCTGGCTGCAGCTTTCTTTAATCTGAATCTCACTTGCAAACAATAAGAAAAGCACTTACCTCACAGAGTAACTGTGAGCAGTAAAGGCGGTAATGTTTGCTGAGGGTTTAACATGGTGACTGGAATAGAGTAAGCATTTCAGCATAAGGTAAGCAGTACTGTGACAAGACCAAAGACAGCAGCCCCCTGAGAAGTTTTGGAGGACTTCGTGGAGGAGGTGGCTGTTCAACTAAACACAGGAGGGACAAGGTTTCCACCGACATAGATGGAGAAGAGGAGCAGGCTTTCTGGGTGGAAGGAACTGTGTGGGCCACAACACATGAAGGAAAGTAGCCAGCAGCTGGCAGGGCAGGACAGACAGGAGAGAATGTTTGATGAGCTCTAGCAGATCAGAGCGGAGAAGGCAATGGCACCCCACTCCAGTACTCTTGCCTGGAAAATCCCATGGATGGAGGAGCCTGGTAGGCTGCAGTTCACGGGGTTGCTAAGAGTCGGACACGACTGAGCGACTTCACTTTCACTTTTCACTTTCATGCATTGAAGAAGGAAATGGCAACCCACTCCAGTGTTCTTGCCTGGAGAATCCCTGGGACGGGAGCCTGGTGGGCTGCCGTGCATGAGGTCGCACAGAGTCGGACACGACTGAAGCGATTTAGCAGCAGCAGCAAGTCAGAGAGGCATGTGGCTCTACAGCCTAGGTGACGGGAGTTTTGAAGGTTTCCTAGCAAGTGTCAAGATCTGAGCTATGATTGCAGAAAACTGAATCCCCATCGCCCAGCCTGGAGCTGGAAGAACCGAGAGGCAGTCGTCAGGACGCCGGTCCAAGGCCGGGGCGGGGGAAGGGGCATTGCTAGCAACTAACTAGGCACAAGGGTCTGCGACTGGGCTGGCGACCCGGAGGATCAACAGAACGCGTGTACCGGGGTGGGGGGGGGCGGGGGGGTGTTAAAAAGGAAGGCAACCAAGAGGGCGCGTCGTCCCTGGGCAGCAGAGAGGAAGCAATTTATTAAACGAAGAGCACTGCAGGAGCCACAGGCATCACCGTCGGAGTCCCTCTCCTCGGCCGGCCGGCTGCAGCGCCGAGGCGGCCCGACTTCCTCAGAGTACTTACCACAGCTATAGGCACATTCGCTCATCTAATGAAGTTACGTGTTTAATGTTTTAGCCCCCAGAAGTCAAGGCTACAGAATCTGTTTTCATTTCATCCCCGTGCCTGGCACAGTTTGCCGAGGAGCTGAACAAGGAACCCACAAGAGGTTTGGAGGAAGGGCTCACTCGGTGAGCTGACAGCCCAGAGTGCGACTGGAGGGCATTCCAAGTCAAAGGAGGCTGATTTCGCGTGAGGAGAGGTCCTGCAGAGACGCTGCGGTCACACTTCCCCGCCGGTGTGCAGGGACCAGAGACAGGTGGCGGGGTGGGTGAGGCTGCACTCCCCAGTCTACAGATGGCGTTCACACCTACCACCGGGAACTCGGGGGGAAGAAAACCAGGGTGCACAGAACCGTGCGCGTGCAGAGCAGCGGCGGCCCCATTTCCCGCCTGGGAATACCGAGGCCGGGGGGCAAAGGAGGTCCGCAGGTCCTCCGGGCCGAGCCTCGGGGTGGGACGCCACAGCTCGACTCCCAGAAGTGGAGTGTCCGGACTCCAGTACTATTTGCATATCCCCCGGGGAGCCCGAAAACTCTCGGCTGGAGTCCGGAGCTGAGGTGGCCGGGCGGGACTTTGGGGGTCCCCAGGAGCGCGTCCCACAGCGCGCACCAGTTAGCGCCCAACTCGCCAACTCCGGGACTTTTGCAAAGCTCCTGCGGGCGGGGGAGCCGCCGAGGAGCGGGCCGCACCATCGCGGTCCGAGAGGGGGGGAGCGGGCCACCTGGGCCTGTCGCACCCGGGCGGAACGGAAAGAGCAGCGAGAAGCCGCGGCCCAGGGCTCACGACTTTCGGCAGCAGACACTGAAGAGGCCGAGACGGGACACGCGGCTCGGCGAGGCTCGCGGGCGGCGGTGACGGCGGAGCACCCCCACCCCCCGGCGGTGACGCGGTGGCGGAGCCCGGCTCCCCGGCCGGCGAGCGGCGGAAGTGCCGCGGAGTTGGAGCGGGGCCGGCGCCGCGGTCGCTTCTCTTCGTAGAGCTGCTGCCGCCGCCGGGCGGACGGGCGGACGCGCGGAGCTGGGGGCGGCGCGGCGGGGCCGGCGGGGCGCGGCGGGGCTGACCGGCCCCGATGAGGCGGAAGGAGAAGCGGCTTCTGCAGGGGGTGGCGCTGGTCCTGGCGGCCCTGGTCCTTCTGCCCAACGTGGGGCTCTGGGCGCTGTACCGCGAGCGGCAGCCCGACGGCACCCCCGGGGGATCCGGAGCAGCGGCGGCCGCGGCCGCTGGACAGGTGAGTCCCCAGTTGCCATGGAGTTGGGAACACGCTCTCCTCTATTTCCCTTCCAGCCTTCGGTTGGTTCCTTCCTTCGCTGTCCGCTGTCTCCTCAGAGTCAGCGCCAGAGACTCCTCTGTTCTTCCCATTGTTTTAGATGGGAAAATTGAGGCTCAGAGAAGGGCAGGGATTGTCCCCGCTATTCAGAAACCGAACCAGAACTACAAACCAGGACTCCTGATGCCCACAGGTCACCATCCTCTTTTCTGTTCCATTTCTCACCTCTTCCAGGATCTCTCCCTTTTGGAAGATCCTGTCTGCATCCCCGTATCCCAGATCTTTTCTGCCCCCCGCCCCCCACCTGCTGATCCAAGTGTTTCCTACTCCGGTCAGCCCCTTTCTTGTTTACTCATGTGCCCAAAGAGACCTCTGGACCTCCTTCCTCTCCACAGTATTCACCCTCCCAGCCTCCTTTCTTTCCCAGATCCTGTGGATTCCTTGGAAGATGCAAAGATCATGCTCTCCTTGGAGCTTCAGGCCCTGGAGGATGGGGGTGTTTGAGCTCCTGCTCTTTGAGGGACCTGCTGCCTTTGACTTTCTGGGCGTCCAGAAGTGGGAGCTGTGGTGGGAGGACCCCCCAACACACACCAAATTCCTCAGAAGCTATTTGTGCCCAGGGCCCTGAGCATGGAACATCAGATGCTTTCCCTGTCCCTTCTCAAAGTACTACCTGTGACCCCTTCTGAACTTGTCCAGGCTGATAGGTGTGGTGTTTTTTGTAGCCAAGACTGGGATTTTAATTATTTTTGCCTCCTCTGAACTCAGTTATGTACGTGTGTGTGTGTGTGTGTGTGAGAGAGAGAAGAGAGAGAGAGAGGAGTACATATAGACTGATAGCAAAAACTCTATCACATTACTCCTACTCTCCCAGCTCCTGGCTCAGTAGATGCCAGTCAGAATATATATGCGTGAACTGTTTCCCACAGTGGGACATTGCAGTTTTTCTTGTGGGATTTGTTTTGTCCCATGGCAAGTAGATAATTTTGCATCAGGGTTGAACTTGACTGATGGTTGGCAGACAGGGGAAGAGACTAACTTTGGATGGTTTGCCCTTATCCTCCCAGGTTCAGGCTGCTGTCTTATGTACAGAGGGCTCTTTATGATAGGGCTGACCAATTTGAGGGCAGCCTATCATTTTGGTAATTGTTGCAAACCATCCTGGAGGACCTGGTTACTCCTTCTGGGAGATCTTCCTGTTTGGAAGCCAAAGTCCCAACTCCCTTCCTAAACCCCCAGTTCAAACCCTGACAACTGACTTAGACCCCTCTCTCTTGCCCATCTCCCTACCTGGGCTCCCCTTTCTCCATCTGTGAAATGTGGTCTCTGGTCCAGTGATACCATAAGTGAGTCAGAGTGGAGGACAACAACCACTTCTGTTTTCCTTTCCTGAGGCAGGAGCCCTCTGTAGCATCCCTAGCTGTGAGGGCTCCATCCTGGACACAGCCCCAGATCAAGGGGGCATTGTCCTGCCCAAGTGCAAACTCTCCTTTGGAGTAGCTGTAACCAGTTCTAAAATAGCTTCTGACATTCTGCCTCTGCCTGGAGAAAGCCCTCGTATTTCATCTGCTGTGGATGCCAGAGACGTCCTGATTTTCATTTTCTATAGACCCAGATGTGTAGAGAGAAGGTCAAGGTTAACTGCTGGTTTGGCCTGAGCTTTCAAAGTAAATTACTCTCTTGCACAAGAGGGGATTGATGGAGTAAGGCAGCCTTTGGGGCAGAGAGAGGGGAGCAACAGCTGGGCGCTGCTTGGAGCCCGTAACTGAAATGGACAGAAAGGCTTATCTAGGAAGGTCTAGTTCTTGTTCGTTTCTTTTGCTTTAGAATATCATGAAGCGGGAGAGGAGCCAGAAGTGGAAAAGGGGTTTGGTGGTGATGGTACGTGATTATCTTTGCTTTAGAGGAAATACTGTGTCTCCTGGGAGCAGCAGAATGGAGCTGTTTCCAGAATGACCAGCTCTTCTAGGTGCTATAGGATTCGGCATTCGTCTGCTGCCTTTCAGGAACATTCTGCCAAGTTTCCACACAGCCCCTTTGTGTTTCACTCTCCTGCAGATGCACAGTCCTCGGCTTGGCCCCCAGTCCCTTTAAATGTCAGCTGGCCTGGAGAGAGGAGGCTGACTTCTCAGAGCACTGAGGTTCCATCTCACATCCCAGAAGGCTGGAATGTGCATAGACCACGTCAGGCTGCTATCTGAGGAATCTGGCATCTGGAGCACACACAGTTCTTTTGACAGAGCTGACCAGTTCTGAGCTCAGCTTGTCACTCTTATAATTGCTGAGAATCATCCCAGAGCACCTCACTGATCTTTCAGGTAGAAATAACTACAGAGGCTGTGGAGGGAAGTTGGACAACGGACTTTACCCGAATGAAAACTGTATTCCTTGTGGGTTTGGGGGAAATTTCTCTGATAGTAACATACACACTGTTTTAGTCATTTAACTCTTTGATTTCTCCACTGGATTAAAGAATACAGGATTTTGAACTCAGAGGGTTTATCATCTGCTAGAATGTAAGTCTACGTAACTCATACTTGCTTATGCTGGGTGTACCACTGGAGCCGGGTAGGGCAGTGAATTTGTAAAGGACACAAAATGCTTCAAGGATTTGAGCATTCCTTTGGTCAGACAGCTGGCTTCTTGGAAAGTTGCAAAACCAAGCAAGAAAAGTCAGTCTTGAAGCCATCTTCATTTTAATTTTGGGGGTGCCTCTCCTTCCTAGTCCCAATCTGTTTAACATCTTGGTTTAATTCTCTGGTCTGTTTCACATTCCAGGCTTGGGAGCTGGCTATTAAAAACCTGTGTTAAAGAAATATGATGCAGTCCCTCCCCATTTCTGAGCCTTAATCTCTTATGAAAATGACTTCATTGGATAATAGCTTGCAGTAGAAGTTGGGATAATGGAATACCAATGGGATAAGAAGGTGGGATAATGGAATACCAAAGACTTTAATTTTCAGATATCAAGAGTTTTTCCTTATTGTGTCAGAGCTGAACTTTATTCTTAGAACATCCAGAAATCAAAACTTCCCTCCTTCCCCTGCCTCCTTTTTTTGGCTTCCTGGTGGCAGAGCCTTACCCATCAGGAAGTGAAGGACCCTAGAAAGGTCACCAGGGAGTGATTTATTTCCCACAGAAGGGCTGGGATCCTTTAGATTGCTAATCCCTTCTCAGTCTGCTTGCCCAGCTGAAATCTGATGCTGCTGGGGAAGGGTTGTTGATTTACCTGAGCAAATCTGACTTCCTGCATTCCTTTATCATCCTAGGCTTGCAGGTTCCCAAGGAGCCCAGCGGAGGAAGGTCTGGGAACAGAGGTCTGGGTTTTACTTCACTTTCTTGCCCTAAACTCACTATGTGATCTCAGGAAAGTGGTTTAACCTCTCTGGGCCTTAGATTCTCCATCTGTGAAGTGAGGGTTTAGTTTCAGAAGGGGAAAGGTCAGTGTGTGCCAGAAGAGCATTTCCCCTTCCCTGGCTAGGGCAGACATTGCTAATCAGTCTCTTTTCCTCAAAGCCCAGACTTCGCCTCAACTGTTTCTAAATGCTGCAACTTAAGTGGAGTTAATGGCATGCTGAATCTCATCTGCAATGGAAGGGATAGATACTTTGTTAGGTCTTTCCCAACTCCAGCATCCTGGCGTTCTGTGAGTTTGTTTGGAAGCTTGTATTGGAAAGACCTGGTTAGTAGAAGTGTGTTTAAATAGGCCACTGTATCTAACTTGTGATGAGGTCACTGCTTTAGGGACATGTTCATACTCTAATGCCTTCTCTCAGACTGTGTTCAGCCTTTAATCTGTTGGCTCCAGTGACATGATAACAAATAATGAAATCAGGAATGAAAAAGCAGAGGCCCATTTAAAGGATAACCATCTTGCTTGCTAATTGTACCTTGTCCATGGTCAGCTCTTACACAGAGATGGCAGCAGGATCTCATCACTGAAAAAATGCCCTGAGGCAAACTTGGCAGCCAGAAGTATGTCCCATGGCAGCTGAATGCTCATGAGGGTGTTTGCAGTGGGCTCTGAACTTTGCATATATCTGACTGTATGCCATATATGGGGCTTCCCAGGTGGCGCAGTGGTACAGACTCTGCCTGCCAATGCGGGAGACACAGAAGACTCGGATTTGATTCCTGGGTCAGGAAGATCCCCTGGAGGAGGAAATGGCAACCCACTCCAGTATCCTTGCCTGGAAAATTCCACAGATGGAAGAGCCTGGCAGGCTACAGTCCATGGAGTTGCAATGAGTCGAACATCACTGAGCACACACACACACACAGGCCATATACATGTCAGAGTCAGCAAGGGAAAAGCTGACGCCCCCAGGAGTCCTTCCTGCTTCACAGAGAACCTCTGTCCTCATGCCCAGGGAAGGAGGTAGCCTATACATCCCTGAGTTCCTGTGGCTAAGGAGTGCTTCATGACCTCCCCTCCCAGAAATGTCTTAGAGTAGAAACCACATCCTCTACTCGCACATAGCTAAAGCCTTGGCACTTGAAAAATAGTCAGAACGTGTTTGCTAAATGATCTATGCATGTCAGAGCAGGAAGGGTGCTACAGAAGTTACCTAGTCCAAGCCCCGCCTATTGTAGGTATGGAAACTGAGGCCTGGGAGAGGGGCTGTCAGTTGCGAGAGGGAGGGATGCAGACAGCCCAGTTCTTCGAGTTCTTTTGTAGTTCACCACGCTTATTTTTCCCCTTGACAAGGAAAAATTATTTTCTTAATACTTGATCCTTCTCTACGATTATATCCCTCTTGAGCCAAGATTATCAGTCTCAGTTTTGGAGGCCAGTACTTATTGAGACCAATTATCTGCTGGAACTTATTGGGTTGTAAGTGTTTGTTTGGCTTTTTTTTTTTTTTTGGAAATCTACTTTTGTAAATTTTCTTCCCAAATTTTTACAGTTTTAAAGTAAGTGAAATATATTAAATTTGAGGGTGGCAGTGGGGTCCAGCAGGGCAATAGAGGAGTTAAAAGGATGCGTAGCATGTGGCACCATTAGTGCTCCCGTGGCAGACAGAGCCAGTCTTGTTTAAGAGCCATGCCAGGCTCTGTCAGTTGAAGGTAACAGAATGAATTAAGTCATGTGGGCTGAACCAAGTAAGGACCTATACTGCTTGTGTGCAACTCTGCAACCCTGTGGACTGTAGTCCTCCAGGCTCCTCCGTCCATGGGATTCTGCAGGCAGGAATACTGGAGTCTGTTGCCATTTCCTCCTCCAGGGGATCTTCCCAACCCAGGGATGGAACCCACGTCTCCAGTGTCTCCTGCACTGGCAGGCGTGTGGGTTCTTTACCACTGGCGCCACTTAATGGGACATATTAATTCCTGTCTTTGCAGTGGACTTCAGGTGTGGTGTGATCTAGAGGTTCACATTCTAGACTGAGCCCCTAAGGTAGCAAAGAAATGGTTGTAGCTCTATCTGACCTCATGTCCACACCTAGATCCTAGAAGAGAGTCTGTCTCTTCTGGTATCTTCTTTATAAGAGAGTAGAAACTTGTTTCCTGTACACTCTAGCAAGACTCCTTAGGTGTTATTGGCTCAATTTGGATGTAACCATGCATACTTGTCAGGAGGAAGGGCTCTGTTGAAGGACCTAACCTACTCTGGAGCTAGGGGTGGGGTCAGGCCACTCCAGTCACAGGAGGAGCAGTTTCTGGGGACAAGAATCTGGATGTTCTTGTGGGGAGGAGGGGAATTAAAATCTAGGGATAAAGCCAACAATTGTCAACTCCAGAATCCTGCTGACACAGTGTCCCAGGCAGTCACTACTGGGCATCAGATTTGGGCAGAACCTCGAGGCAGAGCCTCTTTGCCCTCTTGGACTCAGTTCTGGCTACTGAACCTGCAGTCTGGAGGTCCCTGTTCTCATCCCAGCCCTGCCACCCCGGCTGAGACATTCCCTCTTCGGGTCTCAGTGTCCTCCTGGGAAAAGCTCCGGCGCAAATGCTTCCAGCATAATGTAAGTAGAGGGTTAAGACGAGGAGCAGTTAAAAGCTGCCTTTATTTAATCTTATGAGTTCTGCAGCCGCCTGCCTTTCCCCTCACAGAGCTGTCCTTCTCCCTCATTCCCCCTCCCCCCATTAAAAGGCAGTTCATTGAAAATTTCTCTCAAGCTGTAAAAGAACTTCTGTCTCTTCAGCTTCCACTTTTTTTTTTCTGCCTGGCCCTTCTTAGCTGGAGGAGGCGGAGTGTTCATACTTTGAAAGCTAGAGGAAGCTAAACAATTCCGCTTGCTGTGATGGGTGGGTGTGTATTTATGACTGTGTAGCTTTCTCTCCATGTGTCTGTCTCCTCTCTTATCTTTGGATGGTTCCTGTTTGCTGCCCTCTGCTGAGTATAGATAGTAGAGAGAAGGGGAAAAGCAGGCCCATTTTTTTCCTTCCCTTGGGTTCTGAGAGAATTCTGAGCTTCAGATGCTAAATTGTCTTCAGATTTCTCAGATGGTAGAAACCAGAGTATGAAATGACACTGACAACATGGTGATGATGTGGATGATAAAGAAGATAATAATGTTAATGATAATGATTAACAGCAGCTACTGTTTGTTTAGCACTTATTCTGCTAGATGTTAGACTAATAAACTCTTTACCTGTACATCTTGTTAAGTACTCACAATTATAAACAGGTGGGAACCAGTGAAGGCACGGAGGCTCACAGAGGTGCAGATATTTGTCCAAGTATGCACAGCCTGTGGTTGTTGAACTGGTACTTGAGCCCATGAGTCTCTAACCCAGAGCTGAGGCCAATCAAACGCCCTGCTTTCCATGCCACCCCTCCACCCTGAGATCTGTGCAGAGGGGAGAGACCATGGCTCTCAGACTGAACTTCCTTGGTGGTGGAGGATGAGCCCACAAGGTCACTTGGTGACCTTGGAGAGGAGCCTTCACCCTACCCTGCTGAAGCCCCACTGGCAAAGTGACTTCCGAGTCCCCCTAGATTGAGATTCTGTGGGGCAGTGGGTAGGGCTCTAGTTTTGGAGCTGCACTTCCTGATTCAGATCCCTACCCTTGGGCAAATCACTGGACCTCCATGCCAGGGATTCTTGGCCTGTACAATGGGCATCATGTTAACTGTATAGGGGTGGGCATTCTGAGGGTTGGATGCATCACCGCAGGTGGAGCCCTGAGCACCAGGCCTGGTACAGAAAGCACTCAGTCAACGTGGTGCTGCTGCTACTTGTGGGCAGTGCCTGGTTCAGAGCAGGGGTCCATTCTTCGTGGCCTCCCTGTGGCAGAAGTAGGGAGGGATGCTTACATTATCATTGTGCGGAAGGTGGATAGGTGGTCGGCCTCATGGCACAGACTTCACCAGTGGAGCAGGGCCAGATGTGTCTCTAATTATTATTTAGGCGTGGGAGGAGGTCGTGCATGCACAGGCTGCTCTGTGTACCCCACTGCCTGACTCTTTGGAATCTGAAGTAATCATTGGCTGTGCCCACCTACTTCCTCATTTGGGAGAGAATACAGATCCTCTGCATCCACCTAGGTAATATTAGCCACTTCTAGGAAGCATTCTTTGGTTACTCCAGCTGCCAGGAGTCGCTCACCCTGCCTTAGTTCCTCTGAGCCTTGGCATTCTTTGCGCACTTAGACCAGAGGCCCTTCAAGGAAGGCATGGTCTTGTCTATCTGCTTCTCCCTCCCTGCCCCTATCCATGTGTTCCATGAGCCTCTGGACCTCCATGTACCTGCTCCCTTGCCTGTGACACCCTTCTTCCCTGCCGCCTGGCCCCTAAACCCGCCTCACGCCTGCTGGGACAACTTTAGGAAGCAAGTCTCTCCTCTGAGCAAGTGTACCATGCAGCGCAGTCAGTGTTTTTGATCTGTCCAAACCATCTGCTTCTGAAAGCAGGAGCGAACCTCCATTCTAGTCACCCTCTCTTGATTGCCCTAAGTATTTGCTGAGGGACTGAGGAGCAGGCAGGTGAGTGAGTGATGTGTGCATGCTAGGTGACTGCTCGCCAGGTCCAGGAAGCCTGGCCTCGGAGAACGGGTCTTCTGGAATTGCAGGGCGTTTCAGCATCCCCTAGGAGCCTGTTAACAGCGGAGGCTCCAGGGCCCATGCCCAAGGAGCCTGCTTGAGCCTGTCTGGGGTGGGCCAAGGAGCCTGTATTCACTAGGTCCTGCTGAGATACAGCAGGGAAATCTCTCCACCCACATCCCCAGCTTGTCAGCACCCCCAGAAGGCGGACCTTGCCTTCCTTCCCAGGTGCTCACTCCTCTCCTCCCAGGAACGCTTTGAACAGCTATTCCTGGGGAGTACATTTATCTGCACTTTCTCTGAGTTGCCAGCCAGTTCTCCCTGAGGGACTTGGGTGTCTGTTAATAGAGGCACAGTGTCAAATGCAGACAGCTCAGAGTCCGGGATTGGCATCCGGGATGAGCCATGCACTTTGTGAATCACTTTGCAGTGAGGGGCAAGGACTCTCTGGGGGCACTAATGCTCCACTTTCCATTAGTGCCTGTGATCTGCTGCCCTTCCAGGATGGGTGCTCTGCCATCCTGCTGTGGGGATGGGGTGCCCCCACAAAGGGGGCAGGTACTAAACTCAGGCCCTTCTGGGGAAGAGTCGCATCATGGAGACCCTCAGGGCCTCTCCCTTGATCTGGAGAGAGCATGTAATTGTGAACCAGCCCCCTGATTCCCAGGCCCAGCTCTCCTTGCTCCTAAAATGAGCACAACCAGCACTGCTTCCTCATGTCATGGTTATGATTAAATTACCTTAAAGATGAGAATATGAGCAGAGAGGTTCCGTGACACATCCGGGGCCGCAGAGCTGGAAAGTGATGGAAACAGGATTCCAGACCAGGTGTCTCCCCAGAGCAGAGCAGAGCGCACAGCCCGAGGCTTCTTCCTGCTGCCTCGCCACCCAGTGGACCTCTGATCCTGGGTGACTCCATCCTCTTCTCCAGACAGGAGGAGACCACAGAGGCAGGTTATCGTGAGAGCCCCACGAGCCTGGTTCTTGGGTCTTGTGTTGGCTCTGGAATGCTCTTCTGTGAGCTGGATGCCTCCACGCAGGGTTGCAGCAGGTCCCACAGCCACCTGGGAGCCTCACTCCTGGGCAGCTTCCCCAAAAGCCTAGTTAACCAGGGTTGTGTGTTTGGGCTGGTCCACCTCCTGGAGGAGGAGAGGCCAGGGCCGTGGAGCAGAGGGGCCTGGCGGGGCTTTGGAGGAAGGGGTTTTTTAAAGGGAACAGGTTGGAAACATCTGGTGGCAGAGTGTATGTGAAAATTACTTCCTGCTGCTGAAGCACATTGTATGCGTTCAACTGAAAACTGTAATTTCTGCATGTCTCCTCCTGAGTATTGATCAGTCCGCTGCTGACAGTTAAAATGTGTATGTGTATGCACGTCTATTTGTGAAATAACCAGTTTCTAAATTTGGCACCTAACTTTGGTGAAAAGTTAGTGACTCTGTTTTTGGGACACCAGGGGCTGTAGTTTGAATTCCTAGTTATTTTATTGGTAATAAACCTTAATGGCTGTCTCCTTCAGAGAACTTTTTACTTCTTACTTTAGAATATAAAGTAATTATAAACTTCTTATTACTTTATTTCATCTTTGTATTATATTACTTAAATAAAAAAGAAACACCTTACGTGGTGTTTTATTGGAGATTGCAAACTGGTGGCCTGTGGGCCACACGTAGCCTAAAGGTGTGTTTTGTGTGGTTAACCCAATGCTGGCCCATATATGGCTGTGTGTCTCTATTTTTAAATGTTAGTAAGTTGTCAGTACCTAAAACATTGAAATACTTCACATTTTAAAAAATCTTCTTTTCGTGCTCTTAGGAAAGAACGGAAGAGTCTAGCATCACAAAAAGTGGCTGCATCTGGGTAGCAGCTGCCGCTCTAGACAGGCTCCAGCTCTTGAGTTGACTGCCGCCCCCGCCACACTTTGTGATCTCAAACCTGGCTTCTTCACCTTTTCATGTAACTGCACTGGCCTCTGGGGGCATTTGAGTTTGGGAGCCCTGCTTTATAAAACTTGTGTTCAGTTTGTTTTCTGTCTCATGGTAGAGGCAGGATGGAGTTTATGGTACCCACTTGACAGATGAGACAGCTGCAGTTCAAAGAGCATAAGTGAGCAAGTAAGCTGAGGTTGGTCCTTCTGAGTGTAAACCTAATGCCCTTTCCAGGGGAGTGAAAATGTGGTTACTTGGAAATGTAAAATATAAGCCTTAGGCTCTTGAACAGACTCAGTTAAGCTTCTACCCGAATGACTCCCGCTCTGTGTGAGCCTATGAACCGCTTGCCTTGCCTCTGTCTCTCTAGCGGTTCTGAATTTGAGGTCCACCTGTCTAACGTAGTTCGTTCCAGCTGTGTCAGGGGCTGCCACTGTTTCATTAGAACTAATGTGAACACAGAGTCTACTGTGTTCTCTGCCTGTGTTTCTTGGCATGTTAGGGAACCCCAGTATGTACATTCCTGTTATAGGGGGTGTGTTAGGAGTTTGTGAAATGAGAGGAAAGACGCCTTTCCCAGCAGAAACAGCCTTTGGGATGGGGGCCCTCAAAGGCATCCAGGGGCATTTCTGGAAAAGAGAGCCTATGTGAGGGCAGTTCACTGAATGCAGCCACCTGGGTCTCTGATTAAAGAGGCCTGTACCCCGGAGGAGTGGCTGCAGCTCCGTCCAATCTGTCCCTGCCCTGGCCCCTTTCAGGAACCTCCCTTAGTGGTTCTAGGTGGCTGCTGGTGGGGCGGTGGAGGGTGGAGGTTGGGGCCAGTCTGTGTGGTGGCCAGTCCTGGGCCGAGAGTTCCCTCTCTTTCTGCCCTGGCTCCACAGCGGTACTGGTAACCCCCATTAATCATTAGTCTCCCTGCCTGCTGTGCCCTGTGCCAGTCTTATCTCTCCACTGTACTGAGTGCTCTTCTTGTTGTTCAGTCAGGTGGATCTTTACCACTGTGCCACCTGGGAAGCTGCTAAGTGCTCTTACTGTGGCCATTTTGCAGATGGCAAAACAGGGGCTCAGGAAGCATAAGTAACCTCTCAGGTATGCAGAGGAAACACATGGTGGGACCCAGACTCAGACTTCTGACTCTCAAACCTTGCTTAACTGCCTCTTAACTACCCCGTTTTATTGACGCCCGTGGCAAGTCATTTGACCTCTCTTGCCCCCATTTCCTTACCTGTAAAGTGGGGATAATAGCTTCCTGGCACGTGAGCCAAGGACAGGTACAAGAGCCTTGTCAGCTTTCATACCTGGAACTCTTCCTGTGCCCTTCCCTTTGGGCCATTGCCAGATCTTGCCATCTGCTGGGTTAGCTTTCCTGCTGGGAAGGCCAGAGTCAGCCCCACACATCTGGGGTGCACCTCCGCTGACCTCCCTGTCCCCAGCCTGGATTCTGGCTGGGCCACTGCTCTTCCCCTCCCCTGGCAGTGGGAGAGGCGGTGGAGCCCTGCCAGGAAATAGGGCACATTAAGAAGGCTGGCAGGTGCCAAGAGATATTAAAGGGACATTTGATTGTTTTCACCCTAACTGTCAGGCTTTTGCTCTCTCTCTCTTTTCTTTGTAGCAGATAAGGGGACCGCAAACCTGGGTGTGGATTTCTTCCCTTTTGTGGTTGATGGGGGCTCTCTTTGACTTTGGGTGTGATACACCTCTTTAAGCCCCTCTGATTCTCAGCCCTCTCTTCTCTCTGTGTGTCTCTCTTCCTCTTCCCCTGCCCCCTCCCCAGCTGACCCCCTCTGCTTGTGTGGCTCTCTGAGCAAATACGATGAGATGAGACTGCAGAAGCCATCTGCCTATGACTGTGGAATCCATGATCCTAAGGGGGTCTGTTTTCATCTTGGTCCATCTCCCTCAACTGCATCCCTGCCAAATGGTCAGCCATCATTGGCTTGAACACCCCCAGTGATGGGAGCTCACTTCCTTTAGCTGAGCAGAGTCCTAGGTAATCTATTGCTGCTCAGGGTGGCCTCAGAGAATTTCTCGAGTGTCCACTACCGATCTTCGCAGGCGTCTCTCAAATCTTTCCTTTCCCAGAAAGTCTTCTCTGACCTTCCTGTTAGAATTAATCTCTGTCTCTTGGAAATGCGTATAGAATTTAATTTATACAACTTTAGCAGCACGGATGTTGTCGTGCTGTTTTGCCGTTTCCCTAGGCAGAGGGAAGTTATACTGAAGGAGCTTTCCCAGCAGGACAGCTGAGAGGGCTTCCACTGGAAAGAACAGGTCCCAGAGATCTGCCATGTGGGCCTAGGCCTCCTCCTGTCTCTAGAAGTTCCACCCCCAAATGTGGCCAGTGCATTTTATGTATTCTTGCAGTCCAGAGAATATTTTAGGCTTTACAGGCCATACAGTCTCTGCCGCGTCTCCCCTGCCCTGTCATTTTAGTGTGAAAGCAGCTGAAGACAATATGTAAAGGAATGGACATACCAATAAAACTTTATTTGCAAAACCAGACAGCAGACTGGTTGGCAGGCCCTGGTTTGTTGACCCCTGTTCTGTTCTCTTTGTAGTGGAGGAAATGCCTTCAATTGCTGTGTGACCTTGGGCAGATCTTTTTCCAAGGACCCCCATCTCCCATTAAATGGATGAATGGACTCCTATGGGTTGAATCGTGTCCCCCACAAAAGACATGTTGGAACTCCAACCCCCAGACCCTCAGTATGTGACCTGCTTGGAAATAGGGTCACAGCAGATGTATTTGATTAAGATGAGGACATGCTGGAGCAGCATGGTCTAGTGTGACTATCTTGTGCAACTGACTGGTGTCCTGCTGTGAGGAGAGACACAGAGAGGGAAGACGGCTGTGTGGAGTTGGGGGCAGAGATGGGAGCTGTGCTGCCCTAAACCAAGGAGGCCTGGAGCTGCCAGCAGCGGATGAGGCAGAGGCGCACCCACCCCTGGAGGCTTTGGAGGGAGTGTGGCCTTGCCAACACCTTGCTTTTGAGTTTGTAGCCTCATACTGACTGTCTGAGACAGTCAGTTTCTTTTTTAAGCCACATAGTTTGAGGGAATTCTTTATGGCAGCCCTGGGAGGACCATTTTCTCATCGGATTGTTTTATATGTGCCATGAATGTGTTTGTGTGAGGATGGACAAAACACTGTTAGCAAAGGCAGAGATGACTGTCCTAATCTATTCCAGCTATTTCAACTCCTCTTTAGTTTATGAGGAAAACCCTTACTTCCTATGGAGGATTAGCTTATTACCCTGTACATATGTATTCTTTAGCTAAAGCCATTCTCCTTGTCAAGAGATCAGCCTTTTTTTTAAGGGGAAAAAAACCCCACTTAGCCATTAGCCTTGAATACCAATGAGTAAACATGTGTTACATTCTGCCTTTTACTTAACCGTATTGTCTTTCTCTTTTTTTGAGTTCCAACTACCCTGGTTTCAACAATTTATTTCTGTTTCTGGGCCCCCACTCTGTTGATTTGGGGGTGGGGGGCAGTATTACTATGTGATAGGTACAGAAAACAGCCCCTGCCTGCAGAGCTCCTGGTCCGTAGGGAACACAGTCAGGTTCCCAGTGGCATGGTGCACAAGGCGGAGGAGCCTAAGCACGGTGGGCGGGAGGGGTCAGCCTGGCATTGTGTGGTGCCAGGAGAAGGTCAGGAAGGATTTCTGAAAGGAGGTGACTTTTAGGGTGGCCCTGAGGAAGGCTAGGAATTTGGTGAAAGCACCCATGTTGGAATTGAAGTCTGTCAGGCGGCAGAGTCACCGACTCACCAGTAGAGAGTAACTGCAGGGAGTGACGGCTGAGTCACAGGGGCTCTGACTGGAAGGCAGGACCTCAGGACATGGGGAAGCTGGGGATAGAGTTTGCACAGACCACCTTGGCTGGATCCGAGGTGTGCCTCACAACGGGACTGTGGCAATTGCAGAAGGCACCGGAGCCCAGAGCAGCAGGTGGAACTCTAATGGGAGTGGAGGGAGAATGAGTCCATTCACTCACCCACTACACCCTGCTGTGGGCCAGCCCCTGTGCCAGGAAGCGAGACCACCAACAGGCATGACTCACAGCCCCCGAGCTGCAGACACTCATGATGATGACTCCTCTGCAGGCTGCTTTGGTGAGACACGGCCCTAAGCATTTTACATACATGATTGTTCTTAATCTCCACAGCAACTCAATGGCCAACATACTATAAACATCCCCATGTTATAGATGAGGACACTCAGCATCAAGGACATGAAATGTTGCACCCCAGTCATACAGCTGGTCACTGACGGAGCTGTGGTTGGCCTTCAGGGTCCTGCACTTTCACCACTGTACCAGCTGCATCACTCGGGATCCAGTGGGATCTCACTCTGATAGCGCAGGTGCAGGGTTCTATGTGAGCACACAGGAAAGCCAGTTAACCCGGATGGGCAGGGGGGTGGAACAGGGAAGACTTCCTGCAGGAGGGCCTCATGACCTAAGTCTTTGAAGGCAGAGCAGGGGCGGGGAGGAGTGAGGAGCACGGGGGTTCCCAGCAGAGGGGAAGCACAGCTAGAGCCTGGAGTGGGGAAAACCACGTGGTGTGTACAGGGTTTCCTGAGTTCAGTGTTGTTGGCCCCTAAAAATAAACCCAGGAATGGGCCTGGGAGAGGCTGGGATGCTGGTGGGGCCAGGTCCATAGGCTAAATTCCAAACAGTGGTTCCCAGAGATGTAAAAGGTGTTAGGCAGAGAAATCAGGTAACCAGATTTGCTCTCTGATGAGTCCTGGAGATCTAGAGTTGAAAAAGACCTAGAAGTCATTTATGTCAGCCATTGTCAGATGTCTGCACGTGAGGCCAGGTGGAACAGGGAGCTCCCAGGATAGCACTGCAGGGCCAGAGCGCTCTAAGCACGGGACGAGACCCAGAAGGCTCATTCTGTGGTTCAGCTGGCTTTGGGGTCTTCATCCAACATGTCATGATCCAGCAGATTCTGACTGAATCCTGGAATATGCCCTGGCTGACTCTGTGCTAAATGCTTGACATTCCAGGAGGAAGGATCAGAGTCTCTGCTCTGTGCCCCAGGAGCTGTTGGGCGTCTGGGCAGGTGGTTTCGGGGCTGGGTGGGGAGAGGATGCACAGTAGCCTTTGAGCTGATCTGTGTGATGTCCCCTCTCACCTCACCCTGTCCCCACCTCATCCACAGAATTATGAGGTCACAGATTTACCTGGGTTTGAATCCCAACTCTGCCCTTTACTACTTGTGAGACTTTGGGAAAGTTATTGAATCTCTTTGTTTTCCCTCTGTTAAAATTTTTATGTAAGTCCAGAATTTCTTAGCCTAACCTCTCTAAATGAGATGAATTTTAGAATTCACAACTATGTTAGCCAAGGTTCACTGAGAAGAGAGAGAACCCACCTGGTGATCTGCACACAGAACTTTAGTATAAAGAACTGTTCACTGAGACAGGAGACTGGAGTAGTGAAGGATAGGCTGTTGCGAAGTAAAGCAAGCTCTAAATGTGTTCTGAAGAATATGGGAGTAGCAGGTATAAGAGCATTCTCTAGCCTTGGCAGAGATAGAGTTCCCAAGGAAGCGCTCTCTCCTGGGCTGAGACAGAGCATTCAAGGAAGGTCCTCCCCTTCCCTCACCCAGCTTCCCCCTTTGCTGAGATCCTGACTTTGTTTGGGAGGGAAGAGGTGTGCTTACTGAATGGCAGAGAAGCTCTGGTGCCACACCAGTGAACTGTGCTGGGGGAGGTTCTTGGTGGTGGGGTAAGCAATTCATGGTGCGGTGAGCTGTTCTTGGTGAGGTGTCTCGTGGAGCATATTCAGCTACCAAACTGCCCAAGGGAGTAGGTGTTAAGGGGAAGCTGCTGGTCACTGAAGCTGGGTGATGGAGAAAGTGTGCTTGCTACCGGAGCCTGGACAGAGATCGTCTGTCCAGTGGCCTGCCTCGCAAACACACCAAAACCAGGATGAAAACAAAAACAAAAAAGCCTTCCTCTTGCAATGTCTTTCTAGCCTCTACTGATCACTGTTAACAACATGTTATCTGCAAGGGAAAAATGTTTTTTTAAGGGTCCAGATCCTTTTTCGCACAGCTGTCAAAGAAGGTAGATTTGAAGTCAAGAGGCAATAAATTGACCAGTGGCACAAGATTCTTTCTGAACTGGGACAGTTAATACAGTGTACACATTGGATTCTGTAATAGCCCCAGCAGGGTCTCTGGTTGCTCCTTATAATCATGATGTAATCCACCACCACCTCCCCTGCCCCCCGCCCGCCACTGCCCCCAACCTCATCCCCTGCTGAGGCAAAAATGTAAGAATATTCACACTAAGTGAATAAATGAAGATTATTAAGTAGCCTCATGTCCATTCAGGTCAGGTTTTGTCATTAAACGAGTTACTAAAAAAGCTTTTGGATTCCGAAATCGAGGCTAAGGGATTGTTGACCCATATTATTTTCATTACCTTTCTCCACATAGCAGTCAGAGTGGTCTTTTGGAAATGTGAATTGTGCTACTGGCTCTCCTGGGATCGTCAGTGGCTTCCTGTTCTGAGATACAGATTCTGGGCCCCTCTCCACCCTGCCACCTCCGCCCTCCATTCTGCTGACCTTGAACAAGCCACACGTTCTCCTGCATAGAACCTTTCCTCACATCGTTCTCACTGCATGTCTTTCGGTTAAACTACCCCACCACACACACGTACGCACAAACGGCTTGGTTAACACGGCCCCACTTTGATATCTCAGCTTCACGTGTCCCAGCCTCGGGAGCTTTCTGATCCAAAACCCCCACCGCCACCTGCACACCCAACTCTCACCCTGCTGCTGCCGCTGCTAAGTCGCTTCAGTCGTGTCCAACTCTGTGCAGCCCCATAGACGGCAGCCCACCAGGCTCCCCTGTCCCTAGGATTCTCCAGGCAAGAACACTGGAGTGGGTTGCCATTTCCTTCTCCAGTGCATGAAAGTGAAAAGTGAAAGTGAAGTTGCTCAGTCGTGTCCGACTCTTAGTGACCCCATGGACTGCATCCATGGGATTTTCCAGGCAAGAGTACTGGAGTGGGGTGCCATTGCCTTCTCCGAACTCTCACCCTACTCAAGAATTTTTTCCTTTAAAGCGTCTTAGTTTGTGATGATGAAAATAATGATTAGTGATTAACTAACATGTCTCCCTACTACACCACCTACATCCACCGTCTCCCTACTACTGTTACAATCTTGGACATGAGTTTGAGTAAACTCTGGGAGTTGGTGATGAACAGGGAGGCCTGGCATGCTGCAGCCCATGGGGGCACAAAGAGTCGGACACGACTGAGCGACTGAACTGACTGACTACACCATCAGCACCCTGAGGACAGTGGCCGTGTCCGTCTTCTCCCTCATTATTTTATCCCCTGTACTTTCACACAGTGCCTGACGTGACATGCGTGATCAGTGAGAAAATGAACAAGCAATCTTGGATTGGATCCTGACCTAGACAAAAATTGGCATAAAGGGTATTATTTAGAATCAGTTGGCAAAATTTGGATATTGACAGTAGACAGTCCTGTTGTGTCAGTGTTAGATTTCCTGCTTTTGATGTCGTAAGTCATCGGATATACACACCAACGAATTTAGGAATCAAGCATTCTTGTGTCTTCAAGTTTCTCTCAGATGTTTCAGGAAAAAATTATAGCTATGGATGGATGGGGAGAGGGGGAAAGCAAGGTAAGAGGAGGTGGGAAAGAGTGACCGCAAACACGGATGAAAGGTTTGTCGTGCATTTCTTCTCTGTGAATTGGAAAGTATTTGACAACAAAACGTTTTTTAAAATGTGGTGAATAGAAATTAATGAACATAAGGGCAAAGGGATGCTAGGAGGAGGACCCCCTCCCCACAGTGTGAAGGGCAGGAGTGGGGCTTGATCCCTTTAGGGAACTTTGAGGAGGATTTGTAGCTGGAGTGTGTGCTGGGGCTGAGGAAAGACCAGGTAGGGAGGGAGCCGGAGCTCTCATCTGGTCAGCCTGAGGGACTAGAGTGCTCAGCCCATCAGCCAGCCTTCCCTTGAGTGTCCACACCTTCCCCTCACCTCCCCCTTGACTTCCACGTGGTGATTACTGAGCAAAAGCCCGAAAGCATGAAACCTGGGTCTCCTATCTGATTTTTCTTTCAGTTTAGTAACAGTGAAGCTCTCATCCAAGTATGAGGATGATTCCTTCTCCCCTGAAACTGTGACTTTCCTGCTGTCTGCCTGTGTTGAACTCACCATGTGGTTCCTGTTTTGGTTTTATATTACCATATAAAGTGTGGTGGCTTAACACAACATTGATTACCTCACAGCCTCTGGGGTTCAGGAGTTTGGGCTTAGCTGAGTGGCTCTGGCTCACCAGGTTGCAGTCGAGATGACAGATGGGGCTGCAGTCCCATGAAGTCTTGACCGGGATTGAGAAGTTTGCTTCTGAGATGGCTCATTCACCTGGCTGTTGAGGGGAGGGCTCAGTTCCTCCATGCCTGTACCTCTCCATAAGGAAGCCTGGGTATACTCTCTACATGGAAGCTTGCTTTTCCCAGAACAGATGATCTGAAAGAGAGCGAGCAAGCTGGAAGCTGCGAACCTTCTATGACTTAGTCTCTGAAGTCACACATTGTCACTGACACTATTCTCTTAATGAGAGTGAGTCACTAAGTTCAGCCTACTTGCAAAGAGAGGAGAATTAGTCCCCGCCTTCTGAGGGGAGGAGTGTGAAAGAAAACTATCGAACAGTTCCTGAAGGCCCTACTGTGTGCTTGGCATTGTAGGTGGTTGAAGGGATCCAAGGCACGGGTCATTCTGTCCTCTGGATGTTTTCATCTGTTTAGGAAAGTAAGATGTGCTCTGAAACTGGTGATAAGAACCAAGATATCCATGGCAAACCAAGTCAGAATTGATAGCAAAAGAGGGCCCTGGCGTGCTGCAATTCATGGGGTCGCAAAGAGTCGGACACGACTGAGCGACTGAACTGAACTGAGCTGAACTGAGGGCCCTTTATAGCAGGTGACACCAGGCCTGGGCTTTCAGGGTGAACAGTCATTCCCTTGGTTCTTGACCCTGATGGTTGGCACCATTGTACGTGACAAAGAATACTGATGGTGGCATTTGGTATTTTCACTATGATGGGCACTGGGCCAAGCAGGACTGCCTTATAGCACATCTCCATTTGTGAATAGCATTCCTTAGAACTGTGAAACGAGGCAGTCCTGATGCTGAGTGCTTCATTTATGTTATCTCATTTATTGCTGTGAACATTCTTACAACTTTGCTGTTATTATTCCCATGTTACAGATGACAAGGGTAAAGTTTAGAGAGATTAAATGTCTGACTCTTTGCGACCCCATGGACTGTAGCCTACCAGGCTCCTCCATTCGTGGGATTTTCCAGGCAAGAATACTGGAGGGCGTTGCCGTTGCCTTCTCCAGGAGATCTTCCCCACCCAGGGATTGAACCCAGGTCTACAGCATTGCAGGCAGATGCTTTACCATCTGAGCCACCAGGGAAGTCTTCTCTAAGATCACACAGCTGTTAATGGCAGGGGGTTAAGACCACAGGCCCTGTAGGCTTAAATTCCAGCTCCCTTACTTTATAGCTTTAGAGCCTTAAGCAAGGCACTTTAACCTTCCCGTGTCTCAGATACCTCATCTGTAATATGCATATAAAACTATTTAATGTCCTCCACTTGGTGCCTGGCGTGGGGTCAGTATTAGCTATCGCTGCTCTCATTATCAGCTCAGATAGGCAGCTGTGCTGTCCTCAAGTTCTCCCCATTAGTTTGTTATAAAGGGTTGAGATGAGAACCGCAAGTGGTAGCTGCAGCCACCCCATCTTGTGCAGAGACGTGAATTTGAATGGAAAAACAACTTGTCCAGGCTGAACATGCCAGCAGGGCTTAAGTGACTGTTCCCAATTTCTGCTGTATTTCCAGGAGAAAGTGAATGCTTCAAGAGGGATACCTGCCCTTTGACTCCTCTGTGTCAGAGGAGGGCCAAGGGGTGGCCAAGCTGGGTTTAGAGGCTAAGCTAGAGTTGGCAACTTTCTTGGGAAGTGCTTTCCCTATTGAGAAGCAAGGAGCACTATATTGGATCTGCTGCTGCTGCTGTGCGACCCCAGAGACGGCAGCCCACCAGGCTCCCCCGTCTCAGAGATTCTCCAGGCAAGAACACTGGAGTGGGTTGCCATTTCCTTCTCCAGTGCATGAAAATGAAAAGTGAAAGGGAAGTCGCTCAGTTGTGTCTTGACTCTTAGTGACCCCATGGACTGCAGCCTAGGCTCCTCCATCCGTGGGATTTTCAGGCAAGAGTACCAGAGTGGGGTGCCATTGCCTTCTCCGTATTGGATCTAGGGCAGGATAAAAGTCTGTGCTATGTGTCCGTGAGCCATAATTGGCTAACCTAAACCTTTCTGGGGTCCAAGGGCCTCTTTTTCTAGATGAGCTTGGCAACCTCTCCCCTCCAGGGTTCTCTATCAGCAAGAAGATGGAGAGGGTGTTTTGAAACCCTCCATACAACTCAGGTGCTAGCCTTTGGGACTCTTCATTCTCTTCCAAATGAGTCTGGAGGAACTGTGGCTACTCTTAAGTACTTGGAATACAGAAAGGCTGTTTGATGGGAGTCACTCCCCCTACTACCCACACCCTCTTTGCTAAAACATTCTGGAGAAAAATCAGTTTCAGTCTTAATTCTGAGGATCAAAACAGCTTCCAAACAAAATCAAGAACCAGGTGGATCTCTTTTTTAAAATCCAAACCTGATACTCAACTTAGGGGACATATCTTTAAGAATTAACCTTTTTTTCCTTCTTTAATGAATTGGCATTTGTCTTCTGTGCCAGTTCGTTAATGGAATTCATCCGAATGTTTCATTCACTGTGATCCCAGAAGCAGTGTGCACTCATGCAACACGCCCCTCCACCCACCCCGCCCCTTGGGAACAGCAGAACCTAACTTTGAAAAAAAAATCTTCCTCCTTTCATTGTCTCACTTTGAACTAAAGTGCTTCCTTTTTTGTAAACTTAAAAAAAGAGGCTAATTTTTTTCTTTTTAAAATTTGGATGTGCGTGAACCGATTTTTAGAAAGATTATTGCACATCTCAGTGTATCCATCACCCCCCGGAGGCTCTGAGTGAGTCTCCTCTGAATCATCTGGTGGCACAAAGTGATGGGCCAGGCGTCTGGAGGCTCCTCAGTATCTCTCCATTTTCTCCTTGTTAAATTGTACTGCCGGTGAGATGAAAGGGGGAGAGGCTGAGGGAAGAGGAGGAGGAGGAAGGGAAATGTCAGCCAGGAGCCTGGGGCTGTCAGTGATTTCTGCTCCCCAGCTGTCTGACCGAGGAGCAATTACCTAAGCTCAGAGCCCCCATCCCATCTCTGAAATGGGGACAGTGGGAGCAGTTGCTGTGTCTCAGGGCTGTGGCCATGATTACCTGAGAAAATGTATGTGAGGAAAATGGGTGATAAATGCCGTTATACTCCTGTTGATGCTGAAATAGGATTGTGTACATGTGTAACTTGTGTGGTTTAAAAATATATATTTTTTAAGGGTTGGGTTTATTTGTAGAAGCAGAGTTTGAGTCGGAAGGGAACCTTAGGAGTCTTTCAGTAGGACGTCTCACCCTGGGGAGGCGTCCTCTCTGCAGCAGCCTTCGAAGGTAGTCATCTGGGCTTTGCTTGAATAGCTCCAGGGACGTGGAGGCCACCACCTCTCCCTTTTCTTCGTTCTCTTCGTCACCCCAGCGCTTTCATTCTTCCAGATACAGGACAGACAAGTGATTTTTCTTTTCCCCTAGATAGACAGCAAAAGAATAATGTCACGGTTAAAAATGAATGAGCGTGCCGTGGCATGCATTATGCAGATCTGCCGTCTGTACATATGGCTGCTGCAGGTATATTTGCTGCTCTCTAAACCATCTGAATTGCTTGTTTGGGGGGATCTGGTGTTCTCTACCAGAAGCTTCTAAGTTATGAGGACTAAGCCTTGCAGCAGGGGGAGGAGCGAGCAAGGCCCCCTTTGCTTTGAATTCCTTTCTTTTTTTCAGCTGGGGGTTCTTCTAGCTCTAGGTAGACGCTATCTGAGGAGTACAGTGTGTGGCAGTGATTGTTACCTTCTCTCCTTTCCCTCTTCACTTTTCCCCCTGAAATAGGAAGACGGGGAACACTTGGTGGATAGCCCCTTGGTCTCAAGCCTGCTTTTGGCACGAGTGTTTTCAGACCTTTCTGTTTAGGATGTATTGGTGAGGACGCAGGGGCCGAAGCAGGGACCACCTCAGAGCATCTCCAGCCAGCACTTTGCAAACTGTGGAAGTCCACCTGGGTGCTTCAGGGATTCGGTAAACATTGTTTCAAATTGTGTTGATTCTTTTTAAAGCTATGATAATACAGAAAAAAAAAATTAAAACCACTTATTTTTGTTGTATACTACCCTTTTTCATGTACAAGGTTACCAGCTTATTCTTCTAACATCTGTTTAATCAAAGAGAATCCTGACATTGTAGGGCAGATTGTGTTAAAAAAAAAAAAAAGTCATCTACTATCCATTACATCAGAAAAGTTTTCTCAACATTGGGCAACTAAAGTGAAACAGAAATGGTTCTTTGAGGCAGGTGTAAGCTGCAAGCTGTTGCCTCTTAACTCCTGAGGTCAAATTATTTGTATTGATCGAAACAACCTCATTTGTACTCACTGATTAACTTCACAGTAAAAAAATGTTGTTAACTTAAAATTTTTTAATTTATGATAATAAAATGTAAATTCCTGCTGCTGCTGCTAAGTCGCTTCAGTCGTGTCCAACTCTGTGCGACCCCATAGGTGGTAGCCCATCAGGCTCCCCCGTCCCTGGGATTCTCCAGGCAAGAACACTGGAGTGGGTTGCCATTTCCTTCTCCAATGCATGAAAGTGAAAAGTGAAAGTGAAGTTGCTCAGTCGTGTTGACTCTTAGCAATCCCATGGACTGCAGCCTACCAGGCTCCTCCGTCCATGGGATTTTCCAGGCAAGAGTACTGGAGTGGGGTGCCATTGCGTTCTCCAGTAAATTCCTGGCTTAGACTTTACTCACTGAAAACCCACCACCCTTTCAAAAAACATAGAATGGGATCCTTTAGTATAGTTTGGGTTCTCTTTTAGTCCATCATCACTTACTCATTAAATTGTGTCCCAGGTAGGTTGGATAACTACATGATACTTGCATTAGAAGACCTGCCTGTTGGCAGCTACATTTATATTTTCATGTTCATGTCCAGGCTACTCATTTTCACTTGTGTGTGGACCCTGGCAGATTTTTCCCTTCTAAATTTTGTTGACCTCTGAAAGAGAAAAATTCCCCTCTCCTGTCCTCATGGGTGAGAAATTCTTTCCTCTGTCCAGCACCAGGTGGTGAGGCTTTAGTTATAAGGATGTGACCTTTTACCTCCTGTCTAGTTTCTTTCCCATGCACTCAGAGGCCTGTTGGGCAGTTTGCCCTTAAAAGTCACTCCAGCAGCCGTGGAGCCCCTAGGATGAGGACTAGATCCAGGCCTCCTGGAGGCTGAGCAGCCCCATTTCCTCCCTCTCCCTTCTCTCACTGGGTCACTTTCCCCACCTATCGGTCTGTCAGACCACCCTACTCTCACTCCTCTTCTTCCCAACCTTTGTGAACTGCAGTGGCTCAGCATCCCGATGATGCTGACGGAGCCCACGGTTTGTCTGTTCTGAGGAAAATGAGGCTGTCACCCAGCCTTCCTGCTCATGGGGTATGTGGCAGGGGCAGTGGGGGTAGAGGGCCTGCCACCTCTCCCCTTGGGGTTGGTATCTGTGCTCTTTAACCTTTCAGCACCCCAGCCCTGCTGATGGCATATCTGTCCCCCTCCTTTCTCATCCCAGAAAAGCAGGTAGGAGATGGAGAGAGTTCCAACTTGCCTTCTAAATAAATAAAATCAGTGAAAGTTCCCACCGCCCCACAGTCAGCGCATCCTTCCTTCCTCCCCCCACCCAGCCCCTGAAAACAGATCTGGTTAGGGGGCCTCTCCCTCCAATATCCCCCGCTCCTCAAGCAAAACACAGCTCAGCAGGCTGGATGTGAATTTTGGCTCTGTCGTTTGTTATGGCTGTGTGAAACCTCAGGTAAGTTGCTTGATCTTTTTGAGCCTCAGTTTTCTCACTTGTGAAATGGAAATAGTTACCACCATCATAGACATGCTGAAGATCATTGTGAGACTGTATAGTCAGGAGGGCTGTGCCTGGCCCTTTGTAAGGGCTCAAAAACAGCTGTTAACTTTTTGGTGATAGTTGGCCTCTGGAGCCTGTTTTCCTTTCTACTAACAAACTGCCCAGTTTTAATTTCCGTTTTACCCTGGATAGTAATGTTGTGGGTGAGGCTGGAAGAAAGGGAAGCATGCCATGGGCTTTGTCTCCTCTGCTCCTCCTGCCACCTCCCTTCCCTGTCCTGGCCGGGCCATCCTGTTCGATCAGGAGCAAGGCTGTCCCACCTCCCGCAAGCAGAGAAGGATCCTTGGCTGTGCACTGGCTGTGCATTCAGCCCTCTTGGAACAAGCGTTTTCAGCCAGTGTTTCCTAGCAGGCTCTGGATATCTTCTCCCTCCCCACCTTGTAGGTCCCGCTCTCATTTCAAAAGCCCTCCCAGGACTTCACGATGAAACACTTCCACCCTGGGCAAATCGTTTTCATTGAATTCTCCAGTTCACTGTCTCCAGCGCTGAAGAGAGACATTTTAATTAATTACAGTCCCCGTGGGCTCAGGGATCAATAGCATTAAAGAGCCGTGGGATGAATTCCTAGCCTCTGCTCTGTTTCCAGCTCTCTCACTGACCTTGCACCAATTGTTCCAGTCCCCTGGGTCTCGGTTTACACCCTTCTAAAATGGGAGTGCTTTTTTTCCTGGAGCACTGGGAGCCTCCAAAGAGGTGTGGTGAACGGAGGCTTGTAAACTGTAGAGTGCGGGCCACAAATAAATGATTACTGAGATTGTATTTATAGTTGTATCAAGGATGATTCTCTTCTGAGCCATTTCTAGAACTTTTTGGCTTTTGCTTCTTGATACCTCAAGCCCAGTTGGCAGTTTTCTGAGCCTGAGAGAAGCAGGAATCCCAGGCAGAATAAGGCAGGCAGGTGTGTAGAGAGGGTCCTGCTCACCCAGCCCTAAGTTTCTCCTACAGGGAAGAGCTATCCTACTAGTGGGACCTGGGATAAGAAGCCAAAGTCTGGGATTTTCTGGAGTCCTGGTCCCTGACCATTCTGACAGTCACTGCTCTGGCCACTTCTGGTACCGAGCCGTCACAGTCACCAGCAAAAGCCTTGTTTATTCCAGCCTCTTCTTCCTGCACTGTATTCTACACACAGCAGCCAGGGTGATCTTTCTGACGACGTTCAAGTCTGGTCCTGTCCCTAACCCTGCTCTGAGCACTCCCACGGCTTCCCACAGTCTTCAGGATAAAATCCCCAGATCTTGTTGTGGCGGCCCAGGCCCTGCATCACCTGGCCCTGTCAGCTTCTCCAGTCACCATCTGCTCTCCCTCCCCCGACTCCCTGGGATCCAGCATAGCCCACCCAGTTCCCAGACACAAGTCCCCACCTAGCCCCCAGGCCTTGGACATGCTACTGATTGGAAATTCCGCTGAGATGTCGCTTCTCCCAGCAGACTTCCCTGACCTCCCTGTTTTCCTCAGTCTGGGTAGGTTCCCCTGACACCCTGTGCTGGTAGATGTTGTGGCCCCATCTGTATCCCAGGACAGTCATCCCTTTCCTTAACAGTTTCCTTTCCCCTTGCCTACCCGCTCCTACCAGTGCATGAGTCCCTTGAGAGTTGTGCCTGTGTGACTTGTTGACTGCCATGACCCCGGCCCCTGGTGTGCCTCCTGCCACAGAGTGCATGCCAAAGGATAGAGTCAAGAGTCGACTTAGAATGTGACCATTGGATGAGAAATCTGGAGGAATGGGATCCCCTGGCCACTTGTCAGGCTCCATCTTCCTGACCCACCCCAGCCCAGATGTGGAATTTCTATGGGTGTGCCAGAAATCTGCATGTTTAACAAAGCACACCCAGGTGCTTCGGATGCAAGTTTGAGGTCCTCCCAGTGATCTGGTCCAAGCCTTGCATTTTGCAAAACAGGAAAGTGAGATCCAGAGACAGATAGTGACTTCGACAAGATCCCAGTCCCCACCCCAGCCCTCCCTTGTCTCTCTCAGTTTCTCTCTCTCTCACACACACACACACAATTTCTAGGAGCTGAAGTAGGTCCAATACGTTTTTCACTCCCCAAATGCTGATCTTCAGGAAAGCCATGGGAAGCACACGAGAGGGAATTTTTGTCTTTTGTCCCTGTTCTTGCCTTAGAGCTAAACTAAGAAAACTTGGCATGTTTTTATTTTCTCTCCATAAAAAGTACTTACCTCAGAATATGGGCTACTTATTTTTAAAATTTGAAACAATTACTTTCACTCAAAGATGTGTGTAATTTTTTTAAAACATAGGAAATCCCTGAGGTTTTGTTTTTCCTTTTCAGAAGTGATTTGTAAGAGAGTACAGATTATCCTGCCTGATGCCATGACGTTTATTTTTATCCACGTGGGCATGCTGAGAGTGAACTGGGAGGACATATTTACTGTTGCTTAGAGTACCCGTTGACGCTGCCTCTCTTTAAAGCTCACTAGAGAGAAGCTGTGTAGCAGCAACATGTGTTTGTAATTCATTCGACCAGCTCATTAGGACAAAACGGGGAGGATGACTCCATCACGTGGGACAGATAAAGTGGAGTGTGTTCAGAGGAAAGCCCTGGAGACACCAGGGAAGGAGGAAGGACTAAAGAAGCTGGGCTTTCAGATTTTCATAGAAGAAACTGAGGCTGTCAATGCCTGAAGGGCTGGGATGGAGGGAGAGGGCATGAAAGAAAGCAGAACCCTGGCCGAGGGTGGGAAATCCTTCCACAGAGGATCGGGAAGGACTTTCCAGTAGTGAAATCCTGCCAGCTAGTGTCCTCAAAAGTAATGAGTTTTCTCATCAAGAGAAATTTTCCAGGCTGGGGCTGTCTCACGGGCCTGTCACAGAGTATCTTGGCTGAGGGCTGGTCTGGACTAGATTAAGTCCAAGTCCCCTTCCTGCTGCCTCAAGAGCAGATCCACTGCACACAGATCCACGCAGAGAGCCCAGTGAGGGAATGGTTCCCAGGTGGAGGCTGTGGGCAAGTGAGAAGGGGGCTCATTCTTCAGCTCCAGCTGATTGCTTGGAAATGTGAGCCCCATGAGGCCAGATCTTCAGGTTTTTCAGGAAAAGACAGACATCTAGATTTTTTAGATGGACTCTCCTAAGTTTTAAATATCATGTGAGCCAAATAAAGCTATCTGTGCCTGCTGGGTCTGGGCCATGCCTTGTCAGTGTGACCCCTCTCTTCCAGGATTCTCAGAGTTACATGAAGTTCAGTCTTTGGGGGACAGGTGGGTGTGAATTGAATGAGGAGAATAGGGTAAGGACTGTCTCTCCAGCCAGCAGGTGGGGAAACCTGGACACCTGGAGTTTAAGGGGCTTCCAGAGAGAAGGCAATGGCACCCCACTCCAGTACTCTTGCCTGGAAAATCCCATGGACTGAGGAGCCTGGTAGGCTGCAGTCCATGGGATCGCTAAGAGTTGGACACGACTGAGCGAGTTCACTTTCACTTTTCACTTTCATGCATTGGAGAAGGAAATGGCAACCCACTCCAGTGTTCTTGCCTGGAGAATCCCAGGGACGGGGGAGCCTGGTGGGCTGCCGTCTCTGGGGTTGCACAGAGTTGGACACGACTGAAGCGACTTAGCAGCAGCAGCAGAGAGACCTAGGGCAGGGTAGTAAAGTTGAGGACTAGAATTGGGTGAGGCAGGGTGAATGGGCACAGTGAGGAGTACAGTTTCCTGTCTTGCCTATTCTGACGTTTCACTTCTAAGCTTTTCTCTTAAAATAGCATTTGATGAAGGGAGTGCTGGGAAAGTGACTACTTCCTGAGGATAGAGCTGGAGCAGGGAATCCAGCCTCCAGTGGCCCTTTCCTTCTTCCTGCATCCTCCACCAGCACCACACGCTTTAAGCTGATGGGAGTGGCGCCCCCTGGCGCCCCCTGGGGTTGTGCTGTGCTCAGTCTGCACATCTGTGCCTGGAGCCACGCGCAAACTCTGCTTCTCCTCTCCCTCGTCTTTAGGCCTCCAGCCAGGGCTGAAATCTCCATTATAACTGCTCTGGCGTGAAGGCATCCGGGTACCCAGATATCTCTTTCGAAACACACGCAGGAAAAGAAGAAAGGCCACAGGAATGCACCCTGACATCTGTCTCAGGTTCGGAGTGTTGGACTGCCAGGGACTTGGGCACCGAATAAATTAGCTTTGCCATGAAGCCAACCTCAAGAAGCCAGTCGTATCCAAACCACATTTATGGTGCTCCCCACTGCAATCCAAGGCCTGTCTGCCTCACTTCCTGCCTCTCTTTATGCTGAGACAGCACTTTCAGGGGCCGCTTTCAGACCAACTTCAGGCTTTGCTCACTTGGCCAGTGAGTGACTGGCTTGCTTTATTTTGTTGTTGTTGTTGTGTTTGTTTTAATTAAAGTGTTTTAAGTATCGGTACTTTTTTCATACAAGTTGTTGTATGAAGTACACTAAACTGCCCACTTTAAAAGTGTATCACTTGATCAGTTTTAACATACATATATATCTATGAAACAATCACCACAATCATAATAAACATTTCTATCATCCCCCAACAGCTTCTCTGTGCCTCTTTTTAGCCTGTCTCTCCCCCTGTCTCCACGCAATCACTGACCTGTTTTCTTTCTCTCCAGATGAGCCTGCTTTTTCTAGAAATTTATGGAGAAGGACTTATATAGTTTGTGTTCCTTTTGCCTGGTGTTCTTTTTTTTTTTCTTTCCTTTTTACTAAGCATGATGATACGGAAATTCATCCATGTTCTTGTGTGTATCCATGCCTTGTTCCTTTGTATTAATTACTGAGTAGTATTCCAGTGCATATTGTCATTTGTTTAATCCATTCACCTGTAGAGAGACATTTGAGTTGTTTCTGGCTTTTGACTATTATAAATCTAGCTCTTTTTGTTTTTGGGGGGAGAGGCTTGGGTTTTTTTGCTTTAGTTAATTTTTATTAGAGTACAGTTGCTTTACAGTGTTGTATTAGTCTCAACTGTACAGCAAAGTGAAGCAGCTACATGTATACATATATCCCCTCTTTTTTGACTTCCTTCCCATTCAGGTCACTACAGAGCATTGAGTAGCATTCCCTTAGCTGTACAATAGGTTCTCATTAGTTACCTATTTTATGCAAAATATCAATAATGTATATATGTCAATCCCAATCTCCCCATTCATCCCATTCCCTCCCAAATCTAGCTCTTTTGAACATTTGTGTACTTTGTGTGGATATGTAGTTTGTTTTCTTGAGTAAATACCTACAAAAGCAATAGAATGACTGTGTGGTGTGGCAGGTGTATGTTTAATTTGTTAAAAAAAACAACAACAACAAAAACAAAACTACCAAATAGTTTTCCAAAGTAGTTGTCCCATTTTCCATTCCCACATCACTGTATGAGAGTTCTAGTTGCTCAGCATCCTTGACAGCACCTGGAATGGTAGGTCTTTAATTTGAGCTCTTCTCGTGGTTGTGAAGAAATGAAATATGCTTTTCTCATGTGTAATTTGCTTGCTTTCATGAAGAACTTTTCTTCATGTGTTTTTCTGGCCATTTTGTGTCTTTTGTGAAATGTCTGTTAAAATCTTTTGCCAGTTTTTAATTGGGTTGTCGAGTTTTAAGAGGGTTTTTTAAAAATATATATTCTGTAATACCAGTCTTTTATCTGATATATGTTTTGTGGATATATTCTCCCAGTCCTTGACTGTGCCTTTTGCTTTCCTAATAAATGAAATTATCATCTAGTAAAATCTGGAGTATGTGAAGTTTCCAGGGATAAGAAAGACATTGAATTGTTAACAAATGCAGTAAATCCTAACAATTCTGCAGAACCTTAATGTGGTCCCAACATGAATGACAGCTTATTTAATATCACATCTGTTCTTTTCTTTTTAATAATTTTGTTTTTGGCTGTGCTGGGTCTTTGTTGCTGGGCGGGCTTTTCTCTAGTTGTGGTAAGGAGGGTGCTAATTTCTAGCTGAGGTGCATCAGCTTCTCATTGCACTGGTTCCTCTTGTTACAGAGCACAAGGCTTTAGAGCGTGGGCTCTGTAGTTGTGGCATGGGGGGCTTAATTACTCTGTGGCAAGTGGGATTTTCCCGGATCGAGGATCGAACCCATGTCTCCTGCATTGGCAGGCAGATTCTTTACCAGTGAGCCACCAGGGAGCCCTATCATATCAGTTCTTGATTTGGAAGTTATTTTGCATAATTTGAAAAACTCTACCGTACAAGGTACTAGAAGAGAGCAAAGGAAGGGCAGAAACTTCAAACATGGATACTCTTCTCAGGAGACTTATATCCATGGCAGAGGGGTATAACATGTGTTCTGATAATAATTATTGCTATATGCTATGTGCTTTAGGGGCATGGAAAACACACATTAATGTTGGCAGTGATCAGGCGTGTTTTTTTTGTGGGTGTGAAAGTCTTAGCTAAACACAGATCCTCGGGCTCAGCCTGGCAGGGAAGTTACAGCTTAGCCACTACCAGCCACAAAAGGAAGTTGTGAGAATGTCATGGCTTTTTCCTTCATGTTTGTCACTGATCAGGTCCGTCATCTGCATGGTTTTGTCTTTTGTCAGGCACACCTATAAACTAAACACCAAAACAGGAAAAAGAAAACGAGCAAAGCTTAGTATGTTAGACTAAGAGACCCAGGTTCTATCCCTGGTTTGGGAAGATACCTTGGAGAAGGAAATGGCAACCCACTCCAGTACTCTTGCCTAGAAAATTCCATGGATGGAGGAGCCTGGTAGGCTACAGTGCATGGGGTCTCAGAGTCAGACACAACTGAGCGACTTCACTTTCTTTCACTTTCATTTTAGTGGCATGCTCTCACTCAGTCTTGAGAACAGTCCTCTGATACAGATTTTCCCTACTTTGCAGACGAAGAAACTGAAGCTTAGGAAAGTTAAGTAACTTACCTAGTTCATACAGCTAGGATATGGCAGACCTGGATTTAATCCCAAGTCTATCTGACTCAAAAGTCTATGTTCCTAACCTTAGGCTAATTTGCCTCCCAAATGGAGCGTAAGATAGGATGTGTTAAGAATCATCAGAGAGTTGTAAATAGAGTGTTGTAGAATAAGAAGTGAAAAATCTTCCTTTTGGCTCTGCACCAGAAAGCACCTTGGAACAGTTCACATTTGATTTGGGTCTTGAATAATGTCCCCAGCCTCTGTAACAAAGATGGTAGAATGACACTTGAAGGGAACAGTGTAAGACAAGACTCAAGAGGTGAGAACTGTCCTGGGATATGTTGACTAAAGCCTGCTAAGTCACTTTAGTCGTGTCCGACACTGTGCGACCCTTGTAGAACACTGGGGTGGGTTGCCATTTCCTTCTCCAATGCATGAAAGTGAAAAGTGAAAGTGAAGTCGCTCAGTCGTGTTGACTCTTAGCAACCCCATGGACTGCAGCCTACCAGGCTCCTCCATCCATGGGATTTTCCAGGCAAGAGTACTGGAGTGGGGTGCCATTGCCTTCTCCAACTAAAGCCTAGTATTCTTCAAGAAGAATGTTGAGAGAAAGGTTCATGAACATCAGTCCATAAAAGGCCTTGAAAATCAGGCTAAGGTGTTTTGAATTTGATTCTGAAGGCAGTTGTGACCATTGAATCATTTGAGCAGTAGGGTGGCAGGTAGTCTTTGCACGGCAGCCATGTATCATGATGGGATGACGTCTAGATGGACAAGGATGTAGAAGAAGGACTGAGAGCGGCTGAGGACCTTGTAGTCTCTACTGTAGGTACTGAGGGCTGCAACTAGGGGATTAGCAATAGAAATGGACAGGAAGGTATAATTACATAATTCCATACATGATCTTTATTCTATTAACTTTTCTATAAATCTGGGATTAATCTCACTCAGTCCCTCCTCCTTCTTCTTTGTCCATCTGTATCTTGCGTACTTCATTGCTCCCAGACAGTGGCCAGGGAAAAGAGAGAAACTCGATTTGTCCTGTCTATAATTTGTTGGCTAATCTGATAAATGAAGTGGTGCCTGAGTGCCTAGAGAAGGCTGAAACTTTTGACCAAAGTGAAGTTTTATATTGTTCATACAGTCCTGTATTCATTCAGTTAACCATGTTCATTCATTTACCATTCCAATGTGTTTTGTCCAAAATCAAGTAGTTCTCCAGTTTTTAATGGCACTGACTGTATGTCCTACAAATTTAACTCAATTCTGATACTTTTTCTACCCAGAGTTAGTGTCAGATACCACAGGTTAAGGACTCAGTCCCACAACACTACCCCACTTCAGATGCCAATCACAAATCCAGGTTGTCATCTGTGCTTCTGGCTGGGTGTAAATCAGAGGTTCCCACAGCTCCTTGCTCTCATTCAATTAGTTTGCTAGAGCAGCTCACAGAACTCAGAGAAATGTTTACTTATATTTACCTTGATTATAAAGGATATTATAAAGGATACAAATGAATAGCCAGATGAAGAGGTATATAGGGTGAGGTCCAGAAGGGTCCTGAGAGGAACTAGGGTGAACCACCTTCCTCATGTCTGCCAACCCCTAGAAGCTCATCAAATCTTATTTAAAAGTTTTTGTAGACATTAATCTGTTGCACCCCTCTTGTCCTTCCCAGAGGTCCTTATGACCAGTCCCATCCTAGGACCATCTGGGGTGAGGGTGGGGGGTCACCTTATTAGCATAAACTCAAGTGTACTCAAAAGAGCTTCTTAGGAATGATGAACAGTCCTCTGACTCTGGAGAAATTCCAAAGGTTTTAAGAGCTTTGTGCCAGGAACCTGAAACAAAGACCAGATATACTTCTTATTATACCACAATCATACATTCATCCAAACATTTACTCATTCAGCAAACTCTCAGTCATTTGAGATATATATATATATATATATATATATATTATTGGAGTATATTTGCTTTACAGCGTGTTACTTTCTGCTGCACAATGAAGTGAATCAGTTATATGTATACATACATCCCCTCCCTTTTGAACCTTCCTCCCACCTCCACTGTCAATCCCACCTCTCTAGGTCATCACAGAGCACTGAGCTGGGCCTCCTGTGCTTAACAGTGGGTTCCCACTAGCTACCTGGCTTCCCTGGTGGCTCAGATGGTAAAGAATCTGCCTGCAATATGGGAGACCTGGGTCCAGTCGCTGGGTTGGGAAGATCCCCTGGAGGAGGGCAAAGCAACCCACTCCAGTATTCTTGCCTGGAGAATCCCAGGGACGGGGGAGCCTGGTAGACTATAGTCCACGGGGTTGTGCAGAGTCGCACACTACTGAGCAACTAAGCACAGCACAGCACTGGCTGTTTTACACGTGGTAGCGTGTATATGTCAATCCTAATCTTTCAGTTCGTCCCCCCTCCCCTTCCCTACTGTGTCCGCGTATCTGTTCTCTATGTCTGTGTCTTATTCCTGCCCTGGAAATCAGCCATCTGATGTTTATTAAAGTGTCTAATATGAGCCAGATGCTATGATAGGTGGTGAAGATACAGTGGACAACACAGCCTCTGTCCACAAGAAGTCCATATTTTAGTGGAAAATTATTTCTGCCATCTTCTTCTGGGCTTTGTTATTATCTCACCTTTACATGTATTTCCCACCCCCACCCCCATCTTTTCTTACCTTCTTTTGAATGTTTTTTTCTCAATTGTCTCACCTTTTCATGTTTTTCTCTTCCCTGTGTTTTGTCTTGCCTTCTTTTGAATTTTTTTCTCATTTTATTTTGTTCTTCTCTTCTACCAAGAAAGTTCAGTGTTCTGTTTCTACACTTTGGTTAGTAAACCAAAAAATTTTAACCTGTATTTTGAGTCTAAAATTAATTGATATACTTACCCTACTTCCAGTCAATACAGGGATCTTAGTGAACCCAACTTTGATCACTGCCTTCTCTTACTTACCTGCTATGGGTGTCATTATTATTTTTAATTCCATAAGACTGTAATCTTATTGTTTATGCAAAACCTTCAAAATGGAATCCGTTTCCTTCTGCCTGAAGCATATTCTTTTTTTTTATTTATTTTTTGTGGTTTTACTTATTTATTTTACTTTATTTTACTTTACAATACTGTATTGGTTTTGCCATACATCAACATGAATCCGCCACAGGTGTACATGAGTTCCCAATCCTGAACCCCCTCCCACCTCCCTCCCCATACCATCTCTCTGAGTCATCCCAGTGCACCAGCCCCAAGCATCTTGTATCCTGCATCGAACCTAAACTGGTGATTTGTTTCTTACATGATATTATACATGTTTCAATGCCATTCTCCCAAATCATCCCACCTTCTCCCCTCCTATAGAGTCCAAAAGTCTGTTCTTTACATCTGTGTCTCTTTTGCTGTCTCGCATACAGGGTTATCGTTACCATCTTTCTAAATTCCATATATATGTGTTAGTATACTCTATTGGTGTTTTTATTTCTGGCTTACTTCACTCTGTATAATTGGCTCCAGTTTCATCCACCTCATTAGAACTGATTCAAATGTATTCTTTTTAATGGCTGAGTAATACTCCATTGTGTATATGTACCACAGCTTTCTTATCCATTCATCTGCTGATGGACATCTAGGTTGCTTCCATGTCCTGGCTATTATAAGCAGTGCTGTGATGAACATTGGGGTACACGTGTCTCTTTCAATTCTGTTTCCTCCGTGTGTATGCCGAGCAGTGGGATTGCTGGGTCATAAGGCATATTCTTTTAAATTTAAATGAGGGTGTCTTGGTAGCAAATTCTAGGTTTTGCTTGGGAATATCTTTATTTTGCTCCTGTCCTTGCTGGGTATGTAGTTCTGTTTGATAGTTGTTTACCCTCATGTATTTAAAACATATACTAACTTCTAGATTCTTTTACAGCTGTTGAGAAGTCAGGGGTCATATAATGATTATCCCTTTACATTAAAACTATCTTTTTCTGGCTGCTTTTAAGATTTTTGTCGCTTTTTGAGGTTCTGCAGTTCTGTATAATGTAGATTTTTAGAAACAGCTTTATTAAGATATAATTGGCATAGAGTAAATTGCACATGTTTAAAGTGTATAATTTGGTAAGTTTTGACATGTGTATATACTCATGAAACCATTACCATGTCAAGATAATGAACACATCCATCATTCCCCAAAGTTTCCTCTGTCCCCTTGTGTTTGTAAACCTTCCATCCTGTCCTTTTTCATCCTCCTCTGTTCCCCAGGCAACCACTGATCTGCTTCCTATCACTATAGATTAGTTTGTATTTTATACAATTTTGCACAAATGGAGTCATACAGTATATACTCCTTTTTAGTTTTTTGTTTTAAGCTGGCTTCTCTCACTGAGTATAATTATTTTGAGATTCATCCTTGCAGCATATATAATAGTTTTTTTTCTCCTTTTTATTTGATTGGTGATATTCCTTTGCATGTAAATGCTGCTGTTTATTTATCCATCTGTCTGTTAGTGGCTAGTTGTGTTATTTCCAATTTGGGACTAGTACAGAGTTTTTGTGAACATTGATGTTCAAGTCTTTGTGTAGGCATATGCTTTTATTTCTCTTAGATAAATATGTAGGAGTGGAGTGGTTGGATTATATGTCAGGTGGATACTTTTGGCTCCCCCATATCCAAGGGTTCCACATCTGTGGATTTGATTCAACCAACTGGATTGAAAACAATTTTTTTAAAAAAATGCCAGTAAGTTCCGAAAAGCATAACTTGAATTTGCCACAGGCCAGCAACTGTTTATATAACATTTACATTGTTTTCAATATTAGGTATTATAAGTAATCTAGAGATAATTTAAAGTATAGGGGAGGATACTATGCTATTTTGTATACAGAACTTGAGCATCCATGGATTTTGGTATCCTTAGGGAATCCTGGAACGAATTCCCTACAGATCCTGATGCTCTACTTTATTTAGTTTCATAAAAATTGTGGTGGTTCCATTTTAAGTTTCTAGCAGCAGTGTTTGAGAGTTTCAGATCAGTCTTTTCAATTTTAACGATTGTAATAGGTATAGTATCTCATTGTGGTTTTAGTTTGTATTTCTTGGATAACCGGTGATGTTGAGGATCTTTTCATGTGTTTATCTGCCCTGTGTATATCTTTTTGGTAATGTGTCGGTTTAAATCTTTTGCACATTCTTTTAAAGATGAGTTGTTTGATCTCTCATTATTGAGCTTTGAGAGTTCTTTATACTCTGGATACAAGTTCTTTATCAGATATATAGTTTGCAGTATTTACTCCAATCTGTGGAAGGAGTGGTAGAAGTTTTAAATTTTCATCCAGTTTATCAGTTTTTTCCTTTGTAAATCATATTTTTGTCATATCTAAGAAATATTTGCCTAACCCAAAGTCACAAAAGTTTTTTTGCTTAGATTTCCTTCTGGAAGTTTTTTTTTTTTTTTAATTTTAGGTTTTAAATTTAGAGCTGTGATCTATTTTGAGTTAATTTTTATATATACTGTGAATATGAATCAGTCTTCCTCATCCTCCCCCCGAACCCTGCCATGGCCCTCTCCTGGCCTCTCCTTTTACATATTGATGTCCAGTTGTTCTAGTATTATTAGTTGAGTAGACTGTCATTTATTCACTTAATCACTTTTGCACTTTTGTCAAAAATTAGTGTTTCATATATGTGTAGGTCTGTGTCTGTACCTTCTGTTCTGTTTCATTCATTCATTGTCTCTTTGTTTTTCTTTATGCCAGTACCACACTGTCTCGATTCTTGTCACTTTATAGTTTGTCTTGAAATCAGGTGTTAGTTTCCAACTTTGTTCTTTTTTTAAGTTTTTTTTTATTTTTTATTTTAGCTATTCTAGGTACTTTGCATTTCTAGATGTGCTTTAAAATCAGTTTTTGAATTAACTGTATAAGAGCATGCTGGGATTTTTATTGGGATTACATTGAATCCATTGGTCAGTTTTAGAAAAATGAACATTTTATCAATAGTTATTATTTTGCATATGTATAACTTTTTGAATTGAGTTTTATTTCCCTTAGCAATGTTTTATTGTGTCCTTATATCTTTTCAAATTTGTCCATAGAATTTAATAACTTTTGATATTCTTGTGAATATTGTTTTAAAAATTTCAGTTAATTGTTGTTCATTGCCAATATTTTGAAATACAATTTGTTTTTAATATATAGTCTCCTGCAAACTTGCTAAACTTACTTATTAGTTCTTATAGCTTTTTATGTAGGTTATATTAGATTTTCTACATACACAGTCATGTCCTTTGCAAGTCTTGTCAATCTAGGTGACTTTTATTTCTTTTTCTTGTGTTATTACACTGACTAGAATCTCCAGTACAGTTCTGAATGAAAGTTGTGAGAGTGAATATCGTTATCTTGTTTCTGATCTTTGGGTGAAAGTATTTAGTCTTAATAGTGACATTATATATGACTTTAACTGTAGGTTTTTTTGTAAATGCCATTTGTAAGATTTAGGAAATTGCTTTCCATTTCTAATTTCTTAAAAGATTTTTTTTTTTTAAATCAAGAAGCAGTATTGGATTTCTCAGAAACTTTTTCTGAGATGATTGAGATTATTATTTGGTATTTCTTTTTAAATTTGTTAATATATGAATTATATTTATAGATTTTGAATGCCAGCTTTGCAATCCTAGGATAAACTCCACTGGTCGTGATTTATTAAACTTGTTATATATTGTTGGATTTGATTTGCTAAAATTATATTTCAAAATTTGATATCTATTTTGAAGACGGAATTTGTGTGTAGTTTTCTTTTAATGTCTTTTTTTCTGGCTTTGGTGTTAGTATATTTTTTAAAATCCTGCTTGGGCTTAGTCTTTCCGAATCTTGAATTATTGTCTTTTATCAGTTCAGGGAACTTCGCAACCATCATCTCTTCATTATTTCTATTGTCCCATTTTTCCTTTTCTCTTCTACTGGCCCTGTAGACATTTTAAAGACTTCCACTCCATCTGTCTTCCTTGTCTCATAACTCCTTCCATGTCTTCTTTTTTTTTTTTCTTTTTTTCTCCCTCTTTGCTCTATTCTGAAAAATTATCTTGGAGTTCTCTTCTAGTTAATCAGCTATTAACTAGGCTGTTGTTTTACCTACCCATTTTTTTTTATTAAAAAAAATTTTTTTCCAATTAGTATAGTTCTAACAGTTGTATTTGGATTTTTTTCAAATCTATTTATTCCTTTTTATAGTCTTTTGTTATTTTTTCATATTTTAAATCCTTTTTATTTATTAAAGCATGTTAAATACATTCTCTGTCTGATAATTGATGGACTTTTTTGGTGGATCTAATTTTGCTGTGTGTTTTTCTCACTGCATTTCTGGTACCTCACTTCTTTGTGAGGTACTTTGTGACTTCCCTGGTGGCTCAAATGGTAAAGCATCTGCCTACAATGCGGAAGACCCTGGTTCAATCCCTGGGTTGGGAAGATCGCCTGGAGAAGGAAATGGCAACCCACTCCAGTATTCTTGCCTGGAAAATCCCATGGACAGAGGAACCTCGTAGGCTATAGTCTGTGGGGTCACAAAGAGTCAGACACAACTGATTTTTATGCTAAGGATGTAGGGAGTTCTAGCTGGGTGTGATTGGTGGTATAGAGTGGACCCCTATCCAACTCCCCACCTGGTGTGGACTCTGACTTTATCCTCCGTCCTATGTTGTTAGAGGACGTGCAAATCAACACTGGTGTTAACTTGGTTCAGTAAATGCCCTCAAACAAAAACCAGTTTCACTTTTCTTCCTCCCTCTGTATTCCCATTTTCATTTGATTTTTGGTTTCTGATTATTTCTTACTTTTTTGCAGACTTCAGTTCAGTTCAGTCGCTCAGTCGTGTCCGACTCTTTGTGACCCCATGCATCGCAGCACGCCAGGCCTCCCTGTCCATCACCAACTCCCGGGGTTCACTCAGACTCATGTCCGTCGAGTCAGTGATGCCATCCAGCCATCTCATCCTCTGTCGTCCCCTTCTCCTCCTGCCCCCAATCCCTCCCAGCATCAGAGTCTTTTCCAATGAGTCAACTCTTCGCATGAGGTGGCCAAAGTACTGGAGTTTCAGCTTTAGCATCATTCCTTCTAAAGAAATCCCAGGGCTGATCTCCTTCAGAATGGACTGGTTGGATCTCCTTGCAGTCCAAGGGACTCTCAAGAGTCTTCTCCACCACCACAGTTCAAAAGCATCAATTCTTCGGCGCTCAGCCTTCTTCACAGTCCAACTCTCACATCCATATATGACCACAGGAAAAACCATAGCCTTGACTGCTGTTGCTACTGCTAAGTCGCTTCAGTCGTGTCCGACTCTGTGCGACCCCATAGACAGCAGCCACCAGCTCCCCCGTCCCTGGGATTCTCCAGGCAAGAACACTGGAGTGGGCTGCCATTTCCTTCTCCAATGCATGAAAGTGAAATGTGAAAGTGAAGTCGCTCAGTCGTGTCCGACTCTTAGCGACCCCATTGACTGCAGCCCACCAGGCTCGTCTGCCCATGGGATTTTCCAGGCAAGAGTACTGGAGTGGGGTGCCATTGCTCCAACAGACCTTAGTCAGCAAAGTAATGTCTCTGCTTTTGAATATTCTGTCTAGGTTGGTCATAACTTTTCTTCCAAGGAGTAAGCGTCTTTTAATTTCATGGCTACAGTCACCATCTGCAGTGATTTTGGAGCCCCCAAAAATAAAGTCTGACACTGTTTCCGCTGTTTCCGCATCTATTTCCCATGAAGTGATGGGACCGGATGCCATGATCTTCATTTTCTGAATGTTAAGCTTTAAGCCAACTTTTTTACTCTCCACTTTCACTTTCACCAGGAGGCTTTTTAGTTCCTCTTCACTTTCTGCCATACAGGTAGTGTCATCTGCATATCTGAGGTTATTCATATTTCTCCCAGAAATCTTGATTCCAGCTTGTGTTTCTTCCAGTCCAGCGTTTCTCATGATGTACTCTGCATAGAAGTTAAATAAGCAGGGTGACAATATACAGCCTTGATGTACTCCATTTCCTATTTGGAACCAGTCTGTTGTTCCATGTCCAGTTCTAACTGTTGCTTCCTGACCTGCATACAGATTTCTCAAGAGGCAGGTCAGGTGGTCTGGTATTCCCATCTCTTGAAGAATTTTCCACAGTTCATTGTGATCCACACAGTCAAAGGCTTTGGCATAGTCAATAAAGCAGAAATAGATGTTTTTCTGGAACTCTCTTGCTTTTTCCATGATCCAGCGGATGTTGGCAATTTGATATCTGGTTCCTCTGCCTTTCCTAAAACCAGCCTGAACATCTGGAAGTTCACGGTTCACGTATTGCTGAAGCCTGGCTTGGAGAATTACCAGTTATCTGCAATTATTCTTGCAGACTTACCAGTACATTTTAATTAATATATGATTTTGTCTCTTTTGTTACTTTTTTGTTCTTTTTGGTTGTTTTCATTTAGTGGTTTGGTCAGAGTATCTAGTTCACCATACTCCTGGAAATGGAAGCTGGGTCTCAGACTTTTTTATGTTGTGGTTGTTAGATGCTTCTCCTGTGGGATTAATTGCCTTGATGTCAGTTTTTGTTTTCATTTCCTTTGGTAAACTCTAGAAAACCAAAGGAGGAAGGGGTTTATTTTTCCTGTATTGTGATCTGTACGCTGTGGTGTTAAGACCATCTAATGACCCCCTGGGCTTTACATTTTCCTCTTTTACTAAATCATCTATACCAGCAGAGTTGAGGTTTCAGTTTGTTTTAGTGTGATTAAAATACCTGTACTCCACCACATCGGGAGTCAGCCCCTTATTATATCCTCTCATACTATTCTTCCTGAGGGCCTGCTGCTGACCAGCTTTGTGAACCTTAGTTTGCCTTCTCCTTGTTTGAACATGAGGGAAATGGGCTGGATCTGTAAGTCCCAGTTACTGGTCCATTGGTGTCTTCCAGTTGTTAAAGTTTTCACCAGTCCAAGGTAAAATGAAAAAGAAAATGGGGAGAGAGCAGTGAGTTTTATCAAAAAGCTCGTTGTGGTGGCACTACTGGTAGAGAGCCCGCCTGCCAATGCACGAGACATAAGAGACCCAGACTTGATCCCTGGGTCAGGAAGATCTCCTGGAGAAGGAAATGGCAACCCACTCCAGTATTCTTGCCTGAAGAATCCCATGGACAGAGAAGCCTGGTGGGTTACAGTCTATAGAGTTGCAAAGAGTTGGACATGACTGAAGCAACTTAGCACACATAAACACATCTTTTATTTTACTTTATGAAACCTATTGTAGTAAATGATAGATTAGTCATCTCTTTGGTTGGTTTGAATGCATTTATTGAACAGAACACAAAGCTGACAACACTAGGTCTCTTTCCACCTTTCTGGGATTGGGTGGGGGAATCTTTTTAAGTCCATCAAAATCATAAGTCAAGGAATTGCCAGGTTAGATGACTGAACAGCTTCATCTTTTCCGTTGTATTGAGGAGGAGAGAGATAATTTTCTTTTTCTTATTTGCTAAAACGTTAGGGTTTTGATTAATTTTGGGTTTTATTTTTTACCATGGGCATATTAGAATAAGAGTTAAGCCTGTTCTCTGGAGAGAAAAGAGGTCATGGTGGGGCAGAATCTTGGTCCATCATCTCAAGGTCATGCACGTGTTTTCTAGGTCATGGTTTTTGTAGGAGCCTTATTGCTAGCATATCTCTCCTGTGTACACCTTTTAGCTCTCTGAGATACTGGTAAGTCCTCTGACACTTGCCTGCTTGCCTTTGCATTCCAGAATCCTAGAAACCCAGGTTTTTGTGCCTATCAGCTTTTCTGCACAAGATCTGGAAACTTTGGATTGTGGATTATCTTCACCCCTGAGAGCCTATTAATTCACATTCCCTTGCAGTATGTCAACTCAAAGAAATGCTGCAGGCATGGGCGGCTCTCTGCCCTCAGGGGAGGGAGTGCCAGAGCCAGAGGGTTCAGCAAACAGCCCAGTGACCTGTGAGAATATTTAAGGCAATGGGAAGAAACTAGAGGAGAAATGTTTGAAGCAGATTTTTATAAAATGTGACAGTGTTAGAAAGCCAGGATCTCTTCAAGGTCTAACTCCATCTCTCACTGCTGTGTGGCTTTAGGCAAGCTGCTTAATTTCTCTGGACCTCCAGTTTTTATCCTTAATAGAAAAAAGAAGGCTGTTATCTGTCCTTCTACCTATATCTGATTGTTTTAAGATTATTTGGCTATTGAATGTAATTTGGTTATTATAAATGAGGTGCTGAGAATTGTAAAAATGGTCAAATGCCAATAAAATTTATTGATTTATCCAGTGCACTTATTATTAATACAAAATGCCTGCCATGTGCAAGGCATAGTTCCATAGAATGGGGGTGTGCTGCTTCAAAAACCACTCCCTGCTTTCAGGAAGCTTACATTCTAGTGGAAGAAACAGATGACAAACAAGCAAACATATTATAAGACAATAGTGCTGGGTGGTGTGAGGAAAGTAACTGGTTGTTTTAGTGGAAGTTCTATGAAAAAGTGATGGTTAAGTGACCTGAAGTTTGGGAAGAAGGCAGGAGAAGAGTTCCAGGCAGAAGGACCAGCAAGGATAGGGGTCCTGAGGCCACAGAGAGCTGACTGACTTGAACACTGGAAAGACATACACGGGGCTAGAGGATCTACAGTTAATTTGCAGATATATTCTAGATATTAAAAATCAATCCTAAAAATATCTTTAGAATGCAGAAGGGAAAATACTGTGTGGTAGAGTGCAGGCTGTGGAATCAGTTGCCCCTCGGGTTCTCATCAGCTCTGCCACTTAGAAGCTCTCTGACCTTGGACAAGTTACTCAGCCTTTCCAAGAAGCCTCAATTTCCTCATCTGTAAAATGAAGACAGTAAACCCTGAGCTCCATCCCTCAGAGGAGTGTTATGAAAATAAGATATTTTAGAGGAAATGGTAAATATGAAAAAGCATGGAATGTTTAAAGAGCATTATTAGTGGGAGGGAGGGTGTCTTGCCTCCTGCCTGGCTCTCTGTATTCCGGGCTTGTGGGGTTTGGAAAACAGTCAACTCAGAGGCGATGTGCCTTGGTTGGGGCAAATCAGTACTAGCGTGCAGGTGGGAAGCCCGTTCCAGGGCTGTGTCCTTCGCGTGCTGCAGCAGTGGTATTACAAGGAAGTAAATGAATAATAAATGAAGGGCTCTGGAGTCAGGCTGCTCTGCAATTTCTCCGTGCCGAGGAAACTCAGCAGAAAGGACATGGCTTCACTGTGCTGTCCCTGCAAGGGGAGACCGGCTCTCTGCTGGTGGCCCCGGGGTAGTGAAGGCTCTGGTCTCTGAACACAGTGTGTGGCCCCCAGGGTTGAAGGCCCTTAGTGGCTGGCAGTGGTGACAGAGCCAGAAAGCCTGTTCCAGGTAAAGGGAAGGCTTACGAGTGAAGGCTAAAAGGGAAGGCTAAATGTGCCGTGTGCAGACGTCAAAAGCACTGATGTGGAGAGTGCCACGTGGGCTTCTTTTTCTTTCTTGAGCACAAAAATGATGGTGTTTGCTCTGTGCCTGGCTTTGTTCTAAGCACTTCACATTGTGACTTCATGTCATTCAGAAACAAATTTATGAAATAGCGTTACCCCCATTTTACACGAGGCTAGTCCTGGCTAGTAAATGGGATCTGAACCCTTGGAGTTGGCCATCAGAATCTGGCCACGTGGGCTGCGACCAGGGCAGTTGCCCAGGGCCCTGTGTTTAGAAACATCCCATGTTTAGAAGGGCCTCGCACTTGGTTCATTGCTCTGCTCTTGCCACCTTGAAATTCTTGTGGGTTTTTTTTTTGCTATATTCATTTTAAAATTTGTTTATCTGTTTATTCATTTGGCTGGCCCTATTTGAGGCATGTGGGGTCTTTAGTTGCAGCATGTGGGATCTAGTTGCCTGACCAGGAATTAAATCCAGTCTCCCTGCTGGGAACACGGAGTCTTAGCCACTGGATCACCAGTAAAGTCTCTTAATTTTCAACAAAGGTCTCCATGTTTTCATTTTGCCTTGGGCAAAGTGTCATTAGTAATGTGCAGGGTCCATGCTCTTAGACTGTCACTGCATTATCCAGAATATTGAACCAGCTGCCTCATAAGGTAGCATGTTCCCCACCTTGGAGGTATTCAAGCAGAGGCTGGAAGACCCTTTGGCAGGAATTCTTTAGAGGGGAACCTCAGTGCCAGATGGAAGGGGTGGGTGTGAGAGGTTGAGGTAGACAGCCTTTAGCATCTAAGCTCCTCTGAGCTCTGAGATTCTATGATTCTGTAACTTTCCTTTCTACAGCTTTATGAAAGTCAGAAAATAGAGGAAACAGGCCCTGAGGGAAATGATCTAATGCAAAGAATTTTGTGGAAAAGTGGAACAGTTCCCGAAGGAATGAAATTCGTGGAAGGACGCAGAACCTGGAGACGTGTCCTTAGACAGCTGGCGGTGGCCCTGGGCCACGATCTCCTCACAGCCCAGCCCAGGGCTGCTTCTCATCCCCATGTCCCCTACCAGCTGCACATAAACCAGATGAGCGTGAAATGGGGGGCCCCTTGATCTTCCTGAGCCTGCGGAGTGCCCTGCGGGTCACAGGCCACCGCTGCAGCTGTGCACACTGCTTAGGGCAGCACAGATGGGCTGAATCTGACGCCGCAGCAACACCTGTCCTTGGGCTGCACTCTTCATGGAACTGCCGCCTGGAGATGGGAACACTGACTTGAACTGCGACTCAAGGGGGACCTTTGTGGGTGGCTTCCCCAGGAGCCCTGGGGAGTGTGTGTGCATGTGTGTGTGCTTAACTGAGGGTGGCAGTGAGAACGGGAGGAACAAATGGCTTTCCAGATGCTCTCTCGTGGCTGAGCCCCTGCCTCTCCATTCTGAGACCCTGAGCAGGTTATCTCATCTCTCTGAGCCCATCTCTGCCTCCATAAGGGGACGTGAGAGGAGGCATGTCAGCCCTTGACTGGATCCACTTGATCTCAGCGGTTTCGTTAACACGATTTGTACAGGGCCTTTAAGTTTTCAAGGAGCTTTCCACATATGTGATCTCACCAGATTTTCCTAACAGCCAGAAATTCGTATGGCCTCATTTTATTGATCAAGGCATGGCGGCTACAGAGTCAGGCCTGGAAGTTCACAGTTGCATGGAAAAAGGGATCCTTTGTGTTCTCCAAAAGTTTGTCCTTCTGTCTCTTGTGCTGATGACAGGGCCCCATAGTCTGACATTTACGTGGTCCCAGGCCTCCTTGAGTGCAGTGATGTTCAGGAACCCTCACTGTGCTCCATCCTGGGTCTGCTCTGGCTGGGAGGGAGGCTGGCAGGTTACGTGGATCCCAAACTCTAAAGCTAGATCCCACGTGTTCACAGCTCCAGTCTGTCACTCACCAGCTTGCTGCGCTGAGGCAAATGGCTTAACCTCTTGGAACCTGAACTATCACACATGTAAAATAAGGACCACCAAAGACTTACCACACAAAGCTATTGTGAGAATTCAATGAAATAATCCACACAAGATGCTTAGCCTAGTACCTGACCCAGTACATCTTAGCTGTCATCATTGCTATTATTATAATCATTAGCACTTTCACACTAAGCATCGCCATCTTCAGATGAGCTACTTTCCATATTTTGGCTGTTATAAATTAAGCATGTTTTTAATAAACTTGATTTTAGGCTTGAAGTAGTAGATTCTTCTGGTTTTCTTTTTAGCATCTGTTAGGAGTATTTTTTAAAAGCTCTGCCTGAATTCACGGGGAGCCCCTGTAAATCCACTTGAAAGCAGATCTCATCACTAAAAACCCACAAAACACCTTCTTGAGAATGGAGAAGTCAGGCCTTAATTTATGGCGTCCACTTCTCGCTGCCATTTGGCATCTTGCAAACTGCCACTGCCATTAGCTGTCACTTTTGAGTATTTATGATTTTGCAGTTGGAGCACTTTGATTCTCATAACAGAAACAGGGTCACATTTAGAAAATGTACCCTACGTGGAGCTGGAAAATGAGATCCCCCAGGGTGGCTGATGAATGGGGCTGCCCATGGCAGTGTGGCCTGCCAGCCCTGCTGAACTGTGCCCTTCCTGCACACCCTGATTGGATGCTGTCTTTGTCTCTGAGGCCTCAGCCTGCCAGGCCCGGACTTTCTGCTTGGCGGTGACCTGGGGCTGGGGCAAAAGACATGTAGTTAAGTACCAAACCATTTTCCACGTGGCTGCCCTTCACAGTCTTGAGATTGGCAAAGACAGAGCTAGGGATTTGGCAGGAATTCCTCCATGGCACTAAACTGGTTCTTCACATCTAGGTAGTAGAGAGAGTTTGAGATATTTATTACAAGCAAGGAAGAGTGAGTTAAGTGTGGCACCAGCCAGCACACTACACTGGCAATAGGCAAGACGCTGTCTCCTACTTCAGGCCTCAGTGTGTCTTGTGCTCATTGGGAAGATTTGGCCTTGGTGAGCTCTGAGGACCATTCTTCTAGGCTGTTGGTTCCCTTGAGGTACTTGCTTGCCAGATTTTACAGGGCTTTTGGGCCATAGAAGTTGAGGGTTTTCAGAGGAAGGAGGAGACCTCCACTTAATTGCAAATTAAAAAAAAAAAAAATCAAGGCATTTCCCTGGTGGTCCAGTGGCTAAGACTTCGTGTTCCCAATTCAGGAGACCTCGGTTCAATCCTTGGTCAGGAAACTAGATCCCACATGCCACAGCTGAGACCCAGGGCAGCCAAATAAATAAACATTAAAAAAAAAAATCAAGATATTTACTGTGTATGAAGAAGAATACCACATCCATCCTTCTGTGACATGTCAGCACACTTGTGAAAGCCTATCCACCAGGAGAATCTCCAAGACCTTGGACAGGTGTCTCCTCCTAGACTAATTGCTCTGCCTGTAAAATCCATCTAGGAGACCACATCACATTATTAAATCTCTGTGTCTTCTTAGGCTCCTCTTGGCTGTGATGGTTTTTCAGACTTTCCTTGTTTCTGGTGACCTTCACAGTTTCGAGTAGGAGTCGTGGTTGGGGATTTCATAGAACCTGTTGGAATTTATCTGATGTTTTTCTGATATTTAGATGGGGGTTATGAGGTTTTGAAAGGACAACCACAGAGACCTAAAGTTCCGTTTTCATCACATATATCAAGAGCACATACTACCCACTTACCTCTGCTGATGTTGACCTTGACCACCTGGATGAGGGATGGTTTGTCAGATTTCTCCACAGTAAAGTTACTCCTTTTTTCCTCCTTTCTATGCAGTACTCTCAGGAAGGAGGTCACTATGTTGTAGCCCTTGCCTTCCTCTTTTTGGATCATTCATTTGTTTCATTATGCTATTGACTTCTCCTTACGTGCCTGGTGCAGTGTTAGGAACCAGAGATAGGGAAGGATAGACGACTGGGCCTCTACCCTCAGGGAATTTAGAGTCTAGAAGGCAAAGCGGAAGGTAGACTTGAAGTCACACACACTTCTGTGGTAAGTGCAGTGACAAGCTTCCACAGGAACACAAAGGAAGTCCCCGCACACCAGGCTTTCCTATTTTATGTTTCTGCACTTTAAGTGAATTTTCCAAATTGCCCTCCATCTCCTTCAACCGTAAAATCATTTAAGATTTTAACATTTAAGTTAAAAAAAAAAAAAAAAAGAGGCCAGCTATTTCCTTTCCAGACTTATCCTGTGACTCCTGGATGTTATTTTTTTAAGCATCTGCATCACACTTTCCCTCTTGAAAGCATTTTTTAGTCATTAATTAGTAACCCACATTAATATGCAGATTGAATTAATCTATTTCAGGCAGAAGTTTGTCTTGAGGAAGCAAAATAGCTTAAGTGTTATTCCTCCCCACCTGCATTTCTCCCCTCCCCCGCCCTCTATCCCAATCATTATTAGGATTATTGCTGTGATTATTAAACACTGATGGGGCACTGCACGAGGCTGCTGCACTTCCCAGAACTTGGGGGAGGGCACGTCCCTGTGCTCTGGACTCAGAGCTGTGCAGAGACTGCCGTGGGGGATTCATTAGACTGAAATTGGCCTCATAAACAGTCATCCTCAGGATACGGTTTCAGCTCTCCTTTTTTTATTTTAGTTGCACTAAGCTCAATTCCTGTTTGGCTCTGTTATTGTCTGAGAACGCTTTGCCCTTAAAAAAAAAAGTGGTATACCTACCATTTATTGAGCTCTTACTATGTACCAGGAGCTCAGCACACCTTATATTCGATTCACAACAGCCTCCTGGGGGCAACTTTGTGGTTTTCCTACCTGTAGAGATGAGGTAACTTAGCCTAGTGAGCAGAGAAGGCCATGGCACCCCACTCCAGTACTCCTGCCTGGAAAATCCCATGGATGGAGGAGCGTAGTGGGCTACAGTCCAAGGGGTCGCTAAGAGTCAGACATGACCGAGCGACTTCACTTTCACTTTTCACTTTCATACATTGAAGAAAGAAATGGCAACCCACTCCAGTGTTCTTGCCTGGAGAATCCCAGGGACAGGGGAGCCTGGTGGGCTGCCGTCTCTGGGGTCGCACAGAGTCGGACACGACTGAAGCGACTTAGCAGCAGCAGCAGCCTAATGAAATGAGACTCAAGGCTGGTGAAGTCAGAGGTGGGACTAGACCCTAGACTACATGGCTTCAAAGCCCTCCCTCTTCAGGCCTGCCTTATGGCCCTCCTTCAGGGCCTTCCGAGCCTCCCTCTCTGCCCACTTTTCATCCCTCTATCCCCATCACCATGTCCTCCCTTCTCTTCTCATGGTGTCAGGTGGAGAGGGCTTTCCAAGGGGGTTTCACTTCTGCCTCTTTAGAACTCTTTGCGGGTTAGAGGCTGACTTCATCCCCACTACAGAAATGACACTGGCTCAGGACCCTTCTGCTTGCCCAGCTCAGAGTCACCATCCTGGGCAGGATACATCTCTGTCATCACCAGCCACCTGTGGAACACCACTTACTGGCCCCTGCTGGGATCGCAAGTATAAGTGTTCCCTCTTTGCTCTCAGTGTGCACATGTTCTACGGGGGTGGGGTGTGGGGTGTGGGGACACAGGACACCTGTGGTCCCAGGTGTCTCATTAGTTGGGCCCTTGTTTCTGGCCCTGTGGTAACAGCTGTCTGTGCTTTAATAGGCAGTTACTGCATGCCAGACCTGCTCAGAGACGGGCATCCTTGACTCTTGTTCATTCCTCACATCCTCCCTAGGAGTGAGTTTGTGGGAATCCCCATAAAACAGGTAAGAAAATGGAAGCTCAGAGAAGATTGAATTGCTTAAAAGACAGATACTTGGGACGTGGAAAAACTTTTGTCCAAACCCAGATCTAGCTGAATCCAGAGCTCCTTTTTAAGTTACCCTGACTGCTTCCCCTTTAGTACTGTGTGTGCATGTGCAAGCTTATACTTAACCTATATCAGGCACTGGACCAGGTCAGTAAAGAACATAATTATGAACAGGATGTGTCCCTATTGTTTTGGGTTGAATGTGAGCCTCCCCAGCACATAGGAGAAATATTCACCGATTGACTGAAAACAGTCCTATTTTGTGGCTCAAGGACAGAGTCTGGGAAGTTGTGAAAAGTCCTGCAGGGGTAGCTGTCAGTATTTATCTAGCAATCTCAAGTGTTGAGTCCAGCTTCATGGGTGAGGAAAGGGAAATTCAAGGCCAGGTATACCAAGGTGTATGAAATCAGCATGAAGACATTGTTTCACTGTGTGCGGTAGAGTTAAACTTGGAGTTGGGTCCCTTTGGCTACTTCCTGGCTGCATGACTGAAGCCAGATATAGTGGAGCCTCCACTGCCTCATTCATAATTTGGGGGAAGAATACCTGCTTTGCGAGATTGTGGAGATCAAATAAGATAATGCTCAGAAGGCATTTAACACAGCTTTCAGGGCAAAGTAGAGCTTAACTGCTCAGGAAATGGCTGGAGATGTTACTTCAGGGGGCTCTTTGCCAAGAATCTGAGCCCCACAGAGTTCTGTCTGACGGATGGTCTATTTCAGACACATGTCATTCCCACTTATGACTGCGGTTCTTTCTGGAAATGCCCATGAAAAGAATGTTAGATGAGGCTCCTGTGGAGAGGCCCCACCCCAGCCCATTCCTGAGGAGTTGGGGCTTGGAGTTTGGCAATTCCTTGGAATGCTGGGCCTGAGCTGGGGAGCAAGGCTGCAGGCTTAGCCAGCCCAGAGTTCTTGGACGATGGAAAGAGACATCTGGGGGGAGAGGGGGGATGCTGACCTGTATTTTGAATGCTGCAAAACACAAATGAGCTCAAGCACAAAAGATAATCCCCAGTGATTATGGCTGTCCCCAGATCACCACAGTTATATTTTAGTATCTGTCCATTCACATTTCATTATTGTTACGTGTCTTAGTTCAGGATGCCATAACAAAGTACCAAAGACTGGGTGGCTTATAAACAACAGAAAGTTTTTCTCAGGATTTCCCTGGTCCAGTGGTTAAGAATCCACCTTGCAATACAGGGAGTGGCAGGTTCGATCCCTGGTCAGGGGATGTAAGATCCCACATGCTGTGGGGCAAAGAAGCCAGTGAGCCACAACTAGAGAAAGCCCATGCGCCGCAACAAAGACCCAGAGCTGCCAAAACAAGAAAGAAATCTTTTCTCACAGTTTAGGAGTCTGGAAGTCTTGAGATCAGGGTACTAGCATGATCGGGTCCTGATAAAAGGAGCCTCTTCCACATTGCAGACTGCCGACAGCTCATTGTATCCTCACACAGAAAGAGAACCAATGTGATGGTATTTGGAGGAGGGGCCTTTGGTAGGTAATTAGGTCATGAGGTTGGAGCTCTCTTGAATGGGTTAGCGCCACTCTTTAGATGCATTTAGACAGCAACACTCCTTTCCTGAAGGACATTTGAGAAAGCATAACTTAATCATTTTGTCAAGTGCTCACTCTATGGCAGATGGTATTTAATGAATTAACTGTATTAACTGTTTTAATCCTCATGATGACCCCATAAGGTAGGACTATTATCCGCCTCTGTTTTACAGGTGAGGAAACTGAGACACCGAGTGGTTAAGCATTTTGCTCAAGGTCACACAGCTCCGAAACGCTAGAACCAGGAGTCTAGTCCAGGCTCTCTGATTCTGGGTCTGGTGAATTATTTAACCATAAGTAACATTGCCTACTTTGGTTAAATCTCAAAGCGAGGGAGAGTTGTTTAGGTGGGAAAAGCATGGCCAACTCCAGGAGCATTTGGGTCCTCCTGGCACATAGTCCTAAGTTAAAGAGCACCTGGGTGAAAACAGGAGTCGTCAAATAATTTGTTCAGCAAACAAAGTATCTCCCATCTGTCCCCTGTGTGAACTGCAGAGTGCTCAGGAGGGAGTGAGGGGGCAAGCAGGAGTCCTCTCAGCTTTTCTAATTAGTGGCATTTAAATTTCTGAAGTGCTCAAGCTCTGAGCTCTAAAGGGTGCTTAGGGAGCTTCTAGTCCACAGCCCTCGTTTTATAGACGAGCATCAGCGGCCCAAGCAGAGAAGGTGGTTGCCCAGCAAGTGAGTGGCTGTGCCAGGAACCAGAAGCCACATCTCCAGCTCAGGGCAGGACCATGCTGGCAAGCTGTTAGTTTCTGTTGCCACATTCCACACTGGAGGGGGGTGAGAAGGCTCATTTTCTGCTAAATGGGGGCTTTGCACATCCTAGGAACTGAATGGCTGCCTGGTGATGGCTGGCTCTCATAGTTAGATACCCTGCATATGGCCTGCTTCATGCATTGCGTGATCACAGCCACATTTGTGTTGAGAGTCATTCCAACCTGCTTCGTCAAGAGATGGAATTCCAGCCCCTTAGAGGCTTTCCTGGGTTTGTTCTGTGAGCCCAGAGGGCAGTGCTGGGACTGGTGAGACTGGGGGAGTCCGGCACTTATCCATTTAATAAGTGAACTGAGAGACTAATGCCAGGGAGGTTGCCTGGGAAAGAGTGACAGTCCGGGAGACAGCAAGGACGGCAGGTGTGGAAACACATCCAGTAAGTGGGAGGGGTGCTATGAGAGAAGCGGGTGCCGCAGCCAGAGCAGGCACGAAGCAGCGGCAGTCGCTTCTGCTGGGACTGCGACTTCAAGGAGTCTGAGGCTCTGGGCTCCGTGTGGAAAGCTGAGTGTGGATTTGCCAGGCAGGTGGAGGCCGGGCGTCACTGGCTCAGAGAGGAGGGCATAGTGGTGTGAAAAGGCCACAGTTTTTGTGTCCCCAAAGTGGTTAGGTGTAGAGCATGTGGTCAACTTGGGGGGAACCCTGGTGTAAGATAAGGATGGGGTGCTGATGCCCAGGAGCTGGAACTCAACCCCACAGATAGTAGGGTCTTGGGAAGCTCATGAGGCAAAGAGAGTGGTTCATCTTTGCAAGCTAGAGAGCTCAATGGACCATAAGGGCAGAGAGCAGACTGGAAGCGGGACTGGAGGGAGACCCATCCGAAGACTTGTGTGGTGGTGCCAGGGCATGAGATGAGGACCAGAGCACACTACGGCAGTAGGGCTGGACATGCAAGGACAGAGCAGAGGCCAGATGTGGGGGCATCAGAGAGGTGGAGTCAGCATGACTCAGTCATTAGAGGGACAAAATGATGTGGAGAAGAGCAGTGACCGTTGTGTGCATGGAGGGCTTAGCTGTGTGCCGGGCACAGTGCTCAGCACCTGACGTGGGTCATCTCATCTCAGCCTCACCACAGGCGTTGTCCCTGTAAAAACACTGTCCTCCCTTCGCAGCTGGGGAGCAGGCTCAGAAAGGTGAAGGCTTGGCTGCAGTGACATAGAGGACAGTCTCTGGCTGAGGTTTACACCCAGGCAGTCTGTTTTCAGCACCTGCTTTCATTATCCTGGACCACAGTTGGGGTTTCAGACTTCCGTTCCTGGGTGAATGTGGACACTGTCCTCTACTGCCTGCCATAGAGAGGAGCTGGAAGGGGAGAGGGTGCCCTGGTCTTACTGTCCTGTGTTAGAAATGGAAGGGTTTCAGGCTCAGGGCTCCAGATGAGGTGTCGAGAGGTATGCAGACACTGGGAATGGCTAAGCATGGTTTTGAAATAGTTCACAGTGGCTTTGGGCGGTACAGCTTTGCTTTCTTTCCAGTGCTGTGGGAAAGGCTCTGGACTGCAAGTCAGACTAGTTTAGTCTCTGCTGCTTTCCATCCACGGGACCCTAAGTAAGTCACTTCATGTTCTTGGGTCTGCACTGGCCCCCCCGCCCCGCGCCCTTCCCCCTGCATAATGAGGTTGTTGGTCTGGTCCTCCTGTGTATGAAAGTCACCTGGAGGGCTTTTTCAAACACAGATTTCTGGGGCCCACTCCTAGAGTTGTGATTGAATCAGACAGCTGGTAGGGCCTGAGAATTTGCATTCCTAATCGCTTTCTAGGAGCTGCTGGTGCTGCCGGAGTGGGGACTGCGCTTTAATACCACTATCCTAGGTGCTGTCTCTGTCTCTTGAGTTTACAGCTCCATATCCGTGAGCAGGGACAAACTAGGCAAATGGACTCTCCCATGCTTATACCAAAGAACATTCAGTCCACAGCACAGAGCATCAAACCAGTGAAAGGGATGGCACTTTGAAATGACAACAGGGTACAGTACACCCTGCCTTTCCATCCTCTTCTACTCTCTTTTAACCCTTCCCCACTACCAGTGACCCCAAGTCGAGATCCTTCAAATAACTTGTTTCCTTGTGTGGTTTGGGGGAATGGATGGGTCAATGGAAGAACCATACGTAGCAGCTATCATCAGAGCTAAGACATCTGCCCTGAGCAGCTGGTAGATGGAAAACACTCAGGATGGACATAAACTCCCCAGATCCTAGGGGCTCATCAGCTTGAGAGAACAAGCTTCTAATACTGTGGTGGTGGTTGTTCAGTTGCTAAGTCAGGTCAAGCTCTTTGCAATCCCGTGGACTGTAGCATGACAGGATTCTCTGTCCTTCACTATCTCCCAGACTTTGCTCAAACTCATGTCCATTGAGTTGATGATGCCATCCAACCACCTCATCCTCTGTTGCCCTCTTCTCCTCCTGCCTTCAGTCTTTGCCAGCATCAGGGTCTTTTTCAGTGAGTTGGCTCTTCACACCTAATAGGGTAGCCAACAAGCTGACCTTCCACCTTGGTTGACAGTGAACTATGGCCTGAGCTTTGCCACCAGGGCGAGGAAAAGAAAATCTCTTGTTTTCCCCCAGAATACTCATTTTGGCCCCCTTGGACTTCAAGGGTATATAAGGGAATTTTTTTTTTTTTTCCTGACTGCACCAGGCATGAGCAGCATCACCCGTCTCTGTGACCCTGTGTCAGGAATCTGATGAAGAAATTCCAGGGAGACAAATGGAGATTACATGGAAATCAATCATGCGCAGCTGGTGTTCTCTGCAGGCAACTGTTCAGTTTTATTTCCTTTTCATTTTTCTCCTCATTCCCTGGGATCAGCTCCTTTAAGAGCTTGACACCAGCTAGACTTGTGTGATTAAGTGGTAAACTTAAGCTGGCTGCTGGAACCTTCTGCGTGTTTCTAGGAGATTGATGGTTCAGGGCAACCAACCAAGACTCAGGGTCATGATTCTTCTGGACCACTAAGAGCATGGGGACTGTTTAAAGGTACGTCTTGAAGTGAGCTTTTTTATGATTTCCCCTTACCATAATTTTGGTAATTAATTATTTTCCCCTTATTTATAATTTTGGCTGCTTTCAGCTGCACGTAATGATATGGAGTTTCATTATCTCATATAATAAGAACCCTAGCAGAAGGGCGACTGTGAGATTAATTAACTCACTGGCTTAGCAATATCATCTGAGATTTGTATTCTTGCCCATCTTTCTGCTTTGCCATACTCAGCATGTTCTCCAGAAGTTAAAATTCCTCATTGTCTCAAGATGGCTGCTGTAGCTCCAGCAGCACCTGTAGATGCAAAAAACTGCTGGATGGATAACTGGACAAAAAAATCAGAGTTCCTTTAGGAAGGAGGAGGGGGTTGGAGTGAGAAACAAGGTTCAGAAACATTTAATTAAGTACAGACATCTTATCCTGGCATAACGAAACTTATGCAGTATGCCCTTAGCTTATATTTCCTAGTTTTGTTTCCTGCTGTTCTCTTTGTAGAGCCATTGGGCAGCCAAACAGGATGACCATGTGCTATTGCCAGAATTTGCCATACATCTCACTTCTACCTCCTTGTCTTTGCTTAGACTGTGTCCAATGTCTGGAATACACCTAGTCAGTGATCCCTGTCTCTCAGCACAAATCATGTCAAGGGATAGGTATAGAAATGGAACCTTGGGATTTCCAACCTTGGTCTAGTGGTTAGGATTCCGTGCTTTCACTGCTGTGGCTCATCTTCAGTCCCTGGTTGGGAAACTGAGATTCCAAAAGATGTGCAGAGCTGCCAAAAAAAGAGAAAGAAATTGACTTTCTATTTTCCTTCCCATTCCTGTCTTTTAAAAGCAGTCTCTTTATTGCAAAATAAAATACAAGATACAGAAAACCACACACAAGAAACTGCAAACGTAATAAATTATTATAACCGTAAATCCCCTTGCAGCGACCACTTGCCAGAAAACAGAAGATTGCCAGTCCCTCCAGAAACCCCTTCTTATGCCCAGTTCAATCATCATTCCCTCTCATTCCCTAATAGTAACTTTACTTTTACAGCAGTCACTTCCCTTCATTTAAAAAATAGGTTTATCACACCAGTGTGCATACCCAACAGTTTAGTGTAGCAGTTTAGTATTACCCATTTTTAAATGTGAGATTTTTTGTTGTTGTTAACTTTTTTATTTTGTACTGGGGTATAGCTGATTAAAAATGTGGTGAGTTTCAGGTGAATAACGAAGGAACTCAGCCGTACATATTAAACGTGATGTTTTTGAAGTCTGTCTTAATCTACAGCTTTCCCCTTCAGTTCTTTCTTTTTCTTATAATTTGTCTGTTAGAACCCAGGCTGTTCAGGTTCCTAGCAGTATGGATTTGACTGATTGCACGTTTGTGGTTAAAGTTACCATGTTTCTCGGTTTTCCTTACTTTCTGTGAATCAGCAGCTCTATCCAGAGCTTTGATCAGCCTGATGTTGATCCCTCTGGAAAGAATACATGTGATATTATGTTTCTTCATCAAGAAGCACACAATTTCTCTTCTTACAGTAAGTCCCCTACATACAAAAGAGTTCTGCTCCAAGAGCGCAGTCATTAAATCTAACTTGTTTGTAAGTCCAACAAAGTTAGCCTAAGTACCCAACTAACATGATCACCTATATAGTATTGTTCTGTAATAGGTTTATAATACTTGTCACACAAATAATACATAAAAAACAAACGATAAGTAAAATGTTTTTAATCTTACAGTATAGCATGTTGAAAAGTACAGTAGTAGTATAGTTCAATAGCTGGTACTCCTATAATAGCTGGTACTCCTGGAGTACCAGCTACATCACCACTGCTTTTATGCTTGCTTCTGGACATCCTGGGCTTGAAGTAAAGGTATTGTACTACTGTACTCTGTGCAGAACTGTACAGTAAAGCACACAAGAGCACAACCAGTTGGAGAGGATGCATGCATGTGGCAGTGTATGCCAGACACCTGAACTAACTTATGTGACTGGACATGCAAAACACACATCTTTGGAAGTTTGCAACTTGAAGGATTGTGTCTAGGGGACTTGCTGTATTCTAATTCTGTTGTCTCTGCTTCATTTATTTGGTGGGAGGCTCTTCAAGTTGGATCCTGAGTCTATGACATACCCTTCTAATCTTTGATAGTAGCTTCTTTGCTCTCTGCTGTATAAGATGTTCCAGATTCATCTGGCATGTCTCCTCTCTTGGACCTAGAATTAGTAATTTCTCTAAGAAACCCTTCGGTTTCCTTTCATGGGGAATAATATTTTAAGACCATGATATGAGGACTAGAGATGCCTTTCGACTCTGGACTTGCTCCTGATCTTTTCATTGGACAAGGTTGGATGATTATAAATGCATTTATATTTTATTTACATTTAAAGCTAAAATACCCCATGATGTATATATTTATGTTTTTTGTTTTTTGTTTTTTATTTTGGAGTCACACCATGCAGCATGCAGGATCTTAGTTCCACAACCAGGGATAGAACCCATGCTCCTTGCAGTGGAAGCACAGTCTTAACCACTGAACTGCTATGGAAGTCCCTATATATGTTTAAATTCAAGATTTCAGAGTTTTTCCCTTTTTCTCTGTTACATCTGTTATCTCCTCCTTCACGTTAAAAAACCCACGTTTTCAGTGACACAAGAGATAGTAAAATTAAGCTTTTTGTCATAAACACAACATTATCAGAACAATAATATTAATACCACTAAAATATGATTACTCAAAACACTAAAAAATCTTTTTTGCATATACTCTCCCCATTCTCTCCCCATTGTTTTTATAGTTGTCCTCTCTCTGTATTATACTACCCTATCCCTCTTGCTGCTGCTGCTGCTAAGTCGCTTTAGTCGTGTCCGACTCTGTGTGACCCAATAGACAGCAGCCCACTGGGCTCCCCCATCCCTGGGATTCTCCAGGCAAGAACACTGGAGTGGGTTGCCATTTCCTTCTCCAATGCATGAAAGTGAAAAGTGAAAGTGAACTCGCTCAGTCGTGTCCGACTCTTAGCGACCCCGTGGACTGAAGCCCACCAGGCTCCTCCGTCCATTGGATTTTCCAGGCAAGAGTAATGGGGTGGGGTGCCATTGCCTTCCCCGACCCTATCCCTCTTAACTTACACTTAATCTTACTTCTGTGATAGTTCTTAGGTAGCTTGGTATTTAGTGTTCATAGAGAAGGAAATGGCAAACCAATCCAGCATTGTTGCCTGGAAAATCCCCTGGACAGAGGAGCCTAGCAGGCTACAGTCCATGGGATCGCAAGAGTCAGACAAGGCTTAGCAACTAAGCCACCACCACCATCAGCCTGTGTATTGATACCTCTCTAGTCACATTGATTGTCTAAACCTTATTTCCTATTAGATTCCTTAGGGAGGGCTCATGGGAACAAAAACAATATTTCTTGAATTCTCAAATGTTGATAACGTTTATGCCTTTTACACTAGTCTCTTTTGCTAAGTTTAAAATTGTTGGTTCACATTTTCTTGAGCACTTTGTGCCACTCCAGTTTCTTCTGGCATAAAGTGTTAACTTTTAGAAAGTTTGATAATAATCTAATTTCCTTTGTCATATGAGTATCTTGTCCCTTTTTCTTTCTTGAGTACCTGAAAGTATACTCCCTTCCTTCCTCCCTTCCTCTCAGTAAATTTACTGGATTATATCTTAGTATTGTTGTCCTGGATTGATATTCTTAGTTACGCAGTTTGCTCCTTTAATATGTACTTTCAAATCTTTTTTCTTAAGTTTTAGGAAATTTTTCTTGAGTTATACTTTTAGTATTTTTTCTGTTACCTTGTTTTGTTTTTTTTTTTCCTTCAGAGACTCCTCATATCTATGTGTTAGATCTTCTTTGCCTCTCTTCATTATTTGTCACTTTCTCTTGACTGTTTTTTTTTAAATTTCTCCTGGATTTAAATTTTTTCTTCTTTTTACCTACTTAAGACATTCACTCTTGTGGGGTTTTTTGTTGATTTGTTCATTGTTTCTTCTAGTTTAATCTTCATTTCCAAAATGATTTCTTCTTTTATTGCTGATTCTTTTTGTGTTTTGTCACCTCATTTTTTGAGTCTTTCTAATTCTAGTATGTTGTTCTTTCATATCTTGGAGCATTTTGTTAATATTTTTTAACTCATTTTTTAATACCAGGTTGCAGTTTTGATTTTTTTTTTTGAGCATTTTTTTTAAGCATGCTTTCATTGCCCATAGGAATGCTATCCTGCTTTCTGTTTGTTTTTGTTTTTTTTTTAAGATAATAATTTAGCATAATATTTGACATCAGTTCTTTGCTGTTCATTTTTTGGTGAAATTCATTTTCTTGAACTTCCAGAATGTGGGGTTGAGTAAAGCTTTTCTAACTTTGTAGAGCTTCCTCTTGGTTTGTAGTATTAAAAAATATGGTGGCTTGCTTTCTTAGCTATCCTGGCTCTGTTTCCCTCTCCCACTTTCATCTGAAACTCCTCTTTCCGTTATTGCCATTGCTCCTGTCCCGCTCAATTTGAACTCGACTCAGCAGTTTCTCCTCAGTGAGCCATACTGCTCCAGCCCCATCAGACCTGCATACTGTGGCCATCTTATGCTCGTATGTTATTGGATTGGGCAGAAGCCCTCCACATTTAGCTGCTGTTCTCACACTGGTGCATTGTTCTTTCCCAGCTGGCGTCTGTTGGTTGGTTGGTGTCCACTCGAGGGCTAGCAGCCACTGTTCCCGTGGCTTCCGTTTATCCTCCTATGCAGACACCAGTAACATGTAAGACTAGTGCTTATTGGTGACTTGTTCTCACTCATCTATTTGTATTTTAGGGTTCATGGGGATCCCTTGTGAGCTAATCTGGTTGTAATTGTTGTTCATGGGTTTTGTTATCCATTTGCTTTGTGCAGTAATTCTGGTTGTTGGCTTTTCCAGAGGCAGGAAAGGAAAGTTGGGAGGGTACCAAGGCTAGGCCTTGTCAGTATCATAGTCTGGTCAATACCTTACCCTACAGGAAGCCTTTCTTCTTCTTTTTTAAAGAACAGCTTTATTAGGGAATACTTAAATAAACATACCATACCATAATAGTCACCATGTTCAAGGGTACATTTCAGTGGGTTTAGTATAGTCACAGAGTGATGTATCCATCACCACTAAAGCTTTCATTAACCTTTGTAACATTGCCTCTGGAGTGGGGAGGTTGACAAAGGAGGAGCTTGTTTCCCATGGGGATCAAACACAGATTCCTGAAGGGGTTCTGCAGGCCCCTTGTATAAGTGATATCTGGCTATAAAAGGGAATGTGGCAGGTTGGGGAGATTGTAGAAGTCCCTTTTCCCATCTGATGGGGCATCTGCTGTCAACTCAGCTGCTGTCAAGAGTTACTGTGCTGGGTTGTCAGGTCTTCGGTTACTCAAGAGAAGCTGGACATTTGGATCTTTGAGAGAACTTTCTGGATTTCTGGTAGCTGTCAACATATGCTTTATTTTTTAAAAGCACTGTGTGTTATCCCTTGTAGATTGGAGGTGACCTTAGGCCTTTAGTTTGAGACCTCTTTTGACTTTGTCTCATTTTATTCAATCTATTTTCATTTCTTAATTTGTGTCTTTCATCTACTTATTATTTCATATCACCAAGTGAGTGAGGTTTTCCTGTTGTGTCACAGAAGCCAGGCAAGAACCAGATAAGCCCCTAGAAGTTCCATTAGTCCAATGTAGCTGTGTTCTTAAATGTTAGGAGTAAACAGTCCCATGAGAGAGAGAGGGTTCGTTTAAATCTGATTCTCACGTTTGTCTTGGAACACCATCACACTGTTGAAAGAGATGGTGTGGTTTCCACCCTTGTTTCATAGTCAGCCTGATGTTTTTGATGCTAGCACTTCTGTGTGAGCTTCAGCATCTTATCTTCCCAAACCCAGCAGCTCACACCATCCCCTCCCCTCTTACCTTGCACCCCAGCAGAAGAAGTGATTGTATTTGGTTAGGCAGTGCCTTGCTGTTACACCTCTTACCTCTGTGGTTTTGATACTAACACCGTGAAGTTGTTACTCCCATTTTAGCTGTATAGGAACTGAGGCCCGGAGAGGTTTAGCCATTGCCCAAGCCTCTTATCTGGCCACTTGCAGAGTCTTGTAAGTGAATCCTGTCTGCTGATTTTTGAATCCTATCTGCTGCCTTCACAACCAATGTTCTGTTGACTTCTTTATGCTATCTTGCCCTTATGTCTGTACTTTTATCTGAGGAAGCTGCCTGGCGCTAGCTTAAAGTTGAATTTTCAAGGTTAGCAAACCTCACTTCATCTCTACCTTCCTAATATTCTCTATTTTTAAAACACACTTGTATTAGGACTCTTTCAGTTGCGAGTGACAGAAACTCTTCTCACACCAGCTTAAACATAAAAGGGAATTTATTGGATTATGTAACTGAAAAGGCTGGGGATGCACTGCCTTCAGGCATGGCTGAATCCTGGGGCTTCCGTGTCTGCAGTAATCTGTATTTAATGTGGGCTGCTTCTCCTCAAACCTGCTCTCCCCATCATGGCGGCGAGAGGCCTCTGGCAGCTCCAGGCTTCCTCCCTGTAGCTGGGCAGCTCTAGCAGCAAGAGAAAGGCTCTTTCCTGATCCTTGTAGTCTTAGTCAATGAGCCGCCTCCTGTGCCCACTGTGGCTTATGACTTATCTCTAAAGCTTTCTTTGTAGTCTGGAGGATACCACACTCTGGTATATGGGTCAGGTCTTCACTTATGGAACTGAGGGAGAGGCCAGCCCCCTAAATCTCATGCAGACAGTGGGAGAAGACTGGTTCCCCAAGATCAGTGTAGGTTCTAGAAAACCAAAGGAATAAAGACTGGGAGGGCAGTTTCATGCTTTTATATTTAAAGCAGCAGATATTTTAATGTTCAGTAAGTGTCTTTTGGATGAAAAACCATTATTAACAAGAATTCTGACTTTCCGAGAAAGAAGGGCTGAGTATAGAATTTTAACAGCACTTCAAAACAGGTAATCTGTTATGAGCAATTCAAATATTCTTTTTTAAAAAAAATAAAAGAGCCACTGGGACATTTGCCAAACCCACACCTTTCATAATAGAAAAAGAAAAGCAAGCTTTATTTTCTCATGCATAACTATTATAGGTACAATATAGATTTCCTAGGGTCTTAATACAGCTTCTTAGCTAAGCAGTGCTTCATTTACCTGGCATCATTAGGGAGTGAGGTTTTCTGGATGAGTGAGTTGTGCATATATGTTTGTGCTTTTAAGATTTAAATCTGTAAAAAAAATGTATATCTGTTTCTTAAAACAGAAGACACTGATATAATAAACATAAACATTTTCTAAGCCATGTTGCTCCACACTTCCAGAAGTTAGGGTATATGTCAGTAGGTATCAGAATAAGCACAGATTGAACATGACCTTTCTTTTCAGGACGTGATTTGGTGGTGGTGGTGTGGGTCAGGGGGAGGATAATACTTATATGGAAATAGCCATGAGTACATCATGAAATAGAGGGCTAAATTCCTAGGAATTTTTCAGAGGAAACCTGAATTGATGTAATTACTATCCGATTTCTTCCTTCCCTCCCTATGTCTCCTTTTCTCTTGTTCATGTCCATGAGTCTTTAGGGAGAAGTAGACCTCTCATACGTTCAGAGGCTACTTAGGCTTTCTGCCTCTTCACCAGTATCTGTGAGCTGCTTTTTTCTTTTTCAGTGTGTATTATCTTGAGCTGTTCTTCCTCACTGCTTGGTCTTGGGAATAATTGAGGATTGCCAGGGGAGATCAGAAAAGCAAGCTTTTAAAAATGAATAACATTGAAATTCACACATATACCTAAATTAATAGACTTGGCAAGACAGGGGTTCTGTTATTTTTCTAGAAAATAAATCCAGGTGCTTTGGGACTTGTTCTGGAGAAGGATATGACAACCCACTGTAGTATTTTTGCCTGGAAAATCCCATGGACAGAAGAGCCTGACTGGCTATAGTCCATAGGGTCACAGAGTTGGACACAGCTGAGCAACCAACACTTGTTCAGTGTGGACTCATCCTGGGAAGAGATTGGTGATGTTTCTGAGACTCTGACCACCAATGGCCTGGCTATTCATGACTATTCAAAACTCGCAGCTTTGATCATGAAGTTGAATTACTGTTGGTACCCAGCAAGGCCTGTCTCTGTCATAGTTGATGACAAAAGTCCAAAATCTCAATTATATTTCTCTTGGATGGTGGTTTGTAAACTTTATTTAGGGGCTTTCCTGGTCCAGTGGTTAAGAATCTGCCTTCCAACGCAGGGGACATGGATTCGATCTTTGGTCGGGGAAGTAGATCTCACATGCCACAACCAAGACCTGAAACAACCAAATAAATACGTAATTATCTTTCAACTTTAGTTCAGAAACCTTATTTTACTCTTTATTTTGAAATAATTTTAGATTTACCAAAAAAAAATTTGCAAAAATAACCCTTTGTACTCTTCACCCAGCTTCCCCTAATATTAACATCTTCCACAAACATAGTTATCTAGACCATCAAACAGTATTCACCAATCTACAGACCTTATTTGAACTTCGCCGATTTTTTTCCCCACTGTGGTCCTTTTTTCTGTTCCCAGATCCCACATTACATTTAGCTGTTAGGTCTTCATCGTCTCCTCCAATCTGTGGTGCTTCCTCAGTCTTTCTGTTTTTTTTGACCTTGACACTTTTGAAAAGGGTAGCCAATTATTTTGTAGACTGTCCCCCAATTTGGGTTTGTCTGATGTTTTCTCATGATTAGTTTGACACATTTGAGCAAAAGTACCATAGAAGTGACATGTGCTCTTCTCGGCGCATCCTATCAGAGGCATACGATGTCTTATTACCAGTGATATTAAGGTCATGTAGACCAGATTCCTCTAGGCTAAATTACTATTTCCCCCTTTGGAATTAATGAGCCTCTTGTAGGAAGATACTTTGAGATTATGTGAATACCCAATTTCGGATATTTTTCTTCAAAGAATGTTTTATGTGAAAGTCTAGCATAGATAATAAGTAGCAGTGACTTGTTTTTAAAGAGGTAAACATGGGTTGAGGGCAGCAGTGTCTTCCCTGTTCCCTCTCTAACTCAGTCTCTGAGCCACCTCTGTTGAGCCCCCAAGCATCTCTGGATGCCCTTTGAAACTCACGACTCTGGACTGTGGTTTTTGGTTTTGAGTTTTTACGATGTGTATATACTGCTGTAAGCCACTGCACTCGGGATATTCTGCAAGATGATATTCTTTCAACATGGGAAGGATCAGCAGACATTTATGTTGCACCTCTGTGTACCAGTCTCTGTGCTAAATTGTGGGAGTAGAAAATTCATAAAACACAGTTCCTGCCCAGTAATCCTGCATCTTTTCTTTCAGAACAGAGGGGACTTTATAATATAGACTCAAGGAAGAAATGTGAAAGGAGGAAACAAATGAAAAATCAGCTTTTAAGTGGGGGAAAGATACTTGAGGATTTGTAGTTTGTATTTTGAGTGAGTGCAGAGGCTGCTTTGACCTAACTAGCCATCAGGTCTTGGTCAAAAGTATCTTTTTCCCTTAGCAGTTTATGTACTTTAGTGGGAAAAAGAGAGACAGAGAGAAAAAAAGGCAGTTCCAACCACCCCAGCCCAATAAAAGAACCACCATTTGGTCCTTTGATTCATCTTCCTGTATTTGAAAGACTCCAAATTCCCGTCCTTCATGGATGAGGTATTTTAGCTGTCCATAATTATGTTATTATTCCAGACACTGTCGGCACGCTTCTTGCTGAGGAAGAAGGATTAGGCCAAGGAGGCTGGAGCAAGGCTGCAGCCGTCATCTGCCCCATGCCTGGCAAGGGAGATTACGCCTCCGAAATGGAGGTTTCTGGCTGAGCCTTTGTTACTTAATTAGTCGCCTGTCTCTTTTCCCTCCGTGACAGCGGCAGGATCCAGGACGCACCCTCTTTTAGACAAATGCAAATGCCTTTAACGAAGTTTTCTAATCATTCCTTTTCAACACATCTGAAAATTGTCAAAACCTCTCTAGTCACTGGCAATTCAAGGGTGGGAAATAAGTTTTAAAGGCCTGTGTTTCTCCAGGGAAGAAACTAGCAAATGCCATCTCTTTAAATTCTGTTTAACATGAAGTCTTTATTGACTACTCATGATGATTCTGCATAGTTTAATGCTCTTTTAAGTGAATATTATTTAGTTTCTTCACCAAGTCAATGTGGCCTTGTGGACTGGTAAATTTAGATGCTGATCACAACCAGAAGTCAGTGTATAAAATGGTTACAGTTTAATTAAGTGGTAATAGATCTTATGCAGTGCCAGGTTAAAGGGAATGTATAAATATTGCTTTATGAACCAGCTTCTGCAGACAGTAGACACCAGCCGCCCTCTCCCCTCTCTGTCTCATGGGATGAGTTACAGCATGGCCCTATTAACTGCATTAGAATGTGAGGTAGGGTGAAGGGGGTGACCCATTATTAAACAGCTGCATCCAGCCAATCAGCCTTAAAGAACTTGACTTCAGAGGTCAGTAAAGATTCCTGACACTGTTAATTTTATTTTATGAAGCACCATTGAAACACACCGACTCATGCCTTCTCTCTGGTTTTTGATGGAGAAAAGGAAGAGATGAACTTTTAAAGCTTCCTAATAGATTTGCACTAAAGAGCAAGCATTAGTTCAGCCTGTTCACCTCATAGGTTGGGGACCTGGGAAACCGAGTCTCAGATGGAGAGGGACCCGGCTCTTGGCCCTGTCCGCAACATCACGTGCTGCTGGTGAGATCAAGGACCTCAGGGCATTTACTCAAAACCTGAAATTCCCGACTCCTGGGCGCTTCAGAAGATGAGGCCCTTAGGCATCAGAGTTCATTATTCCACAGCTTTGTGTTCAGCGCCAGGGGAAAAAGTGTCCCATTGCCCTTCTCTCACCAGCCAAGCAGGGCCCAGGCTAGAGCTGTCTTCTTCATACCTGAGGCACGTGACTTCCTCCACCTTGGTTGACCAGAGGGCTGTGGACTCAGAGTCATGCTGTCTGGTTTTCCCTGAGGAAAATCATGAGCGCAGGATAGCGGCCTTGTGTGGATTCCCCAGGACCTTTAACTTAGCAGCGCTCCTGTTTTGTTGTTGCTTATTTGTTGGTCTCTCCCGCACAACCGAAAGCTTGTGAGAATTCCTCCCTACTTGGCTGGTTATGGTGCCCCTGGAATGAGTGAAGGAACCCCAGATCTGTAAGTCTACACCTTCAAAATGGGAATGACTTGACCCCCGTCTACCCTCTGCAGGGACAAGCAAGGTGGCATATGCAGAAGAGCCATGAGGTGCCGCAGAAATGGGAAGAGGGAGTTCACGGGAGTTAGTGGCGGTCGTGCGACAGCACAGGCTGTCACTGTATTGCTTTTAGCTCCTCCAGTTGAAAGACACCCCTCATGCGTTCTTCTCCCCCCACCTTATAGATGAGGGAGGGCTGCAGATAGGTTGAGTTACCTCCCAGCTTCATGCAGGGATTCCAAGGCTAAGCCGAGACCTGGCCCCAGGTTCCCTGACTCCATCCTCTCAGCTCAGTGCTCCAGGTCTTCATTCCTGCTGGAGAAGCTGTGGAGTATTTAATTAGCTAGTCTGTGATGTGCCGCATGTCAGAGCTCATTACTGTGGTGGGGCTGGTGGGTGTTCCTCTCCAGATCCCAGCCCCTGTTGTAGTTCAGCGGCCCCAGTTAACTCCAACACTCGAGGCAGCCCAGCTACGCAGGTGTCCTGCAAGGCCACTTGGAGGCAGGTGCCCTGATCCCCCAGCGCCCTGCGGACGTGTCCTCCTCCACCTCAGCCTGACCTGCTGCCCTTCCCCTAAGCTCCCTATTGATGCCAAACAGGAGCCTTATGATGTTCGGAAACATTTCTCAGTTCAGAGGCACAAGATCGTTGTGCTCGGCCCTGAGCTGGGCTCTAGCCAGAAGTCCTAGCAGGCTGGTGTGGTTCTCTTCCCAGAGGCTAAGTGCTCAGTGCCCCAGGCTGTCAGTGCCCCGGACAAGAGACAGGCGTGTCAGGATGCACCAAAACCAGGGGTGAATGAGTGCCTTCTCTGGACTGAATTCTGTTTTTATCCCTTTATTTTATTGTTAACACCAGGAAAGGCAAAAGGAGGTTGGAGAATTGGTCCAGATGAAAATCGAACGAAAGACATAGGAAGTAAACACAATGCAGAATTCATGATTCGATCTTGGTTTGAGAAGGTGACTATACCGGCAGTTTGGATACAGCCAATGACAAGTGTTGGTAGAGAAATTAGAACTTTTATTCAGTGCTGGCGAGACAGAAATGATACAGCTGCTTTGGGAAACAGTCTGCAGTTCCTCAGAGGTTAAACGTAGAGTTACCATATGACCTGGCAGTTCCACTCCTAGGTGTGTCTACCCAAGAGAAAGGAAGACTTACTTCCACACAAAAACTTGTACCCGAATGTTCATAGCAGCCTTATTCATAGTAGACAAAAGGTGGAAACAACTCAGATATCTGTGAAATTATGAATGGGTGTACAAAATTTGGTACATCCATACTATGGAATATTATTCAGCTATAAAAAGGAATGTGGTAATGAGCCATGCTAACTGAAAGAAGCCAGACACAAATGCAAAAAAAAAAAAAAAGCATAAGAGATCGGTGAGCAAATGTGGTCAAATGTTAATCATTAGTAAACATAAGTGAGAGATGTACTGATATTCTTACTATATCTTACAACTTTTCTGTTGAATTTGTTCAAACTATTATAGGTTGGCAAATAATATTTTTAAAAGGCAGGGTTGGTGGAAATTTTAGAGCTCCCAGAGGCTGGGGTAACTCAGAAGGCTTTCAGACTGTCCTCCTTGACCCTTTGTCTGCATCCAGGATGAGGCTGAGCAAACAGTTGTCTCAGCCTTCCTTCCGGGGGAATGAACTACGTTTCTGAGCAGCACAGACCCCCACTTGGCTGTTCTTAGGGAGTGCCCGAAACCCAGAGCCAAATACTGTGGGCCCACATTTTTGTCTGTCAAAGGAAAGACTTTCTTTGGACTTCCCGTGGTCCAGAAAGGCGGCCAGGGGGGCCTCTGTGCACAGCTCCCTTCCTGACCTCGTTCTGAAGTGAAGCCGAGTTCTCGCTGTCTCCTCCGTGGGAAACACTAAATCACCAGCAAGCATGATTTCTGAAAAGGAGTTCTCAGTGAAGCTTTCTAAACCTGACATGTTCTTTTCTTGTTGGCAGTATTTAAACTTAGGGAAGAATGTACGAAATCTTGTCAAGACTTTTGTTTCTTGTCCCACTCTCCCAAGTATGAAAACAATCAGCAGGGTCTCAGACAGTGTTTGGACTCAACCCTTCCAGAACAAATGGTGAGACCAGTCATCGAGAACGTCAGACCTGCAAGGGCCCACGGAGTTGCCTGATGTCTTCGAGGCCTTCCGCAAGCAAAACCCACCACTCTCCCACCTGGTGCCTGTCCAGGAAATAGAGTCCAAGTGCTTGCAAAAAAAAAAAAAAAAGCCTTTAAACCAACAACTGCTTTTACAGTCTGCATGCTGATTTTTCAATGTGCAGATTTGCTATGAATTTATAGAGTGTTTTGATTCTAAATTCACAATGTACATCTTTAATGGTTCCAAGTTGGGATAATTTCATGCTGTTTATATCCTAGCAGCAATGGTTTATGCATATTTCCCAAGTTATTACCCTCCTAGGAGAAGAGTGAACAACCTCCTTTTACAAAAGACAGTCCCATATGTCCTGGTTTAGTGCATCTCTCTTCAAAGATCATTTTGCACTGAGACGTGAGGAAAGCATGACAGCTGTTGGAGGCACCCACCCCACTTTGCAGTCAGGTGGGTTTGTGGGTTTCCTAGACCCGCATACACAGCTCCCAGATGGCCCTGCATTTGAAAACCACCAGTAAGGCACTCTGCAGTCTCATGGACTCTTTCTGTTGAGACATTTTTCAACCTTATTTCTGCAGGGGAGGGGAGGTTGAGGAAAGTTGCCCACCTCCGTCTACTCCCATTAGGAAAGAACTTAGTTATTGTACAACAAGAGCCTTTAGAAAATGATCTGAGAATTTTCTTTTTGGGAATCCAGCCTGGGGAGGTAATCAGAAATGTGAGGCATATGGGATGTTTATTGAAACTGAAAATAAATTTTTATTATAGTAAAATACACGTAACATGAAAAAATTTTAATAGTGGAAAATTGGAAGCAATTAAACGTCCAGCAGCAGGGGACATGATTCATCCATGTATTAGAATATAATGCACCCTTTGAAAACATTTTCAAAGAACTTTTAGTAACAGGAAATTTCTCTTGACACAGTGATAGGTGAAGAAAGCCAGTTCCAGATCTCCAATTAGGTCTTCAGATTTCAGACGTGTGCATTGAAACAAGATAAAATGGGTAACCACAAAATTATTAACAGTGGTTCTTATTGGCTAATGGGATTGTGGGAGATTTTATTAATTTCTTTTATTTTGAGATTAATTGTAGATTTCACATGCTGTTGTAAAAATATTTCAGGAAGATATGTATTCCCTTTACCAAGTTTCCTATAAAGGATTTACATTTTTTTTTCTACTTTTCTCTTTTTCAAATAATCTACAGTCAGAAAACAAAGACATGCCTGAAAAATCTATAATTTTAGGGGAACATAAAATTAAAGACTGTTATTTTTAAAAAATGTATTCATCCTTCCAAAGAACCTTGCTCCCCTTTCTCTGTACCCACAGAGCCCTTTGCCTAGCCTTTTAGTTCACTGTAGATCTCAACACTTGCTAGTAGTGGAGTTAAGTGGATCTTTGCCTGTGTATAGGTTTTCATACTGTGAGTTTACGTCATAGAAACAAGGCATACCTTCTAGAAGTAACAGGTTTACTCAAACTCTTTGGAGCAGAGAGGACAGAAACGCAGTAATTTTATATTAAAGTTAAAATAAGACACCCAAATTAAAAAGTAGAAAGTAAGTTTTGATACTCGAGATGAATATTTAAGACAAAGTCAAGTTGCCATTTGAGAAGCACAGTTAGTAGCTGTTGAACAAATGCTTCTTGTATTCAGTTGTGCCCTCTGCTTCTCCCATTGACCTCTTGTCCCAGTGGGGAGTTATCAGGGAACACACAGCTCTGTGGGAAATCACCAGAGCAGTAAATGATTGGAGTCACTCTCCTTAACTGAGAAGAAAAAAAAGGTATTCAGATGTTCTGTCTGCCCTAGATGTTCTGTTTGGCCTGTCTGGGCCAAATCTTGCTGGAACACACACTGCCAGGGAGTCGGGGACCTGAGGTTGGATTCTTGACCCCAGTGTTGACCTCTGTGGGAGCCTGGCAGAACATCACATCCCTGGGCCTCATTTTCCTTACCTGCAGAATGAGCTGTTGAGACCAGACCATTGATTGCTTAGGGCCCCATAACTCTTAAGATGCTGAGGTCAGTCAGCCTGCAGCATATGACTTTGCCAAGCTTCCCAAACTCCTTCCACCTAACTGAAAATGCACACTGAACCTGTAAGGATTTTAGCATCCTCAGAAGTTAGTCTTCATTGATTGGAGTATTTCGCTGCTTTTTTGGTGAACCTTCCTGTCAGCACTTTTCTTGTCAATTTTTAAAAAAGGATCTAGAGAAAGATTATAGGTACTGATTAAGAGACTATCCCTCTTTCCCCCACCACCCACTTTCTTTCCCCTAAAGATTGTCTTAGGGATATCAAAAGCAATTTTTATAGGCAGGTTGATCTTTTATAGGAGATGTGTTTACAAAGCATGAAATTAACAATTTTGCACAGTGCCAAATAATTGCCTATAACATGGTGACTTTTGTAGTAAGTTTGCAGCTTGAGCAGTTATTAGCAAGGTCAGATGGTACGTGCAATAACACAATTAGCAGACCACATCACCAAAACAGAGTTAGCCAAGTTCCTTGTGAGGGAACACATTCTTCCTTCTGAGGGATTCACCCATGAAGTCATTTCAGATGTTGAGAACAGTACAGTCTGTTCACGTTGTTGTCCAGCAAACCCTACAGTGCTACAGGGCCATTCCACTCCTGGAGCTTCAGGCTCCTACAAACCTACATACAAGGCTACACTCCTAGAGGGGCGGAAGAGATTCACCAAGGAAGATCCAAGCACGTTACTGCTCACAAGAGGGTTGGCTTTACCTTAGACTAAAGAGAAGACTCTTGAGAGTCCCTTGGACTACAAGGAGATCCAACCAGTCCATCCTAAAGGAGACCATTCCTGGGTGTTCTTTGGAAGGAATGATGCTAAAGCTGAAACTCCAGTACTTTGGCCACCTCATGAGAAGAGTTGACTCATTGGAAAAGACTCTGATGCTGGGAGGGATTGGGGGCAGGAGGAGAAGGGGACAGAGGATGAGATGGCTGGATGGCATCACTGACTCGATGGACGTGAATTTGAGTGAACTCCAGGATTTGGTGATGGACAGGGAGGCCTGGCGTGCTGCGATTCATGGGGTCGCAAAGAGTCGGACACGACTGAGCGACTGAACTGAACTGAAACATCACATTAGAATTAGGGAGTACCCGATGGCTATTAAGCTCAATAAATGTTAGCCTCTCTGGGGAAGAGACAATAGTTCAGACACTTTTAAGCCAAATAGCTTGCACATTCCAGGAGCAGTTTAGGATATCCTTAAGTTCATAAAGATGGCAACAGAATATTAAGTTCCATTTAAGAAAATCCACTCAAGGAGGCATGTTGGTGTGTGACTTTTGGACATGCATTCCAACTGGTAGTGTTAAGTGATATATTAGATCAACCCTGAAACATCAGCATTGTAACCCCACAGAAATCTGTTTCCCACTTATGAGTTGCACTCCAGCCTAGTTCTTAGGAGCATTCGAAAGGGAGTGGGAAGTTGGGGGAAGTGGAATTATTGAGAGAGTTTCAAGGAACTTGGCTAAATTTCATTTGGGAAAATATAAAGAGTCTGAGGTGCTCTATCTTTTTGTGGTTCAGATCCAGGTGCATGGAAAGAAGGAAACTCTCTCTTGCTTTTTGTTCACCCGACTGGCAGACTGTGTACTCTAAAACAAAGGGAGCAAATAACAGCTTGAGATGTGCTCTACTGCCTGGCTAGAGATCAGATTGCAAAAATAAAGGGTACAAAACTTGGAGACATACAGACCTGGGTTAACTACTTGCTACATCTTTGGCTTTGGGCAAGTTACTAAACCTTTGTAAAATCCTGGCTGCTGTCTGCAACTTGGAGATCATAATTGCATCTACCTCACAGGGGTTGTTTTGAGGATACAATGAGGTGATGCACTGAGAGGAGATTATTCCAGAGACCAGCACATAATATGCACCCATCATCCATCCACTCATTCCATTCATTCTGCTAAGATTACCGAGCATCTCTTATGTCTGCTGCTGTGCCAGGTGTAAGCAAGCCAGGTGTTTCGGTGAGCTCCTGCCCTTCTGGAGAGTATAACCCAGGCACAGATATGCGTGAATTAAATAATTACTGTAAATGAAGATCTCCTTACTAACCTAGTGCTCTGAAAGATGGGACTATCTTGTATTTTCCAGAAACCTAGACTGAGAAGTCAGGAAAAACTTCCTGGAGAAATGGCATCTGAGCTGAAACATGAAGTTCATTTGGTGGAGCAGGAACAGGGTGTGACAGGGGTCCTCAAGGAAATAGCTTGTGCAAAGGTCTCATGGTAGGAAAAGGGAGGTGCCTCTGGGGAACTCAGGAAAGTGACTAGAGCTCTGAGACCCAGGGAAGCGTGTGTAAGATGGGCAGGAGACATGGGCAGAGGCCAGGCCATGTAGAACCTTGTAAGGCTGTTACGGGGTTTGATTTCATCTGGGGGCTTCTCTGGTGGCTCAGATGGTAAAGAGTCTGCCTGCAGTGGGGGAGACCAGGGTTCAGTCCCTGGGTTGGGAAGATCCCCTGAAGAAGGAAATGACAACCCACTCCAGTATTCTTACCTGGAAAATCCCATGGATGGAGGAGCCTGGCAGGCTACAGTCCATGGGGTCGCAAAGAGTTGGACACGAATGAGCGACTTCACTTTTTTTTCTTCCTTTCATCTTAAGAGGCTTGGGATGCCACTGAAAGTTTTTAAGCAGGGGCTCAAAAACTGTTTAAGCTCCATATATGTTGGCTATTATTGTTCCTTTTCAGGAACTTTTATCCTACGTCCCAACGGTAGCTCTCTTACAGGATCCTGTGAATACATAATTTTATAAAGGCAACAAGACTGTTGATCCATCTGGTGATCTGAGAGCAGGATTTGTAATATGCTAGAGCCACATGGTCCCAGTAGCATGTGCTTCCTCCTCTGGGTGGGACTGGAAGGGCACTAAGAGCAGCCAGTGACACTGTGAGAACCAGAGCAGGGCCGAGGTGGACGTGGCCAGGACCAGACTCTACAGGCTGAACTGGGTAGACTTACACCGCCCATTTCAGGCCGCCTCCAGGCCTCCGACAGTGCTGGATACAGGCTCGCAGGGAGGACCATGGTGCCAGGCAGGGAGGCTAGCAAGGTGAAGCAAACTGGATATTGACCTTAGAGAGTCTGGGAGAGAGCTCAGGGCTGGATTGGCAGAGGGTAGGGGGCACTGGGCTCTGGGTCAAAAGACCAAAGGAGACTCCCAGGCCAAGGTAGGCCCTTGTCTGAAGGAAGAAGAGTCTGGGCTCTGAAACTAGTATACAAAATCCAAGTGTTGGACCAGCATGAGGATACGAAGTCCCCAGATGAGGGACCCAGGAATCCTACCCTTTCTCCTGCCAAAGGCTAGATTGATCCCCAAATCCAGGTGACTTGGCTGAGGCTCCTGGTAGTGATCGTGTGATCCCAACTCTCAGAACATACTAGACATGTCCACCTGTGACTACATTTGATCCAGGGGGTTCTTGTCAGCTATCTGGTTCAAAACTGGAGCTCCTAGAAACTGCTGCCTAACAAAACTTGTGTTTCACATCTTTTGGCCTTTATCCGCTCATCTATTTCCTGTGGTGAATCCTGAAGTTGAGGTAGGACAGTATGTTTTCCTTAGGCCTGACTTCTGTCTAGCTCCAATCTAGGTGTGAGACTGGATAACCAGTCATAGAATTACCCGAACTCAGCATCATTCGCCAGAGAACTAAGGCTGGACCAGACTGGAGAGGGCCTGGACCCACAGACTCAGCAGGCTTTTTAGAGATAAGAAGCAGATGGGTGGAACGATTTCCTCACTGGTTTTATGGGTGACCCAGCTCAGAAAATGGTGAGGACTGCCTGCATGCATCTGGCCCTTCATAGTGATTCTTTCATGTCCGTGGTCTCCTTTGAGTCTCCATTTGCTGATGGAGTGCCCTAGGCAGCTGTTATCCTCCCCCCGTTCAGATGAAGAAACTGAGGCCTGGTCGTCAAGGGCCACATGTGACATCACAGCTCCTGGAACATCAAGTGGCCAATTGGGGTTCAGCTACTGGGAGTGGCTTATGTTGCTCAGTCTGAGTCTTAAAAAAAGGGAGAAAAAAAATGAACTAGAGACTCGATGGAGAAACAGCAGCCTGGACAAATATTTAAACCCAGGAACTGAGGGCGGGGCTGGATGTAAAGTAGACAGTACTTCATGTGAGGTTAACAATGGAGTCAGGGGCTTTGGGGGATGATTTTGATGCATTCAGGCTTTCCAAGTTCAAGGGAATGAATGAGTGTGTTTTATGTCCATGTCCTTCTGGTGAGGAAGCTCAAGTTAATATGTCTATAAACTTTGCATTCTTGGAGCCCTGATATTTTGGGTTGGCCAAAACGTTCGTTCTGGTTTTTCCATAAGATTACATGGAAAAATCAGAATGAACGTTTTGGTCAACCCAATATTTCAGACAATGGCCGCATAAGTGCCACATGTCCAGTCATCTGTGACTCCTTTAGGAAACTAAAATGCAGAATTGAAAGCCACACCTGCAGATAGAGTTCTCAGCATTCAGGTCAGCTCACAAGGTATGTTCTTAGAAAACCAGCCCTCTGCAGGTGAAGACTGCCCTGCCTGCTCTGCCTCCTTCTCATGGGATTTTTAAAGGCTTGTGAGATGAAATGGGGCCCTTCCCATCTGAGACACCTATTTTCTCAGGTCTCACACCTGCCTTTTGAATAATCCAAGTAATGCATCTTATAATTATGGCCTGCCTGGCAGCACGTTTCTGCCTCCTGAGTGATAGTTGAAGTTTCTTGGCAAGTGAGTGCCATCCACAACCAGCCTCTCTTTTCCTGCCCTGGTTCCTGGTGGCCCCTCTGTGGCCATCTTCCCACCTACACTGGCCTCCAGGGCTGTCTTCCCACAGGACTTCAGTCATTACACCAAGAAGGGTCCCCCAGAACATTTAAGACTTCTTGTCTGTCCCAGGGTTACAGGGAGGGCTGAGCTCCACTGCAAAGGAGCCATGCCAATCTGATTAATGAAGGTAAATAAGGGCGTGATTGGCAGTGGCTTAAGCTCCAGGCAGGTAACCTAGGTAACAGCAGGAGTCTGCACCTCCGCTGGCAAGTAACATGGGATCAATTTCTTCATGCATCCATGGCCTTCTCTCGTGCTCAAAGTCCAGTTCAGGAGCCTTGAGAAGGAACTGGGCTGTTGGATAATGCAGGGAGGGGAATTGCTGATCGTCTGCTGGGTTTATCGTGGGTGTTCTGTCCTCTGAAGGAACATGATGTGAGCAGTGTAATTGGCAGACATAAAGTCAGAGGCCTCAAGGTCAAAGGCAGCTCCCAGCTTTCAGCTTGAGCCTTGGTTTAGCCAGCTCTGTGTTCCTATCCCAGCTGCCACTTCCTAATCACTTTCTTCACCTGTAAAATGGAATGCTACCTTCCAGGCTTGGTGTGAGAATAAGACCTGTAAATTGCCTAGCATAGCTTGTCCCGTAGGATGCCCTCTAAATGTTGGCCTTTTGGGTTTTTCTCTAGGAGAGAAAGAGGCTTGGGGTGCTCTGTCTTCTAATGCTCTCTTTACTACCAGGAAGGAAATGGGCTCAGCCTAGAGATGGGTCCAGAATGGGAGGCAGATAGGAAAGGGGGCCACAGATGGGCATTGCCAGGAGAACCCCTGAGGTGCAGGAAGCAGGCATGAAGGTTGGGGGTTAGGGGCAGCTGCCTGAGGGTCAAGGAACCAGTGGAAATGTCAGCAGTGCACCTCGAGGGGCACTCAGGCTGTTGAGGGATCTCTTGAGGCCAAGGACAAGGAGATATTGCTCCTTTTAGTACTTTGGTTTCAGCCAGAGTTCCTGTCCAGCAGCTCCGACAGCTTGCTGAACACACGCTTTTACAGGTGCTGTTCTTGACTTGAATGCAGGCCAGTTGAAAACATGATTTTGATTATTTTTCCATCATGTGAAACAAAGACCCTGGGGAAATATGATCACATGAAAAAGACATGAAATTTTCCTGTTCAGTGAGTGAGGCCAGAAGATGCATAATGTATGGTTTCAGAAGCTGTAAGTAGATTAGGGAGAGAGTTTGCAGTCTGGGAAACATTTAAGACTTTTATGCAAGTTATAAAGAAACAGAGGAATGCCAGGAGCTTAATGTCCAGCATATCCCCGGCAGAATAACCTCAAACAAGCCAACCTCAGGGGCTCGGTTTCCTTATTCAAAATTCTGGGAGGAATGCTCATAATATGGTTAATCATGCTTACCTCTAGGGAGTGGGTCTTGGGTTTGGGAGTGGGAAGAGATGTTTATTTTTCATTGTATATTCTTTTGACTTTTTGAATCTTTCACTTTGTGCCTTTATTATTTTTATAATTACAAATCAAATTATAGGGTTTGTCTTTAAAAAATGCAATGAAGGGTTGGCTTGGATCATTGGTTTTTAGAGTTGTTTTTTAGCGGTAGAACCCTTGTCATATAAGCTTACACAAAAGCCTAATGAATGTAGGACAAAGAAGAAATTGGAGCCCTTCTTGCCAGGCCTCCCCTGCCCCCAGCTCCCAGTCGCTGCACCTCTAAGGGATCCATTGAACATAGTTTGGAAATAACAGGTCTAAATGATTTCTCTCAATGCCCCCTCTCCTCAGTTCTATGCCTCCCTTCTGTTTAGTGATGAAGCTGGGGCATCCTGGCCCTAGGGTACAGGCTAGTGCTTTTTTTTTTTTTTTTTTACTTTATTATTTATTTTTTAATTGGAGGATAATTGCTTTACAGTGTTGTGTTGGTTTCTGCCACACAACAACTTAAATCAGTCATAACGATACATATGTCTCCTCCTTCTTGAGCCCTGCCCCTCACACCCACACCTACCCCACCTCTCTAGGTCATCACAGAACACCCACCTAGGCCCCCTGTGTTACATAGCAGCTTCCCACTAGCTACCTATTTTCACTGTGTAGCTTCAGGCACTCCCTGCCCCTCTGAGGAGTCTGCACCTGGGCAGGGGTTGGGGGGTTGGGACTGAGCTATGCACAGACTGAGTGTCGCTCAGACTCTGGGGAACAGGAGACAGGTCACCCTTAGATGCACTGAAATGATAGAGAAATGTTGTTAACAGCTAGATTTTGCAGTTCTCACAGATAAGTCTGAACCTGGGGCTTTGATAGGCAGGATGCTAAGGGGATGGTCAAATGGTATCAGATGGGAGAAAACTCATTCACCAAGTGTGGTTAGGAAGGTAGACCCACTACTTGTTAACAGTCTGCACTTGGCGAGTTACTTAGCTTCTCCGAGTCTCTTGCTGAATCTGTAAAAAGGGGAAGTACTTGTGCCTACTTTCTAGGACTGTCGAAAGAATAACATGCAATCATAGGTCTCAGTGCCTTATGTAGTGCTGTGCACACAGTAGGTGTTCAGTAAGTGTTGGCAGTACTAATCGTCATCATCACCAAGTTCCTAGACAAGTCAGGAAAGGGCCTTCCTGTGTCTTCCCGTGTATTAGTTAAATCTGTAGCCTCTCAGTACCTCAGTTTCCTTACCTATAAATTAGAGATGCTCAGGAATTGCAGATCGGTAGCCCGCTGGAACAAATCTAGTGTGCAAATTTTTGTTTATCCAGGTGATATGTTAAAAATAAGAAATAGTCTCCAGAAATCTGAATTACCCAGACTCTCTTTTAAAAATCGAGCATCTGTTTCATCGGCACTCACAGTCATCTGGTGCCAGGATAGCCATTGCCTCCCCTTACACCGGCAAGCGTTGGTTCGCATTTTCACCAGACTCCATCCTCTCTGTCATCTTGTACCTGGCCAGCCCTCTTCACCTTTTGGCAGTTGAGTGGGAAAAGCCTAGACTAGAAGGTTTCAGGAATTCTGTGCCTTTATCATGGCTCTGCCGCTTGTCCATCCCACAACCCTGAGTATATTCCTTCATCTCCCTGGACCACATGTTGCCATCTATAAAATGAGTGAGTTGAGCTTCCAGTCTCGGCTTTCTTTGAGTGTTCTCTTTAGTCTATAAACATTTACTGAATCCCTCCTGTATCCAGGAATTTTACCAGGCATTTGGGAGGATGCAGAGATGACTAAGAACAGGTGTGGCCCAGAGATCTTTTACAGAGAGGCCACCCCAAGGATGGACTGCAGAAAGGCGCCAGTGCACAGTGTGATAAACACAAGCATCGAAGGTAAGCATTTAGAAACTTTTATGGCAATTGGACTTTGCCATGACAGCCAAGTGCGTGCTCAGTGGATGGGTTTTGTTGAATATAAATCAGTTCACGTGTTGTCAGACTCATGGTGAGTTACAGGAGGCACAAGCTGCCTACTCATTCCAGCTACTATTGCTGCTTAACAAACTGCTCCAACCCTTCATACGTTAAAACAACAGCAGTCATTTATTTGCTCACAAATCTACAGTTTGAGGAAGGCTGGACAGCTCAGAGCACCTCCAGTCCACACAGTGCCTATAGGCTGTGCCAGGGCCAGCAGGTCCACTTCCAACCTGGCCCACTCACGTGGCTAGCAGGCTGGTGCTGGCCATTGCCTTTCCACAGGGGCACTTCTTCAAAGCAGCATAGCTGGGCTCCCCTGGCCAGTGTCGAAAGAGAACTGGGTGGAAGTGCATGGCCTTGCTATGATCTAGTCTCAGAAGTCACGTTGCATCTCTTCTGTCAGACTTCGTTGGCTGAAAGATTACAAAGTTCTGCCTAACTTCAGAGAGAGGGAACCTGGGTCCTTCCTCTTAAGGCACTTGTGGAAAGGTTCTAGAAGAACATGTGGGACATAAGATTTTATTGCAACTGCCTTTGGAAAATATAATCAGCCACACTGTATGGAGGTGTATTCGTTTAATGAACACAAACTTAGTGTCTTCAAGTGATACACATTTATTAGCTCAAAGTTTTATAGGTCATGAGTCCAAGTTGATTCAACTGGGTTCTCTGCTCAGGGTCTTACGAGGCTGAAATCAAGGTGTTGCTAGTCTGGGCTCTTGTCTGGAGGCGCTAGGAAGAATCAACTTCCAGGCTTATTCCAGTTGTTGGCAGATTCCGTTCCTTGTGATTATAGGGTTGAGGTCCCCACTTCCTTGCTGCTGTAAGCCAAGAGTTGCTTTCTCCTCCTGGAAGCCACACACATGGCCCCTGGATCTTCAAAGCCAGCAATGCCATGTTGAATTCTTTTCACTCTTTTAATCACTTTGACTTCTTATACTGCCAGATGGAGAAAACTCTTCCTTTTTGTGCAGCTAGATTATGTATGTCGTGCTGGATAATCTCCTTTTGCCATATAACAGAATGTAATCAGAAGAGTAATATCTCATCCTGTTTCCAGGTGCCACCCACACTCAAAGTGGAGGGGAGTATAAGAGGATGAGGGTGATTGGAAAGCATTCTTAGAATTCTGCCTACCACAGATGGCTTGGTTTTCAATGAATTAGAAATTAAAACAAAGTGGTTCTTCATCACAGATAGTTTGAAAGCACTGGTGCAGAACCCAGTAGAGAGGAAGGACATGTATGCAAATGGATGTAATTTGAGACCTCAACGGCTAACTTCCAAAAGGAGAAGGGTACAGAGGTCAGTGGGAGGGAAGATTATTGTGTAAATGGATGGGGACAGAATTAGAGTTTCTTGAGGATGTGGTGTTTGAACTGAGCTTTGTAAGATAGGTGTGATTGGGTTCTTTAAAAAATAGGGTGGCAGACTTCCCTGGTGGTCCACTGTTAAGAACCTGCCTGCCAGTGCAGGGGACATGGGTTCAATCCCTGGTCTGGGAAGATTCCACATGCTGTGGGACAACTAAGCCTGTGCACCACAACCTCTGAGCCCGCAAGCCGTAACAAGAGAAGCCATCCTGTTAGAAGTCTGCACACTGCAACTAGAGAGAGCCCTCATGAGCAAAGACTCAGTTCAGTTCAGTTCAGTCGCTCAGTCGTGTCCGACTCTTTGCGACCCCATGAATTGCAGCACTCCAGGCTCCCTGTCCATCACCAACTCCTGGAGTTCACTCAGACTCACGTCCATCGAGTCAGTGATGCCATCCAGCCATCTCATCCTCTGGCGTCCCCTTCTCCTCCTGCCCCCAATCCCTCCCAGCATCAAGGTCTTTTCCAATGAGTCAACTCTTCGCATGAGGTGGCCAAAGTACGGGAGTTTCAGCTTTAGCATCATTCCTTCCAAAGAAATCCCAGGGCTGATCTCCTTCAGAATGGACTGGTTGGATCTCCTTGTAGTCCAAGGGACTCTCAAGAGTCTTCTCCAACACCACAGTTCAAAAGCATCAAGTCTTCGGCACTCAGCCTTCTTCACAGTCCAACTCTCACATCCATACATGACCACTGGAAAAACCATAGCCTTGACTAGCCGGACCTTAGTTGGCAAAGTAATGTCTCTGCTTTTGAATATGCTGTCTAGGTTGGTCATAACTTTTCTTCCAAGGATTAAGCATTTTTAATTTCATGGCTGCAGTCACCATCTGCAGTGATTTTGGAGCCCCCAAAAATAAAGTCTGACACTGTTTCCACAGTGCACCCCCAAAATAAAGAGCAAATAAAAATTTTAAAAGTTAAGTGGGTACTTCTCTGACGGTCAGTTGGTTAAGACTCTGTGCTTCCATTTCAGGGGCATGGGTTTGATCCCTGGTCAGAGAGAGAATTAAGATCCCACATGCCATGTGAAGTGGCCAAAAAAAAAAAAAGTGGCAGGATTCCAACAATTCTATTTCCCTTTGGCACCTTTGGATGCAAACAGAACTGAACTGAACCTTCTGAATCCTTGCTAAAGTAATTTTGTCTCTTCTCTGTGACCCCAAACAATATTGCATAACAAATTACCCCAAAGCTCAGTGACTTCAGGCAACGTCATGCATTACTGCTTATAGATCTACAGGTCAGCTGGGTGGTTTCTCTGGCCTCAGCTGGGCTCTCTCTTGCAACTCTGATCAGCCATGGTGGTGGTGGGGGGTGTGCTGGCTGGCTCTGCTGGCCTTGGCTGGACTCTCATAACTTTCAGGGTTGGCTGGCTGGCAGCTAGTCCTGTATAACCTCGATTTTCTTCACATATTTCTTCTTCCACCTGCCCCTCACCTCCTTCTAGCATACTAGCCTGGCCCCATTCCCTGAGAGGAGACAGAGGAACAAAAAGAGGAGGAGAGCTCAGGTCTTAGAAGTTTAGACTCAAAACCGGTGCAGTCACTTCTGCCTCCTTCTTTTGTTCAAAGCAAGTCTCCAAGACTTCCCAGATTCACAAGTTAGGGAAACAGACTCCATTTCTTGATGGAGGAGCCAGAGGATCCCATCGCAGAGGGTGTGGACACAAGGAGGGGTGGAGAACTGGAGCCACTTTTTCAGTGTATACCACAGTCATCCTGAGAAGCCTTTCTAAATTTTCTAGGTGAAAGCAACAAGAGCCCCCCTCCCAACTTCAGATCCATTGTTTCTCAAGCTAAACAAAGGCTCTTGGAGAAGTTTATATATGAAAGACCGTTTGGAAAATGTAAAGTGGTCCATTAACCAGAATTATAAGAAGCTAGACTTCTAAAACAGTCTGCAGTCTTTATATGGATAGAAGACAAAACAGGAAGATTTCTGGGCAACCTTTTCACCTTCACCAGCCCATATTTGTATTCATCTTTCAATGCCTAGCCCCAGTGCTCTCTGCAAAACTGCTCCCAGAACAATTATTTGGGGAGAACAATTCTTTTCCCAAATTGCAGCAGCAATTTTTAGAATTAAATGATTTCAAATCTGGCCTTTGACATAGACAAAAGTCATGTCTTTTATGATATTCCCTGAAGCACCTGTCCTAAGGCCAACAAATAGTAGTTGCACAATAAATGATTATTAGATGAATGGATGGATGAGAAAACAGATGGATGGCAGATGCTTCAGCAGTTGACTGAAGCTTTGTTTTAGCAGAATCTGATATTATCATAGACTTTTATTTTCTTCCTTCCGAATAAGCATGTCAACTTGAAATCTTTTGTAGTTGTTCCATGTCTACATGCTTTAAAGAAAAACCCAGAAAACTGATTGCAGAAGGGAGGAACCCTGTTGTGTTTTCCCTCATAAACCCTGTCATTATTAGCATAGCATTTCAAACTGAGGTCCGTGAGTTCCCAAGGATATTGATCGTTTTCTAGCTGTGGGGCAGGGAGTGAGGGGAGGACTTCTCATCACATACATTTGTGAAATGCTGAGTTAAACAGACAGCTTTCTTGTTTGTGAGTCCTCATAGCGTCTTTAATATGCTAATATACATCTAATGTATCTCCAAGAGAGCATTAGAATATGTAAGGATTGGAAATTGGCAGGATTACTTTTTTGGGGGGGAGTCAGGGCAGGGATGCAGGGAGGAAGGAGATGTAATTTTTTCTTATTGTGATAATACATAACATAATATTTATCATTTTAACCATTTATAAAGGTACAATTCAGTGACATTAAATACATTCACGGTGCTGTATAACCATTACTGCTACACCCAAAACTTTTCATCATCCCCAACAATAACTCCATTTATACAAGAACAACACTTCCCCCCTCACCGCCCCGGAGTGGCACATTACCTCTCTTCTGCATTCTGTCTCTGTGAGTTTGCCTATTCTAAGTGCCTGTTCTAAGAAATGCACAACATCAGAGTTGTGAGTCAAGTTTTATCTGGGGCAAAAAGAGGACTATAGACTGGGAGACAGCATCTCAGATAGCTCTAAGAAACTGCTCCGAAGAAGTAGGGGGAAAGGGCAGTATATATGTGATTTTGGTGAAGGGGGAGAACGTGCAATCAAGCACACATTTTTGCAGAAAGTTTCTGCTAATCTAGTGAAGTGGAACAGATGTCACTGTTAATCATTTTAGTGCTCTTCTAGATATGAGGAGATACAAGAATTAGGCTTGTAAAATCTTCTGAAAATATTTAACTGTTTTCTGTTAACTATTTAACTGCCCCCTTCTGCCAGTTTTTCCTAGAGCACAGAGTACCTCATGGTCTCCTGATCACTACCTTGACCTCCTTTCAGGATGTGTTGAAGGTCAGTGGCCGCAATGGCTATTGACTTCATCCTTGTAGAGGCAGATGGCAAGTAGCAATTTTTAGTTGGTACCTCATGTCAGTGGTATCATATAATGTGCGTCCCTTTATCTGTTGATGAAAACTTGACTTATTTCTACTTTATGACTGTGGTGAACAATGCTGCTATGAATATTTCATAACAATTATCTGTTTGAGTCCCTGCTTTCAGTTCTTTTGGATACATACCTAGGACTGGAATTGCTAGGTCATATGATACTTATGTGTTTTCATTTTTGAGAAAGTCACCAAACTTTTCCACAGAGGCTGCACCATTTTAGGTTCCATCTAGCAACGCATGAGGGTTCTAGTTTGTTTGTCGAAACTAATCTTCCATTTTTTAAAATTATAGCTCTCTTGGTAGTTGTAAAATGATATCTCCTTGTGATTTTGATTTGCATTTCCCTAATAACTAATGATGTTGAGCTCTAAGAGTCTGTTATTCATTCTGAATATAACTCCTGTATTAAATGCCTGTTTTGCAAGTGTATTCTCCCAGTCCATGGTTTGCTCTTTGAAGAATAAAGACTTTTAATTGTAATGAATTTCAATTTACCCATCTTTGACACTGTTTGTATCCTATTTAAGAAAGCTTTCCCTTGCCTAAACTTAGGTCACTAAAATTTGCTCACATATTTTCATCTACGAATCTTGTAATTTGGCTGTTATATTTAGGCCTGTTATCCATTTTGAGTTGATTTTTGTGGATACTGTGAAGTAAGAGTTGAGGTTTAATTTTTGGCACTTGGATATCTGATTTTTGCCACTATTTGTTGATAAGATAATGTTTTCCCTGTTGAATTTCCTTAGCACTTTTGCTCACAGTCAGCTGTCTGCACTCTCCACTCCATTCCCACTGATTGTGTCTTTCCTCACTCCAGAATCATACTCTCTTGGTCACTGTAGCCGTTGCAATTAGGACATACTAAATTCTCCAACACTGTTCCTTTTTTTATTTTTTAATCTTTTGGCTGTGCCTTGGAGCATGTGGGATCTTAGTTCCCCAACCAGTTATCAAACCTGCACCCCCTGCACTGGCAGCTCAGAGTCTGAACCACTGGACCACCAGGAAAGTCCCTGTTCCTTTTTTTCTAAATTGTTTTTGGCTATTCTTCTAGGTCTGTCCTTTGCATGTCAGTTTTACAAAGATTGCATTGAGTCCCTAGATCAGTTTTGAGATGCTTGACACATTAGCAATATCAAGTCTTCTAATCCGTAAACATGATGTATCTCTCTATTTGTTTAGATCTTTGATTTCTTGGGGCTTCCCTGGTGGCTCAGCCAGTAAACAATCTGCCTGCAATGTAGGAGACCCAGGTTTGATCCCTGGGTTGGGACGATCCCTTGAAGAAGGGAATAACTACCCACTTCAGTATTCTTGCCTGGAGAATCCCCATGGACAGAGGAGCCTGGCAGACTATAGTCCATGGGGTCGCAAAGAGTCGAACATGACTGAGCAACTAACACTTGATTTCTCTCAGCATTGTTTTATAGTTTTCAGTGACAAGGTCTTGCATAGCTTTGTTAAATTTATCCCTTAAGTATTTAATATTTTGATGCCTTTGTAAATGATATTTTTATTTCCATTTCTTTTTCATTGCTGATACTTAGCAATACAATTGACTTTCATTGTATCCTTTGACATTGCTTAACTCCCTAGTTCTGTTAATGCTTTTATAGATTCCTCAGGAATTTTTTAGTATAGATAATCATGTCATGGACAGATACTGTCAAAGAATGGAGTCCTAAAAGACAAGGGACCTGCCTGCTGTCTCACTGTGCAGAGTTGGGGGTCTGCAACCTGGATCTTCCGGACCCTCCTTCATGGCCCTCTCTACCACACACAGTTACTTCTCAGGAGAGTTCAGGTCTCAAGAGAAGAAGTTTATGTCATTTAAGATTAGATTTGAATGAAGTTTTTTACTCTCACTCAAAAGTCTGGAGGTTTACATTCCAAGGCTGGTTTGGCAGTTCTGCTCCATAAAACCCTCAGGAACGTAGGCTTTTTCCCCACAACTAGCTTCATCGTCCCTAGGCCGTGGGCCTCCATCTCATGATCCTGTATGATGGTTTTTGCATTCTAGATAGCACGGCAAAAGAATAAAGAGAAAAAAGGTACCCACTAGTGATTTCTTCAGGTGGATTCCATGAATGGACTGCACAGCACCTGCGCTCACATCTCACTGGGTAGAACCCAGTCGGGTCACACTTAGCACAAGGATGTCTGGAAAATATCATCTTATCCTGAGCAATCATATCAGCTGAAATTTCTGTCACAGTGGAAGAGAAAGGGAACAGCTGCTGGGGGATATACAGCAATTTCTGCCACAACCTAAAGGTTAGGAATCCAGAAAGGAAATAATCTGAAAATTGTCGACAAAGAATTAGTCGATCTAAGAAAGAACTGGAAAATTTTATTCCAGCCAAATTTGAGGATTATAACCTGGAAAGAGCATCTCAGAAAGCTCTGAGAACTATTCTGCCAGTTAGAAATCAAGGCAGAGTTATACAAGTTTTTTTTAAACTGTAGGGTGTACATTGACAGTTTACATAATCCGGGTCTCAGCAGCATCCTGGTAGATCATGTGACCCCTTGCAAGATCAAGAAAGAATGTTATCTTTTAAGGAGTTGTCTTACTAATGCTGGGAGGATGTTGTTGTTTATGGCTGAGCAGGTATTCCTGCCCAAGTCGGGGGGTGGGTGGGGGGGGACGTTGATCCATGCATGATCCGGATACACAGTGTGCAGTGTGGGGAAAGGGGAGGCCGAAGGGCAGAGAAGATTTTTTATGTTTAAATTTTTCTTGTCTTGCTATAAAACATGAATTTCATTCCACAAAATGAAAAGAGAGAAAAGATGGAAGAGTTCAAAGTTGGTTGCATCTTTTACAAATTGTTTTAGGATCAGGTGAGCCAGCTCTCTGGCTCAGAGGTTAAAGTGTCTGCCTGGAATGCGGGAGACCTGGGTTCGATCCCTGGGTCGGGAAGATCCCCTGGAGAAGGAAATGGCAACCCACTCCAGTACTCTTGCTTGGAGAATCACGTGGAGGGAGGAGCCTGGTGGGCTGCAGACCATGGGGTCGCAGAGAGTTGGACACGGACACGACTGAGCGACTTCACTTTCACTTTCAGGTTGACCTGAAGCCATTTCAGTTCAGTCGCTCAGTCGTGTCCGACTCTTTGCGACCCCATGAATCGCAGCATGCCAGGCCTCCCTGTCCATCACCAACTTCCAGAGTTCACTCAAACTCATGTCCATCGAGTCGGTGATGCCATCCAGCCATCTCATCCTCTGTCGTCCCCTTCTCCTCCTGCCCCCAATCCCTCCCAGCATCAGAGTCTTTCCCAATGAGTCAATTCTTCGCATGAGGTGGCCAAAGTATTGGAGCTTCAGCTTTAGCATCAGTCCTTCCAATGAACACCCAGGACTGATTTCCTTCAGAATGGACTGGTTGGATCTCCTTGCAGTCCAAGGGACTCTCAAGAGTCTTCTCCAACACCATAGTTCAAAAGCATCAAGTCTTTGGCACTCAGCTTTCTTCACAGTCCAACTTCCAAATCCATACATGACCACTTGAGAAACCACACAGCCTTGACTAGACAGACCTTAGTTGGCAAAGTAATGTCTCTGCTTTTGAATATGCTATCTAGGTTGGTCATAACTTTCCTTCCAAGGAGTAAGCGTCTTTTAATTTCCTGGCTGCAATCACCATCTGCAGTGATTTTGGAGCCAAAAAAAAATAAAATCTGACACTGTTTCCACTGTTTCCCCATCTATTTCCCATGAAATGATGGGACTAGATGCCATGATCTTCGTTTTCTGAATGTTGAGCCTTAAGCCAACTTGTTCACTCTTGTCTTTCACTCTCATCAAGAGGCTTTTTAGTTCCTCTTCACTTTCTGCCATAAGGGTGGTGTCATCTGCATATCTGAGGTTATTGATAGTTCTCCTGGCAATCTTGATTCCAGCTTGTGCTTCTTCCAGCCCAGCATTTCTCGTAATGTACTCTGTATGGAAGTTAAATAAGCAGGGTGACAATATACAGCCTTGATGTACTCCTTTTCCTATTTGGAACCAGTCTGTTGTTCCGTGTCCAGTTCTAACTGTTGCTTCCTGACCTGCATACAGGTTTCTCAAGAGGCAGATCAGGTGGTCTGGTGTTCCCATCTCTTTCAGAATTTTCCACAGTTTATTGTGATCCACACAGTCAAAGGCTTTGGCATAGTCAATAAAGCAAAAATAGATATTTTTCTGGAACTCCCTTGCTTTTTCCATGATCCAGCGGATGTTGGCAATTTGATCTCTGGGTCCTCTGCCTTCTCTAAAACCAGCTTGAACATCTGGAAGTTCACAGTTCATGTATTGCTGAAGCATGGCATGGAGAATTTTGAGCATTACTTTACTAGCATGTGAGATGAGTGCAAGTGTGCAGTAGTTTGAGCATTCTTTGGCATTGCCTTTCTTTGGGGTTGAAATGCCATTTAGTCAGAGGATAAACTTAACCCTCAGAACTCCTTATGGTATTAAGTCTTTGTAAATATATTAGTTCCTGGAGGAGGAAGTGGCAACCCACTCCACTATGTTTGCCTGGACAATTCCATGGACAGAAGAGTCTGGTGGGCTACAGTCCAGAGGTTGCAAAGAACCAGACAATACTTGAGCACACACACAACTATATTAGACATGTCTAATCATGAATAACCTTCCTTCATCTAGAAAAGATAAAGCAAAAGATGTCTTCTCATTCATTCAGTCAACAAAAATTGCTATCTCCTATGCTCACAGACCCCACAGTTTGAGGAAAGATAGGCAATAATGACATAAGCACCTGAATGAATGTGAAATCACAAAAGGGAGATAAGGAGCTATAGGAATACACTCAGGGATTCGGAGCTAGTCAGGGAGGTAACGGAATGTTTTCCTGAGGGTTTGGGTCCATTTCTGTAGGAGAGGCTAATTTCATAGCAGAGTGGTGTGTTCTGAGAAAAGTAACCTTTGTCCCATTGTGGTTATACCTTATATACCCTCCCTGGGGCACTGTTTGAGTAAGAGATCCTGCCTAAGAACAAGGATGCCAGAGTGAGAGTAGGATGGGGGTAGCGGAGGTGGGGTTACTGCTCTGGAAGTTTCAGAGTACTTTGTGGCTTAAATCCCACAAAGGATTCCTCAAAGAGAAACGGAGAAGACCAGGAGTTCAGAGGTTTCAGGATGTCAGATGGAGGAGGCCAGGATCATAGCCCAGTCAGAGACTCTCCTTATGGGCCAGGAAGGAGCCCAAAGAATTTGGGGAGCCAGAAGGAATTTTCTAATAACTGTAGTCATCTGTATGGAGGAAGAAAGCTTCCCATTCTCTAAGTACCCAAGCCAATCTCAGGGCCCATCCGTGTGCCATGACAAAGAGAGGGTTACCAGGTCCAATGGACCATCAGTGGAGGCAGCATCTCACCTCCCACTCAGCAGTTAGATTCTGTGTGACTGAGGAATGGCACAGGGGAAGGCCCTAGCAATTGTGGGTGAAAGGAGGGCAGTGCCAGAGGAAAGGAGGGCAGTGCCAGAGGAAAGGACAGCCATTGGTCATCTTCTGCTTCTCTGCTTCAAGCAGCAAGAGAGCAAATAGCAAGCAGGAAACAGCAAGAGAACCTGAAGAAATCACCCATCAGACTACAGCCTACCAAGTGTTCTTGGGAATTCACTCTTCTAGCTTACGCTAGGCATGGTGGATGGGTCCTGTCCTTTGGCCAACACTGGTTGACTCATAAGGGCCAGTTGGAGCACTGTGTTGAGAAGGATTCTCGGAGTCTGGGAACCATAAGGAAAAGTATGCCTTCATCCTAGTGTAATTATGAGGAAGAAATGGGATGATATATGTAAAAACGCTTTATAAATGGCAAAAGTGCTATCCAAATAATAACTAATAATGGTAGCTATGATTTTTAGTGCTTCCTAAATACCAAACACCGCCAAGAGCTTTACTTCTCACAATAACCTTTACGATAGATGCTGTTAATATCTTGCATTTTACAGTCAAGGAGCTGCAGCTTAGAAAAACAATGTAATATGCCTAAGGTCACACAGCTAGTAAATGTAGAACCGTGACACAGGCCTTCGTGTTTCTGACTCCAAAGCAAGTTCTTTTATAGACTTTGTTTTGCTGTCTTTAAAATGTAGGAGATGATAATGATTAATGTTACTATTAATAGAACAGCTATTCTATTACTGGGAAAGATTGAGGGCAGGCACGAGAAGGGGGCACAGAGGATGAGATGATTGGATGGCATAATTGAAACAATGTACATGAATCTGAGCAAACTCTGGGAGATAGAGGACAGGGAAACCTGGCTGCTGCAGTCCATGGGGTCGCAAAGAGTTGGATACAACTTAGCGACTAAACAACATTGTTTTACTTGGGGACTCAGCCCTAATTCGCCTGCTAACGGAATGTGTTTGCAGCCATTTTTCAATCCCTGGAAGGGTTAGAACTTGCCTTCTGTTCAGTTTACCAGTTTTGCCTTCCTTTCTCCTCACCCATCTCCATCCACTCTGCAGAGCAGTGTAATAATTACCCCCTCTTATGCTCTACTCACCGAGCCTCTAAAAAGAGCACTTTTTAAAGGGCTGACTGTGGTTGTTCAAGACCCCTGGTGAACAGGGTGCAGAAAGATGATTCACTTTGTGTACATTGTGCTTTCCTGAGAGCCGACCATCCTCCCTGCATCTTTTCAAGCTCAAGGATGCGGGAAGCAGCAGGCCAGTGTGTAGTAGGAACTATTAGCTGCGATAATGACATACATGGGGTGATTGGCAGTTTGCACAACACTTTTCATGTCATTTTTCCTTTCCAAGCCTCAGTTTTGCCATCTACAAAGTGGATGTAATGACAATAATAATACAGTAAAGTCTCATCTTTCGAAAGGGTTCAGTTCAGTCACTCAGTTGTGTCCGACTCTTTGTGACCCCATAGACTGCAGCATGCCAGGCCTCCCTGTCCATTACCAACTCCTGGAGCTTGCTCAGACTCATGTCCATGGAATCGGTGATGCCATCCAACCATCTTATCCCCTGTTGTCCCCTTCTCCTCCAGCCTTCAATCTTTCCCAGCATCATGGTCTTTCCCAGTAAGTCAGTTCTTCACATCAGATGACCAAAGTATTGGAGCTTCAACTTCAGCACCAGTCCTTCCAATGAATATTCAGGACTGATTTCCTTTAGGACAGACTGGTTTGATCTCCTTGCAGCCCAAGGGACTCTCAAGAGTCTTCTCTAACACCACAGTTCAAAAGCATCAATTCTTTGGTGCTTAGCTTTCTTTGTGGTCCAATTCTCATATCCATACATGACTACTGGAAAAACCATAGCTTTGACTAGATGGACCTTTGTTGGTAATGTCTCTGCTTTTTAATATGCTGTCTAGGTTTATCATTGTTTTTCTTCCAAGGAGCAAGTGTCTTTTAATTTCATGGCTGCAGTCACCATCTGCAGTGATTTTGGAGCCCCCCAAAATATTCTGTCGCTGTTTCCATTGTTTCCCCATCTATTTGCCATGAAGTGATGGGACCAGATGCCATGATCTTAATTTTTTGAATGTTGAGTTTTAAGTCAGAAAAGGGTTAGGTTTTAATAAACTCATCACTTAAGGTGGAATTAACATAAAATCAGAATCACCCTTGACAATTGTCCGTAGCATATAAAGACAAACCACCTCTTAAAAGCCCAATTTAGGCAATTTCTCTTACGGTTTTAAAACCGATGACTTTTTCTCTGATTGAAGTCATCTTGGTGCCTTCTGAGGTAATGAAAATTCTTATCTCCCCAGAGTAGGTTCGCTCAGCACCACTGTGCTCACAGTATCGGAGGCCAGAGAGAACTGGACCCCAGGGGACACCATCCAGGGAATAGGCTTGTTGAGGAGGGGGTCAGGAAGATGGTCAGCCTACCCAGTTAGGATTTCTTTCTTTCTTTGGGACCACATGTCACTGAATTCTGAGGCTTTAAGTTTTATATACATATATTGTATCATATATATATATATATATGTATGATATATATATATGATACAGTTCCATTAGGTCTAATTTTCTGACTTGCTGTCTATGAACAGGATTAAAACTTGAAAATAACATGTGATGAAGCAGACACCAGGCTAGGTGAGGGGAGATCTGGACTCAAGACCCCAGCTCAGCCCTACCTATATTCATGGTATCGTGGGCCTATGGACCTTCAAGGTGAACTCATCACCCAAGTGTCCAAGTCTTTAGGCTGTATTTCTTTACTACAGACTTGCAGGACCTTCATGACTCTTTTTTAAAAAAAAATACATATGTCCATCCCTGCTTCTACCTTCCTGCCTAAGCTGGCAGCATCTCTGCCTATACCAGTGTGATGACAGTCTCCTCCCTGGGTGCCAGCCTCCGCCTTGGCTGCTAGAGGGCTTTCCAAATGCACCCTGATCTTGCCACCTCCTTCTGTAAAATACTTAATTTCCAAATGCTTCTGGGGAAGACAGACTCCTCCTTCCTGCCCACCTCTCATCCCCACCAGGCTTCCACTCTTTCTCTGTGCAACACATCCCCTGCTCTTCTTTTAGTCCCTCCTGTGTTTCATATTTGCCCGGCCACAGGGTCTCTGCACATCCACTGTCTGAAAAGCTCTGTTCTCTTCTCTCTGCTGAGTTAATCCTGCTTATACTCCATTCGTTTCCTCAGGGAAGCCTTTCCTGACTTTGCAGTCTGGATAAGACCTTCCTTATCTGATCTGAAAGAAATGGACTCTCTTTGCACCATATACCCTTCTTTTCTGCACAGGCCACTGTAGCTATTTAAATTTTTTTGTGGTTGTGGATTAAAGTCTGTATTCCCTGCGGCCCTACACACTACTGTAAGTTCTATGAGAGCAGGGCCCTTATCTGTCTTGCTCACAAATGTATTCTTTATATATAGTACAGAGCCTGGCATGTGCTTATATTCATCAAACATTTAAGTAAATGGATGGGTGGATGGGTGAGAGACCCAAACGAATATTATCCAATTATCAGTGTTGTTGTTTGTTTTCCCAGCGATTAACCCTTTGGGAACTTCCTCTGAAGAATATGATACAAGTTGCAATTTTTCTTTTAGAATGAAAGAGAAAAGTTACTGAAGGTTCCATGTGCCCTTTACATAATAGGTATTATGAAGTATCTTGGCTCTTTTCTCTCTGCTATTTAAAGTCTTTTAATGAGCTTTCACACCCTCCATAGCAAATGACCTTTTCTAGAGCCATCAGTACAAAACAAAAGGGTGAATTAGACGGGTGGAATGCTTCTGCCTTTGGGAGTACAGGATCAGCCTTTTAAACACCATGGTTCCTGTTTGTGAATGACCTTGCCCTCTTAGGGAATGGGGCCTCATCCAGATTTCAGATTCTGACATCCTGGTGTTATGACCACAGGGTTTTTGGGGCCAGGAAAAATTGACACACCCGATTACTGAGTGGAACAGCAGGATCGCCTGACGTGGCCAACTTGATCTCGTGGTTGCTGGGTTATAGTGTCTCCATCCATTCATAAACAGCACCCTTTAGGGGTGATTGCTTTCTCATACTTCCTGGTCCTGGTTGTAGTGAAAGGTAGATTTTCTCAGAGCAGCAGCTACTAGGTAAGGGCTGGGGCTAGGTCAGCTCATTTCAGTCTGTCTTGTGGAATGTCCAAGAGTGGTCCTCAGCCTACAGTGAGGGTACATTTCCTCTAAAAACAAAATCATCTTTCTCTATGCATTTCTTCCAGGTAGAGAGGGATTCTGAGATTAACAGGTGGATAGGTAGTAGCATATTTTATTATTCTTCCTTGTTCAAAGACCTTTTGTGGCTCCCATCTGCCAAACAGCTCAAATGTAAGGCCCTCAGATCCTGGTCCAGACTAACCCTAACTCTGACTCTCTTTTTTCCTGACTCTCATATCACTCCCACCAGCCAAATCAGGGTCCTTACCATTAAGGAAACAGACCCCTTGCTTTCTAACCTCTATCTCTGCACATCCTTCCCTTCCAGCTGGACTCTGTCCTCCCACTGCTACCAGTCAGAATCTTACCCATCCTATTAGGCAACTTTCAATTTTTGCAGGAATTTTTCCCTGATGGTCTTAGATAGAATTTAACTTTTGGCTGTTGTAAATACCTATAGAATTCATCTGTACAACTTCGAGGGCACTCACATGACAGGGTTGTGTGCTTTTTTCTTTCTTATATTCATCCTATTTGTTGAGGCAAAGAATGATTCTATTTCTCTTTATTTCCCCCGCAATTCTTTGGACATCAGTTCAGTTCAGTCGCTCAGTCGTGTCCGACTCTTTGCGACCCCATGAATCACAGCACGTCAGGCCTCCCTGTCCATCACCAACTCCTGGAGTTCACTCAAACTCACGTCCATCGAGTCAGTGATGCCATCCAGCCATCTCATCCTCTGTCGTCCCCTTTTCCTCCTGCCCGCAATCCCTCCCAGCATCAAGGTCTTTTCAAATGAGTCAGCTCTTCGCATGAGGTGGCCAAAGTACTGGAGCTTCAGCTTTAGCATCATTCTCTCCAAAGAACACCCAGAGCTGGTCTCCCTTAGGATGGACTGGTTGGATCTCCTTGCAGTCAGAGGGATTCTCAAGAGTCTCCAACACCATAGTTCAAAAGCATCAATTCTTCGGCGCTCAGCTTTCTTCACAGTCCAACTCTCACATCCATACATGACCACTGGAAAAACCATAGCCTTGACTAGATAGACCTTTCATGGCAGCGTAATGTCTCTGCTTTTCAATATGCTGTCTAGATTTGTCATAACTTTTCTTCCAAGGAGTAAGCGCCTTTTAATTTCATGGCTACAGTCACCATCTGCAGTGATTTTGGAGCCCCAAAAAATAAAGTCTGACACTGTTTCCACTGTTTCCCCATCTATTTGCCATGAAGTGATGGGACCAGATGCCATGATCTTAGTTTTCTGAATGTTGAGCCTTAAGACAACTTTTTCACTCTCTAATTTCACTTTCATCAAGAGGCTTTTTAGTTCCTCTTCACTTTCTGCCATAAGGGTGGTGTCATCTGCATATCTGAGGTTATTGATATTTCTCCCAGCAATCTTGATTCCAGCTTGTGCTTCTTCCAGCCCAGTGTTTCTCATGATGTACTCTGCATATAAGTTAAATAAGTAGGTCCTTAATTCTTCGGTGGAGTCATACTCTTTTATGAGATGAATGAAGAAATAAAAACAATTCACCTTATGTCCTCAAGACTCATGAAGAAAGTACATTTATCCAGTTATCCAAACTCCCTTGCTTAGAATTACTTTATGCTTTTGGATAAATGAAGTCCTACCTGGCCCTCTTTGAAGGATAACCTTGAAAGCATCCTTGAAGAGAATGCTCTGCTGTGTGTGTGTGTGTGCGTGTGTGTGTGTGTGTGAAGGTTATTAGAATAATCTACTTAGCAGATAAACAAATGTTTGGAATTATATAGAGTCGTTTAAGCCTCAAAGCAAAATTGTTTCGGCGCCTGTGTAGGGTTATTTGAGAAAGAGGTTGCAAGCGGGGAAACTCTCCTAAAATTTGCAGCAGAATCTAATCCATTGTAGTCCTCAGACCCTGGATGAAGCAGATGCCCTACTCAGTTTTCCTTTCAGCATTGCTGTTTTTGAGCACACAACTCTTTTTCCATTGTTTTGAAGACACCAACCAGCTGGGCCAGAGACATGAGCGTCCTCTCTGAGCAGAAGTTGCCAAGTCTGCAGGGTCAGGATTAGAGTATGTGCTTTAACAGACCTTTCTCCCTGGGCAGGATACACTTGGCTCACTTCACCACCTTTCTTCCCACCCTCCAAAGGATGCCAGGCACACTAAGTAGTGATTAAACAAAAGATTAAAATTCCATTTGTGTGTGCGTGTATGTGTGGCTGTTTGAACATTAATCGATTCTTTCAGTGGAATGTTAAGTAAAAGCACACAACTACCAGAAGCAGTTATTTAGAGCAGCCAGTCAAAATCCAGTTCCAATTTATTGTTTAATGTGATTTCCACAATCATTCTGCCAGCCTCCTCCACACACTCTCCCTCACCGTCCTTGCCCTCTGCTCCTTCCCAACCCTTCTGCTTCCTGTAGTAAAAGGAAATAGCGGGGAAGGAAAATAGCAGAAGATGGTTGCTGAAGGAAAATAATCATAGCTTTTATAGACAAACCTGTGAGTCTGTAGAATTAAAATTGCCTCTGGACTGAAATCCAGACTATCTTTTTGCATAACATTAAGTGATGGCATTTCATAAGAATCGCTCTCTTTTAAGAAACACCGTTAGCATTTTTTCTGGTTGCGAAAGGTCTGTGGCATTTGTTTCTGTTGTAGAATGCCCCTATTAACTAAGAACTTTCTTCTTTCCTCAAGAACAGTGAGTTTCCACATGGGCACATGACCTCCTGTTAATGAGGAAATTCTCTAAATCCTGTTATCAGCAGTAGCCAGTTGAATTGGCTCAGGTGTTCAATAGGTTTTCTCTGCAGGGCTCCCAGTTTTATTATTAGATTTCCATCCCTGTCCTTTCTCCCCCATACGTGGCCATCACATACACCAGATCATAAACTTTCTCCAGAAATAACCTATTAAAATTTGCACTCCTTTACCGAGGGGGCCTAACTTTATGCCAGATACTGAGCTTGATGTGTTGTGTGGATGGGCTCAGTTCATTCTCTCAACAACCTGCACATTACTCTGATAGTTTTCCCTATTAACCAATCCAGGAAACTGGGGTCCATCTGCCCAGGGAGTAAAACCTAGGTTTTTCCAACTCTGGAGTCAGAACGCTCTGAGTCATCCAACTAGACTTCCTGCCCCATTGATGAGCAATCACTCATGCGCTCATACACCTGATACTTACTGAGGGCCTAGGTATTGACCTAGGAAAACACAGTGACAAATCAAAACAGACATGCCCCTGCCTTCAGGGAGCTCACAGTCTAACCCATGGGGAGAACAGCCAGATCTGGTTTGATCTTTGGGGCTGGCAAACTATGGGGTTTGGGGCAACTCTGTTCTACTCTTTTAGCCTCAGGTTTCATAACTATGAGTGAGACAGCTGGATTTTGGCAAGTGGTTTTCCACCTTTACTGTGAATTACATGGAGATGTGTTTAAAGATCCATTGCTTCCTGGCCTCCTACGCTCAGATACTTTGATTTCATAGGTTCAGGGTGGGGTACAGGAAATTTTATATATAATGAAGGCTCAGGTCTCCAAAGAACCATCCTTTGAGAGCAACTGATCTGGCTCTAAGCCCATTAGCACCTGCATGGGATCTGTGTTGTTACACCTGTGTTCACAGTGCTTACCACAGTGTCTGGCACAAATATTTAGCAGTATTTGGAATGATCTATCTGTGGGGTTTCTATGGGTGGATGTCAGAGACTTCTGATCACAATTTTCATTAAGGTTTCTGGATAAGATTCTAAGGGCCTCCTGGGCTCTGAATACTCAGTGGTTTTAGGATTGAAACCAACTCCTTCTTTGACAAAAGCTTAGACCTATTATGGGAAATCTTTTTAACATGTATAGTAAAAAAAAATGGGGGGGGGGGTTGCTTCCCTGGTAGCTCAGCTGGTAAAGAATCAGCCTGCAATGCAGGACACCCTGGTTCAATTCCTGGGTTGGGAAGATCTGCTGGAGAAGGGATAGGCTATCCAACCCAGAATTCTTGGGCTTCCCTGGTAGCTCAGCTGGTAAAGAATCCACCTGCAATGCAGGAAACCAGGGTTTGATCCCTGGGTTGGGAAGATCCCCTGGAGAAGCAAAAGGCTACTCACTCCAGTATTGTGGCCTGGAGAATTCCATGGACTGTATATGCCATGGAGTCTTCGAAGAGTCGGACACTTTTCTTTCACTTTCATAGTAAAATTTGAGTCCTGTATCAAGATGATTTGATCAGATGTCAATTTATAGTAGATCCTTAAAATCCGAAGCCTACCCACGTTCTCTGTGTAAATTCTGAACATGCTTCCAATACACAGTTTGTGATTTTCTTGGTTCACTTGAAAGTACTTTTTGGGCAGGTAGTGGTATCTTTATTTTCCAGGTAGGAAAATGAAACTTGTCCAAGACCACACTGTAAGCTCTCTCCACTAAAATCCAGTGTGGGAATCAAAGAACATGGCTTTTATCCTCTGGCTTACTTATGTGGGTAAGTTTGGTCTCTTTGGACCTCAGTTTTCCCACCTATAAGATGGAAAAAAGGTGGACTTACTGTTTCTGAGAGGCTTCATAGCTTGGATACTTGAGGACCTCCTTGTAACTACATGTTTAACTTGCCAAAGTCCCTATGTTGGCAAGCTCCAAAGTCCTCTTAGTTTAGTGAAGAAGTAAGTAAAAACTAATGCTTCCCTGGTGACTCATCCAGCAAAAAATCCACCTATAATTCAGGAGTCCCAGGTTCAATCCCTGAGTCTGGACGATTCCCTGGAGAAGTGAATGGCAACCCACTCCAGTATTCTTGCCTGGAGAATTCCATGGACAGAAGAGCCTGGCAGGCTACAGTCCATGGGGTTGCAAAGAGTTAGACATGACTAAGTGACTGTCACTTATCATCTGAGAACTGAGACCATCTAAAAAAGGCCATCTCTGGAGATCATTCCAGAGGGGCATGCATCATTAAGGCAAAGGCAGTGAGGTGGTAGAAGCTATTAAGCATGAAACTCCCAGAATTTTGGAACCCTAATTCTGTACCCTGTCAGTTCTGCAGTTCACTGTTCATTCTGAGAATGAGATTTGGGGGAGTTGATCTCTGTGCAGTCACAGCTGTGAGATTCAGCTCGTACCCCCTTCCCAGGAACACCAGAAGACGTCCACAAACAGATAGAGGAGACAGTGTCCTTTCCAGGATCTTAGGCTCCTGAAATGTCTTTGCAAAGGTCACCTCACCCTTGCTACTCAAAATGTTTTTCGGGGATCGATCAGCAGCATCACCTAGGAGCTTGTTAGAAATGCAGAGTCTCAGGCCCAGCCCAGACCTCGTGTATCAGAATCCATGTTTAACAAGATACTCATGTGATTATACTGCACAGGAAAATTTGAGGAGCGCTAGCCCTAACTCCAATACTTTGGCCACCTGATGCGAAAACCTAACTCATTGGAAAAGACCCTGATACTGAGAAAGATTGAAGGCAGAAGAAGGGGACAACAGAGGATGAGATGGCTGGATGGCATCATCGAACTCTATGGACATGAGTTTGAATGAGCTTCGGGAGTTGGTGATGGACAGGGCGGCCTGGCGTGCTGCCGTCCTTGGGGTCACAAAGAGTCGGACACGACTGAGCAACTGGACTGAACTGAGCCCTAACTGTGTTCGACTCCCCTCCTTCACATCCTGATGAACAAGCAGGCATCCTGTTCCTGGCCTCCCCTAACATCTTCTTCCAAGTGGGCCTATTTCATCTTAAGACCAGCCCACCTTTTGGAATTCCTTCTGTGTTTTCAGCTAACCCCTCAGGCAATCAATAACTTCTGCCCTTGGCTCTCACACTAGCCTGAGGGCCTCATAGAACAAGATAAACTCTCCCGGGTTTCCCATGGCTTCTCATCTCCAAGGTCTCATAGAACACAGTTTCTTATCTTCCTCATGCATATCTGTATGTGGCAGCCCACTGCAAACTCACTGCGGCCAGGAAAATAACACAAATGAGAGATGAGAGCCAGGTCACATCACAGTCTTTGTGACCCCATGAACTGTAGCCCACCCACCAGGCTCCTGTGTCCATGGAATTTTCTAGGCAAGAATACTGAAGTGGGTTGCCATTTCCTCCAGAGGATCTTCCCGACCCAGAGATGATACTCACATCTCCTACTTTGGCAAGCAAATTCTTTACCACTGAGCCCCCCTGGGAAGCCCTATTTTCCCCCACCCCCAACACTGGCAGTTAAAAAAAAAATCCTCAAAAACCACCAGATTGTGTTTGCCAGTGACCACGTCTAAGTATTTTTTGTGACTTTCGATGATGAATATCTGCTCAACTAGTATATAATTGCCCAGGTATGGTTTGACCAGCACAGACCAGGCAGGCTTATGACATCCTGAATTCTAGACTAGTAGTTCTCAAATGGGAGCGTGCATCAGAATCTCTTTGAGGACTTGTTAAAACCCAAGTCTCTGGGCCCCACACCCAGTTTCTGCTGCTGCTTCCCGGAGGGGGCTCATTTCTGATGAGTTCCCAACTGCTGTGAGTGCTGCTGGTTCACACTGTAAGAACCGCTTTAGATTGGTTCCTCCCATTAAGACAGCCTGGGTTTGCAGAACCTCTTTAGTTCCACCAGTGACCTAACATAGTCAATGAAGTTCTCAGTCTTTGGGTAGCAGAAGAGGGAAAAGGAATTGGGAGGGAGGGCTGGAGGAAAGATTGCTAACCAACCCTTGACTGACCAGCCCTGACATCTAGAGGTAGAGTGCTTAACTTGGGCATATCCCTGTTCCATTCCAAGACTTAGTTTCCCTGTTTGTGAAATACGGCAGTGGCCCCAGATCAGTTTTTGAGTTGATGTGTTTGCTTGTGTGGAGATTTGATGGTCAGTTTGTTTTTAGCAGAGGACCTTTAGAAATGAAATCTCACAGAGAACCCCGGTATAGAAACAGACAGATGCATTGCTGGTCTGGCTGAAGTGCAGGGGTCAAGCTCTTACTGTCAGTCTCCACCTTCTCAAGGCAGCACCGAGGTGTCTCCTGCAGAAATGTGGCTCAATACAGTTGAAACCCCCGAAGGAACTTCCCACTCAGCTCCTGTGATTTCTAAGACTCTGAGAGCTGTTTGCAGGCATGTGACCTTTGTTTTTGCAGTTTTCTTTCCCTCTCTGACCATGACATGTGGCATGCCCACTTTCAGAATTTTCTTCCTGCAAGTCAGAGAGGTCTTCAGGAGAGGGAATGCCAAGGATTGTTATCATTAGAGCTGTTGTAGGGATATTGAGCCCTTGTGGAAATTGTGCTAATGCGAGGATCAGCCAGAGACTTAATAAACAGGCATGAGGATGATTTTATTCCAGTGGCTTCTTGTTAGTGCTAATGTTCCAGCACACCATGCGTTCAGGGCCTTCGTAGGTAATTATACAGGAAATAGGACTAGTGGATCCTGCATGCCACAGTAGCATGAGCAGGTCTGCGGGTTTTTTTAAGGGCAAGATCATGGGGAAAGCTGTTCTCATCTAGGTGAACATAGAAGATACAAACAGCAGTGTAGAGCAGTGTCACCTTGGAAAGACTCTTACTGAGCCCTGGGGCCTGACTCTTGGCGTGGGAAAGCATCTGGCACCTTTTGATGACCCCAGATGCTGGAATGCAGCCTCTGGGAAACTGCTTCCTTAACAGGCCCACCAGGACAGACTCCCCTCCTGGAACACATAATAAATGTCTTCAGCTCCAGCCTCTGGGGGCTGCTCTCCTGTGTATTCCTGTTTTCTTTCAGTCGTCCGAGCACTTGTTCAGACCTTCCACATACATCTGCCAGCTGCTCCCCGTCTCTGGGTCCAGGCCTTCTTTGGGACTGCAGAGATGACCGTGACCCAGCTCTTCCTCCTGTGCTCCTTGAGCCCAGCCCACTCTGCCATGCTCCACCCGCCCAGGGTGTGCGCTCTGCCTGCCTCTCATTTCAGCTTATCTGAAGTCCAGCCCAAAGGCCCCAGTGTCCGTGAACCCTTCCCCAGTTCTCCCAGGTGGAAGTGAAGTCCTCTAGCTCTTTTTCAGAACCTCTCACCCCAGGTTCATTTCCTCTGCCTCATCCAGTGCAGAGCCACTAGGCAGCTGTGGCTCTTAAGCACTTGGAAGGAGGCTGAACTGAGATGCCCACAAGTGTGACATACACACTGGATTTTGAAGACTCAGTACACACACAAAAAGGAACATAGACTTAACCTCAACATTTGCGTCCACTGCCTGTTGAAATGATCTTACTTTAGATCACTGGTCCCCAACCTTTTTGGCACCAGGGACCAATTTTATGGAAGACAGTTTTGCCACAGTTTTGGCAACCCCTGCTTTCGATGGTGTATATGGAGCTAAATGAAATACATTATCAGAACTCACTTCACCTGGTTTAAAAAAAGTAGAGTTACATATGTGGCTCATCTTGGTAGCTTACATTCTATTTCTGTTAGACAGCGTCATACCTACCGCTTTCTCTCTTCTGTAAAAGGAGTATCTGTCCATCTGCCTTCTCTCCCATGGGTTTGTAAGTTCCAGGAGGGTGAGCACTGTGTGTCTTCTTTCTGAACTATGCACACCTGGCTGGCAGAGGTGGACAGGAGTAACTGAGTTCTGAGGGAATTAATAAATGAACCACTGGTGGCAGACATTCATCCCTTAGGCCATGTACTTGCTGGGTCTCTTTGTTATTAAACTTATTTTCCCTTTTCTTCTTTTTCATAGTTTTTGTCTTTTTTTAAGGGCTCACACGATCAACCAAAGAAGAGCTTTTTCTTTGGAGATAGGCAGAAACTGAAGGACTGGCACGACAAAGAAGCCATCAAGAGGGATGCTCAGCGTGTAGGTACGAAGGGCAGGGCGTCCACGGGAGGGTCCCCTGGAGAGTGCTTGCACGTGCGCGCGCACGCGCGCGCGTGTGTGTGTGTGTGTGTGTGTGTGTGTGTTTTATGGGGGCATCTAGACCTCCTGTTGACTCCCTGTCCATTTGGCATTATCCCTTCCCCTGGTTCCCAGGCCCAGCCCTCTCCCTTCCTTCACCTGTTAGCTGACCCCTTTCTCCATTCACATCATCAGATCCACTGCTTTCAGGCCTTTGCCCTGAAACCTCTATGGTGATAGAAAATGTCTCCCTCCTGGAAGATTCGTTACCACTAAAATGAAGAGCAGTAAGAATAAGAACCCACGTTTACTGAACACCAACAGCGAAAAGGCCCACGATCCACACTTTGCACATTTTCTTGATGAAACCCCTAACCAACCTTTGTAGCTCATTTGATGAGAAGGAACCTGGAGCTCAGAGAGGTGGGGTAATTTACCTGCAGACATTCAGTGAGATAGAGGCAAGCTTGAGACTTAAACCCAGGTCTGGAGGGCTGACTTGATCTCTCCCCAAGATCACAGGCACAAGGTTGACTGAAACTAGTGGGCTTCTGCTGAAGTTTTCTTCACCTGGTTAGCCTTTGGAACAGCTCCTGTTCCACTGCAGAGCTGGAATGGGTGAGATATACAGAAATCATGTGGAGAGTCGTCTCCAAAGGGCCTAGCTAGGAGCCAGGAGAGCAGCTCTGACGCCACCTACCAGCCATCTGACCCTCAGATAAATTCCAGACTCCTGGAGCCTTGGTTTCCCCTCTGTCCTCAGGGCTCATGCTTCCACTTTGATAACCAAAGGGTAAATGTTGTGAAGGTGACAGATAAAGTATAGCTTTACAATACTGGAAAGAAATAGAAGGGATTTGTATTTTATTCATTTTTATATCAGAGACACCCAGCACCATTGATTTTCTTTTTGAAAATGTTACACTGTGACAAAACCAGATTACAAGAAGCTCTGAATAGAGCTGACATAGTAACTGGTGGTCAGGGAAATCCAAAGACACATCTGCCAGTGATTTAGAATGAAGGGTTGGAATGCTGCTTAGTTTAAGAAAGGAAACATTTGAAAAGAGCTAATTTCCCAGGCATGTATACCAGAATTATTAGAACATTGGGCTAACTAGCCAGAAAAGAGTAAGCAGTGGTGACATTATTAAGAATAACAGTAACCAGTCCAGGTTGAACACTCACTGTGTGCCAGGCATCTTGCCCTGCTGCTGCTGCTAAGTCGCTTCAGTTGTGTCCGACTCTGTGTGACCCCATAGACGGCAGCCCACCAGGCTCCCCTGTCCCTGGGATTCTCCAGGGAAGAACATTGGAGTGGGTTGCCATTTCCTTTTCCAGTACAGGAAAGTGAAAAGTAAAAGTGAAGTCCCTCAGTCGTTTCTGACCCTCAGAGACCCCATGGACTGCAGCCTTCTAGGCTCCTCCGTCCATGGGATTTTCCAGACAAGAGTACTGGAGTGGGTTGCCATTGCCTTCTCTGTCTTCCCCTGCATTCCCCCCTTAATCATCACACTGAACCTTTTCATCCCAATGAACACTAAGGGAAAAACCCAAGACACAGAAAAGCTGAAGGCTCTCCCAAGATGATAGCCAGGAGCAGCAGGGCTGGGCTTCAAACTCCACTCAATGCAGCTCCAGAGCCTGAACTCGGAATCATTCTCCTGCACTGCCCCCTCCACCAGAGCTTCCCTCCCCGCCCAAACAGATGCTTCTGCTCTTCTTTGTCTGCATGCGGCATTTGTGTCCCTTGTGTGATCATGCTGGGCACTGGCCAACAGTGTCTTATCCCAGAGCCATACAAGTTACAGGCAGCAGAGTCCTCTCCATCGTTGGGCTGGATCAGAGAAGGCACTGCCACAGGCTCCACCTCTCTACTTGCACCTTCTCATCATGCTGATGTTGACATCATTTATTTTGCAAAGTAAACGGGGTGTTGCTCAGGCCATGGGCTCCAGAAGATGAGATGATTTTCAGTTAGCTGATTCTATTACCATTTCTTCCACACTGTTGCCAATGGCAGGTGCTTGGTCTATTATTGCAGGGGTTAGGGGACATCAGCACATACCATCTGCACCCCGGAAACCCAGAGAGTAATTTCCTGGAGCATCAGGGACTCTTTCCCCAGATGGCTTATACAGAGAAAGGAAAGCTGGCACTGGATCCACCCAGATCCCCAACTAAGAGCCACACTTTCAGGCCTAGGCAAGGCAGATCATCATTAGTTTGCTGGCTTTAAAAAAAAAAATCAAAGCATCTTTGATCATTTGTGGCAATTTTGATTTACATGTAAAGTTCAAGTCGCCTGGAGAGGAATCACAGTATTTCCTCACATGGTTAATAGGGTTTATCTTTACTGAAAATTCTCGAGTGTGCAGCCTCTCATTTGACTTTCTCAGGATGGTGTGGGTACCAGACAGGAACAAACTACAGTTCTTAGAGCTAGTGTGACTGGCCCAAGGTGGGTCAGCTCCTAGGCAGGTGACCTGACCTCCAACCAGGTGGGCAGACTCCAGGGTCAGGGGTGTTTAGGGCTCCTGGCAGAGGGTGGGGAAAGTATGGGCATTGGAGCCCAGAGACCTACTTTTATAACCTTTCTGAGTCCTGGTTTTTCTTTTTTATTGCATTATTTTACTTACTTATTATTTTTGGCTGCACTGGGTCTCTGCTGCCACACTGGACCCTCTCCAGCTGTGGCAAGTCAGGGCCACCTTCCAGCTGTAGTGTGGGGGCTTCTCGTTGCAGTGCTTCTCCTGCTGTGGAGCCCTGGCTCTAGAGCACGCTGGCTTCAGCAGTGGGACGCAGGTCCGGTCACCCCATGGCATGTGGGATCCTCCTGGACCAGGGATCAAACCTGGGACCCTTGCACTGGCAGGCGGACTCCTTACCACTGGACCACCAGGGAAGTCCCAAGTCCCGGCTTTTCTCTCGGTAGAATGAGGGCTCACGTCTCCACCCTGACAGCCTGTTGTGGAGGTCACAGGAGGACAGAGCTGCAGTGCATGACACAGCCATGGCTGAGCCTCATTCCCTTCCCCTCTTTAGCCCTGCAGAATCTGGAGAAACACTCTGTATCAAGTGTAAAGTCTTTTCATGGTGATTTAAGCACGTTTTTCCTCTTCCCTTTCCCACTACATTTAATTGGCAACCCTGATTTTGCTGTTTGCTCCTAGGAGATGGAGAACAAGGGAGGCCCTTCCCATTGACCTATGCTGAGCGAGTGGACCAGGCGTACCGAGAAAATGGATTTAACATTTACGTCAGCGATAAAATCTCCCTGAATCGCTCTCTCCCTGACATTCGGCACCCAAAGTGAGTGTAACTTCTCTCATCTTCTGGGATCTAAGGATTTTTGCCCTTGACTCTCATTGAGGATTAAAGAAACAGGTCCATAAAGCACTGCCGGAGGAGATTCCCTCTGTTATCCAGGGCCTTTGTGCACAGGTTCCTGTAACCAGATTCTCCTAGAATTTAGAGCTGGTGTGGCCAAGGGACAGTATTGTCTCCCCTAAAGAGCTGGTCTCCTTCCTCTATTCATGCAGTGAAAACCAGGATCTCTGTATTTCCTCTTTGGACTCTGACCCACACGGAAGTCCAGATATCACTTTGCAAGACAAGTGCAACAACAGTTTCAACCCTCCCTCACTCCACCTTCTGTGTATGACGTTTTTATTTCTTTTTTTTTTTAACTCTTTATTTTAGCTATCCTATACACCTTTATGTCTGTGTCTCGGTTATAAGCTATCCCAAATCACTTTGAGAGCATACATGTCATCATGATTAAAAACATAACAGTGACCGCTAACTTTCTTTGAACACGTAGTACGTGTCCAAGCACTTGCGTCATGTCAGTTCCCTGCAATGTAGGCCCCGTGATGATGCCCATGTTTACAGATGAGGAAACTGAAGCTTAAAGGGGTACTGCAACTCATGTAAGGCCACACAGTGACTAAGAAGCTGAGTCAGTTCTTGAGCTCCAGTTCAACCAAAAATTCTACTCTGGATCTTAAGCCATCGTGCCTTTCACTTTTGAAAGGAGTGTTGTGGTGGTCATGGTGACTTTCTAATAGAGCAGTATATCTTAAAGTTGCTGTGCTTTAGAATCATGTGGAGGGCTATTAGTTGGAACACAAGATGTTGAGCCTCAACCCCATACTTCCTGATCCAGTGGATCTGGGTGGGGGCCCAAGACCTTCATTACTAGTAAGCTCCCATGTGGTGTTCATGGGGTCCACACCTTGGGGACCACTGCTAGCAGATTTCAGAATTACTTCCAAAACAAAAAGAGACTCACAGACTTAGAGGATGAACTTACGGTTGCTAGGAGGGAAGGACAGGGAGAAGGGATAGTTAAGGAGTTTGGGATGGACTTGTACACGCTGCTCTATTTAAAATGGATAACCAATAAGGACCTACTCCATGGCACAGGGAGTTCTGCTTAATGTGATGTGACGCCCTGGATGGGAGAGGAGTTTGGGGAGAATTGATACATATGTATGTATGGCTGAGTCATTTCCCTGTTCACCTTAAACTATGACAACATTGTTAATCGGCTGTACCCGATTACAAAATTTAAAAAAATGTTTTAAGTTTTTTTTTTTCATGAAGGCTGTTACAAGTAGCAGTGGAGCATAAACTATTTTGCTTGGGGACTACAAAATTAGAGGCCAGGGAAAGATAGTAACAGCTAACACTTTTTAGATACTTACTGTATGCCAGGCATTGTTCTAAGCCAATGGTTCTCAAAGTGTGGTTGCCAGGCCAGCAGAGCTTGTTAGACATGCAAATTTCTGGATCCCAGCCCAGGTTTACTGAATCAAAAGCTCTGCGTAGGGGCTCAGCCATCAGTGTTTTAACAAGCCCTCTAGGTGATTCTGATGCAAAGCTCAAGTTTTATATACACATTCTTTTTTTAATATCCTTTTCATTGTGGTTTATCACAGGATATTTAATATAGTCCCCTGTGCTACACATTAGGAACTGTTGTTATCCATTCTAAATGTAATAGTCTTCATCTACCAACCCTAGAACCAACGGTACTTCAAGTACGTTAACTCAGCCAAACCTTCCCAAAACCCTGGGAGATAAGTACCTTTATTATCACCATTTTACACTTGAGGAATGAGGTCCAAAGAGTTAAATAGTTAGTATTGGATGACAGCTGGTAAAAGGTGGTGCCAGAACTTGCATGCAGAGAGTCTGACCTAGAATCTGAGTCATTAGGTCTTTCCACCTCTACGAGCTCCAATGGTAGAGTATAATAATAAAGAATCTTGGTAGTATGTTTGGCTACCTAAAAGTGCTTTTTGGCCCCTACATCTTTCAGTCCCTGCAACATTACTTTAAGGTTGCCATTATTATTATCATCTCCACTGTATAGATGAGGAAAGCACACAACTAGGAATTTTCACAAAAAGGTGTGCTGCTTGCCCAGACCTGTAAGAATTTGCAAGGATTTCTTACAGTGAGGGGAGGGAGTGAGGGGCCTTGCAGGGCTTGCCTGAGGGGTTGCAATTTGATTCATGGTCTTCACTATTAAGCCTGGGATTTTTTTCATGTAAGTCTGAAAATATAGTTCAGATATTTCGGATGTTGCTGGATTCAGAACCGTGACCTGACTCCGAGGGTCAAAAACTCAATTTATGTTTAGCCCCTTGCAGAATTCAGTTTCTGCACTAATTTCATCTTTCTAAGTCTAGGAAGGTTCATATGAGAGCATTATACTCTCACCTCAGCCACTGCTCTGTGGTTCTGTAGACTCTCAACTTTGGCTGTACCTGGGGTGGTTTTAAAAAATACAAAAACTGGTGCCCCAGCCCAACCACTGGAGTCTGAATTTCTGGAGGTATAGCCTGGCTCTCAGGATTTTCTAAAATCTCGGGATGTGATTCTCACATGTAGATAGGGTTGAGAACTGCTGGTGTGAAATAAGGAATATTTTTTTACAATGAGAGAGAAGTTTTCATCCACTCATTCATCTATTCATCTAGTAAATGGATATTCATGGTCTTCTGTGTACCAAGCCCTGTTCTTAATACCAGGAACACAATGCTAAATGAGGATGGCAGAAGCAGGTCATTACACCACAGATGAGAACCGGTGATGGGGCGGGCATAGGGTGCTTTGGAACCCCAGAGGACACCCCCACCCTACACCAACCTTTGCAAGCCCTCATTGCAAGTAGAGAGTTAGGCAAGACAATGCACATTCTTTGACTTACGGGGTAAGTCTCTCAGCTGCTATAGGGGAAGCCAGGGTGGGGATGTGCCCCTTGTCTCCCAGTGTAGTGCTATCTCCCAACAGCCACGAAAAAGAAAGGTCTTCCTACTGAAGGAGTCCCAGGACCCACAGAGAGGTTTGTGGCTAGAATTCAGGAGGGTCTATAAACTTGAGTGAAAACAACTTTGCATTTTTCTTTTCATGAACCTCTCACTGAAATCTAGTGCTCGCTTCAGTTATGAATGTAGGCCATGAAGCACCTATGATGTTGCCAAAAGAAATCATCTACTTTCCCATCGCTTTACAGATATCTTGAAATGTCACAGATACTCATCACTGCTTTGGGATGAAGGCAGATTTGAGAACTTCCACTTGATCTTGTCATCTCATGTGTTATTGAAGAAGCACATTTATGACTCTATTTCAGATTTCTTTATTATTTTGATAACTGTATTTCAGCCTAACTGGTTTCCTTCATAAGCTCATATATTTTATTTTATTTTTTTCCTTGTAAACATTATTCTGAGAAGTGACCATGAGCTTCACCAGCCTGGCAGAGGGGTTCAGGATCTGGAAGGGACCCAGTTCTGGGTGGGTTTGATTTCTGCCTGAGGCTCCTCTTACCAGTCCACCCACCCAGCCATATCCAAGTTATGGTGAAAGATGTCGCTAAATCCAGTGCTCTTGACACTCCCCACCCCCCACCTTTTTCAGAATCTTGTCGTGGAAGCTGATTTTTCGTAAATGAGTTGACAGGTTTCTTGAAGAACTTTTTTCTTTTTCCAGGGAAGTGGAGTGGGCGGGGGATCTCTGCTGGAGTTTGACAGCACAAATGTGCGAGGAAATTAGAGCAGTTGAGCGGCTCAGTCTCTCTGGTTTCTTTTAGCTTAAACAACTTCTCCGGCAGGAGCTGAGGTTTATGTTTGCCTTCTACTCCTTCAGACTGAATTTTGGCAACAGCATGTCAGGAACAGAATTGAGGGGTTGTTTGTTTGTGCCAGCCGTGTTCACTTCCTCCAGAAGCTGCATGGGGGACCGTACAGCCACGGAGAATGGAGACTGGGCGGTACAGCCCCACTGGCTGTGTTTGCACAGGGGAGGTAGCCAGCTGGCTCTGAGCGGGCCTGCCCTCTGCACCTCCTGCCACGGGAGCAGGAACAGAGAATGGCTGGTGGGCTGGCCCACTTTCCTTCTCCCCTGGGGGGGGGCCCTGGTAGCCTGTTTGGCAACTGCACATGGAGCCCCGTCCAGGGCACAGAGCTGATGGCAATGGAGTCCCAACTGCTAGAAGCGTCCTGTGTCTGAAGATCCCTGGGCGAACCCTTCTGATGGGTGATCAGCTTCTTCTGTGCATGGTGGGAATGAAAGCAGCCTACAGTCCTGACCTGCCTTTTCCAGTCCATGAGTATAGCTTTCAGTAATGAATGAACTGAATGGCATCCTTGTTGTAATAAAAGGCCCAAGTCTACCAGGTTCCTGGTTCCATGCTCCTTTTTGCTTTTTGTTCAGTTAACATGGTTAGTTTATGGTTATGTGTTCAGTTTCTTCAAAAGAATTTATAAGCTCATATTGTTATAATAGGCTTGGATTCTATTGAGTGCCTTTACATCCCCAACGAGCTACAAAGGCAGCAAGGGAGGGAATTGTAGCCTGTTACTTTTGACATATGTTTATTAAATATTCTCTCTGAAAAAAAATGATAACTTGCTGGCACAGGAAATTTGAGTCAATCACAGTTACTGCTACGGTAGTAGTAGAAGTAGCAGTAGTGATAATGCCCCATTATGAATGTACATGTAGACATAAAATTTATACTTAGGGGCCAAGATATAACAGGAACCAAGTTTACCTTCATGACTGAAACAATGAAAAGAAAACAAAAAGTATATATGAAATAATGGTTTTTAAAACTGTGGACTTCAGGCAATGAAGGATAGTAATCTCCAAGAGATGGGAAATAAATGAGAGAATCCTACGAGGACCTCACAACTTGTTTCCTAGACTTTCTAGGCCATGCTGCAGGGGTGTCCCCAGGCAGAATCCTGAGGACTTCCTGAGTTGAAAAGATGGAGCTGAGGGTCCAGAGTTCACCAGACAAGGGACTGGAGAGGAGAGAGCTGTATAGAGACTGATCTGCAGAGATCTACAGATCCCCTGTACTGAGTAGATTGTACTGATGGGTGTGGGGAAACTGGGAAAGGAACCACCTGGGACTATGGGAGCAAAGAGTGCTAGCTCTCACACTGGGCAGGAAATTGTGCCTCTTTTCTCCACTCAGACTGGAAAACCTTGTAATCTGTAACTCAGGGGGAACTGGATCTTGTACTTAGAAGAGTTTTGCATCAGTGGGCAATAATTAGCCCTCAACTGAACAGTGCTCTAGACCAGTCTGGGACAGAAATGGTCTGGACCTAAAAGAAGCAGAAGATACTAAGAAAAGGTGTCAAGAATACACAGAAGAACTGTACAAAAAATATCTTCATGACCAAGATAATCACGATGGTATGAACACTCACCTAGAGCCAGACATCCTGGAATGTGAAGTCAAGTGGGCCTTAGAAAGCATCACTACAAACAAAGCTAGTGGAGGTGATGGAATTCCAGTGGAGCTCTTTCAAATCCTGAAAGGTGATGCTGTGAAAGTGTTGCACTCAATATGCCAGCAAATTTGGAAAACTCAGCAGTGGCCACAGGACTGGAAAAGGGCAGTTTTCATTCCAATCCCAAAGAAAGGCAATGCCAAAGAATGCTCAAACTACCGCACAAATGCACTCATCTCACACGCGAGTAAAGTAATGCTCAAAATTCTCCAAGCCAGGCTTCAGCAATACATGAACCGTGAACTTCCAGATGTTCAAGCTGGTTTTAGAAAAGGCAGAGGAACCAGAGATCAAATTGCCAACATCCACTGGATCATGGAAAAAGCAAGAGAGTTCCAGAAAAACATCGATTTCTGCTTTATTTACTATGCCAAAGCCTTTGACTGTGTGGATCACAATAAACTGTGGAAAATTCTGAAAGAGATGGGAATACCAGACCACCTGACCTGCCTCTAACCTATATGCAGGTTAGGAAGCAATTAGAAGCGGACATGGAACAACAGACTGATTCCAAATAGGAAAAGGAGTACGTCAAGGCTGTATATTGTCACCCTGCTTATTTAACTTATATGCGGAGTACATCATGAGAAACGGTGGACTGGAAGAAACACAAGCTGGAATCAAGATTTCTGGGAGAAATATCAATAACCTCAGATATGCAGATGACACCACCCGTATGGCAGAAAGTGAAGAGGAACTAAAAAGCCTCTTGATGAGAGTGAAAGAGGAGAGTGAAAAAGTTGGCTTAAAGCTCCACATTCAGAAAACGAAGATCATGGCATCTGGTCCCATCACTTCATGGGAAATAGATAGGGAAACAGTGGAAACAGTGTCAGACTTTATTTTGGGGGGCTCCCAAATTACTGCAGGTGGTCACTGCAGCCATGAAACTAAAAGACGCTCACTCCTTGGAAGAAAAGTTATGACCAACCTAGATAGCATATTCAAAAGCAGAGACATTACTTTGCCAACTAAGGTCCGTCTAGTCAAGGCTATGGTTTTTCCAGTGGTCATGTATGGATGTGAGAGTTGGACTGTGAAGAAAGCTGAGCACTGAAGAATTGATGCTTTTGAACTGTGGTGTTGGAGAAGACTCTTGGGTTCCTTGGACTGCAAGGAGATCCAACCAGTCCATTCTGAAGGAGATCAGCCCTGGGTGTTCTTTGGAAGGAATGATGCTAAAGCTGAAACTCCAGTACTTTGGCCACCTCATGCAAAGAGTTGACTCATTGGAAAAGACTCTGATGCTGGGAGGGATTCGAGGCAGGATGAAAAGGGGACGGCAGAGGATGAGATGGCTGGATGGCATCACCGACTCTAAGGACGTGAGTTTGAGTGAACTCCGGAAGTTGGTGATGGACAGGGAGGCCTGGCATGCTGTGATTCATGGGGTTGCAAAGAGTTGGACATGACGGAGCGACTGAACTGAACTGAACTGAACTGACTGATGCCCCAAAAGGATCAAACTGTTTCCAAGTAACTTCCTCCCAGGACAAAGCTCGAGAAACTATAACAAAATATTCAGCACCAACCAAGGTAAAATATAATCAGAGGCTATAAGACGTGCAAAAAAGTAGAGAAAGATGGCCAATAATGAAGAAAATACTCTTATCAAAATTGACCCCAAGTTGACGCAGATTTTCGAATTATCAGAGGACACTAAAACACTTATTAACAGTATTCCATGTGTTTAAAACATTAGGCCATGAAGATGTAAAAAGAGTCAAATCTGGGCTTCTCTGTTGGCTCACTGTTAAGAACCTTTCTCCTGATGCAGGAGACGCGGCTTCGATCCCTGCTCTGAGAAGGTCTCATCAGCCATAGAGCAACTAAGCCTGTGCACTACAGCTGTTGAGCCTGCGCTCTAGAGCCTGGGAGCCACAGCTGCTGAAGCCTACACACACTAGAGCCCCTGCTCCACGGAAAGGGAAGCCGTCACTATGAGAATCCCAAGCACTGCAATTAAAGAGTAGCCCCCGCTTGCCGCAACTAGAGAAAAGCTCACGCAGCAACAGAGAATCAGCACGGCCGAAAATAAATGCATGAATGAATGATTTTTTTAAAAGACTCAAATTCTAGAAATGAAACTAGCAGTGTCTGAGATGAAAAATGCAATATATGGGATGAATGACAGAACAGATAGTTCACAAAAAAAAAAAAAATAGTGAACGTGAGGGAAAGAAATTACTCAGAATAAAAACGGTAGGAAAAACATTTTTTTAAGTGAAAAAAGCATTGATGAGTATTGATAACATTAAACAGTTGAATATTCATGTGATTGGAGTCCATGAAGAAGAAGAGGGAAATAATGGCCAGAAGTTCTCCGAAGAGAATGACAGCTATGAAATTGTACATCTAAGAAGCTCAGTAAAAACTAATCTCAAAAAGCATGAGTAAAACAGCACCAAGACGTCATAGTAAAATGATTGAAAATCAACAATAGAGAGAACAAAATTTAAAATAGCCAGAGAAATAAAACTTGTTCTAGGCAGAGGGCTAAAGATAAGAACGACAGAATTTTCACTGAAAACAGCAGAAGCAAAAGTATGGCATAGCAACTGTTTTAAAGTACTGAAAGGTAAAACTCTGACGACCTAAATATAAAATATTTAGGTGAAAATATAAAATTTAGTGAAAATATAAAAATAAAGGCAAAATAAAAACTTTTCAGACATTAGAAAAAAGCTGAAAGGATTCATCAGAACAGTCTTATACTACAAGAAACGCTGAAGGATATTCTTTGACAGGGGAAGATATCAGATGGAAATAGGAGCCTTCATTCTCAAAGAATGATCACTGAAAATAGTAACTATGAAGATATATATATATATATATATGCTATTTTTTCTTGCTGTTTAAATCTTAAAAAGATATCTGACTGTGTGAAAAAATAGCCTATTATTGTATTTAAGGTATAGATAAAAATGTATCCCACAATAAAGGTTAGAGGAAAGAAATGATAGTATACTGTTATAACATTCTCTGTACTATTTGTGATGTGGTATACTATCATTTGAAAATAGAATTTATAAGTTCAAAGCTTACACTATAAACCCTAAAGCAAGTACTAAAATGGCAAAAGCAAAGAGTTATAGCTAATAAGACAACAAAGGAGGTAAAATGGAATCATGAAAAATATTCAGTTAATCCAGAAGGCAGAAAAACAGAGAAGAAAGAGCAAATGTCAGAAAGGGAAAGTAGAAAGTAAGTACCAAGATGATGAACTTTTACCTAACCATATCAATAATCATGTTAAATAATCACATTAACTGTCAGATAGGAAACCAAGATCCAAGTACATGCTGCCTGCAAGAAGCACACTGTAAAGATAAAGATACAAATAAATTAAAAGTGAAAAGATAGATAATATCTTCTGTGCTAAACTAGTAAAAGAAAACTGGAATTGCTATATATTAATACTAGTCAAATAGACTACAGAACAAAGACTATTACCGGGGATAAAGAAGGTCATTTCATAATAAAGGAATCATTCATCAAGAGGACATAGCAATCCTAAATGTTTAAGCATCTAATAAGAGAGTTTCAAAATACATGAAACAAAAAGTCATAGAACTGCAAGGAGAAATAGACGTAGCCACAATTATGAAATTTCAATACTTGTCTCTCAATAACTGATGCAACAAGTAGACAGAGAACCAGCAAGGATACAGTAGACTTGAACAGCATTGTCAACCAGTTAATCCAGAAGGCAGTGTGACCCAGCTGACGTTTGTGGAACACTCCACTCAATAGCGAAATGCATAATCTTTTCAAGTGCATAAAGAGCATTTACCAAGATAGACTATATTCATGACCAGAAAACAAGTCTTCATAAATTTAAACGGGTTCACGTGATACAAATTATGTTCTCTGACCACGGTGAAAATAAACTTCGAAACCAATAATAGAATATTCCCTTAGAATTTCTGAATGTTTGAAAGCTATATAATTCAGGAATAACAGATGGGTCAAAGAAGAAATCAAAAGGAAAATTAGAAAGTATTTTGAATTGAATGATAATGGAAACTGAATGTATCTGAATTTATGAAATGTCACCAAAGTAGCATGTAAGAAGAAATTTGTAGCGTTAAATGCCTATTGGAAAAGAAGAATGGTCTCAAATGGATGACATCAGCTTCTACTTTAAAAACTAGAAAGAGTAAGTTAATCTGCAATAAACAGGAAAGGAAATGTTTTTAAAAGATCAAAGCGGAGATCAATGAAATAGAAAACCAATAGAAAAAAAATCAATGAACCTAAAAGATGGTTCTTTGAGATGGTCAATTAAATTGATTGACATCTAACCAGACTGATAAGGGAAAAAAAGAAAGACACAAATTAACAATATCAATAATAAGAGAGGGGACATAACTACAGATTCTATTACTGTTAAGAGAAAATAATATTCTAGACAACTTAATTTCTATAAATTCAGCAACTTTCAGATGAAATGACAAATTCCTTGAAAGACACAGACTACCAAAGCTTACCCAGGAAGAAGTAATTCATTTAAATAACCCTATATGGGAGCCTGGCAGGCCACAGTCCACGGGCTTGAAAGAGTCAGACGCAACTGAGGGACTAAATGACAATATCTAGTAAAGAAACTGGAATTATATTAAGAGCCTTCCCACAAAGTAAACTCCGGGCCCAAATAGATTCCATGGTGAATTCCACCTCCCGAAATTAAGAAACAATACAAATACTACACAATTCTTCCAAAGTATTAAAGAGGATGGAGTATATTTCAAGTCATTGTGGAGCCAGCATTACCCTGATACTAAAACCGAACAAAGACAACACAAAAAAGAAAATTACAGACCAGTATCTCCCATTAACATAGATGTAAAAATCCTCAATGAAATATTAACAAACCAAACTCAATAACAGTCCAGAAGGATCAGTGTGATTGAGTGGGATTTATTCCAGGGATGCAAAGATGGTTCAACATCCACAAATCAATCAGTGTGATTCACATTAACAAAATGAAGGATAAAATCTGTATGATCATCTCAATAGATGCCAAAAAAGCATTTGACAAGATTCAGCACCCATTTATGATTTTTAAAAAAATCTCAAAAGTGGGTATAAAAGGGATGTATCTCAACATAATAAAGGCCATATGTGACATGCGCAACTAATATCCTACTCAATAATGAAAAGTAAAAAGTTATCTCTAAAATCAGGAACAAGGCAAAGATACCCCTTCTTGCCATTCCTATGCAGCATTGTATTGAAGCCCTAGATAGAGTAATTAGGCAAGGAAAAGAGATAAAAGTCATTCAGAATGGAAAGGAAGAAGTAAAACTGTCACTGTTTGCATATGACATTACTTTATGTATAGAAAACCCTAAACACTCCACCAAAAAATTAGAAACAATATAATTTAGTTGGAAATGAATTTGTTCTCATGGTTTGCTGACTGTTTTATTACCCACAACACCCAGGAGAGCTAGCAGCTTAGGTCCTATTGAGGGACCACCAGCTTCCTCCCATGATCATGTGGCCTTGATGTTGCTGGGGCTTGAGAACCAGGAAAGCCTGATGTTTATAAATATTCCCAGAAATAGACAGGGAATCTTCTGGAGTAGTGATGTGAGCCCAAGCAGGAAAGGCCAGGGATATAAAAGAGTTGAGGTTTCCTGGCCCAGAAGGCATCACCAGTTGTGCATTATCCTGGGAACCAAGGGAAGCTTTTGGCAGAGCTTCTGTGTTCTTGGGCTCCTGCTGCATAGACGCCTCATGAAGGTATCTAAAGCTAACTAAATCAGGAATTTAAGGTAACAGTGTATGTGTTTTAGGGGCTCCTTTCTCACTCCTCCATCCCCAATCTGTATCCCACCTAAGATGCAGCCTGCTCTTATTCACTTATTTTGATATGATCAAATGTCTGTCCCTGCCTTGACGAGATCTCAAGGCTATTAGCCAATTAAAACTATCTCTGCAAGTCATTCATTCATTAGTTCAAATATTTATTGTGTGCCTACCATGTGTGCTTCTTGTGTAGGCAAGTCCTTGGGGAAAACAGCAATGAACAAAATAGGCTGATATTTCCCATCCTAGACCTTACATTCTACTGGGCAGGGGAGGTCATAAACAAACAAATGAACATACTAATTTTTCAGTGATATAGGAGAAGAAAGAAGCAAGGTAGGAAGTAGAGAAAGTGATGGGAATAAGGCATATTTTATTTCAGTGGTCAGGGAATGCTTCGCTGATAAGGTGGCATATGAACATAGAAATGAAGAAGCGAGGGGCCTAGTAAAGCAGTTAACTGGGGGAAGAGTCCTGCAGGCAGAGGAAACAAGTACAAAGGCCCTAAGACCATCATGCTTTACTGTGGTGCCCAGTGAGCCGGGAAGAGAGTGATGAAAAGCAAAGCTGGAGTGCCAGAGTCATGGTGAGGCCTTGCTGTTGTAGTTCAGTTGCTAAGTTGTTACAACTCTTTGTGACCCCATGGACTGCAGCACGCCAGGCTTCCCAGTCCTTCACCATCTCCCGGAGCTTGTTCAAACTCATGTCCATTGAGTCGGTGATGCCATCCAATCATCTCATCATCTGTCATCCCCTTCTCTCCTGCCCTCAATCTTTCCCAGCATCAGGGTCCTTTCCAGTGAGTTGGCTCTTTGCATCAGGTGGCCAGAGTATTGTAGCTTCAACTTTTGGTGGGGCTTTGGCTTTTACTGAAGTGATTAAGATGGGAAGCCTTGGATGGTTTTGAGCCAAGAGCACCGGGATCTGATTTTCCTTTTCAAAGGCTCTCTTTGGTTGCTATGTTAGAATAGACTGAGGCAGCCAAGGATAGTGACAGGAAGACTAGTTGGGGCGCGTTACAGTGGCAGTGGCTCAGACCACAGTGGGAGCAGAGATTACCAGTGGCCACTTCCTAAACGTACTTTGCAGATGAAGGTGACATAATTTACTTGCAGACAGTCTGGATATAAGAAAAAGAAAGGAGTCAAGGAGAGCACTGAGGCTTTTGGCCAGAGCGGCTGGGGAGATGGAGTTGCCATTTACAGACTGGAAAGGGCGGGCTTGGGGAAAAACCAAGATTTGTATTTCAGTCAAGGTTAAGATGTTCTTAAAACATCCAAATGAGGATGTCAAGTAGGCAGTTGAATAAATTGATGCCATTTGCGTTGTGAAAAATGAAAATGGTGATGGGATCCTTTTCTGATTACACTATATATTACACTGTGGTTTTAATTAACTCACTTTCCTTGACTAGCAAGAAATGCCTGAGGCATAACAGATAGTAAATCTAAAAATGACCCAAGGTCAGCTGTGGTCTGTGCTGTGGTGTGCAGGGTGGGAGTTTGGGTGGTGAGGGTGGTGCGCACTTTCCACCATCTAAATACGATGGTTGTGAACAGCTGAAGTTTGTCTGTTCTTATCCCTCTCTCATTCTCTACAGCGCCAGGAAGTATGGCAGGCCCTCTACACAACAGTGACAGGCTTGGAAGACATACTTAGTACGTATCAGCAGTTCTTCCCGTTCTTACCATGATTCGTGTGGTGGAGAAATCTCCCTTGACACTTTCGTAATGGGCTACTTGAATGTACGATTGGTGCCCCAGAGACGCTCAGGACAAGAGTGACCCGGAACCCCTAGTTTGCCAGGTAGTTAGCAAGGCAGTCGTGCAGGGAGGAGCAGCAGGAGTAGAAAAAGACTGTTAGCCTGAATGATTTGTGAGCCGGGAAAGGAAAAAGTTCAGGTTTCTCTGTAGCATCACTGATTCTTCAGGAAACTTCGGTCGTCTCTCCTCTGAAATTAAACTTCTCTCTTCTGAACAATAGTGTTCCTTCCATGACAACAGTTATTGATCCATCAGACCTAATATTGGGATTTAAAGGTGCTCATACATCTTAAGATGAAATGGCAGCCAATAACATTTCTCAAATTGACTTCTTTTCTGTAATTTTTAAAACAGAGCTCAGTGAATTCAGCCCTTGTGTTGAAATTACAGAGATAAATGGCTTACACACAAAAATGGCTGCCTGTCAACTGAAAGTCAAATGGGCCTGTATCCCCTACAATTTATGCTGGGCGAAAACCACTCAACATCCATGTGAGCTGCTGTGTGGCTTGTATTCTTTTATCATTTCTGCAAACGGATGCATTTTCTAAGTCTTCTTGCAATGGATGCTGCATCCTCCATGAATAATAACAACGCCTGCTGTTTATCCAAGTGCTTGTGTGCGAGGCTTGTGCTGAGGGCCCCACCAGCCTCCCAGCTCACCTGTACCCACTTTGAGGTTTGGGGTGATGATATTTTTCCTTCCTTTATGTTTCAACATCATCTTGTCATTTACAAAAACTCTGTCACAACTCTTTCTGAGACTCTGGCCTCTCTGAAATCATGGGTGTCTAGAGGGGCTGTCTGGTCCATTTTACAGATGCATGTACTGAACCTCAGGGAAGGTGAGTTCTCTGTTCCAGTTCACATGGCCCATAGAAAGCACAGGAGACTCAAGCCTGGATCCTAGTCTGTGCTCCTTCTGCTAAGACTGAGATCCATTCCTCACGGGGAAGGAAGGAGACATTTTTAAATTCAAATACTTTGTGCATGAAGGTTCTAGGGCCAGGTGTAGTGAGCAAGGTTGGCTAGATAAATGGACGCAGCCCAGACACTACTCGAATTGCTGTTCACTCCCTCTGCTGAAGGTAACAGATGCTTGTCCAGGAGCAGATAAATTGCCCTCATGGAAAGTGGTTACAGAGATGGGTTTGATTTCTAAGTGGTATTGGCCTCGCAGGAATTTAAGGGAAAAGAGAATAATGACTGGAAGATAAAGGCAATTATCAATTCTCTCCCTTCATTAAGATGCTATCGAGGGCAGCATGATGATAAGGCAGGCAAAGCAGCTCATTTAGGAGCACTGTTACAGAGACTAGAACGGAACTCCCACCTGGTTATAAGCCTCCTTCTCCACACCTTTTTTGGGGGATGAATTCAATTGTACTGCTACCCACCCACCCACCTCCAGCCCAAAATCTGCCTGGTAGAGAATGTTAACAGTTCAGCATTCTGTAGATTTTTTCATTTGCTTATGTAACATATGTAGACATAGCAAGAGCTTTGGGGGGTTTTGGTTTGGGGTTTTTCCCCCCACAAAAATGTGGTTACACTATATGTATTTTATTCTACACATAACTTTTTCATTATGGTCACATAGACAAGACATTTCTAATAGCTGTGTAGTATTACTCAGGATTCTCATCAGTTCAACCGTTCCTCTGTTGGCAGGCATACAGGTTGTTTCCGTTCTGGAAACCTAGGCAGAAACATCCTTGAACATATTTCCTTCAGTTTGGTTCCTTCTTTTCTCCTTTCATGAATCATGAAGAATCTTGACATTAAAGCCCTTTTCCTCCTTAACCATGTTCACCTGGCATTTGGCATCTAAGGGGAGGTGTGGTCCTTATGGTTTGTTATTTCATGCTGACAGTTCCAGGCACCTTGACCTCGCATGCTGTATTGATAACGAGAGTTCCTCCTTCCTGCTGTCAGCCCATGTTTAAAGTCTGAGTGCTTGGTACACACTGCATGTTATATTTGCAGAAGGATCAGTTTTAGCATGTAGGAGAACTGAGTGAAGAAACTGTTGTATTTTGCTATGTACTTAAAAGAAATTTTTTTTGTTATTGTTGTTGTTTTTATACCTATCTCGAAACTAGATATTATCTGAGCAAAGGGTTTTCCAAAATGTGAGTTCAAAGGGAGAAGCCAAAACTGCACAAACCAAGGTCTTGAAATATTGCTTGTATTTGAAGTCTCTGGGGCAGGTTCAGTTCAGTTCAGTTCAGTCGCTCAGTCGTGTCCGACTCTTTGCGACCCCATGAATCGCAGCCCGCCAGGCCTCCCTGTCCGTCACCAACTCCTGGAGTTCACTCAGACTCATGTCCATAGAGTCAGTGATGCCATCCAGCCATCTCATCCTCTGTCATCCCCTTCTCCTCCTGCCCCCAATCCCTCCTAGCATCAGGGTCTTTTCCAATGAGTCAACTCTTTGCATGAGGTGGCCAAAGTATTGGAGTTTCAGCTTCACCATCAGTCCTTCCAATGAACACCCAGGACTGATCCTTTAGGATGGACTGGTTGGATCTCCTTGCAGTCCAAGGGACTCTCAAGAGTCTTTTCCAGCACCACAGTTCAAAAGCATCAATTCTTCAGCACTCAGCTTTCTTCACAGTCCAACTCTCACATCCATACACGACCGCTGGAAAAACCATAGTGTTGACTAGACGGAACTTTGTTGGCAAGGTAATATCTCTGCTTTTCAATATGCTTTCTAGGTTGGTTATAACTTTCCTTCCAAGGAGTAAGCGTCTTTTAATTTCCTGGCTGCAATCACCATCTGCAGTGATTTTGGAGCCCCAAAAAATAAAGTCTGACACTGTTTCTACTGTTTCCCCATCTATTTCCCATGAAGTGATGGGACCAGATGCCATGAGCTTCGTTTTCTGAATGTGGAGCTTTAAGCCAACTTTTTCAGTCTCCTCTTTCACTCTCATCAAGAGGCTTTTTAGTTCCTCTTCACTTTCTGCCATACAGGTGGTGTCATCTGCTTATCTGAGGTTATTGATATTTCTCCCAGAAATCTTGATTCCAGCTTGTGTTTCTTCCAGTCCACCGTTTCTCATGATGTACTCTACATATAAGTTAAATAAGGAGGGTGACAATATACAGCCTTGACGTACTCCTTTTCCTATTTGGAACCAGTCTGTTGTTCCATGTCCGCTTCTAATTGCTTCCTGACCTGCATATACGTTTCTCAAGAGGCAGGTCAGATGGTCTGGTATTCCCATCTCTTTCAGAATGTTCCATAGTTTATTGTGATCCACACAGTCAAAGGCTTTGGCATAGTCAATAAAGCAGAAATCGATGTTTTTCTGGAACTCTCTTGCTTTTTCCATGATCCAGTGGATGTTGGCAATTTGATCTCTGGTTCCTCTGCCTTTTCTAAAACCAGCTTGAACATCTGGAAGTTCATGGTTCACGTATTGCTGAAGCCTGGCTTGGAGAATTTTGAGCATTACTTTACTCGCGTGTGAGATGAGTGCATTTGTGCGGTAGTTTGAGCATTCTTTGGCATTGCCTTTCTTTGGGATTGGAATGAAAACTGCCCTTTTCCAGTCCTGTGGCCACTGCTGAGTTTTCCAAATTTGCTAGCATACTGAGTGCAACACTTTCACAGCATCATCTTTCAGGATTTGAAATGGCTCAACTGGAATTCCATCACCTCCACTAGCTTTGTTCGCAGTGATGCTTTCTAAGGCCCACTTGACTTTACATTCCAGGATGTCTGGCTCTAGGTGAGTGATCACACCATTGTGATTATCTGGGTCGTGAAGCTCTTTTTTGTACAGTTCTTCTGTGTATTCTTGCCACCTTTTCTTAATATCTTCTGCTTCTGTTAGGTCCAGACCATTTCTGTCCTTTATCGAGCCCATCTTTGCATGAAATGTTCCCTTGGTATCTCTAATTTTCTTGAAGAGATCTCTAGTCTTTCCCATTCTGTTGTTTTCTTCTATATCCTCTATTTCTGGGGCAGGTTAGGCAGGCACAAAACTGGTGGTGAACTGGTCGTGCAGAGGTGCCTAATTAATACTAATAACCTTTGTGATTCTCTAAACTGTTGAGAGGAGGGAAGAGCAGGTGGGTGCAGCAAAGCCTGCCTTGAACGGAAAAGGACCTTTATAAAGTTGTCAGCCTCAGCACATGTTGTCGCACTCATTTTCCAGCTCCTCTGGTTCCAGCCAGACTGTGTTAAAGAGAAACACACCCCTGTCTTATCCCCCACAGAGTGAGAGAGGAGGGCTGGGGAGCCAAGCCCCTGCTGCGGAGGGACAGCTTGCTGTCAGTGTGTTGGGAGAGGCCGCAGACCTGCGTCTGGAGGGATGATGAGGATGAAGGGCAGGAGCTTTGCACATTCCGCCCACTAAGACCCAGTTTCTTCCTTTTGTTCCAGAGCCTGGAGCTATTTATAACTTTCACAAAGCTTCTTGGGGGCTCCAGAGCCCATAAGACAAGTCTTTCTGAGACTGTTGTATTATAAGGGACTGTCTTCTACATACAAAGTAGAGAAGGGAGAATTTCAGAATTTTGAAGCTAAACAGTGTGCTGGAAAATGACCTACACTGTGGCCTCAGGGAGGTGGAAAATCAGTTTTCTGAGCCAGATGCTGTACCAGGTGCATTCACATATGGTATCTCTTTTATTCTTTGGGACACCCTTAATTAGGAAGGAGTTATATCCCTATTTTACCCATGTGGAAACAGGCTTAGGGAGGCCATGACCTTCACAAAGTGACCCACTGCTAAGTAACTAAGGTGAGATTTGAACCCTGATTTGAGGGTCTGTTCAGCTTATGCCCCTTCCCTTACCACACCTGCAGTTTCCTCCACTATTTGATATACGGGTTTGCTGTCTCACTCTGTGACCCTAGGAGGGGTCCCTCTCTCTTATGGGCCTCAGTTTCCTCATCTGCAAAACTAAGTGCAAACAGGATGAGATTCAGGCCCTTCCAACCTTCATAGTCAGTTCTTCTCATTGACTTTTCACACTGAAGCTGTGCACATAGCCTGGGAGCAATGCCTTTGCCTTGTTCCTCAATCCCAAAAGATGCTATCTTCTACCACCCCCAAAACATACAAATCAGCTCTCAGCAAGCCTCATCTAGACTTCTGTTTGGTGGAGGAAGGCATGTTGGGTTAGGTGCCATGAAAAATGGCTAAAATGTTGCCTATTTCTAGAAGATTGTTTATCTAAGAGTACAAGCACTGGGAACTTTCAAACAATAGAGTTACTCCATAGGATTTTCTAAATGATCATTCCTTTAAAAAAAGACTCACCCTATAATCAGTGAAGAACAGTTTGCTGTCTGTAGTGTGCAGAGCATAGTGGTGGTGAAATGCTGTGGTCTACAGGTAATTTTCATGATGTCAAGGTAGCCCAGTTGGCACAGTATTGATAAGGAATTGCTAATCATACAAAACAGTAACAGTGTGCCCGAGCAGTCTTAGTGTCCATGATCTGGAAGTCCAAATCTCCATATTAGCAATTTTTCTGGAGAAATTAGAAATCTTAATTCTAAAAGAGTCCATTTTTTTCAAAGTTATAAAGAAAAATTAAGAACACTTCATCTAGTTCTAGTACAATACTGGCTGCTTGTTTTTTACTCCAGGGAATAGTCTTTTTACCGGCTGCGCAGTTACTTCAGTTAATGGGGACTCCTCTGCAAGGAGACAAGGGCAATAAAGGGAAGCGGGAATGTGGGAAAAGCCAGCTAGGCTCTCCAGGAGGAGCCGGGGAAGAAGGGAGGCGGGAATGTGGGAAAAGCCAGCTAGGCTCTCCAGGAGGAGCAGGGGAAGCTGTGGCACTGCCGAATCTCTCAGGGCCGGAAATAGGAAGGACTTTCTAAATCCAACCACCAGGTTTTCTTTAAGATCTCAGCAGCAGAAATTTCTGGATCCCTTTGTTAAGAAGCCTTAGTTTTTCTCCATATAGCTCTGTGTCTGCTCCTCTCATTATCTCTGGGACTGCCTTTCTATATGTCAAGGTTGTGTACCCAAGAAAGAGAATTTGATTGATCTGGTGAACCCCAGTTGGACACAGATTTCTTGCTAAACCATCAACCGCAGACAAGTCAATGGATTAGCTACCCTTGGGTCCAGGCTCTGCTTCTGCCTCTAGGCAGTGGATAGTGTCCAGTGTTAGGGAGTTAAATGTTTTTATTTTATTTTTAATTGGAGGATAATTACTTACAATGATGTGTTGGTTTCTGTGATACATCCACATGAATCAACCATAGGTATACATATGTCCCCTCCGTCCTGAACCTCCCTGCCAGCCCTAACCCCATACCACCCCTCTGGGCTGTCATGGAGCACCGAGCTTGGGTTCCCCGCATCCTACAGCAGCTTCCCACTGACTGTATTTTACCTATGGTCATGCACGTGTTTCTGTGCTGCTCTCTCAAACCATCCTGCCCTCTCCTTCCCCGACTGTGTGCATATGTCTGTTCTCTACGTCTGTGTCTCCTTTGCTGCCCTGCAAATATATATGTTTTTTTTTTAATATAGTTCCCTTCAGAATGATTGGATTGTTCTTTTTCAAGGTTGACTTGAAGAAATTTTTGAAATGCTTCCCTTTGATTTTGATTTATTTTAATTCTAGTGCTCCAGCATTAAGCCCTGAGGGTGCATCTTAAGGGCCAGTATATTAGATTCTTCTTCATGCCCAAGGGCTCAGAAGCCTTTAGGGAATATTAAACTGGGGGCTGCTCAGTCATAGATGAGTCCTCTCACTGCCTCCCATTCCCCTCCACAGCCCTCTGTCCAGGCCACTTTCTCCTAGTCAGTGAGTGAACAAAGTTCTCTTCCTGCAGCAGGAGAGAGGCTGCCCCCTTCAGGTCAGAGAGGATACCTTGGACGGGTTTCTGCTTCTGTCCTTCAGAAGCCATCCTGAGGTCCACAACAGATGCATGTGGCTGACGGCGGTTAGAGATTATTTAGCTACATAAGCAAGAGTCTTATGTTGGGTTGGCAAAAAAATTCATTCGGTTTTAAGTAAAAATAAAAGACATTTTTTATTTTCATCAAGAAGTGTACTGAACAACAGATTTCCTAACTGAACACACTTTTTGGCCAACCCAGTAGTTACAGCTGACAGAAGCCTCACTCAAAGTGATTGAAGAAAACACAGCGTATTGACTCGTATAACTGAAAAGGCCAGGCGTAGACCTTGGCTTCAGCCATCGCTGGATCTAGGTCCCTAAATGATGCCAGCAGGAACCTCTCTTGGCTGTTTTCTGTTCTGCTAGCTTCATTTTAACACAGGGAACAGTCTGTATGGTGGCCTCAGGCAGACCAGACTTCCATCCTTCCATGTTCATTTACAGAAAAAAAAAGCTTCCCTCTCTCCCAGCTGTCTCAGCCACAGTTTGTTCTGGTTTGTGAGTGCCCACCCCTCAAAAACCACGGGGTTTGGGAGCTGCAGTTGGCTGAGCCAGCCCCTCTTGCCCACCCTCAAGGCAAGACAAAGATTTCTCTTAAACCCTGTGGAATCACAGGGTGGGAGATTCCCCAAGGGAAATCAGGATGCTCTTACCAAAAGAAGGAGAAGGAATACAGAGTAGGCATGCCAGACTTACTCTTTGTCCAGCTCCCTTATCAACATAGGAGGACCTTGGGATCGGCGAGAAGTGACTCGGAATGTTGCATGGCAGAGCAGAAAGCAGAAGCCCGACTTCAGTCTCCTACTCAGTGTCCTCAGCTTTTGTTTTTTAATCTCTTCATTCTTCTTTTTGTCTGTGCGATTAATCCCTGTAAAAATATTTATGTACACAGGGCAGATGGCTTTAAATCTCGGCTCCAGCCGCTACCAACTGTTTGACCTCTCTGCCTTGTTTCCTCCTCGTTGTAATGGGAATAATGATATTCCCATCATTCCCATAATGATGCTCTACCTTGTAAGAGCATTGTGACAATTAAATAATTAATGCATATAAAGTGCTTACAACCTTGCCTGACATAATGAAAACGCTTAGCAGATACAGTCCATTATCATCATTGTCATCTTCTACCTTATTTTTAGCTGCTATCAGTACTCTATAGTTTGAATTTTTCATCATTTATTTAATATGTCCCCACTGATGGACGTTCACTTTGTTTCTACTCTCTTCGCCGATTCAGAGTGTGTTAGGGAACACCCCTGACCATGCCTCTTTGTTCTCATGCTGCGCATGTCTAACTAAACTTTGTCCTGTCAGGGTTGGGACCTCATTAGACTGTGAATCAAATGACGGAAGAAGTGCTTGGGCAAGGGGTGGGCTATTTTGCACTCAGCTCATAGTTGTCACCCCCATTCCCCCTCTGTCTGCTGCAATCTGAGAACTGGGGCTTCTCCCATGAACTGCCAGCAGGGAGGTGGCCTGTGGGCAAGTCTGTGGAACCACGTTTTCTGCGGGATCCTAGAGAGATTCATTTCAACATGTCACATAATTGGAAACGCACAGGGACCTCTTCCTCTATGGTGTCTTCTGAGCCCAGAAATACTGAACCATGAGGGCACCACCATGATGTCATGTGACATAAGTGTCACATGTCCCTGCTTCGACCCTTCGTGAGGGCATCGCTCTGCCCTCTCCTGCTCCCAAGGGGCCTCTGTCCAGCATCTCAGGAGGCCACACTGTATCTGGGAGCCCCCGGGGACCTAGAGCCATCAAGTCAGTGTGCCGTGTGCCGTGCTATAGAAACAAATGTGTGTTCAGAGAAGAGCACTGAGGAAGACACACCCTGAATGCTTCACGGAGGTCAGCCCCTGGTGTCAGGATGTTGCAGGCCTTAGCAGTTGTCTTTTAGCCTTTCTGTGTTTTCCAGCTTCTCATTCTGAGCAGTTACCACTTTTGTCATCAGGAAAGATACTGTAAGCGTTATTTGAGGTACACACACTCTAGATTTGCGGTTTGGGCCCAAGTCACTCTCCTCTCCAGGCTCCATTCTCCCCAGGTGAAGAATAGGGTTAGCACTGCCCAGTTTCTCTCCCTCCCAGGGGGTGATACAGAGACGAGAGAAAGGAGGGTGTTCTGTAAACCCTCAGGCATGATGAACCAGGGGAAGGCAGAGATTCTTACTGTCTGATCAGAGCCAAAACCAGCCTCTTTGCATTGGGAGCAGTGCCCTAGCTTCCCCTTGCCAGAGACCACTCTCTGAAGGCCATCAGGTGAAGGGTACTTCCTGTTTATCACACACAAAAGGACCAGGTGTCCTCTACCATCCAGCGTTGAGATCCTAAGACACAACACAGACAGGTCTTAAAGGGAACAAGTAAGGTGGGGACATCACAGGATGGCCTTCTCTCCTCCTCCCTGCATTCCCCGTCTATCTGCTATGATCTGAGAAGAACTGGGGCTTCTCCCATGAACTCCCAGCAGGGAGGTGGCCTGTGGGCAAGTCTGTGGAACCACAGTTTCTGCGGGATACTGGAGAGATTCATTTCAACATGTCACATAATTTTCTATTTAAACCAAGAAACTCTACTAAACTGGAACCAAACTAATGATGAGTGCCCATGCCAAAATGCTGTTTTGTGTTTATTTAGTAAATAAATGAGTAAGTGAATAGAGGAAGGAGAAAAAGAGTAAACCACCCCTCCCCCCCAAAAAAAGCACATGGTCAAGTCTGAGCCTTTTTTTTAAGTTCTGAATAATCTTTGATTCCAAGATCAGGTTAAATTAGAAGTGAATTTAGTCTCTTATGGCTCTGTCTACTTCCTTTAGTATATGATGGTGTGTCTACCCATAGGCTGTGGGGCCCGACTCTGGGGTTCAAGAAAGCCAGGGCTCTCTGCTGAGTAATAGCTCTATTGTAGTTCTCTCCATGGACTCCAGCGGTTTATTACAGCTAACCCCCCTTCCAACCCTGCTTCAATCGAGTGAGCCTCCTGTGAAATTGGATGGAAGGCAGGAACTTTTGTAGAAAACTAGATCGCGCCTTTCTTGGCCACAGAGGACTCAGACAAATTAACGGAAAGGGCTTTTTAAGAACAGATGCTTAGGAAGATGGCAATGACGACCCTGTATGCAAGACAGGGAAAGAGACACAGAAGTGTATAACGGACTTTTGGACTCAGAGGGAGAGGGAGAGGGTGGGATGATTTGGGAGAATGACATTCTAACATGTATACTATCATGTGAATTGAATCGCCAGTCTATGTCTGACGCAGGATGCAGCATGCTTGGGGCTGGTGCATGGGGATGACCCAGAAAGATGTTATGGGGAGGGAGGTGGGAGGGGGGTTCATGTTTGGGAATGCATGTAAGAATTAAAGATTTTAAAATTTAAAAAATAAAAAACTAAAACTAAAAAAAAAAAAAAAAAAAAGAACAGATGCTTTCCTTTATTGGTGAAGGCCAACATAATGAAGTTGAAGAAGGTTCCCCCAGAAGGCTGGCTGAAATGATCAAAGGGGCTAGAGAAGTGGGGGAAGGGGTGGAGGAAGGCTGTGTGGGGCCTCGATAAAAGCAGTCCAGCCAGATGGATGAACAGGAAGAGGCATAAAAGAAGTCCAGAGATTGCAAGAAGAAAGAAAGACTGACCTGTTCATCAAAACTGGACTGCCAGAATTAGGGGCACCCTGTCCATACAGCTGAAACTGGGCTCACAGCCAAACACCACAAGGTCAGTCCTGCCCCGTCCCACCCCCTAGCTTCCCTTGATGCTTCTAGGAGAGGTAGGATTTAAAGCTAAGGAGACAGTTGACCCTGACCTGTTTTTTCCTCCCAACACTTCTTTTGAAAATTATCAAACATACGGAAAGCTTGAAAGAATTGCACACAGGACACTCTTGTTTCTACTGTCCAGATTCTGTGATTAACCTTCCTCTAATGATTTCATCACATACACATTCACCCCTCTCTCCATCCACCGGCCCCTTTGCTATCTATTTATTTCTTTATTTTTGGTCGTGCTGGGTTTTTGTGGCTGTGTGTGGGCTTTTACTAGTTGCAGTGAGCACGGATATTCTGTAGCTGCGGTGTATGGGCTTCTCATTGCAGTGGCTTCTCTTAGCGTGGAGCACGGGCCCTAAGCCACACAGGCTCAGTAGTTGTGGTGCCCAGGCTTAGTTGCCTCACGCATATGAGATCTTCCCAGACCAGGGGCTGAACCCGTGTCTCCTGCATTGACAGGTGGATTCTTAACCACTGGACCACCAATAAGTTGCAAGGAGATCCTGGCTTATTTAGACAGTGGATTACAGTGGCATATGAAAGGAGATATTTTCTTGTTATGTTCATTGTCCCAGATGTCACAAGTTTCCCCCCAAAAAAGGTCTTATCAGCCTTGTGTGAGCCCCTTGCATGGAGCTTTTAATGTCTGGGCTCCCAACTTCCGCTTCTTGTGCCAGAGACCTGGCGCAACGTGGGTAGTTTTGTCATCCCCTCTGGGCCTGCCTGGTCTTCAGCTCCTCTTTTCTGGGCCCTGAGAAAATCTCTAATATCTCTATTGAACAATGAAAAGAAGTGAAAGATGAAAAGATCCTTAAATTTTCTATCATCATGTTGTTAGCAATAATATTGGTATTGTTTTTCTAAAACTATTGTTATATTATAGGGAAAAATAGCCTAGTCATGTTGATGCTAAGAGCCCTGATTTTTAGCAAAAGAGTTAAACTGTAAAACCAGACAAAAGCCTAAGAAAACTCCAGACCAGTTTCCCTTATAAATATAGATGTAAAAATCCTCAACAAAATACTAGCAAACCAATATATAAGGATTATATAAGCAACATATAAGGATTATGCACCATGACTAGGTAGAATTTTATTTATTTTTGACTGTGCTGCATCTTCTTTGCTACACACTAGCACCCATGAAGAGGCTGCCAGAATGTTCTCATCAAATCAGGTCAAGCCTCTAGCTCTCACTACCAGTTTACAGGAGCCAACGTGGGGCAGACAGAGGAACATGTTGAGAGACACCACAGCAATCCCGAAAGCAAAATGCAGACTGTGGAAAATACTCTAGGACAGATGACTGGGTTTCCGAAACAAAATAAATGGTAAGGGGAAAAGAGACTAGGAGACACATCAGCTAAAGGCACTAGGTCAGCCTTGTCTTGATCCTGGTTTCTAACAACCAGCTTTAAAAAGATACAGAATAGTCAGGAAAGTTTGAACATCAACTAGATATTTTCTGATACTAAGTAACTATGTTAAATCCTTAGAGTGTTACCATGATATGAAAGGCACATGGGAACAGGGCCTTCCACCCTCAGGCTTACCATAGAGCTGGTGGAGAGCAAAGGAACTTCCAAGTTCCAAGTTCATGGATACGTGGTTTTTCCTCCATGGAGAAGAAGGTGCAAGGGGTGGGGAAAGAGGCAAGAGTGCTATGGAAGGGCTGTCCTCCACATGGAATCATGAAGATGAACAACCATGTTGCTATCACAACTGAGGTATGAACGAGTTAGTGCATGTAAACACCAAACCCCAGTGCTCCTTCACCACTGGGAGTTGTTTTGTAACTGTTTATGTACAGAGCTAGGGGGATCTCGTGTGTGTATATATCTATGTGAGTGTACATGGGTGTGTGTATGTGTGCTGGGAGGCCAAGGAGAAGACAGTTCTGAAGTAACCGTGGTGTCCCCAGCTTTCACTCAGTCCCTAGGGGCTGGAGAGGAAGTAGGAATTGCAGTTAGCTGAACCATATGCCTGAGTTCTCCGGGCAGCGTGAGAGCTGAACCTGTCCTCTTCATCTCCTGTGTCTCCCTCTAGCTGCAAAAGCAAACGCTACCTGGAGACGCTCCCCAACACCAGCATCATCATCCCCTTCCACAATGAGGGCTGGTCCTCGCTCCTGCGCACCGTCCACAGCGTGCTGAACCGCTCACCCCCGGAGCTGATCGCTGAGATAGTGCTGGTGGACGACTTCAGTGACCGAGGTAGGGCCCCTTTCACCCAGCTTCCCACCTCCGTGCTCTGTTCAGTGACTTGCCGAAGGGATGGCAGGTTTTCCTTTCTTCAGCAGCACTCACATATGGGCCATGTGTACTGATACTTGCTCCGTGCCAGGCCATGAACCTGCCACTGAACACACGTTATCTCAGTCTGGGGCTAACTTCATGGGACTAACTGAGATGTAGTTAACAGTCACCATGAAGTGGATTCTGTTTTGATTCTGTTTGTATCAGTGTAAAGCTAGTGGAGGTGATGGAATTCCAGTGGAGCTATTTTAAATCCTGAAAGATGATGCTGTGAAAGTGCTGCACTCAATATGCCAGCAAATTCGGAACACTCAGCAGTGGCCACAGGACTGGAAAAGGGCAGTTTTCATTCCAATCCCAAAGAAAGGCAATGCCAAAGAATGCTCAAACTACCACACAATTGCGCTCATCTCACACGTGAGTAAAGTAATGCTCAAAATTCTCCAAGCCAGACTTCAGCAATACATGAACCGTGAACTTCCAGATGTTCAAGCTGGTTTTAGAAAAGGCAGAGATCAAATTGCCAACATCTGCTGGATCATGGAGAAAGCAAGAAAGTTCCAGAAAAACATCTATTTCTGCTTTATTGACTATGCCAAAGCCTTTGACTGTGTGGATCACAATAAACTGTGGAAAATTCTTCAAGAGATGGGAATACCAGACCACCTGACCTGCCTCTGGAGAAACCTATATGCAAGTCAGGAAGCAATAGTTAGAACTGGACATGGAACAACAGACTGGTTCCAAATAGGAAAAGGAGTATGTCAAGGCTGTATATTGTCACCCTGCTTATTTAACTTATATGCAGAGTACATCATGAGAAACACTGGGCTGGAAGAAGCACAAGCTGGAATCAAGATTGCTGGGAGAAATATGAATAACCTCAGATATGCAGATGACACCACCCTTATGGCAGAAAGTGAAGAGGAACTAAAAAGCCTCTTGATGAAAGTGAAAGTGGAGAGTGAAAAAGTTGGCTTAAAGCTCCACATTCAGAAGACGAAGCTCATGGCATCTGGTCCCATCACTTCATGGGAAATAGATGGGGAAACAGTGGAAACAGTGTCAGACTTTATTTTTGGGGGCTCCAAAATCACTGCAGATGGTGACTGCAGCCACGAGATTAAAAGATGCTTACTCCTTGGAAGGAAAGTTATGACCAACCTAGATAGCATATTGAAAAGCAGAGACATTATTTTGCCAACAAAGGTCTGTCTAGTCAAGGCTATGGTTTTTCCCATTGGTCATGTATGAATGTGAGAGTTGGACTGTGAAGAAAGCTGAGTGCTGAAGAATTGATGCTTTTGAACTGTGGTGTTGGAGAAGACTCTCGAGAGTCTCTTGGACTGCAAGGAGATCCAGCCAGTCTATCCTAAATGAGCAGTCCTGGGTGTTCATTGGAAGGACTGATGGTGAAGCTGAAGCTCCAATACTTTGGCCACCTCATGCAAAGAGTTGACTCATTGGAAAAGACCCTGATGCTGGGAGGGTTTGGGAGCAGGAGGAGAAGGGGACAACAGAGGATGAGATGGCTGGATGGCATCACAGACTCGATGCACATGAGTTTGGGTGAACTCTGGGAGTTAGTGATGGACAGGGAGGCCTGGTGTGCTGCAATTCATGGGGTCGCAAAGAGTCAGACACGACTGAGCGACTGAACTGAACTGAACTGAAAAATGCATTAAACTGCAAGTAACAGAGAACTTTAGCTAACAGCTCAATAAAGGGATTTTTTCATTTATTCATTCATCTCATAAAGCAGTCCAGGGTTAGCATAGCTACTCAAATCTTTCATTGGAGAACAAGACTTATTCTGTCTTCCTGCTTCCTCATCCTCATCCTCATGGTCATAAAATGGGGGCTGTACTTCTGGGAAGTCTACCTTTCAGGCAAGAAGATGGAGGAAGGGCAAAGAGAACAAAACCTCTTCCTTTGAAGATTTTTGCCTTCTTATTCAGAATGCAAAGTCTCCCCAGTGATTCTGAGCCAGAACTCAGACATTTGGGCACACATATCTGCAAGGGTGGCTGGGAAGGTGAGTGTTCTGATATTGGGCCTCTTTATGGTAGAGATAGGAAAAGGAGAAGTGGATTAGAGAAGGCATCAGGTCAACCCACCTATAATATCTGCTACCCCATTTTACAGATGTGAAAACTGAGACTCAAAGAGGTTATGTGACTTGCCCTTGGTTACAGAGCTCTTAGGTGGTGATACAGTGAACAAATCATGTCTTCCTGGCCCTAAACACATTGTGTTAGCCTCTGGACCACACTGTAGAGCCTCTTCACTGAGTCTCACCCATGGCTTTGTGAGACACAGAGGGGGAGCCGCAAATGAAATCTAAGAAGAATTTGTCCTCCAGCCAATGGTCTTAAGTTTATTCTTTGCATCAGAGCTTTTACCGCTTGCAGTAAAATTAAGCGAAGCCCTTTCCTTTCCTCACCTTTTAGTAGAGGCACTAATAAGTAGTGAAGAGGAGCCCAAGTACATTCTACGGTAATCAAAACTTGAGTTTCTTGTGCCCCGTTTTAATACTGCATGCCTAATACTCGAACATATACACATCTTACATTCAGTTCTCATTACCTCTAGTTCTCCCCTCACTCTTGACATACACTCATTCTCAAGGGACCCTTTACTTTTCCTTCTTCGATCTTATCACAGCAGAATTAAAATACCCATAAGCATAACATGTGAGCATTGTGTGTATAAACATGGACCTGTCGTGTGTTCACCCTACTGGACTCCACATTCTGGGAGCTGGGTCTACCCGGTCAGTCTTGTTCACCACATATTCTCAGCTCCTTAGGCATACAGTAGGTGCTTAATACATGCTTCACGCGTGAATTATCAGAGCTCCTTTATCTGTCTCTTAGCACGTCCACCATGGTTACAATAGCATCTATTATATGAGATTTATTTATGTCCCTGAAGTGAGGTCTGTGAGATCACCTGCGGGTATATCTCCATGTCTCCGTAGCACCATTCTTTAGCAATAGTTTCAGCTTTGTTCCGGGCCCTGTCACTTACTTGCTCTGTGACCTTTATCTAGTCACTTAACCTCTCTGTGCTTCAGTTGCCACATCAATGAAATGGAATCTACCTCTTAGGTGGCCATGACTATTAAATGGGCTAATATATGTGAGGTGGTTAGGATAGTACATGGCACCAAGTGAACATCAGAAATAAACTTTTCACCCTGGTATTATCGTTATTGTTGTCAACATTGTTTCTGACGGGTTTTTCAGAGGGGGAGTCAGGGGTAAATATATAGACATGAAAGTGCAGTCTCCCCCTTTCCATGGGTGAAAAAACACTTGGCAAGTGTGCTGTTGCCCCACCTTTAGCCTAAATTGTCTTCCCATCTATTCACCGTTTCAAGAACCACTTCTATGGGCCAGAACCATGTATTATCTCATTTTGTCTTGATGACAACCCCTGAGGGAGGAGGCCCTGGCTTGGAGCATGTGCCTCTATGCAGGAAGGGGCCCAGGGATGCCTCAGGGAGCACTGTGAGGGCTGTGGAGAACCTTGCAGGTGCAGATGGGGTTCACATACCTCTCCTGGCAGGGTCTGGATTTGATTTGTGAAAAACTGTTCACAAGAGGAGTGCCACTGCTTAAAAATGTGTGAACATCACAGCTGTGACTCAGCCTTTCCTTGTACAGATGGGAGGCTGAGTCCTGGAGCAGCGGACTGAGTTCACCAAGAGCATGTGGCCAGCTGGCTGCAGAGGAGGGATGGAAATCTAGGTTCCCCACACAGACTTATGCCCCTCGCCTCACCTTCTGTGTGAAACACACTTGGGAAAGAAAAGGTAAATTTTATAAGAATGGCATTCACCAAGTGCATCTGTTTCTCCAGAGACCAAAAGTATTAATTGAATGCAGTACCATTCCCAAACCCTAGTAAGAGAGAGAACGAATACTGTCCCATTTCACAGATGGGAATGAGAACTGAGGCCCCTTGACTGTTGCCCTTTCATCTCAATGAATCAGGCTCAGAACCCAGAAGAGAACTCTTACCTCCCGCCCCTCAGTCCTGCACATGAGCTGTCAGATTTTGCAACCTCCATTCTTCAGAAAAGCAATAATTCTTCTTATTTTAAGAGGAAATTCTCAAGGCAGCTTGGGAAGAAAACTTACTCAGCAGTGATTGCTTCAAAAATGAGATTTGGGAGAAACAATTTCAGCATTATAGAGAAGCCTGTCTAAAGTACAGCAAATATGGGCCATCGTGAAAGACAGATTTCTCTGGGCCACGTGAGCAGAGGCAGTTCTTTAGAGTTGAAATTCATAGATGCTAACTATGGGCTCGATTGGCGCTGCCTGGCAGAAGGCATTTTCCTCTGAAATGAGCCTCTTCCAGGATCCTCAGGGCAACTAATTGTAATTCAGCTGAGGGTCGAGACCTCGGGTAGGAGACAAAATTGGAGCAGATGAATTCTTGAAATAAGATCCAAAGCTTTGTGCAGACAGCACTGGGGACTAGAGCAAAGGCAGACTGGAATCATCCCGGCCTTGCTTGCGAATGGAGTGCTGTGGAGTTTACAGGGGGCTCCAGAAGCTCCTCTAAGGTGGGCGCTTCCTTGAGGATTAGGAGGACACGGAGGTGCTTTTTCTCTAGTGGGAAAGAGAGGTCACGGGGGAGGGTGGCAGGCCTGCCTCCAGATTGCACTGCCGACATAGGAAATCTTTATTAGGAAAAACAAAAAGGGTCTTTGTTCATTTTTTTTTCCTTCTATTCTCCTTCCCCTTCTCATTTCCAAACAGTATTGGTTTTCCAGAAAAAATAGGATGTGTAGTCATGGAAGGCATTATTGTCTTTGGGTGAACTGTGGCCCTCCTGGAATGATGAGGCGCAGAAACAAAAGTCTGTGATATGGTCTCATTGACATCATTTCCCCCAGCTCAGCTCCCCAGCAGCAAACAAAAGCATACACAGTACAGGGCTCCCTCAGAGGAGGTTCTTAAGCATTTGCGGAACTGCTGATGGACTGTTGGCAGTGACTGGTGCTGGAGGGCATATGGACACTGAGGGGCCCATTAGTGCGTGTGATAGAGACTCCCAACACTGATACCAGGGTCCAAGGTCTTCTCTCCACCATGAGCTTTTCAACTCTTACCTGCGCTGTCACACCGGGCCAGTCCTGGTGTGATGCACATAAGGAGATCCATTTGCGCCGACCTGATTTGCACTGCAGCGCCTCACTCTTGACACAGGCCCATGAGCGTCTGTCTATTCCTCGTTTCTTGCCATCTCTCTCGCAGCCCTGGTTTGTTTCCAGGACCACCACAACCGTCAGGGAGGCCATTCCCCACTTTCACTGTATCGTTCAGGTTCTTTTCACCTTGAGTTTTCTGCTGCTCATTTTGTTGTTTCCGTACAGTTGTCCTGATCTCATTCATATTGATATATTCAGAAAATTCATGAAATGACTCTATGCTTGTCGCTGCAGTAGGTGCTGGGGCTACAATGAGAATAAAATAGACATCTCTTCTAAGGCTCACACCCAGCAGGGCAGACAGACAGGGTAAGGGGCAATTGTAAGTTCATGGAACATGTGCCCCTTGGTGGAGGTCCAGGCGCTGTTGAACATGGAGAAGATCAGGGAAGAGTTCCTGGAGGAAATCCCAGCTAAACTCAATCCTAAGGGATGAGTAGATAATGCCCCTCAGGGTAGGGGAGTGAGGAAAATGTTCCAGGCAGAGGGAACAGCGTGAGCACAGTCTAGAAGTCAAGGTGGAAACGTGGAAAGTGCAGAAAGAGCCGTCTGTCACCTCCTCACCTGGAGGCAATTACTGTTAACACTTATGCTTCTCCCAGTGGTTATTTTTAAATAGGCCTTATTTTTTAGAGCAACTTTAGGTTCACGTCAAAATTAAGCTGAAAGCACAGAGAGCTCCCGTCCACCCTTCCACCTGCTGAACACATACCTGCAACATCCACTCCCTCATCAGTGCCCTACACCTGCATCAGAGGGGTAGATTTGTTACGATGGATGAGCTATGTCAACACATCATTATCACCCAAAGGCCATAGTTTATATTAAGGTGCATTCTTGGTGTTATATATTCTGTGGGTTTGGATAAATCTATAATGACATATATCTACCATTATAAGATCACACAGAGTAGAGTAGTTTACTGCCCTAAAAATCCTCTGTGCTCTGCCTTTTCATCTCTCCCTCCCTGCTAACCCCTGGCACCCACTAACCTTTTTACTGTCTCCATAGTTTTGCCTTTTCTAGAATGTCTAATGCAATTGGAATCATACAGTATGCAGTCTGTTCAGATTAGTTTCTTTGACTTAGTAATATGCATTTAATGTCCCCCCGTGTCTTTTTATACCCTGTAGCTCATTTCTTTTTAGTGCTGAATAATAGTCTATTGTCTGAATGTACCACCATTTATTTATCCATTCACCTGCTGAAGGGCATCTTGGTAGCTTCTAGGTTTGGGCAGTTATGAATTTTTGTTGTTGTTGTTGTTTAATCACTCAGTCATGTCCAGCTCTTTGCACCCATAAACTGCAGAATGCCAAGCTTTCCTGTCCTTCACCATCTCCCAGAGCTTGCTCAAACATGTCCATTGAGTTGGTGATGCCATCCAGCCATCTCATCCTCTGTCGTCCCCTTCCCCTCCTGCCTTCAATCTTTCCCAGCATCAGGGTCTTTTCTAATGATTCGGCTCTTGGTATCAGGTGTCCAAAGCACTGGAGCTTCAGCATCAGTCCTTCCAATGAATATTCAGGGCTGATTTCCTTTAGGATTGACTGATTTAATCTCCTTGAGTCCAGGGGACTCTCAAGAGTCTTCTCCAACACCACAGCTCAAAAGCATCAATTCTTCGGCACTCAGCCTTCTTTATGGTCCAGCTCTCACATCCATATATGCCTACTGGAAAAACCGTCTTTGACAATGCAGACCTTTGAGGACAAAGTAATGTCTCAGCTTTTTAATATGCTATCTAGGATTGTCATGGCTTTTCTCCCAAGGAGTTAGCGTCTTTTAATTTCATGGCTGCAGTCACCATATTCAGTGATTTTAGAGCTCAAGAAAATAAAGTCTGTCACTGTTTCCATTGTTTCCCCATCTATTTGCCATGAAGTGATGGGGCCAGATGCATGATCTTCATTTTTCAAATGTTGAGTTTTAAGCCAGCTCTTCTGCTCTCCTCTTTCACCTTCATCAAGAGGCTCTTTAGTTCCTCTTCACTTTCTGCCTTAAGAGTGCCGTCATCTACATATCTGAGGTTATTGATATTTCTCCCAGCAGTCCTGATTCCAGCTTGTGCTTCATCCAGCCTGGCATTTTGCATGATGTACTCTGCATACAAGTTAAGTGGACAGGGTGGCAATATAGAGCCTTGACGTACTCCTTTCCCAATTTTGGGCCAGTGCATTGTTCCATGTCCGGTTCTAACTGTTGCTTCTTGACCTGCATTCAGGTTTCGCAGGAGGCAGATAGGTAAACATCATTGTATGGGTTTTTTGTGTGGACACAAGTTTTCAGCTTACTTATTAGTTAAATACCAAGGAAGGTGATTGCTGGATCATACGATAAGAATATGTTTAGTGCAGGAAACTGCCGAACTGTCTTCAAAGTGCATTCCCACAACAGTGAGGGTGAGTTCTTGTTGCCCCACATCCTTGTGCACGTTTGGTTTTGTCAGTGGGTTGCATTGTTGCCATTCTCACAGGTGTGTAATGGTTTCTTACTGTTTAGATCTGCACTTCCTTGTGACACTTGCTATTGAACATATAATCTGTCATCTGAATGTCTTCGTTTTTTTTTTTAATTTTTATTTTTACTTTATTTTACTTTACAATACTGTATTGGCTTTGCCATACATTGACATGAATCCGCCACGGGTGTACATGAGTTCCCAATCCTGAGCCCCCCTCCTGAATGTCTTCTTTGGTTCCCAGTGTCTGTTCAGTTCCATTTTCTTTTTCATACCCTCCCAACACCCCCACCCCACCTTCTTGCAGCCCAACTGAAGTAATCCATGTCAGTAAGTGTGTGCATCCTTCTGGACCACTCTGCTTCATGATACTGACACGTAGTAATGAAAACAAATATTTATTGAGCGTTTGTGCTCAGTGCATTCACCCACTCACCACCTCAGCACCCGCGTGGCTTCTGTCATTCGCAGTGAGAAAGCTGCTGGCCTCCATGATCTTAAACCTCCTTTTTCTACTTAAAATGGGTAATATTTTATCCCCATTTTGCAGATGAGAAAATTGAGGTACAGAGAGGTTAAGTAAATGGCCAGTCTGCTTAGATCAATGAGGCAGAGCTTTGGTTTACAACCATGTATCCTGGGAGGAAGAGTCCACCTGAAACTGTCTCCACATTGTTGAGTGGCTATACTCCACTATAAAATAATAAGTTAAAATTTTAAAAATAGGATCTAAAGAAAAAGGAAGAAGTTAAAAATTTTTTTTAAAAAACCATGCATTCTGATTCTAGAAATTTTGCCCTAATCTTCACCGGTTTCTTTTCTTCCCCTTTTAATAGGATCAAACTGTACACATTGCTCTTCTTTTTGCCCCCATTAATGTGTCACAGATATCCCTCATGCCAACAGCTATAGTGCTAACTCATCTGTTTTCTACTAGCTAGACAATAATCCACAATGTGAAACTACATTCAGTTCCTTTACATCACGCTTTATGCAGTGGACATACAATCATGTTTCACTTTGTATCTAGGTTTCTTCCACTCAATTGTCTATAGTCATTTCCTATTTTCATTATAGAATGACTATCACATCTCTCCTCCTCTGAGTTAGCTCTGAGATAGAGACAGGGTTCACATAACCCCAGAATACCAGGTATACTGTTGGGAGAAGCTGATCCAGAGGGCACACATGGATCCGTCTCCACCATGCTCCTCATGAGCTGACTGATGCAGGGACAGCTGAGCTGCAAGGAGCCGCAGGCCTCCCTGGCAGGGCAGCTGGTGCCACGGGGGGTAGCATAAATTCACAGGATGTGTGGGCAGCCTAAGAGTTCATACTTTGGCCTGCCCCATGTCCCCTCTCCTAGCCACCCTAGAAGTGAAATATTGGGAAGCAGTTCCATCTTACAGATGACAAAACTGATGCTTTGAGAGATTGGTAGGAGGTGCCCTAGACTGCTTACCTGCCCTTGGAGGACACTGCTGGTTAATCATCCCATTTCATAGGAGGTATCCATCTTTCCCACAATGGACTCTATAACCTTTAGAACCACACTTCTCATGTATCAGTCTCAAGGGTGTCTTACCACGAAGAAAATCCACAGGTTTTTTATCCTCTTCTCCTTTCATATAACATCTTGAATGCTTCTCTCCCAGACTGCAAAGGAGAAAACTGCTAAGAAGATTAAAGCTGTTAGAGAATATCAATTATTTTATAATGAGGGAAATCTATAAATCTTTTGGTGGCTATCTGGCAAGAAGACAGCATGCAGGAGTTGATATGTTTATGGGATATTTTATGCATCTTAAAAAAAATACACAGGATTTTATGAATCAAGCACTGTATAAATGATTTACTGGGATAGCAAAAAAAAAAAAATCAAATAAATAGCTTCGCTTGCCTCTGAAACATCAAAAGCTCTGATGTTTGGTAAAGAATGGTTCCTGTAGTGGAAAATAGCTGTGTTATATTTTCAGAAAGGTGATGCTTCTATTGAGGTGGGCAGACCTTCTACATTTTAAAAAGTAGCCTCAGCAGAACTGTGCAAAATTGCTGATATTCTTCTGATTCTCTTGTGAGGATTAATGTCTAACCTTTTCCACTGTTTTGGTGTTCTCTTAAAAACGTAATGAGGGAGAAGCAAAACCCAACGAAGTAGGTGACTGGAAGTCCTTGGAATAAGATCTCCAAGCAGAGAGCCACAGAGCTGCCCACTTCTGTCATCAGAAAGCTTCTGGGCCTCTCTGCCAGCTTAGGTCTGACATGAATTGTTATTTGCTCAGAGTCTAGGGGAGATAAGATTTGAGGCTGAAATAAAAGTAAGAGGTTCCTTAGTACCTAACTTGATCAAGTGCAAACCAACCAAGTCCTTTTCCTGTCAACTTCTTTCAGCTCAGTAAGTTGGGGGCTGAAAGGGCTGGGCTTGTCTGCGTTATAAAGGGGAAGAAGCAATAGCATCAATAGTAACAATGCTGCTTACACCTGAACAGCACCCCACTGTGCCAGACACTGTAGTAAGCAATTTAAACATAGTATACCTAATTTCATTGGGAGCCTCTTAGAAGCCAACAGTTATTTGCCTAATGGGAAAATTCAGCTTTAGTAGAAAATTTAAATCCAAGTACAAGGAATTCACCTCCTCTCCATATCCCACCCCCTAAATAAAACAACTTTTAGCTAAAATCAACATCTTCTTGGTAAAGATATGAAGTGCTGAGTCATGACATTTGATACACATTCATATATCTAAGAAGCATGTTCTGCTATTTTCATTCACAATAAATGTAACTGGACAGGTCTGATATGCAGCTCTAGTTCCTCTGCTTGCTACTCAAAAGGTCAATACGCAGGAGACAAGTGCTGGTAGAAAAAGAAAAATTGCTTTATTCAGGAGGCCAGCAACCTGAGAAGGTGATAGGCTAATGTCCTAAGACTACCTTCAAGTTGATAGTTATGAGATAAAAGTTTTGAAGGCAGTGCGAGGGAGGGAACTGCAGGTACACAGTCAGCTCTTGGTCAGCTCATGCACAATTCTCGGATGGGTTGGCATCAAGATGGAGCTTCAAGCATCACCCCTCTTCTGGTTTCAACCGATCTGGTTGTGCTCGCAGTCAGCAGTTTTCTGGTGGGGATCTGTCTCCTGTAAAAACAACTTAGGAATGAGTGTCAGGTGTTTATCTTTCAGGGAACTGGGAGTTCAGTGACTCTGTGGTCGGTTTATAGTCTAAAGTGTCATCAGTTTCTTGGCCCAGCAAGTATTCTTACTTTCTACATCTTCATAAATCCTAATCATTAACTCCTGAGCCAGCCTTTTGGGACTTGGGAAGCGTGGGAGACCGTAACATTTCTACGAATAAGAGGCAGGTGGAGGACATGGTGGGGTGGAGGGGGTCTGTCCTGGGAAGGCCCATAGCGTCCTGCTTGGCTCCGTAAATTTTAGCCAGCTCCTCTAAATAATATTGATTCTGGACTCTTGAGAGTCCCTTGGACTGCAAGGAGATCCAACCAGTCCATCCTAAAGGAGATCAGTCCTGGGTGTTCATTGGAAGGACTGATGTTGAAGCTGAAACTGCAATACTTTGGCCACCTGATGTGAAGAGCTGACTCATTGGAAAAGACCCTGATGCTGGGAAAGATTGAGGGCAGGAGGAGAAGGGGACGACAGAGGACAAGATGGTTGGATGGCATCACCAACTCAATGGACATGGGTTTGGGTAGACTCCGGCAGTTGGTGATGGACAGGGAGGCCTGGCATGCTGTGGTTCATGGGGTCGCAAAGAGTCGGACACGACTAAGCGACTGAACTGAACTGAGCAGGTTAATGAAGCAAATCAGGCAAAAAGTTAGCATTAACTCTAACCTGCTGCCCAACCAGACCCGTGACCAGCAGTGAAATAGACTCGTTGCCAAAAGATACTTAAAGCATTTCTTCCCAACTTCCTTGCAGAACTTACAGCCCCAAAGGTTCAGTCACGTCTTTATCAGGCAGTCACAGCTCCAGAGCCAATTTTGGTTTGATTTGAATCCAGAGGCACCTTCAGATCTGTAAACACCGGAGGCTTAAAATGTTACCAATTTTCATAGCCCAAAATAGGCAATGCTTGACAGTTCTGAAGATCATGAAGGCCAGATCCACACATTTATATGTCTCTTATTTATTCCAAAAATTAAAAGATGATTGCAGCACTGTCAATCAATATCGTGTTTGTGGGCATTGAAGGCTTCATTTCTCTCTTTTCTTTTTTTATTCTCCTGCTTTCCTATCTCAGATAGAAGAATCTCATGAAAATGTAATTTTCGCATCATTGTATAGAATAAAGAAATAGGCATAGGAAGACCGTAGTAACATTCTTTCCTCTTGTGCTATTTAGGGATATTGATTCCTGTAAAGTATTAACAGATGCAGACTGCCTTTTTCAACCTTTGGGATCCTCAATGAAAGACCAAACTACTTGCTCCTCCCGGAATGATAAAAAGAAATAATTTTATTTGTTTGCTTTGTAAATGCAGACCTCTTCAGAGATGCCCACATTGTTTATGAGCAGCCAGGAATCTCAAAACAACTAATAACTCCTACTGCCTATTGGAGTCCTCTGTTGTTGTGTCTGTTAATGGATGGAATTTATTGGGCACTGCTAATAATATGTAGTGAGGATGAAAACAGGTGGAATTGTAAGGTTGTTTTCTGCCCAGTCTTCTCAGAAACTTTTAATTGTTTTGCCCGTGTGCTGTCATAATATATGGTCTAGAATATTCTAAATAATAGCTGCACTCCAGTCTCTGCTAATGGAAAACTCAAACTTTCAGTTACCTTCCCAGAAACCTCCACAGCATCCAGATGTGTTTTAACTAGGCGAGAGGAAAGACCAGCCCTGACCTTTCCCACAAAATATGTTTCTGCTGCCTTATGACGGAAGAAGTGGTACTTTAGCTCATGAGTGAATGAAGATGACCTGTAAATAGGCCTTCCTCCTGAGCAGAGTTGACTCTCGGTATTCTCTGCTGTAGACACAGACCCTGTCTTTCCGGCCTTTCGAGCTGAAGGAAGGCAGGGGTGTAGTCAGTTTGGTGGACTGCTCCTTGCCTACCATTCATTCCTTGTGATCCTGAAGGGACAGCCAGTCAGTAACACCACCCAGCCGTGATGAGGGCTCTGATCCACCTGGCCAGTGCTGGCCCATCCCCATGGCCACAGTGATTCACCCAGGGTGCCGGGCTGTGGTGCCAGCTGAGCCCCATTCCACCCCTGTCCTTTTCCCTCCCGTGAGCCAGAACACTGTCTTCTTGTGTGAACCAGCTGGGCCTGGGTTTCCATCACTCCAGCCCCAAAGCCGTAACTACCACCCTCCCCACCTTTCATGGGTCAGGTGAGGATTAAGTGAAATAATGCAGGGACCAGCGCATGGTCGGTGGTCAGTAATGGTCCTTGTTAGTAGTGATGCCTTTGTGGTGGTGGGAGTTACCATCGCTGTTCTCTGAAACAAAGACAATGAGCACTCAGCTACCCCCATCCACCTCAGAGTCTCCCTGTAGAGATTAGATGAAATCAGAATGTGAAAGAGCCTAAAGAGCTAGAAAGTGCCAGAAAGACTTCCAGGAGGATACTGGTTGCCACAGAAAGAAAGAGCCCTGAGAACTCTCCAGCCTGGTGGCCAAGGAGGCAAGTGACCTCAAAGGCAGGTAGCCCACACCTGGAGTGTGTCCCCCATGGTCTCTGGTTCCAACTAGGTTCAAGTAAGGCTTCTTAACTCTTATCCCTTTCAGCACCAACCGAGGAGCTTGTTAAAACACAATTTACCAGGGCCCACAAGCAGAGATCCTGATTCTGTGGTTCTGGGGTGGGCCCAATAATCTGCATTATTTTAAAAAATACTTATTTATTTATTTATGGCTGCATTAGGTCTTAGTTGCAGTACTCAGGCTCAGCAGTTGTGCATTGTGTGTGGGCTTAGTTGCCCCTCGGTATGTGGGATCTTAGTTCCCCGACCTGGAATCAAACTTGTGTCCCCTGCTTTGGAAGGCAAACTCTTAACCACTGGACCACCATGGAAGTCCCCTAACCTGCATTCTTTTTTTTTTTTTAATTTTAAAATCTTTCTTACATGCATTCCCAAACATGACCCTCCCTCCCACCTCCCTCCCCACAACATCTCTCTGGGTCATCCCCATGCACCAGCCCCAAACATGCTGCACCCTACGTCAGACATGGACTGGCGATTCAATTCTTACATGATAGTATACATGTTAGAATTCCCATTCTCCCAAATCATCCCACCCTCTCCCTCTCCCTCTGAGTCCAAAAGTCCGTTATACGCATCTGTGTCTTTTTTCCTGTCTTGCATACAGGGTCGTCATTGCCATCTTCCTAAATTCCATATATATGTGTTAGTATACTGTATTGGTGTTTTTCTTTCTGGCTTACTTCACTCTGTATAATTGGCTCCAGTTTCATCCATCTCATCAGAACTGATTCAAATGAATTCTTTTTAACGGCTGAGTAATACTCCATTGTGTATACGTACCACAGCTTTCTTATCCATTCATCTGCTGATGGACATCTAGGTTGTTTCCATGTCCTGGCTATTATAAACAGTGCTGCGATGAACATTGGGGTACATGTGTCTCTTTCAATTCTGGTTTCCTCGGTGTGTATGCCCAGCAGTGGGATTGCTGGGTCATAAGGTAGTTCTATTTGCAATTTTTTAAGGAATCTCCGCACTGTTCTCCACTAGTATAACCTGCATTCTTAACAGGCACCTCAGATTATTTTGATAGAGTTGAAATGCTGCTCAGGTTTGGAAAACACTGGAATATAGGAACAGAAGACTGTGGATCACAAATACATACTTTATGATACAGTTGGATGGTGACATCTTTGAATGTCGACCCTGGATTACCATAAGTGCAGAAAAGTTATGGCCCTTATGGGAGGAGCTAAGTGAAATGCCTTCATCCTCAGTCAGACCCCTGTTTTTCAGGATGCCGTTCATAAATAATTGCCTCACTGTAACAGGTCTCTGGGGATTTATGGTCCCACATTTAATTTCAACTGCTGTTCATTAATCCTGATGATCTCACTTAAATTATTAAACAGTCATATTCTAATTTCGAGGGCACTAATTATATCCTTGAGAGGTTGTTATTATCTGCGTGATCACATGCACTCAGCCAATACCAGACTGTTTTCTCCCCACTCATCAGAATTTTATACTTTTTCAGGATTTTGCTAGTTGCTGAGTAGGTGTGTTTCAGATGGCAGGATCTCACTGCTGAGGAGTTAGGAGATATTAGAGCAGGGGTTCTCAAATTTTGGTGCACCTAAGGATCACCGGGAAAGTAGGTTTAGCATGAAGATTCCAGGGCCCTGCCCCAGTGAGAGAGTCCAGGTTCCTGGTCTGGGTGGAGCCTGGAATGAATGTGCCTCATATCCAGCTCTCTGGGGATTCTGATCCAGGAGGTCCAGGGACCACCCTGGGGAAACTGAAGCCCAGAGAAGAGACAGTTGTTCAAAGCCCTGCAGCAGAGCCACAAGCTACGTTTCTAGCCTGTTGTAAGGACCAAATGAGATAATAGATGGGAGAGCACTTTGGAAAGCCTTCAGCAGTCTATAAATACAAGGATGCACTATTATTTTCAAGCTGGAATGGCTTTGTGACAGAAATGGCTTGGTACTTTCTCTCTAAATTACCATAATCACCTGTTTGAGGCCCCAACCAAGCCCATAACTCTAAATTCACCAGGCATGGAATAAATTCCTTGAGAAATGTCCAATAAAATGTGTTCTGATGTGAGAATGTGCTTGTGTCCCTGCCTCGGGTCCTCAGTCAGAAACTCCCTGCCTTTTCCGTGGCCGTCCTAACCAGCATCTCTAGTTTGGGGGTACCTGGCAAAAGCCCTGCTTTCCAGCACACAGATTTTGGCCTTTTCTGGGACAGTTAGATCTCAGCAGTGGACAGTTTGCCCCCAAAAGCTCTTCCTCCATAGGAGCTCACTCATAACCACTTTCATGGCTTTGCATACAGAGAGTCTCGAATCAAGACACCCTGATTTTCGTTCTTTCAGCCCAGGGTCCTCACTTCCTTATGTTGGCTGCAGTGGCCTCTAAGGCCTGGTCGGCAGTTCTGAGGGGCACCTCTGTGCCCCTGTGCCACCTCTGTCCTGCTGTGTCCCAGTTAACTAGACAGCTCTCACAAAAGTTTCATCATGTTGAATTACATTCATCCTCCTCACCACACCCATCAGTGGGGTCTGCCTCTGCCCTGACCTTCCCATGAGTCCCTCCAGGTTTCTGAAGACCCTGTGTGCATCTCTACCCCCAGGTTCCTTCCACTGCAAAATAAATTCCTAAAAAATGATGTAGAGTAAATTTAAGAACAGACACTCCAGTTCTATTCACATTTCAACCTTTATTTTAAAATATTTCTTCCACACTCCCACAGATCCTCTCAGCGAGCTCTCCACGTGTAAAACCTCGAGTTCGGGCTCTGCAAGTTACACACACACACACACACACACACACACACACACAGAGTCTATTGTTAAACCTGGAAAAAATCCAGTCTTTCCACTGATGGAAGACAGCCTCATGATCCCAGGCAGCATGACTGCAGAGTTCAGGGAATTCCTGCCCTGATTTTGGGAATCTTCACCCAGCCTGTGCATTCTAGATCTGAGAAAGGGAGGCACACCAGGCACTGTGGTCAGGTGACTAGTTCATGACTAAGTGCTGCTCCCAGTGTGGGAGCACCTGTTGCTGGCCTGACAACAGCCCCCACGGCTGTCTGGCACCTCCAGAAGTCAGGCACACAGTCAGATCCCACCAGTACAGCCAAGTATCCACCCCCATTTTAACATTTTGCTAATTGCTAACACAGTATATATACTACAGTCTTTCAACAGGGCTGAACAACAGTTCTAGTCATCTAACAAAGGCATTTTGCCTTATGACAATTTCTTTGGATGCTCGCCAGTATCTATAGCTAGCTTAATTACACAAGCCCACCTTGGCAGTAGCAGGAATCAGTTTATGACCAACAACCTCTCTGCAGATATACCATAAAATTATGCATATGCAAATTATATTTTTTAAAAACTAGATGCAAAATTTTAAATTGTTTGGGCTTTGAATCTTTGGGTTCTAAACACCCTAGATTAAGAGTCAGACAGTAGGTAGGATGACATTGAACTAGTACTTAACCTCTCTGTGCCTCACTGAGTAAAACTGGGCTACTTTCTTAAAGAGTTGGGTGGTAATTGAGATGTTGCCCACAGAGCGCTTGGAACAGAGACCGGCTCAGAATAACTGTGGGTTAACCATACCATGATCATTAACCTGGATGCCGTAACATCTCTTGATTATGAAACTCTCTGTGTTCATCTGTTGCTTCTTTTCTTTCATCTCCTTTGTATCTGCAGCTTAAGGGCCCTAAAACTTAAACTGTCATTATTAGTATTAATAATAATGTTTTAAAATAGTAATAAATCCAGTGTTTATTGACATTTCATATACACCAGAAAGTGCTAATTCATGATCTCGCTGAGTCCTAGGAAACTAGCATTATTGAGCTGATATTACAGATGATGAAACTGAGGATTAGACAAATTCAGTTCACACAGCAAGCAAGCGGCAGGGTCAGGGTCCAAACTCAGGTACATTTGGATCCAGAGTACTATATTATTATGTGTTATCACCTCTGTGATGGTAGGAATAACATGGAAGGATTTCATGCTGTGTATTTTCCTATTTTACTTACAGATTCATTCACTCTAGACTCCCTGACTTTGAAAATCAGGGGGCAGGTTGACCTGGGATGGAATATCCACCTATAAGGAAATTGAATGAGAAACTGGACATTTTTCTGCCTTAATTCCCACATTTGATTTGCTGAGGAATTTTCCCCCTCTAAAGCAAAGTGTGATTTTCTTTCCGTTCAACCTTCATGCCGCTGGAAAGTTTTAAATTATTCAAGACATTGAAGGTTTATTATCTGCTGCAAGGCTGTAATGTAATTGCAAGGTATCATTTAAAGAGCTGTCTGTGTGTATGAACCACCTTGTTCTGAATACCTGCTCCTGCATAGAGCAAGAAGATATATATTTAAGAGTGGTGGTTTATAACTGCCTTAGATCAACCCTATTATTCTTCCTCCACGTCTCAAGCCCCAAAATAAATGTATGGTAATGCACGGAACATTAAAATCACTTGTGTATCATCTAGTGGTTTATTTCTCTTCTGTCATTTACATCTTGATGGACAGCCATGTGTTTGAGGGATTCCATTTTCATTAGTCTTTGATCACGTTGCCCATGTATGATACCAGTTTGGATATTAACCACCCCAATTAGAGAATGCCTTTCAAATATTATATCACCCCCAATCATGCTATTCACACCATGTTCATCATAAAGATATAAATGCCAACTCCCATCTTATTCTCTTTTTTGACACCTGTTTCCATAAGAGAGGTGGTCTTTCCCAGTGTTAATCATCAGTAACAAAGAAAATACCTTCTTGTGGGGGTGGGTGGGGAAGATTTTTTCCTCCCTAAATGTCTCATCAATTCAGTGGCATTATAGAGTAAAAAGTTCATCAAGTGACTTTTCCAGGTATTGATATGGAACAAATAGACCAGCCTTGGTTCCAGTCCTGCCAGTAAATAGCTTTGTGACCTTGAGCAAATTACATCATCTCTTTGGGCTTCAGTGTCTGCATCTATAAAGTATGGATGACTTCTCACATCCTGGCAAGCTTTAAATCCTAGAATTTTAGAATGACTTTTTTCACCCCTTCCAGAGAGTTTAGTTAGGATTTGATGCCTGATAGTTGTCTTAGTGAGTATCAGCTATTAGATACAGCATTACCCTGAAGAACAGCTGAGGTCTGGAGAAGTATTTGCCCTTGCACAAAATGACCCTATGGCTCTGTTTTCAGAAACCCAGGTTTGGTATTTATATTTTTTTCTAAGTCTTCTCCATTGCTGTATGACTCTTAGATGATGTTTACTTCTTGTCATCTCCACTGTGTCTGTCCCTAGGAGTCTTTTCCCCTTTTAATGTGCTGTCTCAAATCAGCTTTGAAATAAAAAAATCAAGTTATTAAAGTTACTAGAATGTTATCTAAAATGGGGGTTAAATAGGTCCTAGGTGGGAGTGACTCAAGGCTCTCACCTAAGACATGATCCATGGGCTCCATGTTTAGTGGCCTCAGAGAGGGCCACTTAAATTCATATTTAATTCTAAATGGGAGTAATCAGGGAGGGCTTCCTAGAGGAGGTGTCATTGCCTAATGAAGGAGATACCCTGGTCGGAGGGAACTTCATAAGCCAAAGCACAGAGGCAAGATGGTCTCTCAGCAACAGATTGATAGTAGTGATTATGAGGAGATTGCCCTCTGAGTGAACAACCTCTGTGCTTCTCTGCTGAGTCAGGAGCTCAGTATTTCCCAGTCCCCACTGGGGCATAATCCGACAAAGGGTTCCATGTAGGAAATGCAGTCTGCAAGATTGTAATTGTTTTCTTGAGGGCTCATCCTTTGTTTTTTTCTTTCTTCCTTATTTTTTTTTTAAATTATGACAGTATGATAAAACATTTACAAGAGACTTGGAAAATACAGAACAAAGTTACATATAGTTCCACTATATATTACAATTATTTTTTTAAGGAGATAATAAGATTGTAATTTAAATTCTGAAATATCAGAACTTCAGACATTTTAAAAATTCCAGTATGTCAGTGTTTATGGGTCAGTGGGAACAGAGTGTGTGAAATCAGGTCTGGTGCAGATAATGCAGGATCTCAGGTCACCATGATTGTCAAATTAGACAAGAACCATAAGCCACAGTCCTTCCTGAATCCCTGCTGCTGCTGCTGCTAAGTCGCTTCAGTCGTGTCTGACTCTGTGCGACCCCATAGACGGCAGCCCACCAGGCTCCCCTTGTCCCTGGGATTCTCCAGGCAAGAACACTGGAGTGGGCCGCCATTTCCTTCTCCAGTGCATGAAACTGAAAAGTGAAAGTGAAGTCGCTGAGTCATGTCCGACTGTTCGCGACCCTATGGACTGCAGCCTACCAGGCTCCTCCATCCATGGGATTTTTGTGCTAATACAGTAGCCGCTAGACACATGTGACTATTCATATTTAAGTTAATTAAAATTCAATAAAAGTAAAAAATTCAGTTCCTCGGTCACACGAGTCGTATTTCAAGTGTTCAGTAGCCTCATGTGACTAGTGGCTGCTATATAGGGCAGCACACAGAACAGCAGCAGAGAATTCTATCAGATGGTGCCTCTAGATGGCCAAGTGTAGAGGAGAGTCAACGTTCACCACCACAGAGCAGGAGATTGGGGAGGGGAGGGGGAGCAGGATGCAGAGCTTTGTACAAAAGGTCAGGATTTGCCCTATTCTTGGACTTCCCTGGTGGCTCAGGCAGTAAAGAACCTGCCTGCAATGCAAGAGATGTGGGTTCAACCCCTGGGTCGGGAGGATCCCCTGGAGAAGGAAATGGCTACCCATTCTAGTATTCTTGCCTGGGGAATCCCATGGATGGAGGATGGGCTACAGTCCATGGAGTTGTAAAGAGTCAAACAGGACTGAGCGACTAATACTCTTCACTTCAGCATGGCCAGGGCCTGTGCAGGATCCTGGTCCACAGTCTGTAGCTCAGAAGTCCTCTGTGACCCATGCAGGGAAATCAGTTTACTCCTCTCTGCTGGTGGGAGCATTGACAGTATATATCAAAGCTCCTTAAAAATACCCTTTGATATAGCAGTCCCATCTCTAGAAGTTGTTCTCAGGAAACAATCAAAGATGTGCAAGTAGATGTATGGTCATGTGTATGTTCACAGCAGTGTTGTTTATATAGCAAAACTGTATGGAAATAGCCAACAGTGTGCTGGAAAAAGGTTACAACCAGCTGGGGTGAACATGGGGAGCCCTCATTTGTAGCATATGCTGGTTTCTGTGCTGTAAAACTTCCTCTGTGGCTTATTTCAAACTACCAAAATAACAGAGTTGAGAACACTCACAGTTGCCTCTCATGAGTCTGCACAGCCCACTCAAGCACCCCACTGGCAAATAGCCTACATGTCTGAAAAGAGGTGACTGATTAAATAAATCATGGAAGAAAATGCTGTGAAGCCACTGAAATCAGTGGTTCTCAAATTGGAATGAGCGTCAGAATCACCAGGAGAGGTTGTTGAAACCTCATCGGCTGGACCCCACCCTTAAAAGAGTTTCTGATTCAGTCGGCCAAGACCTAGCTGAGAATTTGTATTTCTAGCAAGTTTCTGAGGAACACTTATCCTGCTGACCCTGAGTCACCTGGAGAACTACCATTATAGAAGAAAATTTGATGACATGATTGTCACAAAAAGATTCATTTTTTAAAATAAAAGTTATGTGAGCATGTATGTGTAATAATAATAATAATAACTATATTTATTGAGTTCTTAGAATGTGATAAACACCATGCTATTTAACTTGCATTATCTTATTTAATCCTCTTATTTAACTATTCTACAAAGAAAGTAATGTTAATATTATCCATATTTTATGTATGAAGAAACAGGCTTAAAGAAGCGAGGAATCTTCTCTGCAGTCACACATCTGAGAGAGGTGGGCCTGGAGTTTGAACTTAGAAGCTGACCTTGGGGTCTGCCCTTGGACCACTCTAGTATGCTGCCTGTGTGCTTTCACGCTTAGCTCATCTGTGGCCATACAACACTGAAACACAGCACACCACCTGTGGTTATTTCTAGATGAAGGCATCACAGGAGATTTCTGTATTTTTCTCTGTACTTCCGTGTGTTCTCCAAATTGTCTCCAGGGCAATATTTTTGTAATCAGGAAAAGTATCCTGCTTCAGTTCAGTCACTCAGTCATGTCTGACTCTTTGCGACCCCACAGATTGCAGCACACCAGGCTTCCCTGTCTATCACTAACTCCCGAAGCTTGCTCAAACTCTTGTCCATTGAATTGGTGATGCCATCCAACCGTCTCATCCTCTGTCATCCCCTTCTCCTCCTGCCTTCAATCTTGCCCTTGCACAAAATGCTGGCATCAGGGTCTTTTCTAATGAGTCAGTTCTTCGCATCAAGTGGCCAAAGTATTGGAGTTTCAGCTTCAGCATCAGTCCTTCCAATGAATATTCAGGACTGAGTTCCTTTAGGTAAACATAAATAAGAAAGGCCATTGTACCCATGATTTGAGGTCTGTATGCCTTGCCCTGGCATCCTTTGAGTTGGGCACTTTGATTCATGGTCCTTCTTGTCTCTGCTCAGCCATCAGCATCTGTTCACCACTTGAGAGTTTATAAAGTTTCCACTTTGGGGAGCTGGCCTGATCCTCACAGCAAGCCTCTGGGTTAAGGTCTGACTGCTTCCATTTTATAAGTGAGTCACCTGAGGCTTATTAAAGTAAGGTGACTTGTCCAAGGTTACATACCTAAACAGAATAGTTTTCCCTTCAGTTATGGCTTGTTTATTTTCTGGTTTCTACTCCTACTTCACAGTGCAATCTAGTAGTTCCCATGTATTGAACACTTATATTATGTTAGGTATTTTACTTACAGAACTGCAGTAACTTCACAGCAACCCTGGAAAGATGTTATTAGCACTTTATAGGAATGCTGTGCAGACTCAGAGAGGGTAAATGCCATGCACAAGGTTACAGAGGCAGTTTTATGATTCCAAAGCCCATTGATTCATTTGGAGAACATTTATAAAACACCTACTATGTAATATGTAGCAGATACCTGATACTGGCCATTCTTTGCCTGACTCTGCACCCAGCACCCCTACCTGGCAGGGCTCAAGCGGGAAGGCTTACTTTGCAGCTCTGGGCTCAGATCACTCTTTTTTTTTTTTTTTTTAGTCAATTAATTTATTTTTGGCTGCACTGGGTCTTCACTGCTGCTTGAAGACTTTCTCTAATTGCAGCGAGTGGGGATTACCCTTAGTTGCGATGCTCAGGCTTCTCATTGTGGTGGATTCTCCAGCTGCAGAGCACGGGCTCTAGAGGAGCAAGTCTAGTTGCCCCAAGGAATGTGGGATCTTCCCAGACCAGGGATTGAACTCATGTCCCCTGTGTTGGCGGGTGCATTCTTAAGTACTGGAACACCAGGGAAGTCCTCAGACCACTCTTAAGCACCCTGCACCCCGCCCAGCAGCTCTGGTGGGAACAGCTCTGAGTACTGACAGCCCCTCTCCATGTGGACACAAAGTCCCCTCTGTAGGGGTTTTTACCCGAGAAGCCTGGCTTTAGATTGAGTGCTTACTATGTGCCATACTCAGTGTAGGTGGTTTACACTCACATCACAATAATTTTTCAGAACAACACTATGAGCTGGGCTAGACGGATCTGCGTTTCTCACGTGCAAACCCTGAGGCTGGCAGAAGGGAAGTGACTTGCCCAACATCACACTGCTTGTCAGTGTAGAGCTGGGGGCTTCCTGGGGCTGGGCAGGCTGCTGCTCCTCACCACTGGTTTTTGCCATGACACTGCCCGCCCTGAGAGCCTTGTCTGTCATTCAGGCAGCAGAATGGAACTGGCCTTGGACCTGTCACTGACACGTGCCATTGTCTTCAGTATGCCAGTTACACAGCTGTTCATGCAGATCCCTGTTCAGTGGTACTTAATGCTAGGAAGGCTTGTCAGTGGCTGGTGTTCACTGGGTGAAACCCAGGTTGAATGGCAGAGACACCAGCAAGAGTGTGAATGATGGGTTGACCACTAGGTGCAGTGATGGAGAGCTCTGAGCCCTGCCAAGTGCCTAAACACGTCACTGCCGCCACCAAGCCACAGCTGTGCTCTCGTGATTTTCTGGCTATGTCGAGGGGCCAGACTTCCAGGTTTCCCTGGTGGTCTAGTGGTTAGGGCGTCACCTTCCAATGCAGGGGGTGTAGGTTCCATCCCTGGTTAAGGGGCTAAGATCCCGCCTGCCTTGTATCCAAAAAAACCAAAACGTAAAACAGAAACAATGTTGCAACAAATTCAATAAAGACTTTAAAAAATGGTCCATATCAAAAAAGGGGTGGGGAGGCAGACTTCCATAGCAGCTCCTTCAGAAGTTTTGCTCACATTTTGGGGGTTGAAGAAGCCTTTGCTTACACCAAAGATTTATGTCAGGACATAGCTGTATATAGCAGGGAGGAAACTTCACAGGGCCCCCAGCTCAGGAAGGCAAAACTGTGAACTTTTTTAAGAGAATGAAATTTTCCTTTGTTGTAGGCACTGTGTCCTATGAAAGTGATGCTTGGATCCCGGGACCCTCACTGTCTCTGACCTACCACCTCCTCTCTGTTACCTGCCCCATCCCTGAACCCAGGCCTGGTTTTAGCTCTGGGGAGTGGTGAGGGCTGTGGATGCTCACTCAGCAGTTGTCCTTCCAAAAGGATTATTTGTAACAGGACCTTGGGTTTGCTGTCCTTATTTTTGTTTTCTGGGGTTGGTTATGGTTTCCATCTCCAGGGGCAGGAGGCCGTGGTGTTTGGGGTTTTGTTTTGTTAGCGGGGAGGAGTGGTGGTGGTGGCAGAGAGAGTGAAGCAGTGGTTAAGAGTAAGGGAGGGACAACTGTGACACTGCCACCACCACGAAAAGTCACCCTTTAGAAAAATGTTGTAATATTGTGATAAAAGTCACATACTATAAAACGTACTGTTTTAACCATATTTAACTGTGCAGTTCAGTGGCGCTAAATACATTCACATTGTTGTGTTAACTCTCACCATCATCCGTCTCCCAAATTTTTCACCTTCCTAAACTGAAACTCTGTCCCCATTAGACACTAAGTCCCCATTCCCCCTCCCCATGTGGAATCTAGGTTCCCCAGCCAGGGCCCGAACCCATGTTCTCTGCACTGGCAGGCGTATTCTTAACCACTGGACCACAGGGAAGTCCTACCACTGTATTTTGTGACTTTATGAATCTGACTCTTCTAGGTACCTTGTATAAGTGGAATCAAACAGTGTTTGTTTGTACCTACTGTATATTGGAATGCATAAAAATAACCCTTTAAAAATATCCCACCACATATAACTTAATCATTAGCCAAATTCCAGGCCAAGGTTCTCACTGGGGAAGCACTTGCCATCCCACCCAGAGGAGTGGAACAGGGTTGCTGAGAGGCCTTTTCTCACTTCCAACCCCCCACCCACTTCCCAGAGGGAACTTGGCTGCAGGGGACTGTGGAGGCCCTAGGCTGGAGTGAGCAGCATCTCTTGGGAGTGCTGGGTGGATGGGGGAGTTGGAGGTTACTGAGCCAGGCCATCTGTGCCTTTCCATGGCTCCACAGTCTGTGCTGGGCCCCTGCTGCCAACCAGGTTTCCAGTGGGATTTTAGGGTTAGCCTGATGAACCACAAGACACAGTCCCTACCCTGAGGGGCTGGGATCTAAAGGCAGAAGTCTGTGCTCCCAGGAGAGAATGGGTAGGAGGTAGTGGGGGTGCAGAGGTGAGAGCGACTTCTTCCCACACTCACCTTGTCCCCCTGGCAGACTGTTCACCCTTCTGGACCAAGCTCACTCCTGTCCTCAGACAGGACAGGGAGGATCCATACCTCCTCTCTGCCCAGCTCCTGAATCCCCCAGCTGGCATGCCACGCCTACCCCAGGTTTTTATGGCAGCTCCCCTACTCCCTACGTGTCTTAGTTACCTCTGCGTCATGGGACGCTGTCCAATGCCAGGTGCATAGCGACATCATGAAATGTCTGTGGAATTAACAGATATGAGTCAAACTTGGAATTAACAGGTTTCTGAATCGAAACCCACCAGTGCGCTCTCTCTCCTCGCATCCTCTTCTCTGGTCCTGGGACACCGTGGCTTGGGATGTGCGCTAAGCTGTGTGCATGCATTTTGTTGCTGATCGCTCTTAAAACAGCAGTGTAGTGAATGACTTTCTCTTATTTTACAAGTGAGAGCAAATGTATGGTTATTATTTGCCTTACTTAGCCCACTGTCCTCTAGAAAACAGGACCTGAGCTATGATTAAAGGATTGTAAGACCAAGGCAGTAAGGGTGAGATTAAAAGGGGGGAATGAGTTAAAAGGAGAGGAGGAATGAATTAAAAGGAGAGGCTGTTACAGCTGTGGGTTCCACTGCACAGTGACCTCCAGCATGGGCCCGTGTGCTCTCCCAGTAGTGGTGGGGGCGGGGGGCAGGGGTGGGGTGTTCTCCCAGGGTTACAAGGAACAACATCCTAGTGTAGTCCACGAACTAGAGAGAGAAGGGTAAATTTTTCTGCCTGGCTCTCTGTTATCTCCTGTTTCCCATGGGGCCAGATTCAAACTAACTTCTAGCCCATTGGCAGTCATTCAGAAAGCTAGATTCCATTCCCCGCCGTGATTTATGTGTTTCATCTAAGTCTCCATGTGACCTGATGTGGGTGGGGTGGGGAATCAGGAGAGAGAGTGAGAGAGAGGATGGGAGGGGAGGCGGCCAGTATATCATTATGTCTCTGGCACTTGTACATTTGCTGCTACCACGCTTTCCTAGGTGGGAGGACAAACGTGGCATCACAGCTCTGGGAGCTATCTGGGTGTGGGCCTCGCACGCAACCCCGGGTCTATCCGTGTGGGCCTGTCACTTCATGAACGTCCTCAGTCATGTGTGTTATCATCTCAACTCCAAGTCCATCTGATAAGTCGGGCATTGTTTTTCCTTATCTCATTCTCATTTCCCTAACCAGATTGTTGAGTTGTTGTGATGCTGTTTGTATATCGTGCTGAATCATGACATGTGCGTGATGGATGTAGGATGTTCCTTTGAGACGTACTGAGCACATGCTGTCTGTCTGGCGCTCTGTACGGCTGGGTTGGGACAGAGGAGGGCTGGGAGCTGCAGGTCAGGGTCACATGTCTCCTCTCAAAGGGCAAGAACCAATGTGGCCAGGAGAGCAACACCCAGAACCCAGCCTGCCTGTCTGATCCCACACCCCCCAGGTTCCTCCTCTCTCCTCCTCATCACTCCCTTTCTGCCTCCTGGAATCCCTCGCCCCCACCAAGTCCAAGATGATCAGGTCCTCCCTCCTCTGAGGAGGCTTCTCTCATGTCCCAGTCTGGGGGGTTCCTCCCCAGGGCCCTGGAGCTTGCATGCCAAGCCTACACTGTGGACCCTTAGTGTCTGCTCCCTCCTGTTCTGGGCCTGGCATCTGCCCCTCCAGCTGGGAAATGAGCATTTGAAGGGCAGACGCACATTGGGGGTGGGCCTGCTCAGAAATGTTGTCCGCTGTGTGAATACCTGCTTGAAAACAATGTGTTTGAGGCAATAGCTGTTATTGTGTGTCCAAGAGTGGATTTGGCAGTATCCTGACTTTTCATTCTAAGCAAGACTCTCCGACCCCTCACTCCTCTGCCTAGTGTTAGTTGGTTTGGTCCCAAGAGTTGATTTGGTGGTATCCTGACTTTTCTTTCTTTCTTTAATTAATTAATTTATTTTTTATTGAAGGATAATTGCTTTATAGAATCTAATTTTCTTTCACAGTGAGACTCTCTGACCCCCTCACCCCCCAACCCCCACCTAGCATGAATAAGCTTGTTTGGTCCCATCATGCAGGTGAGGTCCCTGAAATTCAGAGGATAAGTGACAAACACATCACACCAACTCCAGATACCATCCCGCATTTCCACGCTCATTGTAATCCAGTGATGTTGGCTACATAGAAGTAGCTACATTTTAGAGACGAGGAAATGGAGGCCCAGAAAGGATAAATAAAGGCCTAGAACTGGGTCCACCCCAGGGTTCACCCTGCCTCCCAGCCCCTCTCTCCTTCTCCAGTCTCAGATCCAGTGCTGTCCTCCGACATCCGGCTGTAGAACTTAGGGAGTCTTCATTTCCTGACAGTCTCTGTCCTGATGTTTTAAAAACAGAGACTCTTTAATGATTATTTTTATTTACTTGTTTACTTGGCTGCTCCAGGTCTTAGTTGCGGCATGCGGAATCTTCCATCTCTGTTGCAGCACGCGGGATCTTTAGTTGCAACATGTGAACTCTCAGCTGCAGCACGTGGGATCTAGTTCCCTGATGAGCTGTCAAACCCAGGGAGTGCAGAGTCTTAGCCAGTGGACCCCCAGAGAAGTCCCTGTTCTGATGTTTGGAGTAGGAATGGACTCTGAACTTGAATCCATGGCATCTTCTAGAGGAATCATAAAGGTATCTCCAGCTAAGAAGGTGACATCTGCATTTATAAAGCCTTCTGAGTGTGCCCACCCTTTCTCTTGCATATGCTGGAGAGCCTACAGCCACGCACATCTCTGGGTTGATGCCAAGGTTTGATGGCGAAACACTCCCGCATTGTCCAGACTGCCCCTTGAGCTTATGCCTTCCCATCTACACGTGAGAGGAACTAGGTGCAGAACCCGTGAAACTTGAATCATCTGATGCTACTTTAGGGGAGAGCAGGGAGATCCGCAGGCAGGCACAGTGTAGGGTTCAGGGTGGAGAGGGGAGAGGGCCTGGGAGAGAAGTCCAGGGCTGGACCCGAGGGAGGGAGCCCAGCCTATTGGGAAGCGAGTCTTGTCACCAACTCACTAGTCACTCAGCAAGCCCTGCCCCTCCCTGGGTCACAGTTTCACCTTCTGTGAGGTGAGTATGGCCTATATCTATGATTTTCCAAATTTTTTCTTCCTTCAGTAGTAAAACATGTTTTTTAAAAATTATATGTTTTAAGTATACAGCATCCTAGTTCAACATATTTACACTATCTATTTACACTCCACCACAGATCTAGTTACCATGGAAAACTTTTTTCAACAGCAGCTTTACCCAAGAGCTTGACATGAAAATGATTATTTTTTCTTTTAAAAATTATAAATAATTTTTACAATATTTTAAAGACAATAAAGTATTCTCCCCCTTAAAGGTAGGAGGATAACCTGGGTTCAACTCCAGAGCTCCAGGACCCACAAGTGAAAACCTCTGTGGTTTCTCAGCCCTGGGGCCCATGGGGAGAAGGGGCAGGTGGGAGGCATCCTAGATAAAGAGAAGTTTCAGAGGCTGAACTCACAAGGGCCTTGGTTTCCAAGGGCCCCCCTGTGCTTGAGATCAGTGATTCTCAAGGAGGGGTTCAGTGGATCCAAGAGTTGGGCAGGTTTTCATTTCCTTTTTCCTTTTGAGTTTTAATCAGTTAAACTATTATTTTGGCAACTATAAGGATACTTCTCTTTGCCATGAAAACTCACACTGAAAGTCAGAAACCTTGGTTTCCTTGGTTAGTATTTCTCAGATAAATCTTTGAGTATGTTTGTGGGAGAGGCCTCTGTAATATTTTTCTTTCAAAAGGGACTGTTCATTACTTAAATTTGAGATGCACTGGCTCAGTTCATGCCAGAAAATCTGCCGAGTGAGCATATTTTGGCAGGGACGAGGGCGTAGTGTAAGAGAGCAGCCCAAGGAGGACAGGATGCAGACATGACTGCAGTACAGGGGTAAGTGCCAGGGGCAAAGGCTGCCAGTCAGTGTGCACACCTGGGCCTGCTCCTGTTAAATATCAACCCTAGCAAATCATCTGTAACCATATATATTTTTTTCCCAGTGCTTAGAAGTACATAGATTCAGTTGTTAATCGTGGCCTGGGCAGTGGAATTACACATGGTTTTTATTGTCTCTTTATTCCTGATCCGTTAAACTCCTTTCGTGTTAGAGAACTCCATTTGGTAAATGACTGCTCCTTTGCTCTAAGTCATAAATTTCTAGCTTTGAAGAGTTTATGTTCCTTTCAAGGTGCTGGATACAGCCCCGTAGACCTACTTGTTTAGCCTTCAAAGTATTTTTTTTAATCTGATTGAATTGCCATTATTTAGAAGTTGGGAGGATGCCCATTAAAATCTGGTACTCCAGGTCTCCTGATGTCATGTCTGGGCCCACATTCCCATGTGACCCCAGCTGGATTTGTAGGTTTCCATCTGGTCCATTTCACACACATCCCTCAGCTGCCTGGCCACCATCTTCTCTCTATACTGGGCCCTTTAAACCTTCTGTAGAGTCTGTTCCCAATGTGAGCCAAAGTGGGGACTTACATGAGGCCCAGTGTGCTCCAAAATTTAGGATTTAGGGGCAGTGACTGAGTTGGAAGAGATGGTTTTGAGACCCTTTTGTCCAGTGCTTTACATAAGATGAAAGGGGGAAATAGTGTTTGGGGAAGCCTCCCCTGACTACATCCTCAGGAAGTACAGAACAGTGGACCAAAAGCATCGTGGAGATGTTGGTACTCCTAACTAGCAATTCATATTTCTGAAAAGGCCAAATGGAAAACAGTTTTTACCACCTTTCTCCTGAGATGACACTCACAAAACCCTGGCATGGAGTTGAATTTAGGACAGTAAGGTGCCCTCTGGCCTTGATGAAGTAGGAGAAATGGAATTTGAAGAATTGAAGGGATGGGGGGAGTGTCTTTAGAAGATATAAACTGGGGGAGTTGGGCTGAAAGGTAGAAGCCCTTTTTCCTGGCATTTGGTGTGACCACAGTAATAATAACTATGGCTAACAGCACTGATGCTCGGTCTGTCTCAGACCTGGGGCCTGCTGAGCACTCACACCCATGATCTTACTGCATCCTAACACCCTAAGAGAGGCGGTTCTGTATTATCCCCACTTCTCAGGTGAGGAACCAGAGGCTTAGAGAAGGGTAAGTGGCACAGCAGCGCGGGTCTGTAGGAAAGCTAGATATCTGACCTGAGTCCGCCTGGATTTGGGGCCTGGCTCTCAGCCACTGTGCTGAATGTACTCCCACTCCTATCTGTGTGTCCCCTTCCATTTTCACCTCTGCCAGTAATAAGGACATTCCCATTGTCTGAATCTTTAAGCATCCTCTTATAGAAACAGTCCCGCCTGGCAAGCTGGAAAGAGGTGGCTATCCCCAGGTAACAAGAAGGAGGAATCAAGGCCCAGAGAGGGAGAGCGACCCACACAGCTAATCCTAGCTCCTCAGAGCATCCCCAGGACACTGTGCCCCTCTGATTGTGACTGTGCTCTCCCCAACGGTCACGGCCCTTCAGAACTTGCTTCCTCAGGCCTCTGCCTCATGGGACGTGCGATCATCAGAGCTGGGTTTTTCCCCCCTGCTTTCTGCCTGTGTGTGTGAGTCATGCCACCGGAGCCTTATTAATCATTCGGAGTTGAAGGTTACGAAGAAAAATATGCCAGAGTGTGACAGGCCATTAGTATTTGTGTTGTAAGGAAACCAGTAATCATCTTAATTGGTGCACACTTCGGGGCAGAGCCGGGCTCTGTTCTGAAGGCTTGTCTCCTCCATATACCATTAACACGTCAAAAGCCACAGAAACATACCTCCCAAACCACTGCAGTCCGCAGAGGCAGCTTTCACCTCTGAAAGTCAAGGCTGGTCAGATTAGGCCACCTTCTTCGGTCGGACCTGCTGGGCGGAGTCACCTGACCCTAGGAGAGATTTATGAGGCTGGTGGAGCAGCCTTGTCTCTGGGGAATTCAGGCCCAGTCCCGTCATTTAGATGGTGACCAGATTTCCCTCCTAAGACACAGGTGGCCCCCGAGGCCATGAGCAGCCTGGGGAAGGAACACTTAGTGACTTACTCCTTTAGTGACCATCCCCGCCTCCAAATCCTGACAAGGTTCTGGCTTTTTTCTGAATATTTACTTCCCTTTAAAAAACATGCAAGCCCTCTCCTTCCTCACCTCCCTCACTAGAGACTCTTGGAGGGACGAGGCCCGGCTCTCTCTGACAGTCTTCCTTTTGTGTGTCACCCCAGACCAAGATTTTGTCCAGCTCCACGTTTATCTACTTTGTATTATAATAAGAGTAGCTATCTCTCTAAATAATTATTTTATTATATCAAATATGTCATTTAAAAATCTACCCTCTCCTACCTCCACCCCACCCTGCTTCCCAAGAGTCTCACCATTCTATACAGGAGCTGCTGAAGGGGATTAAAAAAAAAGGGGGGGGGGGGAATTCCACTTCAGAGGGCAGTTTGGAAGTATCCAGAAAATTTAATGTGCACGTCCTGTGACCTAGGAATTCCATTTCTCTGAGTCTGTTCTAGAGAAATAGTCACAAGGAACATATCAGGATGCTGATTGCAGACTCTTTATAATAACACCAAATTAGAAACAGCCTAAGTGCCCATCAGCAGAGCCATTTATTTATAAACACACACACACCAACAAAAGCAATACTTTATGTTTTCAATGTGTATGCATATGTCTGAGTAAACATATAGAAAAAGGCATGGAAGGACATACTCCAAACTGCTATCAGCAGTTACTTCTGAAACAGGGGAGTGAACCAGGATCAAGGCATAGCAAAAGAAATTTAAAAAAACTTTCTTTGCTTGCTTGTTTTTGTGCTGCTGCTGCTAAGTCACTTCAGTCGTGTCCAACTCCGTGCGACCCCATAGACAGCAGCCCACCAGCCTCCCCTTGTCCCTGGGATTCTCCAGGCAAGAACACTGGAGTGGGCCGCCATTTCCTTCTCCAATGCATGAAAGTGAAAAGTGAAAGTGAAGTCGCTCAGTCGTGTCCGACTCTTAGTGACCCCATGGACTGCAGCCCACCAGGCTCCTCCATCCATGGGATTTTCCAGGCAAGAGTACTGGAGTGGGGTGCCATTGCCTTCTCCGGCTTGTATTTGTAGTTTTAAAAAAAAAAAAAAACAAGGAGAATATGTGTATTATTTCTCAGTTAATTGAAAAATAATACTATCTTAAAGAAAAGAAAATGTTTGACCCAGCGGTTTATTTCCTGCAAAGTTTCTAGAGATTTTAGCATGTCCCCTTTCCAGGGTTACAGAAGATGAGGAGATTTGTCTTAATTCTTTAGAGGCTACATTTTCACTTCTTAGCACAGTCTCTGTTTGATATTCATACATACTTAAGAAATGCCCCCTTTCAATTGAAAGATATCATGCATTACTTTAGAACTGTTTATTAAGAAGATTTGTCATTGGTGAGAACACAGTGGACTCTACATAGTGGTCTGGATACTTGACGGTTTAAGGCCCTGCTTCCTTTGCACGGATTCTTTCTTCCTAGTCTGTCTTTCCCCAGCTCACCACCCTAATGATTCCACTGAAACTCTATTTGGGAGACCTCCACTCTCTGTGGTCCCCTCCCCAACATTAATCCAGCTCTAGGGTGCTGATGCTCCTCTTTGCACACGCCTGCACTATTAAAGGAAAGCATGGTGGCTAGGAGCACATGCTCTGCAGTCACACCAACCTGGATTCAAGTTCCTGCTCTGCCACTCTCTAGCCGCGTATAGGACCCTCCACCTCACCAAGCCTCAGTTGCCTCATCTGTGAAATGGAGATGGCAGCCCCACCTTGTAGGACTATTGTGAATGTTAAATGAGATGATAAGAATACTTGCAGGATGCTTGGCACTGTATCTGGTGCAGAATCACTCTCACCATGTGTCAGCTGTTGATATTATTCTTGTAGCAGAAATATATCTTCCTCAGTAGACCTGAGGCCTCAGCTCAGTTGTCTTGGCTTCTGATCTGCTCACGCCCTCCCTGGCAGATAACAGAGGTTCTGCTAAGTGTTATTTTGCACTGAACTATGCACTAAGGAATATGGAGGAATGGTGTTCCGGACCATGGGGATTTTCTATTAAGGGGACATGGAAGCCCCAGCAGATGTGAAATATTAAGAGAGGCCACCCAGACAGTGGGTTAATTGGTGGTATTTCATTTATTTTCTCAAATCTGATTTTCCACAATTTGCAAAATGACATGTATCCTTTTTTAAACATTTTCCCCTGCCTAGGGGAAGGCAGTGGTAACCCACAGGAACGGGACCACCAGTAGGGGAGAGGCAGGCCTGTGACAGACCCAGATAGAAAAGGCATTGAGGAGCCTGAGCCATTGCTGGCATGCTGCCGACCATGCCACCTGGCTTCTGGGGGGTACCAGGTGTCCACGACTCTGCAACCCAGACAGCCATCTGGGTCTCTGTGTGGAAACAAACCCCTTACCAGGGTTGAGTGCCTCTCACCACAGCCAGCCTAGACCAGTGTTTCCTCTTTGGTCTTGAGCTTATGGTAGCCAGGATGTAAGCAGTTCCTTCTGTTGGGCCCAGCAGCGAGCATTAGAGGTGTGTGTGTTTGTGTATGTATTTGAACACAAATTAACAAATCAGACTACATGCCTCGAACAACTCGTACACAACCAGAGGACTGGAACAATCTGTCCAGGGCTACTCTGAGTTCAGAATGCACAAACACCCAGCCCACCTTCCTCACACAGACCCACACTGTGGAGTTCCCTTGGAGACAGCATTCCGGTTTTCTGGCCCTTGACACAGAAATAGAATATTGAAAGCAAAAGTTGCTCAACAGGGCAGGAAGAAAAATTAGAGGGGCAGGTAAAATAGACCAGAAGTTATGAACAGAAAACCTCGTTCTCTCCATGCTGATTACTAAGTGCGTCTCAGAAGGAGCCCCTGGGTTAAAGGAGCAGGTCCTCAGAGGTAGACCTTCACTACTCTTAGAGCCTTTTGTACAGGCAGGCCAGCTGTATTAGCAGGCATATCATCTTGGAACCATAGAATCAATCACATAATCCCAGAGCTGGAGAGGGCCTTCAAGGCCATGTCATCTTTCCCCAGCATCTGAATCTTTTCTATGGTTTGCATAAGTTCAGCCTCTGAATTCTTCCAGTGATGGACAACTGCTGTCTTATGAACGATCTCATTCCTTTACTGGACACTCTCTTATTAGAAAGCTCTTTCCTTACTTTGAGCTGAACTCTCTGCAAATGTTGTCTTCTGGTTCCAATCTGTTCTGAAGGCGGACAGCATGGGATCAGAGACAGGACCTGAGCTAGAGGCAGATAACCTGGTCTTCTCATCTACCTCTTGTTGAATTGGGGCTGGTACTCCATCTCTCCCAGCCTCAGTCTCCCTGTCAGGCAAAATGGTGCTAACTCCTCTCACCTGGGTCAATTGGCGGATCAAGCGAGACAGTAGGGAAAATGTCATGATAGATCTATGTGTACTGATGTAGATAACTATGACATATTTGTTAAATGAAGGGGAAAAGACAGGCTTCAGAAGAAATAGGTAAATAAGCACAAAAACACTGGAAAATTGGGTGAGAAGTACCCCAAACTACTAAGAATGGCCTTCTCCTATGGCTGAGACCAGAGAGACTTGTCATTCAGATGTTACCTTCCTCCATGATGGCTTAAAAAAATTTTTTTTTGTTTACCATGAATGCATCATATTTATAATGACAAAAGAAAATAGTGAAGCCTTTTCCATTTTAGGAAGAAAAAGATAAAACATTCAGAACACTTGACATCCCAAAATGGAGTCCACCTGTATCAGTTGCAGTGTTTCTTTCCCTGTGGTCCACCTAAATCACTGACAGAATTCTGTGCAAGTGTCCACCTATAGGGAATGGCCTTAAACATCAGCCAAAAGAATCAGCTACGGCTTTAGGTCCTGCCCCCACGTGCCTCCGGGCCTTTGCATCTGCTGCTCCCCCTACAGCACCTGGTAATCAACTGATGGGCGGTCACATCTGAAACACAAACCATCTCACAAGCAGACTTGGATGTGATGGGCAGAGACATACCCTTCCGTTAAGGAAGGGGTGATACTTGAGTAGGAGTTTCATGAGTGGTTCTGATTGATCAGTTCACTGATAAATACCAACTCTGAAGATGGCTTCTGCTTCCTGATGCTATGTCCTATTTTTAGAGACTCGTGAGTGAATACCTGGATGACAGAGTCCCCTGAACATGCTTGATGTCTTCCCTTGGGTGACATGTTGAGTCATGTCATGGTGGCATGGATTTTAAAAAATAAAAGCCGCAAGTGGCAAGGAAAATACATCAAGCCAGGATCATTCACCAGATATCTGTCAGTACATGCCACACTGCTATGCAGGTGCTATGAGGGACAGGAAAATAAATCACTCATAGTCCTGCCCTCAAGAAGCTTGTTGCTGGGCAGAGAGGACACAAGTCCTGCACCTGTACGTGCATGGAAAGCAGAGCATGTGCTACACTCAGGGGCATCTGGAGAGCATCATTCACACGGATGCTGATTCAGGAGCACCTTGAGCTGAGCCCAGAAGAAAGAATAGGATGCCCTGGGACAGAGAAGCAAAGAAGGATGCTCTGAGCTGCAGGATTCGCAAGAGTAAATGAACAAAGGCAAGAAAATTGGTCAAGTGGTAGCTGCAGAGAAAGGATCGGGTGCAGGGTTGAGGAGGGAGACAGATCCGGAAAGGTGGGCTCTGGACATTGCTGGGAAGCCTGAAATGTCACCAGATGACCTCAGTAGACCTGTGCTGTAGCTGCAGTGTGGGTGGGAGGAGAGGAAAGGGATTAGAGGCCAAGATGACCAGGTCAGTCCCTGATGTGGAAGTCTCTGTGAGTAGCTGAAGATCCCACAGTTCCTCCTCCGGTGCTAGCCAGCGAGGAAGCAGGGAGGAGAGAGGCCTAGATGAGATATCTCAGGACCCTGCAAAGCAGAGATTTCCAGAGGTTGAGCTGGGATTTGGGGGGGTGGGTTGGCAGTAGTTAGGGTGGTAAAGAAAGCTCTGACATATGCTCAGCTTTCTCTTCCTGCACACCGAGCAGGAAAATATCCCCCAGGGGAAGGCTTTTGCCCTTTAACGAATATGAAACTGACAGGTTGACACTGGTTAAAGTGGAAGGATTTTTTTTCTTCTTTAATAACACCTTAAATGATGAGCGTGGAAGCCGGCATCCGAAATGAAACACATGTTGCTCTCCAACACCTGACAACCTGACATAATTTAAGAGGAGCTACCAAGAACCCACAACTGAAACTGCCCATGAATCTGCTCCCCTGGATGGGCTCCAACTGGGTGAAAAAGTGGCGACGGCCAAGTCCAAGGGACCCAGCCTTCTATTCTCGTGTGTAGCTGATTGGTGGGGAGTAGCTCTCAGAAAACAGGGAAGGCTGTAGTTAACTTGATAGTGGTAGTTCCTGGTGTATTTTTATTCATCATCTGATTATTACACAGATTTATGGCCCTACCCACCCAGTGAAAAGGGACCAATGCATTTAGTTGAAATTAAAAGTGCAGATAAGCTGCCTGTTTAGATAATAGCATCTCTTTTTTTAATAGATTACTCATCTTCTGTGAAATAGGAGAGAGGAGTTAATTTGTGTGATGAAGTGCTTTCTATTTCTGGGAGCTGGCTGGTGGATGTGATTGCTTAAGGAAGGAGTGTAATTCATTCTTAAAATCACCAAAAGCGTGTTCAGGCCAAATACCTGTGCCCTGAGGAATGGAGTAATTTGTAATGTGATGCCAAGAAACAGAGGGCCTTGTGGTTTCAAGCAAATGTTTGGGGAAGGTGTACAATTTATCTTTAGGTTGGAGGTCAGATCTCCATTCATTCTCAGAAAAGTGCCAGAGAAACACAACAGACCTCGGAGGTATTGGAGGTTTGGTTCCAGACTACTGCAGTATAGTGGATATCACAATAAAGTGAGTCACACGCATTTTTTTGGTTTCCCAGTACATATAATAGTTATGTTTACACTATGGGATTCCCTGGTGGCTCAGAGGGTAAAGAGTCTGCCGGTAATGCAGGAAACCTGTTTGATCCCTGAGTCAGGAAGATCCCCTGGAGAAGAAAATGGCAACCCACTCCAGTATTCTTGCTTGGAAAATCCCATGGATGGAAGAGCCTGGTGGGCTACAGTCTATACAGTCGAAAAGAGTGCAGCTGAGCGACTTCACTTTCACTATACAGTAGTCTATTATAAAGTGTGAAATAGCAGTATGTCTAAAGAAAACAGTATATACCTTAATTTAAAAAATACTTTGTTACTAAAAAATGCTACCCATCATCTGAGTCTTGTGAGTCATATTAGTAACAGCAAAGATCACCAATCATAGATCTCCATTACAAAGATGGAAAGTGAAAAAGTTTGAAATATTGCAAGAATTACCAAATAGTAACACAGAGACACGAGGTGAAAAAATGTTGGAAAAATGGTAGATAGACTTGCTTGGCATAGAGTTGCCAACAAACCTTCAATATCTTTGAAGCTCAATACAGCAAAGTGCAATAAAATGAGCTTTGCCTGTAAACCTAACAAATTAAGCCACCAGACCAAGAGGCCACTGATTGCAAGGAATAGTAGAAAGAGACAGATTAAGGCTGGAATTCACAACACTAGCTGTGTGATCATGGGCAGTGACAGACCCTTCTTGAGTCTCAGTTTCCACATCTGTCAGATAGGATTAACCCTCATAGGGTGGCTGTCAAGAATGCGTGTGGGATGAAGCCAGCCAAGTACCTGGGACAGTGCCTGGCGCCTGGCAGGTGGAAGTCTGAGTCTGCTGCCCCGGGGGCTCTGGCTTCTGCTCAGGGACTCACTCTGTTTCCACTCTGAATGGAGAGCCCCCTGGAAGTGTCCATGTGTGCAAAAATATTAGGAAGGGCTTTGGGTTTTACTGAACACTTGATGGACGAGGCAGAGGAGGGAGATTTACATCACAGATGCCATAGCCACCCACATACAACTCTTGTCATTGTGTTGTTTAGTTGTTAAGTCATGTCAAACACTTTTGCAACCCCATGGACTGTAGCCAGCTGGCTCCTCCATCTGTGGGATTTCCCAGGCAAGAATACTAGAGTGGGGTTGCCATTTCCTTCTCCAGGGGATCTTCCTGACCCAGGGATCGAACACAGGTCTCCTGCACTGCGGGCAGATCCTTTCCCACTGAGCCTCCTGGAAAGCGCACAGCTCTCATTCGACATCCCTTTTCTCCCACAGCCTCTGGTCCACACCACTGGGATGCTTTGCTGTCACTCTTCCCACCACACAACGCCCAGGCTCACTGATTCCCTTTTCCTCCCCCCGAAGGTTCTGCCCAGAAATGTATTGTGTTACTGGAACATGCCTGTGCACCTTTCACCCAGCTTCTCTACCTCTCTTGCACACTGACACTTATAGCTTACACACATGCCTCCCCAAAGTGAACTCTACCCCCTCCCCAGGTATGCCGTGGTGCTGACTTTTCCAGAAATATATGTATGTCAGGGGAAGATTTGCTTCTGGGGATTGGAACTTCATCAGAAGTTATCCAGTGTTACAGGAAATCAAATCAATAACAGTGCAGCTTGTGGTACCTAAGTTGCCAGCCCACAGACCTGCACTGGTCTGTAAGGTGAACCGATATGTGTTCAGTAAATGACACTTGAAACTGCAAGCACTTGGCTACTTCACTGTCTTCTTGTAGCCATTCTAGATATTTACATATTGAAACACATGTTACTTTATTATTTCTTCTCTGTATCACAGTTGGGGGATCATACAGAATTTTCCCCATGTAAGTGTTAAGCACATTATATTATTTATGAATTTTATTTTAGGATATTAAAGGGGGGCATACAGAATAACTGTCACATAAAGGGACACTGAGTAGGAGAGGGTTGCTGCTGCTGCTAAGTCACTTCAGTCGTGTCCGACTCTGTGTGACCCCATAGATGGCAGCACACCAGGCTCCCCCATCCCTGGGATTCTCCAGGCAAGAACACTGGAGTGGGTTGCCATTTCCTTCTCCAATGCATGAAACTGAAAAGTGAAAGTGAAGTCGCTCAGTCGTGTCCGACCCTCAGCGACCCCATGGAAATGCAGCCTGCCAGGCTCCTCTGCCCATGGGATTTTCCAGGCAAGAGTACTGGAGTGGGGTGCCATTGCCTTCTCCATTGAAACCCCTGAATCAGAAGGTGAGTCAGCCCAGTGTCGGCACCATGTTGGCTTTTGATAGTCTGAGCCCAGTTCGCACAAGTCTCCTGTGTCCTTGATCTTTTTAGCTGCTTGAGGCAGTAGGCCCATAGAATGCAAAAGCCCCATGTATGCATCTGCCTAGCAGCTCTTAGGGTGAGAGGAAAGACACCTAAAATGTGCTCTGTGAAGTTTTTGGTAGAAGGAAGTTAGCCATTTGGGAGCAATGACTTTGTCCAGTCATGTAGTGTTCCAGAGGTCTCAAATCAACGCACAGGAATTCTAGTCATGACCTACTGAAGTAAGCTATGCAGTAACTGTCCTGCTTATAGAACTAGACCCTCGGTACATTTTTATACATTCTTAGAAGTGTAATAACAATAACAACAGTGGGGTCTTTTACAAAGAGCACTAGCCTCAGGGGTCAGGGGCCATGGCCAAGGACCTCAGGTCAAGTGGTGCATCTTCTTCTAACGCTGTAGATTCCAGACTGTGCCCAGAGCCAGGGTTTTTCACACTTTGTTAGACTCATTGGAGAGTCATGAAATCACCATCTCCTGAAGTTCACTCAAATTCACGTCCATCGAGTCAGTGATGCCATCCAACCATCTCATCCTCTGTCGTCCCCTTCTCCTCCTGCCTCCAATCCCTCCCAGCATCAGGGTCTTTTCCAATGAGTCAACTCTTTGCATGAGGTGGCCAAAGTACTGGAGTTACAGCTTTAGCATCATTCCCTTTCAAAGAACACCCAGGGCTGATCTCCTTTACAGGGTAATGCTATGTAAATAGTTGCCAGCATACAACAAATTCAAGTTTTGCTTTTCAGAACTTTCTGGATTTTTTTTTTTTCTGAGTATTTTCAGTCCATGGATGGATCCATCCCCAGATGCCGAAACCACAGACACAGTGGGTAACTGTATGGTCACAATCACCTAGGTTTATTTCCCTGGGGTCACCATCTGCGTTAAGTTAGATAATTGTCTCAAATGTTTACATGTATCGGAATCACTTGGAGAGCTTGTTAAATTCCAAATCAACAGGCCTCACCCATCTGATTCAGTTTGGAGTGAGGTCTAAGAATTGGCACTTCAAATAAGCTTCCAGATGTTGCTGCAGCCGTCTGGGGATCACACTTTTGAGAATCACCCTGTTGGATCAGCAGAAAGGAATGTGTCTGGCAGAGTTCCTGACACACAGCAGGAATACAGTAAACGCTTTCTTGATTAAACTGAGCTAGGGACTTCCCTGTCAGTCCAGTGGTTAAGACTTCATGCCCCCACTGCAGGGAGTATGAGTTCGATCCCTGGTCAGGAAACTGAGATCCTGCATGCTATGCAGTGCAGCCAGTAAATAAACAAGTAAACTGAATTGAATTTTCTCTGGAAGAAAGGTCTTGACTAAGGGAGGGTTGCTTCACTACTTTTAGCTGTGCAGGAATGGCTGGGTGGCAGCAAATTGTAAGATTTTTAAATGTGTGAATTGTATGGTATGTGAATTTTATCTCAATAAAGCTATTATCAAGAAGCAGAGGAGCAAGGGGAAAAGAAAGAAATGATTGTTTTTGTTTTTTCAAAAACACACATCAAAAGTAACTGTTATGCCTTAGAATGTGTTATAAAAGACCTGTGTCAAAGGAGAATAAAAAAGGCCTTCTAGCTGAATTTGGAGGCCCCTTTCAGCTCTGCCACTCTCTGAACTTCCTCCAAGGACTCTGGGCCAGAAAAAAAAGTATGTCTCTCCTGAAGGGCTCATCTGCTTTCCTTTTACAAACAATAAACGATGCTTCAATGCCTATACATTTCCCCTACAAAAACCTATCCTGGTGCAGACATAGCTTTCCTTCCTGACCTCTCTTTTTAATTTTCTTGCTGTTTATATTTACTTGTCTGAAAGTTTTCCAAGTAAGTGAAAGCCTGGGGGTAGACGATAGGATGGAGGCTGTGGAATTGGGAAGTGGTATCAAACCAGTCAGTCCTGAAGGAAATCAACCCTGAATATTCATTGGAAGGAGAGATGCTGAAGCTGAAGCTCCAATACTCTGGCCACCTGATGTGAAGAGCTGACTCATTGGAAAAGACCCTGATTCTGGGAAAGATTGAGGGCAGGAGGAGAAGAGGGCAACAGAGGATGAGATGGTTGGATGGCATCACCGACTCAATAGATATAAGTTTGAGCAAACTCTAGGAGATGGTGAAGGACAGGGAAGCCTGGCATGCTGGAGTCTGTGAGGTTGCAAAGAGTCAGACAAGACTGAGCAACTGAACAACCACCACTACCACCCACCTGGCAGAACGGAGAGACCAGGGACTTGGCAGGGTAGCATCGCTTCATATGGTTAATAATGCCAGCTTTTGGATTAGAAACACCTGGCTGTTATCTACTAGTGTCTGGACATAGACTGGCCCAGAACTTTTCTGAGCCTGTTTCCCCTTCTGTAGCTCACAGGGCCTACCTTACAGAGTTGTTGTAAGAATGAAATGAGACGGTCTGTATAGGTAACAGCACTTAACACTGGGCCTAGGCACACAGTAAGCACCGAGAGGAACCCATGGCAGTGACAGCGGTGATAAAGATGAGGCCCTAACTCACGGTAACAATTGGCCTTTGGCTAGTAGCACCTGAGTGTCAAAACAGCACACAGGGAGATGGTTTTGCCTGCCGGGAGCCCTTCCCTATTCCAGATGGATTAGCAGTGCCTTAAAATACAGTGTCGAAGACTTAAAAGTGAATAAACCCATCCTGAAAACAGATGAGCTATGACACTTGAATAGCCAGAAGCCCAGCAGAGCTGAGATGTGACAAGACCCAGAACACCTTGAAGCCCCAAAAGCCAGGCCAAGTGTAGGGAAGGCAGCCTCTCTCGCCGTGGGCTCTGCGCTACTGACAGCTCTGCCGAGGCCGGAGAACCAGCAGTGACACACAGGTCTGTCTGATGTGTGACGTGCTCCATACTTGCCCCGTCCCCTTCCTCTTCCTCCTCATCCCCCTTCTCTTCCATCTTCTCCTCCTCCTTTGGGGCCCCACCCACAGGGCCCTGTGCCACAGGCTTGGCGTCCTGCCAGCACCGGGGACACGCCGAGCTCCTTTATCTTTGGTCCCCTCAGGAGTCTCTGCAAGGCGTGATAGCACCAGAGATTGAAGCTCTGGATTCTACTTGGGAATTACTTTGATTACACACAGGAGTATAGCAAAGATTCCTGAACAAACTAAAACTGGATTTGAGTCCTGTCTTCACCACGTACATGGCTGGCTGTGTAACCTTGGACCAGAGACGTCTTCTAAACTTCACTAACCTCATCTTGAAATGAGGATGATGAACCGTGACCTGCTTCCTTCACAGGGAAATCAAATCAGATCAAATCAAATCAAATCAAATGATGGAGGAGGAAAGCGTGTGGATTCAGCAGGGATTTGCAGATGCCTCTGGCCTCACACCAGGCACGAAGGCCACACTGGCGAGCAGAGTTTGCTCCTCTGCCACCTTGAGTGGAGGGAGGCAGAGTCAGTCAGCGCACAGGGAGGGAACCATGACCTGAGCTCAGCAGCGGGAAGAGCAAGGTTCAGGGCTCTGGGCCCATCTGCCCTCAGGATCTGCTCTTGTCTAGGAGGTCAAGATGGAGAAGGCAGTGGCACCCCACTCCAGTACTCTTGCCTGGAAAATCCCATGGACGGAGGAGCCTGGAAGGCTTCATGGGATCGTGAAGAGTGCAACTCGACTGAGCGACTTCACTTTCACTTTTCAGTTTCATGCATTGGAGAAAGAAATGGCAACCCACTCCAGTGTTCTTGCCTGGAGAATCCCAGGGGTGGGGGAGCCTGGTGGGCTGTCGTCTCTGGGGTCACACAGTCAGACACAACTGAAGTGACTTAGCAGCAGCAGCAGCAGGAGGTCAGGAAGGGCTTTAGTGAGGAGGTGTGACCCAAGATCTGAAAGATGAACAGGAGTTAACGAGGGGGACATGTGAAGAGGCTTGGACGTCAGCAATCCAAGCAGAGGGACTGGTTTGGACATAGACACTCAGGCAGAAGGGGTCATCAGGAGGTCTTTGGACGCCAAAAGAAGGTGACATGTTGGGGGCTGTGACGAAGGAAGGGGAGGGTGAGGCTAGAGAGGGGGCAGGATCAGCCACACACAGCCTGTCATCCTTGGGAAGGATTGGGACCTTCTCCCCAGAGCCAGGGGGAGCCATGGAAGGATTTTAAGCAAGAGTGCAAGGGTGCCAAGGTGCCATCTACCTCTTTTCCGAGAGGCCACATGACTGCTGCGTGTAGACTAAAGCCGGACAGGGGGACAGCAGTCGTGGCTCCTTCAGTTGGCCACGGACCACAGCGGTCCAGACAAGGGACAGCAGTGGCCTGGATTGCAGCCATGTCCTTGCTGTGTGTCCCTGTTTCGATGCCAGTGTGTGAGACCTCAGCCTTCTGTCTCCATGTCCTCAGGCTGTAGCAACAAGGCACCACAGACCAGGCAGCTTTAAACGACATGCGCTTAATCCCTGACAGTCCTGGAGGCTAGAAGTCTGAGCTTACAGTGTTAGTGGGGCACGCTCTCTCGGCAGGCTCTCACAGAGGACCCCTCCTCGCCTCTCCCTAGATCCCGTGTTGCCAGCACCCCTTGGTGTTTCTCGGCAAATAGATGCATCGCTCCAGCCTGTGCCTCTGCGACCCCGTGGCCTTCTCCTTGTGTGCCCCAATTTCCTTCTTGTAAGGATACCAGCCATTGGATGAGGGCCTGCCATAAACCTATATGACCTCATCTCAACTTAATTGCATCTGCAAAGATACTATCAGGTCATATTCGTAGGTTACTAGGGTTTAGGACTCCAGCATATCTTTTAGGGGTCAGCACTCAGCAACTTCTCGTGCACAGCTTGCCAGATAGAACCATCCTCAGAATCATAAGTGCCCTTCAGAGCAGACAGGAGGGAGAGGCTCCATTCAACGCAGGAGCCAGGAGGACTCCTGTTCCCAGGGAAATATGTGTGTTTCCAGGTGGGATACGCAGGGAGGACAGAGGGGGCACAAGCTCTGGGTTCTGATCATCACTCAGGCCTCAGCCATTGAGAGATGTCAGGCAAGCCTCCGCTTTCCTGAGCCTTGGTTTCTTCTCCAGTTGCCAGAATTGATGATACCTGCCCTGCCATGCTCCCCTTGTGATGGCTTTGGGGAGTCCGGTGAGATGACCAGCCTGTATTTTGTGAGAAAATACTGTGTGCCCAGCTGAGATAACTCACTGGGTGTATTCCTAGGAAAGGGACAGCTAGTCCAGAGGAAGCTGTAATATCCTTCCCTGTTAACCACTCCTCCACACAACTGCTGCCTTTCCTCCTCTAAGAGCACAATGGTTATAAGCACAGACTCCATCAGCACCAGTATCATCCAGAGGATGGGTGGGGATGAAGCAAGAGAGGCCAGAAGTTCCAGAAGCTGAGTGATGGGTCCTTGGAGCTTCATTTTTCTATTCTACTTTTTAAAATATGTTTGAAATGGTACTTAATTTTTTTAAAAAAGTTCAACAAGGAAGCCTACATACAGACTCTTGAACCAGATTGCCCAGGTTAAAATCTGAGACCTGCCACTTACTGTGTATACCTGGGCAGTTACTAAACCTCTCAGCACCCATGAGTCCTCATCAGTAAAACAGGGATACTAGCCATGACCTGCCTTGTGGAGTGTTTGTGAAGATTCCATGAGTAAATACATGCAGGGTGCTTGGGTTGGTGCCTGGCAAGGTGCATACTAAACATGTGGGGATCATTAGTTACAGAAATAATGGTCCCAAAGATCATTGTGTTGCTGATCCAAAGTCATCACCTTCAAGGGATCACACCATCAGCGTTGCAAATCTTCTAATTCAGCGGAGCGGTCCCCAAACTTTTTGGCACCAGGGACCAGTTTTGTGGAAGACAGTTTTTCCACAGACCAGGGTCAGAGTGGCGGGGTGATGGTTTAGAGATGATTCTGATAAGGAACACGCAACCTTGATCCCTCGCTTGTGAGGTTCACAGGAGGATCTGAGCTCCTATGAGAATCTAATGCCACTGCCACTGATCTGACAGGAGGCCGAGCTCAGGCAGTAATGCAAGCGAGGGGGACTAGCTGTAAATACAGATGAAGCTTAGCTTACGCACCTGCTACTTAACCTCCCGCTGTGTGGCCCGGTTCCTAGCAGGCCATGGACTGGTACTGGGGTTTGTGGAACCCTGTTCTAGCTCATACCTGCCACTTGGACTCTGTCTTGGTTTGGGTTTCCTGAAGCAGATCATGAGATGGGCTGTGAGTACAAGTGGTTAATTTGAGAGAGGCTTTCAGGAAACACCAGCAAGAGAGTGGGGAAGTGAGAAGAGGAAGGGGGAGGCAGCCAGGAAGGGCGCCTGAGATGGGTACCAGGACTGGCAACCACAGGGAGCCTACACAGAGCACATGCTCGGAGTTATCCCACCTGAGGGGCGAGAGGGCTGGGGTGGTTGTCCACACACACCATGGTCCTTGGCTGCGGTCCACCATGTGGATATAGACCCCCAGGCAGCATCAGGTGCTGGCAGGTGGGAGGCAGGCAGGGAGTGAACAAAATACTGAAGAGGTATGGGCAGAGCCCACAGAACCCACTTGTGAGCACTCTGTTCCATGCTCTGCAAACACCTGCTGATGGGGGCTCACCTTCAGGATCAACCTCACCCCTTGTTGGATAGCTCTGACTTATCCTTATATTAGGAATTGTTGTTCAGTCACGCAGTCATGTCCAACTCTTTGCGAGCCCATGGACGGCAGCACGCCAGGCTTCCCTGTCCTTCACCATCTCCCAGAGTTTGCTCAAATTCATGTCCATTGAGTTGGTAATGCCATCCAACCATCTCATCCTCTGTCATCCCCTTCTCCTGCCTTCAGTCTTTCCCAGCATCAGGGTCTTTTCCAGTAGGTTGGCTCTCCACGTCAGGTAGCCAAAGTACTGAAGCTTCAGCTTCAGCATCCATCCTTCCAATGAATATTCAGGGTTGATTTCCTTTAGGATTGATAATAAGGGCAAACGCAATTCTGTTTTGCTTTCCAATCAGAGCAGCCCCTGGAATGGGCACGGTGGTTCTGTGGCACAGGGTGGCTGCCGCCTTGCTGCTTCAGGCCAGACATCTCTCAGCCCTGGCATTGTCACACTAGCCACGATCTGGCCTCAGAGTCTTTCTTAACACTGCTTTAGCTACCCATTACAAACCTATGAGTATAGGCATTTCCGTGACGCCTGTTTGCGGTCCTTGCCCTAGGGTTTATGAAGCTGGGGGGAGCCTAAGACTGGAAGACTCACTATATGACTCTGGGCAAGGCATTTAACTTGCCCTAGCTGTTCCTCTCTGGGTAGAACAGAGGAGCTAACAGACTGGAGGTAGAGATAGGCTTTGATGTGCCTGGAAGAACCAGCTCTCTTACAGTCAGGTATGGGTTTTAGACCTTGGCTTCATCATTTATAAACTGTGTTCTTTGGGTAGGTCACACCACCCATTCTGAGCCTCACGGTGTCTTTTCATACAAGACAGGACCATAGTACCCCCATTTGTAGTGGTGTTGTAAGCAACAGAGATTATGTATAGAGAGAGCTCCATGTGTGAGCAGAGCCTCAGTAATTGTCCCCTGTAATTGTTATCATCATAACTATCATCATCCTCATCTAAAGTCCCTTCCAGCTTGAAAATTCTATGACTTTATGAGATGTCCTCATCCAAGAAGACAGCATGGTAAAATAAGGCAACAGTCCTGATTTTGTGTAAATGTTCTTTCTAATACGGACAGGAGGAACATAATTGCCCCTAAATAATTGCACCGACTTTGCCACAAGCTGTCAGAAGGCCTTAATTGGTCCATCTGTAATGACTGCGGCCATCTGCGTGCAGGGTGATTTAGCAGTGGGTCTCTGCCGGAGCAGGGCCCTCATGATTAGAGCCGGACGGGGCCATATATCTCCCTCTGATGGGAGTAGTGGTGTGTGGTATAGGAGATTAGCTCATCCTCATGTTAACGACCGACCAGTTGAACCTAGCCAAGAAGCGCTAGTCACAAGACAATGACTATGGATTTTTTTTTTTTAAGGTAGTGTGTCTGCCCTAATAGCAGCCTATCTGGAGCGTGATCGTGCCTCTTGCTATCATGTCTCGCTTCCCAAGAAAGTCTCTTTTGGAAAGATTTAGTCCCTCAATTAGGGCGAATTGATTTCTGCTCTCTACAGAGCCACTGTTCCAAAGAGAAGTGGGGAAGGGCAGGAGGAGCCATAGTAATCTTTGTGAGCAAGCGAGAGGCGACCTGGAGTGTTTTTCAGCCTTGCAGCCTGGGGTTATATCTAGAGTTAATCTTTCCTCTGTGTATCTTTTAATTGTTCCGACTTGCAGGGTGCCAGACAACACAACACAAAACACCCCTCATCTCTAGTCCTTACGTTTCTGAAGACTTAAATCAAGTGCCTGGAGCAGTGTTTCCCCAAGTGCACCAGCACGAAAGTGATTTTAAGTGGGACCTAAGATGATCTCAGGTGGCTCTGAGACTTTGCATTAAGTAACATTGACTCATGGGGAGAGTATATTTTCTCTTTTCAAATCTCTCTTTCATTTCCTCTGATTACCTCCGATGGAAGGTCTTGGCTGGTTACCCTTATCTCCCTTCTTTATGAAGAGGGAAGCGAGATCTGGCTGAAATCTAGTAACATCACTTTATCCTTATTAGTTTGGCTTTTTTAATTCATTAGCTCTTTATCACAAATGGTACCGATTTTCTACTTATAGTGTTTAATATTTCCTTTTAAAATAAAATTAATTAAATAAAATTGTTAGCTTGAAAAAAAGTGAGTTGATTTTAAAAAGAAAATCTTAAAGAAGTTGTTGTAAGGTAGGTGGAAGTGGCAAAAATCATGCCGGTAATATGATGATGAGAGATGGGGAAAACACAGCTAGAGAGGGAGAAAGCCTCCTGTTTCTACGGTGAACCCAGCAGTGTCCTGGCTGTATGACCTGGGGCAAGTTTTAAGCCTCTCCAAGGATCAGTTTTCTCATCTGTCAGATGGGGAGACTTGTGATGCAGAGTCAGTTCAGTCACTCAGTCGTGTCCAACTCTTTGCGACCCCATGAACTGCAGCATGCCAGGCCTCCCTGTCCATCACCAAGTCCCGGAGTCCACCCAAACCCATGTCCATTGAGTCAGTGATGCCATCCAACCATCTCATCCTCTGTCGTCCCCTTCTCCTCCTGCCCCCAATCCCTCCCACCATCAAGGTCTTTTCAGATGAGTCAGCTCTTCGCATGAGGTGGCCAAAGTATTGGAGTTTCAGCCTCAGCATCAGTCCTTCCAATGAACACCCAGGACTGATCTCCTTTAGGATGGACTGGTTGGATCTCCTTGCAGTCCAAGGGACTTTCAAGAGTCTTCTCCAACACCACAGTTCAAAAGCATCAATTCTTCGGCGCTCAGCTTTCTTTATAGTCTAACTCTCACATCCATATATGACCACTGGAAAAACCATAGCCTTGACTAGACGGACCTTAGTCGGCAAAGTAATGTCTCTGCTTTTGAATATGCTGTCTAGGTTGGTCATAACTTTCCTTCCAAGGAGTAAGCGTCTTTTAATTTCCTGCCTGCAATCACCATCTGCAGTGATTTTGGAGCCCCAAAAAATAAAGTCTGACACTATTTCCACTGTTTCCCCATCTATTTGCCACGAAGTGATGGGACCAGATGCCATGATCTTCGTTTTCTGGATGTTGAGCTTTAAGCCAACTTTTTCACTCTCCTCTTTCACTTTCATCAAGAGGCTCTTTAGTTCCTCTTCACTTTCTGCCATAAGGGTGGTGTCATCTGCATATCTGAGGTTATTGATATTTCTCCCGGCAATCTTGATTCCAGCTTGTGCTTCCTCCAGCCCAGCATTTCTCATGATGTACTCTGCATATAAGTTAAATGAGCAGGGTGACAATATACAGCCTTGATGTACTCCTTTTCCTATTTGGACCTAGTCTGTTGTTCCATGTCCACTTCTTACTGTCGCTTCCTGACCTGCATACAGATTTCTCAAGAGGCAGGTCAAGTGGTCTAGTATGTCCATCTCTTGAAGAATTTTCCACAGTTTATTATGATCCACACAGTCAAAGGCTTTGGCATAGTCAATAAAGCAGAAATAGATGTTTTTCTGGAACTCTCTTGCTTTTTCCATGATCCAGCAGATGTTGGCAGTTTGATCTCTGGTTCCTCTGCCTTTTCTAAAACTAGCTTGGACATCTGGAATTTCATGGTTCACATATTGCTGAAGCCTGGGCTTGGAGAATTTTGAGCATTACTTTACTAGTGTGTGAGATGAGTGCAATTTTGCGGTAGTCTGAGCTTCTTTGGCATTGCCTTTCTTTGGGATTGGAATGAAAACTGACCTTTTCCAGTCCACTGCTGAGTTTTCCAAATTTGCTGGCATACTGAGTGCAGCACTTTCACAGCATTGATGCAGAGTACGAGTTTATGAATCAAGGGAGATAAAATATGTGAAGCTTCTTCGGAAATCATAATTTGCTTTCCCAGTGAAAACTGTTCATTTTTATACAGGGTTAGAAAAATCAAAGGTTCAGAGGGTTTTGGATCAAGCAGTTAAGGGGCCCTGGCTTTACTGTTAACTGTGGCACCTTCCCCTCTCTGGACTTAATTTATGTCTATAAAATAAGGAGACTGAACTACTCCAGTGCTCTCTAGGCTGGCTGTGCATCAAAATTATCTGAGGGTCAAGTAAAACCAAAGATCCTGATGCTGCCTTCAGTCTCCCAGATCACAGGGAGGATCTAGGCAACTGTATTTACAGTCAGCTCACAGGTGATCTGGCCACATCCCCTAAATCAGGGGGACCTGCCCAGCTCTAAGCCCTGGTGGAGTGAATTCAGAGCAAGATTGTCTGACTTTCTTGATCCAGCATCCTCTTTTTTAAGGCTCATTCATATCATTGCCATAGCTCAGTCTTCTTTATTGCTGAATAGTATTTTCCCTGAGTGGATATACTGCATTTGATTTATCTGTTCTTCAGTTGATGTGTATTTGGATGATTTGATTTTCACTTTGGGGGTATTATGAATGTTGCTGCTATGAACATTAGTGTACGACTTTTCATGTGGATATATATGTTTTGGTTTTTTTGTTTTTCATTATTTATTTGTTTTTGGCTGCGCTGGGTCTTCATTGCAGCACTGGGGCTTTCTCTAGTTGCGGTGAGCAAGATCTGCTCCCTAGTTGCAGTGCATGAGCTTCTCATTGCGGTGGCTTCTCTTGTGGTGCAGCACAGGCTCTAGGGCACACAGGCTTCAGTAGTTGTGGCACATGGGCTTAGTTACTCCATGGCTTATGAAATCTTCCTGGACCAGGGGTCAAATCCATGCCCCTGCCTCGGCAGGTGATTCTTAACCATCGGGCCACCAGGAAGGTCCAATATATATTTTCATTTCTCTTGGAAATACACCTAGAAGTAGAATTGCTGGATTATATGGTAACTGTGTTCAATTGTTGGAGGAACTGCCAGACCGTTTTCCAAAGTGGCTGCACCATTTTATTACACTCCCATCGACAGTATATGAGAATTCTTATTTCTCTACATCCTTGTCAATACTTGTTATTATGTTCCTTTTTCATCATAGCCATCCTAGTGGATGTGAAGTATTAATAGTATTTCATTAAGATTTTGATCTGTATTTCCGTGGTGACTAATGATGTTGAGCATCTTTTCATGTGTTTGGCCATTTCTGTATCTTTTTTCGAGAAGTGCCTATTCATATCCTTTGCCCCTTTTAAAGAATTGCTGTAAAATCCACATGACATAAGGTTAACCATGTTAAAATATATAATATTCATGGTAAAGTACATGATTCGTTGACATTTAGCATGTTCATAATGTTGTGCAACCATCACCTTTATCTAGTTTCAAAATATTTTTGTCATCCCCCCAAAGGAAACCCCATACTTATTAAGTAGTCACTCCTCATTCCCCTCCACTCCAGTTCACGGTAATCACTGATCTGCTTTCCAGGTCTGGATTTACCTAATCTGGAATTTCGTACGAGTGGAATGCTGTAATATGCAATCTTTTGTGTCTGGCCTCCTTTACTTAATATAATGATTTCTAGGTTCATGCACATTGTGGCATGTATCAGCACTTCATTTCTTGTTATATGGATATATCCCATCTTTGTTTACCTATCTGTGAAATAATGGAAATTTGGGTTATTGTCGCCATTTGGCTGTTGTGAACAATGTTGCTGTGAATGTTCAAGTAATCAATAGATTCTTAGCTGTGCTGGATTCCTTGATCCCTTGCATTTCCATAAATTGTTGTATCAGCTTGTCAGTTGTCAGTTTCTACAAAGAAGCCAGCTGTGGGTTTTGATCACATTGAATTTATAGATCAACGTAGGAGGTGTTGCCATTTTAACAATATTAGGTCATCTGATCCATGAACATTGACTATCTTTCCATTTATTTTGATTGTTCATTTCTTTCAACAATGTTTTGTAGTTTTCAGAGTATACAGTTTGTACTTACTTTGTTAAATTTTAAGTGGTATTTTTACCATTTTAATTGAATTTTCAAATTGCTTTCTTATTTGCTAGCCTGTAGAAATACAGTTGATTTTTAAATGCTAATCTATGTCCTGAAATCTTTCTAAGTTTACCTGTTCTAGTTTTTTGTAGATTTCTGAAGATTTTCTGCGTAAGCAATCATTTCATCTATAGTCTTTCCAATCTTTATGCCTTTTCTTTGTCTTACCAATTGCGCTGACTAGGAATTCTAGAATAGTGCTAAAGTAGAAAGAAAATGGAAAGCCTTTCTCCTGATCACAAGAGCAAAGCATTCAATATTTTACCATTAAATATGATATAAACTATAGGTTTTTTATAGCATACTAGTTTTCATAAAGGGGCCTAACCCTGGTTAAAATCAAGAGACACTAATGTTAAAGCTGGCATTTTGAGTAGAAAGAGAATGTCTTTGAGATTTATTTATAACAGCTTTTCCAGGCATGGGCCAGAAGCCAGCCTACATTAGAATAAGCAAAAAGAGGAATTGGTTGTCATATGTAATAAGAACAACTCGGAGTCTGTCTGCTTCAGGCACAGGACGATCTGGAGAATCAAAATGTTATCAGGATAATGTCTCTCTTCATCTCTTCACTGTCTTTTTACTTGTTGACTTCAGTCTCAGCAGATCCTCCCAGCATCTCTCATCACCTCATTTTGCTAAAGATGTCAGGAGCAGCTCCAGACTTAAAGCCAACCAACCTAGTAACTCTAGTAAGAAAAACGGGCCTCATTGTTCAATAGTTCTGAAAAAAAAAAATTCTCAGGATTCATTGTTTGGACCAACTCAGGTCACATGTCCATCCCTGAACCAGTCACTGTGGCCAAGGGAATGGAATGCCCTGATTGGCCAGGCGCAAGCCACACGCTCCTCCCCCTGGGAACTAGGAGATGAGGCCAAACCCACCCAAGTCTGGAGGACTGAGAATGGGAGGGAAAAGGTAGTTTCACCCAAAAAAGAATCAGTGTTGTTGCCAGAAAAATGAGCGAATGGGTCCAAGCCAGACATAAATCACAGCTGCCAACTCTGTCATACAGAAGTTCTCTCTGTGTTGCAACTCTGGCACTAGCACTGGCCCTCTTTAAACTTCAGCCCCCGCCCCCTTTGCGGTACACAGGTGGTGCTTCCTGCCCTTGTTGGCCCCATCTGAGAGACCCAATAAGACAGTGTACCAGAAATCTGTCTAAACTGTAAAGAAGGGGTCACAAGAACGATTACTCAGCAATTGTTCTTACCCACCTGTCCATCTTATCTCTACTCTCTGTCTTGCAGAACACCTGAAGAAACCACTTGAAGACTACATGGCCCTTTTCCCCAGCGTGAGGATTCTCCGAACCAAGAAACGGGAAGGACTGATCAGGACCCGAATGCTGGGAGCCTCAGCTGCAACTGGGGATGTCATCACATTCTTGGACTCACACTGTGAAGCCAATGTCAACTGGCTCCCCCCCTTGCTCGGTAAGGGAGGCTCGCAAGGTGAAGTAGGCGGCCTGGAGTGCACCAGTGGCCACCGGCCCCACCTTCTGCAGGGAGTCACCTACAGGGCTTCCCTTGCCTGCCTGAGATGCACCCAGCACTGTGCCAGGTGCCACAAGGGTGTCAGATATTCAGGGGTGCTCAAAGTGACCTTACGAATCCATGCAGTCCTGCCCCTTCATTTTACAGAGGAGGAAGCTGGAACTTTGAGAGGGGAAGTGACTTTCCCAGAGTCATAAAGCACGTTAGTGTTAGTGATATGACTGCTTCTCCCAGGTTACTTCAGGTGTTACTGGAAAGCAAGCCAAGACTGCCTACTGCTAAGAACTAAATCTTAGCAGTAGGCATCTTGATGTGATGATGTAAGGGACATCATCAAATCAACTCAGAACAGTGGTTGTTCATTGCGTTGCTACTATGAGCCAAGAAAGCTGTAAGCATGATCTCCAGGCCTCACAAAACCACGCCAGATCAAAAGTGTCCCCTTTTTATATTAGAAGAGACTGAAGTTCTGAGATAATGAATGACTCGCTAGTTCCCTTGGGCAAAAAGTGTCAAAGTCCCCGTCTATCTGACTCCAAAGTGTATCCTCTTTCAGGATTCCACACTGTCTGCCTAAGTTCATTTGCTCCTCGGGGAGTTTCTGACAGCTGTCAGGGAAGGAGTCCAGACAGAGGGCAGCGTGATCCAGGAGTCCATTCATACAACTTTGTGGGCAGGAGGGAGACCTGAAGCCAGGCTGCCAGGCAGTGAGGTGCCTCATAGCTGGTTGAAGAACCAGGTCTGAATCTAGAGGTACTGAGCTTTGAGGAAGGCAGTGAGCTGCTGCTAACAGGTAGATGCTGAAGAGGAAATCCCCTAGTGGGGCTGGTGGTCAGGTGAGGAACAGGGATAGAGGCAGATTGGGGAACATCTGTCAGTCCAGAGAGAAAAGTGAAAGCCTCAAAAATAGGTGAGTATGGGATTTCCCTGGTGGTTCAGTGGCTAAGGCCTTTATACTCCCAATGCAAGAGACCCGGGTTCGATCCCTGCCCAAGTCAAGGAACTAGATCCCATATGCTGAAATTAAAAGATCCTGTGTGCCAAGTCCTGCATGCAACAACTAAAACCAGGTGCAGCCAAATAAATAAATAAAATTAATTTGCAGGGCAGCAGCAGAGACGCAGACATACACAAGACTTGTGGACGCAGTGGGCGAGGGAGAGGGCGGGACGAATGCAGAGAGCAGCCTTGACACCTACACCCTCCCATAGGCAACACAGACAGCCAGTGGGGATTACTGTGTGACACAGGGAGCTCAACCCAGTGCTCTGTGACAGCCTAGACAAGGAAAAGAAAAAAAATGGAGGGATACGTTCTCCATAAGAGAAAGCATAGAGAGCAAAGAGGACTCAAGATTAGGGCAAGCTTGAGCATGTATCAGAATCACCTACAAGATTTGGTAAAACACAGAGTGCTGGGCCTGGCTCCAGGGTTGTTGGTTTGGGAGTTCGGGGTGGGGCCTGAGAAGTTGCATTCCTGACAACCCCTGGGTGATGCCAGTGCTGCTGGTCCAGGGACTACACTTCAGGGAGCGCTAGTTAGACCCCCGTTCAGAAGTGAGGACAGAAAGCAAATCCTACACAGATTAATGGGATAACCCAGCATACTTGTTTCCTAACACAGATCAACATGAAACTTTAGTATGAGATTATATGCTTCTGGCCCCAAGGGTCCAGGATCCTACTGGGTTAAGACATAACCCAGATTTTTCTGAAAAACTCTTTATTTCATTAAACCCAGAGGTCTAGATCGGCCTCTCATGACTGAAAGAGAACAAAAAAGAAAGAAAAAAACTCATTCTAAATACCCTAATTTATAGTCTTGAAGGAACATCCCATTTGGTGGGTCATTCAGTGACTCATAAAGAGAATGAAGTGGTAGGCATGATGCTGAGCTTGTGGTCTAAATAGCCTTAACTCTGTTTCTATGGAAATATATGGGGGTAATTTTCATAATCTACAGGCATACATGGAAGAAATATTCTTCCTTTTTTTTTTCCTTTTTCCAATAGAAATGTGAACCAGTGGTGTATTTGTAAAAGTCTGTCCCTGCTAATATGAACAGCTGATATAGCCCACCTTGGCTTTTGTGTCTGAAGCCATAAACATGCACTGCCGTCTTTGGAGAGTAGGCATTTCTGAGCCTGAGAAGGATTTAGCCCTCCCTTCCCCAAAGGAAGCCACACTTTGATCATCATTTTCTTCATTTCTGTCACCATCAGCAGCAGCATCATGCCTTTGCAAGTCCCTTATCTTTTTAGGCCACGGCTGCTTTTGAAGGTGACAGTTATATGGTAAAGGAGACAGGCCAGGCATTATTATCCACATAGAGCAAGTAGGAAAACTGAAGGGCAGAAAGAATGAGGCTCCTGCTTCTGAGCTGCTCTCAGCAATCCTGGGCACAGAGGATGTCAGCAGAGAGGAGGTCACCTGCTAGGCTGAGCCTCTTGGCCATCATCCTGCTTGGTCTTCACAGAGACCCTACACGGTAGGTGCTGTCTTCCTCCGTTCTGTCAGCCAGGAAACCGGGTTTCAGAGGCACCAGATAACCTTTCCGAAGGTTATACTGTTCACACGTGGCAACACCAGGATTTGAACCTGGGCACCCTATCTCCAGGTGAGGACTGCACCGTGGAATGCTGCCTGTCTGATGCCGCCACCTTGACCTCACACCTCCCGCAATGAGCCGGCATCCAGCAGAGCCTTGTTTTCTCAACCCACACCCTCCCTGAAAGGGAGGTCCCTCGCACAGCCATGAAGAATTAGGAAGGGAAGTGAAAGTCACTCAGTCATCTCCAACTCTTTGCGACCCCATGGGCTATGCAGTGACCCCATGGGCTATGCAGTCCATGGAATTCTGCCGGCCAGAATACTAAAGGGGATAGCATTTCCTTTCTCCAGGGGAGCTTCCCAACCCAGGGATTGAACCCAGGTCTCCTGCATTGTAGGCAGATTCTTAACCAGCTGAGCTACAAGGGAAGCCCAAGAATACTAGAGTGGGTAGCTTTTCCCTTCTCCACTGGATCTTCCAGACCCAGGAATTGAACCGGGGTCTCCTGCATTGCAGGTGGATTCTTTACCAACTGAGCTATCAGGGAAGCCCTGTTAGGGAGAAAGGGCCCTTCCCTAGATCTTTCCCCAGGAAGATTCTTCAGCTTCCTTAAAAATTCCTAGGGAGCCTTCCACAGGGCAGATCCAAGCTCCACCCCAAGAGATCCTGATTCAGTGGACCTGGGGCAGGCCAGCCCTGGGAGGTTGGGGGAGAACACTTAAACATACCCTGCGTGCTTCTGACACTGTTGGTTCCAGATCTGTTCATGGGGACACAGTGTCAAAAGCACCATTTTTCACTTTTATGACCGTGTGCCACAGTTAGAAATACACTGGGGATCTGTCAGTCCATTACACAAATGCACGCACTGATGCAATATGACTGAAATATTTCCAAAACTGTGCTTTCCGTCATCACCTAGAATATATCCTGATATTCAGTGATTCAGTGTTCTTTTTTCTTCATTACAAATACACACACATACAATTTCATGACCCACCTATGGATTGTGTATTGCTGTTTAGAAAAAGACAAAACTTCCACTTTTCCTCCTGGAAGAAAAGTCTACTGTATAACTCAATGAATGAAGCCTGGGCCTTAGGCAGCTGCCAGTCTACCCTGACCCTACCAAACTCCCCATTCCAAGCCTTGAACTTGATCCCTGGCCTAAGCAGCAAGGCAGCCCAGCACAGCCCACTTGCGCCTCATAGCAGATCATCTGCCCCAGTCGCTGGCTGTAGTCAGGGCTTCTTGGCAGAAGGCTCACTAGAGGGCAAACAGTGAGTTTTATAGAGTCTGCATCTTTCTGGCTTGAAAGGGACTTAGAGCCATTTTGAGGTTAAGACCCCCACTTGCCACCTTGGATCACCTTACAGGCAGAATTCCTGCATGGCCGAGGTCCACCATGCCTTGCTTGCCCTGAGGAGCTCATGGGATAGTTCTCTCACTCATCAGTAGTTCTGACTGTTGGGAAAGGTGAACTGGCCTCTCTCGCAAGGACCATTTGTTCTCTGATGGCAGCCAGGAGGTGTTGGGGAGCTTCAGGGACAGGCAGTCTGCCAGGAGGGGTAAGTGCTGGGGTGCCTGGATGCTGGGCCACAAGTCAAGTTAGGAATCAGAATGGGGAGCCTGGCAGGGCCAGAACAGGGTCCTTCCCAGAAAGAAATTAATCTCTTTCCGTAACAGTGCTGAGCATTATGGGCACCTGTGCTAAATATCTTCAAACGTTACTGTATCCAGTACTCCTGCGACCAGAGCCTCTTCTCCCCATTTCACAGAGGAGCACACTGAGGCTCGGAATGTTATTTATGTTGCTGACCCAAGAACCCATCATGGATGGCAGGGTGGGCTGGGAGCCCTGATCCATCTTACCTAAAGTTTGCACCCTTTCTTCCTCGTGGAGTCTCAAACTCAAGTATTCAGAGAAATCACCCAGGAAACATGTTAGAAATGTGAACAAGTTGCAGAGCAGGATCATGCACGTAGCTGCTTTCCCATCTGGCCTCCCTAACAGGCATCTCTTGGCTTCTTCAGACCGCATTGCTCGGAACCGCAAGACCATCGTGTGCCCAATGATCGATGTGATTGACCACGATGACTTCCGGTACGAGACGCAGGCGGGGGATGCCATGCGGGGCGCCTTTGACTGGGAGATGTACTATAAGCGGATCCCCATCCCTCCAGAACTGCAGAAAGCTGACCCCAGCGACCCATTTGAGTAAGTATGAGTTACCCAGGCCAGTCCCAGTGGCTGACCCCAGGGACCCCTCCTAATGCATGCAGAACTCAGGATCGCCACCTCCCCCAAAAGTCCAGTGTAGGGAGGTGACGCAGACCTCCCCAGCCAGAAGCACAATCTCTCCCAGCGTGTCACAGAGCTTTGGCTCATGGACCACCAAGCTGGTCACTTCTTTGCCTACCCCAAGACTGGCAGCGGGGGTGGCAGGCCTAGCGCCCAGCTGTGGTCGTCATCATCCCCGCTGTCATTGTCATCGTCACCACCGTGTTGGTGGTGTTCAGTCGCTAAGCTGTGTCTGACTCTCTGCAACCCCGTGGACTGCAGCATACCAGGCTTCCCTGTCATTCACCATCTCCCGGAGTTTGTTCAGACTCATATCTATTGAGTCGGTGATGCCATCCAACCATCTTATCTTCTGTCACCCCCTTCTCCTTCTGCCCTCAATCTTTCCCAGCATCAGAGTCTATTCCAATGAATTGACTCTTCGCATCAGGTGGCCAAAATATTGGAGTTTCAGCTCCAGCATCTGTCCTTCCAATGAAGGTTCAGAGTTGATTTCCTTTAGGGTTGACTGGTTTGATCTCTTGCAGTCCAAGGGACTCTCGAGAGTCTTCTCCAGCACCACAAGTCACCACCATTTACCGCACATTTTCTCAGTGCCAGGTGCAGTGCTGAGCACACTACACACTGATCCTTTTAACCCCAACAGCCATGTGTAGTAAAAAGTATCATCCGTGTTTTCCACATGGCGACACCAGGGCTGTCCAGGTCCCACAGCTGTGAAGGGGCAAAGGCTTAATGCTGTGCAGGTCTGGCTGCCTCTGGAGCCAACTTTCCCATCCATCAGTTACAGCCTCTTGGAAGTATCAGGGAAGTAACAGTTTGTCCCCCAGTGGAAGACTGGGAGCACTGGACTGGACGCATCACATCCTGGAATGTGAGCACTGGAGGGAACCAGCAGGTCATGGGCTCCAAGCCCTTGCAGAAGAGGAGACTCGGGCCCCAGGGCAGGGAGGGGCTTCCCTGGGCACACCGTGTGCTAGTGGCTAAGCCTGAAACAGAGCCCAGTCCCTCTCTGGTCCCCCGAGCTCCAGAAGGGTCTTTCTGACTGAGGGAGTCAGTCAGCTCACCATCCCAGCTGTCACATGAGCCCCTCCAGCTCTCCTGCCAGAGGTGTGGGAAGGTGCCTGGGCATGAAGCCCAAGTCCAGCCTTGCCTGCTGGGTTAGTTTCCTGATCAGTTTCCTAATTATCACTGCAGTAATAACTTAACCACAGCTTACTGGTTCATCAAAACAGCACAGATTCATTCTCTTCAAGTTCTGGTGGTCAGAAGTCTGAAAGGGTCCTCCTGGACTAAATCACAGCATCGGCTGTGCCGTGTTTCCTTGAGATGCTCCAGGAAGGGACCCATTCCCATGCCCTTTCCAGCTCCCAGAGGCTGCTCTAGAGAACTCCTGGATGCTGGGAAACATTGAAGACAAAAATAAAATAAATAAATCTTTAAAAAATCCAAATTATAAAAAGGAGGAGGAAGAAGACCAGAAAGAGGAAGAAGAAGAAGAACCACAACCACCCGGGCTGTCCCGAGTCCAGTAACACCAGAGTCTCTGGGTGGGGATCCAGCCATCCGCTACTGGGTGATGCTGACACGTGGACAGAGTTGAGCACCACTGGCCCAGATGCTTCCCAAGGGACACTCCATCCTTTGTACCCTCCGGTTCCTTCCGTAAGTCTCTCTTCTGTAGGCCACAAAGACATCCTGGTCATTTTCTGCACTCCTCCCTACAGTGCCCAGCAGGTGGGCACGCCACAGGCACAGTGCCATGTTATGATATTTGAAAGACACTGGCTTCGGTGGCAGCTCATCCACTTACAAACTACACGCCCTTGAGCAGAGTATAGAGCATTTCTGAATCTCAAATTTCTCCTTGTGAAAAGAGGGCTAGTAATAGGGCTTTGTGAGAGCTGGAGATAGTGTTGATGAGGTGAGTGGCACCCACTGGACGCTCAGGACTGTTGTAATTATTACTGTTGAATACGGCCAGGCTGGAGAATATTGTTGAAACAGACCAGGCTGGAGAAGAGGCCTCCCTCTGGAGGCGAAGCCCTTGAGCATCCAAAATGCCTCACAGCTAATATCCTGCCTTTTCCACGGCCCCTGCTGCTGGCATCCACCCAAAATGATATTTTTGTGCAGTCTTAGGTTTGATTTCCCATGAAGCACTGAGTCAAAACCACTCTCTGCCCCTCCAGCACTGAGTCAAAACCACTCTCTGCCCCTCCAGGCATTACGGCTCCAGCCAGAAAAACCCAAACCCCACAACCTTCATAAGACAGAAGAAAGCTGACACTAATAACACCTTACTTTCCTACAGGACTGAATACTTTCAAAACTATAGCAGCAGTGTGAGCTAGGGAGAGTAGCTGTATGTCCTTGTGTAGATGGGGAAACGGGCTCAGAGAGGTTAAGGCAGTGCTGCCCTGGAGAGATAAAGTGCAACTCAACATATGTGCTTCTCAGTGTCCTCAAAGCCACATTTAAAAAAGGTAAGGAGAAGCAGATAAAATTCATTTTACTACTCCATTTTATTTAGCCCAGTATGTTTAAAATGTTCTCATTTTAACTTGTGACCAACACTTTGAAATTATTAATGAGATCTTTTCTGTTCTTTTTCTTCATATTAAGTCCGGGAACTCCAGTGTGTATCTCACACTGCCAGCACCTCCCAGTTCAGACTGGCCACACTTCAAGTGTCAGTAGCCATGTGTGGCCCCCATACTGGGCAGCACAGGGTTGTGGGGTTACACTCTCTGTCCCAGGTCCCGCCACAGGTTAGGGAGAGCTGAAGTTGGAGTGAGTGTTTCCTTGTTTCTGATCCCAAGTCCTATTCACTCATCGCCTACTTCTGGATTATTCTTTCCCAAGAGGAAGCAGTGTATTGTAGCCACATGGGTTGTGGCTGCAGCACAGATTGGAAGCTCAGATCCCAGAGGTGCTGCTTGGTAGCTGTGGAGCCTTGAGCACGTCACCTGTCAGTACTCTGGTTTCTGTGTGCATAAAATGGGGTAATGATAACAGGGCCTCATGAGGTCAACGTGAGGTACAAATTCATTTTAGTAATAAATTAGTTCAGTGCAGCAGTGGGCAGATCCGAGCCCTAGAAGGATCTGGGGAATCCCTCCTGAGGGTCCCCTCCTGTGCTGTCCAGGCCCGTCCGCTGTAGGAAGCCTGGTGAGGCGGGTGGGGCACTTCAGTGCTTTCCTAATCAGTCCACTTCCCTGAGCGTGTGGTTCCCAAGGCCAGGAGGGTTGTGGAGGCTGCTCTTGGAATGGTTTTTCTTTATGTGCATGCATGCCAGGTTGCTCAGTCATGTCTGACTCTTTGTGAGCCGATCGACTGTAGCCTGCCAGGCTCCTCCATCCATGGGATTTCCCAGACAAGAATACTGGAGTGGTTGCCATTTCCTTCTCCAGGGAATCTTCTTGACCCAGGGATGGAACCCGTGTCTCCTATATTGGCGGGCAGATTCTTTACCACGGTGCCACCTGGGAAACCCAGTTATCTTTTTTTTCTTTTTTTTTTGAGGGTTTGAAGTTGGAGCCAGACATGAGCACAACCACTCAGAGGGGTTTTCATGCAGTAAATGCTGGTGGCCCGTCCCAGGGGAACTGGGGGGAGGCCACACCCCATGACTGACCATCTCAGTTCCTGGATTCATGGTTTTTCCTCCTTTCTCTCCCCCAGCTCCACTTTGTCCATACCCACTTCAAATGCCACCCCTCTGAGCACTTTTCCTTGACTGTTGCTCTAGCCTCTCTCCTCACCCCCAAAATATGTAGGCAGAGGCGCCCTCCTTTCCTGTAGTGCTGGTGTACCTCCCGGAGGCCCTCGTTAACACCCAGCCTGGCTTCTGCACCTTCCCATCCTGAGGTGACCACCCTGCTACACTGACATCCCCTGCAGATGCAACCTGACCCTGATTTACCTCCAGATTCTTCCAGCATCTGCTCCTCAGCTGGCACTCGATGAATAAACTAATGAGTGAATGAATGAGTAGAGGAATCTTATCCCAGTTTAACTGTAAGGACAAGGACTGTGGCTTCTTTTGTAAACTCTCAGCAGAAAAGCATGCCTATGCTGGGCTTGGAAAGTAAGAATCATCAAATCACCTCATCCAAAAACACAGAACCTAAGCTCCATCCCCCAGAAATTGTTGTATAGGTCTGGGGTCAGCCCCAGGAAGCTGTGTTTTCATCTCTCTAAGGCATTCTATAGCCTAGTCAGGCTTAGAAAGACCTGATCCAGACCATTTAACCAGTGGGAGAACTGGAGATAGAGAGAGACATGGAGATATATAGAAATATGATGGAGCTACAAGGCCCACAGAGGGAAAGCTCTATGATTCCATTCCACAAGTATTCTTAGGGGTTAACCATGTGAAGGAATCTGGGGTCCACTGGTTAAAACATAGCATTTATGAAGAAGGAAGAAAGCCAGGGGCTGCACTCAGAAGGGCTTTGGATTCCCTGCTGGACACGAGGGCTATGTTGATGGAGCAGTGAGAAACGGCATCCCTGGGGAAACAGCAGCATCCAAGAGCGGGATACGCACCGCCAGGACATCCACTCTTCACACCACCTTCTTCCCGCAGGTCTCCCGTGATGGCCGGTGGACTGTTCGCCGTGGATCGGAAGTGGTTCTGGGAGCTAGGCGGGTATGACCCAGGCTTGGAGATCTGGGGAGGGGAGCAGTACGAGATCTCCTTCAAGGTAAGCCAGCCCCTGGAAAAACCCCCGGTCCTGGCAGGTTGCCTGCCTAGCAGTGTCTGAGCCTGGGGAGACTATGGAGGCCTCAGGTTCTGCAGCCCATCTGCTCAATGTTTGCATCATCCCTTCTTAGATGATAGTGTTGGAATAGGACAGGCCTCACTTCATGGAAGAAGTGGTGTGTCTCCCATTGAGATGCCCAGCACACCAGCAGAGGGAAAGAGAGTGTGAGACAGTCGAGCAGGACACATAGGCTAGTGGGAAGCTCTGCTCTGAGAACGATCCCCCGGCCTCACGGAGGCCAGCTTGTGCTTAGTGCTTTCTGGCCGCCTGTCTCAAGTTTTCCCTTTGTGCCTCTCCCTGCTGGAGTTTGCTATCCAGAAACCAGGGGCTAGGAGCTCGAGCTGTGGCGTCAGAAAAGCCTGGGCTCCAATCCCAACATCACTACTCAGTAGCAGCGTGACTTTCGGCAAGTTAGATTACCTGAGCTTCCTTTCCTCATCTAAGAGAATAATAAGACTACCTTCCTTACAGAACTTTTGTGAAGATCAAGTGAGATATCTAGAAAATGGTTAGCACCCAACCTGGGGACACAGCCACCAATTAATAACTGATAGAAATTATTAAGGGACTTCACTTTCACATTTCATGCATTGGAGAAGGAAATGGCAACCCACTCCAATGTTCCTGCCTGGAGAATCCCAGGGACTGGAGAGCCTGGTGGGCTGCTGTCTATGGGGTTGCACAGAGTCAGACACGAAAGAAGCGACTTAGCAGCAGCAGCAGCAGCAGAAATTATTAAAGAGTTGGAGAATAAATGTTTTCTATAACCTATTAGACCAATCCATGAGCTGTAGAATCTCTGATATTGGTAGTAAAGCAGACAATGCTTACTAGTTAAGTACCCAAACTTCTGAGGCCAACTTCTGCCCCTTTTTGTTGGATTTTTGTATTGATCAGAAGTGAAGAATGAAGGCTTTGTCCATCTGTAGGGAAGACTATCTTCTCTGGTGCCCCTGTGGTCGGCTAGGGCCTGGTTCTAACACCCCTGGAACCTTTGGTAACATATATCCCCAGCCCGTGAGGAATGGCCAGCAGCATTACTGGGCTGAGTCCTGTGAATGCACAACCCTGATGTCCACCGAGTCTAGCATCTACTTCCTAGGCAAAGGACCATTGTCACACACACAACAATTAAGGCTTTGGTGCTGGGGTTAGATTGCCCGGGTCAGATTGTAGCTCTGCTGCTTTGTACCAACTGTGTGATCTTGGACAAAGAGACTTTATCCATCTGAACCTCAGTTTCTACTTCCATAAAATGGGTATAGTGACCCTCTATTCTGCACAGGGTTGTTGAGAGGATTAAATAAGACCATTCTTGTTAGGTGCTTCTCAATAAATATCCTAAAATAATGAAATAATAAATAATGAAAAATTATTTTCATTATTGTCATTGTCACTGCCACTCAGTTCAGAACTGGGAGACATTAATTCTTCGGCCACCTGATGCGAAGAACTGACTCACTGGAAAAGACTCTGATGCTGGGAAAGATTGAAGGCAGGAAGAAAAGGGGATGAGAGAGGATGAGATGGTTGGATGGCATCACCGACTCAATGGACATGAGTTTGAGTAAGCTGCGGGAGTCGGTGATGGACAGGAAAGCCTGGCGTGCTGCAGTCCATGGGGTCGCAAAGAGTCAGACACGACTGAGCCACTGAACTGAACTGAGCAAGAAAAGAACCTGGAGTTCTCCTGAAACATTATTTTGGTTTGAAAAACAGTCTTTTTCCATTTTACCTTCAGATTTCTGAAGTTATTTCCCATAAGGGAACCAGCACTTTAAATAAAACTAATACTAAAATCCAGGGGTAACATTAAAAATATTTAGCAATCATGATGGCACCAGCCAGTCAGAGTGATGCCAGCTGTCAAAAAGCATCCATCCACTCTGGTGTGCAGCAACTCAGGTGCAGCCTGGATCAGAGCTGGCAGGACCCTGTGCAGAGCCCTTCACACGTGTTTTCTTATTTAATCCTTACAACAGCCGTAGGAGGGTGGTATCATTATTATACCCATTTCACAGGGAGGCAAGTAGAGTACAGACCAAGGTCCCACACAGTTAGAACTAACAGAACCAGGACATGAACCCAGGCCTGCCTGACTGCAGGGTCCACGCTCTGACCTGCTGTGTTGTACAGGCCTCTGCAGGGACATGAGAGCACTTGAGAGGAAAATTAGCCTGGGAGGTTTCTCTGCAATCTCTTACTTCCTTCTCAGTTTTTGCCTCCTCCTGGGGGCAGTTAACCCCCTCTTGGGGTTAATTTATTAGGCGACTCTACAGCCTCTCAGTGAATTGAATTAGTAAACAGCCTAAGTCAGAAATAGTTTTGCTCTCCAAACCAACTCTGATCCATCAGTAGAGGCTGCCCCTTACTGTGTGAATATATATTGTGAGGCTACATTCAGAAAAGAAGTGGTGATTGATTAGTGATGTCTGCCGTGGGTACAGGTTTGGTAGGTGACAGCATATATGTCATTTATAGTATCTCTGCTGCTGCTGCTGCTAAGTCGCTTCAGTCGCGTCCGGCTCTGTGCGACCCCATAGACAGCAGCCCTCTAGGCTCCCCCGTCGCTGGGAGCCTGGTGGGCTGCCGTCTGTGGGGTCGCACAGAGTCGGACATGACTGAAGCGTCTCTAGCCGATGCAATTTGGTTTTCCAAATGCCACATCCTTACAGGTACAGTAGAATCACACATAAGGCATCAGAAGAGTTTTAACTTCACAGTTCCTCAGTTTACCAGTTAAACAAACCTAACTTATGAAGTTTGTTCCCATAAATGGACACATCAGAGTTCTGAGTTCTCAGAATATGAACTTCAACACTGTAATAATCTTTGTTTGTTGTATCCCAAGAACCAAAAGGATTGCCTGACCCCCTTCGGAAAGTCTGTGGAGAGTGGTGATGGTAGAGAAAGGAGCACAAAGGAATTTCTGAACCCAAAGTGATCTCATTCTGTGCCTTTCAAAGACCCATCTGATGAGGCTCCTCAGGGAATTATGGCAGAACAAATGGCATTCTCCCCCCACGGTTTATTTACAAAAGACTCAGTAATGGGTGATGAAGTCTCTCATCCAGGAAGGGGAGGGAGGCTGGCTCCTGTTTCCAGTTGATCCACTCCGGAGAGGAAATGAGACTGTGTGATGAGGAGTCCCCCAGGTCTGGGAGGGACCCTTCTCCCTCGGCTTTCTCTCTCAGGCTGTGGAGCTGGCAGCAGCCTCTCTGCCAGCATGCTGCCTCCCGGGCAGGCTTGCCCACAACACTGAGGGCACATGGGGGCCCAGTGGTCTGCCTGAAATGCTGGCTGTTCAGTTTCAGCCAGAGCAGGGCATTTACAAAGGGCCAAATGGCCTCTGATTAATCTCTGCTGGCCCCCTTTTCTTCTTGGTGACAGAGAAGAGAGACTGGTCTGAAAGGCATGAGTGTATTTTCAGAAATTAAGATAAATTGATACATGCTATCAGGGCTGATGGATTAATAATTTGGCTCCAATTTCAGACCAGGCCATCTATCCTGATGGGAAAACCCTAGAAAAGATGTTCTGAAGGTTCTGAAATTTCTGGAAGAGTCACTGACTCTTTCCTTCTTCTTTCCTCTCTTAGTCAACACCTTTTGTTTCTAAAAGGCACAGTCATTTTGAGAGTTCTTCTGCCTGGCAGTTATACTCTTCCCAGTTCTGATGGTCAGATAATTCTTTAACCCTGTAGCCTGGCCTGCAGCCACCTCCACGAGCGGCTGACCATTCCTTGCTTTCTTTCCATCCTCCTCCCCAGTGCATTAGTCTGGACTCTTAGTAACAGATAACCAATATCCTGGTCAATCTGGCTTAAGCAGAAAAAGGTCAGAATTGATTGGCCCACACAACTGAAATTCCAGGGTAGATCCTCCAGGTCCAGATGGATCCAGAGACTAACCCATCTCATCTAGGCTCCATCTCCCTTAGTTCCTCAGCTCTGCTTTTATCTGAGTTGGCTTCCCTCTCGGGCGAGCTTTCTCTCGTGGAAATACCCAGCAGCCCAGTGGGAAGAGTTTCTGTTTCCCATCATTCCTATAGTAAGTCCCCAAGTCAGGTCTCATTGACCTTCTGGTTCCTTGCTCATCCCTGGGCAGTATTCTGATTGGTCAGCTGCTGTCTCAATCTAATTGGTCACATGCCCATCCCAGAATCAGGAAGGTCGGATGAGCTGGTTCCCCAAAGAAAAGTCTAGGCACTGTGTGCAGAATAGAGGTGGGACAGGGCAAACCACAGAGGTCCACCTTACCCAGCCATATGGGATGCTCACAAGCCCCAGGCTCTCATGCTTTGCCATCTTTAGGGGCATGCACTGTTCATTCTTCCTAAAACGCCTTTCCTTAGTCTGGCCAACCCACACTCATCCTTCTGGGCTCAGCCTATCTTATGCCTCCTCTTAGCCTTACCTGAGCTCCCTGTGATGATTAAGGGCCACCCCAGTGTTGCTCCCAGCATGTCTCTGAATTCCTCCCACTGACATGACCCAAAGATTGACGTGTCTCCCCAACTACACTCTGAGCTCCCTGGAGGCAGGGAAGGAGTCTTGTTCATCTCTGTACCCTAGTTCCTGGCCCATCATAGGTGTTTTAAATACCTGTTAGTGGCATCAATTCCTATCTGAAATACTTTCTTCATCCTGCCCTTCCCAGGCTGACATCTCCATCTTTGGGTACTGGTAGTGTGATGAGAAAGGTACTCGGTGAGAAAGCAGGGCACTGGCTTCTCATCTCTGCCACCTGTCCACCTGGAGACAGGGCCAGTCACTTGACCTCTCTGGCTCTCCCATCCCACATGATACTGATAGAGTTTTCCTTCCTACCCAAGATAGGCTCAAATAAGATGCTGCAGAGAAAGCCCTTGGCCTTACACAAGCACGAGTGTGGTTTGGATTAGAGGTGATGGTGGTAGGATGAGCCAGAAGGGGACTGCACAGCATTCTCAGGAGGCTGAGGTTAGGATGTCTTCAACTCTGAGCTCCTGGAGAAGAGAAGTGTTCACAGGACCATGTGGCTGAGCTGGTATGAGAAAGACATTGGCTTTGGGGCAATGAAAGTGGGCATATCTTTTCTTAGCAATTTGGCAAAATCTGTTACATTTCAAAGCAAGCACATTCATTGACCCAAAATTCCACCCTCAGGAGTTTAGCCAAGAGAGACAGAGCAAAGATCGAGGCAGGAGCTATCTGTTGAAGTGTTACTTACCAGAGGGGAAGACTGAACGTGACCTTTAGTGTGAGTCCTTAAGGGATATGTAAGTTAGAGCACATCCCAGCAGTGAAATATTACATAAAAAAAGTTCAGTTCAGTTGCGTCCAGCTCTTTGCGACCACATGAATCAGAGCATGCCAGGCCTCCCTGAGTTCTGGCATGAGTTCACTCAAACTCATGTCCATCGAGTCCGTGATGCCATCCAACCATCTCATCCTCTGTCGTCCCCTTCTCCTCCTGCCTCCAATCCCTCCCAGCATCAAGGTATTTTCAAATGAGTCAGCTCTTGCCATGAGGTAGCCAAAGTATTGGAGTTTCAACTTCAGCATCAGTCCTTCCAATGAACACCCAGGACTGATCTCCTTTAGGATGGACTGGTTGGATCTCCTTGCAGTCCAAGGGGCTCTCAAGAGTCTTCTCCAAAACCACAGTTCAAAAACATCAATTCTTTGGCACCCAGCTTTCTTCACAGTCCAACTCTCACATCCATACATGACCACTGGAAAAACCATAGCCTTGACTACACAGACCTTTGTTGGCAAGGTAATATCTCTGCTTTTCAATATGCTATCTAGGTTGGTCATAACTTTCCTTCCAAGGAGTAAGCATCTTTTAATCTCATGGCTGCAGTCACCATCTGCAGTGATTTTGGAGCCTAAAAAAAAAAGTCTGACACTGTTTCCACTGTTTCCCCATCTATTTCCCATGAAATGATGGGACCAGATGCCATGATCTTCGTTTTCTGAATGTTGAGCTTTAAGCCAACTTTTTCACTCTCCTCTTTCACTTTCATCAAGAGGCTTTTTAGTTCCTCTTCACTTTCTGCCATACGGGTGGTGCCCTCTGCATATCTGAGGTTATTGATATTTCTCCCGGCAATCTTGATTCCAGCTTGTGTTTCTTCCAGTCCAGCGTTTCTCATGATGTACTCTGCATATAAGTTAAATAAGCAGGGTAACAATATACAGCCTTGATGTACTCCTTTTCCTATTTGGAACCAGTCTATTGTTCCATGTCCAGTTCTAACTGTTGCTTCCTCACCTGCATATAGGTTTCTCAAGAGGCAGATTAGGTGGTCTGGTGTTCCCATCTCTTTCAGAATTTTCCACGGTTCATTGTGATCCACACAGTCAAAGGCTTTGGCGTAGTCAATAAAGCAGAAATAGATGTTTTTCTGGAACTCTCTTGCTTTTTCCATGATCCAACGGATGTTGGCAATTTGATCTCTGGTTCCTCTGCCTTTTCTAAAACCAGCTTGAACATCTGGAATTTCACAGTTCACATATTGCTGAAGCCTGGTTTGGAGAATTTTGAGCATTACTTTACTCACGTGTGAGATGAGTGCAATTGTGCAGTAGTTTGAGCATTCTTTGGCATTGCCTTTCTTTGGGATTGGAATGAAAACTGACCTTTTCCAGTCCTGTGGCCACTGCTGAGTTTTCCAAATTTGCTGGCATATTGAGTGCAGCACTTTCACAGCATCATCTTTCAGAATTTGAAAGAGCTCCACTGGAATTCCATCACCTCCACTAGCTTTGTTCGTATTGACTTCACATTCCAGGATGTCTGGCTCTAGGTGAGTGATCACATCATCGTGATTATCTGGGTCGTGAAGCTCTTTTTTGTACAATTCTTCTGTGTATTCTTGCCACCTCTTCTTAATATCTTCTGCTTCTGTTAGGTCCATACCATTTCTGTCCTTTACCGAGCCCATCTTTGCATGAACTGTTCCCTTGGTATCTTTAATTTTCTTGAAGAGATCTCTAGTCTTTCCCATTCTGTTGTTTTCCTCTATTTCTTTGCATTGATCGCTGAGGAAGGCTTTCTTATCTTTCTTTGCTATTCTTTGGAACTCTGCATTCAGATGCTTATATCTTTCCTTTTCTCCTTTGCTTTTCGCTTCTCTTCTTTTCACAGCTATTTGTAAGGCCTCCTCAGACAGCCATTTTGCTTTTTTGCATTTCTTTTCCATGGGGATGGTCTTCATCCCTGTCTCCTGTACAGTGTCACGAACCTCTGTCCATAGTTCATCAGGCACTCTATCTATCAGATCTAGGCCCTTAAATCTATTTCTCACTTCCACTGTATAATTATAAGGGATTAAATTTAGGTCATACCTGAATGGTCTAGTGGTTTTCCCTACTTTCTTCAATTTCAGTCTGAATTTGGCAATAAGGAGTCCATGATCTGAACCACAGTCAGCTCCCGGTCTTGTTTTTGTGGACTGTATAGAGCTTCTCCATCTTTGGCTGCAAAGAATATAATCAGTCTGATTTCAGTGTTGACCATATGGTGATGTCCATGTGTAGAGTCTTCTCTTGCATTGTTGGAAGAGGGTGTTTGCTATGACCAGTGCGTTCTCTTAGCAAAACTCTATTAGCCTTTGCCCTGCTTCATTCTGTACTCCAAGGCCAAATTTGCCTGTTACTCCAGATGTTTCTTGACTTCCTACTTTTGCATTCCAGTCCCCTCTAATGAAAAGGACATCTTTTTTGGGTGTTAGTTCTAAAAGGTTTTGTAGGTCTTCATAGAACCATTCAACTTCAGCTCATTAAAAAAAAGTTAGATGCACCCAAAATTAAATTTTTAAAGATGTGAAAATTTGTGATTATATATATATAATATATAGTCTCATGTTTAATATTCAAAATGTGACTAATGCAGGGCCCTGGTAGCTCAGTGGTAAAGAATCTGCCTGCCAATGCAGGGGACACGGCTTCACTCCCTGTCCAGGGAGATCCCAGATGCTGAGGGACAACTCAGCCCTGCTTAAGCCCTCACCCCTAAAGCCTGGGCTTCATAACAGAATCCACTGCAATAAGAAGCCTACACAACATCATGAAGAGAAGCCCCTCCTTGCCACAACTAGAGAAAGTGTGCACGCAGCAATGAAGACCCAGTGCAGCCATAAACAAATATCTTTTCTTTTAATGTGACAAATGCAAACAAACAAAAAACCGAGAAGAGTATCATTACACCAGCTGAAGTTTACTGAGCACTCACAACATCGCATGGTCGGAGCAGGGTTTCCAGCCTTGCCCTCTGACTTCAGACCGAGCCTCTGCCCTGCTGTCCTCTGACCTCTGGTGCCTCAAAGTTTTCCCATCCCCTTGGGGCATCTGGGGTGGAAGGGCCACAGTGAGGCTGTCCCTTCCTACCCATGTGTTTCTGCAGCATTGAATGTGTTTATCATCACACATATCACTTCTAGAATCAGGAGAGAAATTAAGATTTAACAATAAGGAAAAACTGTTATTTTTTTCAACCCTCTCGGCCCACCGCTCCGCACATACCTCCCAGTGCTTTGTTAGGGCCGTTTGCCAGTTCAGGGAGGAGTTTCCCCCAAGTGACGCCTACAGAGAAGGGAGTCACAGTAAAGAGCTCCTAGGGAAGGATGGAGCCCCCTGAGTACAGGGCCCACTCCAGGAGGCAGAGGCAGCAGCCCCCTGCTCTGGGAGAGTGAGATGGAGGCCTTCTGAGGGCCTCTTGGGGCAGGATCAGCTGAGCAAGGGAGTGACAGAGCCACACGAGGGGACCAGGAAAGCCTTGTTCCCAGAGGGAAACCCACACGTCTGAACAGAGGCAGGAGGCCTCAGCGGTGGGGTTTGCTTAGTCCAACACTGATACAGTTACCAAAGGCCAAGCCAGTCCCAGACTGCCTTGTGCAGGTTTAGAAAACTCCCAGACCTTGCTTCCATAGAGCTCACAGCATCATCAGGAGGATTAAGTGAAACACAGTGTATGAAAAGAAAGCAGAACACACAGCAGAAACTGGTGAGGGGTGGGGGCTGTGACCTGGTGCCCGAGTGCTGGAAGGTGGCAGAGCCAGGGCCGAACTCCAAATGTCCCGACTCTCGGCCCAGCACTTATCTCACTCCACCGGGAGGGAGGGGGCAGCCTAGAGCAGGGCCCCAGAAGTCAGAACCAACCCCAAGGGGGTTAAGTTGCCACCCGGGAGGGCATTTGGGGCCCCCACACTGGTGCCAGCCTGCCATCACCTCTCCCAGCCCTTCCACCGCCCTGTCCAGCCCCCACTGACTCAGACCAGGTGCAGCATCGCTGCCGGGAACCCAGCGCTGGCCCCTTTCTTCGCGGGATTATCTGCAGCGTTTGCCTCCTGGCCATGTGTACCCAGACTTTCTAAGAGCTGTCTGCCGGGAACAGGGAGGCATTCTGCCCCTGACTTTGAGCAGCCATTTGAGATTCCATGAACGCCTCTGTCTGTGGGCACCTGCCTCCAGGAAAAAGGCTCGGAGGCTCGAGGGTTGCCTGTGGTACATCACTCCTTAACCAGCACACAGCCATCTCTTCCTGCTTCAGTCTTTTATCACTAAAAATAGCAATAATAACTTCTTCAGAGGTTATAAAAACTAAATGGCATAAAACATTTGTTTGGCCTAGAGACAGACAAAAAGAAGGCAGTCAGTGAGTGGTAGCTGTTTGGATCAAAACCTTCATGTTAAAAAAGGAGGCAGAACAGCCCAGGGATAAAGTACACTGGCTTTGGAATCACACCACCTGTGTTCTGGTACAAGCTCCATCAGCTAGTGGCTGTGTGACTTTGGGAAAGTGACTTAACCTCTCTGGATTTCTTCATCTGTAAAGTGGCAATAGAATGACCCTTACTTCATAGGGTGGGTATGAGCACAATATTAGTCAAAGTGTGTTAAAAGCCTAGCTCAGCTCCTGTTGCATTATAAATAATCAATTATGATAGCTGTTAATGTCAGCATTGTGGTCAGTATGTGTGGGCTGTGACTGCAGGAAGACAGGAGTTGGGGACGCTTTGAGGCTGGCGAGACAGAGGCCAGAGACCTTGGCTTCTGGACCAGCTCTGAAATGAACTCCCGGTGAGACCTGGGACAGCTCACCTGCCCTTTGGGCTGAACCTTTATTTCCTCACTGAAAGGACACAAATAGCCCCAAACTCACAGTGCTGTCTAAAGGCATAGTGTGAACTGGCATTACCACCGTCTGAGAAGGGCTCTCTCTAATCCAGCATAAGCTCGTTCTCAAAGTGTGGTCGCCAGCCCAGCAGCACCAGCATCACCAGGAACTTGTTAGACATGTAAATTCCCAGACTCCACACAGACTTGCTGAGTCAGACATTGTAGGAATGGGGCCCAGCAGTCTGTGTTTTAGCAAGCTCCCCCGGTGATTCTGATGCTCACTCAGGATTGAAAATCATGGCTGTAATGAGTCGGTGAGGTCTTACAGAGTGGAGGCTCAGGCTGGGGTGTGAAAAGACCCCACGTTGGTTGGCAGGGTGGCTCATAGGTACCAATACCTTCACCCCACTCTCAAGGCTCGATATCATCAGGCCCATCTTTGGCTGCCAATTTCTGTTTCATCTCTTCCAGCAGGGTTTTAGAGCAAGGCTGACCAGCCTATGTGTGAATGAATGAATGTTTGTACTGGGTTGCATTGTTCATGGAAAGAAAAGCACACGCGCCCAACAGAGAAACATGAGTGCCCTGCAGCTGACTCCCACAGCATCCAGGGTGTGTGGAAGGGTCAGAGGTGACTGGAACAGGGGGCAGAGGCCTTGACTGCAAGCCTAGGATGACCGCTTTGTCCTGCAAACAATATGAGTACCAAGAGGGGTCTTTGTGGAAGACCATGACAGGGTTAGGACTAGGCCTGAGGAAGATCAAAGGTACAGTCTCAAACCTGCCTAGTTCTGGGTGCCCCCACCCTGGATTCCACTCTGGGCTCTGCCACTTACGAGCTGCGGAGCCCTGGGGAAGGTGCTGGAGCTCGCCAGCCTCGCTTTCCTCATGTGTGAGAGGCACGGCAGTACCTCCCTCACTGGGTGGTTGTGAGATGGCTCTGTATCAAATGTGAGCCAAAACCTAACAGATCCTGCGACTTAATTCATTTATTAAGAAAAAAAAAAGCTCTAATGTAAGGCGGCCACCCCCCATTTTTTGGCCAAGTTGACTATAAACACCTCAGGATATCACTGAAACAATCAGATATTCAGTTTATTAATTTAGACCCACATATGCTTAAAAGTATATTTTTGATATATAAAATAATATTGGGCTTCCTTCATAGCTCAGTTGGTAAAGAATCCACCTGCAATGCAGGAGACCTGGGTTCTATCCTTGGGTTGGGAAGATCCCCTGGAGAAGGGAAAGGCTACCCACTCCAGTAAAATAATATATTAACCTAGAAATAAATTTAAATGGATTTTTAAAAACTAAAGTTGGGCTTTTTTCCTCCTCTTTTACCAACTGAACCTGGTAACCATTATAAGCATCTAAAACTAACATGAGTGAGATCCTTTCCTGCTGGTAAGACTTCCTAAAACAGTATCTTGTTGTTCAGAACAACCTAATATGTCCAAAATAGTATGAACTTCTGGAAGACATGGATCCAATGTCATTCCTTCTTTCCTGAGGGAAGTTGCGTGGCATATATGTGGCGTGCCCCACCAGTAGAGCCAGCTGCCATGTGCCCAGGTGACAGCATTGAGTTTGCTCGGAGTCCTGTGTGCCTCAGAATTATCTCATTCCAGGCTCGTCACAGTCCTAGGAGGGAAGCACAGTAATTCACCCCATATTGCAGATGAGGAAACTGAGCCTTTCAGATTCACAAAACTTGCTTAAGGGCCAGAACCGAGCTCATCACTGCTACCCTTTGTTCTTCCTAAGCTCACAGATAATGCAGAATAATTGGTGACAATTATTCTTTTAATTGCGTATTAATGCAGCAGCTCCCAAGCACTAGTGAATAGGGTTTGGACTTCACTGGGGTCCTCAGCCAAGCTGCCAACAGCAAAGCCATGGCTGGCTGATGGCTTCTCCCTTCCATGGGCAGGTAGGATGCCCATCGATTCCCGATTGGTTTCCAGGCAGCCATTCCCTTGAGTGAGAGGTCTCTTCTCACCCCCGCTCGCTGGCGGATCCCCTCTGCAGGGCGGCCCCTCTGCCGCGTGGCCTCCAGGGCCCATTGTGTCTTCCTGATGCTCATCACCACTCATTTCTTTCCTCCTCAGTTTAGGAGATAAGAGCGAGTAATTGTCTTTTATAGACACTGTAATGAAGCCTGTCATCACACAAAAGAAGTTTGCTAATAAAATAAATCAAAGCAGCAATGAAAATGAATGGGGAGCAAGCTTTTACAATTAGATTTGTACTTGTCTAGTGGCATGGTGCTTCCAGGGAGAAGACTGGTGCAGAGGAAACGGCACCAAGAAACAAGCTGGCAGAGTGTGCTCAGAAATTCCTTACGGTGGAACTGGGCTCCCTGCGCAGGCACAGGAGCAGAGGCTAGGGAGGGCACGGAGAGGGAGGGAGACAAGAAACAAGAAGGCTGATGCAGAGATAGGCTGCAAGATGTCATCTCAGCGGCCCATCTTTGTCCCCATCCAAATATGACAGGGTCCTGGCCAAATGCGGGTGATCTGCAGAGCCTCTCCCCTCTGCCCCCAGTGGGGCTCTTCTCCTGCCGCTGTGTTACCTGAGGGAGAGAAGAACCCCTCAGGCAGCCAGGCCTGGTGACTATGCCCCACCCGCCTGGCCCTGTCATTCTCCTGGTCAGTTTCAGGTTCTGCCACCAAGTCAGTCAGAAAAACGACATCATCTCTTTGAGCTTCACTTTCTCCATCTGGGAAATTGGGCCATAGGATATTTAAAAAAAAAAAAATGGTGTTGGGTGTATCATTTCAAGGCAGTGGTATTTCTCATCCTTTTGCAAAGAGAAGTGAGTAACACTCATCAGGTTTGCTGTGGCCAGGCATCAAGCTGAGTGCTCTTCACGGCTTGTCTCAGGCCATCTCAGCAGCCTTGCAAGGTAGCAGTGACTCTCATCCCCCAGGTCACATGGCTGCACTGGTAGCGCTGGCATTAGAAAAGAGTGCCTGCTCATACCACCCCCTCGCTGTGGTTGTTGTGGGCCTTGGGTGGCTGCTGTCCTCTGCTATAAAGGGAGGGAGATGGGGGGCCTGGAGGTACACAGGTAGGTGCCCTGGGCCAGGAGCTGAACCTGGAGTCCATCTCCCCTGCTCAGAGCAAGTCAGGATATAAGTCGATGCCTCTAGCTTTTAACATGTCCCTAGATGGAAAGTCCCCTGCAGTCTCAGGATCCTGCCAGATAACCACAGGGGGGTGGTGCCCGCTGCGTATGGTGTGTTCTGAGTGGCCAGAGTGTGGTTTGTTTGGTTTTTCTAGGATTTATTTATTTTAATTTTTGGCTGTGGTGGGTCTTCATTGCTGCATGTGGCCTTGCTCTAATTATGGCAAGCTGGGGCTACTCATTTCTCTTTGCAAAAGGATGAGAAATACAGTCGCCTTGAAACGATGCAGTATTTGCCCTTTCACCCAACACCGTTGTGTTTTTTATTTTCATATATCCTGTGGCCCGATTTCCCAAATGGAGAAAGTGAAGCTCAAAGAGATGACGTCATTTTTCTGACTGGCTTGGTGGCAGAAGCTGACACTGAAGCCACGCCACGGAAGTGGCTTCTCTTGTTGCAGAGCGCAGGCTGGAGGCACACGGGCTCAGTAGTGTGGGCTCTCGGGCTCTGGAGCTCTGGCTCAGTAGCTGCGGTGCACAGTCTTCGCTGTTCTGCAGCACGTGAGATCTTCCTGGACCAGGGATCGGACCAGTGTCCCTTGCATTGCAAGGCGGATTCTTAACCACTGGACCACCAGGCAAGCTCCAGAGGGAGTCCTGAGGGGTGAGATGTACCCAGAGCTGCTCAGACCGCTCAGGTGCTCCCAGGGAACTCGGCAGTTGGCAGCAGCTTTCACTGAACAGGTAATGCATCTCTCGGAAGGCAGTTTGCATTCTGACTCAGCTGTCAGTGAGTCAGGTCTAGGGCAGGGAAGCCATCGTCCAAAAGCAGGACTCCTCCTGGGCTTCGGACATCCTGGGAATCTGAGGGCATTTTGGCTGCCTCAGACTCTCAGTAGATCAAGGTCACCCTCAGGAACCTTCAGGCTGATGGCCAGCGTGGTCAGGGCCAAAGAATCCTGAGGTCACAGCACAGAGAAGGATCTGGAAATCCATCTGCAAACAGGAAGGCTCCTTGCCAGGCAAAGCCGGAGACACAGCCTTGTTAGCTAATGCAAGTTTAATATGGAGTCGAGAGAGCTGGATGCCAGCCTAGTCAACTGCCCAGAAGACATTCAAAATAGAACAGGGGAAGGCGTGCCCCACCTGCTCCATGCCGCTCCGCCTCCCACAAGGTTGGGGCAGCCCAGCGACCCGGGCAGTATCCGCCAGACAAAAGCATTGCTTCCACATCAGTCACTCTGTATAAAGGAAGAGTTATTGTTATTGGATGCTGGCGCCTGATCAATATCTCCTGCTTTGAAAATAAACTTCTTGGCTTGGCCTTGACATTAATCTACCATCAGGAGCCCATTATCTCGAGACCAATGTTCTGTTCTATTGACTTGCTCGATTTTTTTTTCTCCCCCAAGATCAGAATATAATTGCATTTCTCCAAGCAGCATTTCCACTAATTGCAGCCTCATATGTGCCTATCCCCTCATGGGATATGACTAGTTCCTTCCCAGGGAGGCTTTCCCTGACAGGTGGGGGTAATGCAGCATATCCCATCTGTCTGTCCAATGAGTCCGTCCAGTTACCTTGCTTTGGCTTCTGTAGAGTGCACATCACCGTCTGAAAGCCCCTGTATTAGGTACCTACTGCCACAGGAAAAAATAATCTCAAAGCAGCAGTAGACAGTTATTATCTCAAAGTCGTGGAGAGTCAAGGATTTGGGAGTGGCTAAGTGAAACAGTTCTGCCTGGGTCTGTCATGCAATTGTGTCAGCCAAGGCTGCAGTCATCTGAAGGCTTGACTGGGGCTGGAGGATCCACTTCTGAGCTGGCTTATTCACGTGGTGGGCAAGTCAGGACTCTTAGCAGAAGACCTTAGCTCCTCACAACCTATGCCTCTCCACAGGGCTGTTTGAGGGTCCTCACAATGTGGCTGCTGGCTGCCCCAAAGCAAGTGATCCCAGGGAGCAAGGTGAAAGCCACAGTGTCCTTCATGGCCATCATTTCTATAGCATCTTGTTGGTTACACAGTCCTCATCTGGCTCTTTTGGGAGGGAACTGCCTAAGGGTGCAAATACTGGGACACAGCGGTCACTGGGGGGCATCTCCAAGGCTGGCCACCACACTCCGCCTCCGTGAGAGCAGGGGCCTTGGCCAACTTACTCACTGCTGTGTGTGCCCAGCACAGTGTTTGGCATGCAGCAAGCACTCCTCAAATATTAGCCGAATGGATGAACCCATCATTGCAGTATCTCACACCACTGTGACTAGGTGCCAGGTCTTGTGGTAAGCTCCTCACCCAAAATACCTCATCCCCTGAGCCTACCTCATTTCATTCTTTACGGATGAGGAAACTGAGCCTCAGAGAAGTTAGGTGCCATCATCCAAGTCACAAAGCTAGATAGTGATTGAGTCAGGATTTGAACCCAGGACCGCCAGAAGGGGGTCTGTTTAGGCTGGGCCTCTAGGAGGGTTAACTATACTTGTTAAGAATTCTCATATTTTGCCATCAGACCAAAGTTCCTACTCAAGGGATCTCTGTGATGCCGGTTATGAAGGGACACTCAGGAGCAGCACCAGCTCCCATACTGCAGGCAGCAGTGCCCAGCTGCACCGCTTAGCAAGCCAGCCTGCAGGGAAGTCAGGGCAGGGAGAAAGGTGACTGCTCAGGATGACCCAGCAAGAGGTTTACAGGCCTAAAAGGGAACTCCAGCAGCCAATGCCAAAGTCAGCAAATACACAGCCTAGTCCCTGCCAGCACAAAGTGCAGAGTGATCATCACAGTCCTTCCAAAAGAGCCCTCCATGCCCCCTTATAATTCTGACACTTATCCAGAGCTCAGACTCTGGAGTCACCTCAGTTCAGTTCTGTTCAGTCACTCAGTCGTGTCTGACTCTTTGCGACCCCGTGGATCGCAGCATGCCAGGCCTCCCTGTCCGTCACCAACTCCTGGAGTTTACTTAAACTCATGTCCATTGAGTCAGTGATGCCATCCAACCATCTCATCCTCTGTCGTCCCCTTCTGTCTTCAGTCTTTCCCAGCATCAGGGTCTTTTCCAATGAGTCAGTTCTTTACATCAGGTGGCCAAAGTATTGGAGTTTCAGATTCAGCATCAGTCCTTCCATTGAATACTCAGGATTTCCTTTAGGATGGACTGGTTGGATCTCCTTGCCATCCAAGGGACTCTCAAGAGTTTTCTCCAACACCACAATTCAAAAGCATCAATTCTTTGGCTCTCAGCTTTCTTTGGAGTCAGCTCAAACTGGGTTTAAATTTCTGGCTCTACCACATACGTGAGTCTGAGTGAACTCCGTGAGTTGGTGATGGACAGGGAGGCCTGGCGTGCTGCGATTCATGGGGTCACAAAGAGTCAGACATGACTGAGCGACTGAACTGAACTGAACCACATACTAACCCTGTGACCTCAGAGAGGTTTCTTAGCTTCTCTGAGCCTCAGTTTCTTAATCAGTAAAATGGAGCTCCATTACTACCTAATGTTATGGGTTTTCTGATGAGGCTTCCGTGAAGCTGTGCATGTGAAGCTCACTGCAGAGTGTTTGGCCTGGAGTCAGCACTCGATGCCCTGAGCGGTTTTTGCTCTTGTCATCACTGTGTTTTCCTACATCCCTGGTTCTGTGAATGGGGCCTTTAGGACACAGTCCAAGCTGATGCTTTCTAGGGATGCACGAAGGAACGCTGGCCTTTGAGGAGGCTGTGAACTGGGGGCGGAAATATAATCTCTCACTTCTCATCCTGCAGGTGTGGATGTGTGGAGGTCGCATGGAGGACATTCCCTGCTCCAGGGTGGGCCATATCTACAGGAAATACGTGCCCTACAAGGTGCCTGCTGGAGTCAGCCTGGCCCGGGTAAGCTGGTAGCTTCCCTAGTGGGTGAGAGGTTGGCCTGTGACCATCAGCAGATCAGAGGCACCCTATGCCCTAGACCTAGTGGTCCCCAGGTGTGAGGATGTGCGCCATCCCCACCCTCCAAGGAATTTCTTCACGGTCCAGCAGTTGAGACTCCAAGCTTTCACTGCTAAGGGCATAGCTTCAAGCCCTGGTTGGGTAACTAAAATCTCACAAGCCGCACAGCACAGCCAAAATAAATAAATAACTGAAAAAATTTAAAAACTTACTTAAAGCCCTGCTTAATCACTTATTAGCTCTGTAACCTTGGGAGGCTTGCTCTTAAGCTCTATTTACTCCTCTGCTTCAAGGAAGTTCATTTTTTCCAACTCTTAGCATGGCCAGAAGAATTAAGGAAATAATTCAGTTTGCCAAAGTGTGACCAGGGAGGTGATTTTAGGTGGTAGACATAGGAACATTTTTATTTCCATGTGTTTAAATTTATTGTGGATTAGTGTAGGAAATTCATGATTTCACAGACATTGTGACTTAGGACAAAGCTAAAGTTGGTGCCAAGTTAGACTAGTGGTGATTTAAAGAAACATGTTAGATAAAATTTTATACAGGAAGAGCAGCATGTTTGAGAAAGACTGAGATGGTACTTAGAGTTTCTCAGGTGACACTAGTGATAAAGAACCCACCTGCCAATGCAGGAGACATAAGACATGGGTTCGATCCCTGGGTTGGGAAGATCCCCTGGAGGAGGGCATGGCAACCCACTCCAGTATTCTTGCTTGGAGAATCCCCATGGACAGAGGAGCCTGGTGGGCCACAGTTCATAAGGTCACAAAGAGTCGGACACAACTGAAGCAACTGAGCACGCACATGCATGGGATGGTATTTGAAAGGTCTGGGCACAGTGGTGGTTAATAAATGTTAGTGTCCTCTCCTCATCCCCTCTCCATTTTCATGCCAAAAATTCTATGTTAAACTGTTTTATTGCCTTAAAATGGTTTATATCCATCATCACTCTAATTAGTGGCCATTATCTACAAATGGAAATAGCCAGAAATTTTTATTTATTTTGTATTATTAATATTTCACTAAGCCTTGGAAGAAAAGTTATGACCAACCTAGATAGCATATTCAAAAGCAGAGACAGTACTTTGCCGACTAAGGTCCGTCTAGTCAAGGCTATGGTTTTTCCTGTGGTCATGTATGGATGTGAGAGTTGGACTGTGAAGAAGGCTGAGCGCCGAAAAATTGATGCTTTTGAACTGTGGTGCTGGAGAAGACTCTTGAGAGTCCCTTGGACTGCAAGGAGATCTAACCAGTCCATTCTGAAGGAGATCAGCCCTGGGATTTCTTTGGAAGGAATGATGCTAAAGCTGAAACTCCAGTACTTTGGCCACCTCATGCGAAGAGTTGACTCATTTGAAAAGACCTTGATGCTGGGAGGGATTGTGGGCAGGAGGAGAAGGGGACAACAGAGGATGAAATGGTTGGATGGCATCACTGACTCGGTGGACGTGAGTCTGAGTGAACTCTGGGAGTTGGTGATGGACAGGGAGGCCTGTCGTGCTGCGATTCATGGGGTCGCAAAGAGTCGTACACGACTGAGTGACTGAACTGAACTGAAGCCATAATAATAAATTTTAAAATATTAAGAGTCTTGAAAAAAATCAAGATGACAGCAAAAGAACAATGAAAGCTGGGGGGGGGGGGGGGGTGCGGATCTCAGAGGGTAAAGAGAGCCAGGAGGCTTGGGGGATCTGGAAGGGTCACAGTATAGCTTTGCCTCTTGGAGACCCCCACCCTAACCCTGATGATCCCTAACAGAGCCCCCCCTTTGCCAGCCTGTTTGGCTTCAGTGCACACCGCCTCCTGCCCGGGCCACTGCCTCTCCCTCCCTTGTCACCTGACAGTCAGTGATGTGCAGAATTGCAGCCCAGGTCGAAAAAGCCCTTGTTCTGCAACTTACAAGGAAGACCAAGACAGTCAGAGGGGCAGTAGTCTTCCCGGGTGCTGGGCCGGGCTACTATAGGGACCGGTGACGGAAAAGAGGGCCAGCAGTGCCCTCTAGTGGTTGAAGATTCCAACGACAACTACACCAGCTATCCCTGCTCGGGACAGCCTGGTCCCATGCAGGTGTGAGTTCTAGTTCTGCAGGAGAGGCAGAAATCGCGTTTCCTCTGAAATACTGTTGGCAATTCCAGAAGAAGGTGCCAGGCAGAAAGACCCCAGAGTCTCTCAGTAAGCCCAAGACTGCGACTCTTTCAGCTCCTGGGGATTGTGGGACCATTGAGACACCTCAGACCCCTAAGAAGGACCACTCCCAAACTATCCTTTGCCTGACCAGAGCTGTCATGCCAATATGACTCACCTGGGAAAGACACACCATCACTCCCTGTTTATTGATCCATGGAGGAACAAAAACTTCCTGTGAGCCGGGCCTTGTTCAAAGTTGGCGTCTTACATATTTACCTCGCTTAGTCCTCACTTGTTCCCACTCCAGTGTTCTTGCCTGGAGAATCCCAGGGACAGGGGAGCTTGGTGGGCTGCCATCTGTGGAGTCGCACAGAGTCGGACACAACTGAAGTGACTTAGTAGTAGTAGTAGTAGTAGTTAGAGATGAGGACAGTGAAATGTAACGACACAAAGTAACTCGAGCCAGAGTTCAAGCCCACTTAGGTCTGACTGCCGAGAAGGCGATGGCACCCCACTCCAGTATTCTTGCCTGGAAAATCCCATGGGTGGAGGAGCCTGGTAGGCTGCAGTCCATGGGGTCGCTAAGAGTAGGACATGACTGAGCGACTTCACTTTCACTTTTCACTTTCATGCATTGGAGAAGGAAATGGCAACCCACTCCAGTGTTCTTGCCTGGAGAATCCCAGGGATGGCGGAGCCTGGTGGGCTGCCGTCTATGGGGTCGCACAGAGTCAGACACACTGAAGCGACTTAGCAGTAGCTGTAGGTCTGACTGGTGCCTGGCACAGAGTGATTATCATTTAAATAGTGATTGCTATTGTTATTACCAGTATGTGTTGGCATCAGTATTAACAAGGCTGGGAAGTTGATTTCAATGTCTTATCTGAATTCTGTGTTGTAACATTTCAGCTTCTTTTTTTCAGCTGTCACTACTGAGTCAATCTATTGGCTTTAAACCAGTTAGCAATCTGCGTGGTGCCAATGTAGACTGGTAGGACCAAAGGTGCCTCAGTCAAGGTCTCCTGACTTTTTATCACAGTATCTAACTATTTTTGCTTAGTTTCAGATCATAATTTACATGTTTTCTCAGTGTTTTATCAACCAGATCCTTCTAGAGCATTATCTCCTAGAACATCATATTGATAGATTTGAGAAGAGATATTCTGAAAGCCCCAAGACAGCCAAATAAAGAGGAAAACCAAAATCTTACTAAAGGTGTACAAACTTGGAAGGCCAAAGAGATGGACAGCAGTAGAGCAGCAGTTCAGGGAGAATGAAGTGGCCACCAGCTTGCCTGCCTTAAGAATCAGTAACCAGTCAGTTTGTTCACTAAATTTGCTAATATCCTTCTCACCTGTGCCTCTGGCCAAGCGGTCTTTGGGAAGACAGTAACAGAAACCCATTCAAGCCCGATGAAACAAAAGTTGACTTTTGTTTAGAGACTTATTCCAAGATTCTGCGCAAAGCTCTGTGATCCAAGCATAAGAAAAGCAAGAGGAGCCTCAGGTAGGACTGGAACCCAGAACTAGAAAGGTGTTGTTCAGTCACTAAGTCGCGTCCAACTCTGCAACCCCATGGACTGTAGCCCACCAAGCTCCTCTGTCTATGGAATTTCCCAGGCAAGAATATTGGAGTGGGTTGCCATTGCCTTCTCCAAGAGATCTTCCCAACCGGGGATCAAAGGAGGGTGCTTGATCTCTAGGCTGGGAAGATCCCCTGGAGAAGGGAATAGCTAGCCACTCCAGTATTCTGGCCTGGAGAATTCCATGGACTACACTCCATGGGGTCACAAAGAGTCGGACATGACTGAGCAACTTTCACTTTAGCCCACTAAAATCTCGGAGTCCTTTTCATGACTCTAGCAAGGGGAGAAGTAATAGACATAAATGTAAAGGTCCTTACTTTGGTCCAGTAACTGTACCAAAGCTCAAGATCTGGGAGAAATCACTTACTAAGCCGTCTGGAAAATATAATACTCATTAAAATAGTAATTTAAGTATCAGTTAAAATTAGAATATTATTTGATTTGATCCTTTAAAAAGAACACTGGTGAATTTCAGCACCTTTCCTTGGTCAGTTTAGCCATCCTTACCTGTGGTTGGAGATGGTCCCTCATCAGATAATCAGTGAGCCACAGGACCTGGGTGGAAGACCAGGAAAAGGAGAGTGTTCACATGTGCTGGCCCCTTTAGGCCTTCAGCTTCCTCTCAACATGGTTGCTTTTTATTGTTGTTATTTTGGGGGGTTTTTTAAGCAGAAGGTCAGGGGGACTGCACTGCATGGCTTGTGGGATCTTAGTTCCCCAACCAAGGATTGAACATGGGCCCTCAGGACTGAGAGCGTGGAGTCCTAACCACCAAACTGCCAGGGAACTCCCAGGACACAGTTTTAAATTAAACCCAGCCTCTGCCATGCAAGGGCTTGGCAGGGATAACAATGTTCTTGAATTGATTGCTGACCCACTGTCAACCTCTTCAGCACTCAAAATAAAAAGGAGGCAGCAGCAAGAAATTTTGTAGTTTCCTACTCCCAAACTCAGAGGCAGCAAAAGTGAGGAGTTTTAGCTTCAATACCAAGGTTTCCCTTCTCCTTACTCAGCAGTCAGCAAAGTATTTTTGTGTGACCTATGAGCTAAGAATAGTTTTTACATTTTTAAGTAGCTTAGGGGAAAAAATATCAAAAGAATAATAATATTTTGTGACACGTGAAAAATCAAATTTCAGTGTCCATAAAGTTTGATCGGAACACAACCACACCCATTCATTTATGCAGTGTCTAGGGCTGCTTTATAGCAACATCAGAGCTGAAACCACATGGTCTGCAATGCCTAAAATGTTTACTGTCTGGCCCTTTACAGAAAACATTTGCCAACTGCAGCCTTACCTTCTGCTTCTAGGGCAGTCACTTACGTTGAAGTGTGTGTGACTGATGTGCTAACTCACTTTTATTCTTCAGAAGGAGATCTGGATTACAGAAGGGGGAAAATGATATGATAAAGCCTAGAGAATAAAATGGGAGGGGAGCGGTATCCTGGCAACAGCCTGGGCTTGGAGGAAGATGTTTAAGAGCAGGGAAGTTCCCCTGAACTCTGATGTTTTGCTCTTCCAAGCCAAGTAAGAGGTTGTCAGCACGTGGAATCTACACTGCCGGGGGAGTGAGATTTTCATCACAGTTACACAGAAGAATTCACTTTTCCTTTCTCTTCCAGTCTACTCATAAATAGGATATTTCCTCACCTCTTGCTGCTTTGACTTGCAAGTAATATGGTTGTCATTCTTTTTATTATCTTTGTGCTTCGTAATAAAGTGGCAGCAACCTTAACACCTCAAAGAACTGTTAAAAATTCTAGCTGCTGAGGGAATTTTACCTCCTGGTTGCAAGTTGTAATTCATTTTTACCAGTCAACTTGGGCAGAACTCTTAGTTGAATGTGACAAAAACCCAACTCAAATTGGGTTAAGCAGAAAGCCAAGTTACTGACCCATGTAAATGGAAAGCTCTGTGCTAGTTCTAGCTTCAGACAAGGCTGGATTCTGGAACTAAAAGAATAATGTCTTCCTGGCTCTAACCCTCAGCTCTGCCTCATCCCTCAAGGTTAGGGATGACCTAACCTTGGACAGGGTTTTCAAATGGCCCAGCAGCTCTTCTTGGAATCTTACCCATCGGATCTTACCCAGCAATGCTTCCAGATTTTGATTGGCTTGACCGAGGTCACATGCTCATTCCTGACCAATCCCTATGTCCCCACTATCTATATTCCCATTGGCCAGGCTGGGTCACTGTGGCTCTCCTTCAGCCATTTGAAATAAAAGGCAAGGGTGGGTCCCCAAATTCAGTGGGAGGCAATCTGTAGGAAGGAAGGGGCACAAGGTAGTCAGGAAAACCAGCAGCAGTGTATTTACTCAACTGTAAGCTATAGAGCCCTTAAAATGTTGATTTAAAAATGGAAATACTGAAGGTTTAAAAACACAGTGTGGCTACAGTCCTCAATAGAACATAAAATAAGAAAGGTTGACCTCACCCTCACAGACCCTTTGCACCCCCTGCCCTCCTTGACCCTACGGAGAGCCTGACCCTTGCACCTGCCGGTCTCCAGAACCTGAAGCGAGTGGCGGAGGTGTGGATGGACGAGTACGCAGAGCACATCTACCAGCGCCGGCCAGAGTACCGCCACCTCTCCGCTGGGGACGTGACTGCCCAGAAAAAGCTCCGTAGCTCCCTGAACTGCAAGAGTTTCAAGTGGTTTATGACCAAGATCGCCTGGGATCTGCCCCAATTCTACCCACCCGTGGAGCCCCCGGCCGCAGCCTGGGGTGAGGTGAGTGTGAAGGCTAGGCCCCGCCACATAAATAGGTCTTGAGTCAAAATGCACATGCCGGGTCCACAATTTAGAGAAAAAAGTAACAACACTGTAAATCAACTATATTTCAATAAAAATTAAAATAAAAAAGCAGCGTCATCTAGAAAGTGCCAGTAGAGGTATAACCTATAAAACTTGCTCCTTTGTTTCGCTGGTCTCTCTTCTTAGCCTTGGGGTGGTGGTTTTTGTATGTTCGCTATTTAATGTTACAAGTAGAAAAAAATTAAAACTTTAAATTATTAGCATGAATTTTACTATTCATCTTTATATTCTGCTGTGCGGGTTTTAAAGGCAAACACAACATTCAATTTGTGCACAATTGGTGAAATTTCACAGTCCATATTTCAGACCTCCCCATGCATATGTGTTTCTTACCAGAGCTGTGGAAACACAGCACAGAACTAACTCAGCTGTATTTATTTCACTTCTTGATAATGTACACATCCTGTCAACATCTTACTGATGAGTGAGAAAGAGCTGAAGGAAAAGGAACTCTAGGTTGCCCCTTCCTTCCCTTTGCTTGTGTGCTATTTGCTGCTGAAGTAGTTGGGTCATCCAGGGAATTAACGCACGAAAGAAAGGACATAGACTTCCTTGGGGGTCCAGTGGTTAAGACTCTGCCTGCCAATGCCAGGGACTCGGTTTTGATCCCTGGTCTGGGAAGGTTCCACATGCTACAGGGCAACTAAGACCTCGTGACCCAACTACTGCAGCCCAGGGACCCTAGAGCCTGTGCTCCGAAACAAGAGAAGCCACCACAATGAGAAGCCTGCACACCGCAACGAAGACCCAGTACAGCCGGAAAGAAAGAAAGGACACAATAGGGTTTCCCAGTCCCTCCTGTGTCCTGGACACGTTCCTTGATGAAGCTGAAGCCGGTTCTGGTTGAAAAGGAGGATGTAGCCTCTGGGACAGGCCAGCACCCCCGCTTAGTCACAGCTGTGACACCCTCAGACCCTACTTGCTTTGAGTGTTGCTGAGTTTCCAAGCATATGGGGGACCCAGGGACTCTGTGCTGCAGGCTCTCAGAGATGCTGTATGTGAGCTCTGCAGAGAGGAACAGCAGGTGCTCATAGAGTCTGTGTCACCTCTGCCCATGTGCATACCCTGTTATCCCATGAAATTTCACTTACAGGTCCAAAGGTAAAATTATTAGGATATTTAAGACAGTGACAGCAGAGCTTTAAACCAAACATAGACTCTGAGTAAGGAAGCCTGTGCCGCTGCCCTTCTCACACACCCAAGAAGCTGGTCCTGCTGGAGGAGGCAGACAGTCCACCACATCCCGGCTCCTGGGTCTCTGGCAGAGAGGACCACTCAGAGATGGGTATAAGGGGATTTGTGGAGGGGGCGCATACATATTGGGGCTCCTTCTGTTGTAAGTGACAGAGTCCATTCTAAGGTGGAAAGGGGGGTGACTGCTTCTCATAGAAATCTTGGGTGGCTGTGGCTTCAACTGTGAACTCCTGGATCCAGGGGGTTCAAATGATGTCAATCTCTTTTTTTTCCTACTTAACTGCTTCCTTGTGTGTTGTCCTCATGCCAAAAGTAGCAAGATGGCTTCCAGAAACCTTAGGCTGCGAGAGCCCCAGCTTGACCAACCTAGCAGGAAGTGAACACCTCTTTCCCAGTAGAGTCAGTAAAGGTCCAGGATTGAAGTCTTACTCTCGGATCCGCATGAATCACTGTGGCCTTTGGAGGAAGAGGGACCAAGGGTAGGGTGGATGTTCTGGCCACGAGATGGGCCACGACACCCAGGAGAGAGGTGTGTTGGCCTGCAGACACACCAGGTGTCACTTGCTCAGCCAATTAGAGGGACCTTTCCCCGCTAAGCCCTCTGCCAGCACCACCCTCGCCACCGACACCAGCGCGAGTTTTCTAGATGAGGTGCCTCTTGATTTCCCTCGTGAAGCCCTTCATTTCTTTGCCACCTCATTGGCTTTCTCCCCCGTGTTAGTTCAGGTCCCCCGGGAAGCAGGCACCAAGAGGGGATTAGGCGAGCAAGAAACTTACTGGGACATCGCCCGAGAGAAGTGAGCAGGGAGGTAAGGAGAGCTGCCAGAGTGGCAGGCTGCCCTCTGGAAGAGGAGAGGAAAAGAAGGAGAGCGGCGGGGAGGAAGCCCCAGCCGCAAGTGAGGCTTTGAGGAAGGCTGGCTGTGTTAATGAGCAGTCTTCAGGCGAATCACCTGCCAGAGGAGTCCGCCTCCCCGGGGGACAGGCCTGCCTCTCTCCAAGGGGAGCGTGGCGGGTGCAGCTCACAGCAGCGGGGCGGCGAGACTGCCTGTAGCTGGGCACTGGAGCGGGCCTTTCCCTGGCCCCTGCATCACACAAGCAGCTGCATCTGTGAGGTGGGAGCTAAGCGATGTGACGCCAGCAGCTAGCACAGTGGCCTGCCTGCCATCCATGCTGGCTGACCAGCGCAGGCTGAGGCCCCTGCACTCACAGGGCGTCCTCACCTTCCTTAGTGAGACTCTGTTCCTCTTTGGAGCCTCCCATTCACCTGCCCTAAGGCCCGAGAGCAAAGACCCCACACCTTTTCTAAAGTGGTCTTCAATGTATAGCCTCTACATCACCTGGAATGAGGGTAAAATTTGATTCCTGGACCTGCTGGGTCAAATTCTCTGGGAGAGGAGGCAGGAGTCCTCCTCTTCACAACCCCTCCCCTCCAGGCCCCAGCCCCACCCCTGGACTCTACATGCTCTAATTCAAAGCAAGGTTGAGTGGCGCTGCTCTCCGTGTTCCCTTATTAACAGGTTCTGTCCTGCCCACCAGTCCAGTGCGAACTTCATTAGGAGAATTCGGAGTTCAGCCCACTGACATCCTCTACCTTGCCTCCCTCCTTCCGCCCCAGCAGGGGCCCCACTGGATATCTTCAAGCACCTCACTGGTCCTCTCTTTGCTTCCTTCTCATCCAGATCCGCAATGTGGGCACAGGGCTGTGCGCAGACACGAAGCATGGGGCCCTGGGCTCCCCACTGAGGCTAGAGAGCTGCATCCGGGGCCGTGGGGAGGCCGCCTGGAACAACATGCAGGTAGGGGCTGTTCCTCGGACCGGCTGCCAGGTTCCCTGTGCCGTCATAAGCCTGCAGTTCTCATGTGGTGTGCTGGCAGGGAGAGGCCCAGGCAATGAGGGACAGGTCAGCGCAAGGGACATGTTATCCGAGCCTACTGGACACTTCAGAAAGAGGAATCCTGCACATTGGTCTGGACTGTTGGTTACAAGTGACAGACACTTGGCCCGAATGGCTGTCAACAGAGTTTCTGGCTCATGTCACTGAAGTCTAGATGATGTCATCAGAGTCTCTCCAGGGCCCCAGCTCTGCTTCCCTCGGCTTCATTCTTAGGCTGACTTGTCTTCCCCAGTGGTGGCAGAGGTAACCACCAGCAGCTCTAGGCGGCCAGCCACCCAGTGAAAAGGCATGTCCCTTCCAAGAGTTCCAGAAAGGCCCTGGGGCCCTCACATGCTGGGTTTCCTGACCCAGCAATGATGGAGGTATGACACAGTCCTCTTAGTGACCTGGGTCATGGGCCCCTCCTGGGGCCTAGGGTATGGTCATCCTCACTTGAAAAATAGGGTGACACAGGGGAGAGGGTTGGTCCCCAAAGGATCTCCCAAAGGGTATAATCCGAAGCGTGCGGAGTGCAAGCCCACCATGTAGGACATGCCTCTCACAGGAAACTGCACATAGCTTCCCCTCATCCCTTCCCAGGTGCACCCCATTGTTAACTCACACAGCATCCATTGAATCTTGTTTCAAAGACACATGGTTTATAGTCTCCCTGCTGTGGATTTTCTGGCATTTGGAAAGTGCACACTGATATAAGCCTACAAGGTGGGTCCTTTGTAAAAACAGAACTCAGGAGGGCTGCGCAGCGTACGTACTGAGAATGCACAGCACCACCTCCTCTCAGCGTGCACACTGAGCATGCACGGTGCCAGCCTCCGGAATGTGTGATGCCCTCCCCCATCCTTTCTTGAAAACCATTCTTACTAGATAATGGCTGTCACTGACTAAGGGCTTCCCAGGTGACACTAGTGGTAAAGAATCTGCCTGCCAATGCAGGAGATGCAAGAGACTCAGGGTCAGGAAGATTCCCTGGAGGAGGGCGTGACAACCCACTCCAGTATTCTTGCCTGGAGAATTCCATGGACAGAGGACCCTGACAGGACAGTCCATGGAGTCACAACAAGTCGGACACAACTGAGCAAGTATGCCGACATGCTCATCAGTTAATTCTTCTGAATTCTCCACAGCCCTGTATGGCTGCTCCTTGATCCTGGGGCTGCAAGAGAGATCAGGAGAAATACAGGGCCTGGATAGAACAGGCCTAGGCAGCTCAGCTTCAGAACAACTCCCCTTGCGGTGGAGAGTCCACATGAAGACAGGATTCACTCAGACTAACTGCAGAATGTGCCTGGGGTGTGGGTATGCTGGCTTCCACCGTGAGGCGGGGAGCATAGCAGCCCAGTTGCCCCACTGGGATCTGTGTCCCGTGGAGCCCACAGCCACTGTGAGTGATGAGCTCTAGTGAGCCGGAAAAGGAAGAAATGCAAGTCTAAGCTACAGCTCCTGACCTGGAGGAGGCCTGGGAAGTCAACATTCAGGGAGCAGTAACTGGCTAACCCCACCACCACCACCACCGCAATGCGCACCTCTGGCCAAGATGGAATAACAAGGACTTGGTTTACCCTTCTACCCAAAGCATCCAAAGAAATGGACAAAATATGTGAAACAACTGTTTTCAGGAGAGCCGATGTCAGCCCTTGAAAGACAGTGACCCTTGGAAGACAGGGAGCCAACAAGCATGATGGTTGTCCCGGCTTCCTTCCTTGAGAGAGTTCCCAGTCCACAAGTCAGGAGGGGGATGCCCGGGGGAGCCAGGCACACGCCCTGAGTTGAGGAGGCAGCGCAGAGAGTGCAGGAGGTCAAGGTGGCTAGAATTCACAAAATGGAATCCTGGAGGCTTGGAGAAAGCCGGACATGGATAATGTCTGAGATTTACAGAGGGCCCCCTGCATATTCAGCAGAGTACTGGTGTGTGTGAAGAAACTCCTGGGGCTGGACAGAGAACCACCTGAGAGGATTCATGTGGAAAGATGGACGGGACCTAGACTAGCCAAAAAAATGTTCAAAAGAAATACTAAGTTAAAGGACTGATTTCAACATATATTGTTAAAGTGTCACTGATTAAAGCAGTGGCATACTGCTGTAAAGAGAGAATAGAGACTCCAAAAATAGATCCATGCATGTATGGACAGCACACTCTTAAAGATGTTCAAGGGAAATTAATTCAGTGCAAAAATTTTTGCACTATATTTTCAACAAATAGTGCATATCCATGTGCAAAAAGTTTTTTCAATAAATACATTATACTGTATATAAAAATTAACTCAAAAATGGGTCATTGACTTAAACATAAAACTGAAACCAAAATACTTTAGAAGAAAACACAGGCAAAAGTGTTCCTTGGTAACCCAAGCAATGATTTCTTAGATACAACACCAAAAGAGAATTGATGACACAAAAAAATTGATAGATTGGACTTCTTCAAAATAGAAAATTCTGTTCTTAAAAGACACCATTGAAAAAATAGGAAGATGAGCCACAGACTAAGAGAACATGTTTACAAAGCATATATCTGATAACAACTTTAAATGTTTGTGAGTGAGTGAGAGTCGCTCAGTCGTGTCTGACTCTTTGCGAACCCATGGACTATACAGTCCATGGAGTTCTCCAGGCCAGAATACTGGAGTGGGTAGCCAACCCCTTCTCCAGATGTTCCTAACCGAGGGTTAGAACCCAGGTCTCCCATATTGCAGGCGGATTCTTTACCAGTTGAGCCACCAGGGAAATGTTTAGAGTATAAAATTTCTCAAAACTCAGTAAGAAAATAAGCAATGCAGTTTAAAAATGGGCAAAAGATGTGTAGAGATTTTAGTGAAGAAGTCGTATTGGTCAGCAAAGAAGCATATCAAAAATGCTTAACTTAATAGTTATTAGAGAAATGGAAATTAAAATTATAACCTATTAGAAAGACCAACCATACCAAGGTTTGGCAAGGATGTAGATGAATTGGAACCATACACTGCTGGTAAGAATGTGACTGGTACAACCACTTTGGAAAACAGTTGGGTAGTTTCTTGGAAAGTTACACATTGATGTATTTTGTGATCCAGCCATCCCTCTTCAAGGGGTTCATCCAAGAGAGAAGAAATGATGTCCATGTCCTTACAATGGCTTGTACACATGTGTTCATAGCAGCTCTAAGACTCTTGAGAGTCCCTTGGACTACAAAGAGATCCAACCAGTCCATCCTTAAGGAGATCAGTCCTGAGTGTTCACTGGAAGGACTGATGTTGAAGCTGAAACTCCAACACTTTGGCTGCCTGATTTGAAGAGCTGACTCATTTGAAAAGACCTTGATGCTGGGAAAGATTGAAGGCAGGAGGAGAAGGGGACGACAGAGGATGAGATGGTTGGATGGCATCACTGACTCAATGGACATGAGTTTGGGTAAACTCTGGGAGTTGGTAATGGACAGGGAGGCCTGGCATGCTGTGATCCATGGGGTCACAAAGAGTCAGACATGACTGAGCGACTGAAGTGAACTATTTGAAAACACCAAAACTAGAAACAACCCCAGAGAAGGCAAAGGCACCCCATTCCAGTACTCTTGCCTGGAAAATCCCGTGGATGGAGGAGCATGGTAGACTGCAGTCCATGGGGTCGCTAAGATTAGTCAGACACAACTGAGCGACTTCACTTTCACTTTTCACTTTCATGCATTGGAGAAGGAAATGGCAACCCACACCAGTGTTCTTGCCTGGAGAATCCCAGGGACAGCGGAGCCTGGTGGGCTGCCGTCTATGGGGTCACACAGAGTCGGACATGACTGAAGCAACTTAGCAGCAGCAGCAGCAGAAACCACCCACATGTTCAACAACAGGTATATCAAGTACCATGCAGTGAATGAATATAGCTTGCCAATAACAAGGAATGAACTGTTGATAAATGCTGTTGTTATAACGTGATTAAATCTCAACACAATTGTGTTGTTTAAGAAATCAAAAAAAAAATCCATCCTGTCTGATTCTTTTTATATAAAATTCTAGAAATTGTGAGCGCCTCTTTCATGAAAAACAAAGGAGTTTCCTAGGGGCGTGGGGAGGGATAGAAGGAAAAGATCACACAGGGCAGGAGGGTGCCTTTAGGGTGATGGATATGTTCACTGCCTTGATGACAGTGATGATGATGGCAGTTTGACAGGTATAAGCTATGTCAAAATGTTTCAAGCTGAGCACTTAAAATGTGTGCAGTTTATTGCATGCCAATTATTCAGTAAAGCTCCTGGGGGAAAAAAAAAGTTTATCAGCCTATATAATATGTGAACCTGGTTTGGATCTTAATTCAAACAGACTGACTCTGGAAAGAAGTGTGTAAGGCAATCTGAAAACGTATGAACTTGAGCTATTTGATGACACTGAGAACCTTGTGGTCGCTTTTCACTATTATCAGGGCACTTACTGAAGTCATGACACCTGACATGGTAAGATGTCCAGAATTTGCTTCAAAAGAATGTAGGGGTGGGGGATATGGTGCAGAGGCAGTGCTAACAAGATTTGTTCTGATTTAGTAATCATTGAAGCTGGGTCGTTGGGACAGGTGTCATCAACATACTTTTTATATATAATATTTTTTTATTTTACCCTAAATATCAAAATTATCATTTCAACATGTAATTGAAGGTATTTTTTTCCTTTAAACACAGCTTTATTTTGGGGGTGAGACTACGTTTTGCTTTAACCAATGAAAATCTAGCAGTTGTCACTTGTAAAATAGACACTGAATTTTGGAGACGTGAGGATAAATATTTTTATATCACTATACAGTTTTCTGAACCCCTGTGTTTAAAATTTCCTGTAATTGCGAAAGAAGAGACCCCCAGCTTTGCTTTGCTGTCCACATCACGGCGTCCCTGTGCATGCAGGTGTTCACCTTCACCTGGAGAGAAGACATCCGACCCGGAGACCCCCAGCACACCAAGAAGTTCTGCTTTGATGCCGTCTCCCACACCAGCCCCGTCACCCTCTACGACTGCCACAGCATGAAGGGCAACCAGCTGTGGAAGTACCGCAAAGTAAGACAGGGTGTGGAGGGGGGTGGACAGGGGAGCCTGCTTGACTTAAAAAAAAAAAAAAGTGTGCCTCCCCTCTTCTCTCCAGAGCCCCCTCCCTCATGCATTTGTTACACAAACTTCCCTGACTCTCCTGTCATCAAGAGAAATCAGAAATCCAGCTTTAATATCTTTTTTTTCTTTTTCTATTATTTTTAATTTTTTTAAATTCAGCTTTAGAATCTTAAATGTTGGCAACTGAGTCTTTTTTTTTATTTTAAACCACCTTGAGAGCAAATGAAATTTAACTGGAGATAGGCATGATTAGGGTCCCAGCCCAGAAGTGGCATACATCAGTTTTGTCCTCATCCCAGCGGGCACTGCTCAGGCACATGGCAAGGCCAGCCTCAAGGGAGGTGGGCAGTGTCCACTGTGTGGTGGGGAGGAGAGCCAGGCAGGCCGGCAAGCCCCAGCCCCATCCCCTCGCTGGTATCACTGCTGCTTGGGCTCATTTCCCCATCACGGCCCGGCTGACCACCTGCCTGTTTCACAGGACCAGACCTTATACCACCCCGTCAGCGGCAGTTGCATGGACTGCAGTGAAAGTGACCACAGGATCTTCATGAACACCTGCAACCCCTCCTCACCCACCCAGCAGTGGCTGTTTGAACACACCAACTCCACAGTCTTGGAAAAATTCAATAGCAACTGAGCCCTCACATTGCCACAGTGAGCCTGGCGGGGTCCCCTCCAGCACTCCCTGCAGCCTCCCTCTCCAGAGGAAGGCAGGGCTGCCAGGGCTCCCCCATTCTGTACAAGGTGCTGGCCAGCCAGGTCAAGGCAGAGGGGGCTCTTGAAGCTGACCTGGGTGTCCACCCAGCCCTGCAGGCCCCAAATGGTGGAGGCATGGAGAACAGACCCCACAAGAGGCCCCACTCCAGAGCAGAGCCCGCTGCACCCCTGGCGGCGGTGTGGAAACCCAGAAGAGCCTTTTCACCCCATCACCACGTTCCCTTGAGCAGTACGTGGAAGGAATGCCAGGGTAGCCCTCGGCCACCCGAAACAGAGTCCTCCAAGCCTGCCTGACATTCAGCTGGCTCATCCATGATGGTCCTTTAGCGAGAGAGAGGCAAGTTGTGTCTGTAGGCACCAACTTTAAGCAACAGTGCCACTCATCAGCAACAGAAGGACAAGAGTCTTTCTCGGGGCCATTGGGTTCAGCCCTTTCATTTTGGCCCCAGCTTGGGATAACTGCAGTTACTCCCCGGCATCTGTTCCCTGTCCTGACCCAAGGAGATGCAGTTAGAAGCCGTGCCTGGGGCCCTCTGAGTGTTCAGTGCTGGCCACCGGCCAGCTGTCAGGTGGGGCAGAAGCGTGGCCCTCCTGTGCCACCGTGGACAGCCCTGGTGTCTGCCCTGGCTCTCAGGGTGCTCAAGATGCCCAGATCAGTGCTCTCCAGGCTCAAGGACAGTCCGGCCACCAGCTCTTCGGGACTGGGTTTCAGAGGGCCTTGAGTCTGTGGCACAGGCATAGTAGAAGACCTCCAAACTAGAAATTCTGCTTGAATTTCCCCCATCAGCGCTTCCATCTCTCTCCCTTCTCCCTCCCTCGGGCAGCTGCCTGTCTCTACAGAAGAGCAGAGGTGTGATGTGCTGGCCTCACAAAGTCCGGAGGCCGCTGAGGTGGACCGTGGGCAGGTTGCCTAGCCCCGACTCCTTGTGGTTCTGGTTCTCATATCGAATTCTAGAATTTTTAAAGAACTGTGTACTTGGGTCACAAACTAGAGTACCACATAGGATTCTGGTATTCTAGCATCCAATATGGATTTCTGGAATGCTGTGATTGAAGGAACCAGTCAACTGTAAAACCTTCAAGGCAGCCCCTAGCCTAGAAACAATCTGTGAAGTCCAAGGTTGGTGGTGTTGGGGGACAGGTGGGGGATCCCACGTTCATCCGCTCATACCAGAGGCCTGGGTGTGACACAGTCCTCAGCCCAGGCCGGAAGCTGTGCCAGCCCCGCCACGGTCACGGCTGCAGTGAACACCCCAGTGTCCCACAAACAGATATGCAGTCCGCTCCATGACGGCCCTCTGTATTTACCTTTTGCTTTGTTAATTATGTGTCAGACTCCCAGAGGGCTCCCAAACTAATAGGAAGTGTTTCTCTAACCAGCCTGCCACCCACTGAGTCAGAAATGGAAATTGCAGTCTACAGCCCGCTGCTCCCGCCAGCTAGCCCAGGAAGTCTTTAAATCGGTGTTCCAGTTAGAGTCGAGCTTCTCGATTGTGTTATTTGCCAGTGAAATAACTGAGACATAAATCTGGGAGCAGAGCCACGGATCTGCCTTTGAGATGCTGGCTGATCTCGTCAGTTATCTGAGGAGGGAAGTGAACTCTCCCAGCCACCACCACCCCGATGAAGTGTGCAGCAGGCAAAGCGTCACTTCCACCTTCTGCCTCAGCACAGCTCCCACTGTGGCCACCTGTCTGCAGGAGAGGCAGCCCCATGCTTACAAAGCTTGCTTGTCTGTCCCTGGTGTCTTTTCCAAGTGAGTGCTATACCTTTTAGCAGTGGCCCTCTTTAGGAAGGAGTCAAAAGATGCGGCCCCTTCCAGAATCTCGGAAAGCAAGAGTGTTGTAATTTGGGAGGATTGAGGTAGGATTCATCATCAGAAAGTAATGCAGCATTATTAAAATGAAAACTGTGCCTTTTAAAAAGAAAAACATGCAAACGTACAGCCAATCCCTAAACTTGAATCATTTCCTAGTGCCTTGCTAGATGTAAAGGGGCAGGGTCGGGGTGGGGGGGACATTTTTGGTGATGTGTGCAATCCCTGTTGGATGAGTGTGTGTTTCCTAATGTCTGATTTCAAGCAGGAGGCGTTGGGCCTAGAGCAGGATCTGAAACAGCAGTGCCCACCAAGGGCCAGAGGGCCAGGTGTTATTGCATTCAATGAGAGTAACACCCTGAATTTAAAGGGCAACTGGATGGCTCTTTTAATCCATGGCCAAGAAGGGTCTCAGCCACTCCTGGGAGGGGGGCCTGTTTGGAAGCCACGGCTGCAGCCCCCACCCCACCCCCAGCAATTAGGTTTGCAATAGGTCCCACTCCAGCAGGTGACACTGTTCTTGGCAAGACCAGGGCGCATGTGGAAAGCAGGAGCAGCGGCAAGCAGTCTTCATGTGTCCACTTTTCTGTCCTTTGGTTCTCCTTTTGAGGCTGGTTTTGCACCCTCAACAAGGAATGGGCAGATCCTCTCAGCACCCTGACATTTGCAGTTGCTGAACCCACGTCTGTGGGTGCTGAGCCTTGACAAAGCCTGTAATCAGGGAAGGAGGGAGAGAAGTCCATTAACAGACCAACCAATCACACATAGTAGCCATTCATTGTTTTGTCTTCATTTTGGAAAACTACATGTCTCAAGGATCCATGAGACTGTGGAGGTGCTGTCAGCCAGGTGATGGGTGAGAATGTGGACCCCTTCTCCTCTAAAGCCTTTCTTCTGAGCATGAGGTCACGAAACAGGGTGTGGCTACAAAGTATCACAGCTCTGTGGCCCCAGCAGCCTTTCCAAAGGGGGACTACAGGAACATTTCAGAACACAAAGAGTGTCTTCCCAGTAGGTTCAAGGTCATGGAGCAGATGCTAAGTGTGCGGGCATGTGTGAGAAAAGCCATTCCACCTTGTGCTTCCAGCTGGAGCTTTCAACTTTCAAGACCATCCAGGAGCTATCAGTTCCCCATTTTTGGAAGAAATAGCTCAGAGTCAGAAGGGAGTACATCTACAGAAGAGATCTAATGGGGGGTGCAACCTCAGGACCTGGGGAGAAAGAATGATTCTTTTTGGAGATGTAGAATATGGATTCCCAGAGTCCACATTATATTCACCACCTGTCGAGTTTCTTTTTCTCTTTAAGAAATAGCTGATGTCCTTGAAGATGGCTCCATATTTTGTGTGTGCATCTCTATATTTCTAATCTCTGAAGTTTCAAAGGAGTGGCAAAGCACTTTACAGAAGTAACTCAGAAATCCCGACACCTTGCTTCAGAGATCCCTGGTTTGCACAGGTTGGGTGATCTCTGTCATTCTTAGGAGGCAATGCAACTTTGATTAAGTTTTCTGAGGATTTCTAAGTATGGGAGAAGGGTAAGGAGTGGGTACTGTCCTGGAATTCTTTTCTGCTTTCAACTGATGCTTTTTTTTTTTTTTAATTCAAGTAATACTTTAGTTCTAACTGTATCTTGTGCCAAAGCCCATTGTCACCTCTGGGGTGGGAGTTGCACCTACATTCCAAGCGACAAGGTCCTCTTAAAGTTTGCTCCCAAAATGGCTTTGATTCAGCCGTGCTGGCCCACAGGGCTGGGTTCCTGCTGTGTTTCAGACTTGAAGGAGGATCCCAGAGGGACTACATGCAGGGAATATCTGACAGGTCGGATATGGGAATCCACAGAGAAAGCTCGAGACCACCAGCCTCTCATCTCCTGCCTGGAAAAGTGAGCCTTTGTGAAGACCTGACTTACCATGTACAACTGCGATTGTGACTGTTGTTGAGTAAACCTCCAGACTTTTCTCTAATGTGGTCTCTGGCTAATTCCTTGTCTGCGCCTTTCTCCAGTCCTTCGTTCCCTGTGTATTCATTGAGCACCCACCCACTCGGTGCCTCCTCTGGGTCCTGGATAAATTCCCTACCACCATCATTCTAAGGAGGAAGGCGCATCGCAGACAGCTCACCACGATGATTTCAGATGTGAATAGGCCCATGGAGGTTATAAAACAAGGTATTTTAGAGACTGGGGTGGGGATCAACATGAAGCAGGGTAGTCAGGGAATGCCTCTGGGAGAGCTGAATGACAAGAAGAAGGGAGTATGAGCCAAAAGGCAGTTTGGGGAGGAGCATTCTGGGCAAAGGGAACGGCCAGTGCAGAGATCCTGAGGCAGGAAGGAGTTCCTGTGTTGGAGGCGGGGAAGGAGGTGAGCTCACAGACTTAGCCCAGGTAGCGCACAAAGAATCTTACAGGCTACACCCAGGAGTGGAGGGTTTCAGTGACAACATGAAACCAGCTTAGCTCATTTCTTGCGCTCACCCATGAGCCACAAGTCCCTGCATACCAAAGCATTATGAGGGTTGGATTATCAAAGCTTTTGAGAGTTGGATTACATAATACCATGTGCTGGAAAGAACCCTGGCTGGCCCTGCTGTGCAAGGTGAGATCTTATGCAAATCCTGCCCCCTAGCTAGGTCCCAGTTTTACACAGCGAAGGGAGTTTTCCCATGGTGCTTCCTGCTCTGCCTGTTCTGCTATAGTTGACTCTTGGTGTGGAGCTGGAGACAGAAGCTACCCTGGTGCTGTCATTCAGAGCCCACTAGAGGGCGCTGTGGACCGTGGCTTGGCGAAGGTTCCTTTACAGACCCGGGATCTGATTACGGGCCACTGTGCAGGTTTGAGCCCTGGAGCAAGAAAGTCCAATCTGTCTTTCATAACTTGCATTTCTTGTTTGTTTGAAAATCTTTTATAAACACCCATAAATTATAAATGTTTTAATGGTGTCTTTAAAGAATTTACTAGGAAATAAAGTGGGGCCTTCCGTGGTAGCTCAGACAGTCCATAAACCACCTGCCTGCAATGCACAAGAAACAGGTTCGATCCCTGGGTCAGGAAGATTCCCTGGAGAAGGGGATGGCAACTGACTCCAGTATTCTCACCTGGAGAATTTCACGGACAGAGAAACATAGTCGGCTACAGTCCACGGGATCACAGAGTCAGACACAACTGAGCGACTAACACTTTCACTTAACTTTTTTTTTTTTCCCCAAAGGAAAGAACATTCCAGGTGTAGGGGCAACCTGACCAAACACCCTGTGTAGGATCGTGACAGGTATGAAGGTCTGTGAGGCTGGAACAGAGTGAGAGAGAGAGGAGATGAGGAGGGAAACCAAGCCAGACCCTCTGGGGCCCTGTGGGCCGTGTTCCAGGGTCTCTGATCTTTATTACAAAGGCAGCAGGAACCATTAAAGATTTGGGGCAGAGAGAACATAAACGGTGCCCTCGAACTGAAGTCTAGAGCCAGGAATGAGTTGCTCAAGGTGCTGGGCACACACTAGGACCTGGAGCCTGCAGAATGGCAAATCCAGGGCACCTGGCCCTCACGTGTCTCATCCATTTCAGCTCCTCGTCCTCCCAGCCCTACACGAGAGCAGAGAATCCAAGGTAAGTAGAGCACGTAGCCACACAGTGGGAGCTCCTTCGTGTTGTTGCATGCTTACTGGGAAATAGATCAGAGAATGTGGCAATTTGCTCAAAGGTTTGCATCCTTTTTTTCCTCCTTGTGTGATTGGGGTTCGGGCTTTGGGGCCTGGCACTTAGTAAGGGTTCAATAAGTACTTGACAAATGGATGAATGGATGAATAGTTTCAAATTACACTCATAGCCCACAGACCCTAGGGTGAGTTCTCCTATCTGTTGTATGCTGTGTGTCCCTGAGCAAGTCTCTTCTCCCTGGGCCTCAGGTTCTCCTTATAGCCATGAGAAGAAGGGGAGCAAGGTAAATAAAGTTCAGCCTGGAACCTTCTAGTCCTCTAGATCTTGCATCTCATATTTTGAAATGGCCCAGATCTTGTTAGGGACTTAATTTCCAAGTTCACCCAGGAAGTGGGGTCCCCTCCCGGTTTTCTTAGTGGTATCTCCTACCCTCAGGTTTCTGGGTTTCTGGTGGGGTGGGCCCAGGAGTTGGCATCCAAAGCTGGCTTCCTGCAGCTGCTCACAGTTCTGCCAATCTCTGGCCTCAGGCAGCTGCCTCCTCTTTTGTTCCAGGCTTAGCATACCTGGCTTACTGGATGGTGCTCAGGGCAGTCTGCAGCTCTTTGCCTCCAAGTCTGACTTGGTCTGGGGCTGGCATAGTGACAGCCCTGGGCGCACTTCACACCCACTCTCACAACAGAACGCCACAGAAACAAAGGAACACGGTCAGCCCTCAGAAAAAGCAGGTTTCTTAGCAACTTTAACAGCCTTTGTTCGTGAGCTCCTTGGAACTGAAGCAGCGTCTGATCTCCTGCCAGCTCCTGCCTGGGGATGGGGAGAAGGGGATGGTGGGTCTGCCTTTGCTGGAGCTGGGAGCTCAGCTCCCCCACCATTGCCCTGTCAGTCAGCCTGGGAGGCAGAGACCTAAATGCCAAATTTGTCCAGGTTCTAAGAAAATTCCTCACCATGGTTTCTACACAGCTGCAGAATTCAGCCAGCAAACATGTACTGAAACGTATTCTGTGGGCTTATGATGGCCCCTGGTCTGTGCTCAGAGTAGTAAATCCCAGCTCTGTCCTCGGCCCGGGAAAAACAGAGGTGAATAAGGGACCACCTGCAACCTCTCACATCTCTTGATAAGAACAAACAAGGACCCAGGCAGGTGAGGGAAAAAATACTTGACTCCAACTGCACTGTCTACATGTTGCAGCTTCCACTGGGACCTTAGTTCCCTGACCAGGAATCGAACCTGCACCCCCTGCATTGAAAGTGTGGAGTCTTAAACCACTGGACCACTAGGGAAAGTCCCCTTGCTGCAATCTTGAGGTCACTTGTAGACACATGCATGTGTAGAGTGGTGAAAGATTGGAGTCACCCAACATGCATGTTCCCAACTGAGGTCAATTCAGCTCTCACACCATTAACAAGGGTCCTTCTTATCGTCTTACATTTTTGTGCTTTTGTGGGTGGTTTTGGTTTTAAGATGCCCTGCAACCATTGTGCTGAAGTGCTTGCAGCAGAGGGACCAGTGGGGGCTGGAGATAGAAAAGCCTTGGCCTGTGTGGGCACTGGAGCCCTGTTGGGAGGTGTGCAAGCCCACAGTACATGTTTCAGTACATCTTTGGTGATTGAATTCTGCAGCTAACATGGTTTACTACAGGCCTTTAAAATAAAACCCAAACTTCTCAGCCAGGTCCCAAGCTCTGTTGGAGCTGGCCCTTGGATGCTTCTCCATCACCTCCCAGCAGGGCTCAGGTGCCCACACAGGCCAAGGCTTTCCCATCTCCAGATGCCACTGGTCCCTCTGCTTGGAATGTTCTTCACCTGCCCAGCAGCTTCTTTTCCCCCTTTGGGTCTCAGCTCAGCTGTCAGAGGCCTCACTCAAGAGGCCTCTCTATCGAGAACAGACACATGCATGTCATTCACTCTTTCTCAGCACCTCTGGAGCTCCCCTTCTCTTGCTTATCCTAACAAAACAGCCCATTCCCATGATGCACAGGAGTTTTATAAATAAACTTTATAATAAAGTTGCTGCAGACGCCAAATGAGTGAATACAGAACTACCAGTCCCAGGGGAAGCACAGGGTCAGGTTCCTCCAGCCTCTGGTCACCACACTGTCATCACGCCATCAATGCATAACCTGTTCTATGCGCGTTTCTGTTTAAAGACACCTCATTTCAAATAGATCATTAATTCATTCACGTTGAACTCACAGCCAATAACAACACTATAACTCAAGCTGCAGTGAAACTTATCTAACATATATCTTTTCTCCATGAGGCACAACCCGGCCTTCTGTGCTTAGGAACACGAGACAGCACCTCAACACTATGCTTACAGGACATCTAAAAACCAAAATCATCAACAAAAGCACAAAAATGTAAAAAATGTGGCACGGAATAATAGCAAGAAGGACTCTTGTTTACAGTGTGAGAGCTCAATAGACCACAGCTGGGAATATGCATGTTGAGCAACTCCAATTTTTTACCACTTTACACATGAACATGTGCACAAGTGACCTCAAACCTGCAGCAAGGGGACTTTCCCTAGCAGTCCAGTGGTTAAGACTCCACACTTGCAATGCAGGGGCGCAGGTTCGATCCCTGGTCAGGGAACTAAGATCCTACATGCCTCGGGGCACAGCCACATTAACTAATTAATTAAAGTAGCCTTTAAAACATGCCCCAAGTATCAGTTTTGAGCTTATATTTTAGTGAGTAGAAGAATTTTCAAACAAGAAATTAGTGAATGAGGATTATTTTGATTATCATTTTATTCATTTGTTTGGGTGTTTGATGTCTTTCTTCTTCACTGGACTTCAGGAGGGTAAGGCTTTTTCTGTACTGGTCCCATTTTATCCCCAGCTCTTAGCAGAACTGATTCGGACTTTGGAAATTGTTGAGCCATGATGAACCAAATACTTCCCCCTGGAATTTTAGTTTTGTGAGGTTTATTAACACTCGTTATTTATTTCAGCATTAGTTGTGTATTTAGTTAAGGCCAAAATGAAACTACTTTCTAGGGCTTTTTTCTGATCACATTCACAGAAGATTGATAAATCAAAAGTCGATTTTTTTTTAATGGGCATTAGAATTTTCCAGTGAGCCAAATAATTATATGCAGTCTACTAGTCTCGGTTGAATTATTCCTTAGAAACTTGCTTGGTGACCTGGTATTGAAGAAAGAAGTGGAGACGGCTAAGGGAACATTTGCCTTCCCTATGACAGAGTATACACAGCCCCCTAAGTCCATACATAAATTCACTTCTGAAAATGTGACTAACGTCAAAAGTCAAACAACAAATGTACTCTGTCAACACAGCACATCTGTTCCTAGGTAATAAAATGTGGTATAACACTGCCAATTACACCTGCATTTTTGGACACAATCTTGGATGATATATATTCAGTCTTGGCTAATATATCTTCAGTTTGATTGTTTCCCTTCACAAATCAAAAAACAGAATATTTAGTGGAGGCTAAGATGTATCCCTTTTAACAAATCTAATTATTTCTGTATCAATTATAAAGAGTTAATAGTATCCTTTTTTCCTTTTTAAAACAGCTTTATTGAGCTTTAATTCACCCATTTAGAGTACAGAACTCAATGTTCTTAGTATATTCACAAGGTTATGAAGCCATTACCACTTCCTAGTTCCAGAACACTTGTCCCCCTAGAAAGAAACCCTTTACCCATGGGCAATCACTCCCCTCCAACACTCAACCCCCTAAGTCCCTGAGCCGCTGGCAACCACTAAATCTTACTGTCTCTATGGATTTACCTTTTCTGGACATTTCACATAAATGGAATCATAAAATATGTGACCATTTGTGTTTGGCTTTCCCTTAGCATGTTTTCAAGGTTAATACATATTGTAATGTGTATCAGTACTTGATTCCTCTTTATAGATGTCTGGGTAGACCACATTTTCTTTATCTGTTCATCAGTTGATAGATTTTTGGGGTGTTTCCATGTTTGGGGCCATATGAATAACACTGCTATGAACATTCATGTACAGGTTTCTGTGCAGATATATGCATTTGTTTCTCAGGAAGATACCTAAAAGTGGAATCGCTAGGTCGTATGGTAATTCTGTGTTTAACATTTTGAGGACCTGCTGAACTGTTTTGCACAGTGGCATCACCATTTTGCATTTATACCAACAGATGCATGTTGCAGTTTCTTCAGATCCTCACCAGCATTTGCTGTGGTCCACCTTATTGACTGTAGCCATTCTAGTAGGTGTGAAGCAACATTTTAGTGTGGCTTTTATTTACTTTTCCCTAACAAGTAGTGAAGAAGAACTAAAGAGCCTCTTGATGAAAGTGAAAAAGTTGGCTTAAAGCTCAACATTCAGAAAATGAAGATCATGGCATCCAGCCCCATCCCAAATAGATGGGGAAAAAGTGGCTGACTTTATTTTTCTGGGCTCCAAAATCACTGCAGATGGTGACTGCAGCCATGAAATTAAAAGACGCTTACTCCTTGGAAGGAAAGTTATGACCAACCTAGACAGCATATTAAAAAGCAGTATATTAATTACTGCTTTTTAAGCAGTATATTACTTACTTTGTCAACCAAGGTCCATCTAGTCAAGGCTATGGTTCTTCCAGTGGTCATGTATGGATGTGAGAGTTGGACTATAAAGAAAGCTGGGCGCTGAAGAATTGATGCTTTTGAACTGTGGTGTTGGAGAAGAGTCTTGAGAGTCCCTTGGACGGCAAGGAGATCCAACCAGTCCATCCTAAAGGAGATCAGTCCTGGGTGTTCATTGGAAGGTCTGATATTGAAGCTGAAACTCCAATACTTTGGCCACCTGATGTGATGCTGAGAAAGATTGAGGGCAGGAGGAGAAGGGGACAACAGAGGATGAGATGGTTAGATGGCATCACCGACTCAATGGACATGGGTTTGGGTGGACTCCGGAAGTTGGTGATGGACAGGGAGGCCTGGCATGCTGCAGTTCATGGGGTCACAAAGAGTTGGATATGACTGAGTGACTGAACTGAACTGAACAATTAGTGATGCTGAGCATCTTTTCATGTGCTTATTGGTCATTTGTATACCCTCTTTGGAGAAATATCTATTCAAACCCTTTGTCCACTTTTTAATTGGCTTGTCCTTTTATTATTGAGTTGTGTTATATATTCTGTATACAAGCTCTTTGTATATGTGACTTATGAACATTTTCTCTCATTCTGTGGATTTGTTGCTCTCACTTGGTAAGAAACATGTCACATCACTACTGTTAGTACTTTCATTTTTCCATTCACAGCATTTTATGAGATTAAGATGCAATAAAATAATCAAAATTTCCCAATTATTGCTGGGTAGATGGATATGGAGACCACCCATGTAGAAGCCAAACAGCTGGCAGATAAGAAGTGCCACCCTGCTATCTTGTCATATGTCTCCTTCCCTAACATGCAGAAACCTGAGCTCAGTAGGAAGCTTAGAGGTGTTAGCATGTAATATATGAAATAATGACTGCTGCTTATTGAGCACTTACTATGTGCTAGACATAGTGCTTCTGAGTAAGGAGTCCTTGCTCTTATCCACAATACCAAGAGCTGCACTCAAGTGCCAGATTGCAGACCATGGCCAGAGTCACAGAAGATCTCATAGGTGCAATGAGGAAAATGAGGCTAAATTTATACCATTTTGGGGGCTTCCATGGTGGCTCAGTGGTAGAGAATCCATCTGCCAATGCAGGAGCCATAGGAGACTCGAGTTCAGTCCCTGGGTCAGGAAGATCCCCTGGAGAAGGAAATGGCAATCCACTCCCATATTCTTGCCTGGGAAATCCCATGGACAGACAAGCCTGCTGGGTTATAGTCCATAAGGTCGCAAAAAGTCAGACACAACGGAACACGAGCACAATTCCATTTAGATGACTGGCTTTTGAGATTCTTCTTACTTTTTTGGTATTCTATATTGTCTACTAATAGTACCAAAAGAGGTATTTGTCTTACTATTATTATATACGAAATATAGTCACATGCTAAAATATTCAGCTAGGGAAAACTGTTATTAACTTCAACTTCTTTCTCCCTTTCCTCCCTTGACCAGCAATCTCCACAGAAGCAACCACAATTACTAGTTTCTTGTGTATCCTTCATATACATGTGTGTGTGTGTGTATGTGTAAAATTTTCTTGAAATACAAATGGAACTTCTACTCTATATACTGTTTGTATTTTTTCACTTAATACATATCTTGATATAGTTGAATACTGAAAAAATATTGACTGATTCTCTACTCTGCTAACCACCAGAATTGGAGAATTAGTGTTGCAGGCAGGGGAGCAACAGCAACGAATAATCCAGGAGTTGTTCCTGCCTTCATGGAGTTTATACTGAATGAGGAGAGACAGTCACACAACAAAAATAATAAAAGAGATTAATTACATGTTGTGATGAATGCTATAATAAGACACTGAATAAAGAATAGTGATGAGCAGGGGAAAACCAACTGCTCTTAATCAGGACAGACTCTCTAGGAAGATGACATTTATATTAAAATTTGAAGGATGGAGCCTTCAAATAGAGGAGCAAGCGGAACAGCATTTCAGGCAGAGGGAACTGCCAATTCAAAGCCCTCAGGGTAGGAAGGAGCTTGGCTTATTTGAGGAGCTTAAAGAAGAATAACAGAGCTGAGGAATGAGGAGCAGGGCAAAGAGATGGCAGCTTCCCAGGATGCACTGGGAAGCTGGTGAGGGGCCTTAAGGAGGGTGTGGCACGGTCTAGGTTTGCTCCCTAGAGAGCGAGTGATTTAGGTACAGGCCAGTGAAACATTCCAGGCAAAAGATTGTGCTGGGCTGGGCTGAGCGGCTGGCTGTAGAAAATGAAGGGGAGAATTCTGAATATCTGTTGGAAATAGAAGAAAATGCCTTGATGATGGGTTGGCTTGAAGTAGAGGGAGAGGGAGGGAGAGTCAAGGATGATGTCGGTTAGAGTTTATGGATTTGGGTGTCAGAAAAAGTTAACTTGAACATTGTGGTCTGCAATGCCTCTAAAGCAATCCAAGCAAAGAGCTGAATGTTGTTATCTGGAATTCAGAAGAGAGGTCTCAGCTAGAACTATAAAATTGAGGGTTATTCATCTGCTATTTTAAATACCTGGGGGTAGGTTTGGGTATGGAAAAGAATGTTAGTTGCCCATTTAAAAACCTAGCTTTTCTTAAAGACTTTAAGTTCAACTTATGAACCTTGCTATTCTATTATAATCTAGTAAACTTTTTGTATAAAGATAAGAACAATCACTTTCACTTGTTCTGCGACTACTATTCTTAAGTTTAGTAGATTCAGTCCTCCTTAAACATTGAACAGACTTACAGCCTTAATCAAATTTCCTTAGACATTTCCAATTACAATTACTAATTTAATATGCCTGATTTTCTCAAACATTTGAAATGGCCAAAAGGGTAGACTTACAAATCTAAAAAGCCACATATTTCTAAGCACTTAAGCAAATGTTGTAAATTAATTACCTAAACTTGGAAGTCAAGACTCTCAGGGCCATTTCCTGCTTTGTGTAGGAATCTTAAATCCTACACAAAGCAGGACAAGATCACAGAATCTTCTCTCTCCTGTATTCATTCCTGCAATATCTGACTACTTATTCATATCTCCTTTCCAGAGTTATAGATTTATTCCCCCAGCAAGGAGATTGGAATGTTTTTCAGATACTACTATTTGTAACTAATCTATATAACAACACAAGGAAAGTTTATGATAAAGGCTTCTTTTGTTATTGTTTTGTCTTATTGCAGTGGGCTGGGGTGCAGGGGGTCGGGGGGCGGGGGGTGGTAGGCAGGTAAAGCAGAAAGGATAGCTTTATTGCTTTGCCAGGCAAAAGGAAACACACCAGGCTTCTGCCTTGAAAAACTATGTCTCAACCCCAGGAAATTTGATGAGGGTTTTTATAACAGTGTGTCAAAGATGGGGTCTGACAAGATTAGGGTGTGAATAGGGTTTGTACTCCTTTAATTTCATCTCACATAGTTGGTCTCTTAATTTTGATGAGCTTCTCTGGTTTCTTTAATCTTGCCTCAGGTGTTTTCTAGGCTGCTCCTCAATAGTTTCAGTCCAGCCTTGGGAACTCAGGGAAGGTCAAGGAGGCTGGAGTCTTGCCTGGCAAAGTGCATTGCTTCTCTGTTCATGGAGCCCTGTAATCCAGGCCACCCAAAACAGCTATTCCTATTTCCAGGCAAGCAGGTAGGTGATGCCTTAGCTCATGGCTCCCTTCCTTCATCCTCAAAGACAGCAATGTTGTATCTCTCTGACCCTCTGTATTAGTCATGTTTCCCCTGAAGAAAGACTACAAAATTTTATGTAAATGCTAGTTAAAAGCATGTGCCCCACCCCAAAAAAATACATAGAGGCTGGAGGTAATTAGGAGAGAAACAGCACAGTAATTTGAATGGAGAAAGGTAAAAATTTATTAATTTTAATGGGATTGTAGCACAGAGGCATTCCCCAGTAAGAAGTAAAGAGAACTCTAAAGAATACAGGAGTAGCAGATATAGGAAATCCAAAAAAGGGGACCTAGGTATACATAAAGCTGATTCATTTTGCTGTAAAGGAGGAACTAACACAACATTGTAAAGCTCAGTTCAGTTCAATTCAGTCACTCAGTCGTGTCCGACTCTTTGTGACCCCATGAATCTCAGCACGCCAGGCCTTCCTGTCCATCACCAACTCCCGGAGTTCACTCAAACTCATGTCCATCGAGTCAGTGATGCCATCCAGCCATCTCATCCTCTGTTGTCCCCTTCTCCTCCTGCCCTCAATCCCTCCCAGCATCAGAGTCTTTTCCAATGAGTCAACTCTTCTCACGAGGTGGCCAAAGTACTAGAGTTTCAGCTTTAGCATCATTCCCTCCAAAGAAATCCCAGGGCTGATCTCCTTCAGAATGGACTGGTTGGATCTCCTTGCAGTTCAAGGGACTCTCAAGAGTCTTCTCCAACACCACAAAGCTACTGTACTCCAAAAAAAATTAATTAAAAAAAATATACTTCAACAAAAATTTTTTTTCAAATAGATGGCCAAATAAATGATGGCCAGTGATATAGCATCATACTCTAATAAATACTTCACACAAAAAAATAATAAGAATAACAGATATAAGGAGCAGACGATACTTTCTTCTAGGGCTCAAAGTATTGAAAGACAATACTTTCTTCTAGGGCTTTCTTCTAGTTGCTCAGTCATGTTCAACTCTTTGTGACCCCATGGACTGTAGCCTTCTAGGCTCCTTTATCCATGGGATTCTCTGGGCAAGAATACTGGAGTAGACTGTCATTCCCTTCTCCAGGGGAATCTTCCCAACCCAGGAATCTAACCCACATTCCTGTGTTTCCTGCGTTGCAGGAGGATTCTTTACCCACTGAGCCATCGGGGAAGCCCCCAAGAATAAGGACCCAATTCCCCTCCCCACCAGAAGGGTGGTGATAGAAGAAGCTGGTACAGGAGAAACTCTGTGTACTGCAGCACCCTGGTGCTAGGTGCAAGTGCTATTTTGAAAAAATAATAGGGAAAAAATATGGAAAATGTAGGAGCTCTTATCCATACCAATCAAGTTTGAAACCAATATCACACACTGCCTTGTACAGATAACCAGCTGTTTTTTTGTGTGTATGTCTGAACTTCCCTGCTAGAAGCTATACTCTTTTAAGCCTAGGATTATATTTCACCTTCTTCCTGTGGCCAAGCCTGAAATGAGTATATGCTTGATAATTTAGTTTTGAATTTATGAACTCCAAGGGAAGAATCTTATTAAACTTGCTTTTTTTTTTCTATTAATTTTTACTCTATTTTTTCCTACTAGAAAGGCAAGAAATGTTTATTGGGGAAAATGCAAATGTAGAATAACAGGAGAAAAATATTAATCCTATTTCCACTCCCCCTAAATAATTACTGTTGATACTCCGGTGTATTTTTTATGTACAAATAGTTGTTTTTCTTTTTTAAAAAACATAGATGTACACACATCATATCCTATACGCAGGGTTAGGTTGTTGATTTAACCATTTCCAGTATGGAACTTTTCAGTTCTTTTCAAATTTTCCCATTATAAATAATCCCATAATGAACACTGTTGTGTTTAAAATATTTTCTAGTAGGCCAATTTCCTAAAATGGCTGTCTCACATGCGAAATTACTAGGCTACAGGGTACAAATACGTTTAAGGCCACTGAAGAAAACTGAAGATCACCGGGCATTTGCTTCTAAACACGGAAACTGGTAGTTTCCCGTTTTCAAGACACAAACCAGAAGCCTCTTCAATGCCACCCAGTACTACCAAAATAGGTACACGTGCGACTCTAACTCTCACTGTCCGCTTCACGCCCCTCCCTCGGAGAAAATGCCTCCCAGCCATAAAAGACTGCCTGATCCTGGACCTTTGGGCCTTTAGCCTTCATTTGTCCCCAGGCCACCCATAGGAGAGGTGGCCCGACTAGGCGTGCTGGGGCAGATTTCCCTACGGCCCTGGGGGTGTGCGTGACATTCTGGGCTCCGAACCCCAAGTCCCGGGCTCTGCAGGGCGCGGCCACCTCGCGAGTAAACCCGGAGGCTTAAAGCAATAGAAGCCTCAGTTTACAGAGCTCCAGGGAGGGCCCAAAATACGGCAAATCCTTCTCCACGCCGAGATTGGCCCAGCCTTTTTCTGCATCTCCTCCGCAGCCCCTCCTCTTCCCCGCGCGGTTCACTCAGTCCACCCTCCAGACCCAATACCGACTTCCGATTCTTCCCAGCTGAAGGGTCACCCAAGCCCCGCGGGTCCCCGTCCCTCTTCCCTTCTCTTTCCGCACCGACCAAGCCTGTCTTAGTCTCCACAGTGAGAAGTCTCCGCCGCCCATAAGCTTCTGACCGCCTTACAAGACCCGCCATCAGACCCCCATCACCTCTTCTCCATGTCTTTCCACGTATCTGTCCCGACTGTCCCTCTGTCTTTCCCGCCATGACTGTTTTTCTATCCGGTTTCTATCCCGCGGGTCTGCAGGTCCTCTGGCCCTGGTCCTTCCGTTTCATCCAGTCTGAACCTGTCATGACAGTACCTCTCTCTTTAGGTCCCCCCTTCACAAGCCCCACCGTGTAACTGTCCCTCTGCGCCTCCGCCCACGTCTGTACTTCTGTCCCCCGAAGGCGATCCTCTGTCCCCGGAGTCGGGCCCTCCATCCAGCCGGGACCCCGCTAACCATCCCTCCCAGAGCCCGGAAAGTCTGCGGCCCGGTTCGTCTCCCTCATCAGGGGAACTCTTCCCTCTTCCACTTTCTCTACTTTGAACCCATCCCAGCAGAGTCCAGGAAGTAGCCAAGCGCCGGGGACTGGCGGCGATGGTGCCCAATGGGACGTGCCAGCGGCGGCGGAGGCCCCGCCCATAGAGGAAAGGCTGCCAATGAGCTCACGGAGGCGGGACTTCCGCTGTCCCGCGGAGGGCGGGGGGGGGGGGGAGCGAACTGTTGTGGTGCGGAGCGTTGGGCGGGCGGCGGCCAGGCGGCCCAGGGGCTGCCTCGGGACTCGGGGCGCAGCCGAGCGGCTGCAGGGGTGGGGCGGGCCGGAGGAGCCGCGGGGCCCGGGCGCCGCGGGTTCGAGGCCGGGCCCCGCGCGGGGAGGCCGCGCCACCCCGGGGGAGCTGCCCGGCGGCGAGTTTGCCCAGCAGCCGAAAGAAGGCGGGAGCCGGCAGGGGCCCTCAGAACCCTCTGGCAACCCGGGCCCGGAGTCCTCGGGGAGCTGCTGCTTCCTGGGACGCCCTCCTGGACGTCCCCGCCGAAGGGTAACGTTTCAGGGCGCCCGGCAGAAGGCGCCTCAGGGTGACTCCCGGCGGGGCCCTGCAAGCCGCGGGAGACGACCCCGGGGCCGCGAGCAGGGAGGAAGGGGCTTGGTGGAGACGCGGGCCGGGAACCGAAGGAGCCGGAGCGCGGCGGAGCCGGGCCTCCCGGGCGCGGGGCCGGGCAGCGCCTCGGCTGAAGACGGACTCTGGGACCTTCGAGTGCGGGGGCCTCGGCGACCTGCCCCGCGGGGAGCGCGGCTGCGGAGTGGCCTACGGGGGACCTTCCCCCAGAGGGGCCGGCCCGGGGCGAGGAGATGAACGGCTTTAGCACCGAGGAGGACAGCCGCGAAGGGCCCCCCGCCGCCCCCGCCGCCGCCCCGGGCTACGGCCAGAGCTGCTGCCTCATCGAGGACGGCGAGCGCTGCGTCCGGCCCGCGGGCAACGCCTCCTTCAGCAAGAGAGTCCAGAAGAGCATCTCGCAGAAGAAACTCAAGCTGGACATCGACAAGAGCGTGAGTCCGCCCTCGCCCCCGGCTGGGTCCCCGCTCTGGGCGGCTCTCGGGCCGCTGCCCAGGGCTGCGGGAGGGACTCGGGGGCCCTCCCCGCCCTGGGCCTCGCCGCCCTTTATCTGCAAATTGAGGAGTTGGACTCGGGCTCGCAAAGGCCGCTCGGCGTTGACGGGTTCTAACTAGGACTCTGCCCAAATCCGGGAGGTTGGTGGCGGGGCTGCTCCGAGGACCCTTCCTGCCTGGGAAAATCTGATACCAATTTTTAGCGCGTTTTATCGGTGTAGACAGGGGATCAGGAAGAGGTGGGTTCATTTGGTTGGCCCACGGAGGAGCAGGTGATGAAGGGACCCGGCTCTTCTCCAACTTCTCCCTCCTTCTCGGATCCCTGTTATTCCTTAAGAAAAGGAAAGGTGGCAGCTCCTTTCCTGTCTGCGGCAGCCTCAGCTTCTGCACAGGGTCGCCGAGCTCGCTGCTTAGCAGGCAGCTGTGGGGAAATGGGATTTCAAGGATGTGGCAGAAATAAGGCCAGGACCTGGTCTTGGGAGGTGGCTCAGGCAGTCAAAGTGACTTGGAAGGAAGAAAATCCACTTTTATAGGGTTAACTTCTTTAGCAATGCCCGGGGAGCGGTGGGGCGGGGGGGGGGGGGGGGGTAATTTAAATTTGAATAGAAAACTTTTCCGGTGCGATTTCACCACTGTAGTTAACTGTTCTAAAAATTCTGAAGATGTGCCTATTGTCAACCAATTACGAACTTTTTCGTTTGACATCTGTTGCTGTAAGCCTAAAGTGGCTGCCAGGTGATTAGGAATTGGAAATGAGTTAGGGGGGTATTATTAAATACCAGGTGGACCAGCTAGATCAGGTGGTTACCATCTCTTCTAAGACCAAAATTTCTCCACTTTGGGGGGAAATCAGAGATTGCTCATTAAACTGAAAGGACACCCACTTTTTCCACTTCTGATGTTACAAGGGAAACTGAGACCCAGAGATAGGAAGCGAGGGTGCCAAAGTCACACAGCACCTAAGAGGCTGGTTAATTTCTTGAATCTGTTGTCTGATTTACCTCTAGGCCTCATACATAAGCCTTGATTAAGTCTTCAATAAATAAAAAATTAAAAATATCTTCCCTGCGCTTTCTTCTACACTCTTACTCTCACGCCCAGTTGTTGTTTTAAGTTAACAGTTATATTTGCAACTCTCCAATGGAAAGATGCTATTTTTAAGTGGTTAGGGGTGAATTGATGACTTTCTCACTACAAGTCTCTATCAGTGAATGAAAGGAATTCATCTGAGAGCAAATAACTGGCTAGCCACTGTGGTGGCCTGGAATGGGACAATATGGAAGTGAAATGCTCAATTCTAGGACAGCAGTGGATTCATCCTCATGGAAGCACTGCCCACCTTCTGTGTAGATTGCTGGGAGTCTGTACTTAATATTTTTTCCAGTCCTTAAGAAACAGAAATTCCCAGTTCTTTTAAACCCACCATCTGAACAGTTTTATTACTGCATCTGGGACTCCATTTTCCCAGTGACCCCTCTGGAAAACTTGTGTAGGGCTAGGTTGACTTTGATACACACTGTCTGGAAGAGAGGCAGCCTGAGCCTGGTACTAAGAGTCCCCAAAAGGTAATGCTTTTGAAGGAGTAGGATTTCAAGGCAGACTCACTCACTCACAGTTTGTTTCAAGGTGGTGGTGTAGAGTCATTATTTCTGAAAGGGATTCTATTTCATTCTCACAGGCTTAGGCAGGAATTCAATTCTAAGTAACTGCTATGTTACAAGAATTTTTAGCTGTTGCAGAAAGTGAAACAGGAAAAAAAAAAAAAACAATGCTTAGAGCTTTTCCTATCACCCTCCTTCCTCCACCCCGAACTCTCCAAAGGCCACTGGGCTTTGAAATTTCTGAAAACCAATATGTACTTGAAATGGTTAAGGAAGAATAAGGACTATTTATCTTGTAAAAGGGTCTAGCAGAAAACCTTTTAAAATAATAGCACCTGAAATCCAACTCAGGCAGTTTAACTCCTTCTGTATAGACATTGGCAGTGTTCTGTGATTTACTAAGATAGAACTTGCTTTCAAACATCCTCCAATTGACATATATCTGCTTTTTTCTGGAGGAAAGTGGAAGTGGAGAACAGTGTAAGGAAGATGTTGCCGTAGGAAAGGACACGTGCCCAGGGTTAGAAGGTCTGCATGACCTTGGCCAGGTCATTTCCTCACTCAAGGTGGCCTCAGTTTATCTCTCTAGAAAATGAGATGGGAGCCAGGGGGTTTGCACTAGTGAATGCTGAGTTCTTTTCCATCTAGGACTCTAGCATCTTGACCTGAAATCTCCTAGTCACAGCTTTAGGAATCATGCCTTCTGCCTGTTCTTTTTCTAAGACTGTCAGTCTGTGAATTTGCAGGACAGCTTAGTCTTACATGTGAAACTAGCTAGCATGAAGGATGTAGGATCTGTTGTGAATGTGCTTTCTTCCCTGATGAAAACATGTCCGGTCCTCTGTGCATCAGCTGGATGGGATTTTTTGAGACTGTGACACATACTGTGTCTGAAAGTCCTTTGACAGAGTTGAACCTGGCAAACTCGTTCAAATTTATAGCCATATGTAAATGTGGCTTTTACTGGCCTAAGCTGCTTTTAGATGCAAGGGGCTGCTTGTGTTGGTACAGCAACATTTATTGGATACCTGCTGTCTGCAAGATACTATCACAATGTAAATGTAAAACTACTCATGGCTCACTAATCTAACCACATGAAAGTGCTGATTCATGTGAATAAGAAACAGTTTCCATTATTTTCTCCATGGAAAGGCCTGAATTATGCTGGCTTCCTATCAGCTTACTTTTATCTTTAAGCAGTTGAGGAATAAACTCATTCAGAAGTCTCTCAAGAACATTTGGGTAACAGCTGGTTCAGTGTCAACAACCCCAAGTCATTTACACGGGCATTCAGTTTGTTAGGTTCTTGAATGGTTCCTCCATCTCAACCCTGGTACTTATATTCTTAATAAAATCATGTCCTTCACATCTTAGCTGCTGCTTCCACCTTCACTTACTATTATGCTTCCAGCCTACATGAGAAAATCAGTAGTGGTATCCAGCTTCTTTTATGTGGTTTCACCTTGTGAGAATCTCGGCACCTCTTTCTGCTTCTCTTTGTGGATTCCCTGAGTGCTGATGCAAGAATTATAAATTGATACATAGAAATAGTTTTTCAGAGGGTTGTCATGGTACAGTAGTTGCTATTGTCAGTGTAAAAATAGGATGGCCGGCTATTCTATCATTACCACAGTGCCTACTTTCCTGCGCCCAGGGGCAGTGCATTCCAACCCCTTGTAAGTTACTCACTCCTACAGGTCTGAAGACAGGTCTGGGGACTCTGTCTTGTTTGAAGGAAAGTCTAAGCTGTTCTCATGTCTCAAACCCCTTAATTTCTCCTGATGCTCCTACACAGGCAGTCACTTTCACCTAAGTGACACAGTCTCTTCAGGGGCCCCTCACTCACGCCTTCTGTCAGCCTCCTTTGAAACTTCAGTCTTGACTGTTGCACCCAGAATGCTTCCTGTCTCCCTGCAGGTCCTCCCTTCTGGTCAGGGACTTCCACTCCAGCTGTATCTGTCACATGTGTTGTGTTTATCATTCAGGGGGAACTTGATTTATGATGAACTGCTCGGTGTGATATTAGTGTTCTCTTTGAGGAAATGATGGCTTGTATCTGTTTCTTCCTGTGGTCTCTCCAATGCCTCACAAAGGAGAAAAGGCCCATAATTTGACAGATACCTGTTGCTGTTTCCATGGGATTGGCAACTCTGACTTTAACTTGCTTCCCATCAGGTAAGGCATCTGTATATTTGCGATTTCCACAAAAATTTCATCCAGAGTGTACGAAATAAAAGGAAGAGGAAGACAAGTGACGATGGCGGAGATTCTCCTGAGCATGACACTGACATTCCTGAGGTAAAAGTCCAGAACTTCACCTTGAGAAAGCTGGGAGGATGGATTCTGACCTGATCCTTACCTCTGGCCTGGTTTAAGAAATAACTGTAGTCACCTTTGTGTTGCTGTGGTGCATCTGAAAAGTGAATCATAGCATCATAGTAATATGGAATCTGAGGGCTGAAAGCTTAGAAATCAACTGGTCTAACTGCCCCCCATTTTACTGACAGGCACACTCAGGGTCACACACTCAGTTTGGGGGCCCCAGTCCAGTGCCCTCTTCAGTGTCTGTGCTGCCTTTCTTCAAGAAGCCCCTGAAAAATGCTTAAATAGAACCACAATGCCGAGTTTTTCAGAACTTTGGTTTACCCTTAAAGTTGGAGACTGAGTGTGTATGGATTGGGGAAGTCACTTCCATTTTGTTTCCTGGTCTGCAAAATGAAGGTGTAAATTGTCATGTCCCACCAGCTCGGATTTTCTATCACTCTCTGATTCCTCGTCTAGGCTTATTCCCAAAGATCTATTCCAAGGTCAGTTACACTGGCACAGAGTTTCTCAACAGTGGCACTGTTGACATTTGGAGGCAGATAATTCTTCGTGGTGGCGGCTGTCCTGTGCCTCGTAGGATGTTTAGCAGCATCCCTGGCCTCTACCCACCAAGTACCAAGTACACCACCACTCCCAGTGTTTCCAGACATTGCATGTGTCCTCTGGGGATAGAATTGTCGTGCTGAGAACCGTCACTTCTCAAACCAGAAGGCCACCATCCCTTCAAAGTGCCAGTGTCTATTAAGCAAGGTTACAGGAATGAATATCGAATTTTCTATCTATCTAAATTGTTTTCACTTAAGACTCAGCAAAAGAAGAACCATTTATAATGTACATTGAATATTTGATGCATGAATATTTCATAAGGCAACCGCCTGTTAGCACTCAGGGTGAAAATGACTGTGTAGGAATAGAAAGAGTAGGCGGGCCTTTGTCTGCAGATGTGGAGGAAAATCTTTGAAAATATGGCCCTTTCCCCCTGCCCCTCTCTGTGTCCCCTTTTCTATCACTGGTTTACAGTATCTTTCTAATGCTTTTAGCATTATTATTATTATTATTATTATTCTTTTATGAAGGAATGGATGTATTCACTGTCAAAATGCTTTTCACACACACAAAAAAGATTTGAGGAATGTTTGAAAAGAATGAAGGACTTTGGTCCCTCGTATTGATCATTCATTTTGTTTTTAAGTGCTCTCCACCTGCCTGAAGCAAGAACATCTCTTTTAGAGGCAGGTAAAGGCAGCCCAACTTTCCGGGCCTTCACTATTTCATGACTGTGCAGCTTTCCTCTCTTCCTTTATTAGAAAAAAAAAAAAAAAGAGTCCTTTCCCCTCTGTTACCCAGTCATCTGCAGAGACCCAGACGCTAGCCTGCCGATTGGTACATCTGCTGCAGTAGCTTTGAGCTGTCTCTGGGCGGGGGGCAGTTAAGGACCCTCACACCCGAAGGCTAGGCCTAGGGGAGAGCTACCTGAGAACACTAGTGTGTCCCGCTGTCCTCCTTCACTCCCCTCTGTCCACTCTGGGCCGAGCTCCGACCTGTCCTCCAGGATATCTGTCTGCTTCGCCCTTTTCTCTCCTTGCCTGCTGCCCCCTCCAGCATCAGCACCCCCACTTTCCCATCTCATTTCTAGATCATCACTGCAGCAACTCCCTCTGTCATCCCCCCGCACACCCCAGTCAGTCTTCTACAAACCACCACAGATTCATCTTCTGGGGATAGCACCCCCCTCCCCAAACCAGGATTGCTACTTCTTGTCAAGACATGCTACCACCCAGGCTTACCCTTTAAACCCACCATAAGTGCTTCTGATCCCCTAGCCCGTGTGTCTCTCCCCTGGCTTTCTGAGCTCGTGGCCTTCTCTGTAATTCCCTACTGTCTGTTCCTTGCTCCCTTTCGAAACCCTGCCTGTCCTTAGCATAAGCTTCACCACCTCCATCAGCCTTCTAGGACCACCACTCCCTGGCCAAAATTCTGCTTCCACTGTTGTTTCTGTCCTCCCAGCTAATAATTAGTCCTCAGTGGGCCATTTCTAAGACTTGTCTGTAGTCTTCTCCCTCCCCGCCCCTACCTAGCATAGTGCTAGGCACACAGGGGGCATTTGGTGAGTCGTGGCTGGTCAGGTGATGGATAATGTGTTTCTCCTCTTCTCTCTAGGTTGATCTGTTCCAGCTGCAGGTGAACACTCTCCGACGTTATAAACGACACTACAAATTACAGACCAGACCAGGCTTCAATAAGGCCCAGTTAGCAGAAGTAGGTAGACTTGCCCTCTAAAGAGGGAGCACCCGCACCGTGCTGCTGACCGTGACCTTGATTCTCCCTGTGTGTCTATACTTAACCCCTTCATACCTCTGGAAGCAACTTCATCTTCTCTCTTTTGCACAATTTAGAATCCCCCAGCTTTAGACCTAGAAAGGCCTGATTTCCATAAAAGAAACCAGGGCACAGAGAAAAAGAAAGGACTTGCTTAAAATCACATAGCAAGTTGGTAGCTTGGAATCTCACGACTCCTTATTCTAAGTCCTGAGAGTTCTTTTGTTTGCTCGTTTGCTTGAATCTTGTTTTGCAAGATTCTTTCCAGATATGTTCCATTCTGCACATGAGGTGTGTCTGATTAATCATCCCTAAACCTTCACTCATATTCTGTAGGAGCTATTTTTCTTTCTTTGTTTTCTTTCCTTGATTTTTTTCTACTCTGGTATTGGTAATAGAAGTATTTATTACAATGAATGGAGCCCAAGAATGTTTTCTCCCACTCTGAGACCATATCTAGCTCAGGGCATGGGATGGGGGTGGGGTGCTCCACTGGCCATTATTTTAACATACTGACAGCCTGCCCTGATACTTCTGTCCTGTTGGCATGTATATGGGCATCCTCTCATCCTTCTTTTCTAAATGTTTTTCTCTCTTTTTTAGAAAATTTGGAAATGATGGAAATGATGAGGGGTACAATCCTACCCCTCAAAGACAGCCACTCTGTAGTTTTCATTCTCTGACTCCCTTTTTATCTGTCCTACAGCCCTTGGTCCATTCAGAGATTTCCTTATGGGCTCACATCCCTGTTGGTTTTTTATCTTTACTTGAGAGCTTTCTTGCTGATCCATCATTTTTTCTTAAACCTCTCCTTCGCTAGCATCCAGATAAAACAGAAGTACATAAGCCTTTCATACTTCAAGACCAGTGTCCACCCCTGGTGGGAAGGATAGGATGAGATGGGCAAGCGGAGACTGCATTCTCAGGACTTGAAATAGATCAAAATATTGGGAATACATATGAATTTTCCTTCAAATCTGATGTCTTTCAAGAGGCAGTTACGTACTATTTAGATGATTTTTTGGGTCAGGCCCTTACATCTGTTCAGTTGGGTGTTTATTTGACACAATTTTAAAAAGACACTTTTCGGCCCAGTTCCAGGGCCTAAGAGGTTATGGTAGCAGCTGGTCACCCAGAGCAGTCCCAGTCTCCTCCTCCATGGAGATGACCTTGAGACTATGCTGTGATGGATAGGCTGGCTGCCCCGAAATAGGACTGCATCTTGGGAGTGGTGTGGGTTAAAACGTTGCTTTTGGAAGCCTGGAAAGCAAATCCCCTAAGCCTGGGAAAGAAGGGCATTCACATTCTGCATTCTGGAGCACTGCAGGGAGTTGTGTAGTAATCATAACTCCCTCTCAGCTCTGGAAGCAGCTTGCTGTTTCCCTTTTACACAACTGAGAATCCGCGGCCCTGGTTTATTAACATGGTTTAATGGGCTCTGTTTTTCCCTCCCATATAGACTGTCAGCCGACACTTCAGGAACATACCTGTGAATGAAAAGGAGACCCTCGCTTACTTCATCTACATGGTGAAGAGTAACAAGAGTAGACTGGACCAGAAGTCAGAGAGTGGCAAACAGCTTGAGTGATGATGAAGCACACCTTCAAGGAGTGAAGTATAATACTTATGCACAGGTGACATCTGCTACATTTAAGCCCATAAAGACTGTTAAATTTTATTGTAAATAAAAAAGTTTGAATAATGAATACTGTAAATCTTTTCTGGCAGGAGGATTATATTCTCATGATTCAGCATGTTTATACACAGACTTTCTTTTAAGGCAACTACTGGACTAAAAAAAAACACAAGATCGGAGAAAGAAGGAAAGGAAAACAGTGCGTTGCCGCATTCTGCAGAGCATTAAGTCAGTTCTGCTGGACGTGTGGGATGGCAGATATTTTGGTAGTCACCTTGTAATTCCACGCGACCATTTTTGAAGTATAGCCCCGGACCAGCAGCGAGGTACGGCTGGCAGAGAGGTGCATGAGCAGACGTCTGCCGGGGACATAGACACCATGCTTTGTCGCTTATCAGCAAATCATTTGAGCTCAGCTCCCCACCGGCTCTGTGCTGTGCACACGATAGGCACTCAGGCAGGGTTTACTGGCATATCCAACTGTCACTAGCAGAGCCAGTCTTGGGCTTCCCACCTCTTGGTATCGAGGCCTCTGCTGTTCCTGTTGCTCACCACTTTACTTCTAGAGCATGAGGAAGTCCTGATGCACCAGCAGGAGGTTTCAGGTCAGACCGGGACTCCAGGGCAGACTCATGTGCCAAGATGTATTTGTGGAGGTGCCAGAAACCCTGATGCGGAGCCCCTTCTGGGAGCCGTGGCCCATTGTGCACCCCTCCACGCTTCATGCTTCAGGGTCAAGTGATGTATTGGGACTTCAGTCATTCTCCTGGGCCAGAAATGCTTTGACACATGGAGACATTTAGTGCTTTGGGGCTCATGTTTTCAGAAATACTAATCTTTAATTCACAACCACAAGGAAGCTGCCAAGGACCAGGTGGTTTCTGCTCTGAAGTCCAGCTCTGGGATAGAAAGTCTGATCAGCTTTGGCCTCTTTGGGGGTCAGCAACAAATCATGGGTTTGAGCAACACAGGTCAGTGCCATCTGATATTCATTTTTGTGAGCAATTTGCCTCTCTTTTAGGGGGAAAGTTGCTAAAGTGTTGTGTTTTTTTTTTAAGTATTAATAATTACCTGATTTTTCTTTTTATGTTCAAAACCTCAGATTTCTCTATCTAATTATGTCAGAGCCAAAGTATCCTTTGAAAACAAAGCTTTATATCCAAAAGTATGCTTTTGCAAAATTTTCTAGTCAGTGTATTGGAGGGCAGAGGATGTGGACAGGGAGTGGGAAGAAAAGAAAGGACTTGAATTCTAATTTCTGACCACCTTGACATATATTGTGGTCAAAGGTACCGCTTTCTAACTCAGTTTTCATTCTGAGTTCTTCCTTAAGCCTTAAAAAATAGAAGCAGCATTGGACAGCGCAGCCTGGCAGAGTGTTTTAGTGTCTCATAGATGACTTAATCTGAGCATCCACACAGAGAAGTCAGAACAGCCCCCAACACATACACACCCCGCAGGGTGGTAGAGTAGCCAAAGGTGTCAGTTCCACAGAGCATGCTTTCTATGGACAGGGTTCGGGCCACCACTGTCACTCAGTAAAGCACCGTGTGTTCAGCTGCAGCCCAGCTTTCACCAGTGTTCACCACACATGTCTAGCAAATTGCAGCCTTTCAAGATATGTATAAATGAACGTACATAGAGCATACTTGAGACTGAGTGGATCTTATTTTCATACACGTAGCCATGGATGGCACATCAGGGTGCTCTGTGCGTGTTTCTAGTTGTGCGGATTCAATAGGTGTTTAAAGAGTCTCACTACTCACAGCTGAAGGCTCTTGATGTGTGGGCATCAAGAAGGCTCTAAAGTAGATTTTTATTTTTCCCTGAGGAGCTGAGTTAGAACGGCTCTGAAGGCATCAAACACCAAGCCCCCTTTATCCAGGAAAGTGTTTTCTCGTCAGGCTGGAGTTTGGGGGCATATAGGCTTAAAGCATTGGGTACCTGCTCTCTGGAAATGTCCACAACTCATTGAGAAAAAAAGTGTATTTTTCTGATGATTGAACCAGGATTGTGGACATGTAGGTCATGTCACTGTTTCTTCAAAAGCAGATCTGTGCTCCCAGTTAAGAGACAGTAGTGCACTTCTGTACAAGAAGCTGTGGTATTAGGTCCCATCTGTTCAAGCATGGCTGTGAGAGTGCTTTTGTTCCCACACGAAGCCTGGGGAAGCTTCCCCCTCAGCCAGATGCTGTGTGCCCTCAAGTCCCGTGCCAGCTCTCCTCTAAGGAGAGGGCCTTTGGAGAGTGGAGGTTGTGGGTGTCTTTTCAACCTTTGAAAGCATGTTAGATGAGAAAAAAGACAAAACTCTCTGAGCTTGTATTTTTCTTGTGTGCAGAAATCTATTTCATCAGACCACTAAGCCACTTGCCTTAGCCTCTTCTGCAGTTTCCCTCAGTTTGATCTGGAACAGGAGACGTCTACCTGTTTAGAGGTGGCCGACCCTCCAAAGCGCCCAGGTCTGGCTGTGGGGAGCAGTGGGGCTTGGGGAGCTCAGCGCTCATCGTGGCTGCGTGCATTTTGCTACCACCTGTCAAGGACTCGTGCTTCTCTCCACCTGTCATGTCGCAGCATTGCCTTCTCTCCTCTTGGTGCTCCTGGGCAAAACTGGAATATGCAGTCCAGAACTGGCTTTGTCTTCTTAAAGAGCACGGCTCCTGCCTCAGTTCCAGCCTGCTTGGTTCTTTCCTGTGCCCTCAAGAGTGTTAACATGGAATTGTCAACATCTTGCCAATCCGTGTTGCTTCCTTTAAAGGTTTTTAAAAAACAAATGGACAAACTTCTTATTTCAGTGAACAGACTCTTAGGTTGGCAACAGCATGTGAAAAAGATGATAGCCAAATCCCTTGAGAGATTGCAACCAAAGGATTCAAGACCAGGGGTGTAAAAGGAAGAGGAATTTCATGTATGTGATGCAGCCGCCAAGTTGTTAGATGTTCCTGTCATAGCTAAATAGTCACAGCTAGTCTTCCAGAGAACAGATAGGAATAACTGCTTGCAGCTGGAATGTTGCATCTAACCTTGGCATTTCAGCTGTTTATTTAGTGGGAACTTTTTGTTAACATCCTGGAGGGCACCTGCATGGTAGGAAGGAGAAAGCCGGAATGGGAATTTAGGAGCCTAACCACAGATCCCAGAGGTGTTGCTGCATGGAAATCATCTGAGGCCTCTGTCATTACAGCGACAAGATCCAAAAGTTGGGAAAGGACCTCTAAGTCATCCAGTCCAGTCTCCCATAGGTGCTGACATTCTGCCTACAACCGTCCCGCCAAGGTTGGAGCAGTCTGGGCTTAAACACCTCTGAGGACAGAGAACTCACTACCTCCTGGGGAAGCCTGTCCTATCTTTGTAAACCTCTGGCTTTTCTATGTTCTCTGTAATTTCCATCTTAGTCTCTGCCTAATGGGGGCCAAGTAAGTTAGCCAAGGACTAATCACTGGCACCATCCCAGGGCATAGTGTTTGTCTTTGGGGAAGGAGTTGCTAGCAAACAAGACATTTTGGTGTCCCGAGTGTTCTCCCCCTAAGTATTGTTAGTCCATTTAGTTCCTTATTGAAGATGTTGAGGAAATCCCAGTTATATACCCTCAATCTTGCTAAAGCTGATGGAGAGGTCAGGGGAGAAGAGAGTGCTCTCAGAACTGCTAAAAAATACCTTAGGACACAAGAGGCCTTAGTTTTGTGTCTGCCTCACAAAACTTAGGAAAAGTTTTAGCTGGAAGATTATAAACTATGATCATGCTCTGCCTGGAGTTGAAAGGTTAAATAGCCCCTAAGGGCGTATACCTTAAGATTGCTGCAAGTACTGCACACACTGCTTTTATGGAGAAAGCAAAGCTTAGGAACTTGGGGAACCACATGTCTCAGTGTCAGAGAGGTGCCATATTTTCCAGCTGGAAACTCCTTAAAGGTTGCCATTGCCCAGTCATTGATTTTTAGAGATGGGGAAACTGAGATGTGAAAAGACTTGCCCAAATGCTTTGGCATCATCTAGACCTACTTAGCGCTGGTTCACTTCACAACTCACAGCATAGCTGGAACCCAGTCTGCAAGGGAGCTGCCCTCAGGTCCTTGAGACCTGCCACTGAGCAGAGGTTCCCCAGGCCAGACTGTCAAGGACTGTGAACCAACCTGCAGAACTCAAGGCTGTAAAGACCTGACTGGGAAGGTTGTCAGTTGAGTTTTGTAAAGTGAATGGGAGGGGAGATCAGAAGGAGCCTGTAATTTAAGACCAAGATTCCAGAGTCCTGGCGGGAAATGTGGTGGTGTCCTAGAATGTAAGTTCTCACAAAATGCACTTGCCTTTCAGGTGGGTCAATCAGGTGACCCTGACTTGAGCAGACACAGCTCTGTGGCCCTGCCATTCGCAGCCCCCATCCCTGTTAGCAAGAGAGGCAGTTGAACTGAAGGACAGGTGAGCTCAAGACCACGCCCTGGGAAGCGTGATGCTCTAGGGGTGCTTTTGTATTCCTTTCATTTTATTACAGACTGTTTCTAAATTCATGATTAGGAAGGGTAAACTCAATCCCATTTTTTTGAGGTGGAATCCAGCCAGAGGCAGGGTGGGACTTTTCTTACAGTAGGAATGTCTACACATTTCATCTGGCTTGCATCTTCAAACAAACTCTTCAGTGGCTTTCATTTAATGAACACATCTTTGCCAGTGGCAGAGGCTTGTGCAGGATCCCTGTCTCACGTGTCTGTTATCTGTTCAGCCCATCAGAGTGTTTTAGGGGTGCGGGTTGGTTTGGGTTTTTGGTTGATTTTTTTTTTTCCATTTTGTAACTGCCTTATCGAAAAGCAAGTGCCCTTCCATTCCAGGCCTCCTCATTGTACATGTTTCCTGCCAATTGGGGGGATCATTTGTATTTTAATTTTGTAATCTATGGCTCTGTACTGTTGAAAGGCTCTCAATTCTGTGGGGTCTCCTTAGTATGTATATGACTTTTCATGTTGCAATATCACACAGATGGGATGGCCCGACTTTTGCTCTTAATAAACGATCTAAATGAGAAACAAGAGACACATTCTGTTGTTCCCTTTGAATGCCCACGTGGAGCTCAGATCTTTCACTTGTGCGTCCGGCCCCTAGCTGTGTAGGACAGTGACTGGTGATAGCCGTCTTCCCTCCATTTGCCCTTCCACCCCCAGTGCACCCTGCTTGAGTGCAGGTCACAGAAGTCAGACCCTGCCCTCCCGCTCACTCCTGTGCAAACTGAGTGCAGCTGATCGGCCGGAGTCGAGCCTGAGTGCTATCCAGCATAGCAAGTACCTGGCCCCAGAGCTTCACTCTGGTCTTCGATTATCCAGGTATAGTTGTCCACCCATCTACTGGATGGATGGTTGCAAATTGAAATCCCTGCTGGTGGGGGGCAGAGGGAGTTGCAAGCTGGAAAATCCAGGTCCCTTCTAAGGGTGGCCACCACTGTGTGTTACACATTGTGTTGAGTCATTTATTCATGTCCGACTCGCTCCGACCCGCTCCAACCCCATGGACTATAGCCCACCAGCTTCCTCTGTCTGTGCGGATTCCCCAGGTAAGAATACTGGAATGGGTTGCTACGTCCTCCTCCAGGGGATCTTCCCGACCCAGGCATCGAACCCAGGTCTCCTGCATTGCGGGTGGATTCTTTACCATCTGAGCCACCAGGGAAGCCAGCCTGTTTTTGCCACATGGGAGTGCAGACTCTGAAATTTTAAACAGAAATCTTCAAAGTACAGTTAGTTCCCCCCCTCAGCACCCTCACCCTCTCCCATTCCATAGTGTGGAGGTGGATTTCTCAGCATCCTAGGTGGCAAGGAGAGTAGGGAGTCATACTTGTCACCTGGAGCCTTCAGGGTCAGTGATAGGTTGTTGCTGGAACATGCCATTTTTCAGAGTCATCTTGCTTCAGAAAGCAAAGGAAGGCCCAGTCTTCTGCCATGCAGCCTCTTGATCTGAGGTATAACAACAAAAGTAGTTCCTTCCACTTCTCTGTGCCTTCCCTTTCACATGAAACTGCTGAGGGTTGCCTCTGGCCCCTCACACACTGAACCTAGGAGAAGTGCTTTGTTGCCAGGCTTCCCCTGAACTGGCCAACCCCTGCTGAGGTCGACCTCATGTGAGGATCCACAGACATCAGTCGTGATGGACAGTCATGATGGAAGGATGAGCCCACATCTTACTGTACCATTAGGACAGAGATTCTAACAGGAACCAGACATCCTTTCTTCAAAACAGACCTTTAGAATGTTGAATATCAGATCAGCTGAGGTCCAGCCTTTTGGAAGGGTGGCACTTGCTACCTCCCACCCCTATCAGACTGTTAACAATGCCAATTCCTAGGCTCCGCCCCAGATTCTCAGTAAGAAAAGCTCAGGAGCTGAATTCCAGGAATATGAGTTTTTTAATTTTCCCAGCTAAGGCTCAAGCTTATTAGAGTTGATAAGTACAAAAACTGGTCCAGCAGTTTCTCAATTCAGCAACTTCAAACTCATCAGGAATACTGGTTAGAAATTTCCAGTAAGACCTACTTAATGAAACTCTTTGCCAGGGCAGCCCAGGAAAAATCCCCTGGGGAATTTGTGCATCCAGATGTAAATGGCCCTGAGTCCAACCGCCTAAGGCCCAGGAAGGCAAAGAAGCTACCATCAGCCTCAAGCAGCTCAGAGAGGTCTGCTAAGTCACTTCATTCGTGTCCGACTCTGTGTGGCCCCATAGACAGTAGCCCACCAGGGTCCCCTGTCCCTGGTCAGAGCTGAGCAAATACAGTGACGTACACAGGGAAGACACTTTGAAGATGAATCATTGGAATAGATGCTCTTCCCTCTGGAGAAAAAACAAAACACAGAATGAAAATAATCCACAGTGCCTGGCATGTAGGAAGACACAAAAAATGTCTGGAATTGAATCTTCCGTTTACTTAACAGTTTTTTAGTTTATAAGTATCTTCTACATCCAGATATAATAATAGCCATTGAGTGCAGTGTACAGGGCTTCCCAGGTGACTCAGAAGGTAAAGAACCCACCTGCAATGCAGGAGACAGAGGAGATGTGGGTTCAATCCCTGGGTCAGGAAGATCTCCTGGAGAAGGAAATGGCAACCCACTCCAGTGTCTTGCCTGGGAAATCCCATGGACAGAGGAGCCTGGAGGGCTACAGTCCATGGGGTCACAAAGAGCCAGACACGACTGAAGTGACCAAGCACACACACAGGCAGTGTACATACCAGACAACCTGTTACTAATTTTACAAGCATTGGTGTATCCAGTCTCACTACAGTCATATCAAGTAGGAACTGTTATTAAGTCCAGCGTATACAGAAGGAAACACAGGCTCGGAGTGGTCTAGGAACTGTCCAATTAACAAGAGCTGGAGGCACTCCTGGGAGTGAGTCCAAGGATTGTCCAGCCGAGGGACATTTGTCAGCTCCACCACCAAAGAGCTCAGGAGCACCACAATATGCAGCTGTGCAGCTGCAACAGTTCCCCTTGTCCTGATCAACTGGACTCACTCCACTTTAATGAGGGATTCCTCGAAGTCACTCAGACGCTAGTCAGGAAATTTAATAGGGTTTAATGGAGGTTAACAAGGCACATCCAACTTTCCAGCCAGGTTTTAACGTACCAGAGCTGAACAGAGATTAACAAGCCCAGGAGGTGTAATGGCACCTGCATGATTTAATGGGGTTAATGAAACTGTCAGAGGTTGGCTGAGAAGGACAGAGCTGGAGCACGCCTCTGTTAACAAGTCAATCTGCTGAAGGTCAACAGACATTAAAAAGCAGATGCTGGTTCTGGCTTGCCCTGGGGTACCACAGGGCTAGCAAGGAAAACAAGACCATAGCCAATGTGCCAACCATGCTCCATCCTGGTTGGTGGGAGCTGGAATTTTATTTTCTTCTTTGTGCTTTCTTGGTGTTGTCTAAATTATTTAGAATGAGCATGAATCATTTTCACCAAAACTATAAAATAGCAAAGCAGGTTTTTTTTTTAAAGGGCTCTCAAATGCATTTACTCTCCCTTTGTATAGTTCGTTACATCGTCCTAAAACCTGTAGAAAACAGTTAAGAGAAATAAAAACAGAAGCAGTAATACATTCTTAAATTAAGGCAGCACTTGACTGCTGTAGAGGGCTGCCACCTGTTACCTCCGAGGGTTTTTGTCACACTACAAAACAGGAGTGTACAGAATGACACTGGTCAGGGGGACAGTGAATCCTCCTCTGTCTCCCAGATTGCTGCAGTTTCTGGCCTGAGCACTTACTATCTGCCAGGCCCAATATTAAGCTCTTCATGTTCTATTGCTCTATTTGATAAATAAGGAAACAGAAATTTAGAAAGGTGAAACGGCTTGTCCCAGATCAGCAGAGAGTGGTAGGTGGGGATAAGTCAAACACAGGTCTGTCTGACCCCACAGTCTAGTGTGCCTGGCTGCCTACTAACTGGTTAAGCAAGTATTTCATGGGAGCATTGTTTAGAACAGTGAAGAACTCTCAAATATGTCAAATAATAGGGGACTGATTTTAACAGTATTACACTTATGTCAACGTTGTGAAATATGTAATGACATAGAAGTGTGTTCCCATCAGTTTAGAAATAGCAGATATGTATATGTATGTATGCATATTATATTAATATATATGTGTGGGTGGGTGTGCCTATTTATATACCGTGTGTATACAGTTGGCCCTCCATATCCACAAGTTCCAAATCGAGGTTACAAAGGGCCAACTGTACCATGCCATCTCATATAAGGGACCCGAGCATGCACGAATTTTGGTATCTTTGCAGATCCTGGAGCCATCTCCCTGTGAATACAGAGGGATTCAGACTGTATACACTGCGTGTGTGTGTATGTGTGTATGTATACACACACATTTATATACACACACATTCCTGAATCTGTGACTCTGGGCGTATCTGTAGGCATATCAAAACATCTACCAACTCCATGTGTAGCCTGCTGTATCTGTATGATTCAGAGTAAAGGGGAAAGGTCAGGAAGGAAAGGGCTTTCTGAAAATCAAGGGGGCTTCCTGGAAAATAGTCTCCTCTGTAGGCCCTTGGAATTCCAGTTGAGCTATTTCAAATCCTGAAAGATGATGCTGTGAAAGTGCTGCACTCAATATGCCAGCAAATTTGGAAAACTCAGCAGTGGCCACAGGACTGGAAAAGGTCAGTTTTCATTACAATCCCAAAGAAAGGCAATGCCAAAGAATGTTCAAACTACCACACAATTGCACTCATCTCACATGCTAGTAAAGTAATGCTCAAAATTCTCCAAGCCAGGCTTCAGCAATACATGAACCGTGAACTTCCTGATGTTCAAGCTGGTTTTAGAAAAGGCAGAGGAACCAGAGATCAAATTGCCAATATCCGCTGGATCATGGAAAAAGCAAGAGAGTTCCGGAAAAAGCAAGAGAGTTCCAGGAAAACATCTATTTCTGCTTTATTGATGATGCCAAAGCCTTTGACTGTGTGGATCACAATAAACTGTGAAAAATTCTGAAAGAGATGGGAATACCAGACCACCTGACCTGCCTCTTGAGAAATCTGTATGCAGGTCAGGAAGCAGCAGTTAGAACTGGACATGGAACAACAGACTGGCTCCAAATAGGAAAAGGAGTACATCAAGGCTGTATATTGTCACCCTGCTTATTTAACTTATAAGCTGAGTACATCATGAGAAACGCTGGACTGGAAGAAACACAAGCTGGAATCAAGATTGCTGGGAGAAATATCAATAACCTCAGATATGCAGATGACACCACCCTTATGGCAGAAAGCGAAGAGGAACTAAAAAGCCTCTTGATCAAAGTGAAAGAGGAGAGCGAAAAAGTTGGCTTAAAGCTCAACATTCAGAAAACGAAGATCATGGCATCTAGTCCCATCACTTCATGGGAAATAGATGGGGAAACAGTGGAAACAGTATCAGACTTTATTTTTTGGAGGGCTCCAAAATCACTGCAGATGGTGAGAGCAGCCATGAAATTAAAAGACGCTTACTCCTTAGAAGAAAAGTTATGACCAACCTAGATAGCATATTCAAAAGCAGAGACATTACTTTGTCAACAAAGGTCCATCTAGTCAAGGCTATGGTTTTTCCAGTGGTCATGTATGGATGTGAGAGTTGGACTGTGAAGAAAGCTGAGCGCTGAAGAATTGATGTTTTTGAACTGGGATGTTGGAGAAAACTCTTGAGAGTCCCTTGGACTGCAAGGAGATCCAACCAGTCCATTCTAAAGGAGATCTGCCCTGGGATTTCTTTGGAAGGAATGATGCTAAAGCTGAAACTCCAGTACTATGGCCCCCTCATGGGAAGAGTTGACTCACTGGAAAAGACTCTGATGCTGGGAAGGATTGGGGGCAGGAGGAGAAGGGGACGACAGAGGATGAGATGGCTGGATGGCATTACTAACTCAATGGACATGAATCTGAGTGAATTCCGGGAGTTGGTGATGGACAGGGAGGCCTGGCGTGCTGCGATTCATGGGGTCGCAAAGAGTCGGACACGACTGAGCGACTGAACTGAACTGAACTGAACTGTAGGCCCTTGAGGGAAATGGAAGACAGGAGACAGGAGTGAGGGCAAGTCTAGTCTGGTACAGAAAGCCTCACACGCTGGACTGAGGAGCTTGTACTCTGGAGTCACCAAACCTGCTTTCATTAAACAACGAAATGTGATCAAGAAGATGTTTGTGTGTCTACTGGGAGCCAGGGGGAATCTGGAAATGGACTCTGCCCCCCAGGAGCTGGGAATTTCAGAGTTCACACCCAGACAGGGGTGGAAAGCAGTCCTTCTACTGCTGAAATCCTAGGATCTGTGAGGAAGCCTCGGAGCCCCCCGAGTTCTGATGAAGGAGCCGGGTGTAATGAGCTCTGAGGTCTTGGAGAAGCCAATGAAGCTTACAAAGTGTGATGAGCTTAATTCAGCCGAGGTGGCTAATGAGACTTCCTGAGAGCGCACGGCCACCAGCAAGACTGGACTCTGATAAGGGAGCAGAGGCAACATACCTGTGCCCAGCCAGACTCCTCTGAGCATCCTGCTCAGGAGACACGGGGTGGCAGGAGTCAGAGGGCCCCAGGGAGAGCCAGTGCTGCCAAGGGGCAGGAGTCAGACTCAGGATATGTCAGCAAGCAACTGCCTGAAATGAAATCATCTGATGAAGCTCAGCACTGCCGGAGAGAATGAGGTCTAAGAGAGCTCAGCTTGCCTGCCAGGGTTTAGCTCAACTAGGTGAAACTGAAACTTGGCTGAGCCCACAGTCTGAGGAGGCCCTGCCATCTCCAGTGGTAAGGGTGTTTTCTTTGTGGCTGCTCATATCTTCAAATTCATACTATTCCTATTTCTATCTAGGAGTGTTTCCAAAACTGAACATGAAAAAAGAAAAGTGGTCAGGATGACCTGTAGCAATGGTAGCATTTATTTGTTAAACACCTACTAGGTGCTGGACACTGGGCTAGAACACTTAAGTTCACAGTCATAATCCTCACAGAAGCCTGCAGAGAAGCTGTTACCATCCCTAGTTTTCAGACAGGTAACTGAGGCTCAAGAGATGTTAAATAGCTTACCTTATAATGAGCTGGAATTTGAACCCATATCAGTCTGACCCCTCCATACATCATGTGACCTCTACCACAGAGAGTAGAATACTGGCCGTGTGGGGGAGATGGAAGAGTAATAAGAGCTGTTACTATTGATCCCAATAGTCTAGGGTGTTTAAGGGGAAACAGACCCCTGCATTCTGTTAGCCCAGAGCAATAGTGACAGAAGGATGTTGTTACCAATAGATTTGTTTTGTTCAGTAGCTCCCATCCAAAGAAACAGAAGAAAAAAAAAAAATATATATATATATATGGGATGCATTGTACATTCCACATAGTAGGAAAATACAGATCCCTGCCCCAAGGTGCCTTTAGAGGATTTGGATTGCAAAACCCTAATGTTCTTTGTTGGATGCTTTCAAATTGTGGTGCTGGAGAAGACTCTTGAGAGTCCTTTCGACTGCAAGGAGATCAATCAGTCCTAAAGGAAGTCAATCCTGAATATCCACTGGAAGGACTGATGCTGAGGCTGAAGCTCCAGTACTTTGGCCACCTGATGTGAAGAGCTGACTCAGTGGAAAATACCCTGATGCTAGGAAAGATTGCATGCAAAAGAAGAAGGGGGCAACAGAGGATGCAGTGGCTGGACAGACTCAATGGACATGTGAGTGAAAGTCACTTAGTCATGTCCAACTCTTTGTGACCCCATGGACTATACAGTCCCTGGAATTCTCCAGGCCAACATACTGGAATGGGTAGCCTTTCCCTTCTCCAGGAGATCTTCCCAACCCAGGGATTGAACCCAGGTCTCCCACATTGCAGGTGGATTCTTTACCAGCTGAGCCACAAGGGAAGCCCAAGAATACTGGAGTGGGTAGCCTATCCCTTCTCCAGCGGATTTTCCCAACCCAGGAATCGAGCTGGGGTCTCCTGCATTGCAGGCGGATTCTTTACCAACTGAGCTGTCAGGGAAGCCAGTGGACACAAATCTGAGCAAATCTCAGGAGATAGTGGAGGACAGAAGATCCTGGCATGCTGCAGTCCATGGGGCTGCAAAGAGTTGGAAGTGACTGAACAACATCCCTCAGGAGTTAACCTCATGCCCAGGACTCCTAGCTCTGTGAACTTTCTGGGTCCCCTCCCTGCTCCCCTCAACTTCCAAAGGAAATTAGAAAAAGTGTGCCCTGGGACTCTGGGATCACTGCTTGAGAGTGGAAGTGAAGTCACTCTGTCGTGTCCGACTTTGCGACCGTATGAACTGTAGCCCACCAGGCTCCTCTGTCCATGGGTTTTCCAGGCAAGAATTCTGGAGTTGCCACTGCTAAGGGGAATTTGACTGGTGCTCTACACTGAACTGGCCACCAGGTGGCGCCTTCCCCTTAGTCAGTGGCAACCCCAGGCCACCAGGGAAGGCTCAGGGCTATTTTCTGTCCCCTTCATAAGTTGCTGTGTTTAGTAAACGCCTTGATTCATATCAACGCAAAAATCTGGACAGTCAGAGCAGAAAGGGATTTAGTTCTCTGTTCCTAACCCTTCATCTTACAGATGACACCAAGGTCCACTGGGAGCAAGGAAGTGCCCAAGTTCACACAGCAGTCTGAACTCTTGACTGCTGGGTGTATTGCTTTTTCCACCATGCTAAATGTTCTCACTTTCCCCTGAACTCCTCCCACACGTAACCTGAGACTGCCAGAATCCTACCCTGAGCCAGAGCTGGCTCAGCTTCCCTGCCATTCCGTGCTGTTTCCTCACCAGGCCCTGAAGCCCAAATCCCAGCTGCTACAATAGCAGCAGGAACAATAGCTCAGGTTTACCGCTTCCTACTCTGGGCCAGCCTGAGAGCTTCCCATTGGTTATTTAATCATTACTGGATCTTGGCAATGTCTCTGCAAGCTATTCTGCTTTCCTTTTTACAGAAGTCTCAGAGAGGTTAAGAAACCTGTACAGTGCCACACAGCTCATCTAACCAGTTCATCTGGCTGTGAGTACAGGCCCTCGGGCCAATCCCAACCTTCCTGTTGATACCTGCCTGGTCTCTTATGCTGTATTCTCTGTTTCAAAACACTATCAAAGACCTTTCCCCCTCCTTTGCCTGACAAGATTTCAGTGGGGGTGAGGAAAGGTATTGTTAGCCCATCGTAGAGATTAGAGGACTGGGGTCCTAGAGGATCATTGGTCTGAAGTCACCTGACTCATGGGAGACTTGGATATGAAACAAGTTTCCACCACCAGCAGGACATTCTAGAGGACTCTCCACATCTCATAGCCCAACCTACATCCCTGCAGCTGTCCCTGAAAATCATGGAACTCAGTGGCCAAAACTGCAGGTTGGGAAGACAGGCAGGACTGGGTCTGCCTACCCTGTATAAGCCATGTGACCATAAACTACACACACACCCTCTGTGGTTGTTGGGACAAGTAAGTGAGTCCATGTAGGTTGAGCACTGCCGTTGGGTACACAGGAAGTGCTTAGTAAATGGTGGCTACTTAACAATATGATTAACTAAAGCTCTGTATTTAGTACTCCTGCTACACGACCTGTTAGGTCTACACTGTCCAAATGGTAGACACTAGCCATGTTTGCTGGCTTTTGAATGCTTAAAACTTGGTCCAAACCGAGATGTGCTTTAACCTGTGTAAAACACAGCCCACTTTCAATCAGTATGGAAAGAATATGTAAAATATCTCAATAATAATTTTATGTTAGCTACATGTTGAAATTATATTCTAGGCATATTGAGTTAAATACATATATCAAATTTAATATTAAATATTGCATTGGCCAAAAAGTTCTTTTGGATTTTTCTGTATGGTCTTATGGAAAAACCAGAACAAACTCTTTTGGCCAACCCAATATATTATATATATTTAATATATATTTTTAATTCAATAATAAATTCACCTGTTTCCCTTTATTTTTTAATGTGGCTATTAGAAAATTTGTAATTACATACATGGCTCCCTTTGGTGACTTGCATGAGAGAAATATACTACTATATTCTTACATTAAGAGCACTATGCCACTTAGTGCTGCCTTGGACAGTTTCAGAAACTCAGCTGCCTCAGTCTGCCTGCCCCTTGGTTTGTCTTAATGATGTGGGATATAAGCGCTTTGAACCAGGACTCTATTCACTAGCTATGTGCCTGTGGGCAGGTTGCTGCAACCTCTGTGCCAATCTTTCCAAAACAAGCAAACCAAAATAAATCGTCAGTGCCTTACAAGGCTATTGCAAGGATTAAATAAAATAATAAAAATAGCTCCGCCATGGACACAACACTAAGTGCTCTGCACGCTTTATCTCATTTGAACCTCACAAGCCCCAGGAAGTTGGGGCATTTTGTATATGAGGGAACTGAGGCTCAGAAGTGTTCAGTAACTTGCGCAGTCTCATGGCCACTGTCGGATTCTATGCCCCGCCCTGGAACGAGTGGTTAAGTAGACAAGGGGGAAAGAAGAGTACAACTCCCTCTGCAGGCCTCAGTTTCCCCTTCTGTAAAATGACAGAAATGTTTGGATGGTGTATAAGGATCCTTGAGGTCCCAGTGTGATAGGGTGCTTGAACGTTTCAGGGAACATAAGATTTCTGGATGGCTTTGAAAGTCCGATGCCTTCCGTTGTCCATTCTGTGGGGATAAATGTGCATTTCTGTTTGTTTTAATAACATTTGTAGGAGCTTTATATAGTGTCCATGTCTGCTTACATTAGACGCTGTGTATTATAGTTAAGAGTTTTTCACTATTTCCCATATAAACCTTGTTTTTTATGGGTTTGGGAGAGCTCAGCTGTAAAAACTCCCTTGGTTGAAAAAAAAAGAAATTTTTTTTCAAACAAATTAGGTTTAAATTAGGAGGCTGATCTCAGACACTTTAGAGCCTGTGTATTTTTTCTTAGCTGTCACTTTTCATTTAAAAAATGAGACTGTCTGATTTTTTAGTTTCATTTCTTTTATGAAGATTTAGGACTTCCCTATTGGCTCAGACGGTAAAGCGTCTGCCTACAATGTGAGAGACCCGGGTTCAATCCCTGGGTCAAGAAGAATCTCCTGGAGAAGGAAATGGCAACCCACTCCAGTATTCTTGCCTGGAAGATCCCATGGACAGAGGAGCCTAATAGGCTACAGTCCATGGGGTCGTAAAGAGTCGGACACGACAGCAATTTCACTTCACTTCGCTTAAGCTGGTTGCTCGAAGAGAAGGATCCAGAGCCTTTTCCAGTAGAGACCTGGGCCTGCTGACTGCCAGCTAATGCCAGCTCAGTCTTTGACTGCTGTGTGATCCCAAGCTGGCCTTGTCGCTCACGGAGTCTTCCTTTCTCCTTCCACCTAGGGGAGCATAATTCCTGCCCTTCTCCCTTCTCCCTTCTAGTAAGGAGAAAGATGTCCTTACCAGACACTTTTGTCTAATAGAAATGAAATAGAAATGAAAAGTACCGAGGAAGGTGAATGCACTATACAAACATCAAAGGCTGGAGCAAAGAATAACATGGTGTTTTTCACCAGCAGAATGTAGATTCCTAGAATCAGTGTTACAGTTAGGAAAGAAGCTAGAGGCCAAGGAGCCCACCCGTTCCTCATTTTATAGATGGGATCCATTCTGAGTTGGAACAGAGGAGGAGGATTCCAGGGGAAGACTAGAGTTAGAGTCTAGATCCCTTTACAACCCGCCTTCTTTCTTTCTCTACTTATTTTGGAGACCAAAGAAGATTAGACCAAGAGAGGCTGTATTTGTTTGTACACACACACACACACACACACACACACACCCTGGAGGTGCTCCAGGATGTTGGGGAAACCCAAGTCCCTGGAGGCAGCCAGACCTGCCCTTTGATCCAAGCCCTGCCTGTCTTTTACCATCTATGTGACCTTGAACAAAGTTCTTCACCTCTCTGAGCCTCACCTGCCTGAGTATTAACCTCGTACAATCCTCTTAAGGCTTGAATGAAATAATACTTGCTAAGGGCTTAAATAATGTCCTTAATAAAATTTAACTTTTTTTTTTAATAAAAAGACTACATTTACTGTGTGGAAGGAATAATAAGCCCTTCAAGACAGAAATTTACTATTGTATGTTAATTGGTGATGATTATTAGGATTCTCGTTCATTATTTATACCCACAGTGCCAAGCACAAGGTGGATGTTCAATTAATGCACATGGAATAAACAGTGTACTGAAAGTACACTGGCCACAGGAGAAATTAGAAGGAAATTTCAGCTTAACTTTTTATTGCAAAAATAATACTTATTCATTGTATAAAAATACATATATACATATATGGCTAAGCAGGAGGAAAAGTCAAAATTATCCTTATTCCTACAATTCAGAGGTAGAGGTATAAATGTTTTGGTGTACAGTTTTCCACGTTTTCTCCATGAATGATATTTATGTATTTATTTTTATGTAAAGCAGGTCACTACTGACAGTCTTCAGTAAACTGAGAAGGTTTTATTTTCCCTCAGTTATATCAGGAACAATCTCCATATCAATTATATTTTTTTCTTAGGGGCTGAGTAGTAACCCACTGATGGATTTATTTAACCAGTTGTGTAACTATAACACTTTGGAGATCCTTTTATCCATTTCACTCTTTAGTAGACTAGTCCTGTGCTTAAAGCTTTATAACATCAGTATTTTCTTACAGCAAACTCCTGGAATTTACTTTTGAAGTTAGTGATTATACTCCACTCCCCGTTTAAAAAAAAAAAAAGTGATGTCCTTAATTCAAATTAATAATGATACCATCTGTCACAGCCAGGTGGAGGTAGGTTTCCCAGAAAAGACGTTGAACCCTGGAGAGAATGAGAAAGTAAAAGGCAGGCTCCAAAGCTACTCCATGGAGATGGAGCTAATGACGGAGAAGACAGTTGAGACCCCGGTGCAGGAAGAAGGTCTGGACCCCTGGTGACGAAGGTCTACAGCCGTCGGCGAAAACTGGTTCCTGAAACCCGGAGCAACTCTGCTCTGCCCAGGGGGCTCTGCTTTTACAGCTGGGAGTGAAGACTGGAAATGTGGCTCGAGCGTTCTAGGCGATGGTGTTAAGTCCTGGGGAAACTGAGAGGACATCCCAATGACCCCCTCAGTGGGCACTGGCTGGCCCTGTGTCTCAGCTCCCGGGTGCCAGGTCTGAGATCAGGACCAGACGTGGCTGGGACCGAATGTGAGGTTCCCAGCTGTCTTTTCCAAGAGGGTTTGCGCCCGGCGGGATGGGGTTTTCAGAGCAGGCTGCCGCGGTCGGTACCCCTCAGTACCCCGCTCTCCTTTCACTGGCCGGGGCTTCAAGAAAGCAGGACCGGGTGCGCATTCTTCCCGTGCCTGGGATACTTCATGGTGCTAAAAATAGTCGCGGGCGGGTGCTCTGTGTATAGCGAGTGGATGGTGGGTAAACTCAACTGGAGTCCTGGGTTCAAATCCAGAAAATGTCTCCTCCGTGCCAGGGCACCTCCAATGGCTTGCTCCCCGAGTCCCAGTTTCCCTGTGCGTGCCTGGATTTCTAAGGCGCTTCCTAGCTCTCGGAAAGAAAATGAAAAAAAGAAAGCTCGATTTTTCTTTCCTGCTCCTCCCCGAGGGGCCTTGGGGCCTCAGGCCGGGTACCAGGGCCGCACAGCTCATTACCGCGAGGTGTTGCCCTAGTTAAATCGCAGGCCTGTTTGATCTGGCGGCGGGTGGCGAGAGGGAATAAAGAAAAAAGTAGCGGAGTCAGAGTAAAGAGAAGCTCACACCTCTGCCGCCGTTTCCTCGCGCCCATAAAACACCTTTTATTAACTCCTTCGCGTCCGGAAAGGCCCCCGTGGCCGCTCAGCCCTGTCACGGGTGTTTACAGCTCAAACTAATGGGGCCCCATATTCACCCCGGTGCGGGTACGAGGCGCCTGGGACACTCCTGGCCCCGGCGCTGCCCGAGTCTCCTTTCTAGGCCCCAAGCTCCGGCCTCCAGCTCTGGATGTGGAGCGGGAAAGCGTCGAGAGACCCGCGCACGGGGGTCCTGGCGCCTGGCTCGCAGAGCGCGTCGGAGACCTGCGCGTACTGCAAAGTACGCGTTCCCTCCCGCGATCGTGAGATACAAAAGCGCTTAGTATAGAGCCTCGCACACAGTTGGCACAAACCAAACTGATTGTCCGTACACTATTATTCAGGGGCAGAGACGCCAGCATTTGCCTGCCCGCAGTTCATCCCAGCACGCATCCGAGCCTTGACAAATGCAGCCACTTTTAACCCTCACACGTAGCCATGGACACACACGCGGAGGCTCAAAAACCGCTTCTCTCCTCCAAGGACCCGGTGTGCGAATTAGCCACCACGCCCCTCTCCCCGTCCTTTCGCACAAATCCATATACTCGCGCAAATACTTGTTGAGTGTTTTGTTGCTAGGGAGAAATGGCTCACTTTGACCGTGAGCACTCACAAACTTCCTTCCCTCCCGTCTAAGATCATAGCTGCTCCGTCTTGTCGAGTCCTTACAGTGTGCTGGGTCTGTGTTCCACAGCCGTTTGTCGGCCCCACCTCAGCCACGGGGCTCCGTGTGAGTTCTTGCACCAAGGCACAAACTATTATTGTAGGTTCATAATTTCACATAAGTGAACGTATTCCGGAGGGCATTCCTCTCTTCCGAGCTATCCTGCCCTTGTGTAGCCTTCCGTTTGTGTGACAGGCCCCCTTCCCAACTGCCCCAAACCGCCGCCAATGGCAGACACCGGTGTGCAACACCCATCCACAGACAGGCCCAAATGCTGGCCCACAGAAATCCTAGCCTGTCTATCTCTGGGTCTAATTCATTCCCGGGTTTCCCTTCGGTAGGTTCATTATAGCTATCCTGTCTCCCCATCATCTAAGGAGAACTTTGCTTTTTATACCAGGAGTAAATTCTGTATCTGCTCCCTACCCTTGATTTAATTTGCAGTTTGGTTCGACATTTATTAAAAAAAAAAAAAAGTAGGAACAGGAGGTTCTCCAACTAGCAGAAACGATGGAGCGGACCAGGGATAGCTGCCAATATATCACACAGGCTTCTGCTGATTTCAAAAAATGTTTTATTAGTCAAGAGCATAGATACTGCTTTGGTAAAAGGAGGGGACGGTGAGTGGTCTTATAGATTTGAGGTAGAAAAAGGGTGGGGATGGGGGAATTAACAAACACCTGAGCAGAGCAGGCATGGTAGGTAGTTTAAATACATAAAAACTTTTCAACATAGGGAAAAGTTTTTATTTACAAAGGAAGGAAGGAAGGGAAAGGAAGGAAAGACAAAAAAGAACGGAAGACGGAAGGAAAGAGCCGTTTTCCTTGAACTAAGTAGGAAGTGCAGTGACAAAAAATAAAATACAATAAAAACATCACTGTTTGAGGAAAAACAACAAAGGCAGCCCTTTCATCTTCCTGGTTTGGTTCTCTTTCCCTGGCAGAAAACTATTGATTCCTCTTATTGCATTTTCATTAGGGAGGAGAGCGCGCGCCGACGCGCGGAGGGTTTTGACGCAAAGCCGAGAGGGGCGCGAGAAAGAAAGGCAGATAGTGTAATGGGGAAGGCGTTAGGGGTGCTGATTTCGCCCCAGAAGGGTTGGAAGGTTACGTTTTAGCGTGCTTGGGTCCCACAGTCCTTCCTTCTCGAATCGTGCAGCCAAGAGCCGCCCTCTCGGTTGCCGTAGGGGTGGGGATGGTTTTATATATATATATATATATATTTCTCTTTCTCTTCATGTATTAAAAACAATTTCAAATGACATTGCACGTGCGATTGAAGTGTGTAGTTGCAGCCGGCGACCTGCCAGCACGCAGCGGAGGCTAGGCGGGATGCTCCTACAAGACCCTGGCATCCAGAGCCGGCCATTGGCCTCCGCCTTCTCTCCTCCTGCGGCTCTGCGTCGGGCAGCTGTGGCGGGATCCTCGGCGCAGGCCTCGGCTCACTGGTTTAACTCCAGCGCCCAGACTTGCTGCGGCCAGCCTGTGCGCCCTTTAATCCTCTTCTCGCCTGGGCCCAGGGCAGGAGGAAAGCCTTCATGCTGCTGCTGCCAGAGGATACACACAAGAAAGGGGGCGAGAGAGACAGGTTTAAATGCTTCTGCTCCGCTCACCCAGGCGTAGAATACAAGTAGGGAGGGGTGAAAGGTGTTGGAAGCAGTAACTGGGAGCCTTTAAATAAGTGAAGAATTTTTGTTTGCAAAATAGGCAAACAGGCTCATAAATTTGCCTTTATGCTCCGAGTTCCCGGGGGACCTGGATGGGGTGGGCAGCTTCTTGGGGGTTGGTAATGAGAATTTTCTGCGGCTGGTGAAACTGTTGCTCCTAGGTTTGGCTTTATGGCAGCGAAGGGGGACTGCAGGGTTTGCAATGGGAGGGGTGGCAATCAACAGTTTCCTCGCTCGCGGACCTGCACCGGCGACACATCCACCAGCTTTTCTCCTTTAGCGCCTGAGCATGGATACCGGGCTGGGTCCCTCCAACCGGCTCTGGGAGCCCAGAAGTCTCCTCGAATGAGGGAGGAAGTCGGTCTGGCCTAAGCATCCCCTTTTCCCGGCTACTTGAAGAAGGCAGCAATATGCAGGGGGTGGGGATACGCCCAATAACTACTTCCAACCAGGCATCCCGATCCCCGGGCCTGCATCTCTTCCAGCCCAAGGCAGTGGTTTAGAGATTCGCTGACCACAGTCTTTCCCAGTCTCCCGAGGTGACTTCCCTAGATTAGCACAGCTCCTGCAGGTCAGAGAAAACCCAGGGGGGCTCTCTAGTCAACTCTAACGCGCGGTGGTCCCCAGTGAAACAATCTAGAGAAACTAGTTGGGCTCCCCAGGCTGGGAATCAGTCTTCAGAGGCCCCAGAGCCCTGGGCCACTGAAACCGACCTCCAGAAATTGTCACTGGAGAGAATCCAGAAAGGCCTAGTAGGGACTGGGATCTCCAAAGCCAAAAGAAGTCATCAAGGTGACTGAGGAACCAGTGGTGGGGAGTGGGGAGCAGAGAAACGTCCTCTGGACAGAGAATAAACTTATTCTACCGAAGTAAACAATTCCCTGGGTAGGTGGCCTCCACATCCTGTCCAGCTCTGGGCCTCAGTTTCCCTATGTACAATGATGAAAACAGACCAGCCTCTCCAGCAAAGATCTTTTGAAAACAACAGCTGAGCCCATATGCATAAATTTACATTCAGGCAAATACAAGTAACAAACTCCTACAGCATTCTTAACCTGGCTTCCAGGAGAACCCAAGGATGAATCAGGACCCCTCGAAAATGTAAGTGAAATATATGGTGTGTGCATTTTCTCGGGGTCTGAAGCTTCCAACGGATTCTTACAAGGGACCCTATGATCCTGTCCGAAAAGGACGAGGTTCCGTCTAAATTCACAGTCTTACAAACACTATCCGCATTACAAATGAATTTAAACATGAATCTGCCTCCCTCCACGCAAACAATCCCACAGTTCGACCGTCTCAGAACTCCCCACAGCCTCTCAAAATCTCACGCAAGGCAAGGCAGACTCCTTGCACTGCGTATTCGGCCTGCGGGTGCTCACCACGCCCGCGCCCTTGGCTAGAGCACGCAGGCCCCCAGGACTTACCAGCTCTCTTTTCCGCTTGCTCTCGCGGCCGCCATCCGCCTTCTTCAGTTCGGCCTTGAAGGCCTCGGGGTCGCCAGCCTGTGCGTCCTTGGCCAACACGTCCATCAGGTAGGCGATGTAGCTGGTGGCCAGGCGCAGAGTCTTGATCTTGGAGAGCTTGGTATCCGCCGGCACGTTGGGGATGCACTCGCGCAGCTCCGCGAAAGCGCTGTTAATGCTCTCTGTGCGTCTCCGCTCCTTCTTGGGTCCTGAGCCTTTCCGCCGGCCCAGGCGGCCGCCGAGCGCCTCCAGCCGCCCGGGGCTCTGGCCGGGCCTGGCGTCTGGACCATAGGAGGCGGCGGCTGCCGCGGCTGCGGGAGGTGGCCCGCCGGCGGGGAAGTCCGGGGCGGCGTCAGCGGGGCTCAGCAGCCAGCTCTGGAAGTAGGGCCGCTCCTGGTGACAGCGCGAGGCAGGGCCGAAGAGGAAGGGCTCGTGAAGCATGGGGTGCGCGGGGTGCGGATGGTGATGGTGGTGATGATGGTGGTGATGATGTGCGTAGCTGCCCACGAGGTTCATGTTGGAGCGGCCCCTGGCCTGCGCCGCCAGCCTGATTAGCGCCGCCCCATGCGCCCCAGAGACTGCCGGGGCCACCCGTGGGCTCTGGGGCGGCGCTCTGGTAGGTACCGGCTCTGAGAGATTCTGGGGCAAGGTTGAGGATGACACGCGCAGCCGGCCGTCTGCTTGCCTGCTTCGGTCGCAGGCGAGGACGAGGATGCAGAGAGACCAGTTTAACCCTTCTGCAGCCTCCCCTTCAGAGTCTGGCTTATATAAGGCTGGGGCTTTGATGTCAACCTCTCCCCGGAGCCAATGGCAGGGGGCAGGGAGGGGGAAAGGGGGATGGCCGTCCCTGGTTTTAGGCTCTGCCACTCGACTCTAGCCGCGTGCGGGGACAGGGAGGCGCCCCGTCTCCGCCCCTCCCCCTTTCTCCCCCCTCCCCCGTCCCCAGTTCCCGAGTTGAGGCTTCGTGATTGAGGCACAGGCCTGTCAATGCCCAGGTCGCCGTCTGCCACCCCCTCCCCTTGTGCCCAAGGAAAGGAATCACGGAGCAAAAAGGCCTTTACCTAGATTTTACAGATAGGGAAACTGAGGCGCCGAAAAAAAGAAAGGTTCTCATTTCTAGACCTTCCAGAATCCAAAATAAGAATTCCAGAGGTTCCCAATCCTGAGCTCCATCTGCTCTACTTGCCCTCAGAGCCAGAAAATGAGATCGGGATGCTGGAGCAGATAGGCCCCTAAGGTTCTCCCCTAAGCCGCCCCAGTCCTTAGTCGCCGCCCATCCCGCCACACTGCAGCAGGCCCTGCAGCTGGCAGAACAGCCGCCAACTTTGGTCAAGTCTTGTATCTACAGCGCAGGCGGCCACCCACCCGAGTAGAGGTCGGGGACAGGAGGTGGAAGCAGATGGGTGGCGAGTAGGAAGAGGAGGGCTCCGAGCCCACAGGCATTTACTAGTTTGTTCCGGGCTCCAGAGCTTGAGATCACTGTTCTGGCGTCGGGGCTCCTGATCTGGTCCAAAGACCGCCCGGCTGACCAAGGAGCAGCCTCTTCTCCGCAGAACTCGAACGGAGAGCCCAGAGCTCAGCTACGTTGGGCCACTGCATGCAGGCCACCGCAGCTTTGGGGTTCGATTCTCGGCGCCAGAGCTCACACTGCGAGAAATCAGCGTTTGGCGGTGAATGTACACCGAGGAGATAACCACCTCCACACTCTCCGCGGGGCTCACGCCGTGGGAGAAACTTACTACCCACTGGCGTAGAGACACGGCTCTGGCCGCACCTTAGTGATTTTACCTCCTGACTAGGGCTCTTCCGCTCGTCGGATTCTGTCCCCAGGGGCCTTTCTCTGGGCTGCAACCTGGACTTGGGAATTTAAGGGTGGCGGCGCTTGCAGCTGAAGCTCTCTGTCTTACCTCCCTGATGGGGAACTTCCCAGCTGATGTCCTCATACCCTGGGTGCCTTCAGCCTCACCAGCCTTTCCCAGCCAAGCTCCTTCCCTAGGTGGGGTAGAGGAAGTGTACCCTTCTCTCAAAAACAATGTGGAGGGGAGGGCGAGAGAAGAGAAATACATGTGTGCTCTTTTTAGATGTCAGATTTACTTCTTCATCCATTTTTTCAACAAGTATTTACGTGTACAGTAAATATTTGTTTTGACCCCTGCTATGTTGCTATGTGCATTGCACAATTAGCAACCCAAAGGTAGAGGGAGAAAGGTCAACTAGCTCATTGCACAGATGGGAAAAGTGAGGCCCGGAAATGAACGATTTTCCTTGGGCTCGGGTAGCCAGTGGATTCACTGTATTTTTCTTCTGTACAGTCGGAATGGGGACAGTGCAGGGAGAGAAGCGGACAAATGCTTTGTCCAGAGCCGGTTCCACTTGTGGGAGCTTGGCGGGGCTGCGGGCCCTGGAGGGGCATGGGGGAGGGAGGTCCTTGTTTCCTGCCTGAGGCGGCTGGAAACCCGCCGCTCTCCTGGGCGCCTGGCGCCAGCAGCGCCGGGGTTGGGCCGAGCGCGGAGCCGGAGGCTCGCACGGAGGGAGCACCCCCGCGCCCAGCTGAACCGCGGCTCCACAGAGTCCCGCGCCTCCGTGGCCTGAAGGCGCTCTGGAGTGCGGGTGTGGGGGCAGAGACAGTAACGACTCTGTGAAGGACCTCAGTCGACACACACCCAGCCTTGGTCCTAGTCCGGCACGATCTCTCAGGACCACCGTTACACACGTACACACAGACGCACGCAGCCTCACAAAAAATCACCAGCATACACCAAGGTCTAGGCATTCATGCAGACGCCACAAAACATGCATATTATCTCGGTAACCTATTTACACCCATGCGACACACAACAGCATTTAAATTTTCGTGCATTCCTAGGATTTTACAGGCTATCTCTTCGTCACCCATGGGGTGTGCATCTAGCCTCAGATGTGTGACAGCTCTGGGCCACTCCCAGCCCTCTATGCAGGCACACTTACAGACACCATTACAGCAGACACATCAGCTCCACACAAATAGCACAGCTGAAGGGCTTGACATATACTCTTACTGTCACAGTTGTGCACAGGCCCAACCAGTTTGTATCCGTTTCTTTCTGTATTTCTTACTGTACACAGTATTTATAACACAAACTTCTGAAAACCCCATCACACACTTCATGCATTCTCAGTTCTCACAAACACACACAGGTACACAGTCACAATTACTGCTATATATGCACAGGTGCTCAGAAAAAGTTTTCACATGTTCGTCCATTACGCACAGGCACACAAATTCCAAACACTGAGACCAGCTGACATCCATTCTGTCACACCCACATAGCCACAGTCACAAGCTCTGGAGGTGAAGTTGAACAACAGTATGCACATTATCACAGCCCCCCCCACCCCCCACCCCCGTGATAGGTAGGTACACACAGTGACCCACACACTCCCCGCTCCAGCACCCACCCTCATGTGTCCTGAGCATTTTCCAAGGTTACATAGGTCACTCAGGGTGACTTGAATACTCTCCAAATATATCCAGCCTGGTTAGTGTGGTAGGGAATGCATTATCAGTACTAAATGATGAATCCCAGTTTCATGATTCCCTGGCAGTCCCCTCTGGGTTGTTAAAGAGCAGGGTATGTGTAGTCACCTGGGCCCTAGAAAGCGCTGCTCTCCGCCCAGAGTCAAGAGGTCGAAGTAGTTCTCCAAGCAGAGCGGCTCCGGATCCAGGACCACAGCCCTCAGGGACCACTGGGGCTCAGACTGGGCAGCACCCAGCAGAATGGATGTCAGGGAGATGGCCCGTGGCCCCTAGGTTCAGACCCACCTTCTGGGAGACCCCAATGGGCTTTAAAGTCCAGCCTGGCTTAGGTGCGTGTGGATCAACAGTGGGGACGGGGTAAAGGTATTCTGTCTCCCCTTCCCAGGCTCCATGGTCCGCGAGGTCTGGGACTCAGGAGTTTAGCTGACATTTTTCTAAACTGAGACGCAAGAGATGAGCCTGGAGTTCTGGTTTTACCTAGCGCCTCACTGTGTTCCTTTCCCTCTCTGAGCCTGTTTCCTCATTTTCAGAAAAGGGGGATAGGGCTGATAGTCTGGAAGCGGGAAATTCCCAGTTCTGGGCTGTTTCCCGGACCCCGGCGGCTCTAATTCCTATCTGGGGGCTCTCGGACCTAGCTCTTGGTTTGGGGGCTCCGCTAACGAAAGGACTCTATCCCACCCCACCCCCACCCCCACCCCCACCCCCCACCCCCCACAACCACAGACCAAAGGAGCGGGAGTCAGGGACTCGGGTCGGGTGGGACGTCTGTCCGCCAGTCTCATATCCCCTCACCTCACCTCCCTTCCGCATCCTGCGGTGCACGCTCCGGTAGCGTCTTCAGGAGGTCTGGCACTTCCAGCATTTTTAAACGCTCACTTCTTTCTCCAATTATGCTAGTGAGGCCGTGCGAGAACCCTCATTCCATTTTATGGGATCTTAAGCACACAGAGGTTAAAAATGTGTATTAAGGGAGCGTTTAAGCGAGTCTCGCTGGAGAATCGTGCCCGCCCACCCAGACTGAAACTCCGCATGGGCATTCATCCCGTCCCGGTGTGAAACTTCGCATCCTCTGTAAACTGGGGTGCGGTTATACCCGCCGCAGAGGGCTGGTGTAAGATTAAGCGAAATTATATAGGTGAAGCGCCTAGCACCTGATAGTAAACCTGGATAAATGGTGGCTCTGTTTTTAGGAATACAATATTAATTCCACAGAGAAAGTAAGTTACCGCGTCACCACATAGCCCGGGTGAGGGAGGGCATCCACCACCCCCTCGCAAGGCTCTGTTCTGAGCTGACGGCTCCCGTTTCTGACCGCATCGAGTCCCCGTCTTTCCCCACCGACCCTCCAGAACTCTACTGTCAGGAGGGAGGCTAGAGATGGGGGACACCGAACATCGCCAGGTGGGGGATAATGTTGCCAGAGTCCTGAATTCCAATTCCGGATCTCACCCACCCGCATTTCATTTGCTGAAGCGTTTGGCGGTGTAGTTCCCGCCTCCTCCAGGACTCAGTTCTCTCATCGTGCAGTGGACCGGCTGTACTCAAGCCTCAGACGCCTGGGTGTCCTTCTCCGGCTTGCCCTACTCCTCCCCTCGCTCCCGCCCCCGGGACTGGCAGGCCTGGAAGAGCCCGCGCCGCGGCGCCTACCGCAAAACCGTCTCCGGCTGCGTTCCGTGACCTTGACGCCACCAGCAATCCCCGCACCGGACCCCTTATCTAAATAGGGCCGTAAATCAAGGACCTGTCAGGGCCTGGGTAATTACAGGAACTCCATAAAAAGGACCCGGCCGGCCGCCTGTTTATATTAGCGCGGTGTAAAATATTCTCGCTGTCTTGGGGAATCGCGTCGCGCAGTAACGCACCATAAATCAGTCCGCGGGCCATTTACCCCGCAGCTTGAGTGCGCAAATCCCTTAAACATTTCTCTGCCGCATCTAGAACATCTAGGACTTTCCACTCTGGCCCAACCTGCTCCCCAGGGCTAACCCTGGGGTGGGGTGGGTGTGGGGGGTTGGGGAACAATCGGCACCGGGAAGAGACAGAAAGGTGGGTCTATATCCCCGAGATGATCCTGGGGTGAGCTTCTTGCCTTCGCCAGTGTGTGAGCTTAGCAAGACTACTGAGATTTCGCGTTAAAACCTGCCGAGAAACCTGTCAACAGAAGGGAAGCGTCTTCCCTAAGGACACACAGCCGATGGGTGGCAGAAACTTGCAGCTGAAGCCTAGACACCTAGGGGAGACCTGGGTTCCACGGCAGCCTCTGTCTCCTCTTCTGTCCCCCTTTCCTGGGATGAGGTGTGAACTGGCCAGAGAGGGTCCAAGCCACCAGCTGACATTCCACTGTCTATCGTTTAGCTTCGAGAACCCCTGAGCTTCCTGCAACTGTGCACAGAATTATGTGCGAATGCTGTACTGTGGCGGGGTTGGAGGGGAGCTCTAATTCCTAGTCCTGTCCCCCTTGTTTTACAGGTGGCAGAACAGACCTGGAGGATGGGGAGGCACAGCTAGAAATCGGAGACCTTGCTGCTAAAATAATCTCTTCTGGTTTATCTCCCCCACACTCTTTCCTAAAGAAAAACTAAGATTGTGCGGTGTGTGTGTGCATGCGGGGTGGGGGGTGGGGGAATGAAACCCTGTCCATTCTTAGGTTTGTAACAGCCTCAAAATTACGGAATCTATTTAAGGTAAACCTGATGCTGCCCATTGTCCAATGCCCAACACAAATCAAGCTTATGGAAAAAGAATATTAAATTTTCCACGTTTTCCCTCGGGTCTGGAACCCCAGGATTCAAGGGAGAATTAAACATTTTCCTCTCCCATTCCCTTTCTCTTCCGAAGCCCGTAAATGACAACGTGTTTACACAAGTTTTTATGTCGTCTGAGCTGCGCCCGGGCCCCGCTTCCTCCTCTGTGTATGTTCCGCGCAGAGAGATGTCTGCTTCAGGACGCGTTCAACCTAAACAGAACCCCGTCTGATTGGAAAATGTATTTATTTGAAAAATCGTAACTCACAGCTTTGGTGAAAACGGCCCCCAAATTTATGGGATGGCTTGGGGCGCGGCGGTCGTAAATTAAAAAGCACTGGACAACCCCCTCCCCCAATCCCCGCAGCGGCACCAGTCAGGTTCTCAGGAGCACCCAGAGACTAGCCCCCTCCCGGCTCCACCCCGCCGCACTCTTCAGCCTCTGCTCCAGTCTCTTGCTGTGGCTAAGTGGCTGTGTTAACAGGCAGGTGGATTTCATTCTGGTTCCTTTCACCCAGTCAGGTTAATTTCAGGGTAGCCTCTCTGCGAACGGTTTCAGGTGGTCGGTTAACAGTGAACAGTGTTCTGTTGTGCACCGGTCTGTTTTAGGCATCTCGGGTTTTCTCTTTAAGTACACGCTGGTAAATTTCGTGGTGCTGGGTTGCTTGTCCCTGGTCCCCAACAGAATGATCAGTGGTGTGCCAGGCTGTCTCATGCCAAGAGGTTTATCTCTGGTCAGTGTCATGAAGGTCAGTTTCATCGACAGACTGCTGCTGCCCAGGTCAGGGAAATTTTTTCCTTTCAGTCCAATCTGAATTCCCCTGGAGGATGGAGTCAACACACTCCGCCTAGTTGCGCGATCCTTCAACCAGCCTGCGCCAGTTGAGGACTAGGATTAGAGGCTGGAACTGCGAGCATGTCCTGGGACACAGGAGCCGCGGCCGCCAGAGGTGGGGAGCCGCGTAGTCCAGGCGGAGCTTGACGCATGGGGCCTTCACCAGCAATCGTCTGCTTCCTCCTGCAAACGCCGGGCTGAGCCATATCACTCCGTCTTTTTTTTTTTTTTTTTCCACTAACGATCAAGCGCCACTTTGGCAGCGTACCCACGGGGAGCAAGGCAAGCTCTCCGCTCCCAGCTTGTCTGTCTAAGCGCTGCTGTCTCGGGGAGAGGAGTTTAGCTACTCAAAACTTATGCCTTTTGCGCTCGTTTCAAAGGAGCGCTCTGGAACGATGCAGTTAAGCGCAGGAAGAGCCGCAAAGTAGTGCGGGAATCCCAGAATCCGAGGTGACATCCCAAACGGTTCTGCCGCGGCCACCTGCCTCGCAGCAAACCAGTCCGCTGGCACTGATGTATACGCAGAAACGTTGGTTGGAAGAAATACAATACCTTTATTAGGCAGAGAAAACCCATTTGGATTAACCTAATCTGTTTTGGGAGATTAAGAACTGGTGTGAGGTAACATGGGTTCGAAGTGGTGAGGGGACAGAGGGCTCCTCTTCCGCCAGGTTCCCTTGACACGGGGGGGGGGGGGCGGCTGGAGTGGGGGGGGGCAGCCCTCCTTCCTCAGGTCTGCTTCCTTCCAGTCTAAAATGGCCTTGCTCTAACGGGTGTTGGGATCTGCACATTCTCCTCCGCCCCGGACAGCACTGGAGCCAGAGATGGACTCAGAGCTGCTTGGAGTACGAGGTATTAATCTTGGAAAAGTCTGTGCTAAGCCTTTCCGCACTGGGTTGGGAGGAAGAGATCAGCGGCTGGCTACACTTACTGGCGAACATTCCGGGCTCCTCAACTCTTCTTTCTGCGTATAGGCACTCAGAAACCGAGCCTGTGGGCAATAAACGGTATCATTATTAATCTTATTATTTTAAACCGGGCCAGACTACATCTGTCATCTTTCCCATAATGGTCAATTGTAAACACACTTTACAAGAGAAAAACAAAAAAAGGGATTTAATGCTGATGCTGGGAAAATGCTTAGCGCTGGCGTTGCTGGGGAATTGGCAGGCTCTCCAGTCCTTTGGGAGAGAATTTAAGTGCTTAGTAGTTTTTCTTTCTTTCTTTCTCCATTGAGTTTCTAAACCTCTCAGGGGTCTTTGTCTCTTTAGCTTATGGAGAGAAGTCCTTCCTTTAAAAAGTCAGGGACGAATCATCGGGCCTTGCCTTGGAAATCAGGAGAGAGTGGCATAGGAACCTGCAAACTTGGCAGAGGGTCTTGATCATTTTCACTGTCACCATCAATCTTCTTACCAGCCTGGTCCTCAGTTTCAGCCTCTTTCTGCCCTAGTGTTCCCCCTTGCTGCAGCAGAGCCTTGGAGTGGAGCAGGGAGATGAGAGATAAGTGAATGACAGGGGGAAAAAAAAATCAGAAAAGAAAGGCAAGAGGCATATGTGGTGACTGGTGAAAGGGGAAGGATGCTTTGGTTTTATCCCATTATCAAATATCAGAGCAGGTTTCCTTCCAGAAAGTCTGGCTTTGACTGCCTTTTCTTGGTATGAACATCTCTCTCTAGCCACATGGACACTCCTGTCCCCTCACACACACACAACTACCCACACACACACACACCCCGAAGGACACAAGATCGTCCTCATCAGCTTACCCAAACCATCCAAAGCATAGAGCACAGAATAACAAAAAAGTCACAGTGAAACCCAGCTCCCAAACTCAAACCAACTGCTGCTGGGTTTTAAATTCATTTTCATCTGTGTAAGCAAGCCCCCAACCCTGCCAAAGTCTATTTTTTAAAACAACAACAAAGGTGGCAGGAGAAAGAGAGAACAGAGAGGAAAGCCTAGAAACCAGAGCAGAAATTAATTCAATTACCTCTTTTCCCCTGCCATAAATTCCGCAGAGGAAATCAAATCTTTCTGTGCATGTGTGCAAAACCTGATCAGTCTATGGAGCTTGCCAAAACCCATTATGTCTTAAACTGGGTATCCTAATTGGATGAATGTGAATATACCAGGCGACCAGGCATCAACTGAGCCAGGATTTTCCAATGGCATTCTCCACGGAGCCAGAGAGGATAAACATCAGTTGGAACCACATGCTAATCAGTTTTCCCTCAGAGAAGGGGAACCTGGGTGCAGAGGCATCCTAACATTTTGCGTCAGATTGTAATGGAATATTTCTTGTAAACAGCCACGTGTCTCTCCCAGGCACTCACCTGACATGTTTCTTGTTGTTTAAGTTCAGATCTGACAGATGATGATAACCTGGAAAAGAGAGAGGTTGTAAATGCTGAGGACTGTAAGGCTGGGTAGTGTAAAGGACGCCTGCTCAAGAGCTGGGACAGAGCTATGATTTGTAGAACCCTGAAAACTTGTCAGGCTGCTCGGGGCAAGCAGGGCAGCGGGAGAGGGGAATAGCGTTCCAGAGGAGAGAAACACACAGAAAGGAGAGCTGCGCTGCTTGCTCGAGGAAGCACCCACTTGTTTTGAGTTCCCTTTTGTGAGATGCAGGCTGCCCCCTCCCTCATGCCCTCCCCACGTGGCACTCCCCTCTCTCATGGGCACACTGATCCAGGGCACCTGTTAAGAACACGTAATGGATGCGATTAGCTGAGGCACCAGAGGGAAAACTTAACAGGAGGAGTTGACTTTATTCCAATAAAAGATAAAGGTGTCTGTTTTCATGAACTTAGTTCATTAATTTCAACTTCTGTAGCCAGGGGTTTTTGGTGTTTTTTTGTTTGTTTGTTTTAGAAAAATCATTGCTGTTTTTTTCTTGAATCTCATGCGTTCATTCTCGAAGTTTAGTAGGTATCTCAGTCTCCTTGTTGAGCAGGTTTCTAACGCAGGGAAGAGGAGGAGTGGACATGGGATGGGATCTGCATTTCAAGAAAGTCCTTTAGTAAATTCTGATTCAGGAGCCAGGAATATTTTAGACTTACATCCCTCAGGTAGAGACTCAGGAATAACCTATTTAATGACAACAATTCTTTGTCTTGGTAACTGTGTGACTAGCAAAGTTAATATACATACACAGTTAAATATGACAATGTCCTTGTGGAAAATTTAGAAGATATAGAAAAATATAGGAAGAAAAATCAAATTTTCCTTGATCCTAACAGGTTATTTAAGCTCCCTGGGCTATAAGCTTTCTCCACAGAATCCTATAGATTCCCAAAGGAGACAAGGTCCTTGTGTTCACCTGTTCTAACCCTTAGCACCCAGCACACACCTGGCAGACAGTAGGACCTCCAAAAATTATTCACCAAAAGAAATAATTGGTTAAACAAAACTGTAGGATTCAATGATCTCTAAAGTTACTTTCAACCCTGACGTTCTATTTTTCATTCTCTGCTCTAGGAAAAAAATGTAATTGCATAAACCCAGATATATTTGTCACCCGGACTCTTGACATTTAAACAGGTGTGTGTTTCTTCTCCATGTCTTGTCACTTGATCTGACAGCTTTCTGCTTGCTCTATCTGATGTTAGTTTAGGGTTGTCCTTGCTTGAGGCAGCCCAGCTATCACCGAGGACTGGAACTGAGTGGGGAGGTCCCCACCTTGTACCAAACAGAACAGTCGGAGTAGATTTTTGAAGACTCCAGAAAAATGGCACAGCCTAAGAAAGAAGATAGTGGGGTGTCTGCTGTTCACAAATGTGAATTTTGGGGACTTACCTGGCAGTCCACAGTGGTTAAGACTCTGTGCCTCCAATGCAGGGGGTATGGGCTCAATCCCTGACTGGAGAACTAAGATTTTGTGTGCAACACAATGTGGCCAAAATGAAAAACAAATGAGCGATTCTTTCCTGAAACCATGAGTCAGCCCCCTCTCCTTCTGTCATACTGTGCTAATGGTAACGGCAATCGCATTAACCTTCTGTTGTATGCCATGCACTCTACATAGACTCTCATTGAATCCTCTGAACAACACTCTTAACTCCATTTTATAGATGTGGAGTTAATGCCCAAAGGCCACTCAGCTAGGACACTGGAGAAGTAGAATTCAAACCCGGGTCTCCTTGACTCCAGAGTTCTTGCATTTAACCACTACAATGATGTGTGTGTTTGAGGGTAGGTAAAGGTATGAGTATATCTGGGGACTTCCCCAGTGGCTCAGCAGTAAAGAATCTGCTTGCAATGCAGGAGCCACAAGAGATACAGGTTCAATCCCTGAGTCAGGAAGAGGAGGGGATGGCAACCCACTCCAGTATCCTTGCCTGGAGAATCCCCATGGCCAGAGGAGCCTGGCAGGCTACAGTCCATAGGATGGCAAAGAATTGGACATGACTGAAGCGACTTAGCACACACACACAAGGGTATAGTTAAAATGCTAAAAATACTTTTATTTCTCCAACAGTATTTTAAACTTTAAAAAAATTTATATACTTTTAAAAAGTTACTTTCCATTTATAGTTATTATAAAATATTGGCTGTATTCTCCATGTGGTACGATCTATCCTTAAGGCCGCTGTAAATCCAATAATTTGTACTTCCTACTCCCCCACCCCTTAGACTGCCCATTCCCTCCGTAACCACTAGTTTTTTCTTTCTATGTCTGTGAGTCTGCTTTTTTTTGTTGTATTCCCTACTTTGTTGTATTTTTTAGATTCCACATATAAATTATATCAAACAGTATTTATCTTTTAAAAAAATTTCTTCTTAATTGGAGGCTAATTGCTTTACAATGTTGCATTGTTTCTGCCATACAACAACATGAATCAGCCATATGTATATATATATATGTCTCCTCTCTGTTGAACCTCTCTCACACCCCTACTCCCGGTATCTATCTTTTCTGTCTGACTTACTTCACTTAGTATAATGCCCTCCAAGTCCATCCACGTTGCTGTATGTAAATGGCAAAAATTCATTCATTTTTATGATTGAACAGATATAACCACATCTTCTTTATCTGTTCATCTGGTGGGCACTTAGGTTGCTTCTGTGTCTTGACAATGATATTCAGTGCTGCTGTGAACATCGGGGTGCATGTATCTTTTTGAGTTAGTGTTTTTGGTTTTTTGATATATACACAGGAGTGGAATTTTTGGGTCTTATAGTAGCTCTATTTTTAGCATTTTGAGAAATCTCTACCATGTTTTCAACAGTGACTGTACCAATTTATATTCCTACCAACAGTGTCCAAGGGTTCCCTTTTCTTCACATCCTCTGCAACATTTGTTATTTGTGTTCTTTTTGATAAGAGGCATTCTGACTGGTGTGAGATGATGGCTCGTTGTGGTTTGATTTTCACTTTCCTGATGATTAGTGATTTTGAGCATCTTTTCATATGCCTGTGGGTCACCTGCATTTCCTCTTTGGAAAAATGTTCTCCAACAGTATCTTAACAGTAATGTACTCTCATGAAAAAAAGAATATAACCCGCCACCCAAACAATGCAACTCTGTCACTCTCTCACCCCCAAACACTGTATACTAAGAAACCTTCCTGCTACACAGAGTCCATGTGCATCAGTTTTAATGGTAGCATCAGGTGGGCCACAGGTTGCATCTAAAGAGATGATTCATCATAATGAGGTTATCACCTGTGAGGAAAGTTGTCAAATCTGCTCCACTCAGCACTGTATCCCCAGTACTTAGTACAGTACCTACACATAGAAGTTACTCAGGAAATATTTGTTGGATGAATGAATGGTAACTTACTTAATACAGACAATTCTGAGGAGATGTCTCTACCTATATGATTACCCAGAAGTTAATCTTACAATACAGCCCCATCACACGGTAGGTGCTTAGGAAGGTGTGGTTGAAGGAACAATCTTATAGGAGGAGAGCTGGCACATGGAATTACTAAAAGAAAGTCTCACCCAAGTTAGCAAAATGGAACTAAAATAGTTTCTCCATCTTAGTTAAGTCCGTTGCTGCCTCCTTCATAAGGAATGCCACGTTTCCTGATCTCAGCTCTGTGATCCTCCTTATGTGATCCCAGGCCCTAGATCACCCCCAAGGATCACCCAAGCCTGCAGGTCCTAAGCTGTGTGTCCATCGCCAGGTCTAGCATTGCACAGAGTCAGACCTCAGCCAAGTTCCTTGGAATGATTTGAGGTTTGCATCCAATCCCTGGTTCCAGAAGTCATACTTTGTACCTACTCCCATTTATACTTCTAGAATGCATTTTTAAGGAAAAGGTGAATATGGTTTAATGGTGAGTAAAAAGGAGAATATAAAATTAAACATACTGGGGGACTTCCCTGGTGGTCCAGGGGTTAAAACTCTGCACTTCCACTACTGGAGGCTCAGGCTCGATCCCTGGTTGGGGAACTGAGATCCCACATGCCACACAGTGTGGCCAAAAAATAATAAAATATAAAACAAATTTAAAGATTAAACATACTAGGATTTTTTTCAAAATAAGAAAGGCTTTATTTTAAAGACAAAATGAATAGCATGAACTGACATCTAAATGAAAGTAAGTGATTTCACTGGGTTTTATAAAAGAGAAAGATGTACTCAGGTGTCAACTAAATATCAGAACCATAAAACAGGCACATGAAAGAAGACACCCTAAAATTATGATTGTTGGTAGAATCGTTGGGAATTATGGACGGTATCTTTGCTTTTCCTCAATTTCACAAATGTACTGTTTATTGTATTTTATAATTAAAAAATAATTCATATTCCAAACTAAATTTAGGACTTAAAATATAACTCCTATGACAAGAGATAGTTAATAAGAAAAAGTTCCAATTCAACTTTGGCAACAAAAATAATAACAACAATAACTTTACTTGGCATTCATAATGTGGTAGGCAATGAATTAAGTACTTTATATAGGTTATTTCAATTATCTCAAAGTACTTTATTAAAAAAAGTGCAGTTTGTATTCACATTTTGCAGATAAACAAACTGAGGCATAGAGAATTTAAGTAACTTGTCCAAGGTTCTCCAGCTGTTAAGAGGCAGAGTTGTGATTTTTTTGAACCTGTCAATTCTCCAAACACATTTATGAAAGGATGGAAAAAAGAGGGAGGGAGAGAGGAAGAAAAAATACCAGAGTGGGAGGAGGAGTTGTCCCTTTGGTAAGAATACTTGGACCAATGAAATGGATGTCTGAGGTTCTGTTGTCTGAGCATAGGAATCACCTGGGGGGCTAGTCAGAAATGCAAAGTCTCAGCTTTGCCTCAGATCTACAGAAACAGAATCTGCATTTTTCAAAACATTCCAAGGGATTGTTTGGGAATTGTTGGCATTCCAAGTTTGGGAAGCCCAGTAACTGAAGATAATAAATATAGAATCCATTTGGAAAAAAAATAGAATCCATTTGTGTTTATGTGGACTGATACGACCTTGTCAGAAATGGGGTCAGAGCTGCATGAATCAGTTTTTTCAAAGTCTGTTTCATGGGTTGGGAAAATACCTTAATGGATTGCTATCAGAAATTTGGAAAAAAAAAAAAAAAAAGAACAGAATAGTAAAAATACCAGGGTGCATCTCATGCAGGAAGGGTAAATGTTATTACATGAAACTTTTATTTCAAAGGTGTGGGTGTGTGTACTGGGTCTTGAGGTATGAGGTCTGTTTTATTCACTCTCTGTCAAGAAAAGTTTTAGCGATTGGTATTCACACCATGGCTGGAGGCAGCCATGAAATTCCAAGCTGCCCTTTAGAGGTGTGGTGGGTCTACTTCCTGTTTCTGATAAATGTAAGAATTCCGAATGAAAGTGCAAGGTGAATGGGAGGAAGAACGGATCGCTCAGAAATCGCCTCTCTTCCTGTGCAGATGCAGGAACCCAGGCCCAGAGAGAAGAGAGACCGGCCCAAGGTCACACAGTAAAATGGAGACTTTCAGCTTTGGAAAGGGGAGCCTACATTCCTTTTTTGTCCCCAACCATGAAAGACCTGGGAGGCCATGGGGATCTGGCCAGGAGGCCACGCAGTCTGGGGGACATGACTGTGGAATGTGTTGGGGAAACAAGACGCCTTCTCTTGGAGGCCCAACAAGCCAACAGGCCTACGTGTGGCCAGAAAGGGCTCTGGTTATCTGCCGTCCGCCTCTGTTTCGTTTGGTCTGTCAAGTCCAGCAGCAAAGTGGCCCAAACGTGTGAGGTTTGATAAAAGTGGGAAGGTAAGAGGAGGGAGGTGGCAGGACGTCAGGGACCAGAGTTTGAGAGACGTTCCAGAACCTCCTCTTCTACATTTCCTCTCGAAAGACTGGGAAAGTCAGAGGCCCCACTCTCTCCCGCCACAGCCTCCTCCCCCAGAGACTGTGGCCAAGACCCCAGACTTCTCATCTCGGGTGGAACAGGATAAACTCTTAAAACTTGGGTGCTGGGTCAGGGGACTTAGACTTTTATTTTTTTTTTCTTTTTTTTTTTCTTTTTTTTTTTTAATTTAATTTAATTTTATTTTATTTTTTTAAATTTTAAAATCTTTAATTCTTACATGCATTCCCAAACATGAACCCCCCTCCGAAGTCTACCTTCTTTAACTTCCTTTTATTTTTTAATTCAATAAACAATATGGGTCGGGGCGGGGCAGCAATACAGAAAACATAGGAAAGAGAGGAAAACACATAATTCTACCACCCGCCAAATTAACTATTTGCCAAAATTTTGTGACTGATTTTCAAAGTGGGCCATAGAACCGATCCTGTTCACTTTTCTCACTTGGTGATGGGTTGTAAGCATGTTTTTTTTTTTTCTTTTCTTTCTTTTGGTCAATGAATATTATTTAGATTACTGGACATTTAATAAGAAAGAATTATCATTAGCTGTTTATTTTAGATACGACAATAACTTTGTGCCTATTCTTTTAAAAAAAAAAAGTCCTTTTAGAGATACATTCTGACAATTTCTGAGCCAAATGTCTGGGGTTCCCTTCAAAATAATACAGGAGGGGTAATTCAGTGGAAGCAGAGTGAAAATAAGGTTGGCCATAAGTTGGAAATCATTGATGCTCTGCCGTATACCTTTTAAAATAGAGGGGTTTTGCAGTATTGTTCTGTAACGCTAGTTTTTCACCAATTTTGGTCATAGATTCCTTTGAAAATCTTAAGCAAGCTATGAATCCACTGCCCAGAAAAATCCACATTCCCTTGCCACACCCACAATTTTAGGAGGTTCACAGCCCCGTGAGACTATTAATGTACCCATGTTAAGAACTCCTGACACACAGCATGATTTTTTTTAAAGACTTCAGAGTATTCAAGCAGATATATCATAACTTCACTTAACCAGTCCCCCTATTCTTGGGAATTTTCATAGTAATTATAAGTATTATTAATAAAGCATTCTATTACATATGTCTTTGCATACATATTATGACAAATTCCTAAAAGTATCAAAGGATATGCTGGTTTTAAAGGCTTTTCTTACAGCATATCATGTTGGCTCCAGAAATTTTTGTATAGTTAATGTCTGAATATCAGTTCCCAGCATTGGAGTCCCGCCATCTGGATGTATCCTGGCCTAGGCAGCCAGCAGCATGTCCTTCGGAGAAGGCAATGGTACCCCACTCCAGTACTCTTGCCTGGAAAATCCCATGGACGGAGGAGCCTGGTGGGCTGCAGTCCATGGGGTCGCTAAGAGTCGGACACGACTGAGTGACTTCACTTTCACTTTTCACTTTCATGCATTGGAGAAGGAAATGGCAACCCACTCCAGTGTTCTTGCCTGGAGAATCCCAGGGACAGGGGAGCCTGGTGGGCTGCCGTCTGGGGGGTCGCACAGAGTCGGACATGACTGAAGCGACTTAGCAGCAGCAGCATATCCTTGGAGGAATCCATCCTGCCTTCCTGAGTCTCAGTGTCCTCACCTGCAAACATGAGGAGGTTAAGCCAGCTGACCTCCAGGATCTACCATTATATTCTGTGATTCTTCCAACCCAGAAAGTCTGGCTAATTCTGCATGGTCCTCCTAACTCTGCATGGCTAATTCTGCAAAGGCCCCGTCATTCCGCCTTTGCTTGTAGAGAAGATTCCACATGCTTCTAAGCCCGCTCCCAGTTGGTTGGTGGGGCCAGCTTTAGCAAGTTTCCAAATCAGACTGAGGGTTGGAATCCTGACTCCAACCAAGGGTAATTGTGGGGAAGTGATTTAGCCTCTCTGTGCCTCAGCCATTTGTTAGATGCTTGTTTAATATCTGTACCTACCTCACAGGTCAAGGGAGGATTAATTGAGGTAATACATGTTAAAGTGCTTTGAACAGTGCCCAGAACATAGAACACACTAACCAAGTACTTGCTAGTATTAATATTATTACATCTCTCTCAACCAGCACTCCCCACCCCTGCCCAGGACTTTTCTTGCCCGAAGGGTGATGTACGGATTCCTCAGAGTGGAAGGCAACCTTTGGCAGCACCTGTCCACACCTGCCCTATAGCCTGCCTCCCCCTTACATCACACACTCTGTGATTACCAGCAAATGAAACAATTCCTACATCCACCCCTTCCCACCCTCATGCCCCGACTGCTTCTTCTTGGTGCCTTGGCCAGAAGTTTCCTCTCCATCCCCAGGGTATCTGCTCCCGGTGCCTTCCAGAGGATGGTCAGGGATCAGGTCTATTCATATCTGGGCCAGATTGACCTCTTTAAGTCCCTCGCCATACAGTGGCCTCAGTTTCCTACTTTGTACACTCTCCTTAGCGATCTGATGGTCTCTAAGGTCCTCCAATTCTGGACAGGTCACTGGCTCCAGAATGAGACCTGGAAGATTCTTCCCTTGGCTTCTGGCTTCACTTATGCTCACTTAGTGTCCCTCCCTGGAAAGCCCTGCATGTCACCCCAGCATCCTAGCCCAGCTGCTGTAACCCACAGACCTCACTGACAGCCTGTGATGTCAGAGTGGCACCATGGGGGCTGGCCTCTCATGGCCAGAATTTGAGAATCCAGGGTCAGGAGCCTACAGAGCCAACAGGCCTCTTCCACTCCAGTCTGGGGACCTCAGTGACATCATTCGCCTACTAGGACACTCGCTTCTCTCACCGGAGGGGTGTGGCATGTGTCAAAAGGCCTAGACTGTTTGGAGATGGCATTCTGCAGATTTAGGGCTGTTCAGCCCATGTTGGAACCTAAGTCTCACAGCACTGGGTAACCCTGGGCTCAGGTTCATCACACCCCAAAATAACTGGACTTGGTTTTCACAAGAGACTTTCAGGCCTGATATTCAAGCCCCAATCTGCCAAGGCCACATATCTGCAATGTTGTTTCCAAGGCCTTTCCTCCAGTAGCCACTACTGGAAATCACAGAACATATGATATAGGCGTTAACATGGAAGGAACTTGAATTTTTCCCCCTCTGTCCCTTTTTGTTTGTTCTGTGGGGCTAGTGATGACTTTTCTGTTCATATTAGGTCCTAAAAATTCCTACAACTACTTCCAGTTACTAAATATAGCCTCATTCAGCCCCCGCCCCAAATTGTCACGTCTTCACACTGGGCTCATCTCCCTGCAGCCCCTACCACAGCCTGGGTTTGTCACAAGTCAATAGGAAGCTGCAGCTGGGGAGGGAGCATATTTGGTTTCTTCTCTCTTTATCTTCTGCCTCACGCATCACCCCCTCCCCCTCTTCTCAGAACTTGACAAGCTTGATTTCCCTTTTTTCCAGGGTTGGAGCAGGGGCCAGAGGACTTACTTGATGAATCCTATCGAGGTAGCTGAGTTTGGGCACTGTGGACTGGGCAGGCATCTACAGCAGACTCCCTCAGGGGCCTCTCCGTGCATCTTTTGGAGACTTGCTCTGCCCTCCCCATCTATGAACCTGCTCACCTGCAGGTCCTTGGCAAGGTGAATGTAACTCCATACCACCTGGTGGCTCTCCCTCATCAGCCCGAGGCATCCCCCGTCCCTCTGCTGGCCCCCTCTCTAGCTGTCCCACATGAGTGCCCCCTCCTTGCAGACAGCAGAGCCTTTACTCCTATCAATTCTGAGAGTGAGCTACCCAGTGCAGGCTCAGCTCCCATCTTCCATGGTCAAAGCAGTCGGCCAGAACAAAGGCTGCCCTTTAAATGGGATGGGCAGAGGTCAAGAAGCAGCCTATTGTGTTCACTGAGAGGTAGGAGATACATTTTGAGCTTGAAGATACGTTACTCACAGTACCGTCCCTCCTATTTTGAAATGAAAGAGGAAGTGTCCCCGGTACTCCTTTTTGAAGGGAGGAAGATTTACAGCACACCAATCCCTCTCTTCAAAAATTGTCCCCTTAACCTCAACTACTCTCAGTCCTTTAAAACCCACCTACAGAGGGATTGAGAACGGCCAGTCTTTGTCCCCTCTGTAAATTGTGTACCACAGGCTTGCACTTTACTCTGAAAGTGCCATCTGTTATATCTTGGCCTCTGAGCTTCCATTTCCATTTTAATATCTCATTACACCCGTAATAATCATTGTTTAGTCGCTCAGCCATGTCCAGCTCTTTGTGACCTCAAGGACTATAGACCACTAGTCTCTGTCCATGGGATCTCCCAGGCAAGAATACTGGAGTGGGTTGCCATTCCCTTCTTCAGGATGTCTTCCCGACCCAGGGATTGAATGGCCACCTTGATTTGATGCTTACTATACATAGGGCAGGCTCAGGGCCGACCATTTGTAGTGAATTGTTTTCTTTTTCTTTTTTTCAGTTTTCTGTATTCATTTCTCCTTCTTCTGCAACCAGCGTCCTGATTTCTTTTTAGGTCGTTGCTTCTCCCTCATTGTGTATGGGCTGTTGGGGTATACAGCAGATGTGCATGGTACCCCTCTCCCAGAGTGTTGGATGCCAATGGCTCACAGCTGCCTCCTTGTCATGAGGGGGGATTGCTCCACGTGAATTACCTGGAGCTGCTCGTGGTCCATGGCTGACTGATATAGGGTAAGCGCAGCCTCCTCGGCCTCAAGAGGGGACAAACTCTGAGGTGTAATCCATGCTCCAGCACGGCCCTTGGGATCAGCTGAGACTAGACCTCTCCTGAAACCACATCTTTGACCACCTTCTCCCTCTACCGCTTCAGCCCTCCCTCAACAAATACGCTCCATTGCACAAGAATCCACTTCTCAAGCTCTGCTTCAAGGGAGCCCCGCATAACACAGGTAGGAATGTGACCCAAGGTGGGCCAGTCTCTCAAGACACTGAATAAAGGATGGGAGTGAAAAAGAGTGAGCACCTTGCAACTTGGCTCCCTGACCAGGTTGTCTGTTAACTCCTGCTGTTTTGATTTCTGGAGCTCCTCTGGTTCTTCAGTTTTTCTTTAGATTCTGAGTATTCCATATCCTTCTTTTCCCTTTTACTCACTTTTTAGCCAGACTCCCTTTCTTATGCCTGCCATCAAAGAACTGTACAGATAAGGCAAGTAAACGCACCATCTCGATCCTCCAATCATCCTGGGCACATAAACTGAGGCTCAGAGAGGTATAGTCACCTGCCTTAGGTCACAGAGCTAGTAAATGGTAGTACTAGGAGCTCAGATCTAACAGCAGAGCCCTGCTTTTAACCATTCTGATGTTTTATCTCCATGGGGAAGAGCAAGCTGGTGTGAGCCACAGCCCTCCACACTTCCTCTTGGTTAGGTTAACATGCAAATGAACGGGTCACCATTGATCCTCCAGGTGGTGGGGTGGTGCGGACTATGTACCTGGGTTTGGATCTTAGGTTGGAATTCAAGCTCAGCCTCTTGGTAATGGTGGCAATTGGGCCAGTTACCTAAGCTCTCTGAGTCCCAGTTTCTTCATCGGTTCAATGGTGGCCATGATGTCCAGATAAGATCTTTGGAGGATTAAAGGAGATCCTAAAAGTGAAGTGGTTAGCCTGGTACGCAGTATGTAGTAGGCGCTCAGGAAATGGTAGCTGTTAGTAACTGCTGTTGTGTTGTCACTTACTGGCATGCTGAAGTGACTTGGAATGTATTTCAGCCAGTGAAGGGCCAGAGAAGCCCCATGGGGAGGACTTTGTCTTAGGCTCCCGGTGTTCTCTTGGGCCTTCTGTCCTTGTCCCAGGTAGACCATGAGGGATGCCCCCTCCAAGGGCCTGCAGAGTGTTATAGGCCTGCAGAGACCAGGCAGGTGGCACAGTGACTGGATTGGATCTAGTGGGGCTGCGTGGAGTCAGAGGCCATGTTTCACCTTAAGGAGGTAGCAATGATCAGGATCGGCTATTTAGAGCCATTTGAGAATTTAGGCCCAAAGCAGCCAAATCTTGGCATTTTCAAGAAAAGCAGAGAGTCTAGGTTATTATGTGAAATTTCCTAGTTTCTAAAGGCACATTTTTTTAATGCTGATTGGGCCAAACTCAGTCCACCTGTGGCTGAATGTAGCCTTTGTTTGCAACTCTGGGTCAAAGGCTTTGGTCAATGGTTGTGTGAAAGCAAAGGCTGCCTTCTCCCCAAATCAGCAGAATTCATCTCCAGAGCCTGAAGGTGGAGCTGGTTCTGGGAACTGCCTCTGCCTTTGGCTGGTTTTCAAGACTCCTTTAGAAAGAAGGTCTAATTTCATATTGGGAGTCGAACCCAGGTTGTTAAGACCCACTTTCTGCTCTAGAAGGAGGTAGGGATTTGTGGAGTGAGATTTCATGTTCACCAGAAATGCATGGAGAGGAAAGAAGGCAGGTGTGCGTGTGTATGTGTGTGTGTGTGTGTTGAAGGGGGATGAGTATGGAATGGGTCCAGCTCAAAGCTCAAAACTAGAAGTTTCAGAGTAGCTTTTATTTTTGTTCATTTCCATTTTTAGAGGCAAGAAAGTGAAAGTGAAGTCGCTCAGTCGTGTCTAACTCTTTGCGACCCCTTGGACTGGAGCCCACCAGGCTCCTCCGTCCATGGGCTTTTCCAGGCAAGAATACTGGAGTGGGTTGCCATTTCCTTCTCCAGGAGATCTTCCTGACCCAGGGATTGAACCCAGGTCTCCCACATTGTAGGCAGATGCTTTACCGTCTGAGCCACCAGGGAAGCTAAGAAAATTAAATACCTATTGAGCAAATCTGAAAAGAAATAAAGCTGTTTCTTTCCTCCTAGGAATGTCCAGGAAATATTGTCCAGAGAGAAAAATAACTTGCATGCTACTGTATAAGAGGATTTGATTTCTGTGGAAGCAAAAGTAACAATACCAATCCCTGAAAGACTATGTGCCAGGGTGCACATGTCTGTGTGTGAACTAGAGGAACAGTGTGGAGTGATCCCCATTGGCTGTTAGCATTGGTTACCTCAGGGTAGGGATGGGGAAGGGCTAGATAACAACTTCTCATGTGCCTTCACATGTGGGTATGTGTTGCCACGCTGCCTAGCTTGCAGGATCTTAGTTCTCCAACCAGGAACTGAACCTGTGCCACGGCAGTGAAAGAGCCAAGTCCTAACCACCGGGCCACCATGGAATTTTCATGTGCATACATTTGTGCTCTGTCATTTTACTTTTTAGGAAGCCTGCACTGCTGTTGTAATCTGAAAGTCATACAATTAAAAAAAAAAGTAAACACACTTAACGGGACTGCCTACCAAGACTTACTATAATCCTGTAAAGCCATCTCACTTGCCCCTATAATTATTATTTTTTTTAACTGAAGTATAATTGATTTACTGTATTAGTTTTAGCTGTACAGCAAAGTGATTCAGTTATGCACATATATAGTACATATCTATATTCTTTTTTTTTTTCCTGATTCTTTTCCATTAGAGGTTTTTGCAAGGCATTGAATATAGTTCCCTGTGCTGTTCAGCAGGTCTTCACTGCTTATCTGTTGTATATAAAGTAGTGTATATCTGTTAATCCCATATTCCTAATTTATCCCTCCCTTACTTTCCCTTTGATAACCATAAGTTTGTTTTCAAAGTCTGTTGGTCTGTTTCTATTTTGTAAATGAGTTCATTTGTGTCATTATTTTTAGATTACATATATAAGTGATATATATTTGTCTTTCTTTGAGTTCGTTTAGTATGATAATCTCTAGGTCTACCCATGTTGCTTCAAATGGCATTATTTCATTTTTTTAATAGCTAATACTCCATTATATGTACGTACCACATCTTCTCTATCTAGTCCTCTGTTGTTGGACATTTAGGTTGCTTCCATGTCTTGCCTGCTGTGAATAGTGCTGCAGTGAACCCTGGGATGCATATATCTTTTTGAATTATGGTTTTCTCTGGATATATGCCTAGGATTGGGATTGTGCATGTGTGTGTGAATACATGTTACGTTGCTTCAGTTGTGTCTGACTCTTTGCAACCCTATGGACTGTAGCCCACCAGTCTCCTCTGTCTATGGGATTCTCTAGGCAAGAATACTGAACTGGGCTGCCAGGCAACCTTCCCAACCCAGGGATTGAACCCAAGTCTCCTGTGTCTTCTGCACCACAGGCAGATTCTTTACTGCTGAGCCACCGGAGAAACTCTGCTAGATTGTATGGCATTTCTATTTTTAGTTTGTTTTTTTTTTTTAAGGACATTCCATACTGTTTTCCATAGTGGCTGCACCAATTTACATTCCTACCAACAGGAGGGTTCCCTTTTCTCTACACCTTCTCCAGCATTTATTGTTTGTAGAGATTTTTGATTATGGCCATTCTGACCAGTGTGAGGTTATACCTCACTGTAGTTTTGATTTGCATGTCTCTAAAACTCAAGGAGATAGTGAAGGACGGGGAAGCCTGGTGTTCTGCAGTTCATGGGGTCACAAAGAGTCAGCAGACACAACTTGGCGACTGAATAACAACAGCAATAATTAATGATGTAGAGCATCTTTTCATGGCCTGTTGGTCATCTGTCTGTCTTCTTTGGAGAAATGTCTAGTTAGGTTTAAGTAAGTAAATGTAGGTGTTAGTTGCTCAGTCATGTCAGACTCTTTGCAACCCCATGGACTGTAGCTCGCCAGGCTCCTCTGTCCATGGGATTTCCCAGGCCAAAATACTGAATTGGTTGCCATTTCTTTTCCCAGGGGATCTTCCCAACCCAGGGATGGAAGCCAGGTCTCCCACATTGTAGGCAGATTCTTTCCTGTCTAAACCACCAGGGAAGCCCCCTATTTAGGTCTACTGACCACTTTTTGATTGGTTGGTTTCTGATATTTCATTGCATGAATTGTTTGTATATTTTAGAAATTGAGCTCTTGTTGGTCACATCATTTGCAAATATTTTCTCCTATTCCATAGGTTATCTTTTCATTTTGTTTATAGTTTCTTTTGCTATGCAAAACTTATAAGTTTGATTAGGTCCCATTTATTTATTTTTGCTTTTATTTCTATTGCCTTGGCAGACTGATCTAAAAGACACTGCTATGATTTATGTCAGAGAATGTTTTGCCTATATTCTCTTCTAGGATTTTTGTGGCATCATGTCTTATGTTTAAGTCATTTCGAGCTTATTTTTGTGTATGATGTGAGGGTGTGTTCCAACTTCATTGATTTGCATGCAGTTGTCCAACTTTCCCAGCACCACTTGCTGAAGAGACTGTCTTTTCTCTGTTGTATAGTCTTGCCTCGTTTGTCAAAGATTAATTGACCATAGGTGTGTGGGTTTATTTCTGTACTCTCTATTCTTTTTTTTTTTTTTAATATTTATTTATTTGGCTGAGTCAGGTCTTTGGCAGCATGCGAACTCTTAGCTGCGGCATATGGGATCTAGTTCCCTGACCAGGGATCAAACCCAGGCCTCCTGCATTGGAACCACACAGTCTTATCTACTGGGCCACCAGGGAAGTTCCTGTGCTGCCTATTCTATTCCATTGGTCTGTATGTCTGTTTTTGTGCCAGTACCACACTGTTTTGATTACTGTTGCTTTGTAGTACTATCTGAAGTCTGGGAGGGTTGTGCCTCCAGCTGTGTTCTTTTTCCTTAGGTTTGCTTTGGCAATTCTGGGTCTTTTGTGGTTTCATATAAATTTTAGGATTATTTATTCTAGTTTTGTGAAAAACAGGTAATTTGATAGGGATCACATTAGATAGCATATTCAAAAGCAGAGACATTACTTTGCCAACAAAGGTCCATCTAGTCAAGGCTATGGTTTTTCCAGTGGTCATGTATGGATATGAGAGTTGGACTGTGAAGAAAGCTGAGCGCCGAAGAATTGATGCCTTTGAACTGTGGTGTTGGAGAAGACTCTTGAGAGTCCCTTGGACTGCAAGGAGATCCAACAAGTCCATTCTGAAGGAGATCAGTCCTAGGTGTTCATTGGAAGGAGTGATGCTAAAGCTGAAACTCCAGTACTTTGGCCACCTCATGAAAAGAGTAGACTCATTGGAAAAGACTCTGATGCTAGGAGGGATTGGGGGCAGGAAGATAAGGGGACGACAGAGGATGAGATGGCTGGATGGCATCACCGACTCAATGGACATGGGTTTGGGTGAACTCCGGGAATTGGTGATGGACAGGGAGGCCTGGTGTGCTGGGGTCGCAAAGAGTTGGACACGACTGAGCAGCTGAACTGAACTGACATTATATCCTTCCATTATTTTGGGAAGTATGACCATTTTATTTTTTAAATTGTTTTTAGAGAATAGATTTATTTATTTGTTTAAAAAAATCTTGGCCATGCCATGAGGCATGTGGGATCTTAGTTCCCCAAACAGGGATTGAACTCATGTTCCCTGCATTGGCAGCACAGAGTCTTAACCACTGGACCACCAGGGAAGTCCCAGCATGGCCATTAAAGTTTATTTATTTACTTTTGGCTGCACTGGGTGTTCATTACTGCACACAGTTTTTCTCTAGTTGTGGAGAGTGGGGGTACTCTCTAGTTGTGGTGTGCAGGTTTCTCATTTCATTGGCTTATCTTGCTGGGGAATATGGGCCCTATGGCACATGGGCTGCAGTAGTTGCGGCTCATGGGCTCCAGAGCGCAAGCCCAGTAGTTGTGGTACACAGGCTTAGTTGCTCCAGGCATGTGGGATCTTCCCAGACCAGGGATCAAACCAGTATCTCCTGCATTGGCAGGTGGATTCTTAACCACTTCCCAAGTCACACCATCAGGGGAGCTTTCCAGCATTTCCGGCCATTTTAGCAATATTAATTCTCCCAATCTAAGATCCTGGGATATCTTTCCATTTCTTTGAATTATCTTCAATTTCCTTTATCAGTGTTTTATAGTTCTCAGTGTGTAAGTCTTTGACTTCCTTGGTCCATAATTATTTTTGTCAGTTACACTGCTGTATATGTTCAGTATAGGAAAATCAGCAAGTGCTGAAAAGTAAAAAAAGGGAAATAATTGAAATTACTAGAATTCCCACCCATTAACATTCTGGCACATATCCTTTTGACTTTTAGCTCATGGAGACAGCTAACCCTTCCTCTGTGCCAGACCCCGTGCTGACATCTGGGAAGCACAGTGCTAATTCTTGCCCCACGATGCAAGATTTCCCAAGTCACACTCAGGACATGGTGTTTCATCGGCTTCAGTCCCAGGAGACTCCGGGTCAGTGGAGGGGGATCAGGCCTGGGAATCTGATTTTAGCATGCTCCTGGGAAAATCCTGAGGCAGGTGCTCTTTGGACAAAGCTTGGAGTCAGCCAGCTGTGGTCCAGCCTGCTTGTCGCTGATGAGCATGATGGAGGCCCACAGAAAAGGCGCTTGCCTGGGGTCACCCAGCCAGGATAGCAGAGCCCAGACTCCCCCATACCCTCCTCCTTGAGAGCTCTCTCTGCTGGGCTCCTGCCACTTTCCTCATGCCGACAGATGTTATTGTTTTCTTATGCCGCCAATTAAACAAAAAATCCTGTCAACAGGAGACAGGCCTAATGCAGGGAGGCATTAACCAGACTTGCAACCCGACCTGGGCCTGCTCCTGTGGGTAAAGCACATTCCGTATGTGGGCCTCCCTTGCTTACTGCCCCCTGACAAAGGGCCCCACTGAGGCACCATCACCCTGCATGTTGGAGCCACTGGATGCCGGTCAGCCTACCACCACGGTAACCCAGCTGCCATGCAGAGGTCTGCTGGCCTTGCCTGAGATTATCCATCAGGTAGGAGCAGAACCTCTCACCAGCTTCTTTTCAGTTTTGGTTAAGAAAAGTGAATTGGCAACTCTGGGGAAAGATCCCCTCCAGAACAGGGCCAGCAAGAGTGGGTGCATTGATAACATCAGGGTGGTCCTTCCTGCATCTCTGCTTCCAGTCCCAGGAGCAGAGGCCCTGGGGAGAGGGGCAGCTGTGGTCTCCCCAGTGCTTCTGCCCACCTCCCTGAGTCCTGTGTGGGGCCAAGACTCCTGATGGGGAGCCTGGGACTCACATTTCAGGCCAGGGAAACATTTAGAGAACAAGTTCCAGCTCCTTCAGGTTGAGATAGGGAAAATGAGACCCAGGAAGGATGGAGGTACCCATCCAGGGTCACACAAACTCAAACTCTGTCCTTCAAGTCCCTAACAAGCAATCACTGTACAAGAAAACCTGTTACCTCAGCCTATTTAATTCTGCCTAGAATTATCACTGTCATTTTTACTTTCCATTGTTCTCTGTTTCTCATTTTTAGACTGTGAGCTCCATGATAGTGGATGTCTCATGCATCCCTCATCCCCAGTGACAAATGCAGTGGTGTTTAATAAATGTTTATTAATGGAAAGAATAAACGAATGGCCTCATGTATAATGAGCTCTCTGACAGTGGGATGCAAGTGGAGTCTGGATATTCATTTGTGGCCAATGCTGTCTAGGTGGCACATATGTTGGTCATTAAGAGAAATTAAGAATTTCTCCTTTGGTATTTGCTCACTGTGTGACCCAGGGGAGGTTACTATACCTCTCTGAATCTCACTTTCTCCATATGTATAATGAGGGTGTTAGTTGTACCTCATTCACAGGCAGCTGTGATGATTATATGAGGTGCTGTGATAAAGAATTCAGTGGGTGCCTGGCAGATAGTGAGTGGTCCATGATCATTAGTAAAATCCCTTCATTGGGAGGCCAGGTGTAGTGTGCGGCTCTGAGATCTACACTGACGATCAGCACCTCTGCTGTGAACTCGAGTGGCACACCCTCTCGTGTACTGTCCTCCGCTCTGTCTCCCAAGCACCATCTGCACTTAGTGCTTTATCTGTGTCCTCCCTGAGCCCCAAGCCTCTGGGGCTGTGGCTGGCCACATAGCTGGCAGTGTGAAGAGGTGGACAGAACAGGCCTGGCCCCAGGGCTCAGAGCAGCAGGCAGAGAGAGAGTTGTATTTCAGCTAGTGTCATCAGGGAAGGCTTCCAGAGGAGGTGGGACTCTTGCTATACGTGGTCAAATGGGCAGGTTTGGGAAAGAGAGGAAGGAGGAAGGAGGGATTGGAGACAGGAAGAAAGGCATGAAAGAAGGCCTAGACGAAAGGGTGTATGCATTCATTCTTTTACTTGTTGATGGGAATGTTTCATGAGCACCTGCTATACAGCAGGCCTTGGAAGGCCTCTGTGCTGGGCCTAGTTACAAGGAGTGGGGCAGACAAATAAGCAGATGACACAGCACAGAAAGAGAAGCAGGGGTGCATAGCACTTCTTGGGGTGTCACTGAGTCTGGAAGATCAAGGAAGGTTTCCTGGAGGAAGCCACATTTAAGTTGAGCCCTCAGGGAAAGTGGGGTGCAGGACCAGTGTTCCAGGCAGAGGGCACAGAGTGTGCAGAGACCAGCAGCAAGAGAGAGGGTTTCACATTCAAAGACCTAAAAGGCATCCATGAGGCTGGAGTTCAGTAGACAAAAGGGAGCCCTGGTCTACTTTCTGTTCCTATGGATCTGCCTGTTCTGGACATTTCATATAAATGGGATCATATGATACGTGGCCTTTTGTGTCTGGCTTCTTTCCCTTAGCATCATATTTGCAAGGTTCACAGTAGGGCAGCTTTGGGACACAGACCTGTAGGATGTGAGCAAGTCACCCATGTAGATGTCGGGAGAGGATACTCAGAGCAGAGCAGAGCAGACCAGTCAGTGGACCCCAAACTGCCCAGCCATAGGCAGTGAACACTTGCTCCTGTCAAGCTGCCCTGGGTGCATGGAAGTTGGTTGGACAGCCTCTGACACCCAAGAGATTTGGAAAGGCTCCCTGGGGCCTCTGTATCCTCATCTACAAATTGGGGTGGGGGAGTTGTCATTTGGCTCCTGCAGTCACATGGAGCCGGAATAATGTCCCAATGGACGTGTGTCTGTGTGTATCCAAAGCCTAGACGGTGGAGGGGCTGGTGTTACAGTGATGGTTTGGGCCCCTCGGGGTTTGGGGGGATAGAGGAGTAGGGGAGACACAGCTGGGCTTAGGCATAAGAACCAGCTTTCCCTTTCCATTCCTTTCCTGGGACTGGGGGTGTCCTGAGTCTGCACCAGGCCCTCGGGGATCCAGACAGGCCTTTTCATGGGACTTGTGCTCAGTCAGAGAGTGAAGACTGGAAGGTATCTCCTTGTGCTCATTGGCACTTCTGATTTTTCTGGGTCGAGTCAGAGATGGAGCCTGGGAAGGGGAGGAGATGCCCAGAGTCAGGCGTGGCCTCCTGCTCTTAGGAGCATTGTGTTGTTGTTTAGTCAATAGGTCGTGTCAGACTCTGAGGTGTCAGGAGTCCAGGGTGGGAGTCCCAGCTCACAGGGACCTTTGGCAAGTCCCTTCACCTCCAAAGTCTATAGACTCCCTCAGTGAGGACACAGACAGATTGATCCACAGTCCCTCCTAACTGTGACTCTCCAGGACTCCAGACCCCTGGAATCACTATGGGAGAGAAGACACACGCCTCAGGGGCACTGAGACTCAAGTAAACTCAAGATGGGACACATGGTTTAACATATAATATGATGACAGGGTACGGTTTTTCTCTGAAAATGAACTCATTTTTTAAATTTGAAAATATTTTGTAAATCTAAAACGTAGGGTCTTCTGTTAAAGTAAACTACAATACCATTATCACATCTGTATCAGTCAACTAATACCACAGTAATGCTGAGTAACAAAGCAAACCAAGCTCAGCTGCATAGAAGACAAGCATATGGTTCTCTGTCATGTGGGTGGAGCAGCTGGTCAAAGTAGGTGGGGCTTGGCCATAGGCTGCTGTTCTGCTCAGACCTGTTCTGGGCTGTTCTGTGTTTAGTTTTATATTCTCTTGGGGCCAGTTGGCTACCCTAGGACATATCAGCGTGTTGAGGACAGGAGATAAAGGGCAAGCCCACCCATGTAAGCACATCTCCACTCTGCTAGGTCACATTCACTGGCATCTATCGGCTAAAGCAAATCTAATAACCCAACTTCAATTGGTAGAGAGAGGTTGCACCTCCCAGTGGGAGGAGCTGCAGAATTCCCCATAGATTCAGGAAAGGATGAGGAATTGGGTCCACTTTTGCCATTAGCCAGACCCTGCATCTTCCACAGGAGACCCATGAAGTATTTATTTGTTTGTTGGTTTATGATTCTTAATGAACTCTAAATGTATTGCAGTTGTTTACCTTTTTTAATACTTCTTCCACCCTACCTCCTGTCTGCAGGCAGTGGGAGCCTCTTCAGGTTAGCGTGACCCCAGTGGTCTCTGAGAGCTTCCTTGCTCTGTAGTATTAATTATAAGATGTTGCATGATCATCTTGTACATTTCTGCCCCTGGCCTGGAATCAGCCTATTAATTTGTTTTAAAAAGCTGTACAGTTGTAAGGTTTACAAGTCCAGCCATTCTTGAAAGTACAGAGTGCACAGCACACTCCCCACCCCCAACCCCGTCTCTAGAGGCAGCCCATGAATTTCAGTGTCCCAGTAATCTTTCTGAAGGTTCTCGCTGCCTAATTTAGTGGAGATGATGTCCATCTTAGTTTTTAAACACAAGATTACAAGTTCATTGTTTTAATATTATAGTGTGTAAGATTTTCATTTTATAGCACGTAATAATATTAATGGCTAACACTAAGGCAGCATTTACCATGTGCTGGGCAAGCTGAAATGGTGGTCTGCCTAAATCCAAAGGTATTAACCATGCCCAGTACTTCCATCTCCAGGGCACCAGACATACTCACTGTTCAGTGATCACATTTGGCCAGATCAGTGTTTCCCCAAGTATGGTAAACCCGATGACTCTACATCATACACAGTGAGCACCTGTTGTTTTAATAGTTACGAATGTATTTTTCTATGTAAGAGAAGAAATAAAACAAGGGTGACAAGGGAGCCTGCAGTGCCCATGACTGTTTGATGGGACTCACTGCTTCCATTACTGCAGCTGTCTGTTTGGCGCCGGGCAGACCCTGGCTGTCTCTGAGCAGCAGGTAACTGGGATCTCTTGTTTCTCATCCCAGCCCCACTGCTACCTTTCCAGGTAGTTCTGAGCAAGTCCCTCTATCTCCCTGCATCTCTGCTTCTTTGCCTACTGCAAAGACCCAGCCTCCAGGCAAATTCTGCAACTTTGATTAGAATCAAGACATCCCCGTGCGTCACAGACTCTTAGGCGCCATCGATTCCTTTCCTCATACAAACAGGGACACTGAGGCCCCAAGAGGGAAAGGGCTGGCCTAAGGCCACAGGGTGAATCACACAGGCCAGCCATCTTTATCCCACACCTAACTGTGCCGGAGGTGGTTGTGCTCCTGGGGGTTAGAGTAATGGGGCAGCAGCCACTGTGCTCTGATTTCATTTAGATAAAGGGGAGGACACCTTACTTCTAAACACAATCAGAATTAAGGGATGAGAGCAGCTTCCAGGGGGAAAAATGAATAAAAATACATGTTTAAACAGCATAGAAGAATAAAACATGAAAATTAGGTCTCCAACAGTAAATCTCCTTCGCACCCCTGTCTGCCAGTCTCCCTCTCCAGAGATAGCCATGGAATTTTCTTGAGTATATTGTCCAAGAGATTCTGTGCACACAGCTGTAGAGGGATGCCTGTGACTGCATGTGTGCACACACGCACGTGTGTGTGTGTGTGTGTGTGTGTGTACTGAAAAGCTGATGCACTTGGAGTTTCAATTTAGGCTGATTAAGTTCTAGAGCAGGATAGCTGTGATGGTTACACAGCAATGTGGATGTCTTTCATGCCACTGAAGTGTACACTTAAATGGTTAAAATTGTAAGATTTATATGTCTTTTACTAGAGTTAAAAAAAAAATGTGTCTGCCATCCATATTTCTCTCTTTTTCAGTTACCGGTGTGTCTTGTAGATTATTCCACCATCGTCCCATGTGGTGATCTGTTCTCAATCATCTTGGTTAAGCTAGGAACTTTGTTTCCCCAAACACCCTTCCTTGTAGATGTCTGGTTAGAGTTGGCCAGAAGTGGGGTTTTTGGAGATCTGGAAGGTGGAGGCGAAGAGGCCATCCCTCTCAAGATTATGGCAGTCAGATGCCCCAGTGGTGGCAGCTTCTCACTCCCTTCACAACCAGCTTCTCTTACCAACCAGGACTACCACCAGGATGATGAGGGTGGGCCAGAGAGAGGCAGCCGTCCAGACACATCTTCCCCCATCTCTCCCAGGGTGGCCTATTTACTGGGCCCTCAGATCACGGGCTCCTTTCCAGTGAAGTGAAGCTGCTCAGTCGTGTCCAACTCTTTGCGACCCCGTGGACTGTAGCCTACCAGGCTCCTCCGTCCATGGGATTTTCCAGGCAAGAATACTGGAGTGAGTTGCCATTCCCTTCTCCAGGAGATCTTCCCAACTCAGGGATTGAACCCGGGTCTCCCACACTGTAGGTGGACGCTTTACCATCTGAGGCACCAGGGAAGTCTTACCTACCAGCGTCCCTCCTAAATCTCCATGCCCCCCATATTCCCCCATAACAAAGCCTTATTCCAGAAATCACAGTGGTTTTGTTTCCCTGAGGAAACCATGACTCTTTCACCCATGTTCTGCCTCGTCCTTTTTATCTTTGAAAGTGAAAATGAAAGTCGCTTTGTTATGTCTGACTCTGTGACCCCATAGACTGTAAAGTCTATGGAATTCTCCAGGCCAGAATACTGGAGTGGGTAGCCTTTCCCTTCTCCAGGGGATTTTCCCAACCCAGGGACCAAACCCAGGTCTCCTGCATTGCAGGCAGATTCTTTACCAGCTGAGCTATCAGGGAAGCCCCTTTTTATCTTTAATTGTGGTAAACACACATATAAAACCCACTCCCTTAAGCATTCCTGAGTGTACAGCTCAGTTGTGTTAGGTACGATCACACTGTTGTACAGTCCATCTCCAGCACTCTCTTCATTTTGCAAACCTGAAACTCTGCACCCGTTAAAGGACTACCCGCCTTCCCCCACCTCCTGGCCATCGCCACTCCCCTTTCTGTCTCTATGAACCTGACTTGTCTAGGTCCCTCCTCCTAGTGGAATCACACAGAATCTGTCGTTCTGTGACTTTTCACTGAGCATGTAGCCCTCACAGGATACTCATGTTGTGGTATGTATCAGAACGTCCTTCCTAATGAGGCTGAATCCTAGTCCATTGCATGTATGGACCACATTTTGCTCTCCATCCATCCGTGCGTGGACACTTGAGGGGCTTGTACCTCTTGGCTGTTGTCATGAGTACTGTTGCCACCTCCTTCTTGATGGCTGTGCTGGAGGAGAGCGGCGAGGATGGGAGCACAGGCCCTGGAGCCAGAGGGACCCAGGTTTAAATCCTGCCTCCCATCCTGGGGACACAGTAGTCATACAGGAAGTGTTCAGTGAACAGTCAGAGCTGGCACCCTTACTGGGGCCATCTCTAGGAGAGGTTCTCCTTTCAAAACTGTAGCCACAGACTTCCCTGGTGGTCCAGTGGTTAAGAATCCACTGTCAGTGCAGGGGACATGGGTGTGATCCCTGGTCTGGGAAGATTCCACATGCCAAGGGTCAACTAAGCCCATATACCACAACTACTGAGCCTGCCACCTAGACCCTATGTGCCACGACTACTGAGCCCACATGACCCAACTAGAGAAAGCCTGTGCACAGCAATGAAGACCCAGCATGGCCAAAAAATGAATTAATTAAACAACTGTAGCCTCAGCGTACCCCTTGGGTCATGGGGTAGCCCAAGGGCCCCCGTGTTTCCCAGGGCTTCTGGTGGCCACAGGCTTTCTCAGTCTCCTGTTCGCTCTGTGGTCACCCTGGGCCATGGAACAGACTCCCTCCCGTCTTTTGATCCTTGGCACAAGCTGCTGGGTGTGTGCACGTGTCTACCATACACATAAGGGCCCCATGGAGGTCAGGTCACAGGTGGAGGGACCAGGTCACTTGCCTCTGGAATGTCCCAGCCACCACCTGATAGCTGGTGATGGCATCACCAGCTGGGTGGCAGCTCTGCCCTCAAGTCTTGGGAGCCTCCGGCTGCAAAATCTGGGCAGTTTCTTGGCTTGCCTGTTCTCTCATTTGCTCTTTAACATCCTGTGGTTGAGGGCACTGGACCAGGAGTCAACACTCCAGCCTCTGGTCAGCCCCCTGCAGCGGCTCATTCTTAAATTCAGACAAGCCCCATCCCTTGGTGGGCCTCCATTGCCTCTCTGTAAAATGCAGGGGTTGACTAGATTCAAAATGCTCCTGAGAACACCCAGGCCCTGATTTTCACCTGGTTCCTTCGAGCTGCTTTCATTTATCCTTCTACGCATCCATTCATCCTCCGAAGAGTTTTCCTTATGTTTTTCACCTTCCCTGTTGTTTCTTCTCATTCCAGTGTGTTTTGCTTGCGCGTGGCCGCATTTCCAGTAAGGGCTTAGAGAGTGAGCATCACTCTTAGGTTACGCCCTCTAGATCTGTGGTTTCCAGTGGCATGGGATGAGAGTGTTCCCCAGGGGACACTTAAGAACGTCTGGAGACGTTTTTGGCTGTTGTACCTTCTAGGGGGTGGGAGGGGAGGTGTTGCCACTACTGGAATCTAATGAATAGAGGCCAGGGATGCTGCCTGACACCCTACAGTGCCCAGGACAGCCCTCACAGCAATGAATTACCCAGCCTATAACATCAACAGAACCGAAGTTGAAAGCCCTGTTCTAGAGATGGATGCTAGAGATATCTGCAGGTTTATTTTCCCTAAAATGTCTATGAATATACAAATATAAATATGTGTATTTTTTAAACCCAAATGGGCACAAATTGCAATTTACCTTGTTCCTTTAAAAAAATTAGCAGTGAACATTTTAGGCATTTAGAGTCCAAGATTGCCTACCCTGGAATCCTGACCTCACCATTTACCAACTGCATGACCGCTGCCCCTCAGTTTCTTCATCTGTAGAGTGGGCATAATAACAGTACTTGCTTCACAGCATAGGCACAGTGTTAGCTGCTTATTGTTACCAGTGTTTTTCTGTGTTTGTGAGGAAGAGTTAGCAGCATCCTTGTGCCCACTGCCCAGATGAGCAGACTAAGACTTGGAATTGCCCAGCAATTCAATGCAGGCAGGCTACCCAGGAAGTCAGTGGCAGGGTTAGACTGGAATCCAGGGCTCTCTCTCTAGCTTAAGCCACACTTCTGATAAAAGTATGTTTTGTTGTTGTTTTAAGTTTGTTCTATTCTGTTTTGTCTTGGTGAGCAGTGGGGTCAGGTCCAGAGGAGAGGAGGGCCCTAGCACTGTGCTCCAGGATGGGAGATAGAGTCTGTCCCAGGCCTTGGACCGAGGTCCAGCCCTCTCAGCCCCAGCCATCAGAGGCTCAGCCTGGCTCTCCTCTAGGCTGCAGCAGGCCCTCCCTTATCTCCAGACGCCCGTTATCTGCACACCCATCTGTGGACAAATGGCCAGCCGGCTGGCTCCTGGTCACCTCTCCAGAAGGGGGGCCCTTCTCTCAGGTCTGTGTCTGGCAATTTGGGCTGGAGCCCTAGGTGGGGGGTCTCACGATGGAGGCAGCCCAGCCCAGTCCACCCCTGGGGCTTTCAACCCCAGAATGAACAGCTGCTCAGAGGCTAGGAATCCAGGCCAGAAAACTCATCCTGTCCCACCACCCCTTCACTGACTTGTTTTATAATATGGGTAAGGTCCAGAATTGCCATTCCCATTGAGCAGATAGGGAAACCAAGGCTCAGAGAAGGCATGTGACTTGGCGCAGGGCACACAGCAATGCGGTGGCATTGCTGGGCATAGAACCAGGCCCCCTGCTCCCATCTTGGCCTGCGAGAAGGAGGACCCACAGCCCCCAGCTCCAAGCCCCACTGCAGTGGAAGCTGGGTGGCTGGAACAGAGAAACTTCCTATCTGGGCCTTAGCTTCTTCACTTCTCAAATGGAGACAGAGGTCGGGAGAGGAATGGGCCTGCCCTCAGCCCCCAGAGGCCAGGGGATCAGTGGGTGCAGTGAATCTTGTGGGTTTTGCACTCACGGTGCCTGGGTTCAAACCTGCCTTCCCCACTGGCTCTCAGCATGATTTCGGATCATCAGCCAGCCTCCTTCACTTTGCCTTGGTTTCCCCGTATGAAAAATGGGAAAGGAAGACCCCTTACCTCATAGAGTTGTCTTGAGGACAATAAGAAGCACTTGGGACAGCGCTCACACATGATTAAATAAGTAAACGTGAGTTGCTGTTACTTTTGGGAGGCGGAGTCTTCTTTCTAAAATTGCTATTATTTTCATTACTAGTGTAGCATAGCAGAACACGAGAGAGTGCTGGTGGTAGCAGGGTTGACTGCATGACCTTGGGCCACTGATGTCACATCTCTGAGCCACTGCAGAAGGGGGCAATGAGGGGCAGTACGTCTGTGTGGCTCTGGAGCGGGGCTTGGCAGAGAGTGTGGCCCCAGCAGGCAGGGCAGGGCAAGGCTCTGCCGCCAGGGACCCGCAGGGAGGGGCGTCTGCGTGTCCGTGTCGGCTGGAGACAGGCTGCGGGCCATTGTTTACAGAGCCCATCTCTCCTCTGATGGATGCAGCCGGCAGAAATCTGTTTGCTACTTTCTCCTGGAAACATGAATCAAGGTCTGTTTGGAGAACACGTGGACTCCTCTGTCAAACATTCCACCCATGCTGGGGCCGCAGAGCCCTGGGGAGCCGAGAGCCAAGCATGTCCCAAATCGTCCCCAGGGACAGAGCTGAAGCCCGGAGACCGAGCCTTCCAGCCATGCCTCAGCAGAACAGCCTGGGCTCGGCAACCTCGGAGACAGACGCCGTCCCTGGCCTCAAGCGGCTCTCTAGAAAGCAAGATAAGACCCGAACTCGACCAGAAAACAGGGAGGGAGAGATAAGAACCCATCTGCTTCCACTCTTGTCCCCTCTGATCTTCCACAGCTGCGCCAGAGTGGTCTTTTAAACACGTAAATCTCCACCCCTCAGTCCCTCACAACCCGCCAGTGGCTTCCTTGACAGTTTGGTAAAAATCAGGTTCCTAAAAAATGGCCTCAGCCCTGTGGGATTTCACCCCTGCCCTCCGTTCTCCCAGACCTCTCTCTGCTCAGGCACCTCCATTCTCCAGCTACTGCTTTCCCGGCCCTTCCAGCAAGCCGGCCACGTGCCTAACGCAGCACGTTCCCCTGCCTCCTTCGTGCCTGTGGTGGTCCCCTCCCCAGAGGCCCCCAGCCACCCTGCTGTCAGAGCACCTTTCTTTCTGTGATGGCCCCCATCCATTTGGGATTATATGTGTATTTGATTGTTGATCATTTCAGTCTCCGTATCTCTAGGGGAAGAGACAGCATCTACTTTATATATAGCACATCCCCAGCCCCTGGCACAGTGCTTGCTGCATGGAAGACTCTGAACTAATATTTCTCTAGTAAATGAGTAGTTGACTATAAGAAGGATTGATCTCAGAAATGGACAGTTGTATAGGGGGGATTGGAGGCTTCCTGGAGAAATGGCACTAAAGCCCAGTCTTGATGAGTAGGATGATTCTGACTGGGAGAGATGAGAAAAGGAGAGGGGTCATGCTTGGTGTGGGGTGGGCACCGGGCTGAGGGCTCGAGTGAGAGCAGCGCAGTGTGGTTCTGTGCCTGAGGGCTGCAAATTCATCCACATGGGCCAGGTCACCTCAACCCTCTGAATCTCATTTTCTCTTCCTAGAAAAGGAGGTGATGATACCTACCTCACAGAGCAATGAGAAGTAAGCAGGGTGCTGTATGGAAACCCCTTAATCAGAGCTCAATAAATGATATCACAATTACAGATTTTCATTTTACCACCATTCCAACCTGGTATTATTGTCTGCATTTTTTCTGTGCTACATTAATTTGATTTACTTGTAATGCTATATATATTTAAAATTGAAAAAATTTCAATGTATAGAAAAGTTGGGAGTAAAGTACATAGATGTTTTTACCCCTGAACCACTTGAGAATAAGTTGCTAATATGATGCCCCACCTCCCCTGAACACTTTTATGTTTATTATTTCCAACAAATATGGACCATCTCCTGCCAACCATAATACAGCATCACTGCTGGGCGAGTACCACTGGCACTCTGACCATAGACTCCTGAGATCCCATCTGAGATTGTGCCCCAAGCTAGAATCCCACATGGCAGCCGTTGCTGTGTCTCCTAGGTCTCCTTCTGCCTGGAACAAACCCTCAGCCTTTCTCTGACTGTCACGACCTTGCCACTTTCATAGATTACAGGCCAATTGTTTTGTAGAACGTCCCTTAATTGGGTTTCACCTGACGATTAGATTCAGGTTATACAGAAGGAACACCACAGATATGGTGCTGTTTCTTCTGTCTGCATTTTCTTTTTTTAGGATCTTTCTTTTTGGCTCTGCTGGGTCTTCATTGCTGTGTGTGGGCTTTCCCTAGTTGCGGCAGGCAGGGGCTGCTTTTTAGTTGTAGTGCATCCGGGCGTGGCCTTCTCATTGTACTGCCTTCTCTTGTTGTGGAGCACTGGCTGTAGGCACACGCGCTCCATAGCTGTGGCCCAAGGGCTTCGTTACCCTGGGGCATATGGGATCTTCCTGGCCCAGGGGTCAGACCTGTGTCCCCTGCATTCGCAGGCAGATTCTTAACCACCGGATCACCAGGGAAGTCCTACATATTCTTTTAAGGTAAGGAAACTAAGGAGATGAGAAAGAGAGATGGGAAAGTTGTTAGCAGTGGCCTCTGAGTAGGAAACACAGAGCTGGGAATGTGTGTGGCCTAGTCTACTGCAAGTCCTTTCTGCTGCAAGAATGCCCTCATTCACTAGAGGGTTACTGAAACTGAGCCTGACCAGAATGATGCCTCCTGGCATCAGCTACGAGGCTGGAAGCTGATAGGAACCTCCTTAGAAGTGCTTGTCAGTCTCCCCATGGGATGAGGTTGCTCGGCTCCCGGCTTCCTCTAGGTGGCGCACAACTCTCTGGGGAAAGGAAGGAACCCTGGTGAAAATGCGAAGGGAGAGATGATTTTACAGAGGTTAAGCCCCGCCTATGCAGGCAGAGTCCCACAGAGGAGTCAACATAGCACCCCCATACTCTCCCTTGAGGTGGGACCAGTATTCATTCATTCATCCATGTACAACAGATATTTTTCAGTGCCTCTTTCCTCCGTCTGAAGGTCACAGCCCATAGCATTGTTGAACTTGGAGCTTAGGATAGTAGGCTTAGGCCTCGACTTACTGTGAGACTTTGAGCCCATTTCTGAGTTCCAGGAGTGTTTTTTTTTTTAATGAGGGTGTCCTCTTGGCTAGATGGGGGTCCTCTTTCATCACTCAACTCCCTATGCCCAGCCACGTGCGTCTTGCACCCATCCCTAAATCTGTCCCTCTACTCCACACTCCTCGTTCCTATAGGAAAGGAACCGAGATGTGAGGTTCAAGTGTTCACTTCCTTCAAATGAGAAGGAAGCTTGAAACCCGAGGTAGTGTGTTCCTTCCTTCAGATGAGAAGGAAGTTTGAAACCCGAGGCAGTTACGTGGTGGGGGAGGGGCTGGGCTGGCCAAGAAACCTCCAGCCCCACGGAGGGGGTGGTGGAAGGAAGGAAGGAGCTGGAAGGTTTGGCGAAGCTTATCTTCCCCATCCCACCCCAGGGCAGAACAGTACCTTGTCTCCCTGTCCAAGTGCTGCCCTCCAGCTTGCTCACTTGGAAACCACAGCAGATGGTATCTAGGGACTGGCTTATGCTCCCAGGATCCTCCTGGGCCGTAAACTGTGTCCCCTGGGGCAATGAGGCAACCTCTGTGCCTCATCTGCTAAATGGGAGCCAACAACACTTTCCCGCAGGGAGGTGGTAGTCACACTGCTGATTAAAATGTTCCCACATGTTTTTGTTCCTAAGAGCAGGGCAGGTGTAAGGGAGGGCACCCTGACTCACAGAAAGACCATGTAGAAAGGAAGAAAGGGGGCCCCAGGCTGTCCATCACAGATAAGGGGGCCTTTTGCTGCTTGCCATGTCACCTACACTAATAATTCTCAGTCACAGAGAGCAGCTTGCAGTGTCCAAAGTGCTCCCATGTCTGTGGCCTCATGTGAGCCTCACCTTCTTCCTTGATGGGGTGTGTGTGTGTGTGTGTGTGTGCACACGCGCGTGTGCGTGCCCGTGCGCCTGTGTGCAGGGGTGGGGCAGGGGACAGGGCTGAGGCTTGAGAAGACAGGTGTAACTTGCCTGAGATCGTACATCCAGCTAGCAGCAGAGTCAAGCTGGAGAGGAGTCAGGAGGGCCTGAGTTTGACTCCCAAACTGTGTGACCTGACGCAAATCAGTTTACCTCTCTGAGCCACAGTTTCTTTATTCATCCAGTGGCTGCTGCTGCTGCTGCTGCCAAGTTGCTTCAGTTGTGTCCAACTCTGTGCAACCCCATAGACGGCAGCCCACCAGACTCCCCCGTCCATGGGATTCTCCAGGCAAGAACACTGGAGTGGATTGCCATTTCCTTCTCCAATGCATGAAAGTAAAAAGTGAAAGTGAAGTTGCTCAGTCGTGTCTGACTCTTTGCGACCCTGTGAACTGCAGCCTTCCAGGCTCCTCTGTCCCTGGGACTTTCCAGGCAAGAGTACTGGAGTGGGCTGCCATTGCCTTCCCTGTCATCCAGTGGGGATAGTTCAAATTGTTTTGAGCGTTAAATAGGACAAGTTGAGTGAGATGTAGGGTGCCATCCTAGTTTTGGTCATGTTCAGAGTGAGAAAACACTTTTTGTGGTTCTGAACCATCTGTGGGCTAGGGGGGTTTTCTTTTTCTGATCCCACTTCTCATCTCACTGACATGTTTGCGCTGGCTCCCACCTCCCCCCTTATCATCTCTCATCACAGTCTAGCCCTGATGTCTTCCTGGCTCTACTGTAAGCAGCATGAGGTCAAGGACTTGGTGTGCGTCTCTCTTAGTCTGTTCAGGCTGCTAAAACCAAGCATCAAAGTACTTATAAGCAACAGAAATTTGTTTCTCACAGTTCTGGAGGCCAAAAGTCCAAGATCAGGGTGCCAGCAGGGTCAGGTTCTGGTGAGAAACTTTCTTCCGGTTGCAGACTCCTGACTTCTCACTGTAGCCTCACACAATGCAGCTCCCTGGGGTCTCTCTATAAGGGCACTGTCCCCATTCATGAGGGGACCACCCTTATGACCTCATCACCTCCCAAAGGCCCTGCCTTCTAGTACCGTCATTTCAGTATATGAATTTGGGGTGAGGAGACGCAAACAGTCCATCACAGCCTTGTTTGCTGTTGAGCACACAGCAGAGCCCCTTTCCCTGGGTAAAAACTGTACATGGCTGGCATTCAACACGTTGATTGGAGCAGTTCATGCTAAGCATTTTCTCTGCCTCTTCTCACTGCTCCCAGCCCTCCGAGGCAGGAGCTGTTACTCTCATCCTCATCCTGAGGACAAAACTGGAGTTCAGACAGGGAAAGAGAGTCACCAACAGGGCCAGCTCTAGGGTGAGGCAAGAGGAGCCCCCAAGGTGCAAAAATGTTGCCATTTATAAAGCCCACGGTGCCAGGAACATTGGCCACGTTAAATCTATGCTGGCTGTTACGTGAATGTCATCATCGCCTTCTGATTCTCAGTCCCTCTTTAACATCCAAGGTTATGCTACCCCGACCCATGACCCACCAACACCAGCCCCTAAGGGCTTTTCCCAGCTCCATGGGGAGCATTTTTCAAGCTCTGTTGCTCAACTCTTATCAGTGACCAACTCCTGTGCGTCAGAGAGAAATGACCACCACCTGCGTGTATTGCAGCCCTGTGTTGTCTGTTTAAAGGAAGCATGATCTTAGTGCTGTTTCTGTTACAATGGCCCACATCTCAACCACCTGTTCACAGAAGCAGCAAAACCCAGTCCTTCCTGAGAGAAATCTCAAGAAATGTCTTCCGCCAGGAAAGACTTTCCTCCTTCCTGGAGGAAGCAAACTGCTTCAAGGGGAATTTTGAGGGTCAGCTTGTCCCCTTCCCCCCGCCTCACCACCCCCCATCTGTACAACAACAGCTCCTGTTACTGCATCTTCGATCATTCCTGCAGGTTTCAGCCAAGGGGCAAGATTTGACTTCAGGGCAGCATTTAGCCTGATGAGGCTATAACGTCATCGTCCTGCCTCTGGCCAGAGTAAAGAGACCAGCTAGCTAGAGCCTGCCTAACCCCTTCCTTGGGTCCTCCCTCGCTGGACTGAGAGTCAGGGACTCTAGTTCAAGTTCTTGGGCAAGGCTCTTTCCCTCTTGGGCCTCTAATTGCCCACCTGCGAAATGGAGCATACTCTGGCCTTCATGGACTTGGGGGCTAATACGTGAAAAGTCACTGTGAAAAGCATGGCGTGCACCACTGACCACAGACATATGTAGAGCTGGGGCCTTTTCTGGAGTGTTCCTAAAGGATCAAAGGACAGGGCACTGGCCAGGGAGTCGGTGGACCTGGAGTTCTGAGTCCCAGTCCCATGCTCACTGGCTGTATGCTCCCAAGCTGGTTGCCTGTTTTCTCCTTTGTAAGATGGGGCACTGTCTTTGCCTGACCCTCCTTGCACAGGCATGGAGGTTATGAGATACAGGGACACGTAAGACAGGAGACCCTGGTGGTTAAGGTCACAAACTTCAGATCAGAGGGGCCTGGACTTAAGTGCTGCCCCAGCCACTTGCTAGCTGTGTGACTTTGGGCAAGTAACTTAACCACTGTGAGCCTCTACTTTCCCATTCATAAAATGGGGAGAATGGTAGTTCATATGTACAGAGTTGTGAGGATTAAATTAAATGAAGCAGGGAAAGTGTTCAGCACAATGATGGCAAGTGGGGAGGGGACCCAGGACGGCTGTGTGGTTTTGAGCGCATATGCAGCTCTGCCTCCTTGAATTTGGTCTCCTCACCTAAGTGATCCCAGGCAGGAAGGAAAGAGTTTAGGGCTCTAGTGATTCTCAGTGCTGTGTTGATGAAGAAAGATGTCTTTCTATCCATAACCCTCTACCCCTTCTCTGCTTACTGTAGAAACTAAGGATGTTTGCCATGAAGCCAACTCATCAGTGTGCAACCCTGGTGAAGTTAATGAACCTTTCTGTGCCTTGCTTCCTCGTCTGGAAAGTGGGATAGCAATGTCTGTCATATCCACCTCCTACAGTTGTTTGAAGACTAAATGCATTAATGTATTTAAAGTGCTTATAGCAGTGCCTGCCATCAAGTGAATAGGGTGGTAAATAAAGACGAGCTTCCCTTTGAATTATTTTGAAATATTGTTTTGAAATAATACTTGTTTTCTTGAAGATGACTTGTTTTCAAGGGCTGGGCTGACTCCTCGGGAGTGTGTGGAGAAGCCGCAGAGGGTCAGAGAGATCCCAGAGGCCTGGCCCTGCCACTTGCATGCTCAGTGTCTCTGGCAAGTCTTCTCCCCAGTCAAGACCTATTTCCCCACTGGTAGGATGAGGGGGTGAGACCAGGAATTTTCCAGAATCCCAGGTCTCAGAGTGGCTTGGTCCCCATCGAGGACTCCTGAGGGGCCCACTTTGCTCCAAGATCTCTTGGAGCAAAGCCTGCCTTGGTGGCCCCCCTTGTCTCACTCACTCCACAGCTCTGGCCTTGAGAGAAAGCAGACCCTGCCCGGGGTGGCCACGTGGGCTGACCCCAGCCGGGCCTGGACAGCAGGCTGTGGTGGGAGACCAGGGAAGACGGCGTGGGGGCCAGCATGTGCACAGAAACACATGAGCACTCACATGGACAGACACGGCAGGCACGCATGCTCTGACATGGGCAGCAGCCACACAGTACACAGCTGGGCCCCCCGCCGCCTCCCTGAGAGTGCCCCAGGCCAGGCCCCTCACCCCACTTCAGTGGCAGGACCCGGCCCAGTGCTCTGCATACTGTGGCCCTAAGCAGACATTCGTTGCTTGACTGAACACAGGAAAGCCTCATGTTCGGGGTGGGGGGGGTGGCACCCCCCCACCAGCCCTCGACCACAGCTTCCCACGGCACAGACCCTCCCCTGCCAAAGAAATGACTGTTGATAGCTCCCAGATGAGCCAGGCTGACTGGGGTCCTTACACATTTATCTAAGGTGCACAAAATGTGTCTTAGATAAAATGTGACCAGTGGTTACAATGGAATAACAGATGTAATTTAAAAAAATGTTTCCTTATATTTAGAAGTTTCTTTTCCAAAAACTAAATTTAAAAACAAAGGTAATTAAGTCTTTTTTTTAACTCCTTAAATAAAAAAATTAAGTTAATAATAATATGGGTGGAACTTAGGTATGACAATACCTTGGTTGCTTGCCATTTGTGACACTCTTGACACCATTCAGTCCCAGCCCCTTGTCACCATCTTACAATTAGGGAAACTGAGGCCCGGCTCAGGAAAGGGAAGGGTCTTTCCTGAGGTAAACACTTGCTTGGGGACCCAGAGAGCACAGCTCTTGGCTTTGCCTCTGATTGTGTGATCTTGGGCTAGTCACCTCATCCCCAACTCCACATTTCTCCACTGTAAAATCAAGAATGGGAATTCCCTGGTGGTCCATTAGTTAAGACTCTGTGCTTTCACTACTGAGGGCCCTAGTTCGATCCCTAGTCAGGGAACTAAGATCCCATAAGCTATAAGGCATGGCCTCCCCAAAATTTTTTTAATTAAATAAAATCATGGAGAAATTTATCCCCATATTGCTTGCCTCCCAAGGTGGCTGTGAGGATTGCAAGACATAGGCAGGAAGGGGAGAGCACCTTGCAAACAGATTTAGGGCATTGCTTCCTTGGTGGCTCAGACAGGAAAGAATCTGACTGCAATGCAGGAGACGTGAGTCCGATTCCTGGGTTGGAAAGATCCGCTGGAGAAGGTCATGGCTACCCTCTCCAGCATTCTTGCCTGGAGAATCCCACGGACAGAGGAGCCTGGTAGGCTATAGTCCATGGGGTCACAAAGCGTCGGACATAACTGAGCGACTAGCACTTTCACTTTCCACTGCAGCAGAGGCAGAGTTGAGCCCAGAGCCCAGGGCTCCTGTCCTCCCACCTGGGCTTGCTTCAGGGCAGAGTACAGCATGCGGAAGGGGAGAGGGTGGGCTTCAGAGAAGGTGGGAGGCTGTCTACCTGCTTATTCTCAAAGCAGTCATAACTATATATATATATATATATATGTCCCCTCTTTCTTAAATTCCCCCTACTCCACCCCTCCAGGTCATCACTTCAACATTGCTTTCTTTTAGTACTATGTGTGGGATATAGATAAAATGTTGAGAAGGTAAAGGGGAGCTGGAAGAGGCAGAAATTGGCCTAAAATATATCTATTGATAAAAAATGTGATGTTACAGGTGCAGCATGGCATAGGTTCATGATGTGGAGAAGGAGATTTGTTCCAGTCAGGGAGGTCAGCATAGGCTGACCAGGAATGATGACAAACTGAAGTTAAGGAAGAGGAGGAATTAACTTTACAGAGGGGATGGAAAAGTATTCCAGGCAGAGGAAACAGCTAGTGCAAAGGCCCTGGGGTAGGAGTGAGCAGGAGCCCTTGGTAACTCTAGTGTGGTTGAGGTATAGAGTCCCAAGTATCCTTAGCCAAGTGAAGCTGCAGAGCTAGGCAGTGCCAAGCAAGCAGCACTCAAATGTTAGTTAGGATTTGGGCTATAATCGTAAGAGCAGTGGAAATCCATTAAAGGCTTTTAAGCAGGGACGTGATATCCATTTTGATAAGCTCACTGGCTGCAAGTCAAGTGCGAAAGAAAAGAACATGAGGGGGGACTTCCTTTACAGAAACCAGAACATGCAATAAAGTCACTAAAATCAGATCAGTCTGATATCAAGAAAGGCATAGACAAATAGATCCATGGAACATGGTAAATAATCCAGATTTAGATTCCAGGATATAGGTGTCAATATTGGACAAAAGAAGTATCTCATCCCAGTGGAAAAAGGAATGGCTTATTTCACAAATTATGTGGCCCACTGAGATAAATAAAAATAACTGCCCATCTTACACCACCTGCATTTCAAGTGTGTCAAAAAATTTAATGTAAGAATGACAATAATACAAAATATTGTTAGAGATTCCAGGAGACTGCATGTGCAAAGCAGAGCAGGGGTCAGCTAACTGCTGCCCATGGATCGAATCCATGCTGCCTTTCCCTTTTGTTTTAATAACAGGTTTATTGAGATGCAATTCACTTACCATAGAATTCACTTATTTTGGAAAAAATCGCTAACTAGTTATTTTTCCCCCAGAGGGGAACGTTATGTTCCGCAAGTAGTGTGAGTTTTATTTTACTGTTGAAAATCACTTGCTATTTATTTTTTTATTTCCTAGAAATTCAACATATTGTATAGGAACCCCATAGCACCATGAGTTAAATTTTGAATTCTGGATGTTACACTCAAACATCAGTACACTCATCATTTCACATGTATTTAATGTGACAGTTTTTTAGTAGGGTATGTGTTAATTTCTACTTTTTTAATATTTAAAATTGCTTTTAAATACACATATTCTCAGTTGATTCCCCCCCAAAATGAAGTGTACAATTTAATGGTTTTTAGTATTTTTTAGATATGTGCAACCGTTGCCAAAGACAATTTAAGAAAATTTTCATAACCTGAAAAAGAAACTCTATAACCATTAGTTATCAACCTCCTATCACCTATCCCCTCCCAGCCCTCAGCAACCGCCAGTTTCCTTTCTGTCTATAGATTTGCCTATTCTGGATATTTCATAGAAATGAAATCATGCAGTATGTGGCCTTTGGTGTCTAACTGATTTCACTTAGCACACTGCTTCCAAGGTTCACCCATGTTGCAGCATGGATCAGGACTTTAGAGCAGAATACTATTCCTGGGCATAACTGTTTACCCATTTATCAGCTGATAGACAATTGAGTTATTTCTATGTGTTGGCTATTATGATTAATGCTGCTGTAAAATTCAGGTACATTTTTTTGGTGGGACCTATGCTTTTGTTTCTCTTGGGCAGATACCTAGGAGCAGAATTACCACTGCTTGTTTTTGTAAATAATATTTCATTGGAACATGTTTGTTGCTATGTTGTCTATGGTTGCATTCTTGCTACGATGGCAGTGATGAGTAGTTGCAACAGAATCCAACAAAATCTGAAACATATACTACTTGGCCTTTTAGAGGAAAAATGGGAAGACCTCTCCTTTCAAGGCTGAAAATGAAGAAGTTATAAAATAAAAGAGATATTATTTAAAAATTAAATTTGACTATATATATGATCACATATGTCATATATATATTTGATATGTGAGAGATATGTATACAAGACATATTTAACATTATATAGTCGGAGAAGGCAATGGCACCCCACTCCAGTTCTCTTGCCTGGAAAATCCCATGGACAAAGGAGCCTGGTGGGCTGCAGTCCATGGGGTCGCTAGGAGTTGGGCATGACTGAGCGACTTCACTTTCACTTTTCACTTTCATGCATTGGAGAAGGAAATGGCAACCCACTCCAGTGTTCTTGCCTGGAGAATCCCAGGAACGGGGGAGCCTGGTGGGCTGCTGTCTGTGGGGTCGCACAGAGTCAGACATGACTGAAGCGACTTAGCAGCAGCAGCAGCAACAAAATTATATAGTACATATAAAATCTATACAACCCAAATGTTCCTCAGTGATAAATGGATAAACAAAATGTGATATACCATAGAATATTTTATATATAATGTAACATTATAAATAATATATATTAAATAATATGTGTGTGTACATATATATATATGTAATCTTTAGTATGGCAAAGATACTAAAAATAAAGTCACTGGGCAAAAAAATAAACCTTGAAGAAACAACTGTAACACTGACAACAGAGAAAGGATTCTATCTTGAATCAGTCAGAGTCCCAGTAGGAGGTAGGAAGCACACCCAAATTGAGTAGTATAAGGAGAGGTCTTCAAGGGACAGTATGGAGAGACTGTTTTCAAAGGTGTGAGCAGGGTTGAGGAAGCACACCCAGGGAGGTGCATGAGAGCTGGTATCAGAAGGGAATCATCTCTACTAGGACCTGTGCCCAGTGGGAGGGGTAGGGAAAGCTTGGGAGTAAATACTCCCGTCTCTCTTTCCTCCTACCCAGTGACCTCCAGCTGTGCCTCCGTTTGGCCAAACCCAACCAGAAGCTGAGGACTGCAAGCTCTTTAGAATCCCTATGGTGTGAGAGCCACAGAGCAGATGGAGAAAGGCAGACAGCATGGATCTGGAGGGGCAGATGGAAGATAGCCAGCATGCAGATTGAAAGGAGAGATCATCCCAATAAGCAAATTGGGTAAAGAGGATGATGAGGTAGCTAATGACTGAACAAATTAGGTGGCCCCCCAAAAAAGATTATGACTGATGTATGTACGCTAGTAGTTAGGAAAACCTAAATAAGTCTATCTAGTAATACGATGGTTTTGTGTCTATCAGAGCTGTAATACCTACTGCTGGTGGAGAAGTAGGGAAAGTGGTACTCACATAGTGCTAGTAGAAACAGGAAGCACAACTGATGTTTGGAAAGCAGCAATTAAACTCTTGGGAATCTACCCCATAGAAATACAGATCTTCATGAGGAAGGACTTTTGTGCAAGAGTGTTACATAGATGCTGTCATGCTTGAAATTGCCCATCATCTTTTTTTTTCAAGTTATTTTTTGACTGTGCTGGGTCTTAGTTGTGGTGGGCAGGGGCTTCTCTCTAGCTTTAGTGTGCGGCTTCTCTTGTTGAAGTATGGGGGGTTCTCTTGTGGAGCATGAGATCTAGAGTGCACAGGCCCAGTAGTTGTGCTTAGTGAGCTTAGTTGCCCTGCAGCAGGGATCGAACCCACATCCCATGCACTGGAGGGCGGATTCTTAACCACTGGACCATCAGGAAAGTCCCCATTATCTTTCGATCAGCCTTTCTCTGACGTTTGGGGAAAAGCCTGTCTTGGAGCTCCACCTTCTCAATTTAGGAATCTCAAAGTTGCTGCTGGAATGTGGCCAACCCAGCAGGCTCCACCAATCAGATACTGCTCATGAGATTTCTCTTATTCTGTGCAAGTGCAGGAGGCAAAAAGGGAGCCCAGCTCTGGTGGCCACTGCACCAGGGGCTGTCTCTGAGGGGCTGAAAAGTGGAACTCTAGGTGAAGACTGACATAGGGTGGCATGAGGGGAAGGCTTGGTGAGACCACAGCTGGTGAATTCATCACACTATTCTGTGGTATAGTTTAGGGCTTCAATCCTAGAAACTGAGCCTCCAGGCCAAATAAGATGAGCTGCCACCACATCTTAGAACAGTACCTAACATTTTCTGCAACATTGTTCCCAGTGGTGAGAAACTGGAAGTGAGAAATGAACATCAGCAGGGCAACAACCAAACAAACTCATCCATCCACATAACAGAATATTAGGCAGCCATTAAAAAGAAGGAATTAGCGCTACACTAGCTGACTTGGAAAGATATCTATGAATAATGTTGGGTGAAGAAGGCAAGGAGCAAAAAACTATAATATGATCCCATTAAAAAAAAAAGAAACTGACAAATAAACTCTGTATATGTAAATGTGCATACAGGTACGTGCTTAGAATTGAATGAGTCTGTTTAAGATTGAATGGGTGAACAAAAACACAGGACACATCCTAGGTTATTGGCATGGAGTATGGGGTGCTATGGTGAGGGGAGGAGATGGAAAAAGAGGAGTGAAATGAAAAAGGAAAGAAAGAAAACTGTATTTACTAAATGAAGTGTATTCTGATCATTTTAAGGTATTCACATAAAATTATACATGTGTATATTTGTATGTTAAAGAAGGAAATGGCTGCTGCTAAGTTGCTTCAGTCGTGTCCGACTCTGTGCAACCCCATAGACAGCAGCCCACTAGGCTCCTCCGTCTCTGGGATTCTCAGGCAAGAATACTGGAGTGGGTTGCCATTGAAATGGCAATACTCTTGCCTGGGAAATCCCATGGACAGAGGAGCCTGAGGGGCTACAGTCCATGGTGTTGCATGAATCGACACAACTTGGTGACCAAACCACCACCACCACCACATTTGTATGTGTGTGTGTATGTATTGTGGGCATATGCAAAACAAAATCAAATTTAAAAGATTTTTAAAGCAAAAAGTCACTGGCTATACTATCAGATCAGTTGGGAGGCTATGCCTTTTTTTTTTTTCTCTTGGCCACACCACACAGCAGGTAGGATCTTAGTTCCCTGACCAAGGACCAAAGCCACATCCCTTGCATTAGAAGTGTGGAGTCTTAACCACTGAACCACCAGACAGTGTGCTTTCTGATAGTGAAGGGAGAGGATGGCCTGGACCCGAACCTGACAGGAAGCATAGAGACAAAAGGATGGACTTTGAAACACACCCAGCAGATAAATGGCCTAGACAGGGAATGGGCTGATTTGTGAGGTGGCAATAGAAAGAAAATCTTCGGCTTCCCTAGTGGCTCAGTGGTGAAGACTCCGCCTGCCAATGCAGGAAACATGGGTTCGATGCTTGATCCGGGAAGCTCTCAGGCACCATGGAGCACTGAGCCCATGCGTCACTGTTGTTGAGCCTGTGCTCTAGAGCCTGGGAACCGGAAGTCCTGAGATGGCTCGCCCTAGAGCCTGTGTTCCACTGCAAGAGAAGCCGCCACAGTGGGAAGCCTGTGCAGCATAGCTGGAGAGGAGCCGCCCCAGCAGGAGAAACCTGTGCTCAGCAAGGCCCACCACCACCACAAATTCGAAAATAAAGTATGTATGAAGGAGATTCTCTGGTTGCTACTAACTGGGTGACCTTGAATTCCTCCATTCCCCAATCTGGACGCTAGGTGATGACACCACCTGTTTCACAGAACTGTGGGGTTGAAATGAAAGACCATATAAAATGCACATCACCCTCTTTCATTCCCAAGTAACTCAGCCAGGAAGCAGCCATCTAAAGACCAGAGCCTGTTTGGAAGGGTCTCCTTGTCATCTTGAAGACCATATGTTCTAGGAATTCACCCTGGGGAGGCTGAGGGCCTGGGGTGCTCTGATCACTGAGGCAAGGAGGGGTTTGGAGAAGGCCCAGAGCATGATGGGAGATAGGGTCCCACTTTTTCTTTGTTACTACAGAGCCCAGATCACTCTGGGAAGTGCCTGGGCCAAGTGAGCTGGGCAGATACATGGAATTTCAAAAGAGGAGAGAGGGGACATTTCCATTAAAGAGTGCTCCTGGAAGGCTACTGGGAGGAGGTGACTTTTGAAGGATGAGTAGAATTCAGACATGTAGCCATGGGCAAATTCTTTTTTTTTTTTTCCCAACTTTTCTTTTTTTTTAAAAAAAGGAAATTCTTCCCATTCTTAGAGGATCAGCTCAAAGACTGCTTCCTGCTTACTAGATCCTGCTGGCTGGAATTATTCATGTTTTCCCAGCACCCTCATTGACAGAGGGTTATTAACAGTGCCCGATGTCTTCCTGTCTAGCTGAGAGGGTTGAGCAGCTTGGGGACAAGGGTGGCATCTTCAGGGCTCTTACCCTAGTGCCAGGCAGCTTCTACCTCCACTTAGGACTCAAAAAGCTATGTGTTGAATGAAAGGAAGTGTAACCAAAGTGTAACCAATCATGTTTTGGGTGAAATCCACGTTTTTTCTTTCCTCTGTTGAAGAACCCAGCAAACATTTCCCAGTTATTTTATTTCCCAAATCAGGCTATGAAAATGTGTTTCTTGGAAACAAGATACAGTAGTAGCCTGTGTATTAAGCCTTTACCATATGTCAGGCACTTTACAAAGTGCTCCATAATCTTCATCCATGTAACCATCAAAACAGTTTAAGAAGAGGCTTTTTTTTTTTTTTTTTAATTTGTGCTCATTTCATACCTGGGGAAAGTCTGAGATTTAGCAAGGCCAGCAATTTCTACAATAACAGCCCAGGAAAGGTCAGAACCCCAAACCCTCGAGTGCCATCCCTCACGTACACATAGCACTCTGTATGTATGCTCACACATGAAGAGTTCTCAGATTTGTAAAACCAGCATTTGGTCCTGATGGTCTTAGTCTCTAAGTCGTGTCCAGCTCTTTTGTGACCCCATGGACTGTAGCCCACCAAGCTCCTCTGTCCATCAGATTTCCCACTAGAATACCAAAGTGGGTTGCCATTTCCTTTTCTAGGGGATCTTCATGACCTAGGGTTTGAACTCATGTCTCCTGCATTGGCAGGTGGATTCTTTACCACTGAGCCACCAGGGAAGCCCCTGGTCCTGATGGCTTTAGAAAGCACCTTTGGCCCTGACAAGCCACAGACTCAATCAATTTCATAAACATAAAGATGGTCATTTAAACTTAAGACCCAGAGGCTTCCCTGGTGTTCCAGAGGTTAAGACTCCACATTTCTAATGCAGGGGACATGAGTTCAATCCCTGGGCAGGGAACTAAGATTCCACATGCTGTGCGGCAAAAAAAATTTTTAATTCAAAATGGAAAAAAAAAAAACTCGAGACCCTGATGATGTTCACCTGGCACTTGAGAAAACAGGCTTGGCAAGAATCTGTGACTGGTGCAAAACATGGGCTCCTTGGTGGTGGAGCTGGGTGCCCGGCCCATCTTCTCTGCTCACCAGTCTGTGCTTGTGTTCTCCATGCCTCAGCACCTTCTGGTCCAGCGCCCTGACTGTGGTCTACATGATGGCAACAGCTTCATGGCCTGCTGCACGACGACTTTCAGGTCCCGGAGGAGATGGAGGTCATTCTTCATCGTTTCCCCCATTTGATCCCTTTTTTTCTTTTAAAGGCTATTAAGTGCCATGTCTCAGGCTTCCCTGATGGTTCTGTGGGTAAAGAATCTGCCTGCAGTGCAGTAGACAGGGGTTCGATCCCTGAGTGGGTATGATCCCTTGGAGGAGGACATGGTAACCCACTCCAGTTTTCTTGCCTGGAGAATCGCATGGACAGAGCCTGGAAGGCTACAGTCTATAAGGGTCACAAAGGGTCAGACACAACTGAAGCGACTGAGCATGCAAGCGCCATGGCTCAGACACTGTGCTAAGCAGTTTACACCCAACAGTAAAATCCCGTGAGGTAGGTGTTAACATTCTCATTGAATGCATGAGGCCCGATTTCCTTAACTAGGGAGCAGAGGTGCTAGGATTTGATCTCAGGTCTGCTGCTGCTACTGCTGCTAGGTCGCTTCAGTTGTGTCTGACTCTGTGCGACCCCATAGATGGCAGCCCACCAGGCTCCCCTGTCCCTGGGATTCTCCAGGCAAGAACACTGGAGTGGGTTGCCATTTCCTTCTCCAATGCATGAAAGTGAAGAGTGAAAGTGAAGTCGCTCAGTCGTGTCCGACTCTTTGCGACCCCATGGACTGCGCCTACCAGGCTCCTCCATCCATGGGATTTTCCAGGCAAGAGTACTGGAGTAGGTTGCCATTATCTGCCTGACCCAAAGCCCAACTTCCCCAACCATGCTCACAGCACCCATGGCCACAGCTCTGCAGGGGGCTATGAAGGGGATGAGAATTGAAGGGCATCCACCAATGGGGCCTTGGAATTTAAACATCTGTTCCTTTGCCCAAAGGCTTTGGGGGCAAGACACTCTTCTTTATGGCAACTCTAGGCTGTGGTGAAGATTTTAGGGGACAAGGACACTTTGAATGGGTGGGCAGAGAAGGACACAGCAACAGATGTAAAGGTTGCTGGCACTTACTAAATACACCATTCCCCCTTTCCTCTCTCTTCTTCCTCTTTCCCTCCAATGATTAACAGCCAGACTTTGAAGTCAGGGAGACCTAACTTAAAATGCTGGTTGAGCAACTGACTAGCTGTGTGGCCTCAGACAGGCCATTTAACCTCTCTGGGCTTCAGCTCCCTCATCTGCAAATTTGGGGACCCTTTCCTATCGGCCTCCCAGTTTGTACAATAAGCGTGTTTGACTAGGTCAGTGTTTCCCCAACTGTGGTACACCAGCAGTAAGCTGGATAATTTACATGGTATAAAGTGAACATGCGTCATTTTAGGTTATGAGTAAATTTTAATGTATAAGAGGAAAAAATAAAACTCAGATACCAGACGCATGACTTCATGGATATTGTTTGGAATGTAGCTAAGTGAAAAGGTAATGATTTAAAGTAAATGCCATTAAATAAATAATAAACGGTGCTAGGAAGTGGCAGAAATTGAGAAGGTGGTCCTTGAATAGCCGGCCATAGGGAAAATTGGGCCAGATGATCTGGCTCTGATTACATGGCTGCCCAGAGAAACGGTGGCTGTTGAGTGACTTGCCAGAGGGATCCCTTGTTCCCCATTATATTTCTAAGTGGCCAGGTTCCTGTAAAGCCCCACTGCCAGGAGTTTGGGGTAATGCCCTTTCAGTACACATTACAAAAATGATATAAATAACTCATCCTGGGACTTCAAACACGCCACCTCAGATGTATGGTGGGAGATTACAGGTTCCTAAGATGCAGCCCCTCCATCATCCCCATGGCTTAGAGGCTTGCTGGAGAGTGGAGATCAATGCTTTGATTTTATGAGCAGCTGGGCCACGTGACCAGGCCCCAAATCCTTTGCTTTATGGGTTGTTTACACATTCCTGGTGAGAAACGGTTTACATTCTGGGCCCCAAGCACACTCCTAAATCAGCTGCCGGGTTCTTGCAGTTGGAGGTGAAAGAGATCTGTGTGTCGGTGGGCACCAGGAGCCAAAGGGGAGGACAGAGGCGGGCTAGAGGAGGGGGTCCCCTCAGGGCCCCTGGGTTTCCTGCCAGTGGCACCTGGATCCCATTTCTGGATTAGTGGAGGGCACTGTGCAGGGCCTGACACGGGGAGGACCCTGAGGGTTGCAGGCTCACCGTGGCTCCAGGTTCATCAAGCTCCACTCTACATGGGCACACGTTAGCTCCTGGGGTTCCTGCAGCAGCCCCAGGAGGTTGGAATTACTCTTATTTCCAGATAAGGAACCAGAGGCTCAGAGAACTGAAGCAGCTTGTTCCCTCTCACATGGCTGGCAAGTATCCTGGAGGGATTCAATCCACTTTGACAGAGGCAAAGGCTGATGTCTCACCACTACTCCTTGTCACTGGGGCTCCCTAGAAAGTCACTTGAGCTGGAATTTAGGCAGTGGCTTGGAAGCGGAAGATTCGGTGATGACTCTTTCTGTCTGGGTTTTGCCCCTGACTTAGCTCAGTCATGGTCTGAGAATCCCTCGTCACAGAGTTGACTATAAGGATCCAGTGCACAAGATGCCCAGAATCATGTGGTGAAGCTCAGGGTACACAGTGGACCCTCACTTGCCCCTTTTATCCCCATCCCTCCCTTCCCTGTCCTCATCCCCTGCTTCCTCTTCCTCATCCTGGCCCCCTTTCCCTTCTGTCCCCTCACTCCAAGAGGGTTCTCCCCATGCCTTGGTTCTTCTTGTCTCTCTCTCCTTGTGGTTTGCATCCCTCGGTCCCAGCTCTGCCCTTTGTAGCTGCCTGGGCTTCTCCTAGGATGGCACTGTGATGTTGGGGATGGTCCTCAGTCACACCTTCTCCAAGCCACTCGATGCCTTCAGCAATTCCCCAGTCCACGTGGGCTGTAGCTCCCTCCTCAACCTGACTGCTGCTTTCTGAGGTCAGGGCAGAGAGATGACCCAGAGTTGGAGAGTGGACCTCGCAGCAGCTGGATTAAGGAATCTTCTCCCTCTAGACTGAAAGGCAGCGTGGTCTTGGGGAAAGCATACAGGCTCTGGGGTACATGGATTACAGCCCTGTCCTGACATTGGGTCATCTGCTTCAAGGCACTTAACCTCTGAAGCCTCCCTGTTCTCCTCTGTAAAGCAGAATAGTGAAGATAGTGCGCAGCTAGGCTTTCTGCTGTCCAACAGTCTTCCACCTGGCGCCTCAGTTTCCTGTAGGGCACCATTTCTCTTCCACCTTCAGCCTGTATGGTTTAGAAGCAACTCCACCCTCTGCTTGGGGACTCAACTACCCACACTTCCCTCACCCTTCTCTCTAGTGATTGGCAGGGGTGTACATGTGACCCAGTTCCAGCCAGTAAGAGTCCAGCTTTGAGGGACAGCTGCTGTCTCTTTTTGGTAGATGTAAAGCTGTGAGAATGTGGGCTACCAAGTCACTTTTGTTGTTACACTATCATGAAGGAAAAGCTTATCTAAAAGTAGAGCAACCCCAGAGCAGAGCCAAGCCAGGAAACGCGGATATTGAGTGCCTACGTTAAGCTGCGCCTGAAACCAACCTCTTTTGACTTTTCAGATACACAAGCCAATACATACTTTGTAGATTATTTACAAAAAATGGCTACGTTTCCTAACTCCTGTCTTATCCATGTTCTTGTAACGTAGCTTTGCGGCGATTCCCTTCAAGAGGTAGAATCTTTCTCCCCCTTCCTTGGATCTAGGTTAGTCTGGTGATTTGTGCTGGCCAACAGAACATGGCAGAAGTGACAGTGGGTCAGCTCCAAGCCCAAGCCTAAGGGGTCTTACGCATTTATACTCACTGTCTTGGATCAATAAATCCCCTTGGGTTAGCCTGCAGAAGGACAAGAGACACGTGGATAAGAGCCCACTGTCCCAGCCAAGAGCATCCTGGACCAGCCTACATCCTGCTGGCTGGAAATGCATGAGAGAGTCCAGCCAAGATCAGCAGAGCTGACCACCAAAGTTGAGCCTGGAAGGACCAGAAGACCCACCCAGTTAATTTATGAGCAGTTAGTAATTATTTTAAGCATTGCATTTGGAGGCATTTTATTATACAGCAGTAGCTAAATAGGTTTATTTTATTTGCTTAAATTAATCCCAGTTGGTTTTTCTGTCATTTTTAATCAGAGAATTCCAAATGATACAACTATAATACCTATCTCACAGGATTGCTGCAAAGATTAGAAATGATATTGGCAGAGTATGAGTTCAGGCTCTATCTCCTGGCACTTGTCAAGGTGATTCATCTCACTGGCAGCAAGCATGGAACTCAGCCCTCAGAACTGGTGCTGTTACCTACAAAGAAAAACCATTACCCACCATGCCTGCCATTGTGGATGATCTTTGAGATACATGGGTGTTCTGCTTCTTCTGTAAATACTTAATAAGTACATGCTTAATACTTAAAAGTACACTATATATTTAATAAGTATTCAGGGAGTCCCCTGTTATCTGAATATTCATTATCCAGGATCCCTAGAGTTACAAGTCTGCAGAAGGAACCAATAGTGCTTTGAAACATGAAACAATTCACTAATGGAGCTGATACTTCAAAAAATTAGGTACCTTTCCCCATACGCCTCTTTAATACAGATTTCTATCTCCACCTATTGCATCAACTCTTTCTCCTTGGTCTTTGCAAAAACATAAAATAATAGTACAATTTGGTCATTGAGTGAAACTGTAAATATTGTTAAAAAAAAACAAAACCAGACTTGACAAAATCCGTGAAAATGATGGTGTTGAACTACCCAAGCCCTTACAGTGCTGTGGACAATGTGGGACACATCAGAGTTAGGCCAGTTAACATTGTAAAGGAGGAAATGACATTGGGGTTTCATAAGAGAACAGGCTGACTGCTAGAGGATTATTGGAAACCCTTTGGGAGATTGATAAAACCCTTGAATGTCTTTGCAATAATGGTTTTCTTCATAAATCATGCTGAGACAAAAGTAAAGTGAAAGACGTTGTCATATGACTTGATTAGGAAAAAATTGTGCCACCAGAGCTAAAACAAGCAGCACATGATTTCTTTGTTCATGCTAAGAATTAGCACATAGTCATAATTAATAAAAATTCAATTAGGGACTTCCCTGGTGATCCAGTGGCTAAGATTTTGCCTTCAAATGCAGGGACTGAGGGTTCCATCCGTGGTTCGGGAACTAAAATCCCACATGCCTTGTGACCAAAATACCAAAACATTTAAAAAATCAATCAAACATATTTATGCAATGTTTTGTTTCATTTTCCAAGGTAAAGTCCCAGTCTCTCCCCAACAGACATACACACTCTGGTGTGAAATTTTGGCCCCCATATTCAGAAGATTCACACTAAGGGACTCTTTCCTGTGTCATTTATCCTATACCCTTCTGTCTCCGAGAGTATGAAGAGGCCAAATCCTTGCCAGGCAAATGGAGCTGTGGGAGAGGTGAGCAGGGCACATGCAAGTGGTAGGGAGGGTTTCTCCCTGGCAGGTAGCCTCAGGAGGAGACCAAGGGACCCAGCTTTGTCTCCCTGTCTCTTGGAGGTGATCCCTTACATGCCTCAAGATGCGAATGACATGCTGCCTCACAGTCGAGCTGAATGGCTGTTTAAAAGTCTCCAATAGGGATTTCCCTGGTGGTCCAGTGGTTAAGACTCCATGCTCTGCGTGCCAAGGGCCCAGGTTCAACCCCTGGTCAGTAACTAAGATCCTGCAAACCGCATGGTGTGTTCAGGGACATGGGGAGTCCGGGGGAGTCTTAACAAGACTTCTCTATTTACATGATATTGTAAATCAACTATACCTGTGACTCAGCAACTCCACTTCCTACCTGTATATGCCTGAGCAAAATACTTTGCTTCCCTAAACTTCAGTTTCCTTGTTTACAAGATGGGGATGAAAAATAATAATCACCTCTGAGAGTAGGATGAAGATTAAATGGGAGAGCAGGTGAAGAGCAGGTACCCGGGGCCTGGCACAGGGCAAAACCACAGAAAAGTTCAGCCATGGCTGTAGCACGTTTTTCACTGTAGCTTGCTTTTTGTTCAGCAACAAATTTTTGGTGATCACAAAAGATGTAAGCATTTACTATTCAACAAATCTTTTTTACAAAACCCAAAATGCAAAAAAAAAAAAAAATCCTATAATATGTTGGCCTCCTTTCTACATATATATACAGATGTATTAAAAAAAAAATTGTGTCCGTGCCATGCATACCGTGCCAACTTCCTTCCTTCTTCCAGTAGTAGATCGCACAGAGTTCCAAAGGATTGTTTCTTAAATGCCCATTACAGTCCTGCTTTGCTGGAAAGGGGGAAAGGAAAACTGAACTGCACTGCAAAAACAGTGGCCCCTGTGGTGCCCTTTGGGGTAGTAGTCGGCCTCCCTCATTACAGGGCACGCAGCCCCTCCCAAGCCCTCCTTGGAGATATTGGTCACCCCACTCTGGTGAGAAGAGTCACCCCCACTCCAGTGCCCAGTCTCTTCTCACCCCTTCCCGTCTTACCTCCCAGACACCCAACCCACTGCTCCTCCACTCTGCCCCTTCCAGGTGTCAAATGGGGGGAATTTCAGTCTGGAGTGAATGTTTACAGCTTACTTGAAACCCTTAAAAATAAAAATTCATCATGAACTGACAGATCCTTAAATTTAACTGCACCAACAGTGCCACTCTAATATTTAAAGCTCCGCTTGAATGGGTGTTCTATCAAAACCACATGGGCTCCCACCTGGCTCTCTCCCTGCAACAACAACCAAATCCGAGGAAATGCTGGTGGGATGTTTATTTGGCTGAAGGCACAGATCCTGCTGGCTCTGGGTTAACCTTTTTTCCAGGGACTTTCATGTTACTTGGTGGACAGCCCTGGGCCTTTGGTCTGAAGTTCTGAGAGTCATCATCTGCATTCACACAAAGGAAGCACAGAGAGGCGGAGTGAGCACTTGGCAATGTGGGCTTCAGGCTTCGTTGGTTGGGATCTTGGTTCTATAAGTAACAAGCTGTGTGACCTTCAGAACCTTACCTAACCTCTCTGTGCCTTGGTTTCTCTATCTGTCAGATGGGAAGTGGTGACAATGAAAGTGAAAGTGAAAGTGAAGTCACTCAGTCATGTCTGATTCTTTGCAACCCCATGGACTGTAGCCTACCAGGCTCCTCCGTCTATGGGATTTTCCAGGCAAGAATACGGGAGTGGGTTGCCATTTCCTTCTCCAGGAGATCTTCCCGACTTGGGTTTCTTGCATTGCAGACAGACGCTTTCCTGTCTGAGCCACCAGAGAAGCCTGACTTCCTTAATACAAACTCTAAGTGAGTTAGTTTCTGTAATGAGCAACAATAACTGGAATATAGTATGTTCTGAATAAATGTATGTGTGTGTGCTCATGTGTGATACTTTAGGTACAGAGGATAGAGTTAATATAATTCCTCACCATCGAATTGGACTCCAGATTGCCTTTGCCTCACAAAAAATACCACCCCAACATAGTAGAACATGTCCTTTATGGACCTGTGTGAAAATTTCACTAGACTCTACAGCTAGGAATGAAATGATCAGATAATATGAATGCATTCCTGATTTGATGGGTTTCCCTGGTGACTCAGATGGTAAAGAACCCGTCTATAATACAGGAGACCCGAGTTTGGTCCCTGGGCTGGGACGATCCCCTGGAGAAGGGAATGGCTGCCCACTCCAGAATTATTGCCTGGAGAATTCCATGGACAGAGGAGCCTGGCAGGCTACAGTCCATGGGGTCACAAAGAGTTGGACACAACTAAGCACTTGATTTGACTAAGAACCATAAACTGCTAACTCATACCTTTAGCCAGTTTTCTATTAAGGGTCGTTTTTCTTGTCAATTATCAAGAACTCCCTTTATTCTTGCTAGATTTTGACCATGTGATTTATCTTCATTCTGTCATCTCTTTACATGAGATGTAAAGATCTCTTTACAATCTCTTTACATCTATATTATTCTCCATTTTAAAATTCTTAATTTTTTTATACTTATATTCTTTTTCCATATGTTGAGTACTTTTTAGCTTTATATGACTTTTACTGAGTTATATACACAAAAAATGTGCAGACTTTAAATGTATCATTGGATGAGTTTGGACAAGTGTGTACACACATGTAAGACTGCTGCATTAAAGATATAAAACATTTCCCTCACCCCAGAAAGTTCCCTCTGGCAACTCAGTCCCCACAAAGGCAAATACCATTCTCATGCTCATCACTGTAGGTTAGCTTCTTCCGTTTCAGAACTTCATATGAACAGAATCACACATTCCATGGCTAGTTTCTTTCACTCAGTGTGCTTTTCGGATGTGTTTATGTCATTACATGTACCAGTAATGTGTGCTCTTTTATTGCTGAATCATATAACATTGTAAGAAATTGTTTGTCCATTCACCAAATTATAGATGTCAGCACTGTTTCTAGCTTTTGGCTATTATGGATAAAGCCACTATTAGCATTCACATACAAGCCTTTTGTATGTGTATGTGTATGTTTATCTTCATATAAATATAAAATCTTTGTTATATAAAATATAATATTCGGACATATATATTCATTTCCTTCTTAGAAATTATATTGCTGGCTCAAAGGGTAGGTGTATTTTACCTTCAAAAGAAACTGCAAAAAGGTTTCCTAAAGTGGTTTTACCATTTTACACTCCAGCCAGAAATGTAAGAGAGTTCCAGTTGTTCTATGTCTTCATCAATACTTAATATTGTCCGTGTTTTTAATTTTAACCATTCTGGTATATAGTATCTCATGTTGGCTTTAGTTTGCTTTTCCTTTGTGTCTAATAACGTTGAATGCCTTTTCATGTGCTTCTTGGCCATTTCTATATCTCTTTGTTCAGTAATAAGAAAGAACAAGCTACTGATGCAATTTGTTTTGCAATATGTCATTGCAATTAACATGCAATGACAGAAATAAATCCGAAAACACATCAAGTGAAAGAGGCCAGCCATCAAAGTGTGATTCCATCTGTATGAAGTTCTGTAATAGGAGAGGTTATGATGAGCACATGACACTCTGTAGTGTCTACTCAAGTCTTTTGCCCTCTTTGTTTTAAATTAGACTGATTATCTTTTCACTGTTGAGTTACAAGAGTTCTTTATATATTTTGGGTGCAAGTCTTTTGTCAGATGTATACATATTGAAAATATTTTCTCTCACCTGTGGCTAATCTCTTCATTTACCAATGATGTCTTTTGATGAACAAAAGTTTACATTTTTGATGAAGTGTAATTTATCAGTTTTTAATAGATAATTTTTTAAGAGCAGTTTTAGGCTCACAGCAAAGCTGAGCTGAAAGTATGAGTGGAAAATACAGACAGTACTGGCCCACGCAGGCATCACCTTCCTACCATCAGCATCTCCCACCAGATGGTACATTTGTTACGGTGTACGTGCTAATGATTATCACCTGATAGTTTACATTAGGGTTTACTCTGAATATTGTACATTCTATTGATTCAGACAAATGTAAAATGATATATATCATAATAGTTTCTCAGAATAGTTTCATGGCCCTAAAAAATCCTCTGTGCTGTGTCTATTCATCCCTCCTTCCCCCAAGTCCTGACAACCACTGATCTGTCTGTAATTTACTATTTCCAGAGTTTTGTGCTTTCCACAATGTCATGTAGTTGGAATCATACGGTATGTAGCCTTTTCAGATTTGCTTCTTTCACTTAGTAATATGTATTTGCGTTTGTTCCATGTCTTTTTATGGCTTGATACCTCATTTCCTTTTCAGTACTAATTGCATTGTCTGGATGTACCACAGTTTGTTTATCCATTATCTACTGAAGGATATCTTAGTTGCTCCCAAGTTTTGGCAATTATGGATGAAGCTGCTATAAACATCTGTGTGCATGTTTTTTGTGAGGACATAGGTTTTTAATTCATTTGAGTAAATACCTGTGAACACAATTATTGGATCATGGCTTAGATGGTAAAGAATCTGCCTGCAATGTGGGAGACCCAGGTTCGATCTCTGGGTGAGGAAGATCCCCTGGAGAAGGGAATGGCAACCCACTCTAGTATTCTTTCCTGGAGAATTCCATGGACAGAAGCTACCATCCCTGGGATTGCAAAGAGTCAGGCACGACTGAGCGACTAACATACACACATGGTAAGAGCCTGTTTAGTTTTATAGGAAAATGCCAAAGTGGTTGTACCATTTTGCTTTCCCACCAACAGTGAATCCTTGCTGGCATTTGGTGGTGTTAGTGTTCTCAGATAGATGTGCTGGTGTCTCATTATTGCTTTCATTTCCAATCCCCTACTGACAGATGATGGTGAGCATTTTTTCATAAGCTTCTCTGCCATCTGTATATCTTCTTTGGTGAAGTACATTTTCAGGTCTTTGGCTCATCTTTTTAAAATCATGTTGTTCATTTTCTCATTGTTGAGTTTCAAGTGTTATTTGTACATTTTGGATAAGAGTTCTTTTTTCATTCAAAAATTCAGAATGATTTCTTTTTAGGCATTATATTAATATGTATACTTGTAAATGCACATAGGACATGTTTTATGTATGTGGGTTAGATAGCTCTTTGAAAACATGTTATATACCTCCTGGAAAATTGCTTTCTACAAAAATACAGTGTGAAAATGAACAGATCAATTTATGAGAATAAAGTTGTACATGGATACACAAAATTGGTATAGGTTTTCATAATCAGGAAGGGTATCCTTATTCTTTCCTAACTCTGACCTCCATCCTAGGGGATTATTGTGGGACAGAAGACTGTTGATTAATCAAGGATAGTGCTTTAAGATACTGGTTCCCAGGTGGCTCAGATGGTAAAGAAACCACCTGCAATGCAGGAAACCAGGGTTCAATGCCTGGATCGGGAAGATCCCCTAGAGAAGGGAATGGCTACCCACTTCAGTATTCTTGCCTGGAGAATACCATGGACAGAGGAGCCTGGTGGGCTACAGTCCACTGGGTTGCAAAGAGTTAGACACAACGGAGCGACTAGTTTGTCACTTTCATAGCCATTAACAGTGTTGTGATAGTTTCAGGTGGACCGCAAAGGGACTCAGCCATACATATATATGGATCCATTCTCCCCCAAACTCCCCTCCCATCCAGGCTGCCATATAATACTGAGCAGAGTTCTCTGTGCTATACAGTAGGTCCTTGTTTGTTATCCATTTTAAATACAGCAGTGTGTGCATGTCTGTCCCAAACTCCCTAACTATCCCTTCCCCTATTCTTCCCCCTGGCAGCCATAAGTGTGTTCTCTAAGCCTGTTTTATAAGCAAGTTCATTTGTAGCATTTATTTTTAGATTCCACATATAAGGGATATCATACAATATTTCTCTTTCTCTGTCTAACTTACTTCACTCAGTATGAAAATCTCTAGGTCCACCCATGTTGCAAATTCTTTTTGATGACTGAGTAATATTACAGTGTGTGTGTGTGTGTGTGTGTGTGTGTGTGTGTACTGCATCTTCTTTATCCATTCCTCTGGGACAGAGGATTTTGAAATAATCCATGCCCAGGGAAATCAGCTGGTTGGTTTGTTTTTGGCAACTACTGGCCTCTATGATAGGCCAGCAGAAATTAAAACTGTCCTTTCTTCTCTCTAGGGAAGAAGTCTGTGTCCTGGGCACCCTTTCCTGTCCTAGACGGAGTAGGTTGTCTGCTTCAGATAAGGCCAGCTGCAGAAAGCTATCTCTGTGTTATTTTCTCTGAAGTATGAAGCAAAGTTGGGCAAAAGTAGAGTAGTAATTTAAAAATCCCTCCAGCGTGGTCTGATGGACTGATCACTAGGTTATCAGCTCTGAGGTCTCACACAGGATTCAAAATTTGGCTTCAATATACATTAGCTGTGTGATCTTTTAAGTCTCAATTTCTTTGTGATTTTGTTTCCACATCAATCATTGAGAGATTATGCTCTGAGCCACAGGAAACCTTTTGTTAGATCCTAGCCATCTTTTTGGGCTGGAGAAATGAGTGGATATTAGTTCTTTATCAGATATCTCTCTTGCAATTATTTTCTCCTAGTCCACTGCTTGTCTTCTCATTCTCTTTGTAAATCCTGTCTATTGAGATCTCTCCAAGAGATATTTGTCTACCCCAAGGTTGAAAATATTCTCCTGTCTGTTCCTAAAGGCTTTATAATTTTAGCTTTTGCAAGTAGCTCTTTGATTCATCTGAAATTGATTCGGGGTATAGTATGAGGTAGGAATTGAGATTCATTTTTTTCCCTCCCAGATGTCTCATTGTTCCAGCACAATATGTTGCAAAGTCTTTTCTTTCCCCATTGAATTACCTTGGAACTTTTGTTGAAAATCAATTGGCCCTATATAGGTGTAGGTCTGTTTCTGTAGACTGTTCTGTTTCATCCATCTGTATATCTATTCTTGATTATTGTGGCTTTACAGTAAGTCTTGAAATCAAGTAGGATAAGTCCTTCAACCTTGTTCAAAATTTATTTGAGTATTTGAGTTTGTTTACATTTCCATATAAAATTTAGACTTAAATTGTACTTTAAAGAAACCCTGCTGTAACTTTGAGATTGTGTTGGATCTATACATACATTTGGAAATAATTAATATCTCAACAACATTGAGCTCTCCAATTTATAAACATGGTATAACTCTCCCTTTGTTCAGGTCTCTTTTATTTCTTTTTTGTAGCTTTCAGTATGGTGGTATTCCACGTCTTTTGATACATTTATTCCTAAAAATGTATGTGTTTTAGAACTATTATAAATGTTATTTTTTACTTAAAAATTTTGAACTGTTTGTGTTTGTGGCTACACTGGGTCTTCGCTGCAGCACACCAGCTCTTCCTGCTCCTCATTAGGACCTGTTAACCTTCTCAGTGGCTCTGCCCGTCCTCTACCCTTTTCTAACTGGAAAGTTCCAAGCTCCCCTCACTCCCATGTCAGTCATTCCACAACATTCAACAAATATGTGTTGAACACATACTAAACTCCAAGTTTTGGAGATACACTGATGAACAAAACAGAGCTTTGTGCTTGCAGAGCTTATATTCTAGTGGGGAGATACAGATAATAAATGTAACAAGTAAATTAGACAGCATGTTGAAAGATGACAGGTATCAAACTAGAATGGTTGATGGGGATTAGGAGTAGTGGGTGAAAGATGGGGGAGACAGCTGGTAGTTTAGGCCAGAATAGGTCTTACTGAGCACACTTGAGTAGACTTGATGGGAGTGAAGGATGGAGGGGAAAAGCATTCCAGGTGGGGGGACCAGCAAAGGCCCTAAAGCAGGAATTATCTTGGTATATCATGGCAACCCACTCCAGTATTCTTGCCTGGAAAATCCCATGGACAGAGGAGCCTGGTAGGCTACAGTCCGTGGGGTCGCAAAGAGCAGGACCCAACTGAGCGACTTCACTTTCACTTTCTATCAAAGAAGGGAGAGGTCAGTGTGGCTAGAGCAGAGTGAGTACTGGAGAAGAATGAGGAGATGAGGGTCAGGGGTGAGGGGCGGATGAAAGATTGTGCAGGAACTGGTGAGGTTTTGTAAGGAATTTGGCTTTTATTCTTCTTTGGAAGATTTTGAGCAAAGGAGTATCAGGGTTTGAGGTGTAACTTATAAGAGTCGCTGACTGTGATCACAGACTCTAGAAGCTGGGAGGTCACCCCGAAGTCAACAGCAGAAATACAGAAGAGTGACAATGGCCCACAGCAGGGGCTAGCCATGGAGGTGGTACTAAACAGTCAGAGTCTATCTGAAGGGCAGTCAATGCTTTCACGGGAGTGGGGAGAGTATCTTCTTCCAGGCCCTTTAGATTCGGTTTCTGACTCTCCCCAACGGCTCTATGCCCTGGGAGGCTGTGATCTATGAACTCCATCAAGAGTTTTCTTTGCTCTGCTTCCCGTTGGGTTTGGCCAGAGGAGTTTCCCGTTAAGTTTAGCCAAAAAGAGTACTGGCATGGGATCTGAGGGGAGGAGGAGAGTGAGGTTGGGGTGCATTTCCTCGACTTCCTCCCTTCAGGCTTGGCTGAGCCCTCTAGCCAGGGCACAGCTCTAACTAATCAGGCAGCCCACTCAGAAAAGCTACTCCTTAGGGGTGGGTAATGGCTCCTCTCCTTGCCCATCAGACCTGGGTGGTGACCACCCCCTGCTCTTGCCAGCCCCAGGGTACTACGCTGTAACTGGTAGCATTTTTCTTGACTCTGCCTGTAAATCTGTGGATAGTTCCTTTATTAAATTCCCCTCAAAACAACCACTCTGTGTGTGCCCCCTGTTTCCTTCAGGGACCTGATTGACAGATTGGATGCCAGTCATGAATGAAAAGAATGGTTCCTTTGGCTGTAAGACCCAAGGTTAACCAGGACCTCTCCTTCTGAACAACTCTGTGCCTCAAACCTGATTCCCCTTGGAAGTACCTGAACTGTGCAGAACTTCTAAATGGTGGAAGGTAAGAGTAAACACAGCCATTTCCTCCCACCCTCAGGCCTTCCAGACGAAACCTGGTATAGAGAAAACACTGGACTGGGCATTAGGAAGCTCCCTGGTCGGGTCTCTGCAGAATAACTTCCTGAACAACCATTAGCAAATCCCTTGAGTGCTCCAATCCTCAGTTTCCTCATCTGGAAAACCAGTAACAATGAAACCTAACTCAGAGACTTGGGGAAGATCAGATAACAATGCTGGACTCAACACCCTGCGATCTGCTGTGTGGGCTTGGGAGCTAGAGCCTGTGACTTGTATTACAGCCTTGTGGTTATTAATCCCCACGACATTGAGGAAGTTGTTGAGCCTCTTCATCTGTGAAATGAAAATGTTAATAGCACATCCTACTCTGCAGGGGTGTAGAACTTACATGAAATGAGAGTGTGCTTGGCAAGTGAGTATTCAGTGTTAAGTAGTCAACAAATATTAGATTGTTTCCTTCTTCCCTTCTGTGAAATGAGAGAATTGAACTCAACATAAAACACATACAATAACTTTCTTTGCTGATGCTAAATCTAGGGGTGGGAGTTAAAAATTTCATTATGCAGCTTTTCAAAATTATACAAAAACGTGTACATACTAGAACAAACATCCATCTACCCACTGCCAGGTTGAAAAATCAGCTTTACCATGATAGTTTATATATTTCATATAATGATTTTCAGTGTTTTAACATTTTGAATAATTGGTATCATATTATGAATTCACCTGTAACTTGGTTTCCCCTCCACCAACAATGTTTCTGAGGTTGTCCATTTCACTACTGTGTGATGTCACATTGTATGAATTTACCACAGTTTCTTCATCCATTCTGCCATGGATGGACATGTACATTGTTTCCAACTTTGGAGATTACAAACAATGCTGCTCTGAACATCTAGATAACTGGTCCTGTGTTCACATACACCTTTCCAATCTGAGTTTGTGACTCAAGATGCTGGCATGAGTTCCAGTTCAGATGGGGGAAGTGAAGGGAGACTGTACTAAAGCTGGGAGTGGAGGAGTCCGGGAGCTGAGTCTTATTTAACAGGTTTTGAGGCTTTGTAAGGACTGGTGCTGAGACTGAAACTCCAATACTTTGGTCACCTCATGCAAAGAGTTGACTCATTGGAAAAGACTCTGATGCTGGGAGCGATTGGGGGCAGGAGGAGAAGGGAACAACAGAGGATGAGATGGCTGGATGGCATCACTGACTCGATGCACATGAGTTTGGGTGAACTCTGGGAGTTGGTGATGGACAGGGAGGCCTGGCATGATGCGATTCATGGGGTCTCAAAGAGTCGGACATGACTGAGCGGCTGAACTGAGGCTTTGTCAGTAACAGCTCTTAGATTTTGAAGATTTAAGTGTAAATGAATCGGAGCCATATGGATTACGTTTGCCCTGAAGGGCACAGGATTTAGAGGGTGAAAGCAATGCTTCAGGGCGAAGGTGCAGGCAGTTCTGTGGGTTGTCTCCTTTGCTCGCCAAAGACCTATGCTTCCCTATCTCTCAGTTGTGTGTAGAGAAGAGCAAACGCTAGCTGCCCAGGTGCCCTTTCCACAGCCCCAAGAATCGAGTAGCCAGTGCAGCCCCAGGCTACCCAAAGGGCGCGCTGCAGAGCCTCAAAGCCTCAGGATGTTTAGTCCTAGCTCCTCCTTCGACACGGCTTTGCTGTGTAGCTCTGGGCCAGATGTTCTGCTTCTCTGGGCCTTGGATTCCTTCTTTGCCAACGAAAGGACTGGAGGTGGGAAAGCATAGTAATTAAGAGCCTGCGTTTGAAACTATCTTCTAATCTCTTTTCAGCTATGAGACCTTGGACAAATTGCTCCTCAGCCTCTCTGTGACTCAGTTTCCTTGTCTGTAAAATGAAAATATTAACAGCGTCTGCTTCATAGGTAGGTGTGAAGCATAAATGAACTGGTAGTACGCCTAGCAGGTGCCTGGCTCTTAGAAGCACTCAGCTGGTACCATTTTTGTCTTTTCATTGTGGTCCTTATCCAAGATCCATCCAAGTCTGATTTCCCCTGCAGAGATGATGGAAGAGAGCCTGAGAAATGAGAAAGGCTTTCCTGGGGGCTGGATATTTTCTGTTCTTGTAGCAACCACATCTCTACTTCATGTTTATTAATTCCATACCAGGTTAAATGTGAGTATATTATATATACGTATGCTTTGGCTTCCCAGGTGGCTAAGTGATAAAGAATCTGCCTGGAAAGCAGGAAGCGTGGGTTTGACCTGTGCGTCGGGAAGATCCCCTGAGAAGGAAATGGCAACCCACTCCAGTTTTCTTGCCTGGGAAATCTCACCTACAGAGGAGCCTGGGGGGCTACAGTCCGTGGGGTCACAAAAAGAGCTGGACATGACTCAGCTACTAAACAACAAAAAAACAACACATATGCTTATAAAATCGACCATGCTGAGTTCTAATCTGCTTTTTTCCCACCTCCACTCTCCCATATATGTATTTTCTTGTCATTAATATTCACCTCCAACATCTGTCTATATCTGAAGCAGCACACAGCAAACCACCATTTACCAGTGGTAAATGGAGTGCTTACTGTACTCCAGGCAGTGTGTTAAATGTTTTCTATGTGTGTCCTCATTTAATCCTCAAAATAAGAGAACAAATCGGGTTTATTATCACCCCCATTTTACAGCTGAGGAAAATGAGGCTTGAAGAGACTGCATAGCCTTCTTAAAATATCCCTCAAGTCCAGACCTGCCGACTCCTGCCCATAACTGCTCACCCACTCCCAGGCACAGCCTGGAGGATTGAAATACATCACGATCTGACCCCTGGCCCCTGTTCTTAGACACTTGGATTTTTTTTTTTTTTTTTTGTGGCTTCTTACTCTTATCAACAGCACGTGATGAGCATTCTTGTAGCAAGATCTTTGCCCACATCGAGATTGCTTCTTTGGGATAGATTTCCAAAGTGGATGGGATGGGGTTTGGGCTTTTGTTTTGGAGATGAGGAGAAACAGAGGCGCCCAGCTGGACAGGAGGGTGAGGCGGGAAGCCCTCTAGGAGGTGGGCCCAACTGGAAAGCCAGGATGCCTGACTAATCCACAGTGCACGCTGCTTCGGTTTATCTGAGGGATGGTTGCCCAAGCTCCCCAGGCTTACCCTGAAGCCCTTAGGAATCTAGTTTTTTTCCATCCTGGTTTTGCTGACTTGGCCAAAGTCCCTGCTCAGTGGATCAGCTACAAGACACAGTCACACCACACACACACACAAATGCGTATGTGCGTGCACCCACTCTCTCTCCCTCTCAAACATTCTTCCAGGAATTGGGCACGAGGGAGACACTTGCGGGGAAGAGGCCAATCTTTGGGGAGTGGGGGATCGTACCTTACTCACAAGCAAAATTTTTGGGGAAAAACTGTTCACCATATTTGCATAAATCCAAGCTGGCCTGATTTCATTTAATATTTTCATAACAGCTTTGAAAGCTGGGGGAAAATTTTTTTGGGTGGGGGGAGAAATTGACATATTCATTGTATTTTTAAATCCCTGAGAAATCGAAATATATTTGAAGATGTAAAAATATTTAAAACTCTCATCTCAGGCTGGGTGATGTAAGTCAGTGCTTTTCCAGCACTGGGCATCTTCTTAGAATGCAGATACTGATTCAGAAGGTCTGAATGAGGCCTAAGAGTCTGCATTTCCAACCTGCTTCCAGGTGAGGCCAGTGTCACTGATCCATGGCCAAATCTGCAGGCAGGGAGGAACACAAGACATATTTGTTAAAACAGAGATTCTTCTGTTGTGGCCTTGTAGCTCCAAAATATTCCCATGTCAGAGCAAGGGATCCTAAAATCATTTGGTCAGAGCCTCTGTTGACAGCGGGGGGAAACTGTGGCCCAGTATGGGGATGGGCCAAGCCCAGGGCCAGGGATCTCAGCCAGAGCATGGTTAGGGGCTCCAGGTTTCCACTCAACCAAGTCAGTTTTGGCTGTAGGACCAGCAAAGGCTCTGAAACTGGCTTTATGTAAGGAACAAGGCCACGAGGCAGACCCCATGCCAAGAACCATCTGATGCTTTACATGCATACAATCTCAGAAAATCCTCACTATTGCCCCACAGCAGTACACATCAACTCCATTTTACCCTGAGGTTCAGAGATCCAAGCCACCTGCCTGAAGTCACAGCAAATGAGTGTGAAGCTAGCATGGGTGTCATGTGTGAGATCCCCCAGCACTGTCTCCCAAAGTCCGCCTTTAGCACCCACCTTCAGGATCTTCACCTTATTGTGTCCAAACAATGGCTCAGTTTCTGTCAAGGGGAAACCACTATTGCTTGAAAGAGACTGTGAAGTGAAGGCTCCTCTGTCCGTGGGATTCTCCAGGCAAGAATACTGGAGTGGGGTGCTATTCCCTTCTCTGGGGATCTTCCTGACCCAGGGATCCAACCCAGGTCTCCTGCATTGCAGACAGATTCTTTACTATCTGAAAGCCTCCAGGGAAGTCACCAGGGAAAGAGACTATAGGAAATAAATAAAACTGAAACAAAACAGTGGTATTGAAGTCCAGCCAGATCTTAGCACCCTATAGAACCCAAGGCCTGCTCTCCTTGTGAAAAGGGGAGATCACATACCTTAGAACCACATTAGTGACAGATGAGACTGCACTGAGGGCTTCCCTGGTGGCTCAGATGGTAAAGAATCCACCTGCAATGCAGGAAACCCGGGTTCAGTTCCTGGGTTGGGAAGATCCCCTGGGGAAGGGATTGGCTACACACTCCAGTGTTCTTTCCTGGAGAATCCCAAGGACAGAAGTGACTGGTGGGCTGCAGTCCATGGGTTCGCAAAGAGTTGGACACCACTGAGCGATTAACATCAACACTAGACCACACTGAGACTTTCCTCTTGATGAAATCCAAAGAATTGAAAGAAAGCAGAAGAGGATAATTTGGCAGGATGTGATTCCACCTCTAGCAGTGCCCTGTATGAGTTCCACTTTCTTCTGTCTCCACCCAACCATCTCACACCTCACTACGCTACCTTTCCACCTTGAGCCAGGTGGTATCAGTCAGGATCTTCCTGGAAGAGGCACTGGATCAGATTTCACATCTTGGGAGGCCTAAGCCTGTGGCATCTCTACTTCAAGCTCCTTTTGTTTAAGGGGTGCCGTCCTCTCTCCTCCCAGGGTGGGCCTAGGAATCAGTCAGCAGGCTGCCTGGAGCCTGGGCACACTCCCTCCCAAAGAGATGACCCACCAACCCATGTGCCTAATGGGACCACGTTGGAAAAATTGTTTGTTCTTATCCTGCTAAAAACAGCTTCAAAGTGACTCCCGTCTAGACTGTGCCAGGATCGATTATCAGATCCCTGACCTGATCGAAACCACAGGGTGACATAGTCATTTGCTTTAATGCAATTAAGGCAAAATATAATAATGTATCCAGGCCGGGGACAAGACCAAGGCTCCCTGGATGGTGGGAGGAGAAACCAGCTCTGGATAATTTCTTCTCGGCTCCAAAGAAGTGAGTTTAGACTTTTCCTGTCTCTGTCTCCAGAGCAACCTTGGGCTCCCTTGCTCTGATGAGGGTCACAAGTGAAGGTGTCCTAGAAGATGGGGAATGAGGAGGAAGCAGACTTGCAGTGGGATGTGGGTGAGAGTGGAGTGAGCACAGTCCAGGAGGAGCGGAGCCAAAGAAGGAAGGTGGAAAGAGGGCAAAGATGACAGAGAGGGGAGGAAATGGATGTGGCCGGCTCAGGAATTCCCAGGATCCCTGACTAATTCCCAGTCCCAAGGAAACCAGAGTAAGCCTGACGGGTCTTCACAGAGGACAGCAGTGGGAGAAGTTAATCCAGCAAGGCACCAGAAAAATGGGTTTTCACTTCTCAGGGAGCCACAGGAGGAAGGAAGATCAATGCAAAAGCCTTGGCCTGGTGATCAGCTAGCGCCAGGCCCGCCTTGTAGCTTCTGACCAACACCCCAAAATTCTTGAGAGACGCTGCCCCCGCCCCCGCCAAGGACAGGTAGGGAAGCCCTCAACGCATTCCGGGGGGTGCTCCACATGCCTCCATGGGCTTCTGTAACAAGGTGCCACAGACTGGGGGCCTTACACAACAGCAGTGTGTCCTCCCAGTACTGCAGGCTGGGAAGTCCAAACCTAAGGTGTGGGCAGGGTTGGTTCCTCCTATGGGCTGTGGGGGAGTGTGTCCCAGGCCTCTCTCCTGTGTCGTGGATGGCAGCCTTCTCCCTGTCCTCTGTCTCTGTAGCACTCTGTGTCCAAACTTCCCCTCCTCATAAGGGTGCCAGTTGTATTGGATGAGGACCCACCCTAATGACCTTATTTTAACTCTACTACCCCTGTAAAGACCTTGTGTCCCACTAAAGTCATATTCTGAGGTGCTGGGAGTTAGGATTTCAGCATATGAATTTTAGGGAGCAGATACAGTTCACCCCACAGCACTGTCCTTGGGACCTTCCTCTGCTGCTGCCTTGCAGGGAGTGAGGGAAGAGATGGGCTCTGGGAATGCTCAGGGCGCCCTGCTCCCTGGCCTTGGGAAACCAAGTCCCCTCCAGAGGCCTCACTTGCTCTTCTGTGAGTCGAAGTGGAAACACTGCCCCCGCTGGGTGGAGAAGAACACTGACTCCAAGTGCTTTCTTTTCCATGTTCACCAGACTTTCTGAGCTGGGAAACATCTTTGGAGATCACATGTGCTCTCCTTTGCCAAACTCAAGTTTTCTGAGAACCAAGAGCCACTTCCTACCCCAGAAAGTACAGCTCTGGTGCCCTTTCTTCTCCTTCTTCCTCCTCTTCCCCCACCCCCTCCTTTTATTGATTCTCAGAAGCTACTGTTATTTTATTGATTGTTGATGTTTGTTATTTTATTGATTGTTGACAAAGCTTCCCCTTGTCACAGATTTCATTGTGCAGATGTTGTGCCAAGTGCTTTACCATCTTCATCTCATTTTATACACCCCCCATTAATCCTATAGAATAGGGATAATTGGTAGTCCCATTTTATAGATGAATAAACTGAAGCTCAAAGACTTGGCGTAGGCCCCAGAGGACAGAGCTGGGACACTAATGGGGAAATCTCCAGAGGGCAGATCTCAGGTCCGCAGAAGGAAGGTCTTTCTCGTGGGCTGCCTGGATGGTGGGGAGGTCCCATCCATGACCCTGCCAGGAGGGAAGATCATGGGCCCTTAGAGTCTGGGAGTGAAAGGAATTTGAGGGGTCCAAATGCCTCTTCAGGGCCCCGTGCAGAAGCTCCTCTTTAACACCTCAAAGGCTCAGCCAAGAAGAGTCCTGAGGAGGGAAGTAAGGACTCTGGCAAACCCTCCCAAACCCACATGCCAGTTGCTCAACTAGCAACTGCTGAGCACACACAACAGGCACTCAACACACACATGATAAACAAAGGAGGAGGCTGTCATGTGCAGTAGTCACAAAAATAGCCACCTTTGGTGCAAGACGATCATCTACCAGGCTCAGGTGAAGATTTTGACCCACAGGTTTTTTGTTTGTTTGTTTCAGTTCCTCCTCTCCCAAACCCTACAGGATCAGTGCAGTTATTACCCCAGTTTTACAGCTAAGAAAATTCAGACCCAGGAGGGTTTAGTAACTTGCCCATATGCCTGACTCTTTACAGCTAAGAAAATTCAGACCCAGGAGGGTTTAGTAACTTGCCCATATGCCTGACTCTGAAGCTCTGGACCACTGAATTAGTAGATCTCAGACTCTGGCAACAGTAGGAGGTATGTTCCTTTAACATTTCCAGCAAGCCCCCAGCACACAGTGGGTGCTTAATAAATACTTAATGAATGAACTAACCGATTCATTCATCAGACTTAGTCCACTGAGGTAGACATGTTAACAAACAGCAAAATCTCTTTGGGCCCATAAGATTTCCCCAGCCCAGTGCCTGGCACACAGTAGGTGCTCAATAAATATTTGTGGGATGAATGGCCCTCTGGTCCCTAATGTGAACAACTCTGCCCATAAATTTCAGCTGTGGGCACTTTGAAGTTCCCCCAGGGAACAGCTGCTTTTCTTGTTATCAAGGCCCTCCCTGCCCCCATCCTACCCCCTCGCCCCCCTGGCCCCCTGGGCCCATCCAGGCCAGGGACCTGGGGCCGCCAGAGCTGGGAGATAAGGATGATGGATGGCCAGTCGCCTGGCTCCACTGAAGCCTGGGGTTTCCTGGGAGCGGGAGACAGTCTAGTGATTCCAAAGCCCCTCGGAATTCGAGTGGAGAGAGCTCAAGGAGGGGGCAGGGGCAGGGTCCCAAGTGTCCCTATCTCCTCAGAGATGCTGGACCCGACAGGAGGTTTCAGCACCCCCCGGCCACCTTGATCTCTTTCCATGTTGACAAGGCTTCCTTTCAGCATGTGCTGGACACTAGAACTCATCATTGGAGCTTCCAGTAGGAGTCCAGAGGGTGGCGTCCCCCTCCATCCCACCCGCTCCCTCCCCCTAAGTTGGGCTCACGGTCTGGAGGCAGGGCAGGCCAGCTTCCTGCTTTGTGATCTGGGCTCTACCATTAATGGAGTCTTTGGCAAAAAAAAAAAAAAAATCATTTAACATGTTGTACACCTTAAACTTACATGTTATAGGTCAAATGTATTCGATACATTTTTTTAAAATGTATTTACTTATTTACTTTTGGCTGTCCTGGGTCTTCACTGCTGCTCAGGCCTTGCTCTAGTTGCGGCCAGCAGGGCTACGCTCCAGTTGTGGTATGCAGGCTTCGCATTGCGGCAGCTTCTCTTGCTGTGGCGCACAGACTCTAGGGCGCACGGGCTTCAGCAGTTGCAGTTTCTGGACTCTAGAGCACAGGCTCAGTAGTTGCGGCACACGGGCTTAGTGGCTCTGTGGCATGTGGGATCCTCCCTGATTAGGGATCAAACCCATGTCTCCTGCATTGTCAGGCAGATTCTTGACCCCTGAGCCAACCAGGGAAGTCCTTCATACATTTTTTTCTTTCTTTTTTTAAAAAATATTAATTTACCTTAATACATTTTTTTAAAAAAGAAAAGAAATGTCTGGCCTCAGTTTCCTCATTTATAAAATAAGTCATGGGGGAGGTGCTCCCATCCAGATAGGATTTTTAGTATAATACCTAAGGGGAAATCAGCTGGGGCTGCACACACTGAACACAGTGGGTGCTGCCTCATTGATGAAGCTGGCTTGGTCTTGGATTCAGATAATAATAGTCATTGGTTTGTTTAATTCAAAATCTCTGATCCCCAAACCAAGATGCTTCCTAGCTTTGGGTAGATTGTAGAGCCTGAACACGTTAGATTGTGAAGGACTCTGTGAGACTGAAACTTGTAAGTTTCTTTTTGTCCTTCCCTTCTCTCTGGACTCAAGTTTATTTTATAAACTTATTTTATAACCCTCAGTCCTAGACTACTTCCCCTTTCTTTCTGGAAGCCGCACTATCATTTGGAGATTCACCTCCCAAACCCTCCTCAGTACCTTTTCATGTATCTATCCACCTGTAGCCAGATATGCAGATTTATTCTGCAGGAGGTAGGGATTTATATCAAAGGCATCAGCCTACCCAGGTTTGGGTACCATTTCTACCATTCAGCCCCGCAGCCAGGGGGCCCATCTATGCTGGGACAGAAAGACTCATCTCATTACACCTAACTGGGGTTCAGCTCATGGCTGGGTGGTCCAGTCTTTCAGATAAGCTCTAAGAGGGCAGAGGCTTGGTCTATCCTTTTCTCTGGTGATTCCCAGTGTCTAAAATAGGGCCTGGCAGGTATTACTCAATAGCTATGAATGAAAGAAGAGGTGAATGCATGCATGATCTGATGCGTGTAGCCCATCCTCTACTGGCAATTGCTTCCAACTTCTCACCAACACAAGCGGTGTGTGATGAGCAGCCCTGAACATGTCCTCCCACCCCTGTGTTCACTTTTGAGGAACAGTAACTTGTGGGGGCTCTCCCTGTGCCCCAAAGAGCACAGTTTGAAATCCTTTGATTGGGCCAAAGCTTTCATTCTGAGCCTAGGGAGCCCAGAGAGGGCTGACCACTGGCCCCAAGGTCACCTAGCACTTAAAGAATTGAGTAGAGTCTCGGGGGGTAATTTGAATTTCTCTGCCATCTTGGACTCTCTTAGTATCTACACTTTCTCTAACCCCTGACTCCAGCCTATCTCCCTCAGGAGGGTGACTTTAGGGACAGAAGTTCTGATTCACTGAAGACATAGAGAAGGTGTCTGCCTCCAGAATCAGGGGATTTCATCCTGGGGTTCTCAGTCCCAATACTGAGTTGTTTAAGGATCTGCGTAAGTTATACTTCCTCCCTGGGTCTCAGTTTCTCTAATCTGTAACGCTGGCTAACAGTTCTTGCCTAACTCTTGAAGTGAGGATAACAAAAGAGTTTATGAAATAGAGAAGAGACATAGGAATCTAAGAGAGGGCTAGTTTAGTTTTACAATGTAGAATTTTTAAAAACAATTTTCAGATTAAAAGATGTAACAGGTTTCCACTTTTATAAAAAAAAAAGAAAAATTATAGATATACATATATATTTGAATAAATTTGTATAAATCCAGAAAACTAACAGCAGTTACCCAGCAAATGTTATTTATCAGTGGCTTCCTCTGGAGTTCATAGTTACAGAGGAAGTAAAATGGCTATTAACATTTTCTTGCTATAGTGAGTTTTGTTTGATTCTGTAAAAGCTTGACAAAACAAAAGATATAGTTACACATTAAAGGCATGTATTCATGCATTCTCAGTCATGTCTGACCCTTTGCAACCTCGTGGACTGTAGCCCACTAGGCTCCTCTGTGCATGGAATTTTCCAGGCAAGAACACTAGAGTGGGTTGCCATTTCCTTCTGCAGGAGGTCTTCCTGACCCAGGGATGGAACCTTTGTATCCTGCATTGGCAGGCAGATTCTTTACCATTGAGCCATCTGGGAAGCCCACATATTAAGTAGTGGTGGTTTAGTCGCTAAGTTGTGTCCGACGCTTGCAACCCCACGGACTATAGCCCACTAAATTCCTCTGTCCATGGGATTTTCCAGGCAAGAATACTGGAGTAGGTTGCCATTTCCTTCTCCAGGGGATCTTTCTGATCAAGGGATTGAACCTGGGTCTCCTGTACTGCAGGCAGATTCTTTACTGACTGAGTAAGCAGGGAAGCCCACGTATTAAGTATGTAACCTCAGAAAATCAAAAGAGAAAAGATAAATATTGCTAATAGGAAAAAAATTAAAGCAAAGGCTGCAAATAATCCATTTACAAAAGTAAAACTACAAATAGTTAAATAAGAAAAAGCCCAGGTCTTTTTCTTGATCAGATAGATACAAATTAAAGTAACAGTGAAATGTCTTTTTTTTTTTTTTTTTTGTCTATCAAATTGTGAAGAGTGATATGACAGAAACAACCGACAAGGTTTTGTTCCTGTCTAGGGAGAGGATAACCATAAAGGGGATTAGCAGGAAGGTGGGGACACCCACACCCCTCACAGCGATGACATGTCCATCCTGCCCTGCTCCCCAGTGTTCTGATAGAGCCATCCCGAGGACAGGGGGAGATGACAGGAGAGAGTCGCCGCTTCCTTCAGCTCCCCCCTCCTCAGCTGTTGGCATCTTCTGACCCACTGCCCCTCGCCAGGGACACTCCTCCCACATCAGATCTAAATCCCCTTTCTCCTGATGAAAGAGTTCTGGATCCTGTGACAAAACCAGAAATGATGGGGAAGGTGCCTCGGATGCAGAGACTGTCCCCTACTCCCAAACGAATTGCTAGGTTCAGGACAGAGAGTACCCATTGAGGGATCCATGGTCATCTGTGTGAAGCCTCTGAGTTTAGGCAGAACTGCCCTCAAAGACTATATTTTGATGCATTTTTAAAATGGGGACACACTGCTATACTAGGGAGAGCCATTAGCAGTCATCTGGTCCAATAGCCCCATTTTATAAAGGGAAACTGAGGCTTAGGAGGCCTCATAAGAAACCCAAATCACCCAACTGACTGGATGGAGCTATATCTAGAACCACGGAGAAGTAAATGGCAACCCACTCCAGTATTCTTGCCCGGAAAATCCATGGACAGAGGAGCGTGGCTACCGTCCAAGGGGTTGCAAAGTCGGACACAACTAAGTGACTAACACACATGTCTAGAACCAAGGTCTCTTGACTCCCGGTTTGGTACACTTTCTGCTTAGATTCATATCTTTTATTCATGGATTGAATCTGTTCTTTAATTCCAGTGTATCAAAATCTATTATCTCCCCGGTTGTGGCTAAAAATCCCACTTGTTTGCTTGGGGAAGGAAGTAGTTCTGAGATATTTTACGTTCACAGTGGAGATCGTGTATTTAAAAGGAGAAAAGATACAGTTCTGACAGTTATAATAAATAGCATTAATAATAAACTGTGAGGACTTTCCTGGTAGTGCTCCTGTGACTAGGACTCTGTGCTCCAATACAGGGGACCCAAGTTCCGTCCCTAGGGAACTAGATCCCACGTGCCATAACTAAGAGTTTAAATGCTACATCTAAAGATCCCACGTGCCTCAAGGAAGAATGAAGATCCCACAGGCTGCTACTAAGACCTGGTACAGTCAAATAAATAACTACTTCAAATATAATAATAAACTGTAAACACTCATCAAGGAGTAATACAATTAAGTCATTTTAAATAATAAAAAATTTTAAATAAAACCATTAAAACCCCTGGTTATATTGCATTATACAGATGCAAGCACAGGACATTTTTTTAAAACATTTTAATTTTTTATTTTTGGCTATGCCTCCAAGCACAGTGAAACAGCAGAGTCCTAATCACCAAACCGCCAGGAAATTCCCTATAGGGCCTTGTTAATGTGCTTGTCGCAAGCCTTTGTCTTTATTTTACTCAGCCCACCCATTTGACTAAGAAGATCTGCTCAGGGAGAGATGAAGGAAAGGTAGAAAGAAGTAACTCAGTCTCTATTTATCACAGAATTCATGTCAAGTACTTACCGACCTGCCTAAAAGTGTGCCTTGGTGTTAAGCAGATTCTCCTTTTAAATTCTCAAGAAAAGACTATGAAATGGTGGTGAAAAGTAGAGCTAGGCAAATTTTTTTTGGCTATAAGTGTTTTTAGATAGTAAATGTTTTTAGACTTTGCGAGTTGATGATTCCACCCACTGCTGTACCATGAAAGCAGGCACAGACAACCCGTAAACAAATGAACATTACCGTGTTCTAATAAAACTTTATTTATAAAAACAGGAAGTGAGGAGGATTAGGCCTGTGGACTGTAGTTTGCCAAGTCTTGAACAAGAGTTTGGCTTGAGAGTCAGGCTTGAATTTGGAATCTCAATTTTGCTGCTTCTTCACTGAGACCTTGAGCAATTGAAATATAATTGTTTGAGCTTTGTGTGTAGAATGAGGACAATTGTACCCGGTCACTCAGTGGAACACCATTCAGCTCCGGCATTTGTAGGTGAAATGCGTGAAACCTAAACGGGTAGGACACAGCCCACTGTGCTGGAAGAACCCCGGTTCCCGTTCTAAATAAATCGCCCCTATCAGCCATTTAACCTTGGCCAGCTATGTCACTTAACAGCTCCAGACTCTGTTCCCTCCTTCTGTAAAATGGGAAGAGAAACACATTTATTGCCAGGACTTTTAGATATATTCTCACTTAACCCTCACAACAGCACTTGTGTTTGTTACTGTCTCCATTTTACAGAGAGGAAATTGAGTCACAGAGAGGTGAGGGGTCTCTTAGTGGTAGAAACTAGATATTTAAACAAGGACTGTCTGATTTCAAAGGTTGAGGCATTTCTTTCCACTCAACTGTGTTGCCTCACTAGAAAATGGGAGGAGAAGGGGCATAGGCTTCATAAAGCCTTCAATCTGGACAGCCATGGACTCCTGCATCAACCATCTGGTACCTAAAGCTCCTCCTAACATCCTTGTCTGGCCTCTGCTTCCACAGTACCAGCACATGGGAGCTCAGTACTGCCCTAGACAACCCTTTTATTCCCTAGTCAGCACAGACTGTGATAAGACCTTGAACTGAATGGATCTCTATCCCGTCAGTTCCGCTAAGAGCCGCTGAGAGTCTAAATTCACTCTGAGAACCCCCAGCTTTGTCACCCTTCTTCTACAGGATGCTTTCCCATGACCCAATGATAGTTTTGCACCTCCTGACTCCAGAGACCAGTTCCTACAATTTCGCCTCCTCCCAGGGGTGGTAGCGAGGAGGCCCCTGGTCTTCCTGCCGCCCCAGCCTAGGGTAGTTCCAGTTCTACCCCTGGAAGACTGTGGCGCCCAGAACTTGCTTTTCTGCCCAGCGGGCTGAGCTGTCATGAAGGTGAGTCAGCGCGTGCCCATGATAACATCTACTCAGCCAGCCTGGGAGGCAGGTGCTTCTCCCACCAAAGGGATGGGTTTGGGACACAGAGGAGCCTGTTCTGTCCAGGGGCGGGGAGTGGAGGAACATGAAGGAAAAAAGGCTCCCCTTTCTGAGAACAAACTTTTGAGAAAGGAGGATCTTGGTCTGACTGTTACAGAAATGGGGTCCTTAGGAAATGGCATGGACAGGTCAGGTAGGAAGGACTTGCCAGGAAGGGGCAAGGCTGTTGTGGAAACCAGGGTGTGCTTTCTGAAGCTGAGAGGATGAAGAACACTGATGAAGCTAATGTCATCATCCAGAAGGTGTTACTTGTTACAGAGAGGAACCTGAGTCACAGGGAGGTGAAGGGTCTCTTAGTGATGGAAACCAGGTATTTAAACAGGGACTGTCTGACTTCAGGGGTTGAGGTATTTCTTTTCACTCAACTATGTTGATCTTCCTGACCACTGGGGAGGGCCCCCTGGGCCAGAACCAGGTTCCCTGGGTTTTATGCCCAATTTTGCTGAAGAACTCTTGTGACGGTGGGCTGATCCGATCTCGTCTCTGGACCCCAGCTGACTCATCTGTGGGATGGCCGGGTTGGGCTCCCTCAGCCTCTCCGTGAGACAGTATGATGTAGGGGTGGGGAGCTCAGAGCTCTGGGCTCCTGAGTCAATCTGGCTCTGCCTCATCCTGGCTGTTTGACGGCAAGCAAGTCACTTAACCCCTAGAGCCTTAGTTTTCTCATCTGTAAAATGAGATAATGATGAAGCGCTCCATGTGCCTGGTCCCACTCAGCAAACAGGGGTTGTGGTGGGGTTATCTGAGGGCTCGTCCTCCTCAGCATGCTGAGATTCCACAAGTGGGAGTGGAGACACCGGTGCACGTCGGGGCGAGGCTGTTGACAAGATGCTGAGTGACCCCCAGGTCCAGCTTTGAGGGGCTCTGGACTCTGGCCACCTCTGCTGCCTGCACGCGTCCTGCTCGTCCCTCCCACCAGGCCTTTGACCTCTCAGGGATCTCTTGCCTATCAGCCCAGAGGCGTCTTCAGTTCAGTCATGCTCACTCTCCAGGGCTCTGCTTAAGAGCCATCTCTCTCCCTCCGGAAGTCTTCCCAGACCTCCTCCTCCTCTGATACCTTACAGATTCTCTTTTTTGATTTTGTTTTTGTTGTTGTTTAGTGTTTATGTATTTGGATGTGCTAGGTCTTAGCGGCGGCATACAGATCTTCAGTCCTCACTGACATGCGGGATCTTTAGTTGCAGCGTGTGGGATCTATTTCCTCAACCAGGGATCAAACTCAGGTCCCCTCATTGGGAGCACAAAGCCTTAGCCACTGGACCACCGGGGAAGTCCCCAGATTCTCTTGTTGAAACCCACACTTGGCAGTCTTAGATTTTGCTTTGTCTGGTGGCTAAGGCTGAGCTGCGGAAAGAGCCAGCTTATCCATTAGACATGGTACTGAAAGCCCACAATATATTTCAAGGTTCATAGAAATGTTTTAATATCTTTTTAAATAAAAAGGAAAACATGAAAATAATAAGAATGAATGTATAACAATGAATTTAGTCTGGATTATATTCATCTTTATACCAGCACAGTGGTACTTAAAAATTTTTTTTTGATGGAGGCAGGGGCACGTGAAGGCAGAAGTGCCCAAGGCCCGTGAAAGTCCCAATGTGGCCCCGACTGCAAGGCTGTGTCTGGGTCTCACTGTGCCTCTGGGTCAGGCACAGATCTCTGCCTAGAAAGGCAAGACTCCATGAGGGCAGGAACGAGATTGTCCTGCTCATCGTCACCATATCCCCAGTGCCCAGCACATAGTAGCAGCAAAAACTATGTGTGGCAAAGGGGTGGCATTGGGAGGGGATATGTGTGTGTGTGTGTATGTATGTGTGTGTATGTGTGTGTGTGCATGCCTCCAACGGTCAGACAAGTCTTTCCTCCGTACCTTTGTTTCTGTCTGCAGGCTATGACTAAGCAAAATCAAGGCCAGGCACTTAGAATCATAGATTCTTAAGAAGGGAGAGTTGAAGGGATAATTTATTCATCCCACAGACACTTCCCTAGCACTGATCATGTGCAGTCTGGAGACCACCACCAGGGGCCCTCGAGGCCAGTCTTTAGAGGGACTTCAGGGCCCTAAGAACCCCTGAAGGTGTACATAAAACTTGGAATCTGCATCTGTAAAATGTCCTTCCTAGAGAGACACTCTGACGGCAGACTGCCAAAAGGCCAGTGTCTCCAAAATGCTAAGAACCTGTAGTTCAAGTTCACCCCCCAACAGGCTTTTTTCCAAGTTGGGGAGATTGAGGCCTAGGACAAGAAAAGGATTTGTTCAAGGTCATACGGCTAGTCAAGGGCAGAGGTGGGCCCCTGCAAACGACCTCTCCATGAGAAGACCCCTTCATCTGTTGGTAGAGGTAGATGGAGAAGGGCCAGCAATCGAGCTGATTCTGTGGGTCTCTGGATTCCCAGGAGCAGCCCCTTCTAAACCCCCACCCACACCCCGCACACACTCCTCGCCATCTTCCACAACGTCCTCCAGCTCCACCCATTGGAGGACTGGTTTGGAGCCTCAAGTCCAAAGCAGTTAACCTCTCCCAGGGGTGTATAAACATCTAGTGGACGTCCAGGGCAGAAGAATGTGGAACTGGATTCTTTTCCCTCGGAGTAGCGGACATCTCTGCCAAGACGGCTTCAAAGATTCTGTGATGTCTTAGATCTGTGCCTGAGGCTCTTTGAGTCTCCATCTGTGTCCCCCAGATGCTTTCTCACTGATGGCGACTTCCGCAAGCTCAACAAAGCTGGCTTCTCGAAGCAGCCAGGCTCCCACATGCCCTCTGCACATGCCTTTGTCCCAGCCCCATGCCTTCCATGGCTTGCAGCCCGCAAGCCAGGGGTTGCCAGCTGTGGGCTGGCCTGTCCTTTAGAAGGGCGTTAATGGAGGAACCTATGGGAGATTTTATGTGGAGACAAGTGGTTTGAGTTTGAGGGGAGGGCACAGGGGAGCTAATTAGAAAGACCAGTTGTGCTAAATATATATTTATCTTTTTTAGAAAACTAAATCTTAGAAAAACAGAAAAAAGTAAAAGTATTACTCAGTCGTGTCAGACTCTTTGTGACCCCAGGGACTGTAGCCCACCAGGCTTCTCTGTCCATGGGGATTTTCCAGGCAAGAATACTGGAGTGGGTTGCCATGCCCTCTCCAGGGAATCTTCCGGACCCAGGGACTGAACCTGGGTCTTCTGTGTTGCAGACAGATTCTTTACCACCTGCACCACCAGGGAGACAGAGCTTGAATTTAAGCAGCACCTTTTCTCCCCTTCAACTACAATTTGTTTCCAGATTAAAAAAAAAAAAAAAACTCTCCACAAATTTGATCAAAAGAATCAAAGAGAAATGCATTGAAGCTTTGTCCAAATCTGGGGACCAGAAAATATGGCGGATGAGTGCCATGTGATTCTGGGGACTGTGGGTCTGGTCTCAGTGCTGAGCAGATGGAGGGGAAGCAAGCACAGGGATGCATGGAGAATGGGACGCTGCCATCCATCCACAGTGTTACAAGTTGTTGCCACAGTTTGGAAAGATAAAAACATGATTCCTACCCCCATCTTTATCCAACCTCCTGTTGCTATTTGCCAGCTCAGCTTCATCTGGGAGAAGCCCAGGGATGGTTTCTAAATGTGTTTGGAGTGGCCTGGGGTTCATTTTCAGAAACGGAGACTGTGTCGTTGAATTACATGGTGCATCGAGCATGGCCAGCCGCCGGTGCACCTGCCTACACACGCATGCAAACACATACACACACATGGACACCCTCCTTACCCAACCTTCTCCCCAGCCTCCCCAGATGGCCCTTCAGTTTCCTCAGAACTTGCAGAGAACTTGGCAAGCTCTTCTCTTCCAGAACTTCTAAGCTGAGCTCCACATCAGAATTACTCATGCAAATGAAAATCTCCTCAGGTCTTTAAGAGAAAATTCACAGGCCCCCTTCCACTGACTGCAGAGAATGACAGAACTAAGTGGATTGGAGCCAGAGACACTCCAGAACCTCTCACAGGCCATGGTGAGAATTCAGTGCCTGTTGCTTGACCCAGAACATAGTGAGTGCTCAAGAAATTTTGTTGAAACCCGTGATGGAAGGAAAGGAAACGCTTGAGGCTGTTAATTCCAGCCAACGCATCTTCCCCAGAACAAATCTGAGACTTTAAGGTATCAGAGGCTGTTATGACCTACATTTTGGGGGTCAAGCAAGCAACTCCGAACCATAGGAATGGGTTGAAGGGATCATTTATTCAGTGACTAATTCAACTCCTATTCAGTGGTTATGTTACTAACTTTATGTTGTTTAGTCGCTAAGTTATATTCAACTCTTTGTGACCCCATTAACTGTAACATGCTAAGCTTCCCTATCTTCAGTATCTTCTGGAGTTTGCTCGGACTCATGTCCGTTGAGTCAGTGATGCTATCTAACCGTCTCATCCTCTGCTGCCCTCTTCTCCTCTTGCCCTCAATCTTTCTAAACCTGTATAGTCCTAGACTCCAGGTTGGAAAATATCAGAGAAATCCACTTTCCCTAGTTATCCTAATGGACAGCCAGTTGGCGTCTTAAATAGTCTAGCAATGGGCCTCCACCATTGATGCAGTGAGGGGTCAGAAAGCAGTCTGGTCCTAGGCTGAAATCTGCCTTCCTGAAGTGTCTACTCACCGCTGACCCACTTCTGTCCTTCAGCCCTTCTCAATTCTACTGCTACCCTTCCCCAGAGGGCCTCTACGGTCTGTGAAAACAGCTCTGCTGGCTGTCCCCATCCCCCTCCCAAACCCCAAGTCTTTTCTGGAAAAGAAAAGAAAATCCTCCCATGTAGTTGTGGTTCAGATTAACTCCCAGGATGTCTGTGCTTCTGGTGTTTCTATCTCGCAGAAGCAGCTGCTGCTGCTGCTGCTAAGTCGCTTCAGTCGTCTCCGACTCTGTGTGACCCCATAGATGGTAGCCTACCAGGCTCCTCCATCCCTGGGATTCTCCAGGCAAGAATACTGGAGTGGGTTGCCATTTCCTTCTCCAACAAATGAAAGTGAAAAGGGAAAGTGAAGTCTCTCAGTCGTGCCCTACTCTCAGCAACCCCATGGGATTTTCCAGGCAAGAGTATTGGAGTGGGGTGCCATTGCCTTCTCCGCAGAAGCAGCTGAGTTGTCCCCAAATCCTGAGTCCGTGGGCTCCAAGGTCACAACCCCCACAGCACATGGGAAGCCAGGGTCACCAGGTTTGTGCCATCTCCCTCTTGTCCAGGCCTCTCAAGGCCATGTCCAGATGAGAAAATTTTCCATTTCAAAAAAAGAAGAAGGAAAGAATCTGAATGGCTTCCAGACAACCGGATTCCCCCGTGGGCAAGCTGTAACCTTAGGGAAGCCCCTCTCTGGGGTTGTTTCACCATTTGTGTAATGGATTGAGAGATCCTGCAGGGGAACTTTCTGGAAGTAAAGTTAAGACAAAAGGGATATGATATCTGAGCAGAGGCACCTGATGCTGCCAGGCCCAAAGTCACCATGGCAACCAGTTTCGCCATCTCTGAAGTTCTCCTTCACTAGAAGGGACTTGCAGCTGTGCCTTCTGCCTAGAGGGGTTGTCCCCTGCTTTTCACAAGGCTGGTCCCTCATGTCCTTCAGGCTTCATCTTAAACATCATCTTTTGAAGGCCTATACTGGCCACCCCAAATAAACGGGTCCCCTACACGCTGTTTCATTCCTTCAGCACTGAGGTTATGGTCACCCTCGGAGGTTATTTTATTTCATGGTTACTTGTTTGTAACATCTGTCTCCTGGTAAATGTCAGCCCTACGAGGACAGGAACCCTGGCTTGCTTACTGCTGTATCCCTATTCCACAGTGTCTGGTACATACGTGGGCTCAATATGTGTTGAATCAATGAACAAGTGAATAAATCAACAAATGAGTGCCTGGGCCTGGTTGGCAGTGCCCTGTGGACCAGGCCCCTCCCGTGAGCCACTCCCTTTTCTTCCCTCTTCCTCTGCCTCCTTTCTCCCCTTCCCTCCTTCCTCCCAGTCCAGCCTTTTCTTTGCCCTCATCTGTCACTTTAATTCCAGCTGCCAAATGTTTTGGTCCTATCCTTCCTTTTCCTCTCCACCTGTCCACTTCACAAGTATCCTCAAGGCCAAGGCATGCACTGCCACCACCACCTCCATGAAGCCCACCAGGATACATGCAGGGCCCTCTTTCAAACATCTAAACGTTGTATTGACGTGGTGCCCTGCCATTCACCATGGGCTTCCCTGAATGGCTTCTGGCCACAGCCCCTGGAGGAAGCAGAGTAGCCATGCATAAAAACAAATCATAAAACACACTCCGCCTGGTGTAAAGTGTTACTAGACCCATTTTCCTGACAAGGTAACTCTGGATCAAATCTCTGTTACTCTGTTCAAATACTAATGCACAGGCCAGAAAGTGAATGGGTGTGGGTCAGTCTCTGACTTTTAAGTCCCCTGGCCTCCCTGCGCTCTACAAATTCCAGCCCTGAAGGTTCACTATTTTGACTTTTATCATGAAAATTTCAGACATAAGCCAAGAAGAATAATGCAATGGATATCTATCTGCCCACCCTGTGGCCCGGTATTTGGGGCCTTATTATCCATTGTTCTGTCTCTAGGGTGAATTTGCATGCTTATTTCTTAGACCTCAAATTCAAAGCACCAAGTTAATGTCCTCCTTTTGTCCATGACCTGATACCACCACTGATCCCGGCTACTTGGATTTTACATACTTATTTTCTCTATTCCTTTTCATCCTCATTGCCCATTCCTGTCCCTCACCCACTGACCCACCCACACAAACACACACAGCACACACAGAGGAAGTATTCCATTGGTTTAATGTACCCATTTTTAAAAAATGAAATATGCCTTGTTGTTTTGTGCATTTTTATTGTAATAAATAGATAATATAAAGTTTACCATTTTAACCATTTTTAAATGTACAGTTTAAAAAATGTACATTAAATACAATTGAAATGTACAATTTTTAAACCACAATTAAAAATGTACATTAAGTGCATTCATGATGTTGTGTAACCATCCCTACTATCAGTCACCAAAACTTTTCCAATACCCCAAGGAAACTCTGTGCTCATGAGCAATAACCCCCATTCTCCCCTCCGCCTGCTGCTGGTAACCACTAACCTGCTTTCTGTCTCTATGAATTTGCCTAGTCTAGATAGCTCACGTAAGTGGAGTCATACAAAAGCTGCCCTTTTGTGTCTGGTGTACTTCATTTAGTGTAGTGCTTTCAAGGTTCACCTACATTATAGCATGTATTAGAACTTCATTCCTTTTTTACGACTGAATAATATTCCATTGTATGTATACATCATCTTTTGTTTATCCATTTATTTACTGACAGATACTTGCCTTTTTCCCACCTTTTGGCTGTTGTAAATATTGCTGCTATGAACACTGGTGTACAAGTATCTGTTGCAGTTTCTGTTTTCAATTGTTTTGGGTATGTATCTAGGAGTTGAATTGCTGGTCATACTGGAATTCAATGTTTAAGTTTTTTAGGAACTGCCGACAGTTTTCCACAGTAGCTGGGCCATTTTACATTCCCACCAGCAATGCAGAAGGGTTCAGATTTCTCCACGTCTTTGTCAACACTTGTTATTTTCCTGGTTTGGTTTGGTTTCGGTTTTTAAAAAGTAGCCATCCTAGTGATCGTGAAGTGGTACCTCACTGTGGTTTCAATTTACATTTATCTGATGACTAATGATGCTGAGTATGCTTTCAAGGGCTTATCAGTCAGTTGTATATCATCTCGGAGAAATGTCTATTTGGGCCCTTTGCCCAGTTTTCAGTTTGGTTGTGTTTTTACTGGTGAGTTTTAGGAGTTCTTCATATATTCTGGATATTAATCCCTCATCAGATATATGATTTGCAAATATTCTCTCCACTCTGTGGGCTTCCTTTTCACTCTCTTGATGGTGTATTTTGATATACAAAAGTTTTTAATTTTGATGAAGTCCAATTTATCTTCTTTCATATGTGTAAAGCCTATGCTATTGGTGTTACATTTAAAAAATAATTGCCATGAAGATTTTCCCTCAGCGTTGTTCTTCTAAGAGTTTCATAGTTTTAGCTCTTAAATTTAGGTTTTTGATCCATTTTGAGATAATCTTTGTACACAGTACGAAGTATGGGCCCAACTTCATCCTGTTGCATGTGTCTATCCAGTTTTTCCAGAACCATTTGTAGAGAAGACTGTCCTTTTCCTACTGAATGGTCTTGGCACCTTGGAAAAGGGTTTATTTCTGGGATCTCTTCTCTGTTCCTTTGGCTTCTATGTCTATTTTTTATGCCAGTCTCACAGCTGTTTTTGATTATCATGGCTTTGTAGTATGTTCTGAAATCAAGAAGTGTGAGACTTCCAGCTTTGTTCTTCTTTTTTATGATTGTTTTTGGCTATTTGGGGTCCTTTGAAGTTCCATACAAATTTGAGGATGGGCTTTTCTATTTCTGTATCAAAAAATACTGCTGAGATTTTTATAGAAATTGCACTGAATCTGTGTGGTGCTGTGTCACTGCTGTATCTTTTTCCACTCTACTTTTAAGATGCACCCATGTTGCTATGTGAACATTGGGTCTGCTCTGTCATACCTTAACTTCTGCTGCTCACTCATGGTTACCCATCCTCTGCCTTGAGGGATGTATGGTTCCTCCTGGTTTCCCAGGAGCACAACAAAGCTAATTCATAAGAATCTCCATGATATCTCCATGCAATATAGTTGTACACTTATCCGTGTGATAGAATCGTGATTTGCTAACACTTATAGATCCTTTCCTAAAGGCCAGGTGCTGTGTGAGCACTTTGTATGATTCTCTCATTCTATTAGTATAGTAACAACTCTATGGAAAATGTACTAGTATTATTGCCATTTTACGTATGAGGGAATGAAGGCTCAGAGAAGGCTCAGTTAGGAAATATCAGGGCCAGAATCTGAATACCCGCCAGTCTGGCTCTGGCACCTGGGAGCTGCATCCCTGTGCTCCAAAGCCAGGCCCCCTAAGGGACAGCAGGGCCCGGCTTACAGTCCCTCCAGCTCCCCTCCATGCTGACTGCATGCCAACTGTCCAGTGAATACCTGGGCCTCGGGGACCTGGGACCCAGAGAGGGGAAGGCACCAGCCAAAGCTCACCAATAGCAGCTGAAGTAGCAGAGTGAGGCCCGGAACCTAGGCGGTGTGAGCCCTGCCCATCAGGGTGCTGCCGGCCAGCGGTCAGGAGAGGGGTCACAGTGCACACATCTCCTTCAGCGAAAGGCCCTTCTGGCAGCCCATAAATCCGCCTGGACCCTGCTTATCCTGTTTACTGGATTAGCGGACTGGGCGTCTCCCTATAAATCATCCAGGGTGATTTACGGGGAGGCCCTGGAAGGTCTGAAGGCCCGGCTGACGCGGGTCCCCGGGGAGGGGCAGATAAGTGCTGCCTGCCCGCTCAGCCCGCTCCCCTCCACCTTCCCAGGGAGGGCTGGTAACGGGGGCCTCTTGCTCTACCACCCCCACCCAGAGTGAGTCACTCCACGTTCCTCTTCAAATCTGCTCCTCTTCTTCCAGGCTTCTGGCCCAGTTTAAAAGTTCCAAAGACAAAGCTTCTGGTGCTTTTAGGGCCCATCGCCATCAAATAGTGCAAAGTAAGGATGATGAAATATGATAGGCAAGCTGCGAAACAACAAAGAAGCCAAACTGAGAAAACTGCGATTGCAAGCTATATTAGATAAAACGCAGTGCTAACTTAGACAGTGTGCCAGGCACCTCTACACCTTCATTCAACATGAATCATCATGCTACATCACAATAGACCTATAAGATGGGTACTGTGATTATCCCCATATCCCCACAGACAAAACCACTGAAACACAGAGAGGCGAATTGACTTAACCAGGGACAAGGTCACAAAACGTAAAAGTGTGATTCAGACCAGCAGTCTGACACTGGAGCTGGGAGTTTAGTTCTTCCTTCTGCTCACTCAGTGCACAGGATGTGTGTTGGGGGATGGGGGCATTGACTAAGGCAGTAAGTGGTGCAGCCTTTAAGAGGTGGACTTTGCAGTTGGAAAGGCCAGGTTGGCGACGGCACCCCACTCCAGTACTCTTGCCTGGAAAACCCCATGGACAAAGGAGCCTGGTAGGCTGCAGTCCATGGGGTCGTGAAGAGTCGGACACGACTGAGCAACTTCACTTTCACTTTTCTCTTTCATGCATTGGAGAAGGAAATGGCAACCCACTCCAGTGTTCTTGCCTGGAGAATCCCAGGGACAGGGGAGCCTGGTGGGCTGCCGTCTATGGGGTCACACAGAGTCGGACACGACTGAATCGACTTAGCTTAGCTGCCACTTACAAGGTTGTGACATGGATGAGTCATTTTAATTCTCTTTGCCTCAGTTTTCCCTCAACTGTAAAATGGGCTGATAATAGCAAGTCCCTCCTAGGAGAGCAGACCCCCTTCTGTGTGTTTTGAGTAATAAATATATTAAAAATATGCTCTGCACAATGCCAAACATGTAGTTAAGCACTCAATAAGTGTTAGCCTATGGATGAATCAAATTTTACCCTGAACCAATGGTAGAGACTTGGATTTATACAAGGAACTCCAAAGAGAATGGACCATTAGAGTGCAGAATAAAGATCCAAACTAGAAAGGGTGGTGAGTTCTAATAGGAAGGACCAGAAACTTCATAGAGAAGGAGGTTGAGACTTGAGCTGTGAAACTAACCGAGATTTCCTAAAACTATGAAAGTGAGGAATCACTGAGAGAGCTTCCTTAGCAAAAGTGTGGGGTGAGTGACAGAGGACACACTCTCAACTACCGTCCCATACACGAATGGTTTGCACTTGTCCCTCCATATCAGTAGAGATAGCCTCTAATTCTTCATGAAGTCTCCCCCATGCCTCTCCATGACTGACTTGGTATATAGATAACAGTTCCCCAGTACATACTGTATTGATGGATAGGTGGATTGATGATGGATACATTGATGGATGAATGGGAGAGGTGAATGGATGGATAGATAGATGGATGGAAGCAGAGATAAACAGAATGACTAGAAGGTGAATAGGTGGGTGAGTGGATGGATGGATGGATGAGAGTATGGTTGAAGGTCGGGGACATGAACGATGTCTGCCTAGTAAGTCCCCACCTCTGGGCCTTTCCTTTGGTGTTCTCTCTGCCTAGATTATTCTCCATGATATTCTCTTCGTTTAGCCCTCTCAGTGCACTTAAGGATCTGGCAAATGTCACTTCCTGAGAAGACTTCCCTGGCTACCCAATCTAAAATAGAACCTTCTCTGACTGCCTGCCCTCCTATATTTTTTACCAGTATTTATCACTCCCTAGCTTAGTAGATATTTACTTGCTTGTTTGTTCTCTCACATCAAATGTAAGTTTAGTGGGAGCAGCTGCTTTCTCTGTTTTGCTCACTTCTCTATTGTCAGCACCTGGTACAAGGCCTAGCACATAGTAGGCCCTCTGTATACATTGCTGAATGAGTTGACCAGTGTAATAAGCAGCTAGGAGCAAGAGTGGGGTTCAATCCTGGAAATTTCTGAAACCTCTTTGCATCGTTGAAAAAGTCCTCCAGCAATGATAATGCTGCTATTTTCTCTCATTCGTTTTCTCACAATTTACACGTCAGAAAGGACTTTCTCTCACATAATCTCATTTGCTCGCCTTTGAAGTAAGCAGGAAATACAGGTTGGTGGTGGTTTGTTTTTTTTTTTTTCACAACAGAAAGATCTTTGCAGATCACAAGGTGGTGTCAATTTTCCAATCAAAGGGTAGGAAAAATAAAGTGAAATTCTTCCCATGAGCCTCTCATTCTCCTCCCTGCTCTGAGATATTCACTGTTGAGAGTTTGGGGCAGCAAGAGTGGTGACTTGAAGGACTTCCCTGGTGGTACAGTGGCTAAGACTCTGTCCCCAGTGCAGGGGGCACGAGTTTGATTGCTGGTCAGGGAACTAAAACCAGCATGCCACATGGTGCAGCCAAAAAAAAAAAAAAAGAGCCAAGACTTGAACTCTGAGGCTACATCCCTGTGACTCTGGAGCCCGTGCTCCCACCCTGTACTTCTCACACCCCTTCGCTAGGTCTCTTCTCCTCAGACAGCCCTGTCTTGCCCCCAGCGTTTCTACCTGACTGAAGGGAAGGCTTGGCCCAAAAGGGCTGCCACTGCCCCACACCTCTCTTCAAGATTTCCCTGCTTCTTCATGTGCTGCCTTTCAACCATGACTCCCTCAGCCTGCCCTTTCTCGCTCCCTCTCTGCAAACTCTGAGGTCCACATTCTCCAGTTTTCCTCATTCTCCAAAGAAAACCCTCCCCAGTTCTTTTTCTCCATCAAGCTACCACTTCCTCTTTCTCCTTTATTTCACTATCAGATTTCTTGGGGCCAAAGGATTCTTTGTGTCCTTTCTAGCCAGTGCCCCCACGAATGACCTGGTCATTGGACGGACCTGGATTTCAGCCCTCACTCTGCCATTGGGTTATGGTGTGACCTTGAGCAAATCACAGAACTTCTCTGAGCAGTCATTGACTGCTGTCTCCCCAACCCTAGGACAATGCTGGCACCTGTGGGCTTCACATTAACTATCTGGTGGGTGAGCAGTTAATGAATCCACTTCATTCACAAGGAGCCTCGCCTCCACATCACCCTTTGGGGCTCAGGCCCTCACTTCCTGCTATGGTTGTGCTGTGCAATGCTTAGTCTCAGTCGTGTCCGACTCTTTGCGACCCCATGGACTGTGGCCCGCCAGGCTCCTCTGTCCATGGGGATTCTCCAGGCAAGAATACTGGAGTGGGTTGCCATGCCCTCCTCCAGGGGATCTTCCCAACCCAGGGATTGAACCCAGGTTTCCTGCGTTGCAGGCGGATTCTTTACCGTCTAAGCCACCAGGGAAGCCCAAGAATACTGGAGTGGGTAGCCTATCCCTTCTCCAGGAGATCTTCCCAACCCAGGGATCAAACTGGGGTCTTCTGCACTGCAGGCAGATTCTTTACCACTGAGCTACCAGGGAAGCCCACCTGTGATGGTTAATTTTTTTTTAATTGGGGAAAAATATACATAACATAAAATTTTACCATAAAAAAAAATATTTACCATTTTAACCATGCAGTACCACTAAGTACTTTCACATTTTTGTGCAGCTCTCACCACCATCCATCTCCAGGACTTTTTCATTAACCCAAACTGAAACTGTACACCTAATAAATAAGAACTACCCATTTCCCCCTCTCCTCAGCCCCTGGTAACCACACGTTCAGCCTTCTGCCTCTGTGAATTTGACTACTCCGGGTACCTCATAGAAGTGGGATCATATAATTTTTGTTAATATAATCATCCTTTCTGATGGTTAATTTTGTATGTCAATATGGCTAGTCTATGGTGCCCAGTTGTTTGGTGAAATACCAGCCTAGATGTTATGAATGATATTTAAATCAGAGACTTTGAGTAAAGCAGATTACTCTCCATAATGTAGGTGGGTCTCATCTAAGGAGATATATCTCCTATTGGTTCTGTTTCTCCAGAGAATCCTGACTAATACACTGGGCCCTGCCCCTTTACATAGGCCTTATCCCCCTCTCCTTTCGGCCCAGACATCACCTCCTCCAGGAAGCCGTTTGGAGCATTGTCCTGTGGGATGCCTGTCACATATGGCCTCATAGAGGAAGCTTAATCCTTGTAAGCAGGGACCCTTTCTGCGCCTTGATTCAAACACTCATTCAACTCTGCCCTCTCTCAGCGGTACTGGGATGGCTGGGTTTTGTGGGTGTAACACAGTGTTTGTGAAATTCAGTCAATTTGTTCAATGGCCCCAGGAAGCCTTGTTAGGAAACTCACCCCCATCTTAGGCAGAGCTCTCTCTGAACACTAGAATTTGACTTGAGGCAGAACCCCAGCTAGGGAGTGAAGCCCCACGCCACTCTCCCCTGCTCTCAGGCAAGCTCCAGAAAAAGCCTCGGGGAGCACCTGCATGCAAGAGGCCCTTGCCCTCCCAGACGTGGGCAGCAGCTCGATGGAGGCACAGCATCCCCCTTCCATTTCTCCACCTTGCCCGGAGAGAACCTCGAGTTCTCCAGGTGGAAGGTGCCAGGATACCCCGAGGATCCCCAACAGGCCTGGGATCTGACAGCAGGGCTGCTCTCCTGCTTTTTGAGGCCTGACAGAGGCCTTGACAAGGAGGAGGAAGGGCTGCCGCTGGGGACGCAGCCCCCGGCCCCCGGAGGCTGGACCGGGCCGTGATTGGGAGCCGGGTTTGGAGCAGAATGTCTGCTCTTGAATCCCAGCTCTGCTACTTACCAGCTGTGCCACCTGGAAAAAGCCACCTCACATCTCAGACTGTTTTCTCACCTCTGAAAGGAGAAAATAATGCTTATCTCAGAAAGTACTCACAGGACCAAATGAGGTAACACACAGAGCACCTGGCACCTAGTAATCACTCCATAAATGACAGATATTATTGTTGATTTTTTTTTTTTCACTATCTGTGTGACTTTAGGCAAGTGGCTTAGCCTCTCTGTGCCCCGTTTCCCGACCTCTAAAAACCAGGATTAAAATAACAATAAATGCTCTACAAGGTGGCCATGGACGTAATAATCCCTCAGTACAAAACAGCTATTATTACTCATTATATTTATTGGTTTTTAAAAATCATTATTATTATTATTATTATTTGGGCTGACCAACCAGGGTAACCCCTTGATCCCTCCAGCACTGAGGAATCTGAGGCTCCGGGTGGAAGAAAAGCCTCGCTCGAAGCCCCCTCCCCACCCCCACCCTCAGGCCCCTTTGAAGTCCCCAGGGGCCCTCGGGCCGTGATAAATGTCCCAGCCCTATAGGTTATGACTTGCTGCCAGATTTGACATTAACCATCATGCCCTGGCTGGGTGTTTGAAGAAAGTGGCTAAATGCTGCTGGGGCTGATGTGGGAGATAGCAGCCGAGGCTGGTCTTTGAAAGCCCCCTGGCCGCCCTGGCGAGAGGGAGCGAGGAGGCCGGCTCCGCTCCAGCTGTTTAGTCTACCAATCATGGTGGTGACATGGAGTCTGTGCTGGCGTGGGGAGGGCTGCTGCAGGCACTGGGCGGGGAGGGGCCGCCTGCGGCCACTGAGGCTTTCCTTGGCTGGCTTTCTTTTGGTGGGGGTGGATGCATGTGCCCTTTTCACACCTCTCCAGTAAGAGAGGAGACGTTGGAGAGGAGAAAGAATGCTGGACTAGAAGCCCAGGGCCTGGGCTCAGCCACTGTCTTGCTTCCCCTCTTTTTTCCCTAAGAAAAGGAAGCACGTGTAATGAGAGGTTCACATCCCAGGCTGTAGAGTCAGCCAGTACCCTGGCTCTGCCTCTTCCTACAGTGAACTTTGACTTCCTTGGGCCTGGGCCTCAGTTTCCTCATCTGTAAAATGGGGATGAATAATAGCCTCTCTCTCGAGGGTTCCAGCATGGATTAAATAAGCCAATGTGTGTAATGTATCTTGCACAGAACCAAGCACCCAGTAGAGTCTCAGCAGAGAGAAGCTGACCACCAATATTGGTTGGGGACACCAAAATAAAGAGACAAGTTTCCTTTTCAGCCCCTACTGTGTCCCCAGAAACTTTGTCCCAGTTACCAGTTCAAACCACCCTTCACCACTGGTGCGTCCCTTCAGATAACTTTCATCTGAGGTAGAGAAGCATCCTAATTAGACATAATAACTACCAGAGCACTTGCTACATGCCAGGCACTGTGTAGAGCACTTTACATGCCACAGCAGCCTAGGAGAAAAACATTCAGTGAGATAACGAAGAACACTGCCTGGCACTTAGAAAGTTCTTAATGAACAGTAGCTGCTGTGACTTTTGAGCACCTACTCTGCGCCAGCCTGTGCCAGGAACAGGAGACCCAAAGCTTGGCGGAGAGGGGCTCTGCCTTTAAAGTACCACTGGGACAAGCCAGGTTAGGTTAGGCAGCAATAATCAATGTCCCTGTACTTAGGGCAATAAACACTTAGTTCGCACTCACGCTGCATGTCCAGTGTGGGTGGGCAGGAGTTCCTGTTCACCCAGTCAGCCAGGGACAACAACTGGTGGGCCCTCCACCTCGATGTGCATTTGCAGGGTCAGCAGCAAATCATACAGTAACTTGGAAAGTTTGTGTCGCCAGCACTTTTTAAAAATTAATATTTATTTATTTATGTATTTTGGGCTGCACTGAATCTTCAGTGCTGCCCTCAGACTTTCTCTAGTTGTGGTGAGCGGATGCTATTTTCTAGTTGCGACGCGCAGGCATCTCATTGCGGTGGCTTCTCTTGTCACAGAGCACAGGCTGTAGCGTGTGTGGGCTTCAGGAGCTGTGGCACAGACTTCGTTGCTCCAGGGAAGGTGGAATCTTCCCAGACCAGGGATCGAATCACGTCCCCTTCATTGGCACGCAGATTCTTACCCACTGGACCAACAGGGAAGTCCCACCAGCATTTCTGGCTACAGTAAGTCACGTGGTTCTGCCCAAACTCAGAAGTGCCCGGAGGGAGAAGAAAAATGACTGCCCACAAGCGCACAGCCCAGGAGCAGAGACAGATATGTAAACAGCTCTCCTGCTGGAGTTCTGTTCTCATCAAGTGTTGTGGGAGCACAGCGCAGGGGAGAAGCGACTTTGCCGAGAGGTCTGTGGAGGCTGCACAGCAAAGGTGACCTGAGAGCCTAGGCCAGGCGTTTGGAGCAGTGGATGGTTCTTGTTGATGCACTGGGGTCTGGGACCCATGGCTGACTTTCAAGGATCCAGGAGCCCCTGAAACTGTCAAATCTTGGCTGCAGGTGGGTTTGTCCATTTCTCTGAGAAGGTCTTAATTTGCATCATCTGAGACTTAGCTCATCAGATTCTATGCTCTTCTCCTAACATTAACCTTCGTCAGTGTGAGAGTTTTAAAGTGTGACCTTCAAACCACCTGCCACAGAGAACCTGAGTGGTTGTCAAAAAATGCACCCTGCCTTGACCAGCTGAATCAGAAGCCCTGGGGGTGAGGCCCGGCAATCTGCATTTTAACAAGTTCTTCAGGATACCCTGAGGCCCCCTGCCAGAGACAGCACTCCTGCAGCCCAGTCATGTGTGAATGAGGCATGAGGAAGGCTGCATGGTTAACAAGATCCCGCTGTAGCGGAGGGGCTTCCCCGGTGGCTCAGCACTAAAGAATCTGCCTGCAATGCAGGAGACGCTGGAGACTCGGGTTCGATCCCTGGATTAGAAAGATCCCCTGGAGGAGGAAATGGCAACCCACTCCAATATTCTTGCTGGAGAATCCCATGGACAAAGGAGCCTGGTTGGCTACAGTCCATGGAGTCGCAAAGAGAGGAACACGACTGAGCCACTGAACTCACGCATACAAACTCTGTGGTGGAGGGCAATACAGTCCCCAGAGCCACTCACCCCAGCTGATCCAGTCCTCACAGAGACAGGGTGCAGTGGAGGGGGCCAGTTCCCCTTCCCCTGGCACACAGGAGTTGTTCAGTGCGAGTCACTGGGAAAAGGACAGAATGGCCTAAATACATGCACTTGGGAATCAGAGGGCCTTAGGTTCACATGCTAGTCTTGATGGTTACTAACTGGGTGATGTCAAGTGCCCTCAGGAGCCCAGCCTCCTCGTGTGTCCTTGGGAACAACAGGCTCCCTCGCCTGGCCCAGGGGACCGTGGTGGCACCCAGCACACGTTCTCTAAAGGGTGACCAGAGGGTAATGACTATTTTAATACTTGTGTTGGGCCTTATGAACCTTTCAGAGGTGAGCAGAGGGAGAACCAGCTAGGGTTCCACTCTGAGTGCTAGAGGCAGGATGCAAGCCCAGGCAAAGTAGTGCTGGGAAGAACCTGACAAGTGTGTTCAATATACAGAGTCCCTGGCCTCTCCCAGTGGTTCTGACGCTGCAGGTCTGAATGGCCAGGAACTGCATTTTAAACTGTTCCTGGGGATTCCAGTCCTCAGTGAGGTCCTTGGACCCCTGAACCCCGGTGGTTGGATGTGCAGGTTTGAAATGTCTGACAGGCAATGGGGGTCCTGGCCACACAGGACCTGTCCCCAACAGTGACACTGCCCCAAGGTGAGCCCTTTCCTGCCCAGCCGTCTCCACCACATCCTGGGCTACCTCCCTGCTTTGTGGTCTGAGGCAAGGAGAACCAGCAGCTGTATTCTGGGTGGGCGGTGGGGGGAGGTGTTGGAGAGAGAACTGACTGGGAGTCAGAAAACCTGCCACAGAGACGCTTCTGTTCCCTCTGTGACTTTCAGGCTCTCAGTTTCCCATCTGTATGTGAGGCTCCTCCCCGGATGCAAGATCAGTGGGGGCACTCACCATGTGGCTAATAGGACTTACCCAGGATACCCCCACCACCACCCAGGGCCCCTTCTGAAGCCACGCACCTAATTTTGCCTTCTCTTCTCTTAGTAGGACCCCATGAAATCCACAAGGGGCCCTAACCCAGACAGGGCTGTGGAAGTGCCCACTGCACGCGTGGGCTCTAACCCAGGAAACACGCCACCTGAGACAGGGACAAGGTGAGGCCTCCTAAGGTGCTCCAGGAGCGCCCCTCCTCTACTTGCTTGGGTTTCTACACTTTGCTCCTAGCCAGAGGCCAGCCTGGGGGTTTATCAGCCAGGAGTGGCAGAGCCTACTAATCAGAGGCTGCTCCGGGCCCAGAGGATTAACTCTGCAGACCCCAGGCTGGCTGGGTCAGACACCCTGGCTACCAGCTTTGCCCCAGGGTTCTCAGCTTCAGATTGCTTGTAGCGGGAGGGCGGGGTGGGGGGTTGCTATTGATTTCAGTGGAACCAGCTGCAGCCAGAGAGAGTACCACTAAATTGAGCACCTCACTTCCCTGCTGGAGACCCTCCAGGGGGCATCCTCAACTGTAGAATAGACCCCAAACTGCACCCTATCCATATGGCCCTGCCCACCTCTCTGAACTCAGCCGCTGGGCCATGCCTGCCTTATTTTCCTACCAGACAGCATCCATCCCCATCCTTACCCCCACCCCCATGCTCTCACCTTGGGACTGAGGCACTGGCTCTTCCTGTGCCTGGAACCCCCTTCCAAGATCTTCAAAAGACACCTCTTCCAGGTCTCATCTCAAAAGTCACACCCCACTGTCACCCCAGCACACCTCTGTTTTATTTTTTAATCAGAGGTGGAAATCTATATCATATGCTTAATTATCTGCTGCCTCTGCCATGAGAAAGGGAGCCGAGTGTCAGTCTGCAGTGCCTAGGACAGTGCCTGGCACCTGGAGGGGCTCAGGAGCAGTTTGCAGGCCGAAGGTCGAGGCTAGGAACCTGTAGACCACAGTCCTGGACTCTGGGCAGGAGATGGCCAGGGAGATGGAGGGCAACTAAGCCAGGGGTCCCTGCTCTAAGGAGCCCATGAGGCAGAGAAGACTGGGTGGGTGTATTTGGAAAGGCAAGCAACAGCTGTTTGTCTCACTGCAAACTCTAGGGACCAGCAAGGAGGCAGAGGCGCCACACTGGCCATGTGTTAGGATGTGGCAGGGGTCTGGGGGGCTGGGCGCTTGTTACAAGATGGCACCTGGACCGCCTTTCTACGGGCAGGTAGGAGCGGAGGCACTCTTGGGCCTCAGTGGTCAGGAAAGGCTTTCCAGGGGAGCTGAGCTGTGAACAGGGTGTACAGGTACACCTGGACTGGCAGGTGAGCCAGGGGTGGGAATCCCAGGGAAGGCTGAGCACTGCCCCTTGCCCTCAAATCCAAGACCCCAAGGTGGGATGTGCTAAGACCCAGGGAGGCCCTGGACAGAGGAAGATGGGCCTGCTTCAGACCCTCTGGTACTTCCTCCAGCCACTGGCTTAGTTGCAGGGAGAAAGCCAGTTCTGACTGCATGTTGGAAACTGTCTCTTTGACTTGCTTTTTGTTGCTTTTATTATTATAATCATACTCAATGGCTTGTCAGGAGGACTCTGTTTGACTGTAAACTAAAGTGCCTTTGTTCAGCTCAGAGAAAGTTTGTCCCTGCCCACCTGTGAATAGAAGAGATTAACACACCCCTGCCAAAAGTTGGCCATTCCCTTGGAGATGTTTTGCAAGACTGAAGACCCTTTCACTTCACTTGCCCACTGCATCTCCCTCTCTATTCTGCCTTTTGACTTTAATTCCTTATTGCTTCCTTCTCTCTGATCTATAAAAGAACCTGGCATCTAGACCTCAATAAGATGGTTATTTTGAAGGTGCTGGCCTGCCATCTTCTTGGTCTGCTGGCTCCCTAATTAAAGTCTCTCCGTTGTCTCAATACCTCATCTCTTGGATTCATTGGCCTGTGGTGCGGTGAGCAGAGTGAGCTTGGACTTGGTAACACCACCTCCAGGAATGCCATCCCCTCCTCACAGGCAGTTCTGTGTCTCAGCTCATCCACTGGTATCAGAGACCAGCTCATAGCTTGCCTCCAGCCCACTCCCAGCAAGACCTGGGGCAACTCTCAATCCCTGCTTCCCCTACTTGTACTTGAGTCTCTGAACTTGGCTTGGGCTATGGATCTGCCACTACAAAACTGAGCGACCAGAGGAAAGTTAATTCAAAGTGAATCTCTGAGTCTCAGTTTCCTCATCTGTGAAGAGATGGAAAACAAGATAACAGGAGGGTTAGACAGCTAATGCGGGGAAGGGCCCCTGCACAGTGTCTGGCACACAGCAAGCGCCCCGTGCCTGTCCCCGAATGTTTTGTCTGCTCTTTCTCCCCACCCAACTCCCCCGCGCCCGAAACCCCCAGGCCTGCGGGCCACCTGCCTAGCCCTGGCCTCTAGCGCCACCTACTGGCCACAAAGCAGAATGCCGCACACTGCAGCCCCGGAACGGAGGATGCGGGAGCCAGGAGTGCAAGTTCCAGAAGCCAGACTCCCAACCCGTCGCAGACAGGCCCTGACCCTCTGCGAGCCTCAACGTCCTCATCAGTTAAATGGGGATGGTAGCGTCCCTTGGCCCCCACATCAGCTTTGTTTGGGCCTCAGAGAGTCCCTAAGGAAATGCTTTCCTTAGGGAACTGGCTCAGCCTGAGTTCAGGAGGCAGGTCCTCAGAGCGGACGTGGGGGGCGGCGGGGTCCTGTGTAGAGACGGCCACACCCCCATCCCCTCCAGAGGAAGATTTGCAGGGCAAGTGGCTGTTGGACGCAGGACCGAGTCCTCTGGGGTTTAAGACGGGTTGAAGGCTTGGTCTCTCTCCTCTCCAAGGCAAAATCCACAACTGCTTGTCCTGACTCTGTGGCACCGACAGAATCTGGGACAATGGATGCTCCAGAACCACCGTTTCACCTATCACAGGCACACGCGTGCGCGCGCACGAACACACACACACACACACACACACACACACACACACACACACACAATCTCCCAGACTCAGACACCTGCGCCCTGGCAGTTAATATCCTTTCCTGCCTTGATTCGTTTCCTGTTTCTCCGCTCAGCACTCCTCCTCGCCACAGGGTCAGCTCCTGCAGGGAGCACAAGGTATCTGTTTCATCACCTTGTATGCCGGGCACCCCACAAGGCACAAACACACAGCAAGCTCTTCACGACCACTTGTAGAGTTAGTAAACTACACTCACGACACACAGGCACGCCCGATCCCAGTCACACTCTCCACTCACGCACACACCCCGTCTCTGTGATTTACCCTCCCCACTCCTGCTCAGACCAAACGTGTGATCACAGAAGGAGGCGAGCCCGCGAACTGTTTGGTGTACACACACACCCACTCCAGCACATGAAATGTGCACACCCCTTGCACGCGGTGAGTGCATCTGGTTCTCATCCCAGTCTCCTCGCTTCCCTCCACCTCTAGTACCGAGGGCTCACCCTGCCCTTCTAAGGCGTGTGAGGAAGGAGCGGGAGCGGCCCCAGTGTCTGTTCCGTCAGCGTCAGGATTTTACCTACAGGTAGGTGGTAAGTTTCCCCGAAGAATCCCCGAAGTGCTTCCTTCCTTCTCGCTGGAGTGCTTCCCCACCCTCTGCTCACCCCCGTTCCTTAGTTTGTTGGTGTTCAGTTGCTGAGTCGTGTGGGACTCTTTTGCAGCTGTAGCCTGCCAGGCTGTTCTGTCTGAGATTTTCCAGGCAAAAATATTGGAGTGGGTTGCCTTTTCCTTCTCCAGCGGATCTTTTCCACCCATGAATCTAACCCACGTCTCCTGCCCATGGGAGTTTCTGCTGAGACAACAGGGAAGCCCCACTGGGTGGGTGTGAATTACACTTGAACACTTGGACGGTGACTTGACCTTTCTCGGCCTCAGTGACTTCCTCTGAGAACTGTGACTGAGGATGAAAAGACAGAACACATTAAACCTAGTAACACCATGCCTGGCCCTTTAAAAATGCTCACAAAATGAGAGCTACTGTTATTCTTTAATATTAAAGAGTCTTTGATATGGTTATTATTAGGATGCTATTGAGACAAAAATAGCAGAGCTGGACAGGACTTCCAGGACCTATGTTAGGAACCCCCAAATCTCTATTCTAATCTTGAATTCCCGACCCTTTTCTCCTGATGACTTGCAAGTATTTAAAAAAAAAAAAGAAGGGAGAGAGAGGAAGGGTGGAAGAAAGGAAGGAAACTACAACTTTATTGAGATATAATTCACATACCCTTTTAAAGTGTACGATTTGGTGGATTTTAGTATATTCAGAAAGTTGTACAATCACCACTATCTTTTTCTAGAACATTTTTATCACCTCAGCAGTCTCATACCCATTTTCCTCAACACCTCCCAGCCCTTGGCTGCTACTAATCTATGTCCTGTCTTAATGGATTTGCCTGTTTCAGACATTTCACATAAATGGAACTATACACTGAACGATCTTTTATGCCGGGCTTCTTTCATTTGTCATGTTGTCAAAGTTCATCCTTGTTGTAGCTTGGATCAGTACTAAATTCCTTTCTTCTATTTTGCTGAATACTCTTCTATTATATGGCTGTGGTGGTGATAGTAGTTTAGTCACTAAGTCGTGTCCGACTCTTGAGACCCCCCAAGGACTATAGCCTGCCAGGCTCCTCTGTCCATGGGATTCCCCAGGCAGGAATACTGGAGGGGGTCTCCATTCCCTTCTTCAGGAGATTGTCCCATTATATGGCTGCTGCTGCTAAGTCACTCAGTCGTGTCCTACTCTGTGCGACCCCATGGACTGCAGCCTACCAGGCTCCCCCGTCCCTGGGATTTTCCAGGCTAGAGTACTGGAGTCGGGTGCCGTTGCCTTCTCCGATTATATCGCTACACCACATAATATTTATCCATTCATCCCTTGATGAAGGGATGTTGCTTCCACCTTTTGGCTATTGTGAATAATGCAACTGTGAACATGGGTGTTCAAATATCTGCCTGAATATCGTTTTCCATTTTTTAATGTATTTACCAAAAAAATATGATAATTACCAATTATCATATGGTAATTCTATGTTTGACTTTTTGAGGAGCTGCCTGTCTGTTTTTCTCAGGGGCTGCTCCATCTTACATTCCCACCAGCAGTGTAAGAGGATTCCAGTTTCTCCACATTCTCCCTAATTCTTGGTTTTGATTAAAATAATCCTATTGTGTGTGAAATGGTCTCTCATGGTGGTTTTGATTTGCATTTCTTAAATGATGTTGAGCATTTTTTCATGTGTGTATTGGTCATTTCCATATCTTTTCTTGGCTACAAAGCTATAGAGAAAGCAAGCTGCCAGTATCACCCTGCTTTCTCTATAGCTTTGTAGTAATTTTTTTTTTATATAGCTTTATAGTAAATTTTTAAATCAGCAGGTGTGAGTCTTCCAACTTAATAGTTTTCAGGCTTGTTTTGTCTATTCTGAGTCCCTTGAGCTTCCGTATGAATTTTAGGATCAACTGGTCTGAAAAGAAACCAGCTTCGATTTAGTAGGGATTGCACTGAATTTGTGGATCAATTTGGTGGAGTATTATCCATGGACATAGGATGTCTTTCCTCTTGAGTCTTCAATTTCTTTTGGCAATATCTTGCACTATTAAATTTACTCCTATTTTGTTCTTTTATGGTGTCATTGTAAGTAGAATTGTTAATTTCCTTTTCATCTTTCTCATTGCCAATATATAGAAACACAATTCATTTTTGACTATTGAAAAGAAAAAAGCTGTATCTGAAGAGTCTGTCAAAATACTGATTCCTAGACCTGCCTCCATAGTCTGCAGTGAGGCTTGGAAATCTGCATTTTAACCCTCACCCCCAGCAGCATGCTTTAGGAAGGGCTAGCCTGGTCCTGTCCGACATTGTCACTAATCTCCTTTCTGGGCTTTTTCCTTTTTTTGGCTACACTTCACAGCATGCAGAATCTTAGTTCCCTGACCAGGGATTGAACCTCTCACCTCTTCAGTGGAAGTTCAGAGTCTTAATCACTGGACTGCCAAGGAAGTCCCTCCAGCTGGGCCTCTGGGCATGGTGTTCCCACTGCTTGGAACACTTTTCATCAAAGCTTCTATCTGGTTAATGAGTAGATACTCATTTTTCAAAACCCAGAACAAAGGGCTTCCCTGGTGGTCCAGTGTTAAAGAATCTGCCTGCCAATCCAGGAGACACAGGTTTGATCCCTGGTCTGGGAAGCTCCCACACGCCACCAAGCAACTAAGCCTGTGCACCACAACTGCTGAGCTTGTACTCTGGAGCCCAAGAACCTCAACTATTGAGCCCATTGTGCCGCAACTGCTGAAGCCCACGTGCCCTGGAGCCTGCGCTCTGTTGCAACAAGAGAAGCCACTGCAATGAGAAGCCTGCTCAGTGCAACAAAGCGTAGCCCCCACTTGCTGCAATTAGAGAAGAGTCCATGAGCAATCAAGTCTTCCCTGATTACCACCTCCTCCTAACTGGATTGGGCACCCACAGGATTCGGGGTTCCCGCTCTCTCTTACCATATAAAACAAATGATTTTGATTGTTTTTTAAATTTTTAAATTAATTTTAATTGAAGTATAGTTGATATAAAATGTGATAGTTTCAGGTATACAAAGTGATTCATATATATGTATATATATTTCTATATCTATATAGAGATATTTCTATGTATATTTCTATATAGAGATTTTCTATATCTGTAGATATCTATAGGTATCTATATGTAGAGATATATATTCTATATATAATGTACTCTATATAAAATATTCTAGATAGAATATCTATATATATAGATTTATATATCTATATATAGAAAATATGTGTAGATGTCTCTACACCTATATACATTCTTTAATTTAAATTTTTTATTTGTATTTATTTATTTATTTTTAAAATGCATTTATTTATTTTTGACTGCACTGGGCCTTCATTGCTGCACACAGCCTTTCTCTAGTTGCCACTCTTGTTGCAGTCCCCAGGCTTCTCACTGAGGTGGCTTCTCCTGTTGCAGAGCATGGGCTCTAGAGCATGGGCTCAGTTGGCGCACAAGCCTAGTTGTCTCGAGGCATGTAGAATCTTCCCAGACCAGGAATCAAAGCCAGGTCCCCTGCATTGGCAGGTGGGTTCTTAACCCTTGGACCAACAGGGGAGTCCTTCTGCCCATTTTTTTTATTGGATTGTTTTATATATATATTTATTTATTTATATACAATATATATAATATATATATTATATATATTATATATATATATTTAGCTATATGAACTGTTTGTATATTTTGGAGACTAATCCTTTGTCGATTGCATCATTTGCAATATTTTCTCCTGTTCTGAAGGTAGTCTTTGTCCTTTTAAATTATGAGCACACACACACACAGGTCCAGCCTGTGAATGCATTTTTATTGTAAAACCTGAAAATATTACAGATGAGCCCTAAATCCTCTTAACAACCAACCCAACTGTTTGATGTGTTTTCCCCAGATTTGTTTCCGTGCATTTACAGACATACGCAACTAGAGTATTTTATTTTACATAAGTGGTTTCATACTGTGCATATTGTTTTACAACTTGATTTTTCACTGATAGCATGCCTAGAAAACCCATCTGTGACAATACCCGCCACATTCCGTTCACCTACTGCACAGCATAGCAGAGCATGCCCAGACCCCAGCTGGCTTCACCATCTCTCTGTTGGTGAGGTTTCCCTTTCACGCTTGTTTTCCATGCCTCCATCTTTCACACTAGAGTGTCAGCTCTTTGAAAAGAATACACAGTCTCTGGAGTCAGATCACGTGGGTTCAAACTGCAGTTCTACCATTTATCAGCCATGCAACCTTGGGCAAGCTCCCAGCTTCTCCCCCGCATCTGCATCTGTAAGATGGGGGCAGTGATAACTGGGGCCTCATGGGACTGGTCTGAGTCACAGCACAGAAAGCACTTAGTCCAGGTGCCTGGTACACAGTAGGTGCTCAATTAGTGTTTGTTAGATGAATCACCAGGTGATCACCTGAAGGTGGCAAGCTGCAGGCTCCTTTGCTTGCCTGAAAACATAATGCCCCTAAAGAACAATGAAAAGTGCCAAGGCCAGTGGAGGTTAGGAGACAGAGTGAGAAGGCCTCATGCTTTCCACAAGCCAGGGGGCAAGGAAGCTGCATTAGGAGGAAGACCCTCAGGGTCAATGTATAGATCTGTTAAATGAGCCTTGCCATGGGTTTTTGTACTGCCTCTAGTGGGGGTGCGGGGGACCTTCAACCCTCAGGGAGCCAGTATTTGGCTGGTGGCAAGAGGTCCAGCCTCGGACTGAGGCAAAATCCAGGCAGAAAAGGGTTCAAGTCTTGGTTCTGCCGCTGGGTGGTTACATCGACCTTGGGAAAGTCACTTAACCTTCCTGAGCCTCAGCTTCTTCAGCTGTAGAATGGGAACTATGAGGCCTACTTGGCAGGATGTCATGAGGATCATGTGTAAAGAGCTTGCCTTGGTGCTGGCTGTATTGATAATGCTAAATTCGCTTGGCCTTGAGGCAGCTGTGCCTGCAACTATAGCCATCAACTCTTCTGTTAACTGAGCCAGTAAATAATTTTTGCTTAAGTCCCTCAGAGTTAAGTTTCTGTCCTTTACAACTCAAATAATAAGGCTGATGCACAGAGGAAGGTTTGTTGTAAAGCCCCGTGTTCTGATCCACTATTCATCTCCCAGCTCAAATGTAACCTGAGTAAAACTAAGAGACATCCGCATAAATAGGTGGTAACTTTAGAATAACACAAGGTCAGTGTTTCGCCTTTCCAATCTCTTTCACCCTGGCCTTGGGGGAGTCCTTCTCCATAAATCGTCCCCACACATTCTTTCTAACTGAGGACCTGATCTTTCTCTGCCCCTAGAAGCATCACAGGAAGCAGGGAATAGGATAACTCTGGAGCCAACACTGCTTGGTTAAAACCCAGCTCTGCTGGGTGCTACCTGTGTGACTCAGGGGAGTTACTTGTCTCTCTGGTGTCTGTGATTCAATGAAAGAATAGGGGGTGGGGAGGGAGGGGAGGAGAAGGGAGGGAGAAGGAACTGTATCTATCTCAGGAAATTTTGACACAAAAAATATACATACTAACACAGAGCCTGGCACAGAGTAAGGAACAAGGAAAGGATAGCTGTTATTATTCTTAGTAAGAGCAAAGCATTTAGCACAGTGCCTCAGTTCAGTTCAGTTCAGTCACTCAGTCGTGTCCGACTCTTTGCGACCCCATGAATCGCAGCACGCCAGGGCTCCTTGTTCATCACCATCTCCCGGAGTTCACTCAGACTCATGTCCATCGAGTCCGTGATGCCAGCCAGCCATCTCATCCTCGGTTGTCCCCTTCTCCTCCTGCCCCCAATCCCTCCCAGCATCAGACTCTTTTCCAATGAGTCAACTCTTCGCATGAGGTGGCCAAAGGACTGGAGTTTCAGCTTTAGCATCATTCCTTCCAAAGAAATCCCAGGGCTGATCTCCTTCAGAATGGACTGGTTAGATCTCCTTGCAGTCCAAGGGACTCTCAAGAGTCTTCTCCAACACCACAGTCCAAAAGCATCAATTCTTCAGCACTCAGCCTTCTTCACAGTCCAACTCTCACATCCATACGTGACCACAGGAAAAACCATAGCCTTGACTAGACGGACCTTAGTCAGCAAAGTAATGTCTCTGCTTTTGAATATGCTGTCTAGGTTGGTCATAACTTTTCTTCCAAGGAGTAAGCGCCTTTTAATTTCATGGCTGCAGTCACCATCTGCAGTGATTCTGGAGCCCCCAAAAATAAAGCCTGACACTGTTTCCACTGTTTCCCCATCTATTTCCCATGAAGTGATGGGACCAGATGCCATGATCTTCGTTTTCTGAATGTTGAGCTTTAAGCCAACTTTTTCTCTCTCCTCTTTCACTTTCATCAAGAGGCTTTTTAGCTCCTCTTCACTTTCTGCCATAAGGGTGGTGTCATCTGCATAACTGAGGTTATTGATATTTCTCCCGGCCTGGCATAGGGTAATCAGGCACTCAATTAATACTTGTTAAAATGAGTTAAATTCAAGTCAGTGTCATAACAAATGGTGGGAGAGCAATTGTGATGTATTTTTTCTTTTTTCAAAAAATATGTTTAGTAACCAACTGCCACCATGCAAACATATTTTAATAGAATTGACTATATTCCCCATGCTATACATTACATCCCAGTGACTCATTTATTTTGTAACTAGAAATTTGTATCTCATAATCTTTCTCATATATATCACTTTTTGCCTTTTCTCTTTTTAAAATTGACATAAAGTTGGTATGTATATAACATTATGTTAGTTTCAGCAGAACAATAGTTTCATCTTTGTATACACTACAAAATGATCACCACTATAAACCTAATTACCATCTGCCTACAATGTGGGAGAACTGGGTTCAATTCCTGGGTCGGAAGATCCCCTGGAGAAGGAAATGGCAACCCACTCCAGTATTCTTGCCTGGAAAATCCCATGGACCGAGGAGCCTGGTAGGCTACAGTCCATCGGGTTGCAAAGAGTCGGACACGACTGAGCAAGTTCACTTCACCATCCATCACTGTATAGTCAACCACCTTCACTTACTTCACCCACCCCCACCAACCTTCTTCCCCTCTGATAACCATCAGTCTATTCTCAGTATCTAGGAGTTTTGATTTATTATGGTTGCTCATTCATTTTGTTTTTTGGATTCCACATGTAAGTGAGATCAGTAGTATTTGTCTTTGTCTGACTTATTTCACTTAGCATACCCTCTAGGTTCATCCATGTTATATTACAAATGGCAAGATTTCATTCTTTTTTTAGTGGCTGAGTAATATTCCATTGAAGGAACACAAGCTGGAATCAAGATTGCCAGGAGAAATATCAATAACCTCAGTTATGCAGATGACACCACCCTTATGGCAGAAAGTGAAGAGGAGCTAAAAAGCCTCTTGATGAAAGTGAAAGAGGAGAGAGAAAAAGTTGGCTTAAAGCTCAACATTCAGAAAACGAAGATCATGGCATCTGGTCCCATCACTTCATGGGAAATAGATGGGGAAACAGTGGAAACAGTGTCAGGCTTTATTTTTGGGGGCTCCAGAATCACTGCAGATGGTGACTGCAGCCATGAAATTAAAAGGCGCTTACTCCTTGGAAGAAAAGTTATGACCAACCTAGACAGCATATTCAAAAGCAGAGACATTACTTTGCTGACTAAGGTCCGTCTAGTCAAGGCTATGGTTTTTCCTGTGGTCACGTATGGATGTGAGAGTTGGACTGTGAAGAAGGCTGAGTGCTGAAGAATTGATGCTTTTGGACTGTGGTGTTGGAGAAGACTCTTGAGAGTCCCTTGGACTGCAAGGAGATCTAACCAGTCCATTCTGAAGGAGATCAGCCCTGGGATTTCTTTGGAAGGAATGATGCTAAAGCTGAAACTCCAGTCCTTTGGCCACCTCATGCGAAGAGTTGACTCATTGGAAAAGAGTCTGATGCTGGGAGGGATTGGGGGCAGGAGGAGAAGGGGACGACCGAGGATGAGATGGCTAGCTGGCATCACTGACTCGATGGATGTGAGTCTGAGTGAACTCCGGGAGTTGGTGGTGGACAGGGAGGCCTGGCGTGCTGCGATTCATAGGGTCGCAAAGAGTCGGACGCAACTGAAGTGAACTGAATATTCCATTGTACATACACACCATATCTCCATCAATTCATCTATTGACAGACACTTAGGTTGCTTCCATATCTTGGCTATTGTTAATAATGCTGCAGTTGAACATAGAGATGCATGTATCTTTTCAAATTAGTATTTTATTTTCTTTGGAAAAATACCAGAAGTGGAATTGCTGGATGGTATGGTAGTTCTATTTTTATTTTTTAAGGAGCCTCTGTATTGTTTTCCATAGCGGCTACACCAATTGACATTCCCACTAACAGTGTACAAGTCTTCCGTTTTTCCCACATCCGTGCCAATACTTGGTATTTGTCTTCTCCTTGATACCCATTCTGTCATGCGTGAGGTTCTATCTCATTGTGGTTTTCATTTGCATTTCCCTGATGATTGTGATATTGAGCATCTTTGCACACAGTTATTGGCCATTTGTATATCTTCTTTGGGAAAATGTCATTTATTAATAGGTCCTCTGCTCATTTTTAAATAAGATTATTTGGGCTTTTTGTTTGTTTGTTGATATTGTGTTGCTTGAGTTCCCTATACATTTTAGATATTAACCCCTTATTGGATATATGATTTGCAAATATTTTCCCTAGGTTGTCTTTCACTTTGTTGATGGTTCCCTTTGCTGTGCAGAAGCAGCTTTTTAGTTTGACATAGCCTGACTTGTTTATTTTTGCCTTTGTTGCTGCTCTTCATTCTCAGTACATATGTTACAACTTTTATACTGTTGCCAAGCAGATAAAAGTACTTCTGTTTCATCATTTTAAAGTGTCTTTTACCTGTCCCACCAGGAGTCTGACAGTTATGGTTTTTAGGTCACGAAGTGGAGGCACTCAGGAAAGAAGGTGGACTCGAAGGGAAGGTTTAGCTATGCCTAAGGAGAACCCTGTCCACACCTGGGGAGAGTAGAGACAAGGCCTTCCCAAGGCGATACGAGGTGAAAGCCAGCAGGAGCGGCGGAGCGAACTAAGTGTCCTACCTCCACTATCTGCTCTTCCTTTTTCCTTAATAACAGAATTCCAATTTTCTATGTGCCCAGTTGAAAAAATGAATTCCCCAGACTACTTTGCAGATAGAGAGACCATTAAAATCTAAGCAAAAGTCACTGGGTAGGACTTTCAGGAAGTCTCTTGAAAGACAACTGACTAGGGGGAGACTGGTGTATTTTACCCTTCTCCTTCTAGTATAGAACCCTAGAACTCAGGTGTGATGGCTGGAGCTTCAACAGCCATCTTAGACCCTGGGGTAACATTGAGGATGGAAGCCACACACTAAAGATGGCAGAGCAGCAGCAGTCTCAACTCATGATGGTTTCATAGAATAGAGCCACACCAGGCAGTCTATGGATGTCTCATTATACAAGAAATCTTAAGATACAGTCAGATTTTTGTAATTAGAAGGTCAGCACAATTGTTTACAGACCGAGAAATGATGGAGGAAAGGGCCTAACAGAGCATCTGATATATACTGAGTAAAAGGATGAAATAATTAGTGAGTAAGCTAGGGAGAGAGGGGTAAGGAAGGGAGAAAAGGAAGGAGAAGAAGGGGGAGGGAGAGAAAGAAGTGGGAGGAGAGAACAGAAGGCAGAGGGGAGACAGGGGTGGTCTGTGATGCGCAAGAGCATGTCTGACCCAGGAGTGGCCAAGGGCTGAAAATGCAGGGTCTTTGTAGCAAATTCAAGTCTAGACCCTCTACATGACTCCCCTTCAGCACACCCTCCTGAGAGAAGCCAGGGGTATCATTTTGTCAATGGGACTCCCCAGGTTCTGGGGGCTTGACCCCCTCAGACTCAGATAAACATGGAGCTCGACTCAGACCAGAAAGGCTCAGCCCCTGGTTCATGTCCACTACAAAGAGACCCCAGGTCCCTGTCTGAGTTGCTTTCTCCACCTGGACTCTGAGGCAGACCCTTTGGAGGGTCTACACAGCTGTGCTTACCAAGTAAGATGTCACTTGCCCCAGAGGCTTTCCTGGGATAACTGGGTAGGCATGTCTATTCCTTTATTCCTCAGGACAGCACAGGAAGCTTAATGTCACTATAACAGACACAGTAGCAGAGGCTGAGACATGGGTGACACCATCCCAGTGCCACACAGCCAAGGAGGGCAGAGGCAGCATTTGGACCCTCATGGATCTGAGACCAAAGTTGCACTGCCAGCCTCTGCATTCCATTCCCCTTCCAGACCTTTCTCTTTATCCCCTTCCTGAGTTAAGGCCCTAACAAACAGAAGAAGCCGGGTGGGAGCCGGGGACAAGTCAGGGGTACTCTGTGCCCCGTCACACGCTCCGGTCCTTGTCCCCAGCCCCTTCCCATCTCTGGCTCCAGTGCAGAAAGGCAGCCAGCCAGCTACACAACCAGGCATCTCTGGAAAAAACAGAAACAAAAAGGTAATAACCGGGATCCCAGTGGGTGCATGGTCAACAGCTTTAGCCAGTTAACATTCCTTCGGGGCATCCCCCACTTCAGCAGCACCTCGTAAATGTCAAGAGGAGCTTGGGAGCTGCCTGGGTTCCCCCGAGGCTTGGCTGAGGCTGGCACCCTGAGCCTGCCTACCCAAGGGGCTTCTCCCTAGGAGGAGAGAGGTGAGCACAGCTTTCCAGGGGCAGCAGGGAAATCAGAGCCAGTGCCCTGCCTGGGGCTGCTGATCAGTGTCCCAGGGGCGGGAGAGATTTATGGCAATAACTGGAGGGTGTGTCTGAATCACCCCCCCAGCTTCCCTCCCTGGACAGCTGCCCGCTGGGGACAATGGGCAAATGCTGGCCTAGCTCAGCCTGCAACAGCCAAGTCCAAGGACAGACCACAGCTGCTGACCACAGAGACGGTCATCTGGGTGAGACGTGACTTAGGAGTGTGAAAGCTTGTGAAATCTCCAAGGGAGGTGGAGACAGAGGTCCAGGGAGGGGCCAGACCAAAGCAAGGTCTCAGCAAGGAACTACCCAGACAGGGTGAGAAGCAACCTGGGGGCTGCTTGTGCCACTCCCCCAGGGAAACCTTGCAGATGACTTGCTTCTGCGCCGGGGGATGCTGGGGGAGGACCAGCCAGGTCTGGGGTCAGAGGGCAGAGAAGCTAGCCACCTGCTTCACTTCTCAGAAAGGCAGATATCCTAGCATGGGGCGGCGTGTGTGTGTGTGTGTGTGTGTGTGTGTGTGTATGACAAAGCTAAAACATAAAAACTATTGAGGGCCACAAGCCACTCGAGGACAGAGGCAGAGTCTGATCTTATGTTGTACTCCCCACTCTCCGCCTCCCCACCCGCGGCCCCCCGATACACACCCGTGGACTCAGCACGGAGCTGGTCACGTGGGAAATGTGGAAACTCAGTGCCTCTGACAAATTTGTTCTCTCTGGCTAAGAGAGGGCGCTCTACCACGCCTCATGGGTGGAGTTCGGTAGTTTCGCTGTCCCTGCATATCTCCTTTTGGGAACCTTGGAAAGTGGGGGGATTTCTCCGAGTCGGTGTGTTTGAGCCGCTGGGATGACCGTGGCCTCGGTTGCTCTTGGGGCAGCGGGCGCCTACCGCAGCAGCTCTGAGCGCGCACTGGTGGGTGTGAGAGGCGCGCTAATAAATCCCGCCAGGAGAGGGCGACAAACACCAGGCCCTAATGCTGGGATACGAGAGTCAGGATACCTGAGAATCGCTCACCTTCGGGCATCTAACCCGCCAGGAAGGGACCTTGGATCGCGCATCGACTGACTATCGCACAGCTCTTCCGGGCGCACTCCCCAGAGTCTGTGGGTGGGGGTGTGGATGTGGCTGTGGGCTCCCCAGAGTTTGTGTATGTTGGTGAACGAGGTGAACGCCCACGAAGTTTCACAGACCTGAAGCTTGAGAAAGAGATGACGCATTCGGAAACTGGTTTGGTGGGAAGAGGAGGGCAGAGAGTGCCGGAGCCGCTGAAGAACCTGCCTCAGTGGGCGCGCAGTGGGACGCTTCTGGTCTGTGTGCCTCTGTCTCCCCCTAGTGAAAATCAAGGGAGCTCTACAGCCTTTTTAACAAGAAAACTTTTATTTTTCAGTCCTTCCCTCCCCCTCTTCCTTCCTCGTGATTGTTTCACCTTTTAGTTTTCGTTGGTTTTCCTCCTTCGCTGTTAAATGGCCATCAGGAAGGAAACGGCGTATGAGACGACAAATAAATCCTAGAATTTGTCTGGCTCCTGGCAGAGTTCCAAGTCATACTACTAATTTATAAAACCAAGCTGCTGAATAATATAAACATGTAACTCCGTATGTGTACACATGCATATATATGAATATAAATGGTCTGAAAAGTTGGGGGAAAGATCTGAAAGGATGTACACCCAACATGACTTCCGGGGAGCGGGGGGCAAAGAGATTTTAGCTTTACCTATAATGTCTGCATTATTAGATGAGATTGCACTATGCGAAATGAAAAATTAATGAGTTGCTTTTCTTAGCCTAAAACTAATTTATGCTGCTTGAAAAAATAATAGTAGTCACTATAGAGTTGAGTAAAATGCCAGTTATGAAGTAATACATATGGAATAATTCCATTTCTTAAAATAATGTATGCACGCGGAAAGAAGGCTGAGGAAATAAAAAACTTTACCGATAATTACTTCTGAGTGATAGGGTTAAGGCCGTCTTTATTGTTATTCAGCAGTCTGTATCAGTGTGCATGCTCCGTCACTCTGTTGTGTCTCTTTGTGACACCATGCCTAGCCCACCAGGCTCCTCTGTCCATGGAATTTTCCAGTCAAGAATACCCGAGTGGGTTGCCATTTCCTTCTCCAGGGGATCTTCCTAACTGAGGAATCAAACCAGTGTCTCCTGCATTAGCAGGCAGATTCTTTACCACTGCGCCACCTGGGAAGCCCAATCTATAACAATATTATTGGTCTATTTTTTTTTTTTTTTTGGCTGGGCCAGGTCTTAGTTGCAGCATGTGGGATCTTTAGTTGTGACATGCAGAATCTTTAGTTGAAGTAGGGTCCCCTGAATTGGTAGCATGGAGTCTTAGCTTCCGGACCACCAGGAAAATCTCTATATAGGATTTTTAGTAGTTTATGAACATACTGTGATTTATTTAAACAATTCCTTATTGATGGACATTTAAGCAGCTTTCATTATTTCCCTATTACAAATGATGTGATAAACATCTCTCATTACCTAAGGCTAAATTTTGGAAGGACAACCTCTGCGTCAGAGGACAGCATGTGGCTTTTTGATATATGTCTTACCAAACTGCTGCCTCAAAATGTTTTAGTCATTCTCAGTTCCTACACCACAATCCCCTCCACACTTGGCAGTATAGAGAATGTGTTTTCCCACTTAAACTCCAACACTGAAAATTGCCATTCTGAATTTTTCCAGTCCGATGGCTATAAAAGGTTATCTCATTTTAAACTGTGTTTCTTTCATGACCTAAGTGGTGAAATAGACAAGTTTTCCTTGTGTTTTGCCATCTCTTAATATGCGTTCCTGGGATGTTACTCTCTTGTTATTACAGCGAGTCTTTGTAGTAAGTCTTGCTGTAGACAGAAGGGTCCCTTCTAGCTCTTCTACTTTCTTTCACGTCTTGCGTATTGTTTACTCTTCCAGGTGACTCTGGAATAAGTGTATTTGGCTGCCTCGTGTGAAACAATAGGAATAATAAGTCCTACCCTTCCCACTTCCTAGGGCCCATTGGAAGAATTCCAGAAAAACATCTGCCGCTGCTTTATTGACTACACCAAAGACTTTGTGTGGATCACAACAAACTGTGGAAAATTCTTCAAGAGATGGGAATACCAGACCACCTTACCAGCCTCCTGAGAAATCTGTATGAAGGTCAAGAAGCAACAGTTAGAACTGGACATGAAACAACAGACTGGTTCCCAATCAGGAGAGAAGTATGTCAAGGCTGCTATTGTCACCCTGCTCATTTGACTTATATGCAGAGTACATCATGTGAAATGCCGGGCTGGATGAAGAACAAGCTGAAATCAAGATTTCCGGGAGAAATATCAATAACCTCAGATATGCAGATGACACCTCCCTTATGTCAGAAAAACTAAGAAGAACTAAAGAGCCTCATGACGAAAGTGAGAGAAGAGAGTGAAAAGGCTGGCTTAAAGCTCAACATTCAGAAAATGAAGATCATGGCATCTGGTCCCATCTCTTCATGGCAAATAGATGGGGGAAAAAGGAAAACAGTGACAGACTTTATTTTGGGGGGCTCCAAAATCACTGCAGATGGTGACTGCAGCCATGAAATTAAAAGATGCTTACTCCTTGGAAGAAAAGTTATGACCAACCTAGACAGCATACTAAAAAGCAGAGATATTACTTTATCAGCAAAGGTCTGTCTAGTGAAAGGTATGGTTTTTCCACTGGTCATGTATGGATGTGAGAGTTGGACTGAAAAAGAAAGCTGAGCGCTGAAGAATTGATGCTTTTGAACTGTGGTGTTGGAGAAGACTCTTGACAGTCCCCTGGACTGCAAAGAAATCCAACCAGTCCATCCTAAAGAAAATCAGTCCTGAATATTCACTGGAAGGACTGATGCTGAAGCTGAAACGCTAATACTTTGGCCACCTGATGTGAAGAACTGACTCCTTGCAAAAGAACCTAATGCTGGGAAAGATTGAAGGTGTGAGGAGAAGGGGATGACAGAGAATGAGATGGTTGGATGGCATCACCGACTCAATGGGCATGAGTTTAGTCAGTGACAGTAGTTGATGGTGGACGGGGAGGCCTGACATGCTGCAGCCCATGGAGTCGCAAAGAGTCGGACATGACTGAGCGACTGAACTGAGTGACCTTTCCCACCCTCTCAATGCTCCTCTCAATGCTAGTGTGAGAGCCCAGTCAAACAACATATGCAAAAGTATTCTCGAAGCTGTAAGGGTAATTAATAGCAACAACAGCTTATTTTCAGCTTTTGTTGGAGACCAGGTTCGGCGCTAAGTGTACAAACGCATCACCTTACTCGGGCCACACCACAGCCCTACAAGGCCTGTACAGGTGCTAGTCCTGTTTACAGATGAGGAAGCTCAGCCGAAAGGAGGCTGAGTGACCTGCCCAGTGTCCCAGACCCGGAACGACCACCAGTGTCCCACACCAGGCATTCTCGAGTTCACCCCGTCAACCCATAGCACAAGGCAAGGGATGCAGAAACCGCCACCACAAACCAAGAGTGGAAAAAAACCCGGACCCCAGCTCCTAACAGGTAAAGTGGCCACGTGTGTCTGTGCACAGCTCTGCAGTGGAATGTTCTGGGACAAGGGCCAGTTGTGGGCTCTGTCCAGCCTCCATCCTGACAAGCTTGGCCAGGTCCCTTGACCTTACTAACCTTTTGTTTCTTGAGGACAAAGTGGGGTTAATGGTACTGGCCACCCTGCACTGGAGACAAAGTGAGATTATGCCTATAAAAGTGTTAACACAATGCCTGGGATGCAGGAGGAAGGATTTTCCTTAAAAAAAAATTTTTTTTGTCACCATCTTAACCATATTTGTTTGTTTTTATTCATGTTTTTAAATTGGGGTACTGTAGGCTAAAACTATGAAATGCCTCGCTCATTTGCACAGGCATCATGCTACTCTTCTCAGGATTGTTCCAGTTTTTATGTATGTGCCGCTGAATTGAGCTCAGGAACAGGGATGGAAAAGTGTGGTCTTTTCTCCTTCCAGCTGTGGCGCCACCAATTCTGTGATCTGGACGTTGGCCAACCTTTTCCTTCCTGGGTTTCCTTCCTTTGTAAGCGGGATTGACAGCAGTGTGAACCTGGGGATCTTGTGAGTGGGTTTATTGAGAGTGGGTGCTCCCGGGTAAGGGAAGTGCTGGACAATGTGGCTGTGTGGTCCCAGTGATGTCGCTCATCAGGTGCTCAGCTGGGGGCTGGGGGCTGCAGAGGGAAGCCCCAGGGGGTTCCTCAGGAAGAGGAGGCATAAACAAGGGGATATGTGTGCAGCTAAAAGGGCCAGCTAGGAAAGCAGCAGCCCTTGCAGCAAAGGACCCCTGCGGGTCTGGGAACCTGGCGGAAGACCCCAGGCCAGACTGTCCAGCTTGGTATGACCCCTTGCTGCTTTCCTTTTGAACCTCCCTGGGCCTCCTCTGGGTCCATTTCCCCACAGCCACACTGAAGCCCTCTTCACAGGCTGCTTAACCTCTCTGGACCTGTTTGCTCAGTGTTAAAATGAGAAACGGAACCTTCTTCCTCCTGTTGGGGACTGTGGACACTATGGGTTTAGCTAATAGATGTGTAGGAATTAGCATCAAAGAAACCACCCTGCAGATATTAACCTCCTTTCTCACCCTGCAGGCTTAGACCCATCTGTTCCTAGACCTAACAGGGCCCAGTTTCTTTCTTTTTTTTCTTTTTAATAGTATTTATTTTCATCCTAGTTGTGGCTTGGGGGACCTCTCATTCCAGCACACCGGCTTCTCTCTGGCTGTGGTGCTCAGGCTGTGTAGTTGTGCCTCACAGGCTCCAGAGCACCTGGACTTAGCAGTTGTGATCCACGGCTTAGTTGCCCCGCAGCATGTGGGATCTTAGTTCCCTGACCAGGAATGGAACCCGAGTCCTGTGCACTGGAAGGCGGATTCTTCACCGCTGGACCACTGGGGAAGTCCCAGAGCCCAGCGTCTTGTCTGAAAGTTGGGGGCAGATGTGGCACCTATGTGTGAGGTGTTTCATCGCTGTGTTCATTCAGCCAGTGAATTTTGGGACGCTGGGTGCTGTGGCAGTCCCAGTCATGCTCAGGCAGACCCCATCTCCTCCTCTCTACTTCCTCCAAGTTGATGGGCAATCCCACTCCAGGTAGGAGGTTCCCAGTGCTGAGCCAGGCACCAGAGCACCCCAGAGAGAAAACTCAGGACCACATGGCGCGTTTCTCATAGAGCTGCATTTACCTACCCACAGGAGATACACTTTATTCTGAGATTATCTCTTTGTATCTAGGAAAATTGTTAACAGTTCCTTTTTTTTTTATGGAATGATGCTAATCAGATGGGGTAGTTGATTTTCTAAATGTCCTTCTTTGGAGAAATGAAAAGCTGATGACCCTGGTGTGGCAGAAAGGTTCTAGAGTGGCTCCCTGGGATCCCTGTTCCCAGTATGTAAGCCCTTGTCTAAGGGCCTTGTCTAAGCCCCTGCCTTGGGGGCTGGGCTGGGCCTGGTGACTCACTTCTGAGGCTGGAATACAGCAGCTGTCACTTCCATGATTCAGTGGCAAAAGATGGTGAGTTCCGTCTCGCTGGGTGACTCCTGCCCCTGCCTTCTCGCCATATATGTAGGCTTTGATGAAGCAAACCTTGACGACAGAGAGACTGACAGGGTGGCCAGGAACTGCGGGTGGCCTCTGGCCAGCAGCTGGGAGGATGTCAGTCTAGTAGTTAGTGAGGACAAAGCCCACCAGCAGCCACATGAGTGCGGAAGCAGATAGCTCCTCAGTGGAGCCTCAAGATTCCTGCAGCTGGACGGCAGGGCTCAGACTAGGGGGTGGCAGCTGGGACATGCAGGGGCAAATGGGTTTTCAGTTCAGTTCAGTTCAGTCACCCAGTCGTGTCTGACTCTTTGCGACCCCATGGACCACAGCACGCCAGGCCTCCCTGTCCATCACCAACTCCCAGACTTTACCCAAACTCATGTCCATTGAGTCAGTGATGCCATCCAACCATCTCATCCTCTGTCGTCCCCTTCTCCTCCTGCCTTCAGTCTTTCCCAGAATCAGGGTCTTTTCCAAGGAGTCTTAGCATCAGGTGGCCAAAGTTTTGGAGTTTCAGCTTCAGCATCAGTCCTTCCAATGAATATTCAGGACTGATTTCAGCACTAGATAAGCAGTATAGCTGGGTATTTTTTTAATGTTCCTGATCTGTAGGGTTCAAACTTCAGGTGGTTGTGGCAGTAAAAACAGGTCCTTACAACCCCTTTTCAGATAAGCATGCCAGATGGTGTCTTAAAGGTTGGAGGCAGCTCCAGGGCACACCTGGATTCTAATCTTAGTCCTCTCTCTCTTAGCTAAGCAGTTTGGGCAAGCTACTGGAGTTCCTCAGTGACATGGGTGTAATGCTGCTTTCCTAGGTAAGATAATGTGTGTCGATACCAATAATTACCATCTGTAGAACTTTCTTTGGTGTTAGAGCCAGTGTTAAATTTTACATGCATGATAAGGATTAGTTGCTCAGTTATGTCTGACTCTTTGTAACCCGATGACTGTAGCCTGCCAGGCTCCTCTGTCCATGGTATTCTCCAGGCCAGAATACTGGAGCGGGTTGCCATTTCCTTCTCCAGGGGATCTTCCCGACCCAGAGATTGAACTGGGTTTCCTTCATTGCAGGCAGATTCTTTATTGTCTGAGCCACCAGGGTGCAGCATGCATGATTGCATTTTTATCCTCACAAACATATAGATTAAGTTGTTATTACCTGCCTTCATGAGATGAGAAAACTGAGACTCATCGAGGCCAGGGACCACTGAAGCCTCCAAGGTGCAGGACGTGTGTGTGTGTCCCTGACTTTGTAGAAGGCCCTGGATAAGTTGAATGACTGGGTGCTTTCTCACTTGTGACCACTAGGTGGCAGGAAAGGACAGGCAGACATGCATTCGCCACTTAAAACGTACCTAAAAATTAGATTCCTGAAAACAAATTTGTTGAGCTGAAAATTGACTCCTACCTTATTATTTCTCTAAACATTTATGGAATGCTTGTTGTGTGCCAAATGATTTACAATGATTAGTTGTGTTAATGCTCATCACAACCCTATGAGTTCTGCTATTACTCACTTAACAGGAGAGGAGACTGAGGCTGAGTTAAGTCACTTTTCAAGGTCACACAGGTAGAAAATGCCATGTTTAAGTTAATCATTTGGTGTGACTCCTGCTAGAACTTTTCCATGCCAGGGTACCTGAGTTGCTTTTACCTTTATCAAGGAGAGAGTAGTTTTGTTCACCTAGGTGTTTTCAGAATTCTGTTCATACTTGTTATCTTGCCTTTTTCACCTTCCAGTGAACCTTAGAAACATTTCCAAAGGGGTCCCAAGCCTTCTGACATTCGTATTCTATTCCGTAGTGAGTTTGGATCACCAAGTGTCTAGGCAACCAACCCCCTGTCGGTGTGTGTGAGTGTGTGTGTGTGTGCCCTCAGTCGCTCATCTGTGTCCAACTCTTTGCGACCCATGGACTGTAGCCTGCCAGGTTCCTCTGTCCATGAGACTCTCCAGACAAGAATATCGGAGTGAGTTGCCATTTCCTCCTCCAGAGGATCTTCTGGACCCAGAATGGAACCCGATTGTTATGCTCTTACAAAAGAAAAAAAGCTTCTACAAACATCTGTGAACAGATGTCCCTGTGGCCACATTTGGGTCCTGCAGATCCCAGGGAGTGTGATCCTGGTTTGTGAGTTGTGTGTGTGGCTGTGTGTGTGGAGAGATGTTAATTGCCCTCAGGTGGGCTGTGCCTGTTTCATTCTCACCTGCAGAGTGTGGGAGGCAGCCTGTCTCCCATGGCAATGCCAACCTTGGGGGCGATCAATGTTCACGCTTCTACCAGGTTAAATAAGAAATCTTTGGTAAATATTTTGTTAATAGACTCAGCTACCTTCAGCTTCCCCTTTCCTTGCAGGAGAGCAGTCAGAAGTTGGGTGACTAAGAGTGTCCTGGGGGGGAGGGGAGAGACAAGAGAAGAAAATGGCCCCAGTGCCCTCCCAGGCCAAGGCTCCAGCTATGCACACTCCCCCTGTGTGTGCAGGAGGCACAGATACATTGAAAGGGGCCACTTTTTAGGTTTCAATGTGCAGATCCCAACCAGACTGGAAACCCCTAGGCTTTTGTTAACACAATAGGGCAGCGGGGAGAGGTGGAAGTAGTTGAAACAGCTGGAAAAGTCCTCAAAGGAGAAAGGGGACAGGCAGGACCTGATGACCCCACCCTATGATTTGAAGACTCTGGGAAGGGAGCTCTCTACAGTCCCCTTACAGTGGAGTGGGGCTTCCAGAATGTGGTGCACACTGCCTGCTAAGTTGCTTCAGTCATGTCTGACTCTTTGTGACCCTATGGATGGTAGCCCACCAGCTTCTCTATCCACAGGATTCTCCAGGCAAGAATACTAGAGTGGGCTACCATTTCCTACTCCAGGGGATCTTCCCGACCCAGGGATAGGAGCTGTCAGTAAAATGAGAGACTCCCATGTCAAGTCCCTGCCTCTCCCCTGACAGACCATGCCTCAGTTTCCTCCGTGTTCTCCATACCCTATTGCTAAGCGCAATGATTTCTCCCATTTTGCAGATGAGGAAACTGAGACTAGGGGAGGTGGCTGCATCCAGTGGCACGAATGAGGTGGAGGGCAGTACAGGGCACTCCAAGCCTCAGTGGCCATGAGGGCGCCCCCGGACCAGAAGCAGAGCTGGCAGGAGCGCTCCCAGGGAGGAAGGGTAAGCTTTTTTTTTTTCAGTCTTTTAAAAAAAAATTTTGGCCTCTCTGCTCAATATTAAAAAAACAAAGATCATGGCATCCCATCCCATCACTTCATGGCAAATAGATGGGGAAACAATGGAAACAGTGACAGACTTTATTTTCTTGGGCTCCAAAATCACTGCAGATGGTGACTGCAGCCAAGAAATTAAGATGCTTGGCTCCTTGGAAGAAGGGCTATGACCAATCTAGACAGCATATTAAAAAGCAGAGGCGTTACTTTGCCAACAAAGGTCCACCTAGTCAAAGCTATGGTTTTTGCAGTAGTCATGTATGGATGTGAAAGTTGGGCCGTAAAGAAGGCTGAGCACCAAAGAATTGATGCTTTTGAACTGTGGTGTTGGAAAAGATTCTTGAGAGTCCCTTGGACAGCAAGGAGATCAAACCAGTCAACCCTAAAGGAAATCAGTCCTGAATATTCATTGGAAGAACTGATGCTGAAGCTGAAACTCCAGTACTTTGGCCATCTGATGCGAAGAGCCAACTTATTAGGAAAGACCCTGATGCTGGGAAAGATTGAAGGCAGGAGGAAAAGGGGACGACAGAGGACCAGATGGTTCTATGGCATCACCAACTCGATGGACATGAGTTTGAGCAAGCTCTGGGAGTTGGGGATGGACAGGGAAGCCTAGCGTGCTGCAGTCCATGGGGTCACAAAGAGTCGGACACAGCTGAGCGACTGAACAGCAACAAAGCACGGCATGTGGAATCTCGGTTCCCTGACCAGGTATCGAACCTGCGCCCTCTGCAGTGGAAGTGAAGTCTTAACCACTGTACCACTAAGGTAGCCCCCATGGAGGGCAAGCTGCATGTCATCTCCCTCCAGCCCCTTCTGGAGTGCCCGCCCCTCTCCAGGGCACATGCTGCCTGTGTCCTGGGCACACAGTTGCAGACTCTTCCCAGCTGAGGCCCGCCCTTGAAGGCGGCATCTGACCTTTGGACGTGTAAACAAGCCTTGGCCTGGCACGGGGTGACCAGGCTTGTCCTTGGGATCTGCAGACTTGGGCAGCACCAGGCAGGCATGTGCGCATGTGCTCAGGCTAGTGGACCTCTACTTACCACTTGGAGTTGATTCTGGGGTCCTAAGAACATTGTGTCCACCCCGATGTTGGCTCATACACTGGGGGCTTTCAAGGATGTTTTCCAGGCCCAGGTTACTTCCTAAAAGAGGACCAGGCTGGAATCAAAGAATCCCGGGGGACCTTGAGGATCTGAGAGAGACATATACCCAGGGCTACACAGCAGACAAAGTCAGATCCACAAACAGAGCAGGCTAGTCACAGCTTCCCTGGGTCTTAGCAGCCTCGTCTATTCAGTGGGGAAAGGTCCACCAACATCCCTGGCTCACAGACCCCCTCCCTGCTGCAGTCCCTGACCCCACTGGCTCTCACCGCCCAGCCCTCCAGGTCCTCTTATCTCCAGGGCCCCGAGGCTGCTGGTTCCTGGGACTAGGCCCGCCCTCCCTGGGGACACCAGATGGATGGGACTGCAGGGGCTGCGTGGGCCTGATATGGTGGCCCCTGGCCTTTATCAGTGGGGCCCGAGGCTCTGGCCAGGTACATGGGCCTGTCTGGTGGAGGGAGAAGTGGAGAGTGGATGCTCAGCTCCTGTGCAGACGAGATACAGGATGGGGACTTTCTTTAGTAATTTAAAAAAAAAAAAGAAAACCCTATATTTCTTTCTCTGATTAGAAAGATTCAGGTATGTTACAACAAATGTAACAGAACAGAAATACATGGTATTGAAAGCGAAAGTGCCCGTGAATCTGTTTCCTATGCACAATCCCCAGGCCTAGTTTGGGGTTATCTCTCCAGATTTTTTGTGCACATAGATTAACCTTGGCAATTATTTACTGGATTGGAGTCGCGATAGGTTCCAACCCTGCAGCTTCTTGGCTTCCTAAGTGTTACTTCATCTCTCCGCGCCTCAGTCTTCTCATCTATAAAACCTTGCATGCACATGAGGCGTGCGGCCCAGGCTCAGCCCCCAGAGATCTCTCTCCATAACCATCAGGGTCTCCTGCCTTGTTGCGTAACTGCCTTTATTTTTCTTTTAACAATGCAACATGCACATCTCGCCGTATTGGTGCCAAAGATGTAGCCCACTCCTGACAAATTCAAAGTTTTCCTTATATGTGTGAATTATCATTTATTTTTTTAACCAATTTGATTGTGGTATGATTTACATAGAGTAAAATGTACCCATTTTAAGAGAACAGTTCAGTGAGTTTCACAAATTTATATACATCCATGTAACCACCACCATCATCAAGACCTGGAACATTTCTGTCGCCCCCAAAATTCCCTCATGCCCTTTTGTTACCAATCTCTTGTCCTCATGCCCAGCCCCAGGCAACCAATAAACTATTTCCTGTCCCTAGAGTTTAGATTTCCCTTTTCCAGAAATTTATTTGTTTACTTTTTGGCTGTGTCAGGTCCTAGGTGCAATACACGGGCTCTCTCGTTGCGATGCACAGACTCTCCGGTTGTGATGCAGGGCTCAGTAACTGCGGCCGGCATGCTGGCTCAGCGGTTGAACCCCCCAAGCTCAGTAACTCCATGGCTTGTGGGATCTTAGTTCCTTGACCAGGGACGGAATCTTGCATTGCAAGGCAGATCCCTAACCACTGGACCACCAGGAAAGTCCTCCAGAATTTCACTTTAACGGATAACACGGCAGGCACTCTTTGGGGCAAGGCTTCCTCACCAAGCGTGATGTTTCTGAGGCTCACCCATGTTGCTGTGTCCTGAGTTCATTGCCTTTCATTGCAGAAGAGTGTTTTACCGCTTCGATGTGTCAGTTTGGGTTTCCCTTCACCTGTTGAAGAACATTTGGATTATTTCCGTTTGGAACTATACTCTTATTTTTAAAGCTGCAGAGTAGAAGGACCTTAAGATTGTTTTCCAGGTGTTTATTGCTACCTTATACTGTAATGAGCAGCCCTACACATCTCTATGGTCATTATTGCCAGAGGAGGCTAGAGGTATAATAGAAAAGAATTTTTTAAACAGATCCTTTTGTTCCAGCTGGAATCCCAGAGGCCCAGACACAGCAGGCCATCTGCCCCAAATTGCCCTGTGAATCAGTTACTATGCAGAGGTCAGGATCCAGCTCTGCCTTTACCCTCCTCTCCCTCGCAGAAAGTAGGGTAAATGCTCCACAAGGAACACCCCAGTGCATCTCCTCACGACGAGGATGGTGAAGGTGGTGGTGATGGTGTCCGTGTTGCCCACCAGCGCTCAGTGCTCAGCAGTGTCTCATGTGCTTTGCATGGATCTGCTTGCGTTAATCCATACAATACTTAACCGAAGGAGGTGAAATTATGTGTTCCCATTCTATAATTAAAGAAAATGAGGCATAGAGAGGCAAAGCATCTTGCCTGAGGTCTCAGAGCCAGGAAGTGGCAGAGTTGAGACTTGTACCAGACAGGGGAGCTCCAGAGCCACTGTCCTCAGACACATTGGCCTTAAATCCCTGCTGAGCAAGGCAAGTGGGATGTGCCATGGTGGCGCAACCCGAAGCAAACATCAGGCAATCTGGGCTTCGTGTTCCCAGCTTTGCTGTGTGGTGTGAGCCACCCCTTTCTGTCTCCGGGACTCAAGTTCCCCACCTACTAAAAGGGAAAGGGGGCAGTTGGGCAAGGCGGCTCCAGGATCGCTTGACAGTGTGGTTCTAGACTATTTTCTAGAGCCAGGAATACAGGAGAAGAGGGAGCTAGAGCTCGTGGCTTCGCTCCCCAAATGAGGTCAGGAGAGGCAGGTGGTCTGGAGGCTTTTCTAGGCTGGACTCTTGGAGGCCTGGTCTCAGGACACAGTGGCCAGGATGGTGACCTGAACAAGAGATTTGGCTTCTGTCCACTGGGGCAGGCACGGCCGGCCCTCTGGTCAGAGCATATTTCAGAGCTGACTTGGGCGCCTGAAGTCATGGAGTCAGCATCAGCAGATACCCAGCACTCGGGAGCACCACGCCCTGGGTTTGAGCCCTCCCTTGCCCTTCAGGCCACCTATCTCCTCACTGCCCTGGCCCCGGCCCTCAGGACCTGTACTCTAGGCACCCCTGCCTCTCTCTCCAGCCTCAGTGAAAACATATGCACAGCCCTGTCCTCAAGTTTATAGCAACAAAGGATGTATGCACTATCCACATTTATTGAGCACTGTTAGTATTTACATGAATTAATATTTAATCTTCCCAAAGACCCTATGGTGCAGATAGCATATTATCACATTTTACAGAGGGGATGTCTGAAACTCAGAGCTGAGAGCTTGGCCCCAGGTCAGACAGAATGCACACGTCAGAGCCAGGATGTGGGTCCAGACAGGCTGACCCTGAGCACACACTCTGTACCCACCTCACTACTTGGTTCTCCCTACCTAATGGCATCCCACAGCCTCTGGCTCCTTCCTGATACCATCCCTCTTACAACCATCCCTGTCCATCAGCCAGAGGTGGGAGAACAGTTTTGCTGTTAAGGACACAGTTCCTTAGAGGTGATGGTCTTGGGTTCAAATCCTGACAGCACCATTCACTGGTCATGTGTCTCTGGGGGCAAGCCTCGCAACCTCGCTGAGCCTCACCTTGATCCATTCGTGATTGCATGCCTGCTGCCGTGTCTGACTCTTGGTGACCCCACAGACTGTAGCCCGCCAGGCTCCTCTGTCCATGGGATTCTCCAGGCAAGAATACTGGAGTGGGTTGCCATTTCCTCCTCCAGGGGATCTTTCTGACCCAGGGATCGAATCAGTGTCTCTTGGTCTCCTGCCCTGGCAGGCAGGTTCTTCCCACTAGTGCCCCCTGGGAAGCCTGAGCCTCACTTTGGGCCTCTATCAAATACAAATGACAACCAGATCCACTTCATATAAATCATGAATGTAGACCACCGGTTCTCAAAGTATGGTCCAGGGACCCGTGAAGATCTCCAGGATGCTTTCAAGGGGATCCTGAGGTCACAGCTGTTTTCATTGTAAGACTAAGAGCTTTCACAATCTCATTCTCTCACGAGTATACTATGGAGTTTCCCAGAGGCAACGTGTCACGGTATTTCATAGCAGATAGAACGCAGACGCAGATGTGAGAAGCCAGCTGCTCTCTATTAAAGCAGACAATAAAGAGATTTGGAAAAATGTAAAGCAGTGCTACTCTTCACCCTAATTTTTTCCTAAAGTATGGTTATTTTTTATAACATGTATTTATGTTAGAGTGCTTAGTTATTTTTACATCATTGATATTTATTAAGTGTCTCAATTTCTATTTCTGATACAGTAAATGTTGATAGACATAAACACCATAAACAAAAAATCTTTGGGGTTCAGTGATTTTTAAGAGGGTCTTGAGACCAAAAAGTTTGAGAATGGCTATGTGAGTGCAAGGCATTGGCTACATTTGTGGAAGGAGGTGCCCTTGACCTTGGACTCGCCAAGATGCATCATTCTTTTTCTCCAGGGCTGAGTGTAGAGGTCATTACTGAACCGCAGATGGCTGAACACTGGCCAAGAGAGACATAGCAGACCTTGGCCCTGGTTCCACCATGACTGGTTGCCCTGTGACCCTGACCAGACCCTGGAATGCTCTCAGCTTCCCCTTTCTCCACCTGAAGGACAGGTGGTCAGGCAAGCAAGTTTCTCAGGCACCTTAGACATATGGATCAAGTATGAGCAGTTAAGTCCTAAACTGCCAGCCTCGGGTCTGGAGCTTGAGAGCCCCAGTGGGAAGTCACACTCTGCCCCTAGCTTGGGGAGTGAGAATTGCTATGGCAGGGTCAAGAGACAGGATGCGAATGTGGGGAAAGCTCAACACTGGGGTCACCTGGCCTGAGTTTCCAGCCCCTGCAAACTCCGGTGCAGGACCCACAGCCTCACAGTGCCTCAGGGATGGCATCTATAAAATGGGAAGGTTGAACCCTGGCAGCTGATGTTTCAGCTAGAATGTAGGAAGCCCTCAGCATGCAGGCCTGGTTTCCCTTGGTCTCCTTGCCTTGAAGGCACCAGAGTGCAGAGGTGAGAAAACCAGCAGGAGGAAGAGCTGAGCTGGGAGTTACATGGCCGAATCTAGGTTCTGTCGACATCCTGGGTGACCTCAGGCAAGCCCCTGCCCCTCTCTGAGCCTCGCTTACCAGGAACTTCAAGTGGCCACAGCCTGGGGGAGCTCCGAGTTGGCTTCTGCCTGCCCTGCAAAGCTGATGGTTGGTAGGAGATCTGGCAGACACCGGACTCTCGGGGCCTCTTGTCCCAGCTGAAATGCCATCCCCCACATCCTTGTCCTTCTCCAGAGGGCCAGGCTGTTCCCAAGTCAGTCAACCAACCTTTATTCAGCACCCATTCTCACCAAGCCACAGGGCTGACTGGAGTCCAGATGTTTTCTCTTCTTTGTATTCCATTCTACTTCATCCGAATTCCAGGAACATTCACTTGGAGCTCAGGACTGGACTAGAGATAAGAAAAATGAAGTGTGCTCTATGTCTTGCAATGAGCCTGGGGCCTTATTAGATGAGGCATAGTTTATTCATTCATTCACACATACATTCATCCAATAAATGTTGATTGAGCACCTACACTACACCAGGTCCTATGCTATGAAGAAAGCAGACTTAAGTCTTGCCCTCATGGAGATTATAGTTTAGTAGAGGAAGCAGACGTTAAATAGCTAAACACACAAATATAGATATTACTATACATTCTGATGACATCAATGGGGTAAAAAAAAAACGGCATGATATGGAAAAGTAGGAAAGATTTTTCAGAGGGGATTGTGAACAGCTATTATAAACACAGACTTTGAGGACAGTGGCATCAACATGAAAAAAAAATTGTTTTTTTCATAATGACAAATCTGGAGGTGTTGGTTCAGCAGTTTAGGTATAGAAGCCTCTTTTGTACCTCATGTTTCCAAGATGGCTACTGGAATGCCAGCCTTCACGTATGTATTCCAGACAGAAAGAAGGAAAGATGGAAGAGCAAAAGGGCACACCTGTGTTCTCTATTCCTTTTGAAGGCACCTTCTCAGAAATCTGCACATCCTTTGCTTATACCTCATTGGCCAGAACATAGTCACATAGCTTCACCTGGAAAGAAGACTGGTAAACGAAGAATTGAGCTGAGCATCCTGAATGAAGTAAGAATTCTGTAAGAATTGAAGAGAGACAAGATAGTGAGTTGGTGTATTAGTTTCTTATTGCCACTCTAACAAAGTACCACAGGCTTGGTTGCTTAAAACAGCTGACATTTATTCTCTCAGTTCTGGAGGCCAGAAATCCCAAATCACTATCACTGGACTGAAATTAAGATGTTAGCAGGGCTGCACTCCCTCCAGAAGTTCTAGTGGAGAATTCACTCCTTGCCTCTTCCAGTTTCTGGTGGCTGCTGGCACTCCTTGGCTTGTGCCCACATCACTCCAGTCTTTAAGGCAAGCATCTTCAAATCTCTCTCTGCTTCGTCTTCGCGTTGCCTCCTCTTTGTGTATGTGTCAAATCTCCCTTCATTTCTCTCTTCCAAGGGTATGTATAATTGCATTTAGGGCCCTCCCTGATAATCCAGAATAATCTCCCCATGCTGAGGTCCTTAATTTAATCACACCTGCAAATGTTAGCCTTTTTCCGAACAAGGTAAATTTTATAAGTTCCAAAGAGTAGGCCCTGATATCTTTGGTGGCCATTTCTCAACCTACTATATAGCAGGTGACATCAGTTCCTGTTCCCAGGGACTTCATTTAAATGGAGGGGTCAGAGAAACCCTCTCTGAAGAAAAGACATTGCACCTGAGATGGAAAGGATGCATAGGAGTTAGCCTGTGGAAGCACGGGGAAGTGTCCCAGAGAGGGAATGGCATGTGCAAAGGCCTGAGGTGAGAAAAAGCTTGCCTGTGATGGTGGGGCTGGAGGATACCAGAGAGAGATGAGCAGGGGCCCAGGAGCCCAGCAGCCATGGCAGGTATTTTTGTTTTTACTGGTTTTCGTTTGAGTTTGGTTTTTTGGCCTCTCCCCATGGCTTGGGGGATCTCTAGCTCCCTGACAAGGGACTGAACCCAGGCCATGGCAATGAGAGTGTCGAGTACTAACCATTGCACTGCTAGGAAATTCCCGGTTTTTAAAAGGTCACTCAGAAGGGAAAAGCAGAAGAGAACAGCTACCCACTCCAGTATTCTGGCCCAGAGGATTCCATGGACGGGGGTGCCAGAGTCGGACATGACTGAGCGACTTTCACTTTCTTTCAAGCCTGTATGGAGACCGATGCTGTTGTTGTTGTCACAGTCCAGGCGGGAGAGAAGGTGGCAGCCTGGCCAGGGCCATAGTCAGGGGTTGGATCAGAGAGGTCAGAGGGTTTGGTGATAGACTGGATGGGATGGTGCTGCAGCCTTGATACTGGACCAGAAGAATTCAAGGCTTTCTCAAAAAAAAAAAAAAAAAAAAAAATCCTGTATTTCTATAGTTGAAGGAGACCTTAGAGACATTTTCCAATTTGGGAAACTATATCCCAAAGAGGAACCTTGACTCCCTCCTGCCATAGGGAAAGAAGAGCAATGTGGGGACATAAATTCATTCAATGATACAAAGAGGAAGGGGCCAGACGGCGCCTGGAGCCCTGAGAGACTTCTGCAGGAGGTGGAAGTTTGATCATATCTGACAGAAGGAGGGAAGGGGCAAGGGGGCGTTGTGATGGAGCTTATTTCTTCCAGGTTTCTTGTCTTGCCTTTTTCTTCCAACTTGGGAGCACTTGGGCGGGGGATGTGTTTGAGTCTGTTTACCAAACCCAGGAGCTGTATTCAGGGCAGGATAGTGTGAAGGTCATAGTGGAGAGCAGTGACCTTGGACAAGCCATTCTCTTTCTGAGCCTCAGTTGCCCCATCTATGAAATAGAATAATAATGGCACCTACGAGACAGGATTAGTCTGAGGATTTGGTGAGGTAAAGAATTACCAAGAAGCTAATGAAGCTAAACTTCAGGGCCTCTCACTTGCCCTGCCACCTCCCCAAGGAAGGGCCCTGGAAATGCATCCACACAGTGATCAAAGGGTGTGCAGTCAAAAAAAGTACGACAAAATATAATAGAGGTGTGTCAGCCAATTAATACAGTGTTAGTTTATTACTCTGGATTTTGTGAGGCTTATGGACTTGGTAGTCAATGGGTTTTGTTTCATTTGGCCATGCCATGCAGCTTGTAGGATCTTATTTCCCCAACCAGGGATTAAACCTGGGCCACGGCAATGAAAGCCGAGTCCTAACCACTGGACCACCAGGGAAATTCTGACAGCTTTTTATTTTTATTTTTTTTGACCTAATAATCTGTTTTATTCATTTATTTATTTTTTAAATTTTAAAATTTTTAATTCTTACATGCATTCCCAAACATGAACCCCCCTCCTACCTCCCTCCCCATAACATCTCTCTGGGTCATCCCCATGCACCAGCCCCAAGCATGCTGTATCCTGCGTCAGACATAGACTGGCGATTCGATTCTTACATGATAGTATACATGTTAGAATGCCATTCTCCCAAATCATCCCACCCTCTCCCTCTCCCTCTGAGTCCAAAAGTCCGTTATACACATCTGTGTCTTTTTTGCTGTCTTGCATACAGGGTCGTCATTGCCATCTTTCTGAATTCCATATATATGTGTTAGTATACTGTATTGGTGTTTTACTTTCTGGCTTACTTCACTCTGTATAATCGGCTCCAGTTTCATCCATCTCATCAGAACTGATTCAAATGAATTCTTTTTAATGGCTGAGTAATACTCCATTGTGTATATGTACCACAGCTTTCTTATCCATTCATCTGCTGATGGACATCTAGGTTGTTTCCATGTCCTGGCTATTATAAACAGTGCTGCGATGAACATTGGGGTACATGTGTCTCTTTCAATTCTGGTTTCCTCGGTGTGTATGCCCAGCATTGGGATTGCTGGGTCATAAGGTAGTTCTATTTGCAATTTTTTAAGGAATCTCCACACTGTTCTCCATAGTGGCTGTACTAGTTTGCATTCCCACCAACAGTGTAGGAGGGTTCCCTTTTCTCCACACCCTCTCCAGCATTTATTGCTTGCAGATTTTTGGATCGCAGCCATTCTGACTGGTGTGAAGTGGTACCTCATTGTGGTTTTGATTTGCATTTCTCTAATAATGAGTGATGTTGAGCATCTTTTCATGTGTTTGTTAGCGATCCGTATGTCTTCTTTGGAGAAATGTCTATTTAGTTCTTTGGCCCATTTTTTGATTGGGTCGTTTATTTTTCTGGACTTGAGCTGCATAAGTTGTTTGTATATTTTTGAGATTAGTTGTTTGTCAGTTGCTTCATTTGCTATTATTTTCTCCCATTCAGAAGGCTGTCTTTTCACCTTGCTTATATTTTCCTTTGTTGTGCAGAAGCTTTTAATTTTAATTAGGTCCCATTTGTTTATTTTTGCTTTTATTTCCAGAATTCTGGGAGGTGGATCATAGAGGATCCTGCTGTGATTTATGTCTGAGAGTGTTTTGCCTATGTTCTCCTCTAGGAGTTTTATAGTTTCTGGTCTTACATTTAGATCTTTAATCCGTTTTGAGTTTATTTTTGTGTGCGGTGTTAGAAAGTGATCTAGTTTCATTCTTTTACAAGTGGTTGACCAGTTTTCCCAGCACCACTTGTTAAGGAGATTGTCTTTACTCCATTGCATATTCTTGCCTCCTTTGTTCTGACAGCTTTTTAAAGCTTTGCTGTTTGCTGTGATTTCTTTTCATGTGCTAAGTAAACATTCGAGTTTGCACTAATTCTGTATTTATAATTTTGGATTTGAACTCTTTTCCTTAAGAAGACTCCTAAGATTGTGTGAGCGTTGGGTTCACTACACCTGTGCCTGTTGGCAGGATGGCGCTCGCTGTCCTAATCCGCCTGTTGGTGGGCTGAGTAGGCATGTTGCCAGCAGACCTGCCTGGTCTGAAGCATGGAGGTGAGCAAAGAACAGTTGCCAGGGACCCTTCTCTTCCCACCTTCAGACTCTCTGTTTAAGACAGTTCCATGAGAGCAGAGATCTCTTCTTATTCCTCACCAGACCCGCCCTCCACGCTCACCGTAGCACCTGGCACGTGGCAGGCCTGGGGTCCAAAGGAGGGGACTGAGTGAGCGTGTGACATGTGACAGACGAATGAAAGGTGCTGCTGTCTGGTTTCTGGGAGACAGGAGTCGGGGTCCAAACGCGAAGGTGCAGCAGGGTGTGAGCAGGCAGACCTGAGCTTTCCCAGGGGCCCCTGGGCAGGGCTGACCCTGGACCAAGGCCCCGGAGGCCGATTCAGAGGGGCGAGGAGATGAGACAGCTCTGGCCTTGCCCTTGGCTGATGAGAAGAAAAAATTTTACCCCCATCACCAGGCCACAAAAGCTCCTCTCAGAGAAGACCGCTCCAACCAGGGCCACCACGTTCCTGACCACATGCTACTGGGACCTGAGCAGTAGCTCCTCTGTCCCCTGACCCCAGGCTGAACTTCAGACCCTGAGCAGGCCACCCTCTGGTCCTCAGGGCAAATTACTCAGGGAGTGACACGGGAACTGACAGGTTACTTAATCTCTCTGGACATCAGGTTCTAGGCGATGTGTAACTCGGAGCAAGTTACTTTGTCTTTCTGAACCTCAGCGTCCACATCTGTGAAGGGGGCAGTAAACGTGTCTACCTCGTAGGGTTGTGATGAGGATCAAGTGGGATAAGCCCTGTAAAGCATTTGGTGCAAGGCTTGGTACATAGTAAGGGCTCAATAAATATTATTTATTATTCTTCCTTCTACTTATTCCCAAATGCCAGTCTGACAAGTTTTCACTGATTCAAGGTGAAATGAGAAAAATAAATTTATGGGTAGAAAGCTCAATTTGTTATTATCTCCATTTTCTTCTATTTATCTTTTTAAAAAATCCCCACTAATGTACTAATTTTACAATAAGAAAAAAAGAACAAAAGTCATATGTAAATTAGAAACACCACACACACTATAAACACACACACATACACATACATATATAAAATAGCAATTATCCCTCTGGGTGGTGAGAATAGGGGAATTTATTCTATTCACAATAACTTTTCCAAATGTTTTACAATGAGTATGTATTTCTTTTACTTAATAAGTTATTGGAAAATAAGAATAAAATTATAATCAGCTCTCATATCATAATAGATACTTCTATTTTCTTAAAACCTGTTGTGGGCAAAATTTAAAATGAACATCCCTGAGGGATTTCCTGGGTGGTCCAGTGGCTAAGATTCTGTGCTCCCAATGGAGGGGGCTCAGGTTTTATCCCTGATCAGGGAACTAGATCCCACATGCTGAAACTAAGACCCAATGTAACCAAATAAAATATATTCTTTTTTTAAAAATGAACTCCCCTGTCTCCAATTTTCTTTCCTGAAATTTCGTTAGTCTGTGATAACCATCCCCACTGTTCTAGATCAATGACCTTCCCCCCCACCCCCCCCAACCCCGGCTACACTGGGTGTTTGTTTCGGCACTCTCTAGTGGTGAGCAGGGGCTACTCGCTACTCGCTAGTGGCAGTGAGCGGGCGTCTCATGGTGGCGGCTTCATTGTGGAGCGCGGGCTGTAGGCTCACGGGCTCAGTAGCTGTGGCGCAGGGGCTTAGGACTGAACCTGTGTCCCCTGCATTGGCTGGTGGTTTTCCAACCACTGGACCACTAGGGAAGTCCAATGACCTTATTTTAGAGAGGAGGAAACTAAGACCTAAGAGACCAGCAGGCTTTCCCCCTTTTCATCCTAAGAACATAAATATAAACATAAAATAGAACATAAAATATAAACAGTAATATCACAGGCATCCAAGTCTTCCTACTCAGAATTGACAGCTATTAAAATCTTATTAAATCAGCTTATCCTGTATGTTTATTTTAAATTACGAATAGAGTTGAAGCCCCACTTGTCCGCTTCATTCTCTGTCTCAGCCCCTCCAGACCCCACAACCACCGTCATCTGTACCACCTGCATCAGAGAACAATTGTGTAGTGTTGTTCGGGGCATGTGTTTCTAAGCTACGTAAATGGCATCTCACTGCACATATCGTTCTGCCACTTGCTGTATTTCCCTCTCAACATCATGTTTTCAAGGTATATCTGTATAAATATAAACACCCTTTATCATTTCTCCTTAGTATTTAGTATCCTAGCTGTATAGCCCTTCTGCTTTGAGGTGTGTTTAGGTTGTTCTCAGATAACCTTCCAAGGTCACAGAGGAATCAAATGCCCTTTCTACTGCCCCAAAGCACAGACACACAGTCACAGCACAGCAGATACAGAATACAGAGTTCAGAATACAGAGCTCCCCTCATGGCCACCCCCGGTCCATCTCCCTAGACCCACCCTTCTCTGCTCTCCTTATCTCCTAGAGCCCCAGAGATTCAGGGCCAGCTCAGCTTCAGGGTGTGAGTAGGAGGGGTCGAGAGGTAAGAGTCTTTCTTCCAGGACAGAAGGCTAAGACATCCTTGGGCACTTCTGACCTGGACTGAGTTGTTCCAAAACATGGTTCTGGTGGCCTGACTCTAAATGGCCAGGAGGAGAAAGGCCTGTGGTGGTCGTCTGTGCTGTTCACAGACGTCCTCGCTTCTCGGGGCGCACAGCAGGATGCACACATTTGTAGAGGTACATATGCAAGTACCTATGCTGCTTTGTCAAAAAAAAATGAGAGGAAGTAAGCAGACCCTTCCAGGTGAAAGCTTTAAGAGCCAGCATGCGAATGACTGCCTTCTCTCTTGCTTCCTGGAATGGCTAGTGGCAGAATTCAGGTTGGTGGTTGCTCTACAGACTTGGGGCCTGGAGTGAGGACAACACAAAATAGAGCTGGCCACAACCCCACAATGGATGTTTTAAGGCACTCTTTTGGGGTTGGTTGTCACTGCAGCATAATCGGGCCTATCCTGGCTGTTACAGAGCCGCCTCTGAGGAGTGCCGGGTGCTGAGAGCCTGTCCTTCTAATAAACCTGAGTTTGCAGACTCCTGCCCTCTGATTTCCCAGGAATGTGCTACAGGCGAGAGACAGGTACACCCTGGGGGCCCTATTGGAATAAGGAACTTCAGCACTGAGAAAGCAAGAGATTCCCAATCCTTATAAAAAGTACTATGTGTTAGGCCATAGCCTTAAAGTTTCATTTCCTAGTTGATGTCCTTGGGCTGGTGGAGGGTTGAACAAAGTACATGCGTCAAGTACCTGGTGCGGCCGCTGGCGTATGGTGAGCTCGGCAAAGGCATAGATAGCAAAGCTGCTCATTGAAGCCTCATTGTTAATAGTAAAGAATTAGAAACTAAGTATCCAACAACAGGGGAAATAGATAACTAATTATGCACTGTCCAGGTATTACTAAGCAGCCAGAAAGGAAGCGCGGGAGACATGGGTCTGATCCCTGGGTTGGGAAGATCCCTTGGAGGAAGGCATGGCAACCCACTCCAGCATTTTTGCCTGGAGAATCGCATGGACGGGAGAGCCCGGTGGCCTGTAGACCATAGGGTCACAAGGAATCAGCCATAACTGAAGCGACGGCACACATGCAAGCGTATATACTACTAAGAAGCCAAAAAGGGGGGAAAAGGAAAAGAGGTAAAACCATGTAGAGTCTGTCATTACAGACTGTCAGGTGAAAACAGTAAGTTCTCCAGTGGTTTGGTTGGAAACAGACAGACTTGGGTTTGAGTCTCAGTTCTCCTAGCTGTGTTTCTTAGGCAAGGTTCTTAACTGCTCTGAGCTTCCGAGACTGACAATAATAGGTGCTCAATAAATGTGAGCTATTATTAATTTTATTATCACTATTAATAACAAACCTATGGGTCAACATTGGCAGAGTACGTGACTACTATTATCATCGCTCTGCCATCCAGAATTTCATCTCCCTAATGATCCTATGAAGTTTATCTTAATCCCCTTTATACATAAAGGCACTGAGGCTCAGAAGTTAAGCCAGATGCCCAGTTTCCAGATCATCAATAAGGCAGTCAGGATTTAAATCCAGTTCTGCCTGTTTCCAGGTCTGCCTGGTTACCAGAGAAGGCAATGGCAACCCACTCCAGTACTCTTGCCTGGAAAATCCCATGGACGGAGGAGCCTGGTAGGCTGCAATCCATGGGGTCACTAGGAGTTGGACACGACTGAGTGACTTCACTTTCACTTTTCACTTTTATGCACTGGACAAGGAAATGGCAACCCACTCCAGTGTTCTTGCCTGGAGAATCCCAGAGACTAGGGGGAGCCCAGTGGGCTGCCGTCTCTGGGGTCACACAGAGTTAGACACGACTGATGTGACTTGCAGTAGCAGCAGTCTGCCTGGTTACTGGGTTCATACTTCTTAACCACTGCAACCTGCTGGCACCTGGAGCAAATAACACGTTTTCAGCGTCACGGGATCATAACACTTTACTTCTGAAGGAGTCATCCTACGACACTGCAAGAGCCATGCCCTCAAGAGGACCTCACAGGCAGGTCCAGGTACAATGAAGCCATTGGATGAGCAGCTGTCAGCTTTTTGGTATTCACAACCCAGTTTGAATACTGGATTTGCTTTGAAATCCAGAGTCTCCCATACAGTAGTAAACAAACGGGCCACCATGTATAAAATAGAGAGCTAGTGGGAAGCTGCTGTATGGCACAGGAAGCTCAGCTCAGGGCTCTGTGATGACCTAGAGGGGTGGGGTAGGGGTGGGTGGGAAGGAGGTTCTAGAGGAAGGGGATATATATTTATATACATACATATGGCTGATTCATTTTATTGTACAGCAGAAACCAACACAACATTGTAAAGTAATTATACTCCAATTAAAACACAAATGGGCAACGATGACCACTATCATAGCTGCCTCCAAGAGGGCCCCATGATCTTCGCCTCCTGGTATTCACGTCCTTGTATGGTGCCCTCCCACACTGAGCAGGGCTGACGTGCGTCAGCAACAGGTTATTCAGGAAACAATGATGAGTAACTTCTGGAGCTAGGTATAAAGGACAGTGTGGCTCCCCCACCTTGCTCTCCCTAGCTCCATGGTGTCAGGACACTCAAGCAGCCCTTTGAGAGGTCCACATGGTGAAGAGCTGAAGCCTCCCACCAACGGCCATGTGAGTGTGCCATCTTGGAAGCAGATCCCCCAGTTCCAGTCAAGATGACTTCAGACCTGGCTGACATCTAGACTTCAACTTCATGAAAGTCTCCAAAGCCAGAGCCTCCACAGCTAAATCATTCCTGCATTCCTAAACCACAGGAACGGTGAGATAATATTTGTTTTAAGCCACTAAGCTTTGGGGTAATTTGCTACATGGCAATAAATACACCATCACAGTACAAGGAAAAACAATGCCTTGAATATCTTTAAAAGAAAACAGAACGGTTATCGCGTGGCCCTCTCTGTCCTCTTTGGCACGTGCGTTGGAAGAACTAACCCTTCCACAAGGCTGTCCTCTCTTATATACTCACCTGGCCTCAATCTCACAGCTCCTGGTAAACACACCACCTTTCTCTGGCACCAGCTCTAAATTGTGCTCCCCTCCATCCTGTGAGTTATACCCTTCTGTACCTCCCTACAATCCAATTCAAACAAAAAGCACTGGAACAGTATACACGCTGGCTTGTAATAAAAATAAACTTTACACACAAGGAAAAAGTTGGCAACACCACTTGGAGGTCATGAGACCACAGCCCCACTCTGTTAGGTGATTTCATCAAAAGCTGAGAAGGGAAACTTCACCCATTTTGAGCCAAACCCCTCCTTTTGTCCAGCCCCCTCACTGCCTTCTTCTCCAGCCCTCTCAGATTGGCAGGGGTCCCCTAGCTAGAGAGGAGCCCTTCCTTCCTATGGTAAAATCTGCTTTGGGTGGAGAAGCTCAGTGTAGACAGGCTTTGCAGTAACAACACTTTGGTTCTGGTTCATATTAGTTCAGTCGCCTTGGGTCAGTCACTTAACATCATTGAACCTGAACTTCCTCTTCCCTGCTGAGACTAACAATAGTACCTTCCTGTAGAGCTGCTGAAGGGATCAAATGAGAGAATCCTGGGCAGATTAAGTGCCTGGCAATGAGTAAGAGTGCATTTGTATTTCATGGTTAATGAAGAATAACAGCAGTAACGGGAGCTGTTAGTTATTTAAGGGCTTACTACACGCCTAGCATCCTTTATATGCACTTTCACATTTCATCTTTCCAGACTGGGCCTCTCTAGGATCCTCATTTTATTTATTTATTTGGCTGCACTGTGCAGCATGTGGGGTCTTAGTTCCCCAGCCAAGGATCAAACCCAAGCCCCCTGTATTGCAAGCATGGAGTTGTAATCACTGGACCACCAGGGGGGTCCACAGGGATCCCAGTATTCAAAATGAGGGAGCTAAGGCACAGAGAGTGAAGTGCTCTGCTCAAGATTGCACAGGTTCAGGCAATGAGGCGTCAGAACCCTCACCCTTGGGTGAGGATTGGGTGTAGGGCCCTGTAAATATCAGGAACACTGTAGGGATTGGAGAACAGGAAAGATGGCACAGCAAAGGAACACACAGTTAAGAGGCGAAGAGAGTTTCCTGAGTGGCAGAGTCAGGCATGACTCTGGAGGTGGGAGGCCTCTGCAGGTGTTGCCACCTGTGTCTTGTCTGTAGCTGGAGTCCCAGCCCAGACATGGGATAGTCCTACTCATGGCTCCGCCTTATCCCTCTGAGTACCTGCATTGGCCACAAAGCAGTGTGTACTCACGAAAATCAGGTTCTGCTGGTGGAAAAAAATCAGGCTGTTTTACTGTAAAGACAAAATAGCATAAATATGATAGCATCACATTGAGCCAGCTTTGGCCCAACTCTGAAGCACCGTGTCCTTCTCACTGAACCAGGAAAACAAACTCGCAGAACCAGCATCATCCACAGCTTGGGGCAGAGAGAGTCAGCTGGCGTGGGGCCCTCTTCTTCCTGGCTTTGACCCCCGGGAAGCCCTGTGACTCGGATGATAATAATAAGAGCTATACAATGCGAAAGACCTGGGTTGGGAAGATTCCCTGGAGGAAGGTAGGGCGACCCACTGCAGTATTCTTGCCTGGAGAATCCCCATGGCCAGAGGAGCCTGGCAGGCTATACTCCCTAATGTTGCAAAGAGTCGGACATGACTAAGCGGAGCACATACAGTGGTAATGAATGCGCCTGCCAATACAAGAGACACGGGTTTGATCCCTGATCCGGGAAGATCCCATGTGCGATAGGGCAACTAAGCATGCCCTTGAGCCCGGGTTCTGCAGCAGGAGAAGCCACGGCAATGAGAAACCTGCGCACTGAGACTAGAGAGTAGCCCCCGCTCGCCGTAACTAGAGGAAAGCCCACACAGCAGAGAAGACCCAGCGCAGCCAAAAAGAAGTAAATAAAATTATTTTTTAAATAATAAGAGCTATAGTGGTATCTACAGGGTGCTAAGCCCTATGCTTTCTGTGATTGAGGTTTAGAGAGGCTGAGCTGCTGGACAAGGTGGCCTAGCTAGTTAACCTCCTGTTTGACTGCGACAGAGGCAAGGGGCTACCTAAGTGGAAGTGAAGATCATTGGGAAAGAAGAGGAACCACTGAAGCCACCGGACAGGGTGCAGATTGGCCTCTCAGAACACATCTATTGAGGAAGGCAGGATGGTCTAGTGCACTGGTTCCCAATCAGGCGTGATTTTGTCCCCAGGAGACATTTGGAAATACCTAGAGGCATTCTGGTTGTCACAGCTGGGAAGGGAGGTGCTGCTGGCCTCTGATACACAGATGCCACTGAGGGCTTCCCAGGCGACTCAGTAGTGAAGCACCCACCTGCCAATGAAGGAGACGCAGGAGACCCGGGTTCAATCCCTCGGTCAGGAAGATCCCCTGGAGTCGGTAATGGCAACCCACTCCAGTACTCTTGCCTAGAGAATTCCATGGACAGAGGAGCCTGGCAGGCTACAGTCCATGGGGTTGCAGTGTCGGACACGACTGAGCGACTAAGCGCAGCACACACGTATGGAGACCAAGGATGAGGCTGAAGATCCTCCAGCAAACAGGGCAGCCCTGTAACACTGAACTGCTGACTACAAGTGTCAATCATACCACGGCTGTGAGACCCTGCCTGGTCCAGCAGAGGAGGGGTCATGTAGCCCCTGGACTCTGAGGCACCCTGACTAGCTGTGTAACCAGGAATAGGCACATCACCTCCTCGGTGGCCCACCCTGCAAAACTGGGGACACTTATTTGAACCAATATCAGTTCACTGCTTTCAGGCGGCAGGCACACAGGAATACTCCATAATAGTGCTGTTATTGTTATTTATTTTTAACTTTATTGGAGTATAATTTTGTTTTTGGCTGTGTCATGTAGCATGCAAGATCTTAGTTCCCCCACCAGGGATGGAACCCATGTTCCCTGCAGTGGAAGCCTTAACTGCTGGACCACCAGGAAAGTCGTTGGAGTATAGCTGATTTACAATGTTGCATTAGTTTCAGGTGTACAGCACAGTGATTTAGTTATACATATATTCATTCTTTTTCAGATTTTTTTCTCATACAGATTATCACAGAATACTGAGTTCCCTGTGCTATACAGCAGGTCCTTGTTGGCTACCTATCTTATGCAGTAGTATGTGTGTGTTAATCCATCTCCTGATTTATCCATCACCCCTATCTTTCCTCTTTGGTCACCGCAAGTTTGCTTTCAGTATCTGTAATTCTGTTTTGTAAATAAGTTCATTTGTGTCTTTTTTTAAAATTAGATTCCACATATGAGTGATGTATGATATTTGGTTTCCCCTGACTTACTGCACTCAGTATGATAATTTCTGGGTCCAAACACGTTGTTGCCAATGGCATTATTCCATTCTTTTTAATGGCTGAATAATACTCCATTGTATACATGTACCACTTCATCTCTTCCTCTGGCGATGGACATTTAGGTGGCTTCCATGTCTTGGTGACCATAAATAGTGCTGCAATGAATGCTGGGGTGCATGTTATCTTTTTGAAATATATGCCCAGGAGGGATGTCAGGATCATATAGTAGCTCTATTTATCGTTTTTTAAAGAACCTCCATGCTGTTCTCCATAGTGGCTGCACCAATTTACATTCCCACCAGCAATGTAGGAGGGTTCTCTTTTCTCTACCCTCTCCAGCATTTATTGTTTGTATAATTTTTGATGATGGCCATTCTGCCTGGTGTGAAGTGATAGCTCATTGTAGTTTTGATTTGCTGTTCTCCAATAATTAGCAATGCCTAGCACCTTTCCATGTGCATTTTGGACATCTGTATGTGTTCTTTGAAGAAATGTCTGTTGATATAATGTCACTGTTGTTAATGACTGAGGGCATACCCCTGCAGAAGAGCACTGACAAGGTAGACAACAAGGGGGTTCCAGGAGAAGCAGACTTGAGAGGGCGGAGGTGGCAGAGGAGGCCCTGAGGACCAGGAGGAAGCCCTATTCTGGCATTCGAGGCCACTGTGTCTAGCTTCAGCCCACATTGCTCACCCTGGCCCCCACGGCTCTGGAAGGCCACTGGGCCAGCACACCAGGGGCTTTTCCTGCCTCTACAGTCCCCACCTCCTGAGGACCTCCTCCTCCAAGAAGCACCTAAATCAGCCTAACCCTTAAGAATCACAGACTGATTATCACAGACTGACCCAATAGGATGGCTACAGAGACACACCCAGACTCATTAGTCACATCCACATAGACTTAGAAAAACATACACACGTTCTTATTTAAACACATAAGCAACCTTAAAGCACACTCTGGCCTTCTTCACAGACTCACAAATACATTCCCATACACTCATTAACACACATACACAACCATAATTCAATCTCACTAAGACACACAGAGTCCCATACACACACACACTCACATGTACAACACTGGCACATAACAGCCAGCAACACATACCCAAGTATTAATATATGTAGTCACATTCACAAACCCACAGATTTATGTCCATTCACATATTTAAATACAAACCAAGGAAAGCCCATAGGTCTTAACACCTGTCTAACAGGCATATAAAAACACCTGTGCATATACACAGAGACGCCGTCTGAGCACATCTATCCAGCTATCAATGTGCTTATGTCCATAAGATACATATGCATACATCACTCAAGATACACATACAGATTCCTATAGACATCCTCGCAAACCGCACACAGACATACAAAACGACATTTAAAAAAAAAAAACCTGCCTTCTCTTACACACAGATATGCTCCTGTACCATATTTCATTCATTCGTCAATCCATATCATTAAAAAATTGCTAAGGAAACTTCCTGGGGCCACCTTCCAAATTCATCCTTGCCTTATAGCTACTGTGTGGCCCAGCAAAATGCTCCAGCAGGTCATTTCTGCCTTTAAATTCCCACTTGCGGGCCGGCGGTGCGGTTTTTCTCTCCGCCCGAGCACGCAGGGCTCCATCTCCCTGCTGTCCTTTTCTGACTGCAGTCCCGCAAGGCCTCCACAGGCAGGGAGGTGCTCACGAAGGGGCCATGTCTAAAGGTGTCTTTCCCAGCACTAATCCAACCGCGGCCGGGGTGGTCCGCAGGCGTGGCTGGGAACCGCGGGCCAACAAGGACACTCAGGGATGGGGGACGAATGCCGGGAGCTCACGACCTTCCCTTCGGTGCCTCGCCCCCTCGCCACCCGCTCCTCTCTGCTGCTCGAGGGCCCCCGCCATCCCTAAGTCAGAGGGGCGCGGGGAGGAGGTGGGGGCTGAACCTTCGGCTTCCCCAGGAGCAGCTCCCCTCCCCACTCCCTCCTCCCCACTGCTCCATCTTCCTCCCCACCCCCCTCCTCCCCCACTGCTCCGCCTTCCTCCCCCCCTCCTCCCCCCCCTCCTCCCCCACTGCTCGGCTTTCCTCCCTTTCTCCTAGATCCTCCGGCCTCCTCTCTCCCCTCCCCCCTACGTGGGCCCAGCTCAGCCCGCCCCTCTCCCCTGCCCCGCCCCTGCTCCTCCCTACCCGGCTTGGGCAGCCAGAGGCTGAGTCATCGCTGCGGCTCTGTTGGGAGAGCAGGCGAGCAGGTAGGGAGGGTGTGAAGAAGCCATGCGACCCATCCCGGCCACCAGGGACAGGGCTGAGTCCCGGCGTACAGTCCTCTCCCGGAGAGGGCTGGGCAAGGGCATGGGTGGGGCCCAGGACCGCGATCAGAAGCGGCCGGGCCCCAGAACGCACGGATTCCGCCGCCCTTACAGCAGCGTTTTGAAGAGCTGCACGTGGGATGGAATCATAAACTTCTGAGTAACGTGAGGCGGCATCTACGTCAGGCATCGCAAACTGGCAGCCCATGGGCAGATCTGGCCTGCACCTGATCTTACTTTGACCCACGCAGTGTTGTTTATGTTTATGTTTCACCAGATGCCAGTGTTTAAACACCATAGGATATTTCATTGGGCAAAAGTTGATTCCCAGCTCTTGAAAAATTAGCATATATGCCAACACTGAACCTGTATTTCCCATGTCAACAATAGCCTAATGCTGAGTGGGGCTGCCTTTTTAAATCAAGGCATGGTATTCTCTAATTTGCCACAGCCCCCACTGCTCCTTCTTGTTTCACCTGGGCTATTGAACTTCCTTTCTGTTACCTGCCAAACCACCATTTAGTGATTCCTAATCTAGTCCTTCTGCCCACTTCTCAGATAGGAATGAGGAAATGGAAGTGGGAGATTCCTAGTCACACAATATCTGGCCTTAACACAGGAGAATCCAGCTTTCCCTCACCTGCTAATCTCGACCACCAAACCATTCTGCCAGTCTTGTCCACCAAAACATTCTACTTCCCCTGGTGTGCAGGCTTAGAAAAGGGATTGACGTGTGAAAAGTAGGTTCCAGGAAACGATCTGGGGATCAGAGTGGACCCCGTATAGAAGATGTTTTGGAGAGTGATTAACCAGGAGAAGGGTCTAATGACTTCAGGTTTCTTTCTATATGAAAGCGGATCCATGCTAAGGAATTGAGCAGAAACAGAATGTTGCCTGTCTCTGGAGGTGATGGCAGCTGCATCTTGATCTTTCCCTTAGAGTTGGAATAGGAGGCAGAACTAGGGCAAGTGGAAGGATGGCGCAGTCGGCAGCTCTGGAAAATTTGGTTGTAATAGGTAGTTCTCAAGTCACTAGAGACTTGGCCTTTGAGACACTAGACTGTTGTATAAGAGCTGCAAATGAAATATGCCAGTGTGCTTGGATTATTCTGTGGTGTAGTGTTTCTTTCACATGATTCTTGTAAAAGGCGAATTGTGATTTAGTAGGACTAGAGTGGAACTGAAGCGCCTACATTTCTGGCAAGGTTCCTAGTGATGCCAATGCTGCAAGCCCCCAGAGCCCTCTGAGCTTCCAGGCTCCCAGCTCCTTGTGCCTTCTGTTTATTCGCAAGGGTTTTTGCTACAGGGCAGCCAGGATGAAGGGCTTAGAGTCAGAGGCTTGGAGTCCCACCCCACCTCTTGATAGCCAAGTCACCTCGGGTAGGCTGCTCATCTTCTCTGTGCCTCAGTGTTCTCATTGCTCAATTGAAATCAAAGAACACTTCCTTAGGAGGGTAGAGAAGGAAAAGGGAAGTGGCGTGTGGCCCCAGCACAGTATATGGCTCATGGTGGGCACGCTGCAAAGGTAGTTTGTGTTATCATGCTCTCTGTGGGGCCACCCACGGGCAGTGACACCCATAAGCAGCGTGGTCATTGAGGGGCAGATATGAGACATTTCAGGATGAGGATCGAGCCCCTTAACATAGCCTTCCAGGCCATGAGTGGTGTGCGGTCACTGCCCAGCCCACCCAGCTCCCTGTCTATCCAGGCTTCAGCCACACTGGCTGCTTATGAGACCATTCAGCTTTGGTACTTTCCTCAGAGGCCTTGTACATGCTGTTCCCCATATCTTGGCTGCCTGGCCCCTTCTTACCGTCAGTCTCAACTCCTGTGTCTCTTCTTCAGAGATGCCTTCCTTGGTCCCCACAGCCTTTAAAGGTAGGATTTAAGGGGTATGTTCTGGTAGATACGACTTAGCAGCAGCAGCAGCAGCAGAGCAGCTTTTTGTGTTATGGGGATGGTAGAAAGAGAGGAGGAACTAAACACTGCCCCCACTAGTCTACAAATGCTTTTTCGCAAATTAGAAAAAAAGCACAACTTTGGGAGCTCCCTGATGGCTTTGTGGTTAGGACTCGGGCCTTTCACTACCACGGCCTGGGTTCAGTTCCTGGTCGGGGAACTGAGATCCTAGGAGTCGCCCATGGAGACCAAAAAAGAAAAGGCACAGCTTGGGTGGGATCTAGGCTCTCAGCCACCCTTCCCTCCTGTTACCTTAGTGCAGTATATAAACTGGGCAGCCTTAGGTGGCAGCTAGTGCTAATGCTTCCCTGAGCAGCCCCGTGACCAGTTTAATCCCCTTGCCTGGATTAAGTTCCTTTTAGAAACTCTCTTAATTCCTTAAAACTCATCACACACTGAAATTAGGTGTCTTGAGAATGACTCATTTAAAATCTAGCCTGTACTAGACTCTGTATTCCAAGGCAAAGACTCTCCATCTTGCTGAGGGCTGTATACCCACTGCCTAACCTGGTGCCTGCCATGAAACAGGTGCTCCATAAATATTCGTTGAGTATAGTTGACTCTTGAACAACACAGGTTTGAACTGCATGGTCCACTTAACGCGTGAGTCTTTTTTTCAATAAATACTACAATAGTGCTATATGATCCACAGCTGGTAGAACCCGAGCATGCAGAACTGCAGGTGAAGAAGGCAGCTATAAAGCTAGGTGTGGGTTTTCCATTACAGGGATGGTCAGTGCCCCTCAGTCCTGCGTTGCTCAAGGGTCAGCTGTATTTTAGGAGCTCATTATCTACCAAGAGAGACAGGGCTCATCAAAATAACCGTGGCCTGAGATGAGGACTAAATGGGGGCAGCCCCAGGGAGGGAGGTATCACTTCTAGCTGAGGTCATCCGGAAACGCTCACAGAAGAAGTGGTGTTTCAGCTGGGCCTGACAACATAGGGGGAGCTCCTGAGACCCATATGAGTGTGAGAGGGTTCTTGGCAGTGAGAACAGCAGAAGTGAAGGTACAGAGGGCGAAAGTTCAATATGTGCCTTTGACAGGCCACAAATTATGGTCAGCAGAGTGGTCAAATATGTCTTGTGAATTAGCTTGCAAATATTTAAAAGTCAAATAAAGATCAGGTTTCTCGACTCTCTTGAAAGATCCTATCAGGCAATTGGTTGGCACCAAGAAGTGACAGCCCCTTTAAAAAAATCTGTGCTTTAGCACCAGTTTGCCATAGTCCCCACCTTTCCCCACTGCGTTTAAAAAATGTATATACTTGTATTTATTTGGCTGCCTCAGGTCTTCGTTATGGAGGAATCTGCATGCATTCTCAGTTGTGTCTAACTCTTGGGACCCTATGAACTGTAGCCCACCAGGTTCCTCTGTCCCTAGGATTTCCCAGACAAGAGTGCTAGAGTGCCATTTCCTCCCCCAGGGGATCTTCCGGACCCAGTGCTCACAGACCCACATCACCTGCATCTCGTGCATCACAGGCAGATTCTTTACCACTGAGCGACCGGGGAACACCGACTGTCTAGTTGCAATGTGCTGGCTTAGTTATTCCGAAGCACGTGGGATCCCAGTTCCCCAACCAGGGATCTAGCCCACATCCCCTCCCTTGCAAGATGGGTTCTTAACCACTGGACCACCAGGAAAGTGCCTCCCCATTGCATTTTTACACCCAACTGTCTTCACTGATTGCTCTTCTTTCCTGGCCTGGCTGTGTGGCTGGCTAGCACACTGTCTGATGGACTTGTGGGAGTGATAAGGAAAGGTGGGTCAGATCACATGGGTCCTTGAAAGTGGAAGTGAAATCGCAGAGTTGTGTCCGACTCTGCGACACTATGGACTGTAGCGTACCAGGCTCCTTTGTCCATGGGATTTTACAGGCAAGAATACTGGAGTGGGTTGCCATTTCCTTCTCCAAGGGATCTTCCAGGGATCGAACTCAGGTCTCCTGCATTGCAGGCAGACTCTTTACCGTCTCAGGCACCAAGGAATTCTACTATGGGTCCTTAAATGTCAGACTAAAAAAGTAGGATGATACCCACCCTAAAGGAAATGAGGAGCCATTGAATGTTTTGCATTTCTAGGTTCACTAAAACTGTGAGGGACTGAGGAAGATCCTCATGGACTGAAAAAAAGGGTGGTGTTGAGGGCAGGGGATCCGGACGAATGCTATGGTTTCTTTTTTTAAAAACTGATGAATAACAGGCCTCCTGGCTAATGAAGTAAACTGGTGACTCTGCAGGGATTTCAGGGGTCTCTAATTCCACAGAGAACAGCCAGGCTTGAGCTCAAAAGGACGACCGTCAGGCAAGGAGGTGAAGTTCTGGAAACCAAAGGAATGGGGAGCTCTGTGTGAAGCTTTCAAAGAGAAAAAAACAAAACAAAACAAACAGGCACTGACTCATGGTTGGGGAACAGGTACTTCCAAAAGGCAGAATTTTAATCTTAAAGGTTTCCGATGACTCACAAGTCAATGACATCCAACTTGCTTTTGCTTAGCCTTGAATACATTATTTTTCTTTAAGAATAATTGTACTTTTTCTGTTTATGAAAATAATATATACTCATTAGAGAAAAAAAGGAAAATATAGAAAAATAAAACAAAGCTAATAATCAGCAGTGTAAACATATTGTTGGATTTCCTTATGTTTATCTTCTTCAGTGTATTTATGCCTTTTTAAGAAAAGTTGGGGTCACATTTCATATATAACTGATTGCTCTTTTTTTTTAACTTAAAATTTATTTATTTATTTATTTAGGGGCTGCCTGGGTTATAGTTGCAGCACATGGGATCCTTGATCTCATTGCGGCATGCAGGATCTTTAGGCCTGTGGGATCTAGTTCCCTGACCAGGAATCTTAGCCACTGGACTATAATACTATGAATTTTTCAGGCTTCGTTGGTGGCTCAGTAGTAAAGAATCCACCTGCCATGCAGGAGACAAGGATTCAACCCCTGGGTAGGAAAAACCCCTGGAGGAGGAAGTGGCAACCCATTCCAGTATTTTTTGCCTGGGAAACCCCATGGAGAGAGGAGCCTGGCAGGCAATAGTCTTTGGAGTCACAAAAGAGCTGGACACAACTTAGCAATTTAACAACAATGTGCATTTTTCACCATGAGACTATATTAATGCATCTTCTTATAAAACTTAGACAATCCAGAAGAGAAACACTGTATGTTAGCATCAATTTCCTGGTTTATGAAATATGCTTGGAAAAAACATTTTGCGTGTTTGTTTCCTTCCATTCTCAAAGTATAGTCAGAAATCTGACTTTTTTTCATGTTGCAAACCAATATTACCACCCTTATTTTACTGAAGAAACTGAGTCACAAATATGAAGTGATTTACACCAAATTGATTAGCTAGTGGCTAGCCCAGGGTAAGAGTACAACACCGTTGCACCTTTGAGTCTGGCTCAGTGCTATGAGGGGAAGGGAGCGTACACAGGTTGTCCTTCCCCACCCCCATTTCGGTTAGTTTACATAATGCCAGCTGTGCTTTTATTTTCACCTGTGATTTGATTTTTTTTATTGAAGTATAGTTGCTGTATAATATTCTATGTTACAGGTGTACAATACAGTAATTCATAATTTTTAAAGATTATGCTTCATGTATAGTTATTATAAAATATTGGCTATATTCCCCATGTTGAACAATATATCTTTGTAGCTTATTTTATACCTAATAGTTTGTACCTCTTAATCCCCTAACCCTAAATCATCCCTACTCTCTTCCCTCCACTGGTAACCACTAATTTGTTCTCTATATTTGTGAGTCTGCTTCTTTTTAAAAATTATATTCTCTATTTTGTTGTATTTTTTAGATTACACATATAGGTGATATACAGCATTTGTCTTTCTCTGTCTGACTTATTTCACTTAGCATAATGCCCTCTAAGTCCATCGATGTTGATGCAACTGGCAAAACTTTGGACTTTTTGTGGCTGAGTAGTATTCCATTTATCTCCTTCATCCATTCATCTGTTGATAGACACTTAGGTGGCTTCCATTATCTTGGCTATTGTAAATAATGCCAGTTGTGCTTTAAATTCTGGGAATTAAAGAGGCTTTAAACTGAGCACAGTTAATTTGAGTATACTTCATGGAAGAGGCAGATTTTATGTAGCATCTAGAAAGTTTGTCCAATAAATATATAGGTCAGTGGCAAGCACCCAAGCCTACTGGTCCCCAAGTGAACAGTAATACCAGCCTTTATCTTGTGGCAAGCCTTAACTAAGCCCATTGAACACTGCCTATGTTATTTAATCCTCACACTCAACTGTGTGAATCACTGCTGTTTTCACCAATTTAAAAATGAAGAAATAAGCACAGAGAGGGGGAGTGACAGGCTCAGGGTCACACACTTAGTAAATAAGAGGAAAGAGGTTTGAACATAGGTATCTTGGCTCTAGAACAATCCTGCATCCAGTCCACACGCCCTTCCTGCCCCAAGGCTGAGCAGCAGGGCCCAGGCTTTGTACTGCACCATCACCAACAGTCAATCGGTTGTGTCTGAAGGATCCAAAGCCAGAGTCAGGGATACCATGCTGGCTTGGGGGCTGTGGCCAGGAGTGGTACCCAGAACCCTCTGAGAGGATTCCCACAGTGGGAAAATATAAATAAAAAATAAAGGATTTCCCAGAGCACTTGGCAAACCATGACCGATCCTCAGCAATTGTGTTTTGATTCTTCAGTTCAGTTCAGTTGCTTAGTCGTGTCTGACTCTTTGCGACCCCATGGACTGCAGCATGCCAGGCCTCCCTGTCCATCACCAACTCCCAGAGTTTACTCAAACTCATGTCCATTGAATCGGTGATGCCATCCAACCATCTCATCCTTTGTCGTCCCCTTCTCCTCCTGCCTTCAATCTTTCCCAGCATCAGGGTCTTTTCCAAGAAGTCAGTTCTTCACATCAGTTGCCAAAGTCTTGGAGTTTCAGCTTCAGCTTCAGTTTCAGCTTCACTGGAATATTCCTTCCAGTGAATATTCAGGACTGATTTCCTTTCGGATGGACTGGTTGGGTCTCCTTGCAGCCCAAGGGACTCTCAAGAGTCTTCTCCAACACCACAGTTCCAAAGCATCAATTCTTCCACACTCAGCTTTCTTTATAGTCCAACTCTCACATCCATACATGACTACTGGAAAAACCATAGCCTTGACTAGACGGACCTTTGTTGGCAAAGTGATGTCTCTGCTTTTTAATATGCTGTCTAGGTTGATTCTTCTTAGATTCTGAAATAAACTCCACCATGAGAGAATAGAATCTAGATGACGGCTTGAGTCCTAGTCTTGCCTCTGCGAAGATCTGACTGTGTGATCTTAGGCCAGGCACTTGCCCTCTCTGGGTCTCAGGGGTTAAATGAGCCGGTCCTTTACCCTGGCCTTTGCAACTTGTATTTCACTGCTCTGTGGCCAACAGAATGCTAGGCCTTAAGGATGACTCAGTGGAAACCAGAGCTATTTGCTGTGCTCAGGGGTCCGTGGGTGCTGGACCCACGCTGCCCTTTCTCCACACCCAGCGTTTGCATGCAGGAAGACTCTCAGATGTCCTGCGGAGAACCCACCCAGCCTCATCCCCTGGGGCAGGGCACAGGACAAACAGAAAGTTGGAGGAAGAACTTGAATTCCTCCCTAAGACCTCTGTTCCCCAGGGCCCCACTCCCCTGAAGGGGCGCTCAGCTCAGCAGTGCCTCTCCACTTTACTTGGCAGCCCAGGCGGTGAGTGTTCTCAGGCACAGCCATGCCAGCCCCAGGAGGAAACCTTTGCTGGCTCCCCACTGCCCCTGGAATAACACACAAACTCCTCAGAATGGCAGAGAAGGCCTGTCCTCCACGCACCCTCAACGTGCCTCTCCAACTCTTTGGCCCTGTCACCTTGTCTCAGTATAGAGCTTTGCGGTTTTAAAAGCAGAGGCTGCTGCTACTGCTAAGTCGCTTCAGTTGTGTCCTACTCTGTGTGACCCCAGAGATGACAGCCCACCAGGCTCCCCCGTCCCTGAGATTCTTCAGGCAAGAACACTGGAGTGGGTTGCCATTTCCTTCTCCAATGCATGAAAGCGAAAATTGAAAGGGAAGTCGCTCAGCTGTGTCCTACTCCTAGCGACCCCATGGGCTGCAGCCTACCAGGCTCCTCCGTCCATGGGATTTTCCAGGCAAGAGTACTGGAGTGGGGTGCCATTACCTTCTCCAAAGCAGAGGCACCTGAATTCAAATCCCGAGTAGGCTTGTTGCTGGCTTTATGACCTCAGGCAAGTTACCGCATATCACTAATCCTTGATCTCCACACTCTTAAAATGGGGGTGGTAGCACCCATTCCACAGGACTGTATGAGAAATTAAATGAATCACTTAGAAGGTTCCTGGAACCTAGTAAACTCTAATAGGCTCTAAGTGCCTATTATTATTATTATGACAATTCTCAACCACATTTGACTACCATCTCCTACTTCCTGAAGCTCAGCACTCTCTTTCCCAACACTGTCTCCATACCTGGAAAGCCCTTCCCCACCCCTGTTCTCCACCCAGTAGGCTCCCTTGCACACCCTTGCAAGGCCTATTCAAAAACTATTGCCTGTGAAGACACTTCTGTCTCCCCGTCATGCCTTCTCTGACTATCACTTTAACCCAGGGCCATGGTTAGTGTCACCTGTGGTGAAACAGCCAGCATTAAACTCCTCTCAGTGGGATGGTGACTGCAGCCATGAAATTAAATGACGGTTGCTCCTTGGAGAGAAGCTGTGACAAACCTAGACAGCATATTGAAAAGCAGGCACATCACTTTGCCAGCAAAGGTCCATATGGTCAAAACTATGGTTTTTCCAATAGTCATGTATGGATATAAGAGTTGGACCAGAAATAAGGCTGAGCATGGAAGAACTGGTGTTTTCAAATTGTGGTGCTGAAGACCTTTGAGAGTCCCTTGGACAGCAAGGAGATCAAACCAATCAATCCTAAAGGAAATCAACCCTGAATATTTACTGGAAGGATGGATGCTGAAGCTGAAGCTCCAATGCTTTGGCCACTGGTGTGAAGAGCTGAATCACTGGAAAAGACCCTGATGCTGGGAAAGACTGAAGGCAAAAGGCAAAGAGGGTGGCAGAGGATAAGATAGTTATATAGCATCACCGACTCAATGGACATGAATCTGAGCAAACTCCGGGAGACAGTGAAGGACAGGGGAGCCTGGCTTGCTGCAGTCCATGGGGTCCCAGAGAGTTGGACATGACTTAGCGACTGAACACCACCAGCTACAATAGGATGCAGTGAACCACACAACTCAATCTATTTTTCCTTCTGCCAAACTTATTGAGCCTGAACCTAATCCGGTCTTTAGAGCTGGCTTCAGTTTAGATGAATTTCAAACTGGGGATAGAGGAACACCATTATATAAGCCACAGAGAAGCAATGACAAGCCCAGAATGTGGGACAGTTTATAAGACAACCGATGAGATCTTAAAAGTCAATGTTGTGAAAACAAAACAAAAGCAGATACACTGGAAGAGGAGTTCTAGATTCAAAGAGATCCTAGAGCCTAGCAAGTAAATGTAAGATGTGATTCTTGACTATATCCTGCTTCTTTTATTTTTTTAAGCTATAAAGATTGTATTTTTGGACCACGGGTGAAATCTGACTATGAATTGGGTGTTAGATGATAGAAGGAAATTATTAGTTTTGTGAGGTATGGTAAGTGTATTGTGGTTATGGAGAATATTTTTTGGAAATGCCTGCTGACCTGTTTAGGGCTGAAGTGTTAGAATATCTGCAGTTAACTTTAAACTGGTTCAGCCACAAATTTAACATATAGTAAGATGAAGTAATAGAGAAGGAAATAGCAACCCATTCCTATATTCGTCTGGGAAATACCATGGACAGAGGAGCCTGGCAGACTGCAGTCCATGAAGCTGCACAACAGTCAGACACGACTGAGCGACTAAACAACAAAAATGAAGTAAATATGGTAAAATGTTGACAGTTGTTGAATTTATGTGATCATGTGTAGGTACTCAGATGATAATTCTTCCTACTTTCCTGTATGTTTCAACACTTTCATAGTAAAAATTTTTTTTGTTTTTGTGTTTTAAAAAATAGTCCTTCTCCAAGGCTCCCACAGAAGGTATGGGACCTTTATTAAAGAACAAATCACAATATATGGGGGTGAGGTATGCCAGTGAGTCCTGCCATTCAGATCACAGGTTACAAACTCTTGGCAGTAGGATCCAAAGTCTGGATTAACTGTATTCCTCAAGCACCAAGTTCATAATAAATAATAAACATTTGTTGAATGAAGACTTTACTCTTGCTACAGTGCATGACTCAACAGTAAACTTCATCTTGGGAATCGCTAGAGTGAGAATGATAATGACATGATTTGCCAAGCAGTTACCCGGTGCCAGGCTTGATGCTAAGCCCCTAATGTGCATCATCTCATGTAATTGTCACAACAGTCAGAAAGTTATTGATCCCATTTTACACATGAGTAAACTGATATACAGAAAGGTGAAGAAACTTGCCTCCAAGATCACTCAGTTAAGAATGGCAGAAGCATGTGGTTCTGATCACCACACACTGTTCCCCTGTCCCTCTGGCACCATCCTTTTGGCACAGGTAATTACATAGGTACCTGTTTTAGCTCCGACATCTGCTGAACTCGGAACCCTTCAAAGGCAGAAGAAAGAAAACATGTTCACACAAAAACTTATATACAAATATTAAAAGCAGCATTATTGAGAATAGTCAAAGAGTGAAAATAGCCCCTACGTCCATCAACGTGATAAATAGATAAGCAAAGTGTGGTCTGTCTAGACACTGGAATATTATTCACCCATAAAAGGGATGAAGTACTGGTACAATCTACAACATGCATGAACCTTGAAAACATTTCACTAAGCAAAAGAAGCCCATCTCCAGAGATCACATATTATTTCATTCCATGAAAATGAAATGTCCGAAATAAACAAATGCATCGAAAGTAGATTAGTGGTTGATTAGTGCTAAGGAGGCTGAAGGAGATTGGGAGGTGAAGGTTGCACACAGCTAATATATCAAAAACAATTGAATTTACCATTTAAATGGGTGAATTGTATTGTGTAAGAATTATATCTCAATAAAGCTGAAAAAAAGAAGAGGAAGTATCTTATGCACCAATGAATCTGCCAAGCTAGTTGAGTGAAAAAAATGAATGAATGGCTGTTTCCCTTGCAGTGGACAAAAATCTACCATATTTCTGAAGTCTAAAGTTGATTTTCTTGACAGCCTTACAGGGATGCTCACTCTTAGCTTCCAGGAACCCATTAATAAACTAATAAGAAACCTGATAATTCAATAAATAATTCCTGAGGTTGCCAGTGCTACTCCAGGAAAAAAAGAGAAATGCACGGATGATTTCTTTCAGATACAAACTGTGGGACTGCAGAGCAAGGAGCCGCCAGGATGTTCTGTCTGGGATGGGCCCCTGGAGATCTTGCTGTGATCTGTTTCCACTTGGCAAACCTTGATTCATTTATCTGGGCTCATCTGACTGTTCCTGTGTTTTGTTTTTTTTTTTTTTTTCCCCTCCTAGCCCTGGTCATTCAGAAGGACAGTCGTAAATAAAAGCTCCAGGATAAAATACCTCATGAAGTTCTGTGGAAATGATTGGGAAAGATCCAAACACTTCAGTGGGCGTCAACTGGCAGGGAAGATGCTTGTTCAAAATGCTGATGCCTGGCCTCATCCCTGGAGATTCAGATTCAGTGTGACCGGGGTGGGGCCATGGAAACTGCATTTTAAATACAGCATCTGCAGTGTCCTTGATACAGGGTATGCTTGGGCCTATGAGAAACACTGATCTAATAGAACATAGAAGGAAATAAAGTGTGTATACTATCTCAGGCAGAAAAGCGGGTTTGCTTAGGGATCTTAGAGATCATGGGATTTAGATGTATTCATGCTCTGCCCCCTGGAACTCCTTAGGATTCCATGGAGCACTTGGAGGGGCTCTTGGGCTGGTGGAGGTACAGAGGCGTAGATGTGTCTACCTCAGCACATGCCCCCTTTAAAAGCTGTATTTGAAATTTTTTTCTAAATAAGATATTGGGTTCTGTTGCTTGAAAAACCACCAGTTGTGCCCTATTCCACATACGCAAGTGGAAAAACTGAGGACTAGAGAGGAAAACACCTTCCCAGGGAGGTGGAGTGACAGCACGCTGATGGCAGAACCAGAGCTGATCCAGGCTTTCGCTTCCCGCCCCGGGCCCTTCTCACTAGGGAAAGCCAGTTGGACACATCCTTTCATTTCAGGATGGCTTTCCCTCTCTGCCTCCAGCAAATCCCACACAAAGACAGTAGGGCACAGACTAGGGTAGGAGGAAAGAGGCATCCTGCCTCCAGCACACAACTTAGGGTGGTTCCCCAAAATTCAGAAATCAAGGCAAATAACATTTTGCCAAAAAATTCATGATGAACAAAATAGCAAAATTTCACGTAAAAGTAGAATCAGGAGTGGAGAAGGAAATGACAACCCACTCCAGTATTCTTGCCTGGAGAATCCTGTGGACAGAGGAGCCTGGTGGGTTGCTCTCCATGGAGTTGCACAGAGTCGGACACAACTGAATCGACTTAGCATGCATGCATGCATTGGAGGAGGAAATGGCAACCCACTCCAGTATTCTTGCCTGGAGAATTCCAGGGACAGAGGAGCCTGGTGGGCTGCCGTCTACGGGATCTCACAGAGCTGGACACGACTGGATCAATAGTTCTGATTTTTCCTTTTGCCCCCAAGCTCCAGTATGGCTCTCTACAGCACTATTGCTCGTCATGCTTTTATTTAAAGTTTTGGTATCTTGTTCATCATGGATTTTTTTGGCATTAATTTTGATTTTTAAAATGTTGCATTCAAGTATTATTTATCTAGGTTGCTAAGTTTTTTGGTGCTTCCCTTAACTTGGTGCCTGAGGCAGGTGCCTCACTTGCTTCACCCTAATCTGGGCCCTACAGATCAGGTCTTTTGGCAGATAGCTGAGTAAAGGTCCATTGTCCTCTGGGGATCCCTCCAGATCCTATCATTTTATTTGTCTGCTGGAATTGATGTTTGTTTGGTCTCACTGCGACATTGCCCTTGTCACTTAACCTGCAGAGAGGTTTGTAATCTGCAGGGGAAATATTTGTTTTGCTGACTCAGCAACATTTTCCTCCGCTCTGGCAACAGCAGCTCTTAAGTTGCTGGGTACCTTCCTTGCCCTTCTCTGAAGCTGATTCAGCACACTGGTCTAGAGGTGGGCATGTGATTCAACTCTGCCAATCAGAGCCTTGCATCCCCTGCCCCTCAATGATTGGTTCAGGAATGATCATGTGATTTAGTTATAACCAATTAGAATCAATTCTGGGGGTCTGCTCTGAACTTCGGGCAAGGGAGCTGACAGGTAACTGAGAAGAGAGGACGTAAAGCACCCCAGGGAGCCTCTCTGAGACAATGAAGACTGCAGTGTGGGTAGCAGCAGATAGAGACAAGGAAGAAATAGCGTGATGATGTTGCTTGAGCTCCTGGACCCAGCTGTGCACAAGGCAGTTCTCCACCCTGGACTTAGGGGAACGGTGGGCCACCTTCGGCCCAAGTCAATTTGAGTAGTGTCTCTGTCCGGAGTAGTATTTCTGTCACACAGATGATCCACTCCTTCCTCCCTGCAGTCTGACCTGGTTGCCCCGGGAGATGACATAGAGAAGCCCAGCGCCAGACTCCCGTCCTGAAGATCTTCATTAGGTGGCGGTATCCTTCATCCAGGGGCAGCCTTGGAAAGCAGAGTATTGGCAGGAACAACAACTCTCCTAACATTACTGAGCCCTAGTGGTGTGGTCAGGTTCTGTAGTAAATATTTGCACATCAGTATATTCATTTTTTCCTATAACAACTCAAGATTAACTCCAGGTTGAAATCCAGTTCACCCACCCCCAGGGCAAATGTCCCAAATCACTAGCTAGAAGCAAAGGGAAGGCCCCAGTTAACCCGCAAGTGAGCATACTTCCCATTGTACGTGTTGCTTTTGTAAATGGACAGACATTGTAGGTGACAGACTCTTTCTAAGAACAGCTGAGCCTGGACATTAGCAAATCCCTTTCCCCACACTTTCTGGTAATACTGTTGGCATCTTGAAGTAAAAACCTTAGGCTAGCTTCGTTTGACCTGGTAGTGAAGCTCAGTGTCTCAAGCAGCACAGGCCTTGGAAATCAGCAATAACCCTTATGAGGAAGGATCTAAAAAAGAATGGATATATGCACATGTATAACTGGACCACTTTGCTGTACACCTGGAACTAACACAACATTGTAAATCAACTATACTCCAGTAAAATAAAAAATTAGCAGGTGGGTCAACTCACTGACTGTGGCCATCTTTGCTCTTTTATTCATTCAACAACGATTTATTGAGTGCCAGCTCTATGCCAGATCTCATTGTAAGCCCAGAGGATACAAGTAGTGAAAGAAGCTGGGGACAGTCCTTGCCTCCAGGGAGCTGCCAGTCTTATCAGGGAGGCACGTATGAGACAAATAATTGTGCGTGCAATTATTACAAGTATGATAAGCACTGAGAAAGAAAAGTTCAGGCTGTTAATGTGCAACAGGAGCCTCTTAAATGCGTTCATAGACTAAGCAACTTTATTCACTGGATAGGTGTTTGGGGACTGACTGCCAGTGCCAGGCACTGTGTTTGGTACTGAGCACTGGGAAGGGTGGGGAACAAGGCTCAGCCCGCAAGGATCCCGCCATGCACAACTACGCCGTCTGACTGGCTGTCCCTCCTACCTGCAGACTGTGAGCTGCTGCAAGTTTACAGCTTTGAAAGCCCCTTGAAAGAACAAGGCCACTCCTGCTTCCACAGGTAAATATATTTGACTTGTTCCATTGGCCTCATGTTGGTCTTACCATATCTTTCTCTGATCCCCTGTGGCTTTTGCTCTCTAGGGTTGGAAAAATCAGGACAGGTGGTCATTGATCTTACCGAGAATGTTTTATTGTGCTTTGTAAAAATAGGCTGAAAAACACATGAATTCACTGGGAGAAGAAGGCATCAGGAAAGGGAAAGAACTTGGGGTTGAAACTCGCTGGGCCCCGTGGCTCCAGCCTGCTGGAGACAGGAGCTTGGCTTTGAGGACAGGCCTTTGGTGATATTTCTGGCTGTCTGACCCCACGGGTACAAGTGGAGTGTGTCGCCCAGCTTGCCATGGGGAACTTTCTGGATGGCTTTATTATTCAGAGCATATGGTGCTTTGGCTCCAGTCGTCGGAGACAGTCTGCGATTCTGCAGAGCTGGGAATGGGGCTCTTAGCAGCAAAGGTGAGTGTGTGGGTGGGTTTAGTTATAGGAGTTTTGGCTCAGTCATTCTTAGAGTCAGCCTCCCTACAAAGGAGCCAGAACCACTTGGGTCCCAGGGCCCTGATCCAGGCCTGAAATGTGACCGCGTGGGGAAAAACAGGAAGGGAATGGCCTCTGACTGTATCCCTCCTGGACTAAAGCACTTAGAGGGTGAGGAATGCCGTTGATTTTTTTAAAGTTAATTAACTAATTTAACTTTGGCTGTGCTGGGTGTTCACTGTGGTCCGTGGGCTTCTCTAGTTGTGATGTGTGGACTCAGTAGTGGCATGTGGGATCTTAGTTCCTCGACTAGGAATTGAACCCAGACCCCTGCTTTGGGAGTGCAGAGTATTATCCATTGCTCCACCAGGGAAGTCCCCACAGTTGATTCTTTTCTGTAGCTCCCAAGTCTCACACCCTGGGACAGGCATCTTGCGTCTCATCTACTGAGGGCTTGCTATTTGCTAGGCATTCATTCATTTAATCTTTACCACAACCCCATGCGGTAAGTTCTGTTGTTATTCTCATTTTATAGGTAGCTGAGGCTCGGGGTAGGAGAGCAGGTTCCACACAAATGATGGAGCTGTGCTACCCTGTCATGTCTCAGCATGGCTCTCAGAGAGCAGACAGTCAGCAGAGTGGGTGAGTGGTGAGGATTCTCTTACATGTGGGTACTTGGGCGGGGGAGGGGGGGGCCTAAAGTAGAAGGCAGCCAACTCCTGGGACAAGCCTTCAGCTTGGTACAGAGCCTTGAGCATCCCAGCTCAGGGAAGTATGGCATTAACTATTTTGAGAATAACATAGACTGTAGCATTTTGTCCCTTTGCCAAGGCCTTGCTTTATATCAATCATAGTGCAAGTACATAACCAATCCATTGAGGTCTTATTTCTTTTCAGTCACTGAGTCAAGGGCTTTTCGTGTATCATTTTATTTAATCATCATATCAATCCATGAATAGGTATTACTATCCTTCTGAGGAAAGAGACATTAAATAACTTGGGCAAGGTCATAGCTAGTGATTTACAGAGTTAGGATTCCACTTAAGGATGTGTGGCTTTGAGACTTTATTTCTTGAGCATCAGAGACCTGGTTCAATTCCTAGTTCCTCCATGAACCAACTATGTGCCCTTGGCAAGTCAGTTCACTTTTCTGGACCTCAATTTCCACATCTGTAAAATGGGTGGGTTGGGCTAGATGATGTGTTAGGCCCCTTCCAGCTCTGATATCTAGACTTTGAACCCCTTGAGGGATATCACTCCTGAAGCCTGAGCACTTAGCAGAAAGTCTGGCCCAGAGTGGGCCCAGCTCAACATGTGTTGAGCTAAATCTTTCCTGATGTGCCCCAGTTCCTAGCTCCACAAGTAGTCACCATTCCCACATCTGTGTATTTCACAGTATTTCATAGAGATGTTTGCAGGAGGGGATTTTGGGCAAGTCAAGTCATCCCTCTTAATCATTTCCTTATCTATTAAAAAAGGGCAGCAGAGATTGGACTATACTCTTACCACGGCAGTTTTCTTTCTGTTCTCTAAACACACCTGCTCAGAGCTTTTGCATCTGTAGTTCCCTGTGCCTGGAACACTCTCATCCAGCTGTTACAATGATTGGTTCCTTGTCATTACTCAAGTCTCACCTTTAATATCACCTCCTCAGAGAGAGCCTCTCTCCACATAATCTACAATAGCCATAGCCATTACTTGATCATGTCAGCTTATTTCCTTTCTTCAGGGGATTATTGCCTATTTGATCTCTTTACTTGTTTAGGTCTAGCTCCCCTCTTTCTATAGTCTAGCTCCCCACTCTAGAACCTAAACAAGTAAACAGTAAAATATGTAACAGTCCCCTGCTTACCTGGTGGCTCAGTGGTAAAGAATCCACCTGCAATGCAGGAGACCCGGGTTTGATCCCTGGGTTGAGAAGATTTCCTGGGGAAGGAAATGGTGACCTGCTCCAACATTCTTTGCCGGAGGAAACCCCATGGACAGAGGAGCCTGGCGGGCGGCAGTGCATGGGGTCATAATAGTTGGACATGACTTAGCAACTAAGCCACCATCACCACCCCTCTTTCTAGAATGTGAGCTCAATAGATGTAGAATCTGTAACTTTCAGGTTTACTGATATATCCCTAGGCCCTGATACAGGCTGGGCAGGCACATATAGTTGCTGAATAGTAATACCTATTGAGTGCATGAATTCCTGGTAAGTGAATAGATAGCCTAGAGAGTCTCCAAAGTCTTTTTTAGCTGTAAATCAAAGGATATTGAACACAGTGAATGTAACTCACATGCAAGCATGACTGTACCATTTTACAGATGTGGAAACTGAGGCAGTGAGTGACTTGCCAAAGGTTTCACGGAGAGGGGGCGGTAGATGATATAGTCTAGAGCTGGGGTCCCCAACCTCTGGGATCTAAAGCCTGATGATCTGAGGTGTAGCTGATGTAATAATAATAATAGAAATAAAGTGCACAATACATGTAATGCACTTGAAATATCCCCAAGCCATCCCCTACCTCTATCCCAATCTGTGGAAAAATTGTCTTCCATAAAACTGATCCCCGGTGCCAAAAAGTTGGGGACCGTTGGTCTAGAGCACCGTGTGTGTGTGTGTGTGTGTGTGTGTGTTCTCAGTCGCTCAATTGTGTCCAACTCTTTGCAACCCCATGGAATGTAACTCAATCCCGCCAGGCCCCTCAGTTCATGGGATTCTCCAGGCAAGAATACTGGAGTAGGTTGCCATGCCCTCCTCCGGGGGATCTTCCTGACCCAGGGAACAAACTCACGACCATGTGGGAATTCAAAAGCAGGGGATTCAGGTTTGGGTCCTCACACCATCCTACTCTGTCAAGCTTCCTTACAAGATCCAGGTGAACTGAACAAGCCATTTACCTCTCACAGCACAGTTTTTCCATCTGAAAGAGAAAGGCATACTGTTAACTCTGGTCAAGGGTGACTGTGAAATAATGAAGTTTCCTAAACTCAACAGCACTAAGCATTCTGCAGAATGTTGGACCTCTGTTTACTCCCAGGTTATTCTCAGAGTTGTGGGTGGGAGAGGGGAAGGGAGCCTGGGACCAGGGCTGTGGAGGAGGGGTGAGTTGGTGGGTTGGCACAGTTTGTTTACTTCTGGGTCTGCCCCTAGCCTTGCAGCCTTCACCTGCTCAGGTAAAGAGGTAGGGGGAGCCTTGCTCAGCCAATGAACTGCTTTTGTTCTCTTAAAGGCACCCAGCAGCTGGCAGGAAAACCAGCCCTGTGACCCGAAGAGATCCCGGGGCGGATGCCAGGAAGCAACTGTGGGGCTGGATGTAGCAAACCCCTCCATGGTGACCCTGTGACCTCATGTCCTGGAGGGTACTTGCTTCAGGGCGGCCTCCTCCGCCTTACCCAGAGCCGGCTTTCCAGGAGGCGCCCACGCCTAGCTGCCCTGGCAGGCGCCCAGGGAGGAAAGACAGCGTGGCCTTGGCAGCTGCCCGCCAGGAAGGAGCCCACAGGTGCCAGGGAGAAGCCATTTCCTTGCCCCCTTCAGCAGCCCTGGTGAGTCCTGATGCTCTGAACTTCTCTATCCTCAGCACAGAAGGGTATAGTAGAAAGACGCCTCTCCTGAGGGGCAGAAACCGTGGGTGCTAGTCCCCGTCCTGCTGGGTAACCTTGAGCGAGTCAGTCCAGCTCTCTGAACCTCACCTGTACCATCTGGGGAAAAGCGCTCCCGCTCCCACGTCAGCTTGGCCCCTTGATTACTTTCGCCTGTCACACGCCTTGTTTTGAAAGATTTTTGTCTGCCAAGCTGTGCCTGTTATATAATAAGTCGTTAATTGGTTTTTCCCCTTGTGTGTTAATTGGGGCCCTATCACAGCTGATCAGTGTTTTCTGGTCAGCAAGACCAAACCCTGGCAGTGCCACTGAGCTGATGTAAGTTGAACTGTGGCAAAGAAATGTGTTGTTTTAGTCTGTCTGTGAGATCTTATCTAGAGCCAATATTTGATTTTCATTTGGCCTCTTAAATTAGGAGAAAGAGGGCGCGGTGAGTAATTCCAGAGAATGGGGACCCTAGGTGGGGAGCCCCTAAATCTAGCCTGCATGGTGTGTGGGGGTACCAGGTAGAAGCACTGCCTTCACACCCCAGGCCCCGCTTTGATCCCTGCTATGCTGCCTCCCACATGGAATGCATTCTTGGAAGTGGGATCCTTTGGCCTGAAAACTTCCGGTGTGGGGTTGGGCTGTTCCCAGGTGTCCCCACACTGGGTTCATTCCTCTGCCCTGACTGAGATTGGACAGCCTTAGGTTAGGGAGCCCAGGTCACACTCAGGCCTCTGATGGGGGATTGCCAGGGGAATGGTGATGGCAGCAAGTTAGCACGAGCACTGGGCCTGGAAGCCAGGACAATATACCATGAGCACAGCTTGTGCTGGGAATCAGGAGACCGGGCTAATCTGCGTTGATTGGCTTTGTGACCTCAGGCTAGTTGCCTAACCTTTTTGAACCTCAGTTTTCCCAGTTGTAAAATGGTGATTGTAATCTTGACAGTGCTCACCTACCAGGATTAGAGCCAAATAATATTGTGTATTTCACAGAAGCTTAGATTCTAGTCTTTAAAATGCATCCAGAATTCAGAGATTAAAAGAATCACAAACATGCTTTTTAGAATTGATACAGCAAAGTTATGGATGTTTTGTAAAATGTGATGATAAAGATAAAGAATTGTTTCTTGATAAACAATTCCATGATAAAGAATTGTTTCAATGATGAGGGAATTGTGATTGCTTGCTATTCAAGTCCTTTTCCTTTTGAAAAGTATCATTTATTGGGACTTTTTGAAAAGTAGTCTCATAAACAGAAAGCAGGGACAAACAGCTCATTGAGTAATGGTATTTTCTAATGATTCCTGGAACTGAGACCCAGGCCTGGAATGTGGCCCTCGTGTGGGAGCCAGTGTGATGCGTGGTTAGAGCATGCACTTTGCAGTTAGACAATGACGGGTTCAAATGCAGACCCAGAGACGTACTGATGACCTTGGGTATAAATCGCTATGTGTTTCTGTGCTTCGATCTTTTCTAAATTCTAAAACAGAGTGGGGGGAATGTCACAAGTCCTGGCTGATGTTGTTCTTGAGGGGGGTTTACTGTAGGACAAGGACTCAGCACCCACATACATGTTCCACTAGAGCTGCCCAGATCCAGAGGGCTCCTGATCCTTGGAGATTGAAGTGGACTAGATACACTGATTCAGGGCAAGACACCACAGCCAGCTCCCCACCAGGGGCTCTGATCACCCTTGTCACCTTCTGCAGCAGCAGGAGGCTCTGGAGAGATGCTGGATGAGTAAGCGTGTGGAACCAGTGAATTCCCCCGAATGCATGGGGCTGCTGCTGCTCCTTGCTCTGGGGGTCCAGCCAAGGTCCTTGCCCCTTCTGTTTGGTCACTCTGTTCTCCTTGTCCCAAGACTTCCTGCTAAGCAAATCAGTCACAGAGAGTGAAGTTTAGGGTTCATGACAGTGTCTCCCCTTCCAGCGAGGCTGCGGGAGGGTGAGGTGGAGTGAGAGCTGGAACAGAAGCTCCGCAAGAAAGGGAGGGGCAGCCCTTCTTGTCCAGTTGAGCAGGTGGTGTGTGAGAGTGTGCAAATGTGTGCACACGAGCTAACACAGTTCAAGTAGAGGGGCTTGCCTGGTGGCTCAGTGGTGGAGATTCCACCTGTCAATGCAGGAAACATGGGTTCAATCTCTGATCAGGAGGATCCCACATGCCGTAGAGCAACTGACCCTGTTCGCCACAACTAGTGAGCCTGTGCTCTAGAGCCGAGGAGCTGGAACTACTGAGCCCAGTGCCACAACTACTGAAGCCTGGGCACTCTAGAGCCCGTGCTCCACAACAAGAACAACCGCTGCAGTGAGACGCCCGCACACGATGAAGAGTAGCCCCTACTCACCACAACTAGAGAAAAGCCCGCACGGCAATGAAGACCAAGCACAGCCAAACATAAATAAACAAAACTATTTTTAAAAATTCACATTGAAAAATTCTGAGTGTGAAGGCCCCCAAGAGATCATGTCAGCCAGCCCCCTGCTTGGGGCAAGAGTCTCTTCTAATCAACACAAGAGGTTGCAGCTGCACTCCAGGGAAGCCTCCTAAACACCTCTCCTTGGTAACCAGCCATGGCATCTAAAAATCCTCCCCAGGGTGTGCTCAGGCTGTGTGTGTGCATGTTTAAGGACCTTGGATGTCTGAATCAGAGTATCATAGACACTGAGCACTCAAACCTTGCAGAAAAATAAGCTTGAGGTTGAAGTGACTGAGGTGCAGTGGGGGCTTGATGTTTTCTGCAGTCACCAGGAAGCTTAGAGGCACTTTGGAGGAGCTACATTTGTGGGGTGCCTATTATGATCTAACGATTATGCTAGGTGTGTTATTACCACATTTAATCCTTACAGTAGAGTGTTTTATTATTCCCATTTCACAGATGAGAACACTGAGGCTCAGAGAAGTTACAGATCTTGAGTAAGATTGCTCAGCTAACAAGTGGCAGAACTGTGACTCAGATCTTTGTACTGCTACATCAAGAGCCTGGCCTCTTAGCCGTTCTACCAGTAGTTGCAAATCAGGTCAAATACTGAAGTTCCCAGGTGCATTTTGTTTGGCTTACATAGTGTTTTGTTTTGTTGTAACATTTAAAAAATTTAGATGCCAACATTTGAAAATGCAGCTATTTAATATAAGAATCTAGACTCTGATTTCTCTCTGAAGATCAGAAGGAAGACGTGGCACTGTGTGTCCACGTTCTTGTATGCCAGCAATCAACTCGACTTGCTTCTTAGCCTTTGCCTTTAAACAGGGCCTGTGACTTCCTGTTTGCCACCACTCCCAACTCCTTCCACTCAGTCCACTGTCTTGCTTATGACCAGCCTGGCCCTACAGGCCTGTGGAGACCTCGGTTGTGGTCCTGGCACTCGACCTGGCTGTGGCTTTAAGTAAGTAATGGCATCTACCTGGGCTATGGCTGTAATCTGAGTGAGATAACACTCTGAAATAACATCCTAAGTGGCTTTCTGTGCTGCTTGGGGCAGAGGGGGAAGCCCTAACTCTCTGGCACATCCACATCTTGGTGGTCTGGCTGAGTCTGTGTGCCTTACACCAAGGATGGGGTGTTATTTGCTCTTTGTCACCCTCATTCCACTGTACTATGTCTGATGCTCCTGATAACACAGGACATTTGGAAACAGGTAGGGCCTGGTGGCACCAACCCCAGTGTGATGCCCATTCCTAATACTTTGATCAAAGGGTCTGACTTCCATGTGCTTGTTTCTCTGTTTCAAGAAGCCAGATTGAGATTTCGAAATCTGAATATCTTCTTCTGACCCTATTTTTGCTAGAGGATGTACAAGAGAATATCTACAGCCCAGCTGATAATGTATTCTCTTTTTCTGTTACAACACACACACATGCACATAAGGGTCAAAAAAAGCCATGATTTGTAGGTCTTTGCATCTATCTAGTGTCTTGTTCAGATTTCTCTTTTTAAAGATATTCATTCACTCATTTGGCTATACCAGGTCTTAGTTGCAGCGTGAGAACTCTTAGCTGTGGTATGTGGGATCTAGTTCCCTGACCAAGGATTGAACATGGGCCCCCTGCATTGGGAGTGTGGAGTCTTAGCCACTGGACCACCAGGGAAGTTCCTTGTTTGGATTTCTGAGATCAGGTCTTTAGAGCTATGGAATAGTAGAGATGGAAACGTGCAGACCATCTAGCCCAATAATAGCAAATATATTTTACTTCATTGCAAATTCCTATCAATCAGTAGAGCACTTGAAAAGGTTTCTGAAGCTACATATGAGCATGGAATGATCATACACTGAGATCTGTCAGCAATATCTACTGTGGGCATGGGGAGGGGCTGTAGCAGTACTTATGCCAGAAATTATACAGATATGAAAACTGGGCTGGGAACAGGAGATCAAAGTGTGAAAGAAAGTGTTAATCACTCAGTCATATCAGACTCTTTGTGACCCCATGGACGGTAGCCCACCAGGCTTCTCTGTCCATGAGATTTTCCAGGCAAGAATACTGGATGGGTTGCTATTCGCTTCTCCGGGGGATCTTCCAGACCCAGGGATTGAATCCAGTTTCTTGCATTGCAAGCAGATTCTTTACCATCTGAGCCAACAGGGAAACACAGGAAGAGGAGATGACTTGCCCAAAATCACTCAGCAAGACAAGACTCAGGTCCAGAAGCAGGATCTCTCTTGGCCTGGAAGCCACCGTTGCTTCCACTGTATTAGCTCAGAGAAGAAACCTGAGAGGAAGGGAAGATGACAGAAGCAAGCCGAGGACCCTGGAGTCCCAGCTCCCCCAAGAAGTCTGGCTGGGGTTGGGGCTAAGGAATTCAGTCCTGTCCCATTAGACTGAGCCCTGCCTGATGACCTGTTGGCTTCTGCTCCACTTCTCAGAGTCCCCTAGCTCCTGCCCCAGTTTCCTGTCTCATTTTCATCTGGCTCAGAGAGTGCACGTTGTCTCCTGGGATCATAGGTCCTACATGCCCTCTTTTGACAATGAGCTCCCCAGCCCCCTCTGTTCTGGAAGGGAAGTCCTAGGACAGGGGTTCTTAACCTTACTGATTCCATGGATTCCTCTGGCAATCTGGTGAAGCCTACAGATCCCTTCTCAGAATGTTTTGAAATGCATAAAGTAAAATACACAGGACTGTGAAGGAAGCCGATCATACTGGATTAGAGTTATCAAGATATTTTTTAAATTGTTTATGATATAATATGTACTTTATTAATACATTTTAAATGAAATTGAGCATTAGGTATAATAACTATTGTAATTTTAGACTAATGATGAGCAGAAATGAAGTTTTGAATGATCTATAACAACTGTAATGTGATACCAAAATATCTGTGACTTCTCTTGGTGACACAATCACAGGAACCATCAATATTCTTGTGGCCATTGCCTACATTCAAATGGAACAAAGTATTTAACTTGAATTAGAGTTTAGTGAAAATAAAGTTGGAAGTTTTCCCATCCAAGCTCAGAGACATCTGAATTCCATCTGTGCTCCCAGGCTGAGACTCCCTTGCTCTGTTCTAGGGAGTCTGCTAGTCCCATGGTTTGCAAACTGTGGGCCATGGAACCCTGGAGACCCAAGGAATGTCACAGAGGCTGCCACAGCGTGGGGCGCAAGCAGGAGCGTCGGCCAACCGGACAAATAACTCTGGATCCACCACCTCTGCCTTGCTTGATCAGATTTCTTATTTGAATTCGCTTTGGTGGTTCATATGAGATCCTTTTGGAAAAAAGAGTAGGGGGGATTTATCTGATCCTACCTGCATGTTAAAAACCTTCACTTGGCCCCATCCACCTCTTCTTGTGACAGGAAGCAAAGCCAAGGCCTAGCGCAGTGAAGGGTGCTGGAGGCGCATGTCTGGTGGCAGGGTTGGGGCCGTGGAACCTGAAGGGGTGGAGGGAAGCATCTGGGCGGGGGTGAGCTTCCTGCTACCTCTGCCTGCAAACCACTTCAGAGCAGCAGTAGGCTGTGGCCACGAGTCAGAAGACCTGAATTCAGGGTCCTCTATCTGACACAACCTCAAGTTTCTCGGAGATAATTATACATTCATTTTGAAAGGACAAAATGAGAAAAAAAATGTTTCAATTAAGTATAGTTGCTGTCCAATGTGATAAATGTTACAGGTGTACAAGATAGTGATTCACAGTTTTTAAAGGTTATACTCTGTTTATAGTTATTATAAAGTATTGGCTATATCCCCTGTGTTGTACAGCATAGGCATGCTCAGTCATTCAGTTGTGTCTGACTGTTTGCAACCCCGCCAGGCTCCTCTGTCCATGGGATTTCCCAGGCAAGAATACTAGGGAGGGTTGCCATTTCCTCCTCCAAGGGATCTTCCCAACCCAGGGATCAAACCTACGTCTCCTGAGGTTCCTGCAGTAGCAGGCAGACTCCTTACCACTGAGCCACCTGGGAAGCCCCCTGTGCAGTGTATCTTTGTAGCTTATTTTATACCTAAGAGTTTGTACCTCTTACCCATCTACCCATTTCCCTCTCCCCACTGGTACCCACTGGTTTGTCCTCTAGGTCTGAGAGGCTGCTTCTTTTTTGTTATATTCACTAGTTTGTTGTATTTTTCAGATTCCACATATAAGTGGATATCACATAGCATTTGCAAAATGAGAAAGTTTTCGTTATTAATTTTTATTGTAGTATAGTTGCTTTACAACGTTATTTTCTGCTGTACAGCAAAGTGATTCTGCTATACATACATATATCCCCTCTTTTTTGGATTTCCTCCTCATTCAGGTCACCGCAGAGCACTGAGTAATATGGATGTCAATCCCCAGCTGTCAGTTCATCCCACCCTCTCTTCCCTCCTTGGTATCCACATATTTTTCTCTATGTTTATGTCTCTGTTTCTGATTTGCAAATAAGTTCTTTTGTGTAATTTTTCTAGATTCCACATGTAAGTGATATTATATGATAGTTGTTTTTCTCTTTCTGACTTCATTCTGTATGACAATCTCTAGGTCCATCCATGTCTCTGCAAATAGCACAATTTCATTCCTTTTTATGGCTGAGTAATATTCCAAAAATGAGACCATTTTAAGAAACATAAAGAACTATTAAAGAGATTTTAATATATTTATCTCTAAGCCTGAGACCTTTTTCTCAACTCTCCCATAGGGTCTTTCTCCCAATTCCAACAAACTCTTTCCCCAGCACAGTACAATCCCAGCCACCCAGTCACCTCGTCTGCCAGTTGACCTCTTCAATTCCTCCCTTTGCTGTCCTGTGTCATGCCCTCTGGCATGCATTTCTGTAACACCCCATACCCCCCTCTCCGCCCCAGTCTCTCTCTCTGTTCCAGCTTGCCTTTCACGGAGCCCAGACACGTTCTGACCGTATGTTCTGACCGTGTCCTTCTGCTTCAAGGCCTGTGATGTCTCTTCACTGCACACAAGGCCAAGTCCTGCCCCCAGAGCATGGCAACCCAGATGCCTCAGGATCTGCCTGCAGCTTCCGTGCATCCTCCCTTTTCCAGCATCCCTACCTCCTCCTGCTGGGGGGCTGCTGCTCTGTTGTTGCGATCTCCCCTGCCATCTGCATGAGCCCAGAGGATAGTGCAGGCCCTGGGAGCTGTAGGAAGATGAAAGAATTCGGGAAACCAGAGGCTCACATGATGGGCAGGTACTGCAGAATGTGCAGTGGACTCTGAGGCATTCTGCTGGTAAGGGTAGGGGCAGGTGTGGCTCTGTCCAGGCAGACAGGTTGTTTTCAGAGAGCAGCCAGCAACGGTGCAGAGAGTTGAGAGCACACTGCCCAGTCAGGGAGAGTCAACCATTTGCTATGCTTATCTGAACCAGAGGCAAGAACCAGGTCACCAGGAACAGAATACAGCTAAGATTAATAGAGTCTCTGATTCTTAGAAGGTCAGAGCTAGAAGGGACCATGCGGATGTTTCCTCTAGTCTAAGTCCTTTCTGCTTCAAACAGAACAGTTAGCCCTGGAAAAGGGGAGTGGCTTGCCCAGGGTCACAAGAGTTTGAGGCAGAGCCCTGACTGGAGCTGCTGTCTCATTTTCTTCCCAGTCTCCATGTCCTGGGCTCTGGCCTCTGAACTCCTACCAGGAGACTGAATAACTGGTCCAGGACTGATTTTCCAACAGTGGCTTAATGTGTCACTTCTAGGCAGTGCGGTGCTGGCTCTTAGCAGGGGTTGTCAACACTTTAACCCAAAGGTCCCCAGAGATAGGTTACCTTATTATACACATTGGCTCACTTTAATCTTGTCAACAGCACTGTCTTGAGTATCTCCTATTATTATCATTGCCACTTTACTAGATGAGAAGCCTAAAGTTCCAAAAGTTCATGGAACTATTCCAAGGCCACACAGTTGGTAAGTGGCTGAGTGGGATTTAAACTCAGGTCTACCCTGACACCCAAGCCTGTGAGGCTCTTGACCGTTCTATTGTAGTGCAATATGGCAGAGTGGGGAAAACTACATTCTGGTTCTAGATTCAAGCCCCCAGTAGGCCAATGACTTCTTGATGGACCTTAGTCAGGGAACCCTTGGGCAAGTCGTCTCTGGGCCCAATATCTAGATTTATAGAAGGGAAATTCGGTCTACAGGTTTTAAGAATTTATTTTATTATTACTGATTTGTGGCTGCTCCGGGTCTTTGTTGCCGCACACAGGCTTTCTCTAGCCGCAGTGAGCAGAGGCTCCTTTCTGTTACAGTGTACGGGCTTCCCACTGCAGCGGCTTCTCTTGCCATGGAGCACAGGCTTTAGGGAGTGCAGGCTTCAGTCATTGTGGCTCATGGGCTTAGTTGCCCTGTAGCATGTGGAATCTTCCCAGACCAGCGATCAAACCCATGTCCTCTGCCTTGGCAGGCAGATTCTTAACCACTCAACCACCGGGGAAGTTCCTGCCTACAGTTTAAAATTATAATATTGAAAGCAGCTTACAAACTGTTATCCATTAAAGCAAGTGAAGACTTGGCGCTACAGAGAAGAATAAGGCATGCTTCCAACCCACTGAGAACTATAACATAAATGTTGGGTGAACAAGGGTCTTTTATTTCTAATAATTATGGTAGCTTATTGAGGATCCACCCTCCTACTGGGAATCATTAAAATAGCTGAACAAAACAAATGTGTGTATGTATGTGTATTTGAAGGCATTAGAGAACTACCAAAACAAGAATGACCTGAGAGGCAATGATTCCAAAGGTAAGGGAGATGCCACTATTCAGCTGCCACTTTGCCCTTTAGTATGCTGTTTCTCGGAGAAGGCGATGGCACCCCACTCCAGTACTCTTGCCTGGAAAATCCCATGGATGGAGGAACCTGGTGGGCTGCAGTCCATGGGGTCGCTAAGAGTTGGACACGACTGAGAGACTTCACTTTCACTTTTCACTTTCCTGCATTGGAGAAGGAAATGGCAACCCACTCCAGTGTTCTTGCCTGGAGAATCCCAGGGACAGGGGAGCCTGGTTGGGCTGCCATCCATGGGGTTGCACAGAGTTGGACACAACTAAAGCGACTTAGCAGCAGCAGCAGCAGTAGCAGCATGCTCTTTCTCAGGAGATGGCTAAGAATCTGAGCGGAGCATCTGGAATTGTTATCAAGCTGGGGTATATAAACTGGATTTCAGGATCTACCAAGGAGGAATGTCCCTAATAAACACTCCAGGCTTTCAGTTGTAACCCCCAAAGGGCTATGGCCTAGGAGTTGAAGTGAGTTAGAAATTGACCAGCCCCAGAAAAACTGAAGACTAACATCTAATCAATTAAATTCTTTATATGACTTAAGTTTAAATGCCTCCCAGAAACAAAAGTAAAATCTCTCTGAAGGAAGATAATACTATCAAAGACCTCAAATTTTCTGATAATTTTAAAAATATGCAATATTAAGCGTTCAATCACAATTTACCTGATGTCCCAGCAGACAAGACCAAGTGGCTAAAAACCAAGAAAAAATAACAGACAATCATAATAGGCCCACAGAAGATCCACATGTTGGCATTATAAGTCATGGACTTTAAAACATGTGATTAATATGTTTAAGTGGAGAAGGCAATGGCACCCCACTCCAGTACTCTTGCTTGGAAAATCCCATGGATGGAGGAGCCTGGTGGGCTGCCATCTATGGGGTCGCACAGAGTCAGACACGACTGAAGCGACTTAGCAGCAGCAGCAGCAGCAGCAATATGTTTAAGACATTATATGACAAGATGGAGAATTTCAGCAGAGAATTAGACTCTATCAAGGAGAATTAAATGGAAATTCTTTTTTTCTTTTTCGCCACACTATGCGTGGGATCTTAGTTCCCTGACCAGGGTTTTAACTTGCACCCCCTGCAGTGGAAGCACACTCTTAATCCCTAGACCACCAGGGAAGTCCTAGAAATGGAAACTCTAAGCCTGAAATACAGTAACTGAAATTAAGACCTTGAAAGATGGATGTGAGCTTACTGTACAGCTAAGTACAGCTAAAGATGAAATTAGTGAACTGAAAAACAGGTCAGTAGAAAATCTCCAAACTATAGCACATGTAATACAAAAAAGAGACGTGGAACGTGGTGAGGATGTCTAAATATGAATAACTGAAGTGCCATAGGAAGGCAGAAGAGGAGGAGGAGAAAGAAGAAAGGGAAGGAAAGAGGAGGGAACTCATCCTCTGAAAGTTGCTGAAAATGTGCTTTCTGTTACCAGAAAATCTATTCATAGAGAAGTGTCTCACTAGAGACACTTTACTACAAAATCACTTGACAAAGATTCCTGGAGAAGCGACTGGCTGCTGTGACCTGCAGGAGCCTGATGCAGGAGAGGCTGTTGTCTAGAGGAGCTGAGCATGGGTGACCCATATGCAGTGAAGGAGCCTGGTGAGCCTTCACCCTGAAATGAGAAAGCAAAAAACCTTTGTTACTTTAATGTCTCTCAAGTTCCCTCTGTTGACAAAATTGAGCACCCTGCCAGCTGGCAAAAGAAAAGGATATTTAAAGGGCCCAGATCCATTTCCCTCAAGCAGACAAAAAGGATGAAAGGTCATTTCAACTCTCCAGTGTCAGTCAGTCTCCATGAGTACAAGTGCATGGGTGAAATTAGATGAGACTAGCAGCACTATTGAACTGAATCCAGCCCGAATTACTAACTCTTAGAATTATGGGCAAAAAAATCTAGTTGTCTTTAAGCCCTAAGTTGTTTTATTTTTACTTTGTTTATTTACTTATGTATTACTTTTGGCTGTGTTGGGTCTTCATTGCTTTGCCTAGGAATGCTCTAGTTGTGGCAAGCGGTAGCGCCCCTTCATTGTAGTTCCCAGTCTTCTCATTGTGCTGGCTTCTCCTGTTGCAGAGCACACGCTCTAAGGCGTGTGGGCTTCAGTTGTTGCAGCGCACAGGCTTAGTTGCTCAGTAGCATGTGGAATCTTCCCCAACCAGCAATGGAACCTGTGGCCCCTGCACTGGCAGGCAGATTCTTTTTTTTTTTTCCTTTAGCCACATACTTTATTGTTTGAATATTTGCAGCTATTATTCTATACACAAATGTTAATTTCTTACAAAACTCTATATTCCATATTGCTAGGTCACTTCACTCTCCATTTTATGCCACATTTCCATCAAGAACTATTTCCCTAAATCACAATCTGCCTGATTGTGTTGTTGTTGTTCAGTTGCTAAGCTGTGTCCAACTCTGTGATGCCATAGACGGTAGCCCACCAGGCTCATCTGTCCATGAGATTTCCCAGGCAAGAATACTGGAGTGGGTTGCCATTTCCTTCTCCTGGCAGGCAGATTCTTTTGAAATAGTTTTTTCATGCAAAATACTGCAATTCCACTGTCACAAACAACCTTGATCGTTTTCCAAATCCCACTCTTGAGTCTGTGCTGTTCCCTCTGCCCAAAGTGACATTCTTGGCCCTGTCTGTCTAATGAATGTGTTTTCCTGCAACTACTTAATTAATGTTTTACTGACTTAAAGCACATATATAGACAAATACACAAGTATGCAAGTCAGAGATGCACAGTTTGATACATTTTCACCCAGTACTTATACTTTATAAACTGTAATCAGATGCCCCCCCGTGTTTCCTTCCAATCACGAGCTGTGTAAACACTGTTCTAACATCTTATACCAGGATGAGTATTTCCCTGGTTTTGACTTTATGTCAATAGATCATACAACGTGTTCCCTTTTGTGTTTAACTTTTTTTGCTCAACATTATATTTGTGAGATTCAATCACATTGCTTCATGTAATTATAGTTTCTTTTCATCACTGTATTGTTTTCAATTTTGTGAATATACTACAGTTTATTTATCCGTTCCATTGATGGATATTTGTGTTGTTTCCAGTTTGGCCTATTACAAATATGTACTGCTGGCATTTGCCTTTTGGTGAACATGTGCATGTATGTGCTTCTTATTTATTTATTTATTTTAGCTGGGTGGGGTCTCAGTTGTGGCATGGAGGGTCTTCACTGTGGCATGCAGAGTGTCTGGCAATGCACAGGCTCCTGAGTGCGTGGGCTCAGTGGCAGCGGCACGCCTAGCTGTCTAGTTGATGCACCACCTTAGTTGCCCCTGGCATATGAGATCTTAGTTCCTCAACCAGGAATCAAACCCCTGTCCCCTGCATTAGAAGGCAGTTCTTCACCACTGGACCACCAAGGGAGTCTCACGTATGTGCTTCTGGTTTGTTATTCTTAAGAGTAGAATTATTGGGTTAGGAAGCATTCTCATACTGTATTAAAACTTAAATAAAATCAAAATATAAAATGGCATGCCGGGCTTCCCTGGTTGGTTCAGTGGTAAAGAATCTGCCTGCCAATGCAAGAGACACAGGTGTTTTTTTTTGTTTGTTTTGTTTCATTTTTGAAAGATAATTCAGATTTTTAAAAATGTTTTTTATTTTTACTTTATTTTACTTTACAATACTGTATTGGTTTTGCCATACATTGACATGAATCCACCACGGGTGTATACAAGCTCCCAATCCTGAATCCCCCTCCCACCTCCCACCCCATACCATCTCTCTGGATCATCCCCATGCACCAGCTCCAAGCATCCTGTATCCTGTATCGAACATAGACTGGCACTTCGTTTCTTACATGATAGTATACATGTTTCAGTGCCATTCTCCCAAATCATCCCACCCTCTCCCTCTCCCTCAGAGTCCAAAAGTCCGTTCTATACATCTGGAGACACAGGTTTGATCTGTGGTCCAGGAAGATCCCACTTGATACTGAGCAGCTAAGTCTGTGCACCACGACTGCTGAGTCTGTGCACTAGAGCTGCAGCTACTGAGCCCATGTGCCTCAGCTACTGAAATCCCTCACCTGGAGCCCATGCTTCCAAGTGAGAGATGCCACAGCAATGAGAAGCCTGCCCACTGCACCCTGGGTCCACCGGAGCCAGTGTGAGGAATCCCGCCCCACTGCAACTAGAGAGTAGCCCCCGCCCACCCCAACTAGAGAAAAAGTCCATGCAGCAATGAAGACCCAGCACAGCCAAAAATAAATAAAAAAATTTTAAATGGCATGCATAGATTAACAACCATGTGGAAAGAGGAAAAAAGCACCTATGCATAGAGTAAACAGACATTAGAAGAGAAAAATAAAATGTTGACATGGTTTACAAAGGGAATAGGGGTGATTTTTTTTCCTCTTGACATACCGTCCCAGTAATCGTGTAATAATCATGTATTCTTTTATAATCAAAAGAAACATTTAATCATATTCCTCTCCAAAGTCTTGTTCAAATGCCATCTCCTTCTAGGTAGCCTCCCAAGGAGCATAGCCAGGTGACCATAGCCAGCCAATGTCTTGCTTCATGTTTACACTTCTGAGGAAGAACCACACTGCAGCAGGAGCACAGTGCCTTACCTAGAGAAGGCGCTCTCAAAATGTGTGCTCCTTTCTCTAGAGTCATATAAATTTTAGCAGCAGCTCGCATTTCTCAAAAAGAATACCCCAGCTTTCCAGTAAGCAAGGCAGGGATATGAACCCAGATTACTATGTCTGTTTTCACCTTAAAAGCACTTGATGCTGAAAGGGTTAAGCACCAGGTCCATTATCATTCAGCAAATCATTGGCAGAGGCATTCTAAACAGGTCATTCAAGAAAGAGAAGTCTAGTGCAAAACATATAATCCACCAAATATATTTTGAGCAGAGCAAAGAGCAGAGGAGGAGATTAATAAAGCATTTGAAAAACTCAGCTTTGTATTACTGACTGTGTAACTTTGAGCAAGTTAATTTACCTCTCTGAATTTCAGTTCCCTCTCCACCACACTGGAGGGATGATGGTGGACTAATCTACAGGATGACCAAGGGTTCAGCTCTGATCATGGTGGTGGTGGCTGCTGGAATTGCTACGCTGAGAAAGATTCTGAGGACAAAGCCAGGCTTAGTGGGGAAGTGTTATAACTGATTAATTACTTCTGCCATGAGCAGGGGATTTGAAATGGGTATTATGAATATTAGAAATTTGTCTTTCCTGTACCTATTGCTCTTGAAGATCCTTTCTAGCCCTATGTTTGGAGTCCCCAGGCTTAGATCTATTCATGTGTTTGGTGGGCATAATGTTCATCCCATAGGCAATTCTCTTAATTCCAAAGGGGAAGGAATTTTAATTATCTTCTGAAACTATAGACTTTGTCTCCAGCAATGTATGTGATATATATTTAAATAATCTGTAAGACTCTCAGAGATCCTTAGAGATGAAAATGTCTGAATACAAGGTGTTAATTATATAATTGTAATCATTCTTTTGAGATAAAGCATATTTGGCCGCCTCTCCTGTCCACACAGTGCCCTCCCCTCTGGTTGAAATTGGTCCCAGGAAGTGGGCGTGTATCTTGATTGGTCGTAGTGGGCAGTGGCGTCAGTTCATAGGTGAAGAAGGGGAATGTCCTGGGTACGATACCAGAGCCCCAGACCAGAGTCTTGCCATTCATCACTCTGTCTGGCCTTGCCTGGAATGTTACATGCTTGGGATTTCTGCAGGGAGCTTGACCTTTGCTTTATCTTTGAAAGAAATATCCTATAACCATTGGGAAAGGTATTGTTTGAACAATTTAAGTAACACAGAAATTATATGTTTGTGGCTGACAAAGGCACTCATAAACTGGACGACAGATAAGCACATCCTGAGGGCCTAGCAGAACAGTCAGGCTGTCAATAACACAGGCTTTGAAACCAGACTGCTGTGAGTCTGAATGTAGCTCCGACATTTATAAATGAATTTGCACCAGCCACTTAGCCTCTGTTTTCTCATATGTAGAATGGGCTCCATAATAATACCTACTTCAGAGGGTTATTGTATGACATAATTCATAAAAAGCAGAAGTGTCTGGCACAGATTAAGCCTGCCCTATATAGGAAGTATTACTGTTAATATTATGTTTTAAATAATTAGTAGGACTTCTTTGACTATCCAATAGTTAAGACTCTGGCACTTCCAATGTAGAGGGTGTGGGCTTGATTCCTGGTTGGGTAACTAAGATCCCGCATCCTGCATGGTGAAGCAAAAAAAAATTATTAGCAGTAATTTCTAATTACATATGAAATAAAACTCAAAAATGCAAATTTAGCTTCTATAAGCTTTGTAGACATCAAGACAGGGGCTGGAATGGGGTGGAGTTCTTTTTTTTTTTTTCATTTATTTATTTATTTATTTATTTTTAATTTTAAAGTCTTTAATTCTTACATGCATTCCCAAACATGAACCCCCCTCCCACCTCCCTCCCCAGGTGGAGTTCTTTTATTGTTGTTGTTTTAATACTAACAGAATGCTCATTTTAAAAAGTTAGAAAATTATATGGTTGGCCAAAAGAACAAATCAGTACTCAGAAATAACCGTGATAAATAACCTGTTTATCTTTTGGTGTATATCCTCATGATGATGACACACATATGTTAGAACAAAAAGGACACTTGACATGGGCGATATCACACTGAACAAGATGTTTTATAGCCAGCTGTTTTTCAGTGAGTAAAGGGAGGTCTATAGGCAAATGTCAGAGAGGGCAATGGCACCCCACTCCAGTACTCTTGCCTGGAAAATCCCATGGACAGAGGAGCCTGGTGGGCTGCAGTCCATGGGGTCTCTGAGGGTCAGACACGACTGAGTGACTTCACTTTCACTTTTCACTTTCCTGCATTGGAGAAGGAAATGGCAACCCACTCCAGTGTTCTTGCCTGGAGAATCCCAGGGACGGGGGAGTCTGTTGGGCTGCCGTCTATGGAGTCGCCCAGAGTCAGACAGGACTGAAGTGACTTAGCAGCAGCATACGCAAATGTACTGGGTTTGTGTGTGTGTGTGTGTGTGTGTGTGTGTTTTACTGTTTAAAAGGCACCTAATATAACATTTTCCACTTTAAATTATACAGCTCAATAGTGTTAAGTGTATTCATATTGTTGTAAAACAAATCTCTGGAGCTTTTCATCTTGCAAATCTATCCACTAAACAACTCCCCTTTTCCCAGCCCCTGGCAACACCATTCTGTGTTGTTTCTGTGGGTTTGACTGTTTTAGCTGCCCCACATAAGTGGAATCATAGTGTATCTGTTGTTTTCTGACTGGCTTATTTCATTTAGCATAATGTCCTCAAGTTGCATTCATGTTGTAGCATGTGGCAGAGTTTCCTTCCATTTTAAGGCTTGATAATATTCCACTGTATGTTTGTATGAACCGTATTTGTTTATCCTTTTCTTCACTGATTGATTTTGGGGTGGTTTCTACCTCTTGGCTATTAATAACACTGCTATGAATATGGGTATGCAAATAGCTCTTCAAGACCCTGCTTTCCATTGCTTTGGATATATACCCAAAAGTGGAATTGCTGGATCATATAATAGATATATTTTTAATTTTTTGAAGAAGCTACATACTGTTTTCCATAGTATAATAGCTGCACTACTTAACATTCTCATCCATACATTCTCATCCACAGTGTACAGGGTTCTGATTTCTCCACATCCACTCCAACATTTATTTTCTTTTTCTTTTTCAATAGTAGCCATCCTAAAGGGTACAAGGTGAACATACGTATTCAGTTCAGTTCAGTTCAGTCGCTCAGTCTTGTCCGACTCTCTGCAACCCCATGAATAGCAGCACGCCAGGCTTCCCTGTCCATCACCAACTCCTGGAGTTCACTCAAACTCACGTCCATCGAGTTGGTTGGTTTAACACAGTTCTAGGCAGAATGTTTAAAATTATCAAAAGAACAAGTTTTGATACTGAGAAATGTGGAATCTTCTTTTTTATGTATAAATGACTAACAACCTTTCTGAAACTTATAAACTCTCATCAGACATACTCTGCTTTGTGGATGAGCTTCTTATCACTCCAAATTTTAGGATGTTTACTTATCAAAGGACAATGACTAGTTCTGTAATGTTGCAGCAGGTCAGCCCTTGGTACTTGTTTTCTTCTTCTCAAAAACCAAGCTACTTCCCACTGTCTGTCTCTTTGATCTCCTCCAAGCCTTTAATCTCCTCCTCCTTTTCTGGTTCCCACCCCTGCCCTCTCCTCTTAAATGAGGTGTTCTCCATTGTTCCAACTTCCCAACCTGTTTCAACCCCTTCCCCTCAGCCCTCCCCAGCTAGGCCCTGAAATATCCCCTACTTCACTCTCGCGCTGGTGGGTCCTGGGAACCCTCAGGTCCTTGTCTCTGGCTTTCGACCCTTGGTTAACCTGCTCCAGGAAGCTGCTCAGAGGGGGTCTGCCTGTTTGTGTGTGTGTGTGTGTCTAAGGTGAGATACTACAAGCTGCCATTCCCTTGGCAGATGTGGTTCCCACATATGCATCTCACCACATTGAATGTCACCCTATTATAGAGACACATTCTTTTTTTTCTCACATCCCAACCCCTACATGCCAGCCAGCATCTAACCTGAACCCTCTGAACAGTCGGTTGTTAAAATGCCCAAAGAAACCGTGCTGACTCCTATGTGCTATTAATACCTTCCTAAGGCTTTTCTTGAGGCTGTTATATTATATATTATTTTTGCCATAAATGCTGACCTTAGACACTGCCCCCCCTCATGAAATGGGACCCTGCCATACCATTTTCTGTCTTTTTAAAATTGTGTTTAATTTACAACAATACGCTGTACAGATTTTTTCTTTTTTTCTTTTTACTGTACGGATTTTAAATGTATGACTCAGTGAGCTTTGACAAACATGAACCCCTGTGAATTACAAGATTCTGATACACAGTCAGCTAATTTAGAGAAATTGCAGGGGTCCACAGAACTGTTGGAAAGAGCGTAGAGTTTGGAGTCAGGAGACCTGGTTACCATGTCAAGCCTTTGGCATTAACCAGCTGTGTGACTTTGGGCTGCTGCCCTCACCTCCCTAGGCCCTGGCTTCTCTCCCTACAATGAGGAGGCTGTCTCTCATTCCACGTGACACAGCAGGTATTGGTCAAAGTTCACAGAAGACTCCTGAGAGTATGCAGAGCTACTGTGTCCTGCTGATATTTGCAAAGTGAATGCACCTCATCTGGATCCTGCCAATCAAATTGCTGAAGAAGAGAAAGTGAAGAAATAATAATTATATAATAACAATAAACAAAGATGGCAGAAATCAGCCAAACCAATCCCTGCATCTTGTAGGAATGTACCAAGTGCTTGCAAGTAAACCCTTCTCAAATTTGTTTGCCCTGGTACATTAATAAAAGAAGATTCTGAGGGGATTAGCGTCAAATTCACAACAAGTACCCAAAACACACTGTTTGCCAAATAGGCTGTTTAGCTCTTTTGAAGCTAATGTGCCTTGCTGAAAGAGGAAAGGGCTTCTCTGACAACATAAGAGAAGATAGTGCGTTTCACTTTTCAAAACCTCCTTATCTATTTCTCATTTGTTCTATATGGGTTCTGTGACAAGGAAGCAGGACAGAGACTATTCCCTCTCCTTTTTTCAGGTGAGGATCCTGAGGCCCGGAAGGATGATGTGAAATGTTCTCATAGCCACCAGCAAGCACACCCCTCTGATTTCTCAGCCTATGCCTTTGGGCTGTGCCCCACCATCTCTTCTGCAGACAAATCAACCAACCCAGAGAACAGAGTCCAAGAAGAACGAGAAACTCTAATAACAACAAGAACAACATTCATAGGTGGCACTTAACAGTTACAGACAATTTATTGCCTTCCCATTAGATATTAACACTTGTGATCTTCCCAACAGCCCAGTGAGGGTTCTCTCTGTTTAACAGAAGAGGAGGTGGAAGCACAGAGAGGGCCCCTGGTTTGCTGGTGCTCACAACGCAAGGAGGCTGTGGAGCTGAGACTCTGCCCAGGCTTCCTGGCTCAGAGCCCTAGCCCTGGTACCTGTGCTACATTGCCTCCTGCTTCACTGTGCTGCTGAGGAAAAAGCTTTCTAAACAGAGCTGGTCACTGACAAGATGCACAGCTCTGAGAGCAGTGAGGCCCCTATTCTGGGCACTTCGAGTGGAATCAAGGTGATGGTGATCATTACTGAGCAGTGTTTACAGCAGGTAGGGTTGAGGCAGAGGGCTGGTGGTTTGTCCTAGAAGGTCCCTTCCTACCAGAGAGTGTAGGATTTGATGAAATCTCTCACAGATCCCAGTCTTTCAGTTCATGACGTTGACAAGTCCTCCTGGCTCTCGAGCTCTTGGACTGAACATCCTCTCCCAGCCTGTCCTGCCTGCCAACCATCCCCTCCTCGTGGGCACTGGGATCAGTGAGCTGTGAGAACAGGTGGCTATGCGTGGATCATCTTGGAAATCTGACAGCATGGTCTTCAGCCGAGGGACTAGGGAGGAAGGATAGCAGAACAGTAAATTACAGGTTGTCCACCGGCTGATTAAATCAGTGCCTGTGTCCAGCACTGTGGAGATGCTGCATGCCAGGCTCACTTCTGGGCCCAAGGCCCAGACGTCAGTCACAGAACCACAGTCAGAGTGCCAAGCGCTCTCTGCAGTCCCTCATCCAGCCCCTGCATTTCACATGTGGGGATACTGAAGCCCAGAGAGGGGAAGCAACTTGCCAGAGACCACACAGCATTCCTTCAACAAAATACCAAGGGTCTACTGTGCCACAGACTGTGCTTGGGAACACTAAGGATGAACAAAATAGCCACAAGCTCCAGGCTCACAGAGTTTACACATTAGTGGAGGAAATGGGAAAAAGCAGGTACACGTATAAAATCAGAGATTGTGATCTGTGTCATCAAGAACATGAAGTACTGCAGCCAAGCTGATCAAAAGCAGTCTCTCTGGGAAGGGCCGTTTCAGCTGAGGCTTGAAGTATACGCATATGCTGTCTGTGTGTCTGTGCTGCGAGGATGTGTTCCAGGCAGTGCCCCTGGGCAGGGATGAGCTCCCCGTGTTGGAGGTGCTGGCACAGGGCAAGGGCAGGGGAGAGGAGCAGAAAGGGAAAATCTGAGGTGGATGGAGTCTGGAACACATGGTGTCTTGTGGGCCGAGATGAGAGGCGAGGAGTTCATTTTCATCGTACTATGAAGCCATGGGAGAGCTTATGCATGACACGCTATAACATTTCCTGCTTTTTCCCAATGCGGGGGCTCCCTGGGAGCCCTGTTACCCTGGAGGCTTGCAGAAAACCCACCAGGCAATCCTATCAGGGCAAAGTTAACCCGGCTATTCCTTGTCTTTAGTGATCACTACACATTCTATCTGTATTAGGTAATTAGGAAGGAAGTGACGTGAAGGAAGGAAGTGAAAGTCACTCAGTAGTGTCTGACTCTTTGCGACCCCATGGACTGTAGTCCATGGAATTCTCCAGGCCAGAATACTGGAGTGGGTAGCCTTTCCCTTCTCCAGAGGATTTTCCCAACCCAGGGATCAAACCCAAGTCTCCTGCATTGCAGGAGGATTCTTTATCAGCTGAGCCACAAAGGAAGCCCAGGTAATTAGGGCACTCACGTTATTTGAAGTTCCCTATTCCGTCCATGTGTCACAGATCCAGAAAGTCCAGTGCTATGGGATGCGGTGGGGATCGGCAGACCTCTCTGAATGCCACTGGGACAGGAAGTCAGGCAGCTTTACTAGTTTACCACAGCCTTTCCCCACCTCATTCCTACAGCTAGCACTCATCTTCTTTGCCATAGAGGTGTGAAATGTTAGAAACTGCTATCAAGACTGCTCAGATGTAAAGATATTTAGTTCCAGATGGCCATGGTTAGACAGGCAGAGTTCCTACTTTGGTAATCACACCTCCTTCCTGTTGCCCTGTGCTGTGTGGAGTCTTTAGGGATGATGACACAGATCAGTAATCCAATCAACAGATGTTGACAGTGTGACCTCCTGAGTCACATGACCTCATCTGAGATAAAAGGGCACTCATTTCTTCACTCTTCTCAACCAAAGAAAAGGCCTGAGGAAGTCTTGGCAGGGAAACTCATAAACCTCCCTGAAGGTCACAAAATGCTATCCTCCCTTTTAATCTAGATATTTCCCAGATTTAAATTTTAAGTCCTAACTCAAGTACAGCCACCTCCAAGAAGTCTTCCCTAACCACCTTTTCCCTGTCCCTCTGGTCTGTGCTCTTCTCTCCCTCCCCTTGGTCTCTTAAACGTGTCTGTACCATGTGTTTAGTGACTGGCATGGTATCAGCCTGTGTAGGGATCTAAATGCAGGTCGTTGGCTGGGAGGACCTAGCACCAGAGGAGGCTGGGGCCTGAGGCCCACCAGTGTGTGTTGGGCCCATCTAATCACAGTTCAACTCAATTAAAAGAAAAAATACTGTGGAGGCCAAACAAAACATGTCTGTGGGCTGAAATTGGCCAGAGGGCTAGCAGCTTCCCACAGCTAGAATATTATCTGGAGGAGAAGGCATTGCATTTAGAATCTTTAGAAGTCCTGGAGCTGCCCCCAACTAGCAGCCTGAGTCCAGATAAATACCTAATCTTTCTGAGCCTCAGTTTCCTTATCTATACATTAGGGTAACACTGTCTCTGCTTTCTTCATGAGATTTGAAGAATGGTTGCCTTGACTCTGTGCCAGTGACCACCCTCCTGTTTCCAACAATAGTAGACATTTATTCAGCAGTTACTGTTCTAAGCACCTTACAAGTGTTAACTCACTTAGTCCCCACAGTAACCCTAAGAGGGGGGTGCTGTTATCATCTCTTATTTTACAGATGAGAAAGTGAGGCAAAAAGAGGTGAAAGAACATGCAGGTGAGTGCAGAGCTGGGACTATAACACCCTTACACAAATACTGGTTCATTTAATGTTCTCTGAATTTTATGAGGCAAGTATTTCACTTTTCACCATTCTATAGCTGGAGACACTGAAGCTCAGAGAAGTGAAGCAACTTGCCTGGTATCACACAGCTTGAAAGTGGGCAAACCTGAGCCTGAATGCAACTCTGACCCCAAACCCTGTGCCCTTTTTTTCTGGGCCAGAGGTGAAGGACAGGCAAGTGATCTGTGAAGAGAGCAGTGTGCTGACACAGTGTTCTGCCCCAGGACAGAAAACATGTATTGCCCTTTCTTGTTTCGACTCCAGTCCCTAGCTCAGGGCCCTTCTGTCCTGGAGCACAGTTATGATCATGTTGCCAGGAAAATTGCTTTCTGCCTTCATTGTGACTGCTGGTTTCCACTTGTCCCCATGAACTTGGATGTTTCTTGACCCTGGAGTGTTTAAACATAGTTACCTTCCTTTGGCTATGGGAGTTTTGCACTTTTGATGTGTACTCTCTCTCTTTCCTGTGGTATGGTGCAAGAGCCTAGAATGGGATGGGAGAGACTGAAGTTCTGATCTTTATTCTGCTGCCCCAGCATCCTAGAGCAAGTCATTGAACTTCTGTGAGGCTCAGGGGACAATCACATCTGTCCTCTCTCCATGAAAGCCCTTTCAGAAATGCAGTGTGGAACAAATAGACGGTGGGCTGCAGAGAGGTAAGGCATACCAAAGGTGCTCAATAGATGACCCCCACTGACTGTGTGAAGTGGATTTGCAATGATGTGCAGACAATGCTGATAATACAGTGTTAAAAAAAATAAAGCTGTGGAATGTGCAGTATAGTCTCAGCTATGTAAAATACAAATAGATAAGAGACTAGAAGAAAATATACCAGCTTGACTGTGATTGCCTCTGGGTTGTGCGCGTGTATGTGGGCTCTGCTTTGCTAGACTTAAATTTTTTTTCTATTTGCAAAACTTAGCCTATTTTGTATTATATTTTATCATTTAAAAGTATATATGTAATTTATATGTTTTATACATAATAAATTTATTATATACATTATAAATTAAAGTATATATATTAAGTAATTTATATATATATTTATGTATAAATAAATGTATAAAATTTAGTACCTGGCCCTGGACAATGTTGCTCTAGTTACCAGAACATTGAAGTGATAAGGTATGACCTTGCATCCATTCATTCATTCATTCCCTTGTCCAGAAAACACATGGAGGGCTTGCTGTGTAAAGGCAGCAGTGATGATTACTATAAACAACACTAAGAAGGATGGGGTATAATCCTTGCCCTCAAGAAATATATTATAATCTAGATAGAGGATAAGGCATATTGATCACTAGCCATAACTGAAGATAGAAAGTACTAAATATTTTATGGAAATTGTCACTAGGAGTTAATAGTGGGGGAGAAATCTACTCCAGCTATGGAGATTAAATTTTTGTAAAGAAGTTGTAATTTTGTGCTGAACCTTGAAGGACCAGTAGAACTCTGGGTATGTGGAAATGGGAAGGCATCATTGGCAGTAATAAAAGTAATGAAAGGTAATATTTACTTAGGACATACTATGTGCCAGGCATTGTACTTTTAAACTACACACATTCTCCCATTTAAGACTCACAGAAGTTCTATGAGGAAAGTAGTATTATCATCTCCAATTGACAGATGGGGAGACTGAGGCTTGAGAGATGAAAGTTATTCTCCTGAAGCCACGAGATGGTCAAGCTGGGATTCATACTCAGGACCTCACTGTGAACAGCTTTGTCACAGAGAAAGTACATGAATTGAGGCAGGAAAGCATGGGGCCCACAGGGATAGATAGGAGCTTTTTGAAGACATGGATCTTGTGTGTCTTGCTCACCTTTCCATGTCCAGGGTCTGGACTGTAACTGGCACATTGCAGATGGCTTAGTAAATATTGGTTGAATGAAAGGATAAAAGAAACAGTGAGTAGTCGACTGTTGCTGGCATGTAGGCTGTGTGGCTGAAAGCAGTAGGACAGGCAGGCGTGTGCACGCCAAGATTTTAAGCAAAGGCAGGGCCCATCAATCAAAGAAGCAGAGAACTGGCTCAGGCAGCATGGCAGGCTGCACGGCAGGGAGAACAGTTAGTTGGTGGGGAAGCCCACAGGAGACCACTTGAGAAAGTTCAGGAACACTAGGGAGAGGAGTAGGAATGGAGGAAGAAGCTGTGTAGGTAGGATAGATTAGAAAGAGGCCATGGTATGCTGCCTATCTCTTAACTCAGAGTGGGGAATGCGTTAAAAGAAAATTGATTTTCTATCAGAACTTTACAAATCTATTCTTCATCTTTTACTAACTTCATTGGGTGGCTTGGGCAGCCTCTGAGCCTACTTCCTCATCTGTAAAATGGGGGTAATCATACTTACAGAAACCCTGAGGGTTAGCCATATTATTATGGGAACAGTCGGACTTCCCAGGTGACTCAGTGGCAGAGAATCTGCCTGCAATGCAGGAGATGCGGGTTTGATCCCTAGGTCAGGAAGATCCCTTGGAGGAGGAAATGGGAACCCACTCCAGTATTCTTGCCTGGAGAATTCCATGGTCAGAGGAGCCTGGTGGGCTACAGTTGCAAAGAATCAGACACGACCGAGCGACTGAATACGCAGGCATGGGAACAGTCAGTACTTCTGACTTCTCCTTATCCTCCTTACACTGTAACTATTGCTGTTTCCATCTAGTTGACAAGAGGAGATCTAGGCTGAGCCTCCTCTCATGAACTGAAGTAAATTTCTTGGCTTGTGCCAGAACGTCCAAGAGTCTTCAGGTTTGGGAAAACATTGCCTAGCTAATACTGTCTGGCCAATGCCCCTCCCTTGCTAACCCCACCTACTCTTCCATGTTGGTATAAAGAGGCCTCAAGCCTAGGAGTCCCTGCTATCAGAAGAAGATAGGTGATAAACCCCAAGTCCTTTCAGAAACAAAAGGCTCTCTGGAAAATCAAACTCAAAGAGGAATAAAATGGAATATCCAAGCCCAGATAAAGGAACCACCTCTCTTTTACCTATGTACCCTTCCAAAAAATAGTTTCAGGGAACTTGTATCTTTCTTCCTACCCATGAGCCGGATGCAGGTATTATGCTTCCCATTTTGTGAACAGAGAAATGGAAGCCCAGGAAGGCTCAGGAGGCTGCTCCAATTTATTCAGCAAAGCTGGGGATGGGCCCAGGTTATAAACCAAGTCTGCTGTCTCTAATCCCTGCTCCAGCCTCCAGTCTCTCTTTTAGGAAGCTGTCAGTACCAGGAGGCAAACAAGCATGTAATTATAAATAGGTATTTGGACCCACTTTATTATTTTAATGTTTTAGAGTTTGATTTTCTCTCTGTGTGTGTCTGTGCGTTTTAAGACTATGATGTGTTCAAACCGTGGGCAAAGCACAAGTTAGTCTGATCTTTATTGCTTTCTGCCAAAAGCGTATCTTGTTTAACTTCTTTTTTTTTTTGCCTGAGATCACTTATTGCTTAACTACTTGGTCCCTCCAATTAGAGTTTACCTTTTGGAGAGACAGGGTTCAGCTTTTTTTAGTATCTTCCCCAGTCCAACGTATTTGATGAGTGCTCCACAAATAGCCATCGATATGGCAATGGAGAGAAGAGAGGCAGCCTTACAGTGTAGTGCGGGGGATAAAAACAGGCCTGGGGAATTAGCTGCTGCCTGAGACCCTAGGCAGCCAGCTGACTTTCTTTTTCTGAACTTCAATTGCTTCCATTTGTAAATGAAGATAATAGCTTCAAGATCTAGCGTAGGGCCTGGCACATAGTAGGAACACTAGGTATTTGTGGGAAAAGCTAGTATCTTAACTCATTAGGTTATTGTGAGGATGAAATGAGATAAAGTATGTCAAGTATTAATATTTCTCATAGAACCTAGCATATAGTAGTTACTTAACAAAAGTAGCTACTCTGAACTATTTGATCAATAGTATTTAAAACTGAACACATGCATATAGAATGCCATAGTAGGTCAGGAATCTAAAAAAAACAAAAACTGAATTCAAATTGCAATTCCATCATTTCCAATAGAAAAAGCTACTGCATTTAGGATTAGAAGATTCAGGTATGAGACCTGACTCTGCCATGGGCTAGCTGTGTGACTTTGGTTAAGTAACCTGACTTCTCTGAACTTCAGTTTCTTAAAAAACAAGGGAACTGACTAATCATTAAGATTCCTTTTCCCAATTTAATAGCCTCAGTGTAAGATGTGGTCTCATGCTGGTTACCTTACCTTCCTTTTGTGGTCCCAGTTTGCTCGTCTGAAAAATGGCCTATGGGTGTTAGGAGCCCCTCTCTGGGGCAGAGCAGGCCTAGGGGTGCAGATCTGTGTTGCTCCAGCCTCCACATAGGGCCTGGTGCTGCTTGTTCAGCTCAGACTGATGCTAAGTAACCTGAACAAGTTACTTGTCCACATAGAGCCCTTCTCTCTTCACAAAGCATACCCTCTACCTCCAACTATAGGAATATAGAAAAGAATGACCAACAAGGACCATTATGTCCTCTTTTAAAAAGTTCAGAGATAGTCTAATGTGAATCCGCTTCAGAAAATAATTAAAAAATAAAATAAAAAATAGTGCATGCTAGTGACAGTGTACAATAATTTACCTTCTGATTAAGGTTATATATAATGTAACAACAAAGAATCTGTTTTAATTCATCAAGATCCCTTTAATCATTTAATCATTTTCTTCTTTGTATCTCTTTTGAAGCACTGGCCTCAGTCTCTATAATTTACATAGTACTTTGTTTGACTGAAGTTGTCTCACTTGTCTCCTCACAAAAGCTGAGAGGTTAGAAGCAAGTCAAGCATAATTTATCCTCATTTGTCTACCAGGGAAGGGGCTCCAGTGAAGTGCTGAGAGCTGGCCAAGGTGTGGACACCACGTTATGGAAGAGTTGGGACCACACATCAGATTGTCTGGTTGTCCCCACCAGCACCTCTCCCCAGTGGTCCTGGTTACAACCACCCTACAACTAACCTCACCCCTTGGGGGCAGTTTCAAAAGGCTGATTTTCAATAAGCCTTCTTTGTCCAGCAGGTCATGTGTTCTAATTCTTTTGGAGACGGCTAACACTCTTGGCTGTTATGTCTTGAGCAGGTGATATCATAGCCAGCCAGAGGCCAGGACTCCTCCAAGTGAAGTGTGGGACCACAAGCACCAACAGGGTTCTTGCTAAACATGTAGTTTCTTGGTCCAATCCCAGACATACCTGATTCCAAATACTTTGGAATCTGCATTCAAGGTTTTCCCTCATCATCCAAACTAAAGTAACTGATCTAGTGACCTACTGCGGTAGTAGCTACTGTCTTCATAGATATGAGACAAGCTCTTGTTCATAAGTTTTACTCTTTCTCCACCTCAGAATGCAAATTCCATGAGGTCCTTGCAAGCCTTGTTTTTTCCAAGCCTTGTCCCTAGAAACCCCCCACAGTAAATATTTAATTGAATGTGCACTAAAATTTGAAACCACTGTCTTCATTTTATAATAGGGAAACTGAGACCCAACTAATGCAGAGTTGGTAAGGGGCAGGACCAGGGTCAGGATAAAATCTTGGATCTCGAGAGTTCCAATTCGGCGTTGGTTCGTCTCTGGCCCAAGCAATTCTTATAAAAACTGAAGTCCATTTGAGGGAGGGGGAAAAAAAAAAAAAATACATTTCTCGCCCATAAATACTAAGTTTCAGGGCTTGGCCGGGTTGGGGGCTGTTGGTAATTTCCTGCTCACTTCCGAGACGCCCGATGCCCCCAAGGGTTAAAGACCCGTCTTCTAGGCCAGGTGTCCGCACAGTGACCTGGCCAGGGCTGCCTGGGAGGAGCCGAGCACAGTCCGCGGAGGTGAGGCCGGCTCACCCAAGGTCACCCAGGCGGGGCCTGGAGGGGCCAGGCCTATGGCACGCAAGTAAGGCGACAGCACCCCCACCCCATCATCCTGTAAGCTTAGGGTGATATTAATGGCTCTTTCCCCAGATTCTGGCGCACCCAGCCTAAAGAGCAGGAGCAGGCCCCGCCAGCCGCGTGGCGCGGTCCCATGTGCTCCACCTGCGGACGCTCTCACGCGCTGGCTCTTTAAGACACTTCCCCCTCTTTATACCACCCGGTCTCTCCTACCCGGCTTGCTGACCGCCCCCCCTTCCGAATTGTATCAGGCACGTGCTCGCCCCCGTCCGGTTTGAGTACCCCTCACCCACCAGCCGGGGAGGTGCACCGAGGAATCGGAGGCCAGGGGCGGGACCAGGGGCGGGGCCGCGAGGCCCTGCGCGCGCGCTCCCGCCGCCTTCGCCCGCCCGTCGCCCAGGGCCAGCCCCGGCGGGCGCGCCCCCGTTGCGCCGTCCCCTCCCCTTGCCCGCTGCGTCGCGAGGCGCGCGCCCGCCCGCCGCCTGCCGCGGATCGCGTGGTCAGCTCGGCTCGCCGCGCCTCTCCCCCGTCCGTCCATATTGCTGCAGCCCCCGTGCCGGGAAGCCCGGGCCGCCCCGGGGGCGGGGGGGAGGGAGGGACGGGACGAGAAGCCTGCCAGGCTCCGGGTGGGGGCTCCTTGCGAGGAACGGGCGGGGGGGGACGCGCGCCGAGGAGGCCTGGACCGCAGAGTGGGGGGCCTTCCTCCCCCCCCCCCCCCCGCCCCGCCAGCGGGCCTTGGATCTACGGCGGCTGCATCCGACCGGGAGGGGGGGCCGTGCCTAGCGTGAACCCCGACCCTTCTCCGCCGGGACTGGGGCCCAGCGCCCCGGAGGAAGGCGTCGCGGGCTCTCTGAGAGCCAAGTTCGAGGCGGGGGAGGCAGCCTCGGGCGCGCCCGGCTTCTCCGGGGGGGCGGGCGCGCAGATGGCCACTCAGGTGGAGCCGCTGCTGCCGGGGGGCGCCCCGCTCTTGCAGGCCGAAGATCACGGGGGTCTGGTGAGGAAGAAGCCGCTGCCGCCGCCCGAGGGCAAGGGCGAGCCGGGGGCGAACGACGTCGGAGGCGGGGAGCCGGACGGCGGCACCCGAAGACCTCGGCCGCCCTGCGCCAAGCAGCACAGGGAAGGCACCGGGCAGCTGGAGCGCGAGAGCCCGCGGCCGCCGCAGCCGCCCGGCGCCGAGGGCCTGGCCGTCAGCGACGGGGAGGAGGGCGGCGGCGGCGAGCCGGGCGCTGGCGGAGGAGCTGCTGGAGCCGCGGGCGCCGGGCGCCGAGACTTCGTGGAGGCCCCTCCGCCCAAGGTGAACCCGTGGACTAAGAACGCGCTGCCACCGGTCCTGGCCACCGTGAACGGACAGTCTCCTCCAGGTGGGTCTCCGTTTGGTATTCCGGGACCGGAGGCCTCTTCCGGGGACATAGGCGTCCCCTCCCCCAGCGGCCTCCAGGGCCCGGGGGTCCGCCGCAGTGGGTCGTGGTGACTCGGGTTTTTTTTTTTTTTTCCATTATCCTGGCTAATTCAGGTCGCCGTGCCCTGCCCCCCCCCACCGCCCCCACCCCCCACCCCAGCACACTCGGGAACCTGCCCCTGCCGCAGGGCCCGGCCTCCAGGAGGCTACGGCCACCGCCTGGGCCGCAGCGGTTAGTGGGCAACGGCGTGGTCCCGGCCTATCTCGCGGGGAGAGGGGCGGGCGCTGGTTTCGGTGAAAGGGGCCCTCCCCCCCGCCCCCACCGCGTGTCTGTGTGAGAGACGGTTTCTTGCCTGAACCTTCCTCGGGAAGCCCCCTCCGCCCCCCCGCCCCGTGTTCCTCGTTTTGGTAGCGTTGCTATCGTCCCCGTGTTGTAAATGTTTAATGAGTATATGTCATAGGCAGCAAAACGCCCGGCGATGAGTGCATACCGACCACACAGATTCGGGATTTAAAAGTTAACAAGTTTGTTCTCGAGTAGATGGTGTTAGGCGGTAGAATGGCCGTGGGCGACGGCTCGAGGGGTCGGTTACGGGGAGAATGGGGAGAAGAGGAAACCCAACGTGTCATTGAATTCGGTGCTTTCCCTCGCCTGATCCTGGGGACCTTCCGCCTTGTGAGGGAGCCGGATGGCGAGTGTGCGGGGCGTCCAGTGAGGGGAAATGTGAGGCGAGTAAGGGGGCATGCAGCGACTCGAGGGGCGTGTGGCGGCGGGGGAGGGAGTGGCCGGGCCAGGCCGGGCGGGTGACAGTTGGGCGCCATGCGCCGCGCCGCCGGCCCGCGGGCTGCTCGCGGCCGCTCGGCCTGGGCGTTCGGCGGTCGCCGCGGCGCTCGGGGCGGAAGGCGGGTGCGGGCGGCGCGGTCGGGAGTGTGCGTGTGCGCGGGTGTGAGTGCGCGTCCCCCCTTCCCGGCATTCCTCCGCAGCCAGGACAACGTGGTTCCTCCCCGCGCGGCTGGCGGCATGTGACCGCCGAGCGGCGCGCCCTCCCTCTCCCTCCTCGACTTCTTTGGGTCCTTTCGGACCCGGCCTCTCGGGGGAGGTGGGTGTGCGGGAAGTCCCCGCAGAGCCTTGTTGGTGGGGGAAGGAGGGTAAGGAATATGGAGTCTCCGCTAGGCCTTCCTTTGCCGAAAATAGATCTTCGCCTTTGGTGGGGGGCGCGCCCGCCCTGCTCCCTTTGCCGGCCCGTAGAGACACCCTGGGGCTGGATTCTTGGGTTCAGGATCTTCTTGCAGTGAGCCGGTATTAAAACCCAATTGGAGCTACTACGATGGCCTGTGGCCATAGCCCTACGGCTTTTTCAGAACTCCTCCCCTTCTGCTTGAGACTGACTGGTTTAAACCATCAAAATGGGGAAAGTTGAAAGGGCAGCTTAATGCTTTCACATTCAAGGGAATAGAATCCCTCGTAGTCCCAGGGAAACCAGAACACCGAATTCTGAAAATGGCATGTTGTAATTTTTATTTCTTTATAAGATTGCTTCATTTGGGGGAGGGGACCTTTGGCTTTTACTAATAGTACCTCAAACCGTGTTCTCTTCCTTTTGCCCTCCTCCCCTTCCCCCCCTTTTCCTTCCAGAACCCTCTTATGCAAAGGGCAGTGCTGAAATCTCCATTTTCTTGCAAATCTCTCCTGATCCACCCACGGAGGGAGGAAAAGCAATTTGAAGATACTCTTTGGTCCTTCCCCCCTCTTTAAACTCAGGGTATAATCATCCGGAGGAGAGAGCACTCCTCAGAAGTTTAAATGGGGCTACTCACTCTGGCTGCTGCTGCTCTGCTAATGGTGAACCTGCCTTGTGGGTTTTAAATCAGCCATGACATCAGGTGGTGTTGGATGTCTGAGCTGGCATTTTGTGCAAGTCTAGGGGCCCTTGGTAGGGTGCGTCACCGGGGTTATTGATCGTGGGAAGAAGACAGCTTGGCTGGCATCTCGCCTTTACGTCTGAATAGAAAAGCCAACTTGCTTTAAGTGCCCAAAGCAAAATTCTAAGTCCAGTAGACTTACTCTGTTCTTGTTAGGCGAGGAAGTGTCTGGTCTGCTCATTAGTATTGAACCTTCAGAATAGTCTTCGACAGACAAATCTGAATTAATCCAGTAGCTTCTCTGTTTAAGCCTGTTGTTAGGGCTTGAATGTGTTTTGAAGGAGAATTTTGTGTTCAGGGTAGATAGTGGCCCTTTCTTTGAAATTTACATGGATCACTAAGGCCCTTTTCCAGCCCTGATTTTATTTGGACAAGTTTAAATGTGACACCAGTGGAGTGGCAGTGTGGTCTTGGGGAAATTTTGTGTTCTGTGATGCATATGTTTTTGGTGCCTCCTAAGTAAGCCAAAAGCTTTCCAAAGCTTTCTGCAAATGCCTATTTTTAGCTCTCCTTTTGGCTCAGATGCTAGTATTTTAGTTCTTTAAGAGACACACTCAGTAACTAGTAATAAAAAATGTTTTGTGATATCCCCCCTTTCTTGCAGGGCTCTCTGTTCTGGTTTAAGTGTCTGTCTTAGTGGTTTTAAGTCTTGGGATTTGCATTTTGGCTTTTTGTATTTCTCTCCCTTAGAATGTTTTGAAAACATTAAAATTTCTTTTCCTTATTCTAGCCACAACTCTTTAAGTATGAGAGAGGCAGGATGTCTCATTTACAAGAAGAAATGAGGGACTTCGTGATGATTAAGACTCCCCACTCTCAGTGGAGGGGGCCCAGGTTCAATTCCTGGTCAGGGAACTAGATCCCATGTGCCGCAGCAAAGATCCTGTGTGTGGCAACGATGACCTAGGACAGCCGAATTTTTTTTTTTTTAATGAAGAAGATAGCAAAGGTTCTGATGTCAAAACTTGCATTCTAATGCCAGTTGCTTAGCTGTGCTTCATTGGACAAGATAATTTAACCATTCTGTGCCTCAGCTTCCTCATTATATTCTAGAAATAAAGTTATTTATCTGCCTCGAGCATTGTGAGCATTCACTGTGATGGTACGTTTCAAGTATTTAGTCTGGTGCCTGGCATGTGTTTGCTGTTGTACTATGGAAGACTAAAACTTTGGGATTTCCTGGGCCTTGTTCTGGGTTTCCGTTTTCTCCACCTGTAAAATTGAGGGGGTTGGAGAATGGTGTATTTTCCTTTTCTGGTATTTTATCAGTACTCCCTGAAATATATGGGATCTGTCTCCTTAAAAGTAGACCTTTGCTTCTCCACAGACATGAAGGACATAGTATGGATAATCTTAAAATTTGATGATTCAAACAATTGCCTACTTTTACTTTGGAATGTGTTGCAACAAATGTTTTTAAAATAAGTTTTAATTTATCTGCCTTTCCTAAAAATTAGCTTTTGGTAGAGTGTGCATGTGCTTTTTAGGGCTGTGGGCAAAGCCGAGTCTAACTGAACTAAACGTTTGCTGTGTTAAAAGCTTTTTAAAAGTTGCTGTGGCTGGTATACATGTAGTAGGTAGAGATTTGAGAGTTCATTATCCCCACAAACTTCCAGCACCCCTAGCAGGGAATAAGTGGGTGGATTGTGTGACACTTCTGTGATCTTTTTCTTCATTTCTCTTTAAAGGAAAGTTGGCGTCAGGGTCTGAGACTTGCACATTTATTATATTCTGGGTATCATTTTTTTTTTTTTTTTCCTGTGTCCCTTTGAAGTACAGCTAACTGGTGGCATGAAACCAAAAAGGATTATAATCCCAGCTAACCCATGGCAACCCCAGGAATCTTGTGCCACACTGAACTGGCCCCAAATAAACCTCCTCTCGAAGTCTCCATTTCCTTCCTGCGTTTGGGCCCTTTCCCATCTTCCTTCACCCACCAGTCTCACAGCTGGTGTACTAGGTGGGGCACTGGCAGGGATCTAGGGTATCAGTCAGTCTTCACTGCATGAAGACCTCATGGTGTCAGAGCTACTTCAGACCCTGGCTCCTTGGAGTTACACAGTCTGTAATTTTGAGTCCCAACTTTGTTCCTAACTTCCTGTTCAGTCTTGGGTAAATAACTCAGCCTCTCTAAGCCATTGTTCCTTCATCCTCAAAACGGGAATAGTGATAGTAACTGATTCATAAATATTTAGTGTGATACTTAGCTTAATGTCAAGTATAGAGCATCTGATAAGTGCTAGCTGTAATAAATCATAAGCATTATTAGAGGTGTTCATTTTGCGTGTAATTCTGCTTGTGTCCAACTTTGTGGGCATTAGCAACCCTCATACTCTCTCTGAGCTTGTATTTCTTCATCTGTAAAATAAGGGAATTGGAATAGGTCTAAATGTCTTTAGTGTTTTTACTATCAAAAGCACTTTTTCTCTGATAAACCCCTTCCCCACAAAAGAAACCAAAGTAGAGCTTTTTGATTTGTTTTTAATTGAGATATACTTGGTTTATAATGTTTATGTAATTTTCGGATATATAGCAGTGATTCACAATTTTTACAAAGCAGAGCTTTTTATATGTGTATGTTTGTATCTGCAGTTGTGGTTAAAAAGTTCAGTTTTGAATCCAAGTTCTGTGAAGGCTGGAGAGACACTTTTGTGGCTTTAGGAACCTAAGCCAGTTGCTTGGAGTGTATATCAGAGCAGTCTGTGTAGCAGCCAGGCATTAGGTGCCTTACAGTGAATGTGATAATAGAAAGTACACAGTGCTGTCTGTAAAAATTGTGTCTGCCAAATAAAAATTGAACCCACGTCTAACAGAATCATAGATCTGTGAGGATAGAAGAATACATTGATGGACCATGAGGTAGCAGTTATTCAGTCTTTGAACGTGAGAAACTACAGGACAGATTATTTTGTTAGCAAATAAGTGGCGTTAAAAAAATACAGCAAGAACTTCCCTGGTGGCACAGTGGATAAGACTCCCATCTACCAGTGCAGGGGCCACGGGTTCAGTCACTGGTCCAGGAAGAGTCCATGCACCATGGAGCAGCTGAGCCCGAGTGCTGCAACTCCTGAAGCCTGCGCGCCGTGGAGTCTGGGCTCTGCAGGAGACACCTGTGCACCGCAGCTAGGGAGCAGTCGCTGCTCGCCGAAGCAAGAGAAAGGCCACTTGGAGCAACGGAGGCGTAGCACAGCGTAGATAAATAAGTGAATAGAGCAAGACTAGTGAGTGTAACAGAAACGGACTCACAGAGAACAAACTGGTGGTTCCCACTGGGGAGAGGGGAGGAGGGAAGGGCAGCGTTGAGATGGGGGGTTAAGAGGTACAAGGTTAAGAGGTACAAACTATTACATACAAAATAAGGCTACAAGGATGTCTTGTACAAATGGGGTATAGCCAGTATTTTATAATAAGCATTATGGAGTTGTTCAGTCGTATTGGAGAAGGAAATGGAAACCCACTCCAGTATTCTTACCTGGAGAATCCCAGGGACAGAGGAGCCTAGTGGGCTGCTGTCTATGGGGTCGCACAGAGTCGGACACGACTGATGCGATTTAGCAGCAGCAGTCGCTAAGTAGTGTATGACTCCTTGCGACCCCATGAACTGTGGTCCACAAGACTCCTCCTGGCCATAGGGTTTCCCAGGCAAGAATACTAGAGTGGGTTGCAGTTTCCTTCTCCAGGCGATTTTCCTGAACCAGGGACTAAACCCACATCTCCTCCATTGGGAAGTGGGTTCTTTACTACTGAGCCATCAAGGAAGTCATAAATGGAGTGTAACTTAAAACTCATGACTCACTATATTTCACCTGCAACTTATTATATTATTGTACATCCACTTCAATTAAAAAGTAAATAAGCATTTTTAAAAGAGGGAACTGTTATGGTTGAAGAGTTGAGACATCAGTCAAATGCCTTGTGTGGAACATGTTTGAATCCTGATTTAAACAAACAGGTTATATAAGAAGAAATTTTAAAAGTGTAGATATTAGGAAATTATCTGTCAAGTGTAATAATGGCATTATGGTTATTTTTATTTGTTTTAAACTCCATAGCTTGTTATATTGTACACCTTTTGGTGAAGAACTGTTATGTTGGCCTTTATAAAGGAGGGCTTAAAGCTCTTTTCCTGTAGTTGAGACCACTTTCTGTTCTTGTAAAGAAAGCACACAATCGGGACACCCTCTGAAGGGGAGAAGGGAAGGAGGCCTTCCCCGGGAACCTGTCCCTTGATCTGGGCAGGGTGTTTGAGTTTTACATTCACTGGGAGATAACGCCTGCTGGGGAGGGAGAGGTGCTTTGGAGGTGGTCTGGGGCCCTGGGCAGGTAGGGGGTGGTCTCTGTAGATCTGAACTCTGAACCTCCCTGCGGGGCGGAGTCTCTTGGCTGACCCACTGCCTCTGCAGTGGGACCTAGGTGAGAGTAAGCATTTTAGAGCTGTTACTCAGCACTCTTTCCCTCCCAAAGGGAGGGAGAGGAGGCGGAGCAGTGGACCTGAAACCACAAAAACCTCTCTAACATGGAGAGCTTGGAGGATGGGTCTGCCCCTGTTTGCAAAATCCAAGACAACCTCGAAGTGGGTAATTAGGGTGTTGGGGCCTCCAAAGGGCTCCCAAACTTCCCTGGCTGGTCTGGAGTGATCTAAGGCAGTGGCCAGGAGAGGACAGCCTTACTTGCTAGAGGTTCATAAAAGAAAATGAATTTTGATACCTGGCTAGTAAAAGGACGGGAAACAGGGTGAAGGGGCAGAGGGGTGGGTGATGGGATTTCAGTCAGAACACGACGGGACTAACCCTGTGCTGAGGCTGCCTGAGGGTCAGCTTGATACCTCGTTCTGGGGTGGCCCAGTTCATGACTTGAAATGTCCCTCACGGATGTAAGTGGTTTAGATGCCGGAAGATGCGTTCCAAAGCCAGGTTCAGCTGACCCTTGAACAATATGGGTTCATGCTGCATGGATCCACTTATGTAGATTTTTCTCAGTAAGTACTCTAGTCCTACCCTCTCTGCTGTCACAGAACCGCAGATGAGAGCAGCAGCAGATGCCTGGCACAGCCTATAAACTTATAAGTGGGTTTTTCACTGAGCTCGAGGTTGGTGCCCTGACCCCTGCGTTGTTTGGGGATCGACTGTGTATGTGTCAATAGTTTGTGGTAATTACCCATTCTGAGGGGTTATCCATGCCTTTGCTAAGTGAAGATTGATAATTTGGAGTTAGCCTAGGGTGTCTCCGGAGAAGGCAATGGCACCCCACTCCAGTACTCTTGCCTGGAAAATCCCATGGACAGAGGAGCCTGGTAGGCTGCAGTCCATGGGGTCACTAAGAGCTGGACATGAGGAAAAACAGCATGTTCTGATTGATATCCCATCACCCACCCCTTCGCCCCTTCACCGTTTCCCGTCCTTTTATTAGCCAGGTATCTAAAATTTATTTTCTTTCATGAACCTCTAGCAAGTAAAGCTGTCCTCTCCTGGCCACTGCCTTAGATCACTCCGGACCAGTGAAGTCGCTACTTCACTTTCACTTTTCACTTTCATGCATTGGAGAAGGAAATGGCAACCCACTCCAGTGTTCTTGCCTGGAGAATCCCAGGGACTGGGGGGCCTGGTGGGCTGCTGTCTATGGGGTCGCACAGAGTCGGACATGACTGAAGCGAGTTAGCAGCAGCAGCAGGGTGTCTCCATGAGGAATTTTCCCAGAATCAGAGGGACAGTCTTGATGAGCTCTTTTCCTCTGGCTGCGTCTTTGGACTGACAAAGCCTTAGGTGTGAAAGGTAAGGAATGTGGGCTTTTATGATGAACTTTGTAAAACTGTCCACATAAATCTGACATAGAATGAGAAACTTCACCCACTTTAGTTTGAGGTGTTACTGGTAAACCCAGATGGAGCCTCTGTGTTCAGGGAACTTGGTATAACCCTCCATATTTGATGTGGTAACCACCTTCCCCTCTGGACATACATTCCAGCAACTCCAGATAGCCTTTTCTTTGCCTTGCCTTTAAATGAAGTCCCAAGGAACTGAATTCAATCCCATAGTTGCCGGGAGCCATCTCGACACATGGTCCACCGGAACCCTGTATGGTTTTAGTCTCCCTTTGACATACACTAGCTTATTGAAACTCTTGATAACCCCAAGATAAGTAATAGTGATATTGCAGTTATCCTTTGTAATCTTCTCAGCAGGCACTCTTTTTTAACCCTGCTTCACATATGAGCAACGTGAGCCTCAGGAGAGGTTAATAAGCAACTGTCCTCATTGCTCAGACTAAAAACCTTGGGGTCATTCTTGCTACCTCTTTCTCTGTCACTTTATATCTAATTTACCAGGACATCCTTTTGGCTTCTAAAAACTGACCAAAGGTAAACAGGTAACTGAAGTGGGGCTAAAAAGAGCACCTGCTGAGCAGATTACAGAGGATAATTGCAATATCACTATTACTTTGGGGTTATCAGGAGTTTCAGTGAGCTAGTGTATGTGGAGAGGAGACCAGAACAGGTCAACTGTGACCAAAGGTGAATGTTTTTACCACCTCCTTGGCCACCAGTCTGGTCCATATACCATTGCTTCTCACCTGGAAGGTTGCAGGAGCCTCTAACTGGTGTCCTGTCACTCCTGCTTTAAGTCCTCTCACAGCTTCTATAGTGGAGTAAAAATTCAGAGTCCTTAGAGTGTCTTCTTAAGCTGACTCCCTAGACTTGCCCTTGCCCTGACCTGAGCTCTAACTCCATCTTCACCACTTTCCCCCTCCAACAACGTGACTCTTTGCTTTTCCTGGAGCATGTTGTGCTCCAGGGCTTTTATTCTTCAGTGCTGTTCCCCCAGATAGCCACGTGGACCATGCCCTCACATTCTTCCGGTTCCTGTTCTCTTCCCTGGGATGGAGAGGCCTGCCCCCACCACTCTGTATTAACCTGCAGACTGCATGCACCTTATGCTGTATCTCATCCCTCTTACCTGCTTCAGGTTTCTTTTTAGTTTTTATCACTGTTGGATAAGGGTCTTTGGTATTTGACCGCTGCTTATTTCCAGCACCTAAACATGCCTGGCACAGAGTAGGCAGCTCAGTGAAGGTTTAATTAGTGAATGAATGGATGAATATCATACTTTAAGCAGCATCATTCATATTTTGAGTCTGGCGCAGAGAATACCGTAGTGAATAATAAAAATTTGTGTTGACAGAGAGCACACACATTCTCGATGCAGTATGGAAGATGCTGTATAAGAAGACTGTGGGATTCTTTGGGAGTGCAGCAGGGGGCACCCCGCTCAGTCCAGGTCAGAGTAATTTTTCTGGAGGAAGCAGTGGCTAAACTGAAATGGGAACGATAGGTAAGAGTTATCTGAGAAAAGACCTGAAAAGAGGACTCATTCTTGGTTGAGGAAAGGCCGAGAGGTTCAGGGAACTGAGTAGTTCTTGTGGCTGTGGTATAAATTCTGATTTTAACTGGAAGGCAGTGGAGAGCTTTAGAAGATTTTAAGTGAGGGTCAGATTTTTGTTTTTGAAAGTTTGCTTTGGCCACGTGGGAGAACCTCTTAGGTTAAGAATAGGAGATTTGGGGTTTCCTGTCTCATCCTGTGGGGCAAGGTTCCCAGATTAGAAGAGAGCAGACTTCTATGACATTTCTGAAGTGTAGGTGTAGGACAGTTACTGGTTGTCATCCTTCAAGGATGGGGAGCAACTCCAGTGTATGGGATTTCTCTGACCTTTTAGAAGGCCAGCTTAGTTGGAATGCAGTTGCTGGTGACTGGCCTAGGCTGAGTCCACACTTCAGCCAAGAGCCCCATCTTACTTGCACTACTGCAGCTGTTTAGGCGGGAAGAGGAGGCAGTGGCCCTGGAAGTAGTGGCGGGGGGACAGGCTTCCATATAGGAGTCCCCACCTCCACCTGGGAAAAAACCCATGTAGGGGACTTCCTGGGTCTGCATCTAGACTGTCTGCCACCAGCCTCTGGGCAGCTTGGCTTGGTGGGCTTTGCCACACTTAGCTACGGGCACAAGGTTTTCTTCCCATCAGAGCCACCTCCTTTCAGCTGAATTCGAGCCATTGTTACATCTGAGCTAACAGTGGGTTTGCATCTGCCCATAGGCAGTCTTAGTTTCTGAGAAGAGTGGGATTTTGAGAGCCAGGCTTACCCTGACTTGTGGCCAGTTATCAACTCTGTCCTTAATGCTCTGCACAAAGAGGCTTAGATGTCCTTATCTCCCTTTCAGAGGAGGAGTATTTACAGCTGGAAGGGACCCCAGAGGTCCTTGAACCTAAGCCATTCGTTTACAGGGTAGGTACTTCCGGCCCAGAAAGGAAATAGAGTCACTCAAGGTCACAGTCAGTTCAGAGTACGGCTGAGACTTGAACGCACGTCTCTTTGCTTCTATTCCGGTTTTGTTTTCACTCCTCTGGAGGAAGAAGTAGAGCGTTGACTTTGTAGTTATCCAGTTTGAGTTAAGCCCAATCACCTACTGAGTGAGTGCCCTCAGATAGATCGGTAACTTCTGGCTTCAGTAAGTGGAGTTATAACTGGAGTACCCGTGTCCTAGGATCACAGTGAGTGTGCACTGGGTGAAGGTGAGTGCTTAGCTGAAGCTTGGCAAATAACAAGTGATGATCGCTCTGAGAGTGTTGACGGTACCTCTTTTGAGGTCTTGAATTTGATCCAGGTCTTCACTTTGCTAACAGAAATCAAATGCAGAAGTCTTCTGTCTTCCTGGGTCCTCTCTCCCCCTTTACCCTGCTGCTTGGTGCTGGGGATACACAGGAAGGCAGCCCATATCACTTAGAGCCAGCTCCTCCTACCTGCCCTAGGCTGGTACACAACTTCATAGTGGAGGGGAATTTGAGGAGTCCCTGGGGGCTATAATCCTGCCACGAGAAGCCCACATTGCGGCACTTGAGAGTGCCCTAGTGGTAGAATGTTGGTGAGAGGACAGCTCAGGTGCTTTGCAGTGAAACCCTCCCGCTCCATCTTCGGAATCTTTCTGCAGCTTTGGATTTGTTTGAGGGAGTGGAGGTCTCCTTGCTTTTCCTGTTCTTTATATATCTTTACAGTGATAGTGGCTCAGACGGTAAAGCATCTGTCTACAATGCGGGAGACCCAGGTTCCATCCCTGGGTCAGGAAGATCTGCTGGAGAGGGAAATGTCAATCCACTCCAGTACTATTGCTTGGAAAATCCCATGGACAGAGGAGCCTGGTAGGCTACAGTCCATGGGGTCGCAAAGAGTCGGACACGACTGAGTGACTGACTTACTTACTTACTTAAAGTGATACGAGGAAGAGAGGCCAATTATGTGGATGGAATAACCTAGTTTGGGTTTTGTCCGCAGTGGAGCCGAGTGTAGGGGGCGGAGTTTGGCCATGGTGAGAGCCCCCTGGATGCTACTTCTGGGGAGTGGGAGAGAGACAGGAAATTAGGAACACAGGGAGGCAGCTGCTCACTGTGACGCATGCCTCTTACTGTGAGGAGGGGATGGTTGAGAAACTAGGATAATTTTTCCCAGACCATCAAAGCTTGGGGTGGGTGGCAGTGCGGTTGTTCTGATGTACAGCATTTGAACAGACCTGCTTCAGGTCTGTTCCTCCTTCAAGTCTGGCCCTACAGGTAAAGCGCTGATGGCAGGTGGGAGGTGGAGGATCAGTAGGTTTTGACTCTGGGCAAGTAGTAACTTTTAGCAGTGCTCTCAATGGATTTGGCTGCCACTGTAGGTCCTGGGTTCCCTGTCGTGGTGATAGTACTTACAGAGTTTGGATGGCAGTTTGCTGTAGGGTTCTGCAGCTGTAAATTGGCAAAGTACTTTTCTAGATTGATTCATTCTGAAAATTTTTGAGAACTTGTTAGGTATCAGGCTCCAGAATTCAGGGGTAAACAAGACACAAAAGCCATGATGGGACTTTTGTCTTAAAAGGTAGAAGTTACAAATGTTTATTCACACTGCTTACCACCTCAGATCCAGTTCAGCCTCCTGACAGAGTTTGATCACCCTTCCATTTAAAAACAACTTAAGCATCTATCTGTGTTTTAAAATCAAGAAAATGTATCTGGGAACCTAGAGATTTTTTGGTTTAATCTTTTAAAACTTAAACTCTGAATATTAAAAAAAAATGAATTGTCTACTTTAAATGAGTCAATAGCATGGAATGTGAATTATATCAATAAAATTGTTACAGAAAAAAATGAGAAGACCTGGCCACACTGAACCTCTGTTCCTTCCTTTATGACGCACACATCTAGCGGTGGGATCTAGCTTCCTTTAGTCTAGGACACCTGTGTGAGGCCTGTGGGCTCAGACTCCTGTGTATTTTATCATACAAAGGAGAGGGGCAGCAGTCTGTCCAACCCACAAGCTGAGGCATGTCCTTATTGGAGAATCAGAGAGGAGAGGGTGGGGAGGAGTTCACGGGCAGGAATTGCAGTCCTGGAGGGGGTCTCCTTATCCATCTTTCTGAGGAAGAGTGGATATGATGGGAGACAGGACACTCTGGGCATTTTGGCCTGAGGGCCCAGGGCAGTAAGGGAAAGCTTTCTGAATGCTGAAGAGTTGGCTTGTCAAGGAAACACGGTTATGTTAGGCCCTGGTGAGACTTTACTCCCTTTCCAGCATCTGTGCTAACATTCTCCAAGGCCCTTTCTAGCTCAGATAACCTTTGGGTATGAGAGCAGCTAAAGCAGATGTTACTGCCTTAAGGGGAATGGGGAGGATGCTGGCTAGAGGCCTTGTGCCTGCCTGTTCTTGATCCTACTCTTCGGGCAGTGGAACTAAAGCTCACGGGAGCACTAAATTCACTCTGGGGCAGCCGACATTGAAAAGAAGCTTCTCTGTGGCACTGGTGGGTGTGAGCCCTGTAGGATAGGGCAGGAGAATTAGGGACCAGCTTTCTAGTCCCAGAGATTTGACTCATGTGCTGAGACACCTTGGGTGGCTGACTGAACCTCTTTGGACTTCCTTTCTCTTTTCTGTAAATGAAAGTGGTCAAGCCAAAAGACTTTTCAAGGTCTTTTCCCACGGGATTAAGTTCTGTATATCAAACTGGAGGTTAGGTCTCTGGTTTGAGGAAGATTTTATCTGATGGGGATTGCTCTCCCCCTACATGATTGGACCAGCTTTAGAGTGTCATCCCCAAGATCTTGCCCAAGGCTGTGGGATTCTTCTGCTTAGGCATTCATCCTGCCCTAGGCTTTTGGGGAGTTCTGGATCAAGGTGAGTGCCCCCATCAGTGTGCACACAGTGGTGGCTCATGCAGGAATGTTGTTGAGAAGATCCTGACGTCCTGAACCTGGTTAGAAGGGGCAGTTGCTAAGACTCCCCTTCTGGCCCTGAGACTGAGCCTAGGCCTGGTGGAGGCCACAGTGCAAGTATCAACCAGTTCAGTGAAACAGTAAACCAGCCCATCTCCAGAGATTGTCTTTTTTTATTTAGTGTGTATGTGTGCGTGTGTGACACAATTAGCAGATATTTTACAGTAAGCAGGTGTGATTTTGAGAATCACATTAGACTGTGATTTCCTGCCATAGATATTTGGGAAGTTTTTACTCTCAGATCGTATATGTCTTCCCGACATATAGTGCCATTTCACTGTCATATGCCTATCCATAACCTTTACTCTGGAATTATGTCCTGGCAGATCAGATAAGCATCATATGCTGCTCATTTGCCACAGAGGGTTTCAAATATCCCCTTTTAATTCGTTCGTGACCCACCCTGGCGGCCTCTGGGCTTTCCTCAGAATATGAGCTCCTGCTCCACTTTCGCCTTGTTGCTCAGCACTGGGGCACTGCTGGCCCCTGAAAAGGGCGGGGGGAGTCCTGGAAAGGACACCTGGGAAGGGAGGCCTGAACTCTCTTCCCCCTTTAATTTGGGGCAGTCGGGGGGGCCTGCCAAGGTGCATGGGCTAGAGGGGTGGGTAGGGAAAGAGCTTGTCTCTTTTTAAAAGAATTTTAAAGAGCCCAAATTGACACTGCAGCCTGGAACTATTAACTCTTTTAGGGGAGGGAGGTTTTGGCCACTTGGCATGCAGGATCTTAGTTCCCTGACCAGGGATTGAACCCGTGCCTTCTGCAGTGAAAGCACAGAGACCTAACCACTAGACCACCCGGAAAGTCCCCTCAGGAGAGTCTCTTGAGTATTCAGAGTATTCACGCTTGTCTAGAGAAGCGCTGGGACTTGAGCCTAACCTTTGTTTGTCTGGAAAGAACTAATTTGGCTGCCACCAAAGTGAAAATCGCTTATTTAAAAAATTTATTTCAGTAACCCAAGTGTTAGTTAGACCTTGGCAATATTGGCGGAAATAAGACAGAAGAGGCCTGCACTCATAGTTTACATGCTAGTGGAGTGACACTGTAAGCCAGCAGGGTAGTTCTAGTTATCTGTTAATGCCTCACAAATCACCCCAAAGCTTGGTAGCTTAAAAAAACAGCCCTGGAGAGACTTCCTTGGTGGTCCAGTGACTCTGCACTCCCATTTTGGGGGACCCAGGTTCAATCCCTGGTCAGGAAACTAGATCTCATATGCTGCAACTGAGAGTTTGCATGCTGCAACTAAAGATTCCACATGCTGCAAGGAAAATTAAGAGATCCTGCGTGCTGCAACCAAGACCGGGCACACCCAAATAAATAAAAAAACAAAACAAAAAACAGCCCTGGATGCTGGTGTGCGTGTGACCTTGTGTGCCTCCTCTAAGAATGGAGATTCTTTTTCCCCCAGCCTTGTGGAATTTCTGAGATCAAACCCTGCTGGCTTTCAAAGCCGGATTCTCTGTGGGCTCCTTCTGTCATTGCTGGACTCCCAGGCTGTGAAACCTGATGTGCGGCTCAGAACTTTCGCTCTTGTGATAGAGCTTCTGTGGTATAATAGTTATCCAGTTTGTGGGTCACCCACCCAGCAGGTATGGGATTTGATTTTATCTCGATCGCACCCTTCCTGCTATCTCCTTGTGGCTTCTTTGTCTTTGGATGTAGAGTATCTTGTTTTGGTAGGTTCTACCAGTGACTTTGTACAGGAGACAGGATCAAGACCATCCCCATGGAAAAGAAGTGCAAAAAAAGGCAAGATAGCTGTCTGAGGAGACCTTACAAATAGCTGTGAAAAGAAGAGAAGCGAAAAGCAAAGGCGAAAAGGAAAGATATAAGCATCTGAATGCAGAGTTCCAGAGAATAGCAAGGAGAGATAAGAAAGCCTTCCTCAGTGATCAATGCAAGGAAATACAGGGAAACAACAGAATGGGAAAGACTAGAGATCTCTTCAAGAAAATTAGAGATACCAAGGGAACATTTCATGCAAAGATGGGCTCAATAAAGGACAGAAATGGTCTGGACCTAGCAGAAGCAGAAGATATTAAGAAGAGGTGGCAAGAATACACAGAAGAACTGTACAAAAACGATCTTCACAACCCAGATAATCACGATGGTGTGATCACTCACCTAGAGCCAGACATCCTGGAATGTGAAGTCAAGTGGGCCTTAGAAAGCATCACAATGAACAAAGCTAGTGGAGGTGATGGAATTCCAGTTGAGCTATTTCGAATCCTGAAAGATGATGCTGTGAAATTGCTGCACTCAGTATGTCAGCAAATTTGGAAAACTCAGCAGTGGCCACAGGACTGAAAAGGTCAGTTTTCATTTCCAATCCGAAAGAAAGGCAATGCCAAAGAATGCTCAAACTACCATACAACTGCAGTCATCTCCCACGCTAGTAAAGTAATGCTCAAATTTCTCCAAGCCAGGCTTCAGTAATACGTGAACTGTGAACTTCCAGATGTTCAAGCTGGTTTTAGAAAAGGCAGAGGAACCAGAGATTAAATTGCCAACATCCGCTGGATCATGGAAAAAGCAAGAGAGTTCCAGAAAGAAATCTATTTTTGCGTTATTGACTATGCCAAAGCCTTTGACTGTGTGGATCACAATAAACTGTGGAAAATTCTGAAAGAGATGGGAACACCAGACCACCTGATCTGCCTCTTGAGAAACCTGTATGCAGGTCAGGAAGCAACAGTTAGAACTGGACATGGAACAACAGACTGGTTCCAAATAGGAAAAGGAGTACGTCAAGGCTGTATATTGTCACCCTGCTTATTTAACCTCTATGCACAGTACATCATGAGAAACGCTGGGCTGGAAGAAACACAAGCTGGAATCAAGACTGCCGGGAGAAATATCAATAACCTCAGATATGCAGATGACACCACCCTTGTGGCAGAAAGTGAAAAGGAACTAAAGAGCCTCTTGATGAAAGTGAAAGAGAGTGAAAAAGTTGGCTTAAAGCTCAACATTCAGAAAACGAAGATCATGGCATCTGGTCTCATCACTTCATGGGAAATAGATGGGGAAACAGTGGAAACAGTGTCAGACTTGATTGTTCTTGGCTCCAAAATCACTGCAGATGGTGACTGCAACCGGGAAATTAAAAGACTCTTACTCCTTGGAAGGAAAGTTATGACCAACCTAGATAGCATATTCAAAAGCGGAGACATTACCTTGCCAACAAAGGTCTGTCTAGTCAAGGCTATGGTTCCAGTAGTCATGTATGGATGTGAGAGTTGGACTGTGGAGAAAGCTGAGTGCCAAAGAATTGATGCTTTTGAACTGTGGTGTTGGAGAAGACTCTTGAGAGTCCCTTGGACTGTAAGGGGATCCAACCAGTCCATCCTAAAGGAGATCAGTCCTGGGTGTTCATTGGAAGGAATGATGCTAAAGCTGAAACTCCAATACTTTGGCCACCTCATGCAAAGAGTTGACTCATTGGAAAAGCCCCTGATGCTGGGAGGGATTGGGGGCAGGAGGAGAAGGGGACGACAGAGGATGAGATGGCTGGATGGCATCACCGACTCGATGGACATGAGTTTGAGTGAACTCCGGGAGTTGGTGATGGACAGGGAGGCCTGGCTTGCCTTGATTCATGGGGTCACAAAGAGTCGGACACGACTCAGTGACCAAACTGAACTGAACTGAGCAGGTTTTTTGTGTTGGTGGTGGTGGTTAAGCATTTGGTTGTGATTTTGGTGTTTGGAGACCAAGACGAGGTTTCCACTGAGGATTAACTAACCTGTCACACTATGTATTTCTTTGATAGTGGTTGGACTGCACCTCACAGGCCTGCAGGGCCTCTGTTGCCCAGCTTCAAGACCTAAGAAAGAGCCTGGAGTCAGCAACAGTAGTCGGTGGTTTAATGGATGGAGGGAGCGTTCATGTTTGAAGCAAGATCCTGGAGCTACACCTCACCATGTGGTGGATGACATGGCAGGGCACATGTCCATCTTTCCTGGGGTGTTGGGAGGAATAGGGAAGCTACTAGTTGTATCAAGAACAGCCCTTTTATTCTGTGATTTCATGGGATAGGAGTTGAAAATGGCTTGCCCAAGCGATTCTTCTTTTCTACATGACAGTGATAGAGGTGGCAGGTCCTGGTCTGCAGGGCCCACCAGAGCTTCATTCAACATGTTTGCAACCTTGACAGGGTGATTAGAAGGCTGGGTTCATCTGGAACTGGAGTGCCTTCAGGTGTCCTCTCCACCACTGTGATTTTCCAAGTAGTAGGACTTGGTATCCATACACAGTGGCTTGGGGCTGTCAGAGTGTTCCAAGAGACAGGAAGTAGATGCGGTCAGTATTCTCAGGTCCTGGGCCCGAGCGCTGATACAGTGTCACTTTTGTCACACTGTGTTGGTAGAAGTCACAGATCCCTCTGTAAAGGAAGGGGAGGGGACATGGGTCCTGCTTTTCAGTGGGAGGAATGTCAGTTTGCTGCCATCTCTAGTACTACTTGGCAGTTTCTGATAGTGGTGAACGCTGTTAAAGAAACAGTAACTAAGAGAGAAGGATTTGGGATTGTGTGGGTGAGGGTAGCTTCAGTCAAGGTGTCAGCAAATACCTCTAAGGGTGGGCCAAGATGGGATTGTTAAGGAGCCTGCTGATGAGGAATATCAGGTGCTAGGTGGGGAATGAGTTTAGTGTTCTCTAAGGAACTGACCTGAGAGGCTTTTGGAGGCCAGCTTAGGAAATTTGGGTGCTGTTCCGAAAGCAAGGAAGGAGGTGGCAAGAGCTGATTTCTCCATTCTGTGCAGAGTGGATTGAGGTGGGGCAGAAGGGCCAAGTTAGAAGCAGGGAAACCCCTGGAGAAACTGCTGCAGTCATCCAGAAAAGAGATGGAAAGGAAGAGATGATGGCATAGTGCCTTGGGCCATTTGACTAACTTAATGTCCTGTCCTTGCCTCCTCCAGACTAGGTCACTTTAAGAGGAAGTTTTCTGATTGCTATTTCTTATTTCCTCCTCTTTTCTCATACTGTCCAGGAGTCTCTTGGCCCCAGAGCCAGGAGGAGTGTGAGTGTTTTCCGACTTCCCTGCCCTGTCCCAGGCCCCATCCTCGAGGGGTAGGGGGAGTTGCATGGGCTCAGGCATGGTAAGGCCTGGAGATGGGGAATGGGCTCTGTGTGGGCTCTCTTTGTCACAGTTTTCTGTTCCTGATTTGTTGGAAACTAGAGTGGCTTTTTTATTTGAGGTAAGGACTTCAGTCAGGGTGGGGTCAGAGCGAACTGCCAGAGCTGAAAGTCTGGAGATCCCTGTTCTGATTTCAGCCCAGCTCTCACATTTCTCCTGGCTGGACCTTCAACTCTCACACCTTGTATGGAGGGATTGGATCCCGTGGTCATGAATGCATTGTCCATCCTTTGCTGATGTGCCTTTATCTTGCCCTTGGGCTTAGCTGGGGGTCCTCAAACCTACCTCAGGGGTAGCTTGCCTTGTTGAAGACACATGCCTCAGGGAACCAGGCCAGATTGTCCAGAGCTTCCACTTCTCTCGTGATGAACAAAGACGTCACACACATCTTGTTCATTATCTTGGTTAATATTCACATTCCTGTGGGATCTTCCTACAGTCCTGATCCTGCTTTACAGACCAGAAAACCGTGATTCAGAGAGGTTCAGTAATTTGCTCAAGGCTGCATAGTAGTTTGTTAGTAGCTGGGATTCCAGCCCATGGCAGACTGAATCCAGACTTCTGCCTTACTTACAATCTGGTTTTGCATTCTCCTGGACCACAGAAGTATACATACTTCACCTGAAAAACACTTTCTGGGAGAGAGAGGGCCCACACAGATCTTCAGAGATCTGCGGGCTCTGGTGGCCCAGCCTGGAGGTTCCAGCTTTGCCCACTGTGGCTACCATCAGTGGGTATGAGCCAGGCCCTGGAACTTCTGATTCTGCTGGGGAGCCCTGGCCCCTCTTCCCTGAAGAGATGTTCCTCTTCAGCTCTGTCAGGCCACGTGCAGCCTGCTGGAAAGAGCCCTGCTGACCTTGTGGTTTCTTGGGCATGGCCTCCCAGCCAGTGGGAGGGGTTGGGGACCACTCTCTGCGGGCATTGGGAAGCTCTCAGGGTCTGGGTTATCAAAAGGGATGGGAAATACTATTATGTGTTGAGTCTTTTAACTTCTTTTGAAAGGGAAGTCTTTTCAGCTTATTCAAGCAGCACCAGTTCATTGTAGGAAGATGTCCAAGTATGTTTCAGTGAAAATAAATCCCTTCATAATCTGTTCCACCAACCGCCATAAATACTACTAAGCAACTATACCTTTTTAGATCAGTTGCTGCCTAATAGAAATACAGTGCAAGCCATATATATAACTATAAACTATTTAGTAACCATATTTTTAAAAAGAAAGGTGAAACCAACTTAATATAACCCAGCCAAGATAATCACAATATTTTCATTGCAGCATTTAATCAGTATAAAAATTGTTCTTATACTGTCTTTGAAATCTGGTATATCTTTTATACTTTTACTTAATGTGCTTGCTTCTCAGTTCAGACTGGCTACATGTATTCAGTGTCCACATGTGGCTAGTGACTACTGTATTTGACAGCATATTTCTAGATTTTTTCTTCTTGAGTCACACACATGTATATCTTGTATGTATTATACATGCACACACCTTTTAAAAAAATAGGGCTATAATATTTTGTGAGCCAAAATTTTTCCCCGACTTAGAAATAGAGGCTTTCAAAGGCACTTAGAACCCTCAAAGCAGCCTTGGTAAGGAGGGTCACGTCTTTCTGGTGAGGAAGGTTAGGGAGCTGGCCAGTACTTCATTACTGCCCGTGCAGATGCACGTGCTCTGGTTCTCTGCTGGAGCCCCTGCTCTTCCACTGCCCCTGCAGGCACCTAGAGTTAGCTGTACCCTGTGTGTGAGCGCACGCACACCACTCTTTTGCTGAGGAAAGCAGGCCCACACAGGAGAAGCTACTGACCAAGGCTGTTGTACAGGGTGCAGCATTTAAAACCCAGCACTCCAGTGCCCGGTTCAGTGCTCTTTCAGTCACACTCAGCTTACTTCCAACAGCTTATTGCTTGGGTTTGCAACTAGCCAGAGCACAAAGGAAACCAGTAAGAGCTGGGCAGAGCTCTCCACTTGGGTTTGTCCTGGGATGCCCACGAAGCCCACAGCACATCCCCAGTGGAGGCTAACCAGCAATGGGACAAAAACCAACAGGGCCAGAGTGAGTGCAGAAGGGAACATGTGTGGAATGGCCTGGGTGAGGTCAGGACTTAGAAATCTCTAAATAATTGGTCAGTTTGTTGAACAGCGCTATTGCCCTAGTGCAGGGCCAGTTTCACACGAGACCACTTTTGTGGCAAGAACCTCATTTCTTAGCAGGTCTGAGGTTTGTAGGAGCTTGGTTTCTTTTTTTTTTGTTTTTTTCCCTTTCTTTCCCGAAACCCAAATCTTTGCCTCAGATTTTCAGCCTGTAAAAAGGGGCTGCGTTCTAGGCATATCACTAGCCTGCTTCTGCCTCTTTATAGGAGGGCTGGGATGAGGAGCAGCCCCTGGGTTGGGTTTCAGATAAAGGTGGTCAGATTTTTGATGATTGGGGTTTTGAAGGCTAGGTGGATTCAGGATATCCAGTCTTCCTGTCGCGTTACTGTAGCACCCAGCAGACCTGAGCCAGGCCTCCAAAGGCTGGGAGGGATCTGCTTCAGGTACCAGGAGTTGGCAGGTTTGTACTCCTCTGGGAGCTCTGAGGAGCTGAGGTGGGACACTGTCCAAGGTGGACTGCCAGAGCTGAGGATTCTAAGCCACCATCCTTGGTTACTCCTGGGGTGTAGTCTTACTCATCAAGTCCTTGGTTGGAACAGTTGGTATTGCGTTTGGTTAGACCTTAAAACTTTACGAAACACTTCTTAATTCTTATCTCACAGTGCCCTTGAGGTGGGTAGTAATTGGCCCCCTTTTATGGAGAAATTCCTTCTCTATAGGGTCATGGAGATGAAGGGAATTGCCCAGGGTCAGAATTAAAAACTGGCAGAGCTAGTCCTCCCACCCGTTTAAAGCACAACAAATAAGGAAAAAATCCAGGAGAGTAAAAAGAAGATAAGCGTCAGTCTATTATTAAGTGAGATATTGCAAGGGAGACATTTAGTACAGTGGCAGTCATACTTAAGGGCTTGATAGTATTATAGCTCCATAACCATTTGTAGAAGGATACTTGACTTTATCGAACTGCCCTGGGCATAGCAGTTTGCCTGCTGAGCAGGAGAAAGGAGTGTGAGGGCAGTCTGGAAATGCTAGACTTCTGGCTGGGAGTGGAGAGGCTGCTGAAGTTCTCTGTTGGCTGCAGCTGGGCTTCCAGTTGCTCTGGGATGCTCTCTGCCATTCCAGGTCTTCCCCGTTCCAGCCCCTGACTTGTTTCATCACTGCCTTTGCCTCTCTGAGGTGGCAGCTCGTTGGAGATCCTAAGCTTGAGGAAGGTCAGAGTGCAGTTTGGCTTTGGAAACCATCTGATCACTTCTCATTTTGCAGAAAGCTGAGGTCATCTGTTAACCAAAGTCTCCTGGGTGGCACCAAAGGAATCAGGATGCTTGTGCTTGTTCTGTCTTCTGCCTTGTTTATTCAAGGGTAGAGACATGCCCTTCAAGTGGTTGGTGCTGTCAGAGTGGAGGTTAGAAGAGGACTACACCTGGAAGCATGTGCCCCAAGGTGACCTAGTGCAGATGCTCTGACTTGGTCCTCCAGACACAAGCCTTTAGCTTTCTTCCCTACACTGGGCTAGCTGTTGATACACCCTGAGCCCTGAAAAGGCCAGGGAAAACCTGCTCAAATGGAGGAGGTATTGCTTAGAAATGCTCTCAATTTCCTAAAAACAGCCCCCCCCCACCCCCCGCATGGAAGCCCCACCTTACTCTTCAAGACAGAGCTTAAAACATGGTTCTTGGAAGGATGCGGCGGGCGGGGGGGGGATGCTAAGAAACATCTGGGATTAAGTACCTAATAGGCTCACCAGTGGAGAAGGCAGTGGCACCCCACTCCGGTACTCTTGCCTGGAAGATCCCACGGAAGGAGGAGCCTGGTGGGCTTGCGGTCCATGGGGTCGCTAGGAGTCGGACATGACTGAGCAACTTCACTTTCATGCATTGGAGAAGGAAACGGCAACCCACTCCAGTGTTCTTGCCTGGAGAATCCTAGGGCCAGGGGAGCCTGGTGGACTGCCGTCTATGGGGTCGCACAGAGTCGGACACGATTGAAGTGATTTAGCAGTAGCAGGCTCACCAGTGAGTGAGATGGGGTAGAAAAATTTGTCAGTAGTCTTACCAGAGATACCTAAACTTCCAAATAATAGCTAACACATAACAAAGACTTACGTGCTTCCCCAAGTACTTAAAAAATAGCAACTCATTTAATCCTCAGAATCCCAGTAGGTTAGAAACTGTTTCCATTTACAGAAATCCAGAGTCACTGAGATGGGAGTGGCAGAGCTAACTCGAGCCCAGGCTCATTCTTAACCATTGCACTGTTCGGTTACTGGTGGTGGTGGTGAAGCGGACGGAGTGGGGGATGTGGGCTGACCATGGGGATGGAGCAGCCCAGTGAGCTTTCCCCAGAGGTATCCATTCTGTAATTCTCACTTGTGTTTCTGCAGTTTGTTTTTCCTGGGCCTTGCCTTAATCTCTGAAAGAGACCAGATCTAAGGGTTGCAGGTCTTAACCTGGGATGAGGACAGAGTGGTCCCTGAAGGGAAAGTGCATTGAATCCGCCACCACCCATGTCAGCTCTCATGTCAGTCATCGGTTTCTTGGGCTGGATCCTTGTCAGTCTCACCCACTTCTATATCCACAGTACGTAGTATGGGCTGAATGGTTGTTGAGATGAAGAGCATTTTTCAGTGGTTACCAAACTGGAATTATAAATACGTTTGTGACTGCTATCCCTTCTCCTGTTCACAACAGACATTGCTAATTGATCACAGGCTTTTCCTGAGTCTGTCTACTGAGGTTTCTCAGTACAGCATCCCAAGCAGTTTAGATCAAGCAGTTGCAGGTAGAGTTCAGATTAAAGCTTTATATAAACTGAGCCCTCAGAGGATAGGGACTGTCTTGTTTACCGTTACTTCTCTAGTGCCTGGCACACAAAACCCCTCATGTCAGTGGTCATGTTTCATAATAGAGTGGCAGGGGCCCAGGGCCGACATCTTTAAAAACAAATTGATGTTCTTGGAACAAACCAGGAAGCTCACTGAGTCTCAGTTCTGTCTTATTGTGTCATCTGGGGAGAACCATGTCCACCCTTCCTACCTCAAACTGATATTGTGAGACTTAGATGCAGTGATGGATGAGGGAGACCTTATGAACCGATTAGTCACGAAGGATACAGAAAGGGTAATTTACCTGAATGGGTAGCTTATGCTTTCTTCAGCTCTCCCTTGTGCCCTGAAGCAGAGCCTACACAAAACCTCTGCTTTTCTACTTCCCTTTCTCTCTCTCTAGTCTGTTTTTTGTCCTGTGGGATCTCTGCAGTTTCCTCCATCTTCCCCTTTCTCATCTGCTGGAGGAGTTAGAATTCTCCTGGGCTTGGTGTAGCCAGAGCCCAGGCCTTTGGGTTACAGGCCACCCTAGAGCCTTCACAATAAAGAGTGCTCTGATTCTTGGCTGTGCTTTGCCCCGTCCCCTGTCCTAAATGGCATTGTCCTTGCCTGGCAGATGAGCTAATAGGTTCAGAGAAGTGGATTCTGGTACTGATAGCTTCAGTCCCTTGTAGGGTCTGCTTGAGCTGGAGCCCTTTGGGATTTCAACCAAGTATCTGTCTCTGGCAGTACTGAGAGACCTAGGGTAGCCTGGGCTTTCAATTTCAGATCCTTGGTGTCAGCTCCCTTCTCACTGTGTGACCTTGGCTAGCGACCCAGCCTCCAATAAAACTGGAATAGCTTCACCCTTGGGAGGATTAGAAAATACACAAAAGGCCTACAGCAGGAGGCCTGAGGTAAATGCTTAGGAAGGTATAAGGATCCAAACCTCGGGGCACTGGGTGAGCAAAAAGCAAGGTTTAGAGGGAGAGTGGAAGCTGTAAGAAAGAGGCAGACAGGTCCTTTCAGAGCCTGCCTTCTCCTTGTAGCACAGCCATAGGTAGGAGCTGATTGTGAAACTGAACCTTGAGCTCAACCAAGACTGACTTTTGTGAATTCAAGTCTGTCAAGACACTTGGCTCACTTGTGGCTTCTTGGCTTGACCAGTCTTGGTTCCTGACGCTAGAGGTTAGATGGTGGTAAAGAGTGGAGGAGCTCCTTGGTGCGTCTCTCTTGTGACTGCTCTCTGTGTGTAATTAAAACTTGCTCCCTCCTGCTCTTCTGAGCTAGTTAGTTCCTGTCTGCACTCCAGTCCATAAGTGTGAGACCCTGGATTGACATGTGGAGAACAGAGGTCCCTTCCTGCCAGTCTCATTCACTGGCGGCTCAGTTCTCAAATACTAATTGGCATCAGCATTGCACAGGAAACTTGTTAAAAATGCAGATGCCCATGCTTTGCCTCTCTCTGCAAACTGCTTTTTGGAGCTTGGGGGAAGTCAGGAATCTGCATTTAACCCAGGTCCCCCACATTCTCAGGTGTTCTTAGCTTATGGACGTGGTGTTGCAGTCCTGCTAGCTCAGGGTCCCTGTTTCCACAGTCATGAGGGTGAGGGGCTTATACACAGCCTTCTGCTCAGGGACTCCAGAAGAGTGGAAGCCAGAATAGTTCTGCAATGTATTTTTCTTTTTTAGACATTATTCAATATTTAATACAATATAAAAAGAAAAACATTGAACAAGAACCCATGTACCCACCACTGTTTCTTAAGAAGCACACCCTGATTCTAAAATGGTGTGGTTTAGTTACTCAGTCGTATTTGACTCTTTGTGACCCCATGGACTTCATCCTGCCAGGCTTCTCTGTCTACAGGATTTTCTAGACAAGAATACTGGAGTAGCTTGCCATTTCCTTCTCCAGGGGGTCTTTCCGACCCAGGGATCGAACCCATGTCTTCTGCATTGCAGGCAGTCTCCTACATTGCAGGCAGATTCTTTACCAACTGAGCCACCAGGGAAGCCCAATCAGTTCTAAAATACTAATACTAGAAAATCTCCCAGGCCTCCAAAGCAAAAATAAACAAATGGGGCCTGATCAAACTTAACAGCTTTTGCACAAGAGGAAATCATAAACAAGACAACCTGTGGAATGGGAGAAAATATTTGTAAACAGTGCAGCTTGCAAGGGGTTAATTTCCAAAATATTCAGACAGCTCATACAGCTTAATATCAAAAAAGAAACAACCCAGTCAAAAAAGGGGGCACAAGACCTGAATAGGCACTTGTTCAGAGAAGATACACAGATGGCTAATCGGCACATGAAGAGATGCTCAGCATCACTAACTGTTAGAGAAATGCCAATCAAAACTACAATGAGATATCACGTCACGCCAGTTAGAATGGCCATCTTCAAAAAGTCTACAAGCAAGAAATGCTAGAGATGGTACGGAGGAAAGGGAAACCCTCCTATACTATTGGTGGGAATGTAAACTGGTACAGCCACCACAGGAAAACAATATGAAGGTTCAGAAACTAAAAACAGAGCTACCATATAATACAATTATCTCACTCTGGGGCACAGAGCTGGACAAAACTATAATTCGAAAAGATACACGTAACCCCCCCCCACCCCCCGCCCAGTGTTCATAGCAGCACTATTTATAATAACCAAGAAGCAACCTAAAGTGTCCATTGACAGATGAATGGATAAAGATGGTACATATGTACAGTGAAAGATTAATCAGCCATAAAACATGAAATACTGCCTTTTGCAGCAGCATAGATGGACCCGAGATTACCATATAAAGTAAGACAGAAAGACTAGTATTCTATCACTTTTGTAGAATCTAAATGAAGACAAATGAATTTGCTTACAAAACGGAAGCAGCCTCACAGATACCGAAAGCAAACTTGGGGGAAGGAGAGAGAGAAAGGAGTATAAGATGAACACACTGCTATACATAAAATGTGATTCCCAAGGTGGCTCAGACGGTGGTTAAGAATCTGCTTGCAATGCAGGAGATCCAGGTTTGATCCCTGGGTCTTGGGTCAGGAAGATCCCCTGGAGTAGGGAATGGCAAACCCACTACAGTATTCTTACCTGGAGAATCCCATGGACAGAGAAGCCTGGTGAGCTACAGTCCATGGGGTCACAAAGAGTTGGACATGACTGAAGTGACTTAGCATGTATGAAATAGGTAAGCAAATAAGAATTATTGTATTGTATATATATATAGGGAATTATGTTTGATATCTTGTAATGTGGAAAATTCTGAGAGAGATGGGAATACCAGACCACCTGACCTGCCTCTTGAGAAATCTGTATGCAGGTCAGGAAGCAACAGTTAGAACTGGACATGGAACAACAGACTGGTTCCAAATAGGAAAAGGAGTACGTCAAGGCTGTATATTGTCACCCTGCTTATTTAACTTGTATGCAGAGTACATCATGAGAAAGGCTGGAGTGGAAGAAACACAAGCTGGAATCAGGATTGCCGGGAGAAATATCAATAACCTCAGATATGCAGATGACACCACCCTTATAGCAGAAAGTGAAGAGGAACTAAAAATCCCCTTGATGAAAGTGAAAGAGGAGAGCGAAAAAGTTGGCTTAAAGCTCAACATTCAGAAAACGAAGATCATGGCATCTGGTCCCATCACTCCATGGGAAATAGATAGGGAAACAGTGGAAACAGTGTCAGACTTTATTGTTTTGGGCTCCAAAAATCACTGCAGATGGTGACTGCAGCCAGGAAATTAAAAGATGCTTATTCCTTGGAAGAAAAGTTATGAGCAACCTAGACAGCATATTGAAAAGCAGAGACATTACTTTGCCGACTAAGGACCGTCTAGTCAAGGCTATGGTTTTTCCTGTGGTCATGTATGGATGTGAGAGTTGGACTGTGAAGAAGGCTGAGTGCCGAAGAATTGATTCTTTTGAACTGTGGTGTTGGAGAAGACTCTTGAGAGTCCCTTGGACTGCAAGGAGATCCAGCCAGTCCATTCTGAAGGAGATCAGCCCTGGGATTTCTTTGGAAGGAAGGATACTAAAGCTGAAGCTCCAGTACTTCGGCCACCCCATGCTAAGAGTTGACTCATTGGAAAAGCCCCTGATGCTGTGAGGGATTGGGGGCAGGAGGAGAAGGGGACAACCGAGGATGAGATGGCTGGATGGCATCACGGACTCGATGGACGTGAATCTGAGTGAACTCCAGGAGTTGGTGATGGACAGGGAGTCCTGGCGTGCTGTGATTCATGGGGTTCCAAGAGTCGGACATGACTGAGCGACTGAACAGAACTGAACTGAATAACCTATAATGGAAAATAATCTGAAAAAAGATATATATAACTGAATCACTTTGCTGTACACGTGAAACTTTAACATAGTATCGTAAATCAACTATGCTTTGTAAAAAAATTTTAAAAATACTAAATGCAGTGTAGTGGTTCTGAGTAAGCCCTGTCAGAATTAGCAGGTGAAACTTATTTGGTCTATAACTTCAGCTATGTCCAGAGAAAACCTAACTTAGAATTACTAAGCAGATTCCTGGTTCCACTGTTCCTGAACAAGAATCTCTGGAGCGTGGGACCCAGGATTCTGTATTTTGACAAGCTCCTCAGTAGATAATTTTTTTGCATCCTGAAATCTTAGGGCTCAAGTCATTTGTAGCAGTGGTGTCAGAGGTAGATTGTACCCTTGGAAAACTGGCTTCATCTAAGGTTGGGGGCAGGAGAAGAAGGGGACGACAGAGGATGGGATGGCTGGATGGCATCACTGACTCGATGGACGCGAATCTGAGTGAACTCGGGGAGTTGGTCATCAACAGGGAGGCCTGGTGTGCTGCGACTCATGGGGTCACAGAGTCAGACACGACTGAGCGACTGAACTGAAGGTTGTGGTTAGAGTGATCACTGAGTGTGAGGATAGAATTCAAAGATGTCAGGAGTGCAGATGACTGGATCTTCATACCCCAAGCATAGTCCTTAGTAGAGAAGGTGAAGCCACCCAGAGGGGAATTCTCCCATGCCCCAAGAACAAGGGCTGTAGCGCCGGTGCCGGGGCTGGTCAGTCTCCCGACCACCAGGCCCGTGCCCCGGACACTTGGCTCACTGTCGTGGAGCATGGGCAGTGGTTCTTTCCTACTGTGGCCAGATTTTGCTATTAAAAATACACGATCTCTAATTAAATTTGATTTTCAGATAAGCAGCAAATAAGTTTTTTAGTATGCTGCTACTAAGTCGCTTCAGTCATGTCTGATTCTGCAACCCCATAGAAGGCAGCCCACCAGGCTCCCCTGTCCCTGGGATTCTCCAGGCAAGAACATTGGAGTGGGTTGCCATTTCTTTCTCCAATGCAGGAAAGTGAAAAGTGAAAGTGAAGTCGCTCAGTCGTGTCCGACTCCCAGCGACCCCATGGACTACAGCCTTCCAGGCTCCTCCGTCCATGGGATTTTCCAGGCAAGAGTACTGGAGTGGGGTGCCATTGCCTTCTCTGTGTCTCAAATATTGCATGGGACACAATTAATTTAAAAATTTACTATTATTTACCTGAAATTTGCTAAATCTGGCAAATTGTTATCTTTTTTAAAAGATTTTTATTAAAGCACCAGATTCAGTAATTGACTCATTTTTTAAAAATAATTATTTTTAATAATTAAAAAATGCATTTAAAGTTACATATTAATTTTCTGTTTACCTTTGCCCTTAATTTAAGCTGTTAAACAATCCTGTGAGCTGGCAGCCACCGTGAACCCCTTGCATAGTTTCAGAAAGTGAGAGGTTAAGTCTTGTTCTAGGATCTTCCATGCAAGGTGCTTTTCTGCTTCCTGATGAACCTGCTTGCTTGGCTTTCATTCCTCTGTGGCCCTGTTAATGCCTATCAAGTTACAAGCCACATGAGAAATTGGTCAGATAAGACCATCTCCCCTGGCTTTAAGAGTTCCTTATTTTGATGGCAGCTGGTGGTTAGAGCATTCTTACACTTATGTGAACTCCCAAGTCCGGGATAGCTGCTCTGTCCTTCCTCTTAGCCCAGGGGCCTACTTGGTTGGGTAGATGGGTAATATAGGGGTCACGTCTCCTCTATATTTGCTGAAGTGGGGAGGGAGTGGAATAGGTCACCAGTGAGCAAGGGTGTGGAGTCTGCTGGTAGGGCAGCCTGTCTCCTTATCCACAGTGTCCAAGTTGGGGTTTCTTATGTATGAAGAGACCTCCAAGGCTGGCCCAGGCTCAGCAGCAGAAACAGATCAACTACTTTTGTGGGGAGCAAGGCCAATCTGGCTAAATTGGGTTAGGGGAATTAGTCTTTATCCAAGCACTTCAGTTCCCCTTGTGCTTCTGGAACTATTGGCAAGTCTCTACCATTTCTGCTGAAGTTTTCTGTTACCAAATGTCCCCAACCTGCAGGGCTGGAGCTGTTAGGATCTGAGCATTGCAGAGAGCAGGAATCTGAGGATCAGTGAGGATGCCCAGCCTGCCTCACTGGATAGATGGCTGGTCAGGCCCTTTGGGGCCTGCCTGGTGCACATCTTCCAGAGGGGCTGAGAGCCTCCCCTGGAGAAGTCAGGTCGCTGGTGAAAGTGGGGTCCTACGCTCCCAGGTCCATTTCAGCCAGAGCACCCCTCCTTTTCTGTCATGTAGTCCAATTCCATGTGAGAAGCCGTTCTTAAAAACAGGGACTTCTGGGTCTCTATTATAGGCATCATCAGTGGGTGTGCAGAGCAGTACCTGCAATGTTTGGGTCCCTGAGGCCCTGCCCCCCAGTCTGTGAATTAATGTAGTTGTGTTGTTGAGTGGCTTCCTGACCTGTGGGAAAAACTCTGAATCACAAGGCAGAAACTGGATGTCCAGTGCTAGCTTCACAACAATTCACCGGGCACTGGGCACAGCCTGGTCCCTCCTGAGCTTCAGTTTTCCTGTCCATACAATGGCATGAGTTGTCAAGTCCCTTCCAGCCTTTCTCTCCAGTAACAGGGATAATCCAGAGTAGTTTCTTAGGGATTCAGAAGCCTCTTGCAGCAAAGAATGCCTTAGACTTAGGACAGTTAAAATGAGTTTGTGTTAGGTGGTAGGTAACCACAGGCACAAGGAAAAAGGAGCTTTGATGTCAGCAGCCTCCTGCATAAGGACGATGGTGTCAGTGGGGCAGCAGAGCATTGCAGCCTGCCTGAGGATTGGCTCTGAAATCCAGGGCCTGCCCCTCAGGGCTTAGGAGAGCCATGCAGGAGCCCACAGGCTGGATATGGCTTGGAAAAGTTTTGTTTCTTAATGTGAATTCATTAATAGTATTTAGAAAGCAGAAAATTACTCTTCCACACCAAGTTTATTTTTCTGTATTTCTTGAAAGCTCAGATGCTCTGGCAACATAAGCTTGCATTCCTGTGTGGTGTGGCGACTGCCCTTGAGTGGGTGCTGCCCTCTGAGCTGGTGTCCGTTCTTACCATCTTGGTGGTTTGTGATGTAGCCCGGGGCCTGGGGGCTTGTGCCTGAAGTCTGAGGCCTCCGGGGAGTTTCAATGCTGTTTTCTTTGCTGCACACATTCTCTGTTCTGTTTTCCACAGCTGATGCCTGGTGTTTGGGTGGAAGCACACTGCTTCCAACTTGAAGGAGAACAGGGCTAGGTCTAGACTCCAAAAGGAGTGCAGCTGCCAGACTGCACAGCTGTGCTGTTCAGACATAATGCAAAGGGGTAATTAATTAACCTCTTTACCCAGAAAAGAATGCTCTGGAAGTTCTTTGAGAGGCACCCATACCAATGTAAAATTCTTCATTCAGCAAATACTTCCTATGGGCCAGCCATGAACAGGCTGCAGTCCTGGGTTCCAGGGGCCAGTGAGCAATGCAGAAAGATTCCCTACCCTTGTGGAAATCCCAGGCATTGCCTATATAGGGCATGTTGCTGGCTGGTGAAGCCCAAGGTAGAGTCAAGCTGTTACCTGGGTTTTAGGCTACCTAAGGCAGGTGGCCTCTCTGAGCTTCAGTTTCCTCATCTATAAACTGGGAGTCATCATCACCTTACCTGTCTCCTAGCGTGGTTGTGAAAAGTAAATGAGCCACTGCATGTGAGCAATTTGTGTGGATAGTGTATGGACTTAGTAATTGATTAGTCTGGTGTGGTTGAGATGCACACAAATGAAAACATTTCAGGGGCTCATGAGTGCTCTGAAGACCCCACATGATAGACTGAATTAGAACTTGATCCAGAGTTGCTAGTTGGGCAATTAAGAAAGGCCTTGAGAAGAATTTACGCTGAGAATAATGTCACACAGTATATATACTCTATGACCCTGGGCAAGTCTCTTCCCTCAGTTTCATTTTCCAAGCAACTGGAATGTCTTTTTCAGGCAGTTACATGAAATAGCACAGAGCAACTTAGAGCAGTTATTGGCGCCTACTCAGCACTCAGTAAAAGGTAGTTGTTAGAATCACTGTTGTAACTAGAACCAGATGTGCTCTTCAGAAAGGCTGGGTCAGGGAGCTGGCACTTGAAGGCCAGAGGCTTCGCTGGCTGCTGGTATGCTGCAGCTGTGATGATTGTTAATTAGCTTTGGGGCAGGACTTCAGGGACTGGTACCGGTAGTGGGCGTGACCACACCCACCCCAGGGAGGCTTACTTGGGCAGAGAGAGTCACCGCAGGCTAAAGGGTCACCGCCAGCTAAAGATAGTTGACTGGGGCTGGGCCGGACCAGGCAGTGTCATGTGACCAGAGCCTGCCACCTGCGCTCCTCCTCCCAGGCCCAAGGGGCGCAGACTCTTCAGGAGCTTGCTTTGAGCGGAGTCCCATGAGCTGGACTTCTGAAGATTTCCTCTCTCCTCTCATTCTTTTCCATAACGGCACCCTTCAGCCCCCTCCTGTGTTTCCTCTGAACGTCTGGGGGAAATCAGGGTGGGAAAGCCGGTCAGAGAGAGCTGTCTGAAAAGTGGTGGCAACAGTAGGAATCAGTGAACAAAGTGAGGATGGTTAACAAAGCTTTTTTTTTTTTTTAAACTCTTTAGATGAGTGTTCATGCCGGGGGTAGGGTTGGTGTTGGGATCAGTGGGGATGGGATGAAAAGTCGGTGGTCCCCAAACTCCTCCTCTATGACCCCACCGCACCCCCAGGCTGGATGACAGCTGAGAATACACCAGACTTTTCTGACTGTGCCCCAAAGCTGGCCTGGGAGGGATGGGCACAGGTGGGTGATATAATCTAGACTCCTGTGGCATTGCACTCTCCCTTAATGGTTTCTCTGCCTTCTGCAGTGAGAGTCCTGGGCTCCAGCTCAGGCAGTGGTTGGGGCAGAATCTATGTCAGCTGGATGCCTGTCCCTGCCCCCCACCCTCACTGGGGCAGAGGTAGAAATGGGGGAACTAGGGGGTGGGCCTAGAGGCAACGCCTCTTCCCTCACAGGACTGTGGGGGTGCCAGATAGGTGTGTTAGGGGGCAGTTTCCCTTGCTTCTCTCTGGGTGGGGAAGAAGGGGATTGTCAAGTTGCCAGTGTTCAGTCCTAGGAATGTCGCTTGCCTTGCTCCATGATCTTAGATTTCCCTGTAGTGGGCCTTGGTTTTCTCCAGTGTGTAGGGTGATTTGAGGGCCTGCCCTGTTGACCACAATGAGGAGGTAAATTGGACCCTCCTGCTAGTGGTTGAAAGCACAGGATTTAGAGTCAGATTGCTTGACTTCAAATCCTGTTCTGTTGCTTGCAGGCTGTGATCTTGGTAAATAACCTTTCCACCGTGTTCCTTCGTTTCTTCATTTGTGAAATGAGACCAGTTAGAGGAGCTAACTCCGTGTTGGAACAGCGCGTGGCATCTCATAAGTGCTCACTGTTAACATTAGTACCACCTCAGCTTGGTGCTAGCATCTCTTCTGCTCTGATGAGAAGTCTCATTGCTTGTGATCTTACCTTCTCTTCCCTCTCCCTCTAGATAGGAATATTCTGTGTTCAGTTGAGGAAGGTGAGGGAGGCCCAGGGAAGGTGGCTGGTAGGGAGTGTCTCTAAGATTATACGGTTGATGAGTATTGGAGTCTAGACTAGGTTCCGCTGGGACCCAGCAGTGCCTGTGACACTTGTTTCTCTGCCTGGGGGAAGGCTCCAGCTAAAGGCTGAGGATTGCGGCCATAGACTCAGGAACTAGCACTTGAAACCGCAAAGCTCAGCTGTATTGCCAGGTCCTGAGCTAGATGCCAGAATCTCTGCTATGAAAGCAGCCTGGTACCTGCTGTCAAGGAGGGTGGGGTGGGGTTGAGAGTAGATAAGTAACCAGGCAGCTAACACAGTACAGTGAGAGCATAGAGCCGGGGTAGTTCACCTGGGATCTGGTTGTCACTTCAAGAAGTTGACCTAACGGCCATAGGAATAGGTCAGCAGACGGATACAAACGCCGCTAATGCAGCCCCTAACAAATGACCTTGTTCCCCAAGGCAGAAGTTCTTTACACTCAGGGTAAATTCAGCCTTTTTAGATACTTCGCTAATCTCCAGGAGATGATGCCAGCCCCAAAATAAATGTTTGGCCTTCCCCTGTCCTCCTGGCAATAAGGCATGAAATCTAGTAGTTCCTCTGGCCAGCCCCACCCTTCAGGCCTTCTCCCATCTAGCCCGGCCCCATCTCACTTTTCACCCACACGCATCCCTCAGTTTCATTTCCAGCTTTTCCCTTCCTGTTACCAGTCTTTATTTACTTAGCTGTACCAGATCTTAGTTGTGGCACTCAGAGTCTTCAGTCTTCTTTGGAGAGTGGGAATCTAGTTCCCTGACCAGGGATCGAACCCAGGATCAAACCCTGGATTAAGAGTGCAGAGTTTCAGTCACTGGACTCCAGGGAAGTCCCCTTCTTATCAGTTCTTTTTTCTCTAACCTGATGAGTTTGACTCATATCTGCATACCTTCCCTAGTTTCTTGCTAGTTCACCAAGTCCTTGCACCTACATCTGGCCCTTCTAGGTAGCTTGCCCCTGTGCCCTCCCCAAAAGGGTCAGCAGCTTTAGGATCTTTCTGGAAGCAAGCAGTGTAGAAAATACAGTTGGGACCTCCTTGATCGTGCAGTGGATAAGAATCCACCTACCAAATGCAGGGGGAAGGGATTTGATCCCTGATCCAGGAGGATCCCACAGGTGGCAGAGCAACAGAGCCTGTGAACCAGAACTATTGAGTCCATGCTCAAGGGCCCGAGAGCCACAGCTGAGGCCCACACACCTTAGAGCCTGTGCTCCACAGCAAGAGAAGCTGCTTCAGCGCAACTGGAGAGGAGTCCCTGCTCGCCACACACAGCAGTGAAGGTCCAGTGCAACCAAAAGTAAACAAATGAAAAATACTTTTTAAAAAATGGACTTGACCTTTGAACAATACAGGTTTGAACTGTGTGGATCCATTAATATGTGGTTATTCTCAATGTAAAAGCAATACTGCGTGATGTTAAGTTGGATTTTTCTAGCCTGTTGGGGCTGAGTGCTCCCAACCCCTGTGTAGTTCAAGGGTCACCCCATACTTTGTGCTTTTACTTGGGTTTATACCAGGTGTGTTTGGGCTTAGGCCTATTTGTAGGCTGACAGAGACTCCTTGAGGCCAGGCTCTCTTCCTCTTCTGTGCTGAGAAAAAGGTGGAGTGGCTGAATTTCTTCAGCTGAAAGGAACTTCAGGCCTTCCCTCTGCTCTTCCTTCCTGGTGTGGCAGGGGTTTATACCACAGCCTCCCTGGGGACTGAGGCAAATCCCCCCCTCCCTCTCCTGGGGAGACCTGCCCTGGAGCCTTTCTTGGGGGGAGGGGGGCTCAGTGTGTGGGAAAAGAGCCAGGCACCGGGAGAGGAGGGTATTGGTTTAGCTCCCCTTCTCTTCACCACTCACAGTCTTAAGTGAAAATAGTGAGTTTGCTGATCAGATAGAGCTTCATGAAAAATCTCCTGGTCTCCCTGTTCCCTCCCCCACCCAACCTTGACTGCACAGAGAGATTCTGGTGTGCTTCATTTAATACACGAATGAGTGTGTGTTTGTAGAAAGCCCTTTGACCCCCTCGGAACAACATTCAGTACTGGCTCCTAGCAGACTCCATTTTTGCCTCTTGCATATCCCGGCTAACCCCTGCTTGCCTTGATGGAGAAGGGAGACACTCAGAGAGCCTCTGCCTGCCGTCCTCCTCCCCCTGAGTGCTGGGTTCACCTCGGCCCACCTCAGCACACCTCTCTCTGCCTGGGAACCTCTCCCCAACACCAGTGACTCTTCACCAGGAGATGGCAGGACGATGCTCTGAGATCACACCAGGGAGGCTTTTTGACCCATTTTCCACCAGTGGACACATGGAATCTCTGGTGAGCGGGAAGGAGCACTGGACAGAGGGAGCTGAGGCTTCTAGTGCCCATCCCGGCTCTTCCCAAGGGAAGCCCCTTATTACCCTCAGTTGCCTATCTGAACGGAAGAAATCAGAACCACGGGCCTTTTTTGCTGCTCTCATGTCCTACAACTGTATTCTTGGGCACGTGCGAGGTGGTGAGTGTAGTGCGTCCCCAGCTGGGCTTGGGGCAGTGGTGCTGGACATAAGGACTGGCCTCTTGCACAAAAGATTGGTGTTCATTGGGAGCCGTTTTAGACGCTAGGCCCTGTATATTGTGGAGCTGCACTGTGTGTGCCCACGTGTGTACACACGTGCGTGCGCCTGGTGAAGGTGGATGGTTGGGACGGGACCCAGAAAAGGGTGTGTCATTGAAGTCTTTTTTTCCAGCCTACCCCCAGGGCCTGACAGTAGCTCATCGGAGCCTTCCTGTGTTTCCCTGGGCCCTGTGGGATTTTAATAGAGCTAGGGATTTTGCTTCAAGGTAGCGGTGGTTCTCTCTCCCTAAAGTGTTTCTCTGTCTCTCCGGGGAATTTTCTTCCTTAGAGCAGGGGCAGCCTGAGGCCCTACGTGAGAGCAGAGCAGGAACAGGGTACTGAGGGTCCTTGGGACAGAGGGAGCCTAACTAGGGATGGGGCCTTTTCAGCAAACTTTTAAAAGGGCTGACTGATTGGTTTTCCTGGGTGTGCCCAGAGAAGCCACATTCCCATGGTCAGCTTGGGATTGGTGGAGGAGTAGGGAATCAGTGGGGCCTTTTAGTGGAAGCAGGGCACTCCCATTAAGGAGAGCCTGAATTTACAGCAGAACTTTACCATTTGTGATCTTGAGCAAGATGTGAGGCAGGGTAGTTACAGGATCTGATTCTTCCCAATTTTGAAGCAGTTTTTGTTCAAGGAAATAAGACAATGACCCAAAAGAACTTTGCCTTGAACCTTTTTGGTAGTCTTCAAGAGCACTTTGCCCTCTGAATCTGATTTCCCATTCCACTTTCATGATAATGACGTTGATGGTGCCGGCCTTTTGGCCTGCTCTTGTCCTGGTAGCATGCAGGGAGTGTTTTTGGGGTCTATAGGCTGGGTCCCTGGAGAAGTAATTACTGCCATAGCTCATGTGTAATCAAGGGAGTTGATCTTCTAACAGCTGCCTCTGCTGGTCCTAGTAGGGAGCTGCGTGGTATGAGGCTGCTCTGGGCCAAACTGGAGTTAGCAGGAGAATCAGTGTGGAGTAAGGAGTTCCCGTGCCCTACGGGCTCCATTGTCTTGGAACTGAAGAGATTTTCTGGTTCTCCACTGCCCAGCACTGGGAATAGGGGATGCTGTTGGGTTGGGTTATAGAGCCCCAGCTCTCCTTTGCTATGTGGAATGTCTTGAGGCAGTGGCTCCAGTATGGGGTAGAAGCCAAGAATTCAGTGGCCTCACAATTAGGAATCAGGCAAGGACTCCCTTCTCATTAAGGGAACATGCGTCTGATCAAGAATTGGAACATTCCTTTTGAGACCAGCTGGACAAATTTCTCTGCTCGGGGACTGGGGGCAGCTCTTGTCCTGGCATGGCTGGCCAACAGTGGAGGCAAAGGGATGGGTGAGCAGAGTCCCGGGTTGTGTCTTATCCTGTGGGTCTCTGGGAAGGAAGGGTTCAGAAACTCCTGGTCTTCAGAACCAACTTGGAAAAACAAGTGTAAATGTAGAAAGGACCAGACTTATTAGAGCCACTTCCTTATAACAATTTTTTTCCCCCCTTTTAAAAAGCCCCTGGATTTTCCTGGCTTGCCAGTGGTTAAGACTCTGCACTTCTATTGCAGGGGCTGCAGGTGCGGTTCCTGCTCAGGGAGCTGTGACCCTGCATGATGCCGGGTATAGCCAAAAAATAAAAATTAAAAGTAATAAAAATAGGAAGCTCTTTTCTGCCCTGGTTGAAACTACTGGAGAATCCCAAACAAAATTAAATCACTTTAAACATACTACTTAAGTGAAAGTGAAGTCGCTCAGTCGTGTCCAACTCTTTGCAACCCCATGGACAGTAACCTACCAGGCTCCACAGTCCATGGGATTTTCCAAGCAAGAATACTGGAGTGGGCTGCCATTTCGTTCTCCAGGGGATCTTCCCAACCCAGGGATCAAACCCAGGTCTCCTGCATTCCAGACAGACGCTTTACCGTCTGAGCCACTAGGGAAGCCCAAACATACTACTTAAGTCCTGGTAATATTTGGTTATATGTCTTCCAGATTCCTACTATGTGTATTTGTATGTATACCTTTTCAATTTATTTTACAAAAATAGGATTATAATTTTTTTTTCATTTACTGTGTTTATGTTTTCATATCAGTAGAGATCATTATCATTTAAGAACACTCTGGAAGTTACTCAACTTTTATTTAGCCAGTTCCCTACTGTTATAAATTATTGTCAATTTTTTTGAAATCATGAATAGCTCTTTCAACATCTTTGCACATAAGCCTAAACACTTGTTTAATTTGTATCATTAGGATAAATTCCTAAAGGTGGAACCATTGAGTCAAATGTTGGGGGGTGATGGTCTCGCTTTTCCTCTGGAAACTTGGAAGGCAGGCACGTCTTCCGTCGGTGGCTACAGATCACTGAGGACAGAGCTGCCTCTGATGCACATGCCTTAGAAGAGGGCTTGGACTTCTTGGTTGCCCACTTAGGGTTTTTGTCTTGCCTTCCTAAGTCTACTCACATGAAGGCTTCTAGAATGTTTGAGCCAGAGAGAGTCTTTCAGATTCCTTTATGGGATCTGCTGTGATGCAGGAGCCCTGAATTACAGAGCAAATCCCACCATGGACATAGAGTCTCCAGGCCTCAGTCCCCCTTACACAAGAGGGTAAGAGTTGTGAGAGACCAGTGTTGAATTCTGGGGTTTGGGCTGCCTGCTCTTCCATGATCTCACTTTCCATGCTTTCTTCAGAAAGCGGAGTTTGAGCATGTGTCCCTCTTCTGTCCACCACGTCTTCTGTCTGGGAACCTACAGGTTGCTTGGTGGCATGGAGCAGTGATGAGGGTGAGGAGCTGGTCGGGGCCCTCTCTGAGGGGCGCTGTATAACCACCTCTCCTTTCTTGCTTCCACAGAACATTCTGCCCCGGCCAAGGTGGTGAGGGCAGCAGTTCCTAAACAGCGTAAAGGTGGCAAGGTAAGAAATATGAGTTGGCAACCCAGGGGTGGGGGTGGGCTTCCTGGATGGAGGTGGTAGACTCTTTTCTGTTGTAGTGAGTGCTTCTGGGCTGCAGGGGATTTCTGAATAGCAGAGGCACTTTTTCTGGGTCTTTGTTGTGGATGGTTCTCGTGGACAGACTGGTTTTGGTTTATGATCTCTTGGTGGAGCTATATTTTGGATGAGGGCCTGAATGGTGAAGGCAGGGTTACCCTGGAACCCTCACAGAATGTCCCTTGCAGGTTGGTGACTTTGGAGATGCAATCAACTGGCCAACACCTGGAGAGATAGCCCATAAGAGTGTGCAGGTGAGTCTGTGGGGAGGGATGGGCAGGTTTGAACTCCGTCTGCATGTTCACATTTGGCCTCAAGCTTTCAGAGTCTCGGCTGTTAATTTTCTGTTTTTTTAAAGGAGTGGTTGGAAAATGTGGGCAACATTGAAATAGCTAAGAATCATCCTTTGAGTCCTTGCTGTGTGACAGAGACTTCCAAGTCCCGTTTATCCATTATTTCACCTAATCCTCAGTGATTCCTAGATAGGCCCTTCGGTAATTCCCATTTTACAGATGAGGCCGGGGGGTGGGGGGGGTGGGAGGTTAATCACTAGTCCTTGATGGCCAGGTGGGAATTGAAAGTCAGTGTGTCATGTTCTAAAACCTGTGTTCTCCACTTGGATTGCCTGTGAGTGCAGCAGAATGGTCATTAGGGCAAGTACCCACCTCCAGACCACAGGTTATGGAGAAGCTTACATAGCTTTCCTAAGCCCCAGCAGAAAGTGGACCCCTGGTCAGTCCTTTCCTCCCCACCATCTTTTTTTCTGGGCTGACGGCAAGGTCTTTCATCGGCTTTGTTCACAGACAGGGTTAGTGTGGACAGACCAGAGGCCAGTGTCTCCTCCATCCCACAGATGATTCAAACCACATGGTCCTGTTGTAGGGAGTAAACAGCTGGCCTTTGCAGGACACAGCCCGTGTCGAGGGGTTGTCTCTCTCATTTAGACTTAAGGGACCTGAAGAGGTGGGTTGTCTTCTGCCTCTCGCCTGTTTGGCCAGTCTTCCCTGCAAAGGCATGTCAGGCGTGAAAACAGGGCTATAGGATACATCCACCCCAACCTGCATCACGTGCTCCGGTGACAGGGAGCTCCCTTCCTTCCCATCCTGAGTGGCTTGCAGATGCATGTCACCTCCCTGTTCCTCTGCTTCCTGCTGCAGCCACAGGCCCACAAGTCTCAGCCTGCCCGCAAGCTACCACCCAAAAAGGACATGAAGGAACAGGAGAAAGGAGAGGGGAGCGATAGTAAGGAGAGCCCGAAAACCAAATCCGATGAATCGGGGGAGGAGAAGAATGGGGACGAGGACTGCCAGCGAGGGGGACAGAAGAAGAAAGGTGAGTGACTTGGAGCAGGACTTGGGAGAAGGTAGCAGGCAGAATCAGGAAATGTGAGAACTCAAGGGCTGCTGGAGCAATTTCAGGAGCCCCCAGAAGTGCTTGAGAGTCTGATGGGTGTAGGCTGCTAGGCCAGCAAGCTTCCTTCCAACTATCTATCCATCAGTTCTTTTGCTGTAACCAGCATCTGGAAAGCCCTGTCCTCAGCACTGAGGCTCAAGCTGTGCAGAAGACAGGGGGTCCCTCCCTCAGTGTGTTCTTGGTGTCTGTTGATGTATTGCTGCCTTGTGTTAGATTTCATTTAAATACAGGAGATCCCATTGCTCTGGCTGAAATGGCTAGGATACAGGTTTGGCTGCTGTCATACGTATCTGGAGGAACAGTGGTTTAACCAATATGGAAGGTTGTTTCTTTCACTTGAGAGCTTGGTAGAAGTAGGCCAGGCCTATAATGGCAGCTCTTTGATTCCTTTGTCCTGCTGTGTGTTGGCTCTTCTCATCTCAGGTGACTCACTCTACTTAGGGTGGGGAAAGGGGGGAATAGCTCCTTGCTTTTTAGGGACGCACCCTAGAATTGAGTGCTTGCATTCAGCTCTCCTTGGCATGTATCTAGGGGAGCCTGGAGGTACGGTCTTGATTCCAGGCTGCCATGTGTCTGGCTGTAAATGGCATGCTCGGGAGAAATCAGTGTTGGGAGTCAACCAGGAGTGTCCATCACACTGAAGTCCACCACTTTCTTATTTCAGGGATGAAAATGAGGTCCAGTGAGGGAAAGGCATTTGCCCGAGGTGAACGGGCAGTAAAAGCCCTTCCAGGGACAGAGGATTGGGGGTAGAGGTGGGCGGGAGGGGCCTCTCCTTCAAGCCTTTCTCGTGCCCACGCTATCCTCCAGGGAACAAACACAAGTGGGTTCCGTTGCAAATAGACATGAAGCCTGAAGTGCCCAGAGAGAAACTGGTCTCACGCCCTACTCGTCCTCCAGAGCCACGACACACCCCCACCAGCCGCGGGGAGATCAAAGGTATGCGCTCCCACTATGGAGGGCCTGGGCCTGGGGGTCACCCCCAGGCCTGACCTGATGCCCCCTCTCCCCATAGGGTCTGAGCCTGTCACCTACGTGCCCGTGGCCCCCCCCACTCCAGCCTGGCAACCAGAGACCAAATCGGAGCCTGCCTGGCATGACCAGGATGAGACATCGAGTGTGAAGAGTGATGGGGCTGGTGGGGCGCGGGCTTCCTTCCGTGGCCGTGGACGGGGGCGTGGTCGCGGACGGGGACGCGGACGGGGTGGCACTCGAAGTACGTGAGGCCCCTTTGGGCTCCGGGATGTCTGAGGGAGTTCAGCGGGGGCGGCAGGCGGGGATCTCCTCTCCCTCATGATGCTCGTTCCTCCCATAGCCCATTTTGACTACCAGTTCGGCTACCGAAAGTTTGATGGTGTGGAGGGGCCTCGCACCCCCAAGTACATGAACAACATCACCTACTATTTTGACAATGTCAGCAGCACTGAGATTTACAGCGTGGACCAGGAGTTGCTTAAAGACTACATCAAACGCCAGATGTGAGTGGACAGGCGTCTTCCTTCTGGAGACATGGGTGGGGTTGAGGGGTGCCTGAGGACGGAGTAGGGCTGTACAGGCTCTTCTGGGGATCACAGTGGTTGCTGCCTCTGGCTGGAGATGAAAAAGATAACTTGAGAGAACTGTACTTCTGTTTTAAAAATGAATCAGTTAATGTTTTTAAAAGGAAAGAAAATGTCTAGATTTTGTTCCCTTTGGGCCTCTATTTGTAATGGCAGCATTGTCAGAATGCTAATAGACACTCATGGAGTCCTCATTGATGAGGCCAGTGCTCAGCTTTATAGGCATTCTCTTACCTAGTTATGGAGTTACCTATTTAATTTTTATGAGCTGGGTTTTATTCCCTTTTTATTGATAAGCAAACAGGCCCAGTAACTTGCCCAACTAATAAGTGACAAGGCACAGATTTCAGTCTGTTTCTGTCTGACTTGCAAAACCTTAACTCCTAACCTCTAGTGGACTGTCTCAGTCCAGTGGGGGGAGCCATACAAGAGAAGAGATGACTGCAGTAGAGTGTGATAAGCTCTTTAGGAGCGGAGGAGAAGGTGACCAACAGTATTGGGACTGGGTTTTAAAGGATGAGGGGCTTGTCAGGTGTACCCAGAGGCTGAAGGGCAGAGAGAGTTTGACCCAAGGTTAGGGAGCCATGAGAGGATAACATCATCTCTTTCCAGCCTTTAAGATTGTAAATACAGAGGGACAGGGTTGGTCAGAGGCTGTATGAGGTTCCTGGAATGTACAGAACAAAGAAGGCACGTTCACACATGATGGAGCAATCACACTTCTCCCCTCCACCCAGTGAATACTACTTCAGCGTGGACAATTTAGAGCGAGACTTCTTCCTGCGGCGAAAAATGGATGCTGACGGCTTCCTTCCCATGACACTTATTGCGTCCTTCCACCGAGTGCAGGCCCTTACCACTGACATTTCACTCATCTTTGCGGTATGTCTCCCTCCCTGGGGCTGGGGTGGAGGGGAAAGAAAGATCCTTACTTAAGGAGCTGGGGTTGGGTCAAGCCGAAGAACCCCAGAAGAGTCCTCATCTCATTACTTGTGCTAAGGTTTCAAGGCTTGGCCAGCCTCTCTCCCTCTCCTCGTTCCCTTCCCTTCTCTATCTTACCTTCCTCCCCCCGGACCTCTTTATCATGGAAGACAGCAGACATGGAAATTTTACAGAAGTCAACACAGTGGTGTAACGAGCCCATTACCCATGCTCAGCAGCTGTCAATTCATGGCCAGTCTTATTCCATCTGTCTCCTCATCTGTTTCCTTTCCCAGATTACTTTGAAGAAAATCTCCAGTAATCTGACATTTTATCCATGTTTCAGTTAATCTATCTCTAAAAGATAAGTGAAAGTGAGGAAAGTGAAGTCACTCAGTCGTGTCTGACTCTTTGTGACCCTGTGGACTGTAGCACGCCAGGCTCCTCTCTCCATGGGATTCTCCAAGGCAAGAATACTGGAGTGGGTTGCCATTTCCATCTCCAGGGGATCTTCCCAACCCAGGGATCGAACCTGGGTCTCCTGCATTGCAGGCAGATGCTTTATCCTCTGAGCCACCAGGGAATCCTCCTGTTAAAGAAAAGTACTCACTGTATCATTATTACATATAAAAGTACTAAGAATTTTTTAATATCACCAAATATTTGTTCAGTTGCCAATTCACCCCCGTTTCAGAAGTTTTCTTTTAGTAGTTTGTGAATCAGGATCCAGATAAGATCAATACATTGTCTTATGATATCTCCTCCTCTCTCTCTTCCCTTGCAGTTTTTTGTTGGAATGCTAGATTATACAGTTTGTAGAATTTTCCATAGGACACAGTAGTACCATTTTACATGTTTCGTACTCCAGATTTTTTGTAAATTAGTGATTGAGAGGCCTGATCAGATTCAGGTTTTTTTCTTCCTTTCTCCCTCCTTGTTGAGAATACTTTATAGATAGTGATATTGATATATTCTCTCAGGTGGCACTTAATGAATGCTTCATCTGGTTCTCTTTTTTGTCATATAAGCTGTAAATTACCTGTTAATTCATTAGAAACTATAAAATGTTTATGTTCTGTCTGTGTCTGTATTTGTTTGCTGGAATAACTCTTTAAGGAGGTACTTTGCCTTATCAGCTGTTTGGTTACCAAGAAGCATGTAGTTTGTACAGGAAGGGCAGTTAAGTGCTTGATCTTTTCCTTTGTTAACCAGTTCTCAGAATTATGAGCTGATCCCTAATAACCTTCAAAAGTAACTGGTAAGGTCTCAGTTTGGTTTTTGTTTGTTTTTGTATCATTACAGACTAGTAGATTCAAGCATTTTGTTTCATTTATTGTAGTTATTATGCTAAATCAAATCATTACCAGTGGGACCCTGGCTCATCTTGTACTTTTGTTGCCTCAGATCTCGAATGGCCTTTTTTATTCTTTAGGACACTCTAGGTCCTTTATTTGGGGGAAATGGTAGTTCTAATGTTTAGATATCACAGCCTGAGTTGTAGGGTGTTTATTGCTACGCTTGGTCGTTGTCTTTTTTTTTTTTAATACATCATGAGATTACACTGATATTTTCTGTTAATGTTTCTCCACCGTCTTTACTTAACCCAAGGATCTTTTAATGTTTGTCACTATTACTTTCTCCCATGGCAAAAATGCTGATTCCAAACAACATCGGAGTAACTGTTCATTTGTTTTGCTGTACACATTATGCTTACAGTACCTCTCCTACTCCTAAATTTTTTTCCCCATTTATGCGGTCAGTGACTATTTTCTGAAGTTGAAATGATTTTTGTGTGGTTGTGTACACATTAGTTTTAGTAATTTTGCTTTGCTCTCACATTTTTGGGAATGCTTTCTTACCCCTAATTTCTTACTTGTTTTACATAAAATATTTCTGTAGCTCCAAAGGCAAATGGTATGTTGAAAGTCCAACTTAAAAGATTTTCTTAACACTTTTTTCTCTTACTATAAACAAACTTTTTTGAATCCTTTCATTAAAAAAATAAGTAAATGCCTTTCTGTGTATTATATACTCACCCTTTCTTAGATGAATCGTAACATAGCACATGTATTTCTTCACCATTTTTTGCTTTCACTTAATGTATCTGGGAGCTGACCACTTAGTAGTAGTGGTGGTGGTAATAGAAAGATACTCCTCGTTCTTATTTACAGGTGTGTGTGTGTGTGTGTGTGTGTGTGTGTGTGTGTGTATAATCTTTTCATGGCTTAGCCAGTGTGTCTTTTGTGTAGGAGTGGGATGGTTGAACTGAAAGGCAATGTGTGTATAATTTTGCTAGCTGTTACCTGATTCCCTTTCTAGTGTGTGTGCTTTCTGCAATCTCACCAGCAGTGTATGAGAATGCCTCTTTCCCGAGCCTCACCAACAGAGTATGTTGTCACGTGTTGAAATGTTTTTCTTTTCCTTTTAAAAGATTTTGAAAAGGAAATTCTTCCCTGCTCTCCATTACTTCACCCCCTTCCCCCGAGGTAGACGCCTGCAGCCCTGTCCCTGTGAACCCTGGAAAAATCTGTGTGCATTTGCATGTTTTTACTTAAGAGTTCCAACCCCAGTGGGGTCTTAAACTCATTGACCTAGACCTGTTTTTTGAGACTGTTAGCCACCTCAACACATTTGAAGCTGATTTTTAAGCCTGAGTGGTGCTGGGTTGAATGGCTGTGCCATAATTGGTTTGAATTGCCTATGTACTGGCAAGTTTAGGTAGTTCCCAGTTTTTCCTTTTACAGGCAGTGTTGATGTGAATGGCCTTTTGTCCATATCTTATACATGTTGTCACCTGTCGGTACAAGTATTTCCCGGATTGATTCCTGGAAGTAGAATGGCGGGGTCAAAGGGCAAGTGTGATTTGCATGTTGGTACCTCTTACAAGTTTGAACATCTCACTCATCTGCTGGTTGTGGAAGATGGGGCCAGTTTTCTCATACTCTGCCAACTCTGGACTTGCGCTGAGCTCATGGGGCTCAGTCATGCCCCAGCTTCCAAGATCTCGGTCTGTCCGCGTCTTCCCTCTGCATCTTCTCCCTCCTTCTCCCCTGCAGGCCCTAAAGGACAGCAAAGTGGTAGAGATCGTTGAGGAAAAAGTACGCAGGAGGGAGGAACCTGAGAAATGGCCTCTTCCTGGTCCCCCAATAGTGGATTATTCCCAGACCGATTTCTCCCAGCTTCTCAACTGCCCAGAGTTTGTGCCCCGCCAGCACTACCAGAAAGAGACAGGTAGGTACCCTGCTGGCATGTGGATGCCTCCCTGTTGCACTTGTCTTCTGGCCAGCAGTCCTGCTTGGGGTTGGCATCAAGAGGAGGGCTGGAGGGATGAGGACCTCCCCTTTCTACCCTTCAGAGTCAGCACCTGGCTCTCCCCGTGCGGTCACCCCAGTGCCAACCAAAACAGAGGAGGTCAGCAACCTAAAGACGCTGCCCAAGGGCCTGTCCGCCAGCCTCCCTGACCTGGATTCTGAGACCTGGATTGAAGTGAAGAAAAGGCCTCGGCCCTCTCCAGCACGACCCAAGGTGGGTGAGGCCTGTCCCCTGTCCTGGATTCTAGGGCCTTGGGCTGGAGAGTGCGGAACGGGTATCACATAGGCATAGAGCTCTGTGTTCTAAGGGGATAGAAGTCAGGTCAGGTAGTTCAGGGTTATGATGTAAGCTGCAGGTGACCAGTGAGTACAGGAAGGCTGATATGGCCTGTTTCCATTTCCAGTGTATCACCCCTCAGGACAGCCCTAGTTCTGTAGTTCCTGAGTGGCATTTTTCACAGGAGGAGATCATGCAGGCTCTGGTAGCAGTCTCATTGAAAGTTAAGTGTTTCTTAATACTTGGGTAGGTTTTTTTGTTTGATTTTTTTGATTTGTTTGGGGGCTTATTTGGCCAATCTGTATGGCATGTGGGCTGTTAGGTCCCTGACCAGGGATCAGACTTGGGCCCCCTACAGCGGAAACACAGTCTTAGCTACTGGGCCACCAGGGAAGCCACTTGGCTGTTCTTTTTGCCTCATCTAAGTCCTTGTGGCTGCATTATTTAGCGCCGTCCCCCTGAATTTGTCCTCACTGTCTCATCTATAACTCCATCAAATCCTTTGAAAAGGGAAGGAAGAAGGAGCGGACCCATGGCCTGGAGAGTGAGAGTCTAGACTGGAACACAGGTCTTCTGCCATTGCTGACTGGTGACCTTGGGAAACTTCTTTAGTATCTGAAGGCCTCAGTTTCTCTTAGGTTGAAAGGAAGAAGGGGTTAGATTGCTCTAGAAATAGTAGACCAATATATGAGCAGCTCACACATAGTCTTCTGTTAGAGAAGTATTTCAATCTGAAACTAAGATTTGAGGAGCAAGCTTCTCCATTCACCTGCCCATTGCCATCCCGTCTTTGGATGCCTTGGTCTAGGCCTTGAGAGGAGACCTGACAGATGACCTTGTATGGAATTCTGTGCCCCTTTTTCCATTGTACCACTGTGATCGACTCCCTCATCTCCTTCCTGCCCCCGCACCCCCGACCCTGTCTGTTCTGATTATTCAAGAAGTACCAGGTAGGCTAGAATCATGAGGAGAAGGTAGTAAGCGACAAGGACCTGACAAGGTTCAGTTCAGTCTTTAAGACTGTGGAGGCTTTGGAAAGGCCTTTCCAAAGACACCTAGCTTCCAGTCCAGAGTTAGAGCCCTCCACTTCTACCTAGCCTACCCTGACCCTTGCAGAAGAGAATAGTTTAAGATTTATAGAGAAAGCTTTATTTTTGGCACAACAGGGAATTAATGTTTAAAGATGTTCTGTGAGGTAAACAGATGTTTTACCTCCAAAAACTTTGAGATAATTCAGCTTATCAATACTCTGAAATTGTTTTGGCTGAAAGGAGTCTTGTTTTTTCTCTTGCCTTGGGGACATGCCATGTTTTTGGTTTTTTGTCTGTTTTACCTCTTACAGTCTTTGTCCCTGCCTTCATCTGGCTTACCTAAACAGGTCCTTTCATAATCACTTCTTCACAGAAGCCTTCCCTGAGTGTCCCCAGCCCCGCCCCCAGTTGCTTAAGTGCCCCTCCCTAAGTACTCCCACAAGGCCTATTTATAGTCTTTACCATCACATTGCAGTTGGTTGGTTGGCTGACTTTTTCTCCCGCTGAACTGTGAGCTCCATAAGTTCAAGGACCTGGTCGCAGGGCCTGGTACCAGTGGTTCTTACCCATTCAGCAAATAGTTGAGCATGGGCTGTTGTTCGGTCCCAGTCTAAGTTCTGAGGGTGCAGTGGAAGGCAAGGCAGCTGTGGTTCTTGGCTGGTGAAGCTTCCAGCTTATTGGGCGGAGTTGGGGATGGGGAAAAGGATGAAGCAGCCTGTTGAACTTCTTCATGTGCCCGCTCGGAGGCCAGGTGCTATGGAGGGGCATGTGTTTAGGTAAATGAGAGTGCAGTCTGTACATACAGGGAGCTTGTCATCTCAGTGTTTGTGAAGGACTGATGTGAACTGTGAGTGGAGAAACCCAGAGTCCTATGGGACATCCTTTTTTCGTGAGTGACTCCGGTGCTGACAGCTGTGACTTGGTGTCGTTATCAGGGCTGCAGATGTGACAGTCCCATGTTCAGGGGTCAGGGCTTCTCTCCGGGGACAGTGTTAGCCTGGCCTAAGGACTTCCTGGTGATTTTCTCTCTCTTTGGTCTCCCCCCATTTTAGAAGTCGGAGGAACCCAGGTTTGTTCACTCGACCACTCTGCCTCAGCATCTACCCTCTCAGCAGCTGATGTCCAAGGATCAAGATGAGCAAGAGGAACTGGATTTCCTGTTTGATGAGGAAATGGAGCAGATGGATGGACGAAAGAATACCTTCACTGCCTGGTCTGATGAGGACTCTGACTATGAGATTGATGACCGGGATGTCAACAAAATCCTCATTGTCACTCAGACACCACCTTACATGCGCCGGCACCCAGGGGGCGACCGCACTGGCAACCACACCTCGCGTGCCAAGATGAGTGCTGAGCTGGCCAAGGTCATTAATGATGGGCTCTTCTACTATGAGCAGGACCTGTGGACTGAGAAGTTCGAACCCGAATATTCCCAGATCAAGGTGAGCCTTGGGCATAGTGGTGGTGGGGGCCTAGGGTGCCTGTGACGTGAGGCACAGGAAAGCTGACAAGTGCATGACCTTGGGCACAGAACCTCAGCACCCTCATCTAATAAAAGGGGGTGATGATTGACAGTGCTTGAGGGGGGCATTAAGAATGAGAAGAGGTGTATAAACACTGTAAACTGCCCATGTGAGAGGTGATCATCCTGCTTCTTGATCATCTGTGTTTAATTTCAGAGGTTGGCTAGACACTTTTATGAAGAATAAGATTGGATTTTCATTTCTGTTAAATATTTAGGCATGTATTAAAGTTTAAAGGCCTTTTAAGGAACTTGCTTTTGAGTGTGGAATATGGAGAAAAGATAGGTCTTTTAAAAACTCACTGCTGCTTAGAAACAGTCAAAACTGGTGGTGTAGGCATTTTATAGAGTGTACGGAGTGGATGTGTATGGTGGTCAGTCTGCTTCTGGTGAGCCTCTGTAGTGAGTGGTAGTTGTAATGTGTTTTGAAATGAGAGAATTGCAGGAAGAGAGTTGGGGAGGGGAGGCTATAGCAGGTTCCTGGGGGGCTGGAGTTCTGACCTCAGTGCTGCTGTAGGGAGGGCTGGATTTCTGACCTCAGTGCTGCTGCAGGGAGGGCTGGGCAAGTCTTCAGCCCTGCTGGGTGAGCACACTCAACCCCTGGGCACCTGGGGTTGAGGCATGATGATGAGCAGCTGAGAGCCCAGGGACCAGAATTCCACATATGTGGACGTGGCAACTGCCCTCTTCAACTTCCTGTCTGTCTTGATTCCTAAAACAGGCTAGGGCAGTCCTCTTACCAGCCTCTTTTCCCCACCCATCTTGTGTCCTCTGTAGCAAGAAGTCGAGAACTTCAAGAAAGTCAATATGATCAGTCGGGAGCAGTTTGACACACTAACCCCTGAGCCCCCTGTGGACCCCAACCAGGAGGTCCCTCCTGGACCCCCTCGCTTCCAGCAAGGTGAGAGATGACCCCTGCCACCCTGGCCTGAGTGGGAGAGTCTGGAGCTGTCTGGCGGGGCTTCTGGGGGCAGGCAGGCACCGGCCTACCTCTGCTCACTGTCACCACTCTTGATTCTGCAGTTCCCACTGATGCCCTGGCCAACAAGCTGTTTGGTGCTCCCGAGCCTTCCGCTATCGCCCGCTCTCTACCAACCACTGTCCCAGAGTCGCCAAACTACCGCAATGCCAGGACCCCCCGCACACCCCGGACACCGCAGCTCAAAGATTCAAGCCAGACGTCACGGTTTTATCCAGTGGTGAAGGAAGGTCGAACCCTGGATGCTAAGGTGAGGTGTTGATGCTAAGCCGCTAAGTCTTGGGCTCACTTGACGGCCTTCCAGGGCTCCGCTTCTTCCCTTGTCTTGAGCTAAGAAAGTACCGCATCCCCCCGCCCTACCCCTCCCTGCTCCGGATTAGGCTAGTGGGCCCACTGGGATTGAGTGGCTCCATCTGCAGTGTGGAATGGGGTCTGGGAGTGGTGGCCCAAGCAGCCATGATAAGATCTAAGGAGAACTGACAGGTCCTTGAGCAGATCACATCACCCACAAGCCTCAGTTTTGTCACCTGTCAAGTAGGTGTGCCAGCTCCTCCTTACAGCTGTGGACAGCGCATGAGACTAGATATGAAAATGCTTTGTAAATTGTGAGATAACTCAGACTTTGGGAGGGTATCGTAATCTTACAAATACTTGATGCTCCTCAGAGTCATATGAGTATGACTGTATATTAACAAATCCCATACTGACCTTTGCAGACGCCTCGGAAAAGGAAGACAAGACACAGCTCGAACCCACCTTTGGAGAGTCACGTGGGCTGGGTGATGGATTCCCGCGAGCATAGGCCCCGGACTGCTTCCATCAGGTGTGGGCCGTGGGAAAGGGGGTCAGGCTGACTGCAGGGAGGGCAGCAGAGCTGTGACAGTGATGAGACCAAGACCTCTGGGGCCCTCATCCAAATCCAAAAAACCGGTAGTCTAGAGAGCTTAATCCAGATCCTGGGAAGAGGAAGGCTGCTTTCTGAAGTATGGTGGCTGCATGGCATTCTCATGGGAGGTTTGCTCAGTTGATTTCCGACGTGCATATTTGCTGCCTCCCTCTGGATAGCTCAGGAGTTAAATAAAAGTACAGCTGTGTCTGCTGGATACAGCTTCTGGGGGTAGGGCCTGGATTCCTTTTTATTCTCAGGAAAATGACCCCAGTGTTCTGAATTCCAGAGCAGGTTTGGGAGCCATTGACCTATGCACTCTTATTTATTCCCTGCAAAGATAGATGGTGGTTTTGCAAAAAATATGGATGGGTTAACCCATTTCAGCTTGTTAAGGAAAGTTAAATGTTAACATGGGATAAATAAATAGCTAAAAGCTCAGGTTTGGTCATTGTACAGATCTGAGATGTTAAATATTAGCTCTGTGACAGGGCAAGACTCCCAGTCTATGTAAGCCCCAATGTCCTCACTGTTAAAAAAACATCCAAAGGTTGGTTGAGTAAGTGAGACCCATGGATATAATAAGTGAGATCCATGCATATAGTTAATGAAGGGTCTAGTACAGTAGCTGGGCCTGTCTGTTAACACTGAGAGGCTGGATGTTGAAGGCTGGAAGGCACCAGAGGGACCCCTGCTGTCTGATGGTTGGCTGCTCTAGGGAACCTGGTGACACTCTGTTTCATGGTCTCTGCAGCTCCAGCCCCTCAGAAGGCACGCCTGCAGTTGGCAGCTATGGCTGTACCCCTCAGTCGCTGCCCAAGTTCCAACATCCTTCCCACGAGCTGCTCAAGGAAAACGGCTTCACACAACACGTCTACCACAAGTATCGTAGGCGCTGCCTTAATGGTAAGAAGCACAGAGGGAGAGGGTGGAGCTTCCTGGGCCACTACTGAGATCCAGAGTAAGGGCTGGTGGAGCAGGTGACTGTTCTCTCTAGCCTCAGAGCAAGAAGTGACATAACATTATAGCAGGAAGGACTGAAGTTAGTTTTAGAATATAGGAGGCAAAGAGGATCTGGTGCTTAGAATATTCCTGTTCCTTGATTTTTCTCTATTGATCTTAAAAAAAAAAAAAAATCCAGGAGTTTTCTTTCCTGTTTCTGATGAAACCATCGATGTTACAAACAAATATGCATGAGACAGCATATATTCTCCAGAAAGATGATGACCTGTGGACCAAATCCAGCCAGCAACCTGTCTTTGTACTGCCCTAGAGCTAAGAACAGTTTTTGTTTTAACATTTTTAAGTAGGGGTGGGGAGGGTGAGACTTTATGACAGAGACCGTATGTGACCTGCAAAGCCTAAAATATTTACTCTCTAGCCCCTTACAGAAAAAAAGATGGCTAACCCCTACTCTAGACGAGAATGTAAGGAGAGAACCTCTCTAGACACTCACATGTTTCCTTTTATCACAAAAGGAGATAACCTTTTAACTGTAGGTTTTTCTTAGGTTGTCTCTAAAGATGCTCATAGCCATGCGCACTTAGAGTTACTGGTCACTCAGCCTCCTTTTATTCAACAAAACATGGCTGCTCAATGCTTGATTCGTTAACCTTCCGTCTTCATGTTGTATGTGTGTGTAATAACAGCTTTAGTGTAAATACAGTTCACACTATATGATTCACCTGTTTGAAGTGTACAAACTCACTGGCTTTTAATATATTTGAGTTGTGCATCCATCACCAGAATCCATTTTAGAACATTTTCGTTACCTTAGAAGTAAGCCCTGTGCCCCTTACTAGTCATTCCTCCTCCCTCCACCTCCCCAACTCTTCCCAGACCTACACAACCACCAATCTGCTCTCTCTCTATGGATTTGACTTCATAAACATGGACTCATGACACGTGATCCTTTGTGACTGGCTTCTTTCCTTTAGTGTATAATTTCAAGGTTCATTTATGTTGTACCATGTATCAGTACTTAATGCCTTTTTATTATCAAACAACATTCCACTTTGTTTATCCATTCATCAGTTGGTGGACAAAATTTCTGCTTTGTCTTTTCATGAGTAGTGCTACTTTGAACATTCCTGTACATGTTTTTGTGTGGACATAGGTTTTCATTTATCTTGAGTGGAACCGTGTAATTCCCGGGTCATATAATAGGGTAGTTTTTGTAACCTTTTGAGGAATTGCTGCAAGACTGTTTTCCTAAGTAGCGGCATCATTTTATATTACTCACAGCAGTGTATGAGGGTTCTGATTGCTCCATATCCTCCTGACACTTACTAAGGTCTTCCTTTTGAGTATAGCCATCCTAGTGGGTGTGTAATGATATTCTGTAATGGTTTTGATTTTATTTGATATGGTTTTGATAGCTAATAATGTTGAGCATTTTTTCATATGCTTAATGGCCATTTGTATATCTTCTTTGGAGAAATGTCCATTCATATCCTTTGTCTGTTTTTTAACAATTATTTGTCTTTGTTATTAAGTTGTAATTAGTTTTTATTCTAAATATAAGTCCCTTATCAGATAATATAATTTGCAAATATTTTTCCCATCTTGTGGATTGCCTTTCCACCTTGTTTGTTGATCATGTCCTTTGAAATACAAAGGTTCTTAATTTTTAAATGATACCAGATTTTTAAAATTTTATCTGTTTGTTCTTTGGTGTTGTGTGTGTGTGTATATATATTTTAAAATTTTTAATTGGAAGATAATTGCTTTACAATATTGTGTTGGTTTCTGCCATACATCAACATGAATCAGCCATAAGTATGTATGTGTCTCTTCCCTCTTGAACTGCCCTCGCACGTACGATTTTTAGTTAATATTGTAGGACTCCTAAAATAATCGGTAACAATGATATGATGAATATAATTTGTTGAGTGCATGGATTGCTTATTTGTGCTTTTCCTGGCTCTAACTACACTGAGAGCAGTAATACTTGAGGTGGAGAGGTAGACCAGGATGTCCGCTTCAGTGGCAGATGCCACCTACTTCTGGGGGTGCTCAGGCCCCGTGCCCAGCAGCAGGGCCTGCTGCAGAGTAGTTAGTCCTCAGTGGATACTTCCCCGGAGACTTAACAGTGATGAGCAAAGGAACTGGGAGGAGAAAGGACTGATGTCTTTGAGCCACAGGATCATTTGTCCCCCACAGCACAGGCAGCCTGGCTCTAAATCATATCTTTCCTCCCCAATCAGAGCGAAAACGCTTGGGCATTGGCCAGTCTCAGGAGATGAACACTCTCTTCCGCTTCTGGTCCTTCTTCCTCCGAGATCACTTCAACAAAAAGATGTATGAGGAATTCAAGCAGTTGGCTCTGGAGGATGCCAAAGAAGGCTACAGGTGAGTAAGATTGGGGTGAAGACTCTGGTGTTTGAGAGATGGTGAGAGGGTATCTTTGTTGGATCTGCTTCCAGAACGGTGATAGGAAATCCATTGTGTATATATTTTGTGTACTTTATTTTAAAAAATTAGTACTTTTAAATAATATATTCAAAATTCAAAGAAGTCGTAAGGTTATATATAGCGAGAAGTCTTCCTCATCCTAGTTTTTTGGCCGTCTAGTTCCTTTCCCCACAGGCAGCCAGTATTGTTAGAATCTTGTGAGTTCTCTCTAAAAATACTTGGCTTATGTAAGCAAGGACAGACCTGTGTAGTCTTCCCCCCCACACACACACTTCTTTTGTTTATAGAAAAGATGGCCTCTATTGGGTAATATTTTGCACCTTGCTTTTTTAATTAATGTTGTATTTTAGAGATCATTCCATATCCATATATAAATAACTTTGTTGTTGTTGTTGTTGTTTTTATGGCTTATGTGGTCTTACTGTATAGATGTACCATAATTTAGTCTCCTATTAATAGATACTTCAGTTACTTTTAATATTTTGCTATTAAAAAAAAAACAAACTAGAGGGACACTTTTCCCAAGTAAAATCTTTTCTCTGTGAACAATTTGAAAAGGACAAATGTTTAAAGAAGCTGGGGGAAAACATTCTTCAGTCCAGAGACAACCAGTGTTAATGTTCTGCCATATTTATGAATTCAGGTCATAAAAGAGTGCTTTTTTTAATACGTTCTTCATCATTTATAAGCATGAGCATTTAAGTATCCATCAGTGTATACTTAAATTATAATTTTAAATAGATTGTATTATTCTGTTGTACAGTTATCATGATTTTTCTTAATCACTCTTCTAAGACTTAAGTTTTTCAAAAGAATGCTGCTATGAACAATTTTGGTACATCTATAAAATCTAAATCTACATTTCTGGTCATTTCCCTGTATACGTTGCTAGAATTGAAATTTCTGATTCCGGTGAGTGAATAGATGATCTAATTGCCATGGTCAAATGGCTTTGCAGAGAGCTCATGCTGGCGATTGACAAAATTTGCTTAGGGGACAGACAACAAATAGCTTAGGTTTGTGGAACATAAAGTCTCTTGTTACAACTCCTGTCTGCTCTAGCAGCAGAAAGTAACCAGTGATAACTTCATAGGCAGATGGGTGTAGGCAGAAGGCTGTTGTTCATTTGGCCCAAGTTTGCTGACCCTTGGTGAACGTTTAATGCTGGACTCATTTAGACTAGCATTAAATGCCAGCCTTCCCAGAGAACACTTAGCATTTTCTCAGTAATCCATGTATTTTAAATGGTTTCATAGATCTGTCATCCAGATACATTTCCTATTTACAGACAAAGAAACTGTCCTGATTTCACTGACTTGTGTTCTCCTACAGATATGGTTTGGAGTGCCTTTTTCGATACTACAGTTATGGCCTGGAAAAGAAGTTCCGGCTGGACATATTTAAGGACTTTCAGGAGGAAACCGTGAAGGACTACGAAGCAGGTAAGAGTCGGAGTTGGGACTCTGTGAGCCCTGGTCATCTATCTGTCTTCTTGGCCCCTGGGCTTGTCTGTATCACATCACATCCCCTTCTCCTGAGCCTCTCTATTCTTAACTTCTCAGCGGCCAAGCTTCTTTCTACCTCTCTATTTCCCTGCAGGTCAGCTATATGGGCTAGAAAAGTTCTGGGCTTTCTTGAAATATTCCAAAGCCAAAAATTTGGACATTGACCCCAAACTTCAAGAATACCTCGGCAAATTCCGACGTCTCGAAGACTTCCGAGTGGATGTGAGTGGATGTCTCTCATCTTTCCCACCCTGATTGTCTTAGAAGGAAAACTGAACCAGAGATCTGGATACCTGGGTTTCGATCCCAGCTGGGCCACTAGCCCAGGGACCCTTCTTGTCCCTTTTGGGCCTTAAGTTTCTTAAAGAGAAGGTATGAGAAGTGGGCAGTGGAGGCTCATTGGGGGGTTTGTGATCACTCCCCACTCCCTTTCCCATAGTGGATGTGGCTGAACCATTGTAATGCCCCTTCTGTCTTACCTCCATCCCTCTTTGCTGCTGTGCCCTATTTAGAGGTGATCAGGACGAGTACCCTAGGTAAATGTTCTTATTCTTTCTGGGAGAGGTCAGTTCCAGCCCTAAAACTTGATAAAGTATGTCTAGTTCTTCCCTGCTCCTCCCACTTCTTCTTGGCACAGTGACTCAACAGTGACATCCAGTGGTGGTCAAAGTTATGACTACTGGTTCCTCTTCTGTCCTGAGTGTATCAGGGATTCCAGAGATAAGTAAAACTTTTTCCTTCAAAGTGTTTATAGTGTAGTAGGGATATGCCAGTCGTGTTACTCCCTTGAAACCTTTTAGCAAAAGGGCAAATAGAAGTAAGTAATAGTCCTCACATACATTAAAAAATTTGACTTTATTGTGTGTCAGACACTATGCTTTAACCTTTTTAAACCTTTATAAAGTGAAGCAGGCAGGGTTCTTGTTGTCATGCCTATAGCAGTGGATGATCAGGAGCCCATGGCCAGCCAGTGAGATAGTGGCAGTACCGCTTAGGTGTCCTGACGAAAAGTTAGGCCCGTTTTCTTCCATCCTTAAGGACTTCCTCCTTTGGGGGCTGGAGCGGGGGGAGGGTGCAGAGGGTGCATGTGCAGAGAATAGGGAGACCTGTTGGGAGCAGAGCAGAAAGGGCTCAGCTTTGGCTCCCAGAAAGGGGAGAGGTGACCTTGGGGTTACAGGACCTCTGGCAGTGGTGAGGCTAGACTGGATCCCAGTCTGACTCTTAATCAGTGTCCTTTTTAGGGCCATGAGGCAGTCCCCAGGGCCTTCTGAATGGAGGCATGTCAGTGGATTGCATGCCACATTCCATGTACTGTCTCCTGAGCAGCCGCCACTTCCCAGAAGGGGAGCAGAAAGATGTATGGATAAGGCCTGGGCTTCAGTGCTGAATAGGCCTGTTTCAGATTTTGTCTTTACCCATTAAAAGTTCTGGACCCCTTGGCAGCAAATTATTTTTCTATGCTTCGCTGTCCTCATCTATGAAATTAGATGGTCATGTCTACATCAAAGGGTGGTGTAGACCCCATGAGTAAATGTGCATAAATCAGCACAAGGTTTGGCATCTTGGCGTGGAGATGTGCTTAATAAAACTAGTGACTAGTTTTTAGGGTTAAAAACCTATTTATTATCTACACTGGGAGGTAGGAAGTAGGGGGTTTCTGAATAGCCCTGGCAAGGGCGGGGTTGTGGGTAGTGCTCCCTAATCACTGTGACTCCCGCCTTGTTACAGCCCCCCATGGGTGAGGAGGGCAACCACAAGCGACACCCAGTGGCGGCAGGAGGTGGCAGCGGCGAGGGCAGGAAACGGTGCCCCTCCCAGTCTTCCAGCAGACCCACCAGCCAGCCCCCCACACCACCCACTGGCCAGCCCGTCCGGGAAGATGCCAAATGGACAAGCCAGCACTCGGATGCACAGACTTTGGGAAAGTGAAAAGCCCTTTAGCCCTGGGGTTTTGGGGGGAGAAGGGATGGAGAGGGTAGGTGAGCGTCTGTTGGGGTGCCCAGTCCCAGGAGAGGGGACAGAGAAGGGACAGGCCTGTAGTCATTAAGATGGGCCTTCGTGCTGAGTAGCAATGTGTATACCATTTGGGCTATCAGAGGTACCCCTGGGCAGGAGCCTCCACACACCCCCTTCCCTCTTCTCTTTCCATGACTCTTCTTCACATCCTAGCTTCTTCTAAGGGGGGGAGGGCAAGGGGGGAAATTTTTATATATATATATATATATATATATCAAGTTTTAAATTATTGATAGTTCGTCTGGATTACCAAAATCACTCTGCAGCCCTGCCCGCGGCTGGTAGGCCGCAACCCTGGTCCCCATCCACAGCTGCCTCCTGCTCCCCCTCAAGCCAACTATGCAGCCCACAAAAAGGCCCTGTGGGCCCCATTGCCCAGCACTGTTTCATAAAAGGCTCTGGCAGCGTCCCTGGGCCCTACAAGCACCAGCCCCTTGATCATCTGGGGCTTGCCATCGCCATGTTCTCTCCCTGCTGTCCCCATTACACCCTTCTGCCATCTTCTGGGAGGAGGAAACCAAAGGATCTAGAAGTGGGGGTGAGGGAAGGTTTCAGCCTCTCTACATCCCCCTCTCCCCATGCCCCTTACTCCAGCCCAGAGAGACGCTGCTCATACCAGAAAAGACTATTGAAAGATGATTTATTTTATTTTTCTCTGACCTTTCCATCCTTGGGGAAATGAAAAGGAAAAAAAAAAAAAAGACAAAATCGACCATAAAAGACCAAAAAAAAACCATCAGAAAACCCCCACCTAATCCACAGAAAGTGATGTCTTTCCCCTACTCTTGGGATTTTTTTTGTTTTGTTCTTGGAAATAGTATTTTTTTAAAAGTTGCCTTATTGTGGAGTGGGAATCTGAAATACCCAAATGCCTGTTTTCCTCCGTGGAGTCAACTTGAAGAGCTCGAACCTTCTCTGGATGTGCCTGGGCTGGATTGGTTAGAATCTGTCTCTTGACTGAGTTGCATGTACAGCACCTCCTGCCTGTAGGCAAGAGAGTTGGGAGTGGCTCAGATGAGAGCCGTGCCCAAATATTCCCGCTGTCGCGTCATTTGAGGCTGACACCCTGTGTCCACACGCTGCTGCCACCGTCGTGTCCTCGCTCTGCTTGCTGTTCCTTTCGCCAGGCTCCGTCCTGCCGTGACGCCCTTCATCCTGCCTTCGGAACCCCAAGGCCAAGTTTGCTTCAGATTGTTGGAGGACAGCACTGGCCTGGATCTGGGGCACACTTGTCCTCAGCCTGACCGTCTTCCCCCACCTCAGAGGGGAAGGGTGAACACTTGGCAGCTGAGGCTTGGAAACATTGCTTGCGTTCCCTCGATCGATCTCTGAGACCTCTAGGAGGCTTTGTCTCTTAAAAGGTGGAGAAGGATGCTGTTCTCCTCCCGTGGGCCGGGTGGGTTTGTCCATCTTGCATCACCCCTCTGCAAGCCATCTCTGCCCACCTTCCAGTTGACCCTGCCTAGGAACCAAGTGATGAGGAGGCTTTGAGGGTATGGGTAATCCTGCCAGTTGGAGAAGCCCCATGGCCGGAAGGTATATGTGGACATAGAGTATGCCTATCTTCACTTCTCCAGCCACTGACTGACTGTCTCGGGCTGTGGATGATTAGTGCAATGGCCGGTCTCCTGGCAGCTGCAGCTAGGGACGGTGACCCATGACTGGCCTTCATAGACTGGACTGGGGGCTGGGCGTGGGCATGATGACACACTCACCCCGAGGTGGTGGTGGTCATGCGCTCACACTCTCAGCTCTCTTCAACTGCTTCCTCTGTTGGGCCCCAAATTTGGGAGTAGAGGCCAGCATCTCAGGCTGGCAAGGGCTTGTCTTCTGTCTTGGGCACCTCACTGCTGTGCCACCCCGCCCACCCCAGCCTCCACCCTCCCATTATGGGGAAGCCTATCTCCATCCCTCTGAGCTGGTTGCTTAGAAGGCCAAGATGAGTGTCTGCTCTGTGCTCTGACAGTGGAGTCTGGGCCTCTCCCTTCCCAGCCCGGTGCCTGCCCCATGATGTACCACACACCGGACACCTGGACCCCCTCCTTCCCTTAATTGCCCCTTTTCCTTCGGGTTGCTCGGCCCTGTACTGCTTCCAGCACCATAGTAACCTCAGTGTGTGTTCTCTGCTGGGTTTGGGGTCACAAGGAAGCCTTGAGAGTGTGGGCTGTTGTCTAGAGTTTACTCCCAGGCCAGGGGCCTGCCATCCTCTCCCTGACCCTCCCCACAGACACCCCAGAAAGAAGAAGCCCCTTTGGGGTAGGGAGGTGAGGACTTCATCTCAATACAGGCTGGGGAGGAGGGGGGGGTGCTTTTTTTCTTCCTTTTTTTTTTGTGTGACATGTTTGGAGTTAATGTTGCAAAGAGTAGTTTACATCTTCACTTTCTGAAGACACTTGAATTTAGGACCGATGTATCTGTGACAAGCATGCAAGAAGTGGCAAAGGACATCAGGGCTTGCCACTTCACACCCACCATCCTCCATGGGGATCCAAGATCTGAGACAGAAGTGACAGCCTGCCCCAATCCTTCCATTCATCCGGTACCTTTCCAAGATGGGTCCACGCCAACATGACCTTTGGGCCTCAGACATCAGAAGGTCTGTGTACCTCAGCTCTGCTCAGGGGCAGGTTTCTCCCACTGTCTCCTGAACCTGGGAGGAAAAGCACTCTAGGTAGTGCCTGACGCTGCCGCAGCCTGGACCCCTTGGGCTCAGAGCCCAGCGAGGAGCCCCCATGTCAAAGTTGTTATGTTTTTGTTCTGTTCTATTGTAGTTCTTTCCCCTTTCCTGGTGATTGATTTTACAAAAGAAAGCTGCTCAGAAAGCCCTGGCAGTGGGAGGAGGGGCAAAGAAGACAACTAATTAGGGAGGGTGGGCTGGTTTTTTGCCAAAAGCCTGGGTAGAGTGGTCTGGATCACCCTCCCGAATGGGACCCCCCAAGTATCTCGTGTGTGAGGGTCCCAGGATTTGTCCCAGCCCCACCCTCTCCTTCAGCCACATTGATGGCAGAGGCAGAGAAGATCAGAACATGCAGCCCATTCTGACTGGAGAGGAAAACTTGTCATCTGGCTTTGCGGAGAAGGTTCCACCTTATGCTCATAGTACATTATCTTTACCATGTGCTAGGATATCACATTTACAAGGAAAAAAATGTAAAATACTTGAATGAGCTTGTATTATAACATTAATATTATTGAGAGTATCTGCTTTTCAGGCTGAAGTGATTCATTCATTATTCTAGTCCTGCTTTAGTCGTTTGTAATTTGTGGTAATTATGCTTTTCTTTTTAATACAAAAAAAATGTATAAAAATAAAAACTTGAAAAGGCAAAAAAAAAGCAGCCTGGCTGGTCTCCCATGAAGGGGTACGGCTATTGGGTGTGTTGGGTGGAGCCTGGTTCACGTTCTGACCTCAAATCCGTGGGAACCTGCCCTCACATGAGCACATGGAACCTCTCCAGGGCCCTTTCCTGACAGTGTCTGAGGCTCCTGGCGCGCTCAGGTCCTTCCTCAGGGGTCTGCAGAACTGTGTGTCTTGAGCTCCTGTCTCTGCCTTGTGTCTGAGGGCGGGGGAGCTACAGCCAGTGCCATAGACAAGAGTACTCCCCAGGCCAGTAGCTGGAATTCCAGGATTTCGTGCACTGGCTGTGGCTTGGTGTTGTATCAGGACACAGCCAGGAACATAGAAGCTGCTGTGGTTCCTTGCTGAGCACACTTCCCTATGGGCTGGAGAGGAGGAGCAGCGCTCTGGCCCGACGGAATCCAGAGCAGCCCCGGATACGCCTGGGAAGGAAGGACGAGCACCCCCACCAGGACTGGCCTCCAGGCTGCTGATGGCTTTTGTCTGACCCATGAGGCCGGGCACCAGCAGTAGTGACCGAATGCCAGTCTGGCTGTAGTGTGTACTGACGAAACTAAAACTGGGCCTTATTCACTAGCTGTTAAGTGTCCTGGGCCTGGCACGTCAGCATCCCTTCACAAATGGTTTTCCAGATAGCTCGCCTTGTGTCGGGAGAGCAGGGACTTTAACACCACCGATGGCCTGCAGGGGGCAGAGGTGAGTCCAGGAGACACCAGCCAGGGCTTCTGCAGGCCTCTCTGGAAGAGGGACCGCACTTCTGTTGCCTGCTGGGAACACTGAACGAGGCTGGGGGGCTGGGAGGGCGGGGTGTTCCTTGTGCTGCTGTGACTCCCACATGCCACGAGGTCATGATGCCAGAACAACTCAGAAGTATCCACTGTAGGTCAAAGGAGACCAGTTTATTTCTCATGCTTTCTGCTTCACATTTTCTGGTGGGAAGGTTGAGACTTCAGCCTTTGCTGGAACCTATTTGGTAACCGGTCTGAGGGCCAGCCCAACCACCTGCCCAAGAAACAGGGTGAGACCTGAGGCCCTTCATCCCTCTGCAGCCTGACACTACCTTCAGGCTACAGACCTGAAAGGGAGGAAGACCTCCATTCTTCCTTTTGTACACGCTCCTCACTCTGGACCCTTGCTAAGTTCACTGAAAATGGGCTGCTCTCCAGTTGTCTATTTGTAGGACAGATTGTGGGTGTGGGCCAGCAGCCGTGAGCACGCACAGCACTAATGCTCCAGAAGCTATATACCACCAGCTAAAGGTGCCCGGTCCCAGGGAGGAGTTGGGGGTCGCCACAGGGGGTGGCGGCCTGGTAAGTTGGTTGGCCTCCCGGGCAGGTCCTCTGGGTCTGGCTCATAGGAAGAGGTCCTCTTTGATAGTCCTGCCTGGAGATGAGGCCTTCTCAGACATGGAAGTATTTCATAAAACTACAGCAGGTGGTTATTCTAGAGAGAGGAGAACTGAAAGTTCAGGAAAATACTGGGCCTTGGGAACTAATAATGGTGTCCTTTCAAGTAGGAGTGGTCTTCACCTTGATCTTGGGAGCCACGGGGTTCTGGGCAATGTTGGGGACTGCCCTGGGAACCCAGGGTAGGGGTGGCTTCCACCTGGGCAGCTCTGTGGTTTCGTTGTAGACAGGTCTCATCAGAAAAGACATTGCTGCTAAAATTATCCCGTGAAAAGGGTGCTGAAACAACTGGTTCATCATTTGGGTGGAAATGAGGATTTTATCCACTGTTCAGATGTGTATTTGCTACCTTATTGGAAGAGAGTGCTGGCCCTTTTGGTCCTTTACACGGGGGATACTAGGGTACCTCAGTTGGGTGTCCTCCAAGGTCAGCACTCTGACCCATCCTTCTGCGGTGACAAGGGCCCCAGCTGAGCAGGGCCTCAGGCTTTGGCCTTTGAGTCTGTGAGTGGCTGAGGGTGTTAGGGTAACCTCTGCGCCTCTATATTTCAGTTATCCTGGAAGAAGCTACTGTGACTTATTTTTCTCTTCAGAGGAGGCTGATGTCCAGTTGCAGTGGGCTAAGTTGAATGGGGCATTTGTGTGTGTGTGTGTGTAATGGGAACTTGATCCCAGAACTGCGGCCAGGGTGTCCTAACCCTGACCTGAGTAGGGTACGAGAGAGGCTTTAGGGGATAGGAAGGGACAAAGCAGCATCTGGTTCCCTCATCCCCTGGTGCCAGGAGCAAGGATGGCTGCAGGCACGCAGCTCCCTGCCACCTTGTCATTCTGTGTCCTGCCAGGGCCACCAAGGGATCATTTGGGGTGCCTGTCCCCTTCCATTGGAGAGGACCAGTGGGCTCCCTAGGAACCCTCTCCAGTAGCTTCTTCCCTCTGGCTGGTCTGCATTCCGGGAAGATGTATTTTTTCCTTCTTTCTGTGAATGCTTGGACCCATTGTGGATAACAGGAGCAGTTGGGGGAGCCCTAGTCTCTGTGGCTCTGCTTTTCCAGGAAGCTGATCTTCCCCTGCCCTCGTAGGGTCGTCATCAGAGTGTGTGGCTGAAGGAGCAAGCTGTTAGGTGTGAGTAGGAGTCCTCAGACATAGCAGAGGACTGTCTGCTGAAGGGATGACCAGTGTGGAACTACAGCTGTTTGTTAGTCCATCATCTTCAGAGGATCGGGTATGCTCTCAGAGAGTGGGGTGAAGCCCAGCAGGATCATGTGTCTCTTGTAGGCCTTGGTCTGCCTAAACACGATGTCAGTCCCATGGAGGTAGTCCAGCATCCCCAGAGCGGCATAGCACTGGTCGACCCTGGAGGAGACAGGAGGGTGCTGAAGCCTAGTGTGCTCATGTCCATTTCACCTGTGCCCACCGGAGCCTTCCTGTCCCCACCATGCCCACCACCTGCTTCTGAGTCACACAATTGGGTATGCACAGATTGCTGGGCCCCTCCAGAGTAAAAATTGATGCTTTTCCTTTGAAAAGCTCTCTCTCTGATTTAATGCACACAAGTCAGAACCTGCAGCAGAGCCTGCTTGTTGAGGTAGGTTCTGGAATCCATCAGATTCCCCTGGAACACTTAGTAAATGCAGTTGCCAGGCCCTGTTTCCCCAGAGGCTTTGATTCTGTGTATCTGAAGTGGAACCCCAGAGCCTGCATTTGAAAAAAGCATCTCAGGTGATTTCTGATGCAGGAGGGTCCTAGACCACACTGCTGAGACTGGAGGCTTTCAGAAAGTGCACAGCTCCCCTTGAATTGCCTGCAGGAATTGTATGCATACATGCATTTTTCTGGTAGTGCCCATAGCTTACGCTATATACTCAAAGGGTCCAGGTGTAAATGGAGCTTAAACAGTGGCAAGGAAGATCCAGTGTCAGAATCAAAATGGCAAGGTGATCTGGGTCCCACGATGGTGGTTATTGTGCTGACCCCAGACGCCTCTCCCTCCACTAGACCCACATTTACACTGAGACACCAGGGTCTGCTGTCAGGAGCTCCAGGAATAAAGGTGAGTGTTAACTGCCCAGAGACCCAAAGTGGGGAGGGGTGCCTAACTTTTGATGGTGGTAGTCATGGAATTCAGGTGAAGGCAAGAAAGGTAGGTGGTAGCCACAGTGGGAGATCACAGTGAAGATGAGGGCCAAGGAAGTCCACGTGGTGATGGAGGGCAAGTGGGAGACCATTACTGTTGGATCCAGTATTGCCGGCAGCATGTTGATCTGCAAGGAGAGAGCTGTCTGAGGGGGGCCTCAGGGGAGGAAGGAAACCAAGGTGGATGGCCCCTTCCCCCAGAGTGGTACCAGGAAGACTTCCTGACTCAGATCTGGGGAAGATGAATGAATTTCTGGACCTTAATTTACTGGAGTCTTTCAGGTTTCCTGCTGGCTCAGACCATAAAAAGAATCCGCCTGCAAGGCAGGAGACCTAGGGTTGATTCCTGGGTTGGGAAGAACTCCTGGAGAAGGGAATTCCATGGACAAAGGAGCCTGGCAGGCTACAATCCATGGGGTCGCAAAGAGCTAGACACAACTGGGCGAATTTCAAGCAACTTTCAGCTTGAAATCTAGGACAAGATATTAACTATTTGAACCCCAATTTCCTCATTATCAGAATGGTTGTTTCTAAATGCTTGTTGGGAGGACTAAATGAGATAACTCACATTAGGCGTCTGGCTTTTCCTTGGATATACCAGCATAAATGGTAGCTGTGGAAGGGGCAGAAGAAAGAAACTTCCACTGTGGTCCCATTTTGTGCAGGAGACCTTAGCTTAAGGAAGGGGATTGGGGCCCTCTGTCCTCTCCTCTGGGGAAGCCAAGCTCTACTCACCACATGTTCAATAGGGTGGACAGATAGACAGGTTGCAGTGATGGGTACTGTCCACTCATGGTGTTTCTTACGGATTTTCTTATGGAGTTTTGGGTGGTGAAGGAAAGATGGTTACCAGTGGTGGTGAAAGATAGTTACCAGTTCATAATTTGCCAGCCTCCCTCTCCCCATCCCTGATCAGAACTTGAGAAAGCAAAGGTAAAAACTGGGGTTACATATAAGGAGCAAAGTTGAAAACACACTGAATTGGCACCCAGACAGACCTGCCTTTGAGTTTTTGTGGTACATAATTTGGGGAGGGTGACATAGCCTGTCTTTGCCTCAGTTGTATGAGCTGCAAAGTGGATGATGGCCAGAAAGGATTCCGTAGGGGAATGAATGGGAAACTGCCCTGCCACAGGCATAAATGGGAGTTCCAGACACTCCTGGGTTGTCTTGGGTTGCCAGCTATGGAGCATAGAGTGGTCTTCCTGTTACCTAGATAACAAGAGGCTTTCCAGGCTAGGTGGTGGTGTCCCATCCCCACAACTCCAAGGAGGCCTTGTTTCCTGGGTGATAGGTGTACCTGGAGAGTGAGGTGCTGGCTGTGATCAGGAGTGTGCTCACCAGTGTGAGTAGCAGAATAGCACTTCCTCAGTCAGCGTGAAGATGACCAGCTCCAGGAGGAACCAGTGGAAGGTGGGGAGCTCTCGACGGCAGGGGTGTCCCCACAACTTGAGGATGGGATAGAGTGAGACCAGCATGGGAAGAGAGATCACGAATTGACTGAAGAGAATCATGAGGAGAGCCTGGTGTGGTTTCATGGGGTCCACCTGTGAAGGGAAAAAGGAAGGAAGTGGACAAGAGTATAAGCAGGTCTTTGTCTTCTGGAAACCAGGCTCCCCTGTGGACTCTTCTCAGGAGGCCCTCGCTCTGGGCTGGGTGCTAGGAGTAATGCCCGGCTGGAGCTGGCAGCCCCCGCGTGTGGACCAGCTCGGGGGAAGCCACCTGGTCATGCCCTGCTTTTGGTAGGTCCCCTCCCGCAGCCTGAGTGTCTGTCTGAACTTGCCTGCTGCTTCCTCCTGCTACGACTTCCACCGCTGTCCTCCCCATTTCTCGCCCAGGCCCAACCCTATGTATTCACACAGGCACCTTAGGGAGCGTGGAGAAGGCGGTCAGCCTGACTGCTTCTTCAGCCTTTTGGCCCCTGGTCATCCAGGGAGGCTTGACCAGGGTCAGGTGCAGAGATCGAGGTGATGTGCCTCCTCAAGTGGTCTAGCCTTGCCTCACCAGGCCCAAGCGAAGACGGATTTGAGTCAGAGAGCTGCAATCTGGCCTCTTGACCAACTTGTGTAAGTGGGTCTTCCTGCTGTTCAGGGTGGTAGTCACAGGACTACCAGTGACAGGATGTCACCCTCAGGGACCTCAGCTCAGGATGGGGGCCTGCCTGAGCATTCTCCCACGTCACTGAGGAGAGCTGGCCCCACATGCTCCACCCCGTTGGGCCTCAATGCTGCAGCCAACCTTTCCTTGGGGACCAGTCACCCCCTTTCCCTTCATGCAATCTAGTCTCACTACATCAGGCCCTAGTGAAGAAGGAGCCAGGGAGCTGCTATATGGCCTCTTGACCAGCTTGTTCCAGGGAATAGCCCCATGACCACAGGTCACTTGCTGGTCCTAATGAACTTGTTTGGGGGTGTCAGAAAGGATTTCTTCCTGAGAAATTTCTGCAAGCTGGAGGTGTATTGCCCCAAGGCAAGGCCAGGTTCAGAGTGGTCCTTATAGTTCAGGCCTGGCTCTCTGGCTTCTCCAAGCACTGTGTGTATTGAGGAACCAGAATTCAGTCTCTAAACCTTCAGTTTCATCCCATGGCAAAGCCAAGTCTGGCCAGCCTCATTTCAGACTACCTATAGAGGAAGTAAAACACCTATTCTGGCAACCTTGACCAAAAGGAGAGTGTGATGTATGATCACTCATTCATTCAAATGATATTTATGGAGTACTTTCTGTGTTCCTGGCAGTGTGTTGTGTTCTGGGAAGAAAACAGAACAAAACAAATTCCTGCCCTCACTGAACTTATACGCTTACCATTTTAAATAGAATGATCAGGGTAAGCTTCATTGATGGTGAGATTTGAACAAATGATGAAGAGGAAACATTTATGGAGGGGGAGTGTGTTCGGGTAAAGCGAAGAGCTGGTAGAAGGCTCTAAGGCGTCACACTCCTGCCATCTTCGGCTGGAGAGGAGTGAGCAGTGGGGTGAGGAGTGGGAAGGTGAGGTCAAGAGGTGGGGAGGAGACAGTGCATAAGGGCCCCTGAAGCCATGCTGAGGACTTGGACTTTTACTCCAAGAGAAGTAGATGTCATCCCAGGGTCGTGAGCCCAGAGGTGACAGCACGTACAGGCTTACTCTGGCTGCTGTGTTGGGAATAGACGGTAGGAGACCAAGAACAGAAATGGGGGGGGCTAATTAGAATTGCAAAAATACACACAGGAGAGGCCGGTGGCGCAGACCAGGGGGGTGGCAATGGAGGTGGTGAGAAGTGGTTGGATTCCGGAGGTTTCCTGATAGACTGGATGTGGAGTGTGAGGGAAAGAACATTCTCAAGAGTGACTCCAAGGCTTTGGGTGTGAGAAGCTGCCCAACTCAGATGGGGGAGGCTGTGGGGAGCAAAGACTTTGGAGGGAGTAGAAGTTCAGAAATGGTCTGTAGATCATGTTGGATTGGAGATGTCTATGAGGCAGGTGGATATTTGATCCTGGATCAGGAGAGAGTCTGGGTTTGAGAGCTACATGTGTGTGAGCTGTCAGAGTTTAGGTGCTGTTTAAAATCATGACACTGAAGAAACAAGGACAGAGAAGCAGAGCAAGGCTGAGCCCTGGGTGTCAACATTAAGAGGTTGGGGAGATTAGGCTGAGGTGGAGCCAGAAAGCAGGCTGGGAAGGGGTAAGCTATGAGGCTGGAGGACAGAGCAGGGCCTTGGGAGCCAGTAGAAGCTTCAACAGGGCGCCAGGGAGCAACTGTGAAAACAGCCCTGTGAGGTCTAATGAGACAAGCCTGTGACGGGGACACTGGCGACCTGTACATTCTGAAGGAGCCATGGAGGTTAAGGCCTGATGGGAGGAAGTTTCTAGCTAGAGTAGGTGAGAGGATAGTTTTGTGTTTATTTGTACGAGGTACAGGCTGAAGGATTTAGAGTTTTATGATGTCTTAGTTTCAAACAAACCAAAAAATTATAGATGCATAGATATTTATTTTATATATAGCAAAAGCACACATTTTGAACTGTTTAAGACTGGTGAATCTAGGTAAGGTAAAGTCGCTCAGTCGTGTCTGACTCTTTGCGACCCCATGGGCTGTAGCCTACGAGGCTCCTCTGTCCATGGGATTTTCCAGGCAATAGTACTGGAGTGGATTGCCATTTCCTTCTCCAGGGGATCTTCCCGACCCAGGGATCGAACCCAGGTCTCCCACATTGTAGACAGACGCTTAACCGTCTGAGCCACCAGGGAAGTCCTAGGTGAATCTAGGTGGTAGGTAAATGAGTGATCAGGGTACTACCTTTTCACCTTCTGTATATGTGTTTTCCATTCTTCATAGTGTGAAATGATGGGGAATAAGAGTAGACAGAGAGGAACTGGAAACTGTAGAGACAACTCTGCAAAGGGGACCAAAAATATGAGTGGGAGTGCGTATGGGAGAGGGAGGTAACAGTTTTGAGTTTGGTTTGGTTTTTAAGCTGGGATAAATTATAGCAGGTTTGTGATAAAACAGAGAGTAAGAGAGCACGCACTAATGAAGTAATGGTCAAAATTCTCCAAGCCAGGCTTCAGCAATACGTGAACCATGAACTTCCAGATGTTCAAGCTGGTTTTAGAAAAGGCAGAGGAACCAAGATCAAATTGCCAACATCCGCTGGATCATCAGGAAAGCAAGAGAGTTCCAGAAAAACATCGATTTCTGCTTTATTGACTATGCCAAAGCCTTTGACTGTGTGGATCATAATAAACTGTGGAAAATTCTGAAGGAGATGGGAATACCAGACCACCTGACCTGCCTCTTAAGAAACCTGTATGCAGGTCAAGAAGCAACAGTTAGAAGTGGACATGGAAGAACAGACTGGTTCCAAATAGGAAAAGGAGTATGTCAAGGCTGTATATTGTCACCCTGCTTATTTAACCTCTATGCAGAGTACATCATGAGAAACGCTGGGCTGGAAGAAGCACAAGCTGGAATCAAGATTGCCGGGAGAACTATCAATAACCTCAGATATGCAGATGACACCACCCTTATGGCAGAAAGTGAAGAGGAACTAAAAAGCCTCTTGATGAAAGTGAAAGAGAAGAGTGAAAAAGTTGGCTCAAAGCTCAACATTCAGAAAATGAAGATCATGGCATCTGGTCCCATCACTTCATGGCAAATAGATGGGGAAACAGTGTCAGACTTTATTTTTCTGGGCTCCAAAATCACTGCAGATGGTGATTGCAGCCATGAAATTAAAAGACGCTTACTCCTTGGAAGGTTATAACCCACCTAGACAGCATATTCAAAAGCAGAGACATTACTTTGCCAACAAAGGTCCGTCTAGTCAAGGCTATGGTTTTTCCAGTAGTCATGTATGGATGTGAGAGTTGGACTATAAAGAAAGCTGAGTGCCAAAGAATTGATGCTTTTGAACTGTGGTGTTGGAGAAGATTCTTGAGAGTCCCTTGGACTGCAAGGAGATCCAATCAGTCCATCCTAAAGGAGATCAGTCCTAGGTGTTCATTGGAGGAACTGATGCTGAAGCTGAAATACTTTGGCCACGTGATGTGAAGAGCTGACTCACTTGAAAAGACCCTGATGCTGGGAAAGATTGAGGGCGGGAGAAGAAGGGAATGACAGAGGATGAGATGGTTGGATGGCATCACCAACTCAATGGACATGAGTTTGTGTAAACTCTGGCAGTTGGTGTTGGACAGGGAGGCCTGGCCTGCTGCAGCTCATGAGGTCACAAAGAGTTGGACATGACTGAGCGACTGAACTGAACTGAACCGAAGAGAGCAGGAGAGGAAAAATGAAAAGAATGAAAGAAAGAGAAGGAATAATTGCTGGAGTAAACAAGAGGTGGTGGCTGCAGTATACAGATGGTAGAGGAACAGCTGGAGGAGGAACAAGGAGAGACCACATGCTGCCCCAGGTGGGCAGGGAGAGCATGCGTGCAGTTGCTCCCCGCAGGCTGCAGTGGTGCGAGGCTGTGAAGGGTCTCTTCTACTTGAAGGCAAAGCCATAATCTAGGAGGATGTGTTGAGGATTTGAAGAGGGAGGAGAAGCATGAACTAGCTATCCTGTCCAGAAGAGAGGGAGGGTAAGCAGAGCGTGGACTGGTTTTATAAAATCTGGCAGCTCTGTTCAATTGGTTGAATGAAATAATCAGGAAGGAGTCCCTGCTTAAAAAACAACCACCAAGCACACAGACAGAATTCATGATGGTGGGGTTATCCATTGTTTCAGCAGCTGTGTCCTTCCCAAACAAGGCCAACTGATACCTGTCAGCGTCTGCCATTGCTGTCCCTGTTCCCGTGGGTAAGGGGAGACCTGCCTGACTTCTCTGGGGCTTGGTCAGTGCTGGACTGAGACAGTCATTTCTGTTCCTAAAATGCTGACCCAGGTGTCAAGGGCCAGAACAGGCAGGTGGAGAGCCAAGTCTAGGGGTCAGGAGACCAGACATGAGTCTTGACTGGCTGGTTCTGAGATTTGAGACGTATTACGTACTCTCTCTAAGCTTCTAATCTGGGGGAGCCTTTTGCAGAAGCACTGGGCTCGCACTGGCCATGCTGTGTCCGGGGCTGGCTAGCAGAGTTTGGAGGTCGCAGCTTCAGCCGCTGCTCTCTGTGCTCCAGCCTGCAGAAGCTGCAGCAGCAACACTCACACAGCCATTGCTGTCGACCTGAATTCGGTAGGGGGAGATGAAATTAGGCTTTCTAGCCTCCACCACCAGGAGAAGTCCACTGAAGGGCCAGTAGACCAGAAGAGGCACTTGGGTGACACCTAAAGTTAGGAAGCAGAAGGAAAACATCAGGGCAACTTCCGGAGCTGGCAGGGTAAGTATTCCCTGAACACACGCTCGGTGGTGACTGAGGTTGCACTGTGCGCAGGCCCAGGGCCGGGGCCCTGCTTTTAGTCTTCAGGTGACAAGCCTGCTCTGAAAGCTGGCATGGGTCACTTAAGGAGTGTCTCTATCTCTTTTCTTAGCTGTAGTACGGGGGCAATAGACTTCTAGGTGGTTTGAGACAGAACAACAAAACATTATAAGATGTGTGATGCACTCCACGTAGAAATGACTTTTGGGTCTCTGCCCACTGAGCCCAAAGAATAGCTGAGGAAGGGAGAAGCAGGGGGAGACCAGTTCAGCTCATGATGGGCACTCGGGTCACCTGGTCCTCATGAGCCTATGAGGCCATGAGCAAAGGGAGCTCAGGTGTCTAGTGGGCATTTTCCAAAGTGGAAAACCCACCTCTGAGGGGCTCCCTGGTTAAACAATCTTCACACCCTGCCCTCCTGGAGAGTCAGGGTCCAGACCAGTGTGGTAACAGCTCTGATATTTCCTGTTTGACTTTGTTAAACTCAGCCTTTCCCAGGCTTTTCTGTATCCAGTACTGTTTTCTCAGATAGCTCAGAAGAGGATGGCCATACGTCCCTGTCTGCCCAGGACAGTTTCAATTTACGTCTATGATTCCAGCATCATTCTTAACAACCCCTCCTTTACTCTCACACGTGACCCATTTGAATGATACCTTGTATGGTCTCCCCCCAGCCCCATTAACCTCCTACAGAAATGCTGTTGTCCTGCAGGATGTTTTAGAAAATGCCGATCAACACAAATTTAGATAGGGCTCTTGGTCAGGATCCCCCTTTTCCATGAAGTCACTCCAAATATCTCTGATCTCCGGTGAACAAATAAGCGCTTTGTCCACCGCAAGTGGCCGTTACCCAGGTGACATCACAGTGTTACCTAACTCTTGTGCTGTTCACTGTATTTTCCCTTGATTTGCTGCCTCCTCTGCTTTCAGCATCCCGGGGAGCAAGGGTGTTTTCCTCCCTTCTCTCTCTCTGCCTTCCATCCTCCTCTAGTAGCCCTCTGGCTCCATCAGCTGAGCACCATGGCTTGTGCCAGCCAATACCTGGAAAGTATTTGGCCAACACAGTGGGGAAATGTGACTGGCATAAAGGTCCTCAGGGCAGTTTGGCCCTTAGGCCTAGTGGGCCGTCCATCGAGCTGCCTGCCTCCCTGTTCATCCAAGGGCTCCTTGAGGAATACAGAGTGAAAATCGCAAGAGGTGTCTTGAGCATTTTTTTTCAGCCCTAACTTGTCAAATTGCCAATATTTTTTCTGTCTTGTATTTGCTTATCACTGCCTATCACAGAGGATAGGTAGTTTCCCCATCATTGTAACAGAGACATAAAATGTTTTCCCACCACTCTCCCCATGTACATTTGTAATTTGCATTGTGTTTTTCAGTGAGTCCTTAAGATTCCATTAACCCGTCATGTTTAATATTTAGCCCATTTTCAGAGTTTTCTTTCTGAAGAAAACAGTCGTCAGGAACATGAGACCTTTTATTTCTCTCTACATTTGCTTTGTGACACTGACACATTTTTATCTCCCCTTCTAGGCTGTGACATAGTTTTGGTTGAGGTTTGTTTTGTAGTCATTTTCTTCCAGTCAGACTGTGACATAATTTGAAGGAGGTAGCTAGAGTATGTTAATACTTTATCTTAAATTTCCCTATATCCTACTTATGAGTTTGGCACAAAGTCACTTAATAAGTACTATTTGAGTGAATGCATGTATAATTGAGGACAGTCACTATTGTAGATAATGCTGTTATAGATATCTAGCTTAAAATAGCTTTTTCTTCTACTCTGTTTCCTTAGTACTCTTCAGAGCAAGTGGCACTATCAGTAAATATTTGCAGATTGAACACATGCTGTCAGGCCCCAAGAGCTGGGGTGCATCAGCTCCAAGGACACAGCCTCACATGAGATGCAGCAGCCCTCTGTGCTTGTGAGCCTGACGTCTGGAAACTGGAGTACTGCTCTCACATGCTTTCGTTTATACATAAACTTTTTAAATTTTTCTATTTTTGTGTATGTAGGAAATGTCTCAAGATCTTTTTTTTTAATTTATTTTAAATTGAAGGATAATTGCTTTACAGTATTGTGTTGTTTTCTGCCAAACATCAGCATGAATCAGTCAGAGGTTTACCTGCGTTCCTTCCTCCTTGACCCTCCCTCCCAGCTCCCTCTCCATCCCTCACCTCTTGGAAGTTACAGAGCTCTGGTTTGAGTTCCCTGAATAATACAGCGAATTCCCATTGGTATCTATTTTATAAATGGTAATGTGTGTTTACATGCTACTCACTCCATACATCCTACCCTCTCGTTGCTGCCCACTTCTGTGTGCATAAGTCTGTTCTCTCTGTCTTTGTGTCCTCTACTACCCTGCAAATAATTTATTTCATCAGTACCATCTTTCTGGATCCCATATATATGCATTAGTATACAATATTTATTTTCCTCTTTCTGACTTACTTTACTCTATATAATAGGCTCTAGGATAATCCACTTCACTAGAACTGACTCAAATATGTTTCTTATTATGGCCGAGTACTATTCCATTGTATGTAATTACCACACCTTCCTTATCCATTCATCTGTCAGTGGACATCTAGATTGCTTCTGTGTCATAGGGATTGTAAACAGTGGTGCAATGAACATTGGGGTACATGTGTCTTTTAAGCTTTGGTCTCCTCAGGGTATATGCCTAGTAGTGGGATTACTGGGTCATATGGGTGGTTTTATTCCTAATGTTTTAAGGAATCTTCATACTGTTTTCCATAGTGGCTGTATCAATTTACATTTCCACCAACAGTACAAGAGGGTTTCCTTTTCTCCACACCTTCTCCAGCATTTATTATCTATAGATTTTTTTTAAGGTCCATTTTTTTAAATTTTTTTTTCATTCATCTTCCCTCTTTATTGAATTTTGATCATCTTTTTTTTTGGATGAGGATGGTCATTCTGACCAGTGTGAGGTGATATCTCATTGTAGTTTTAACTTGCATTTCCCTAATAATAAGCAATGTCGAGCATCTTTTCATGTATTTATTAGCTATCTGCATGTCTTCTTTGGAGAAATGTCTGTTTAGGTCTGTTGGCCACTTTTTGATTGGGTTGTTTGTCTTTCTGGTATTGACTTGTATGAGCTGCCTGTATATTTTGGAAATTAATCTTTTGTCAGTTGTTTCATTTACTATTATTTTCTCCCATTCTGAGGGTTGTCTTTTCACCTTGTTTATAGTTTCCTGTGTTATGCAAAAGCTTTTAAATTAATTAGGTTCCACTTGTTTATTTCTGTTTTTATTTCCATTACTCTAGGAGGTGGGTAATAGAGGATTTTGCTATGATTTATGTCATAGGGTGCTCTGCCTATGTTTTCCTCTAAGAGTTTTATAGTTTCTGGTCTTACATTTAGGTCTTTAATCCATTTTTAGTTTATCTTTGTGTATGGGGTCATCCTTTTACACATAGCTAGCTGTCCAGTTTTTCCAGCAGCACTTATTGAAGAGACTGTCTTTGCCCCATTGTATATTCTTGCTTCCTTTGTCAAAAATAAGCTACCTGTAGGTGCATGGGTTTATTTCTGGGTATATTTATTTCATGGGCATATTTATTTATACCCTGTTCTGTTGGTCTATATTTCTGTTTTTGTCAGTACCATACTATCTTGATGACTAGTTTCATAGTATAATCTGAAGTCAGGAAGGTTGATTCCACCAGCTCCATACTTCTTTCTCAAAATTGCTTTGGCTATTCAGGATCTTTTATGTTTCCATATGAATTGTGAGATTTTTTAATTCTAGTTCTGTGAAAAATGCCATTGGTAATTTGATAGGGATCACATAGAATCTGTAAATTACATTTGGTAGTATAGTCATTTTCACAATATTGATTCTTCCTACCCAGAAGCATGGAATATCTCTCCATATGTTTATGTTGTCTTTGGTTTCTTTCATCCGTGTCTTATAGTTTTCTGAATACAGTTCTTTTGTCTTCTTTGGTGGGGCTTCCCTGGTGGCTCAGAAGGTAAAGAATCTGCCTGCAAAGCAGGAGACCTGGATTCAGTCCTTGGGGTTGGAAGATCCCCTGGAGAAGGGAATGGCAACCCACTCCAGTAATGCCTGGAGAACTCCATGGAGAGAGGAGCCTGGCAGGCTACAGTCCACGGACATCACAGAGTCAGACACGGCTGAATGACTTAGGTAGGTTGATTCCTAGGTATTTTTTATTCTTTTTGTTGCAGTGTGAATGGGATTGATTCCTTAATTTCTCTTTCTGATTTTTCATTGTTAGTATATAGAAATGCAAGAGATTTCTGTGTATTGATTATATCCTGCAACTTTGCTAAATTCACTGATTAGCTCTAGTAATTTTCTGATAGAATCTTTAGGGTTTTCAGTGTATAGTAATTTTCTGATAGAATCTTTAGAGTTTTCTGTGGATACTATCATGTCATTTGCAAACAATGAGAGTTTTACTTCTTTTCCAATCTGGATTCCTTTTATTTATTTTTAAATTATTTTTTATTCCTTTTATTTCTTTTTCCTCTCTGTTTGACATAGCTAGGGGGATGTCTCAAGTTCTTTTTTCTCAAGTTCCTTAAACATCCATTCAAGATTGCCCACAAATTTAGTACTCTTTGGGATTACCACTGTCTTTAGGTCCTCTTTCCTTAGAGTAATAAACTGAGAAGTCTCAGAGTAGAGAACAAAACAAACAGAATTAAGCTATAACCCATACCCACCCTAAGGGCTGGTGTCTGGGAATCTTACCTAGAACATAGAGGAGCCACTCCTTCCCTTCAAATGTAGACAGCAACCTCTCCCAATGGGCTTGCCAAAAGTAGATGGAAGCACCCCAAAATCTCTGAAAATGCCTTGAAAGAAAACTCATTCATGTTTCTGAGTGAAGACTGGTGGGTGGACAGCTCCTGAATCCATGCTCTGCCCGCAGATCTCCCCCGCAAGGCCCGCAGATCCTGAATTAGAGCCGGCCGAGCAGACTCACCCTATGACACAGTTCCAGTGGATCATCAGCAAGAGAAGGCTGGAGCCCAGGATGAAAGCCATCCTCCTCATGGAGCCCCAGATGTGCCCCTTCTAGGGGAGGACCAGAAAATGCCAGGCCCCAACCAGACTAGTGCCTTCTCAGGCAGCTCCCTGCTGAAGCCTCGCAGGAGTGATGGGCCATCAGGTTCTCAGTCATGCCAGCATGGCACATCTGCTGACCTTTCCGAGCTTCCATAGGAGGCTCTTCCTAGTCAAGAGCTCTCAAGCTTGTGCAGAGGTGAGCATGAAAGTTAGAGCTTACGGGTGGAGGGAAGGAAGAGTGCACACCTGCCTCAGAGAATCTAGCAGGCAGTTTTGTCACCTAGATAATGACAGATGAGTCTTCCAAGAGCCATGGGATTTCATGACCAGTCCTCGTGTTGAACAGAGATGCAGATTTTCTATACATGGCTATCACTTGGGAGCTTTTAAAAAATCCCAATATGTAGGCTCCTTCCCAGCTCACTTACATAAGAGTCTCTGGGTGGAGCATGGGCTGCCCTGTTTTTAAAGCTCCCCATTGAAATTCAGTGGGCAGCAAGGCTGGGACGGCCATCACAGAGCGATCTGCAGGATCTTCAGTGAGGCCATGGGGACTTTACTGTGTTCCCCAGCCAGGCCTGCTTTCTAGTGCCCATCACTCTTTTGTCCTTGAAAAAAAGAGTAAACAAACACATTTTCTGACTTGTAATAAGTCCTCTGCCTCCCATAGACATAAGCCTGGGCTGCCAGCTTATGTCTAATGCTGATGAGAGGCTCTCTGGGCAAAGAATAGGCACTGGCCATCACTCGGTGGTTCTGACATGTTCTCCAGAAGCCTAAAACATCAAAGATAGCAACCCTGATGGTAAAACAGGAAGGTCCAGTCTTGTAGAAGGAAATCCCTGGTGTGTTACCAATTTCCATAGCACCTTGCACAGGGATGACAAATGTCCATTACAGTTGATGTTTATAAGCCTGGATGGAGTCTGCTCATGTTCCTTCAAGGGAGAGAACAAGAGGTGGTGGTCCCTACAGGTGTGTGCAGTTAGTGAACCAGACCACACACACCCTTGTCCAGGAAGCTGATCTAATAGGATGCCATGTTTTAACCCAGACTTTGGAGATTTGGAGGAGTGTTTTTTTTTTTTTTAATACTTATTTAAAATATTTGGCTGCATTGTGGAATGCAGGATGTTTCCATTGTGGCATGTGAACCCTTAGTTGTGGCATGTGACCTCTTAGTTGCAACATGTGGGATCTATTTCTCCGACCAGGGAAGGAACCTGGGCCCCCTGCATTGGAAGTGTGGAGTCTTGGCCACCTGGACCACCAGGGAAGTCCCCTAGTAGACTGTTTTGATGGACGCATTCAGAGCAACCTGAATCTGCACTGACTCTTCTCTGATTACCCCTTTATACTTTCAATCAGAAGAAGTTTGTAAGTCGTTCTCTAGGGCCAGTGAAATGTTTTTCAATGCCTACTACTCTTTGGGGTCCTGAGTTATGAAAAATGACCTCCTTTTCTTCTTTCTTTCTTGATCTCTCTCTCTCTTTTTCTGTCTCTGCCATTATGGGTTGGATCACCAGGACCACAGAAACTGTTCTTTTACGTAGGCTGTTTAAAGGTCCCCCCAAACTTGCCAGTCAGTTCATCTTGGGCTTTTGCAGTTACTCCATTTTTAGGATTCAAAGGACCCTTTTCATAAGCTTTTCCAGATGGCCTAAGAATCTTCCCTTTGAGTTTAGTCAAATTTAAAACATCGTTTTCATGTGTAAGACGCGATGTGTTTTCATGGATCATGATGTTTTCTTGTCTCCTGCAGCCCAAAGTGCCAGGAACATATACAAACAAAGGTCTCTGTGAAGGGCAGGTGCATATAGACCAGACGTTATTGGGATCTGCCGCAGCTTGTTCCCCACCCCCGCCCCAGACCAGAGTGGACCTCCCTCATCCCCAGAGCAGATGTAGAAGGGGGTGGTTCCCAAGGCCTGAGCCTGGGCATTCTAAGGGCCAGGAGACCTTGGTGGGACAGCTGTGGGGCTCTTCAGTGCCCTATATGCAGGCAAAGGGGCTTGAGTGATAAGGAGGCAGCTTGGACTCCATTGATTCTGCTCAGCTACTGAGGGGAGCACTTCACTAACATGTCAGCGATCCCAGCACCCTGTCAGTCACGCTGCAAGCACAGGCATGGAAGGGAGTGCTGGCTGCATGCTCACCATTTTGATGGGTTAAAGTGAGGTGAAGTCACTTAGTTGTGTCTGACTCTTTGCAACCCATGGACTGTAGCCTGCTGGGCTCCTCTGTCCATGGATTTCTCCAGGCAAGAATACTGGAGTAGGTAGCCATTCCCATCTCCAAGGGATCTACCTGATCCAGGGATTGAACTTGGGTCTCTTGCATTGCAGGCAGATTCTTTACCATCTGAACATTCAGGGAAGCTCAGTTTGGTGGGTAGGGTACTCATATTTACCTGGTTTGGATTCTCATTGTGTAGCATATGTCCAGCTTCTCCTTTCATCTGGAATAAGAAAGTGCAGGTGAGCCTAGGAGTCATTTTCACATGCAACCAGCTAAGTAATAGGGAATGTCAAAGTGAATGGCCAGCAGTGATTTTTTATGCTGGCTACTCATTAGAATCACCCAAGAGTTACAAAACACACACACACACACACACACATACCCCAAATCTCCCCTGGAATGAGACAAACTGATTCTAAAATTTACACGGAGATCCTTAAGTGCAAAGGGAATTGGGCCTTAGGAAGCATCACTACGAACAAAGTTAGTGAATAATTTCAAATCCTAAAAGATGCTGCTGTTAAAGTGCTGCACTCAATATGCCAGCAAGGTTGGAAAATCAGCAGTGGCCACAGGACTGGAAAAGATCAGTTTTCATTCCAATCCCAAAGAAAGGCAGTGCCAAAGAATGCTCAAACTACCTCACAATTGCACTCATCTCACATGCTAGCAAAGTAATGCTCAGAATACTCCAAGTTAGGCTTCAACAGTATGTGAACCAAGAACTTCCATATGTTCAAGCTGGATTTAGAAAAGGCAAAGGAATCAGAGATCAAATTGCCAAACATCTGTTGGATCATAGGAAAAGCAAGAGAATTCTAGAAAAGCACCTACTTCTGTCTCATTGACTATGCTAAAGCCTTTGACTATGTGGATCACAACTGTGGAAAATTCTTAAAGAGATGGGAATACCAGACCACATTAACTGTCCCCTGAGAAATCTGTATGCAGGTCTAGAAGCAACAGTTAGAACTGGACATGGAATAACAGACAGCTTCCAAATTGGGAAAGGAGTACGTCAAGGCTGCATATTGTCACGCTACTTATTTAACTTCTATGCAGAGTACATCATGAGAAACTCTGGGCTGGAAGAAGCACAAGCTGGAATCAAGATTGCCGGGAGAAATATCAATAACCTCAGTTAAGCAGATGACACCACCCTTATGGCAGAAGGTGAAGAAGAACTAATGAGCCTCTTGATGAAAGTGAAAGAGAAGAGTGAAAAAGTTGGCTTAAAGCTCAACATTCAAAAAATGGGGATCATGGCATTTGGTCCCATCACTTCATGGCAAATAGATGGGGAAACAATGGAAACAGTGTCAGACTTTATTTTTGGGGGCTCCAAAATCACTGCAGATGGTGACTACAGCCTTGAAATTAAAAGATGCTTGCTCCATTGAAGAAAAGCTATGACAAACCTGGACAGCATATTAAAAAGTGGAGACATTACTTTGCCAACAAGGGTCTGTGTAGTCAAAGCTATGGTTTTTCCAGTAGTTGTGTATGCATGTGAGAGTTGGACCAGAAAAAAAACTAAGTGCAGAAAAACTGATGCTTTTGAGCTGTGGTGTTTTAGAAGACTCTTGAGAGTCCCTTGGGCTGCAAGGAGATCAAACCAGTCAATCCTAAAGGAAATCAACCCTAAATATTCATTGGAAAGAATGATGCTGAAGAAGCAGCTCCAATACTTTGGGCACCTGATGCAAAGAACTGGCTCATTAGAAAAGACCCTGATTGAAAGGTTGAAGGGAAAGACTGAAGGCAGGAGGAGACGGGGATGACAGAGGATGAGATGGTTGGATGGCATCATCGACTTGATGGACATGAGTTTGAGCAAGCTCCGGGATTTGGTGATGGACAGGGAAGCCTGGTATGCTGCAGTCTGTGGGGTCACAAAGAGTCAGACACAACTGAGTGACTGAACTGAACCGAAGGTACTATAATCATTACGTTTTTATCATGCTTCTTGTCTTTTTCTCTACTTTTTGAGGTCTCCCATTTAAGAACTACCATTGTCTTTAGTTCAACTATTCTTTTTTTGTCTTTTTTTAATTTGGCTGTATGGGCTCTTCTTTGTGGCATGCAGGATCTTTAGTTGTGACATGCAGGCTCTATTCCCTGACGAAGGATGGAACCCAGGCCTCCTGCATTGTAAGCACTGGAGTCTTAACCATTGGACCACCATGAAAGTCCCAATCTCATCTATTCTGTTGCCCCCATTTTCCCTTTGAAGAAATGGAAGCATAAAATTTTTCATTATTCAGCTTCAGATTACGGTTATTTAGTGGCAGAACTTGAATTCAGTGCTTATTATACTGACTGAGTCTGCACAATGTATAGAATGTGCTGAAGTCGGTGAATGCAGGGTGTCATTCAGGTGGTACAGGCACAAAGAGGAATAAGATCAGCCTCTATTAGCTGTAAATAATGGATAAGATATTGTGCGTGCGTGCTTTCTTTTTTAATACTGAAAGTAAAATAGGGCATGGTTTTTCTATATTAATCATTATTTTGAGAAACATTTATTGTGTTCTAGATACAATGCTAGCCACAGAGGATACAAAGATGAATAAGACATGCTTCTTGGCTCTATTTAATAACATAATACTATATAACTTTGATTTTCCAAGTGAGAAAATATGTAGGGGGAGGATAGGAAATGGCATTTATGATGGGACTGCATTCAGAGAAAGAAACTATATGCACTAAAAGTAAATATTCTAATACTTTATGACAATGAATTGACTTTCCCTTAAAGGGATTTCAATAGGTATTATAAGATTATCCAAATTACATGCTTTTCAGTGTGGTTCTTTTGAAAGTAGGTGATTCTGACTAGGCCAGTTTTTAATCGTAGAATCCTGAATTTAGATAAATGACAGAGTGAAGCTATAGTGGATGTTCAGAGCCTTGAAACTCTGAAGACAGGGCAGGGGGATGGGATGAAGGTGGGAGAAGTAGGCAGTTTTGTCTGCAGCCTGGTTCTTTCAGATTCGAGGTTCCTGGATATTCTACATGGTTGATGAAGTTTCCCATTTGACAGGTAAAAGATCAGTTCAGTTCAGTTCAGTCGCTCAGTCGTGTCCAACTCTTTGTGACCCCATGGACCGCAGCACGCCAGGCCTCCCTGTCCATCACCAACTCCCGGAGTTCACCCAAACTCATGTCCATCGAGTCGGTGATGCCATACCACCATCTCACCCTCTGTCATCCCCTTCTCCTCCTGTCTTCAATCCCTCGCAGCATCAGGATCTTTTCAAGTGAGTCAGCTCTTCGCATGAGGTGGCCAAAGTATTGGAGTTTCAGCTTCAACATCAGTCCTTCCAACAAACACTCAGGACTGATCTCCCTTAGGATGGACTGGCTGGATCTCTTGCAGTCCAAGGGACTCTCAAGAGTATTTTATGTGAATGTACATGGTTTCTTTGTAAATATCTTGTGAAATTATTAAAAAAAAATTATTAGGGAAATGGAACACCTGATAGACCATCTGGTCTACCCCTTCCATTTTATAGGTAAAGAGATAAGCTTAGATAGCAAAACTGACTTGTTCCAAACTCCACACTGTCTGACAAAATCCAGGCTTTCTAACACTTTGCCTGGTATCACAAGTGGTTTCAGAATAACATAAATTTTTTTTCATGAGGGAGAGGGCTACTGTCTCTTGAGGACTGAAACTGCCATCACTTCAGCCTCTGCTCTCAGGCTGTTTGTATTCTTGGGAAAAGCTGAGCAGTCTGCCTCCAGCTTAAAGCTTCTGATAAAGAGGGTTTCGAGAAGGTAGAATGACAAGGTCTGTATGTAAGTGAAACTCTTATAGAGGGAAAAGATATTCATTCAAGAAGGTAAAATGCTTGAAGGAAACGTTTAAACTCTGAGACAAAAATGACCCCCTCTCGACAGTTTTAGCAATGCCCTCTTCACTGCTTTTGCTGTGGGTACTTATACCCCTTCAGATTTACTGCCGCACTTGACTGCATGGCTGGCGGGCTGAAATCATGCCTATTTTGTTTACTCTGAGATCCACAGCACCAAACACAAGCCTAGCATACTCAGGAAGTATTTGTTGAATAAACAAAAGAAGGGGAAAAGATTTTTTTTTGCCCTCAGAATGTGTCTAACATTTGCTGTCAAACAATTCAGCACCTTTCCCTACACTATACACTTTCCTTTCTAAGGTCAGAAGCTAATACTCAGAGCATTTGTTTCTGCCAAATTGAATGGACTCTTTATATCCCAGCTAGAGAAATTTAGTTGGAATTTCTATGAAACTGAAGCAACTTACAAGTCTCTATCTTGTCTTGCTTGCCTTATACCTCAAAGGATGCATATGAGCACCCTGAAAATCACTGGCCCCCTGTTCATCCCCATCTACATACACTATTCCTCTCCCTTGGTAACCTCTGTGGGAATCCATCCTGGGGTACTACCAGGACATCCACAAATGTAAACATGGAACAGCTGTTGATAAATCCCAGTATGCTGCTTGAAAACAGCTTGGATGTGGTTGTCCAGCTCCTAGCCCACACACGTACCTTGGGCCTTTGCAATTTTGTTGTAATTGGCCCCATGCCTTCCAGGTGGCCCTGGATACCGGTTTACAGAGAGGCAATTCAACTACAGTTGCTTCCTGACAGTCTTTTACAGTCGGATTTTTGAATTCTAACTTGGGGTTTTCTCCTTCACATGGTTTTGAAGCCAAACCCAATCCATTTGACAGAATTATCTGTCAGTTGCTAGATAAATGGGAGTACACAGAGGAGGGAGATGGTGAAAACACAGGCGGAGGATGTAGACATTAGCAAGACAGGAGAGGACTCTGTGTACTAAGAAGACATCCCAGGACATTTCTCAGAGGCAGATCTCACCTGCACTGTAAGTGGGCAAGACAGAGAGGTGCAAAGGTGAGAAGGGGATGCTTGGCCTTTCTTTAAGTGAACTTGGACGTGTCCTAATCTTGGTGACGAGCTTCCCTGCCCAGCTCCCACTCACCTCTGCAGTGGGCTGTTTCCCAGTTCTTTCAGGTCCCTGCACAGCTCAAGCCAGCGCTCTCCTCCTTCAGCCCCCAGTCGGCAGCTGCTGCCTTCTCACCCTGCTAGTACTCGGGTGGGCTGGGAGGCTGGCCAAGCCGATTGGCTGTCTCAGGCCAGGCACGTGAACATAATGGGAAAAAGAATTTGGGTCTATTTTGATGAGAGACAAAAACGCCCTTCTTGCCAAAGGACATCTGAAAACCAAGAGGAAATAGTTCAAGCCATGGCTTAAAAAAGCACATTTGGCTGAGCTCTGAGCTTTTGTCTTCTTTTCTTTTTCCAAACTTGTTACATCTTCAACTTAAAATGTCACTGTCTCGTAGGAGGCAGTTTTGGTAAGAGTCGTGGGAGTCAGATAATGTCAACGGCAGAAGATGGGGTGTCCAAGTGGATAAAAAGCTTCCCTGGACCACAAGGTCTCATTGTCTCACTTTTGATTGCTTCTGTTGCTGCTGAGGGCAGCCAAGGGAGGAGAGATGTGGCAACTACTGCTGTTGAGTCTAGATGCAGGAAAGGAACCCTTCCCTGGAGAGGTAAAACAGGTGAAATTAGGATACAGGATGACCCGTGATGTGAAAAGGTGAGATTTTTGAAAAAGAATTGAATTTTTAAGTTTCTGAAAAATTTTTTTTTACTAGGCAGCATGTATGTCTGATATAAAAAACCAAAGGGTCAAAAGAGTGTACAGTGAAAAGCAAGTCTTTTTTCATCCTTCCCAGTCCTCTACTTCTCCCAAGAGGCAGCCCCTAGAACTAATGTTTTTGTATTTCCATCCAGAGCTTATCTCTGTAAATACTAACATATATGTCTCCCCTTTTTAGGAACAGCTCGCCATATATACTTGTTATGCTCCTTGCTTTTTTACTTAGCATGCACGTGCAGAGATTGTTCCATTTGGTACCTTGAAGAGCTACATGTTCTTCTTAAGGTTGCACGCTATCCCTTTGTGTCCATGTGCCATACATTATCTGGCCAATTAAAAGACCACATCTTAGTCATCTTTCCCTAATTCCCTGCACAACACAAAGCTCAGCAAACATTCAATGCTTCTTCAGAAAATACATCTTGTACAACTTGTTCATTTTTTTTTATCATTGCTTTCTTTAGAGGTACCAGTATTTGTTCAATAATCTAGATACTTGTGTAATGTATATATTCCTGGCCACTCAAGTCTGTCTTGTGCACTGACCAAACCTTACTGACTTCCAAGGTCTGCCTTATCTCGCTCCTTTAATGTTATTCCTCACTATGTCCTATTTTCCCGTGCTCTAAGAATCACTGCCATGCGCATATATTTATTGATCACTATATGCAGAAATTTTTTTTTTTCTATTTTAAAGAGGCAGAGTAGTGGTAAAGACAAGGAAGGAAATTCTGGATGGGAGGATTAGTACAAGTGGAGGTAGGAATGACAGAAAATAGCTTTATATATCTTCGTGACACTAATAACTTTGCCACATAGTAGGTTTACAGTAGAGTTTGCAAGAATGAGACACTCTTCCCTGATCCTCTGGTTTTTCTCTCCATTCTGTCTTTGAGGATTCGCTTAGCTTTCTTGTTACTTCAAGGTTGTATAAGATGGTCCCTTCCTTGGCTGATCTCCTTTAAAGGGAGGACAGGTTCTGAGATCTTGAAAGAAGGTAGATTTGGGCTCAAACTGGGCACTGTCATTCACCAGTTTTGTGACCTCTGCCTCTCTGGGTCTCAGTTTCCTCATTTATAATATGAGCAAGTTTGATAAGAGTATCTTGGAGGCCCCTTCCAGATCTAATGGAAGTTAGATTTTTATAGCTATGTTTATCAATTTTTCTGGAATATATCCCTCATCCCAAACTCCAAATAAACACATCTGGTTAAAATCTTCAGAGATATTCTGAAGCCTTGGGGTCCCATTGCTCCTAGAACATTACAGAATAATGCAGAAGTTCAGAAAAGATTCTCAATGCTGGTCATATTACAAAAAAATTACAGAGATTTTTGAAATCTGGTTATAACACTAAAGATGAGTTTGTTACATTCATGAACGGGGAGAGGAAGGGAGAGCAAGAGAATTAGTAATAACAGAAAGGCTTGGCTGGCTAAGGAAATCATCCTGTCTTGTTCTTAAGGAAAACTGATTTTACAACCAATGTTTCTCAGGTTTTTAAAACCTATATGCTCTCCCAGCTCAGAATATGTTTAAGTCTTACTTATTGTAATGACCATTCATAATGTGTGCCATTCAAAAGCAAGTTTTTTTTCTTTCAAATGTGATATATATTATTGAATATATTCTTCTCCAGTTCAGTTCAGTTCAGTCTCTCAGTCATCTCCAACTCTTTGCGACCCCATGAATTGCAGCACGCCAGGCCTCCCTGTCCATCACCAACTCCCGGAGTTCACTCAAACTCACATCCATCGAGTCAGTGATGCCATTCAGCCATCTCATCCTCTGTTGTCCCCTTCTCCTCCTGCCCCCAATCCATCCCAGCATCAGTCTTTTCCAATGAGTCAACTCTTCGCATGAGGTGGCAAAAGTACTGGAGTTTCAGCTTTAGCATCATTCCTTCCAAAGAACACCCAGGACTGATCTCCTTTAGAATGGACTGCTTGGATCTCCTTACAGTCCAAGGGACTCTCAAGAGTCTTCTCCAACACCACAGTTCAAAAGCATCAATTCTTCGGCACTCAGCCTTCTTCACAGTCCAACTCTCACATCCATACATGACTACTGGAAAAACCATAGCCTTGACTAGACGGACCTTAGTCGGCAAAGTAATGTCTCTGCTTTTCAATATGCTATCTAGGTTGGTCATAACTTTCCTTCCAAGGAGTAAGCGTCTTTTAATTTCATGGCTGCAGTCACCACCTGCAGTGATTTTGGAGCCCAGAATAATAAAGTCTGACACTGTTTCCACTGTTTCCCCATCTATTTCCCATGAAGTGATGGGACTGGATGTCATGATCTTCGTTTTCTGAATGTTGAGCTTTAAGCCAACTTTTTCACTCTCCTCTCTCACTTTCATCAAGAGGCTTTTTAGTCCCTCTTCACTTTCTGCCATAAGGGTAGTGTCATCTGCATATCTGAGGTTATTGATATTTCTCCCGGCAATCTTGATTCCAGCTTGTGCTTCTTCCAGTCTAGCATTTCTCATGATGTACTCTGCATAGAGGTTAAAGAAGCAGGGTGACAGGATAGAGCCTTGACGTACTCCTTTTCCTATTTGGAACCAGTCTGTTGTTCCATGTCCAGTTCTAACTGTTGTTTCATCTCCTATTAAGAATCAGTGATTTTACACAGTTGTTCTAATTTTGCAATAAGCAAGTGCAGTATAAAATCCATTGTTTGCAACAAACACTTAAGGTCTTCGGAAATACAAGCCATCAGGGTGTTTTACACTTGTGTAACCTGAGAAACGAACAGTCAGTTTTGGGTTTGGGGTGCTGGAGAGGGGAGAAGATGGGGTATGTTTCCTACTTGCTTGTTTCAGTGCACACCAGGCCCAGTGCTGTGGGGAGAATACAGGCTGTTCTTCATGTGGCTAGCTCTTGATAGAGCTACCCTGTGCTGAATGGTATGACAGAGTGGATGAGAGGATATTAGAAACTCACAGGGCGGGGAGAAGGGAGTGTCTTGTCTGCCTTCTCCATCACAGTATCGCTGAATGGAATGATTGTTAAGCCTGCAGCAGAGCTAACAAATACTGAATATTTCAGGGATAACAGAGACAGGCCAGAAACAATGCTTTATTGAACACACTTCTATATCTTGTACAGCGTTTTTCCATTTATTAACACAAACATCTTGTGAGATTGTTTTTCATATCCCTCTTACGGATAAGGAGACAGATACTCCTTCGCAGACGGAAAGGGAAGGAGTGTTCAGAAAGTGCATTTTTAATGGGATGAGCGTTCACATCGCTGGGGTTGAATTTGCTATCCACTTACCAACAGCTGGAGAAGGCAATAGCACCCCACTCCAGTGTTCTTGCCTGGAGAATCCCAGGGACGGGGGAGCCTGGTGGGCTGCCGTCTATGGGGTCGCACAGAGTCGGACACGACTGAGGCGACTTAGCAGCAGCATCACCAGCAGTACCAACAGCTCCTTCAAGGGAAGACATCAAGAAGGATGACTCTCTATGCTCTGGGGAGTCTGCACCTTCTCACAGGGACGGGAGGTTTTGCGTGAGTGACTGTGAGGGCTGCTTGGAATTGCTAACTGTTCAGGAAGTCAGTGTTCTGCTCTCCCACCATCCGAGAACACGAGAACACGAGGCAACCTTGCATCCGAGCTCGGTCAAGCTGCCAAGAACAGGAGTTGGCAAAGAGCTCTCTTTCCAAACAAGATTCACGGATAATCAGAGGGCAGGTGCGGGCTTTGAAAGAACCTAAGCTAGGCCTGGGCCTCACTGCTCTGACAACATAGATCTGGCGAGTTCGCTTAGCACCCGACACGTCTCGAAGCTTCTCAGAAAGCGGGAGCGCACCAGCATTCACCCTGTGCCTCCTCAACCAAGCCGCGTCTTCTTTGTAACTCGAACCGACCCTAGGCCTGGTTGCTATGGTAGCGGTGCTGGCTCTGCTCCCCGAGGCGAGGAGGTGGGGAGCGGGCCTTGGTGGATGTCACCTAGACTTTATTTGGGGTTGCTGCCCCACTGCCAACCAATTGTCAGAAAGGAAGTCGTAAGGTAGATGTCTGGTAAGTGAAGTGTCCAGGGGGCGGTATTAGTATTATAGGAAGGGGTCAGGACAACCCCCCGCCCCCCCCGCCCCGACCAGCAAACCTCCCTGAAAGTCTGCTGCCTCCGATTTTAATGGTCCTTCAGAGAAGGGAGAAAGAACCCAGACGTAATTGTGAAGATTGAGTCGGACAGACCCAGCGCTGCCCTCGGCCTTTAGTCTAGCTAGGCCACGCCCACCATTGGGAGGAGGCTAGCCCTAGGGCACGCCCCTTCATTTGAGCGTGCGCGGAAGGCGAACCGAGATGGAGGAGCAGTGGTGTTGATGAAATGAACCAGCACAACGAACCGCGCGAAGGCCGGACGGGCCTGTATTCCGCGTGCGTCGTTCGAGGTCGCCCCGCCCTGCCGTTTGCGCGCTCGCGCGACGCTCCCGCGAGGCCACAGGTTGGGCGAACACGCACAGGATCGCCGGGGCGCGCAGAAAGGGAGGGGCGGGTGGAGTCAGGCGCGCGCGCGCCAGAACGGACGTGAAAGGAGCAGGCGAGTCGGGCGGATCGGATGGATAGAGCGGTGTGGCCAGGTTGTTTGGGGGCGGTGCGTGAAGCCGCTCTGGGCCCGAGGGCGCCCATCTCACTGGGCCGCTCGGTTCTAGGACCCGATCCGGGGCAGGGGGAGAACACCGGGTCAAGGGCCGCCGTCGCCGCTCCCGGGAAGCCCTCCCGCCAGCCCGTCTGACCGCGCTTTGCGGGTTCTGCCTGTCAGGGTAAGCGGGTCCAGGCTTATCAGGGAGGAGGGTGAGATAAGAAAGTGTGGAGGCCATCAGGGGCCTGCGGAAGGAAAGGGAGTGGGAGCGTGCGTGAGGGAAAGGGTATGAGAAGAGAAAGAGGCCCATCAAATAAAATAGTAGTCATAATAACCACCACTAGCACACGACAGTAATATTCTAGTGCTGTGTACCGGAGCTTGAAGAGCACCTTATGTGCTTCATTCTTTTAACCCCTACTGCAGTCCTCCGAGATGTATGCCATCATTAAACCCATTTTAAAAGAAGGGAAAACTGAGGCAGGAGAGAGGTTAAGTAACGTAGGCAAAGCCCCATAGCTCCTTCGCGTCCTCGCTTCGAACTTAGCTCTCTTTGGCCCTAAGGGGTGTAATTTAAATATCTTTGTTTTACCAAAAAAAAAAAAAAAAAAGTGGGGTTAGGAGGAGGAGAGGGGTAAGGGTGGTTTGCAGTGGGAAAGTGATCCAGAACAGGAGAGAAGGATGAAGGAAGAAGATGTAAGGCAGGGGACCTGAGTTTGGAACCTCGCGCGCCTCCCCCTTCTTGGTTCTTGCGGCCTCACAACTTTTCCTTGCTGTTCGGTGGCTTTCTGAACCAGAGCTATTCGCTCTGGAGGAGCCAGCTCACAGGTCCGGGCCACAAGGGTAGTTTTTAAAACTGGTTAAACTGCGGTTCGGTCCAGGGTGGTGTCTTGGGACACTGTTTGGCGGGGGCGGAGGACGGCGGCCCCCGCGGCCGGGATAGGGAGAACCCCCCTCCAGGAGGCTGCCATTTCTTCTGAAGTGCTGCTTACTTCCTTTTCCTTCTTAGCCGTGCGTTGCAAAGCCTTTGTCCTGTCCGCCAGAATGGGGAAGTCTTTTTTATTGTTTCCTTGGACTGAACTGCACACACAGCCTCAAACAAAACAAACCCAGAAAAACCAAAACATGCTTTTCCCAAGCAAGGTCTGGTTCTCTGGATTGCTTGCAGAGAAAGCGTTCTGTTGACTTTTTCTTGAGTTGCTCTTCAGAGCTTTTCTGAGTTTTTAAGAAGCTTTGTTTTGGAGAAGTTACACTGTAGATCATTGAGGGGCGATCTGCTCAATTTGTTCTACAGATGAGCACAGGGCAGACACCTCAGGAACTCCTGAGTGGCCTTACACAGTCTAGTACTGGCAAGCAACAGGTATCAGGGCTTGTATTTTGCTTTCATATAGAGTGGAGTAGCTTCTGTGGGAGTCAGGTTTTCAAGTCAGCCTGAGGGTCAAACCTTGCATGCAACCAAAATTAAGACTTCCCTGGTGGCTCAGACGGTAAAGCGTCTGTCTACAATGCGGGAGACCTGGGTTCGATCCCTGGGTCGGGAAGATCCGCTGGAGAGGGAAATGGCAATCCACTCCAGTGCTATTGCCTGGAAAATTCCATGGACAGAGGAGCCTGATAGGTTACAGTCCATGGGGTCACAAAGAGTCGGACACGACTGAGCGACTTCACTTTCACTTCACTTAGGAAAGTGCAGAATTGGAAATGGCCGTTGTGTTTCTCAGTAAATCTAGCGCAGTTGTGTCACCTTCATTTTTTAAAAAAAGATTATTTATTTAGTCTTGGCTCTGCTGGATCTTTGTTGCTGTGGAGGCTTTTTCTCTAGTGGCGGTCTGTGGGCTTCTCATCGTGGTGGCTTCTCTTGAGGTGGAGCACAGGCTCTAGGCGAGTGGGCTTCAGTAGTTGTGGCACACTGTTGCTCCGCAGTATGTGGAATCTTCCTGGATCAAGGATCAAACCTGTGTCCCCTGCATTGGCAGATGGATTCTTAACACTACTCTACTAAAGAAGTCTTCTCCCTCAGTTTGGAAACTTATTACAGTTTCTTTGGTTGTAATCCAGGTACAGTAATTAGGTTACCTTTAGGGGCTGTGTTGAACAGATACACACGGTTGAATGGCATAGAGTCATTCTACACTATGAGGTGCCCTGTGCTGTGTTGGCACTGAGAGGCTTAGGAAGAGGACTGATGACCATGGGGAAAAGTATGCTTATTGATCCCCATTTTGGGCTCATACTGGAGCTTGTGCTCACTGAGTGGAAAGTGGCAGGTAGAATTGTTAGCTTTATTTATTATCATCATCATTATTTCCATTGCTTTAGGCTGCCAGTAGTAATTTACGCTAAATTAAATGTATGTAATGGCCCTGGGATTTCTTTGGAAGGAATGATGCTAAAGCTGAAACTCCAGTACTTTGGTCACCTCATGCGAAGAGTTGACTCATTGGAAAAGACTGATGCTGGGAGGGATTGGGGGCAGGAGGAGAAGGGGATGACAGAGGATGAGATGGCTGGATGGCATCACTGACTCGATGGACGTGAGTCTGAGTGAACTCTGGGAGTTGGTGATGGACAGGGAGGCCTGGCGTGCTGCGATTCACGGGGTCGCAAAGAGTCGGACATGACTGAGCGACTGAACTGAACTGAACTGGACGTTCCTTTTCAGTTTTCGAGTGGCACTACATTTTGCTGCTTCCAAGCTATTGTTTGTTTCTGCATAGTTTTCCTAGATAAGGGTTTGGTGGAAGCATGTCTTAAATATTTTGCCAGTGGTCTGGTTTTGACTTCCTTGTTTGTCAGTACTATAACAGTGATTGTACATACTTCCCAGCTGGCTCAGTGGTAAAAAATCTGCCTACCAGTGCAGGAGATGCAGGAGACTTGGGTTCAGTCCCTAGGTCAGGAATATCCCCTGGAGAAGGGAATGGTAACCCACTTCATTCTTCTTACCTGGAAAATCTCATGGACAGAGGAGCCTCATGGGCTACAACCATGGAGTCGAAAAGAGTCACACATGACTGAGTGTACCCACACGCATATAACAATGGTTAGCTTTTAAAAAGAAGTAAAAAGAAAATTTAATTGTAGTTGATGTACAAAGTTATATGTTACAGGTGTGCAACAGTGATTCACAATTTTTAATGTTGTACTCCATTTATAGTTATTATAAAATATTGGCTATATATATTCCTTGTGTACAGTATATTGTTATAGCTTATTTTATACATAATAGTTTGTACTCCTCTTAATCCCCAGTCCCTGTATTATAAAAAGAATTTTCTTGGAAATGGAAGTCATAATACTACCTTTTAAAGTTAATGTCTTTAAATTTCAGTTTTCGTATCTGTAAAATATAGAGAAAAATTATTGTTTAGTTGTTAAGTCATCTCCAACTCTTTGCGACCCCATGGACTGTAGCCCTCGAGGCTACTTGTCCTTGGGATTTCCCAGGCAAGAATACTGAAGTAGGTTGCTGTGTCCTTCACTGGGGGATCTTCCTGACCCAGGGATTAAACCTGAGTCTCCTAAATTGGTGGGTGGATTCTTTACTGCTGAGCCACCGGGGAAGCCTGTGGAGAATGATAGTACTGTAAAAGTTGTTGTGAGTTTTCTTCACTGTTACTTTGAAGCAAATCCCACATTTTATGTCCAGTCACTTACAACTATTTTGCATTATCTCTAAAAGGTGAGAACTTATTAAAAAAACACTATTAACTGCTATGTAACACCAAAAAAAAAAAAAAAGAGGAGTAAAGAAAACCTTGAAACCAAAAAAATCAGACATTGTTCAGACTTCTGCTGCTGCTGCTGCTAAGTCGCTTCAGTCGTGTCCGACTCTGTGCGACCCCATAGACGGCAGCCCACCAGGCTCCTCTGTCCCTGGGATTCTCCAGGCAAGAACACTGGAGTGGGTTGCCATTTCCTTCTCCAGTTCAGACTTCTACTTGTCTCAAAAATGTTAGAATTTTTTTTTCCTATGAGTTGCTTAGAGCAGAGTTTAACTAAGGTCTGTATGTTTTGATTGATTGATAGATATCCTGAGAGTCTTTTACCTTTATTTCTTGTAATTTATTTGTTGAAAAAGCTGGATTCTCTAGTTTCCTATAGAAGTTTCTGGATTTTGTTGGTTGAGTTTCTCTGGTGTCATTTAATGTGTTCCTGTGTCCTTATTTTCTGTATATTAGTAGTTAAATATAGAGACTTGGTCAGATTCAAGTTAAATTTTTTTTGCAAGACAATTTCATTGTGGTGATGTGTTTTGTTTTTTGAGGCACATAATACCTGGTAGTCTCTTTGTGATGATTAAAAGTGATTATTTAACATCTTTATTGAGATGTAATTTACATTACTATAAAAACACCCATTTTCATGTAAAATTCAGTGATTTTTTTTCTTTTTATTAAATTTTTTGAGTTGTGCAATAATCATTGTTGTGGAGTTTGGGAACATTTCTGTCTCCTCAATAAGATAAACCTCATTCCCATTTATATAACTCTTAGTCCCATTCTACCGTGTAATCTTTTATGTCTGATAGATTTTTTTTGCCTTTTCTAGATATTCCATATAAATGCCAGATGTTTAAACTCGTTGCTGCTACTGCTGCTGCTAAGTTGCTTCAGTCGTGTCTGACTCTGTACGACCCCATAGACGGCAGCCCACCAGGCTCCCCCGTCCCTGGGATTCTCCAGGCAAGAACACTGGAGTGGCTTGCCATTTCCTTCTCCAGTGCATGAAAGTGAAAAGTGAAAGTGAAGTCACTCAGTAGTGTCTGACTCTTGGCTACCCCATGGACTGCAGCCCACCAGGCTCCCCCGTCCCTGGGATTCTCCAGGCAAGAACACTGGAGTGGCTTGCCATTTCCTTCTCCAGTGCATGAAAGTGAAAAGTGAAAGTGAAGTCACTCAGTAGTGTCTGACTCTTGGCTACCCCATGGACTGCAGCCTACCAGGCTCCTCCATCCATGGGATTTTCCAGGCAAGAGTACTGGAGTGGGGTGCCATTTTAAATTCGTTAGGAGTTACAAAATGGTGATAGTCTATCACTCCGTATTTATTTTTAGCTATACCACCTCTAAAGAGAAACTTTCCTTCAGCTATTTGGTTATTTGGGGTTATAGTTTATATAGGAAAGACAAGAGACATGTTTTAAAAAATAAGTCCATTCACTCTCATTCTCTAATGGTGCACAATGAAATGTATTTTCTTAGCTCATTATGAACTCTTAAAATTTATTTATTTATTTATTTATTCATTTCTTGGCTGTGCTGATTTTTCATTGTTGGGGCTTTCCTCTGGTTCCAGCGAGCGGGGGCTACTCTCTAGTTGTGGTGCGAGGGTTTCTCTTGTGGTGCCTTCTTTTGTTGCGGAGATGGGCTCTAGGGCACAGGCTCAATAGTTGTGCGTGGGTTTAGTTGCTCTGCAGGATGTGGGATCTTCCCTGACCAGGGATCGAACCCGTGTCTCCTACATTGGCAGGCGGATTCTTTACCACTGAGCCACCAGGGAAGACCCATTATGAACTCTTGGATTTAAATCTCTATCTGAGAAGTCATAATACATTTTAGTAATTATCCATAAAGATATTCAGATCGTATTTTGTTTGACCAGAGGGAACCTCTTCAGATTGTTCCCTGAGTTCTTTTGATAAAACATTAAGAATCGGCCTGCAATGCAGGAGACCTGGGTTCGATCCTTGGGTTAGGAAGATTCCTTGGAGGAGGGAATGACTGTCCACTTCAGTGTTCTTGCCTGGAGACTTCCGTGGACAAGAGGAGCCTGGCGGGCTACAGTCCATGGACTCACAAAGAGTTGAATACAACTGAGACTAAGCAACTAACGCTTTGACATTAGAGCTTCTTAGCTCGGGAACCTTGTTCTAAGAGTTAAAATAATCCAATTGTCCTCTTTTTAAGCCTGATCTTTGGTGCTTGGAGGACAAAGACATTTTTTGCTTGAATTGCTTTTGTTTTGTTTTTATGTAAATATCTCACTAGGGATACCCACTTCCCCTAAAGTAGTTTTATGGTTGTGTTTGATGTGATGCCAAAAAGGAAGTGCATGAAGGGGTACTGATATAACATTAATGGGCATAGAAATGGTTTTATGCCCTATTGCAGGGGAACATCTTAAGCGTGGTTTAGAATCTAAGGTTTTGGGCCCCAGCATTTTCTTTCTTTCTTTCTTTTGGCCACATTGCATGGCTTGTGGGATCTTAGTTCCTTGACCCGGGATCAAACCTGGGCCCCCCACAGTGAGAGTGCTGAGTCCTAACCAGTAGTCCACCAGAAAATTCCCCCCAGCATTTTCTTAATAATGGTCAAATATTGGAATTTACTCCACACTCTGTCTGAACTTCTGCCATTTTCTGATGTTCTTGATTAGTTCATTTGCACGCTTTTACTTTATGCCTGTTGTATGTAGAATAAAAATCAGAAGAAATGAATTCTGCCTTTAAGAAGTGTTCACCCATATTTGTTAGGAACCTGCCACAGAGTCTATTTAAGTTTCAGAGTGATTACAGAAAATCTACTATAATTTCAGAGAAGCATCTGTCAAAGTATGGAGTAACTTGAATAAGTGGAATCTTCAGAGGTTGGTAGAGGTTCCCTGGTGGCTCAGATGGTAAAGCGTCTGCCTACAATGCGGGAGACCTGGGTTTGATCCCTGGGTTGGGAAGATCTCCTGGAGAAGGAAATGGCAACCCATTCCAGTATTCTTGCCTGGAGAATCCCACGGACGGAGGAGCATGGTAGGCTACAGTCCATGGGGTTGCAAAAGAGTCGGACACGACTGAGCGAGCTTCACAGCTTCAGAGGTTGGTTACGGACGGTTTTTCGGAAGTGTCTCAGAAATGATAGCACGTGGGAATGCCAATTTTGTTTTGATCCACATTCTTAGTTTTGCATCTGTCTAGCTATGGTGTTGATATAGTCATAGCTATATGACCGTAGCTACGCATCTGCCTAGCTATCGTTGTGTATGGATGTGAAAGTTGAACCATAAAGAAGGCTGAGCACCGAAGAATTGATACTTTTGAATTGTGGTGCTGGAGAAGACTCTTGAGAGTCCCTTGGACTGCAAGGAGATCAAACCAGTTAGTCCTAAAGGAAATCAACCCTGAATAGTCATTGGAAGGACTGATGCTGAAGCTGAAGCTCCAGTATGGTGAAGCTGAAGCTCCAATACTTTGGCTATCTGATGCGAAGAGCTGATTCATTGGAAAAGAAAGACTCTGATGCTGGGAAAGATTGAAGGCAAAAGGAGAAGGGGGCTGCAGAAGATAAGATGGTTAGATCACATCACTGACTCAGTGGTCATGAATCTGAGCAAACTCTGGAAGATAATGAAGGACAAGGAAGCCTGGTGTGGGGCAGTCCATGAGGTCGCAGAGTCGGGCATGACTTGGCGACTAAATAACAACAACAGCATCTTGCAAGCAAAGATTCATTTTACTCTTTCTAGGAATTTTTCCTTGAATATATTCAGTGGAGCCCACTCTTATATTGTGTTGAGGATCTGTGCGTGGACTTGCTTTTTAAGTAAATACCCTTATGATAAGCTCCTTTTTGTCATTTTATAACCAGGCACATCATTTCTATAGTAATAGCATTACTCTTAAAACTGAACCAGGTTGAGTTTATCTTGTTGCCTCCCCAGTTTCCTCCCAGAATATACATTGTAAATAATGTTGCTTCTGGTTGAATTATTTACACCTCTATCTTCTCTGTTTTTATTGTTGAATTGCTGCTTAGCTTCTTATTATATGGTGAAAAGTAGACATTAATAACTCAAGTTCTGATTTTCATTGTAGTTGCTCAGATTAGCCCTTGGGATTGGTTTTTACAACTTAAATCTCTCACTTCTTGATCTTTTGGCCTCTGGTTGTATTTGACTTTTTTTGATGGGGAAAAAGAATTTCCTTTTTTGGGGATTGGAGTGGCTATTCCCATGCCCATATTCATCACAGTGTTAAGACTTCAGCGTAAGTGTTCAGGTCCACATTCTTTCAGGCTTTCAGAGATCCTGGTACATTTAAACTTCCTGAAGTGATTCCTTTAGAAATGTTTCCATGATTTGGTCTGTGTGCAGAGTGATCAGAGTGATGTGAAAGTCTTGTATAAGGACATATTTGTATTCATAGGGGATTATTTTAATCTTCAGTTAGTCTGGAGAGGGCTCAAAAACTGGATTAGGGTAATAGCTTCATTTCTGTGCTAAAGGGCAGCTTAGGCAAAAGTTTTTTCATGTTTAAGTAATTTTATTTATTTTCTTCAAGTTTAAGAACTGAGGAACGGAGCCAAAGTCTGTGTTTGTGTGTGTCTCTCCATTGTATAAATGGGAGAATAAATACAGTAGTCTTAATGTTTTAGTTTAAGCTGATGATGTGATGGTATTGTTTTGATGTCTTTGTTTTGTTAACATCTTAATGCCAGTGTGTAAATTAATGTGATTTCAAAATATGTTTTTGAATGTAGATCAGATCAGCCATTGATTTGCCCTCCAACGGAGTCTGCTGAAAGCCCCTTCAAATTTCTTCAGGATGCCTGCGGCACTTGTGGAGAACAGCCAGGTCATCTGTGAAGTCTGGGCCAGCAATCTGGAAGAAGAGATGAGGAAGATCCGAGAAATTGTGCTCAGTTACAGTTATATTGCCATGGTAAGGAGCTCTACTCTCTTTGACTCACCTTCTGAAACGGGCTTAGGGAATATTTATTATGAGATTTTGAAAGAAATGATTACACTAAAGCCATGGTAAATTAAACATGCTGGCAGGTTATGTTGCTTTTATGAAACATCAAGGTAGCCTGTGTGTCTGAGAAGGATGTAACCTGCAGGATCTTAGATTATTGATGATGTTACTCTGTCTTTAAATAGAAGTTGTCTCAGCCCATAGGACACATGTGTTCCACAGGTATGGTGACTTGGACAGTGTTGCAGCACTTTTTAAAAAGTAGTTGGCAGCATTTAAAAGTCAAGAGATCTTACTCAAATTCCAGATTTCTGGTATATCTGGAAAAAATGGGCACCATAGGGTCCACTTTCCTGTCCGGTGTTGAGTAGCTGGAGGGAGACATGCGTCCTAGTGAAATTAAGGCCCTCTTTTAGGGGAGGCGCGTACTCTTTAGTTTGCTCCAGTCTCCATTACTCATAACCCTTTTCATATTCTGTGTGCTTTTCTCCTTTACTTTAACTGCCTGGAGTTTGTGACTCCTGCTGTGGAGAGTATAGAATTACGTCTTCAGGCTGGTATTCAGAACTCTCTCTCTGATCTTGTTCCAGGCTTTTTACTTTAAGCCAAGCTTGGGGCTCTTGATTATTATTTTCTAATGGCTGTCTCATGTTCCTGTATTTGTGTTTATTCATAAGAGTTCTGTTCTCAACCTCAACTGTTCCTAGTTAATTGTATATGAACCTAGAATGGTGGTTTTTTTTTTTTTTTTTTTTGCTACCCTGCGTGTCTTGTAGGATCTTAGTTTGCCAACCAGTGAAAGCGCTGAGTCCTAACCATTGTACCACCAGGGAATTCCCAAACTGAGAATGTTCTTAATGGACCCAGAGTTAGTCAACTACTTCTGTTCACGTTCTGCTTAGATCTCCAAGCTGTTGTGTAAAGCTTCATGATTCCAGTGCTCCTTCTGCAGATTAATGAAATCAGTATTTTAAGGTGAATTTTTGTGCCTGAGCTTGGGGTTTGTCGTATAGCTTTTGTAAATGGAGATAAAAATTTTTTTATGAATGATCAAGTCGGCATCCAGTGGTTTGTGAAACCTTATGACAAGAGACTTTTTCCTTTCCTAGGACACAGAATTTCCAGGTGTTGTGGTACGACCCATTGGTGAATTTCGTAGTTCTATAGATTACCAGTATCAGCTCTTACGGTGCAATGTTGACCTTTTAAAAATCATCCAGCTGGGCCTTACATTCACAAATGAGAAGGGAGAATATCCTTCTGGAATCAACACCTGGCAGTTCAACTTCAAATTCAACCTTACGTAAGTGTCTGAGACACTTCTCAGTGTTATTCTTAGACTTTCTACATTTGTGCAGACTGTGACTTTAACTGATTTTATTAATTTTTAAGTTTTGTTTCCCTCAAACCCAAGTAGGGGGTGGACAGAGTAGTCAGTCAGAAGATGGAGTAACAAATATCAGAAAGAAAAGCCTCCCTTAAAGAATTCTTGCAAGTTGACAATAAAAAGCTCAGTTAAAAATAGGTGTAAGATTTGAATATATATTTTTCCAAAGAAGATTTAAAGATGGTCAATAAGCTTGTGAAAAGATGGCCACCATCCTTAGTCATTAGAGAAATGCAAATCAAAACCAACAGTAAATAAACTACTTCATACCCATTAGGCAGCTATAATCAAGAAGACATAATAGCAAATGCTGATGAGGGTGTGGAGAAATTAGAACTCTCATATATTGCTATTGGAAACATAAAATGGTGCAGCCTCTTTGGAAAACAGGCAGTTTCTCAAAAGGTGAAACATGGCGTTACCGTATGACCCAGCAATTGCACCTAAAAGATGAAATCATACATCAGTGTAAAAACCTGTGAGTGTTCATAGCAGCATTATTCATAAAGGCCACAATGTAGAAACAGTCAGTCCAAATGTCTGTGATCTGAGGAATGGCTGTATATGGTATCTCCATGCCATGGAATTTTACTGGACTGTCCAGAGAGATAAAGTACTGACATGTGTTATACATGCATGAGCTTTGACAACATCATGCTAACGGAAAGAAGCCAGACACAAAAGATCACATATCCTATGATTTTGTTTATTTGAAATGTCCAAAATAGGTCCTTGAGAAAAGAGTGGTAATTGTCCAGGGTGGATAGCGGGGAGGTAATGGGGAGTGAGTGCTTAATGGGTATGGGTTTCTTTTAGAGGTGATGAGGTGGCACATGATTGATAGTGGTTATACAACTCTGTGAATATACTATTGAATTGCACACTTTACATGAGGGCATTGTTCACTATGTGAATTATATCTTAGTAGGGCTGTGTAAAATGTAAAAGGGAAATCAGTTCCCCAATTAGGAGATCAGGGTTCTAATTGCAGTTCTGCCATATCTTAGCTGGGCAAATTTGGGTCAGTTATTTTACCTTCTATAATTCAGTTTCCTATCTGTAAATAGTGTTACTACTGTCTTTCATAATAGAAATGAAGTGTAGAGAGTATGCTAATCAAGGGTGATTGAAACTGAAGCCTATCTGATAGTGGGCAGATTTTTATGCACTTTAGAAATAAGCTGTGGTAAAAACCACACAACATGAAATTTACCATCTTAACCATATTTAAGTATACAGTTGAGTAATGTTAAGTGTACTTGCGTTGTGGTGAAGCACACCTCCAGAACTTTTTCATCTTGCAAATCTGAAACTGTATCCATTGAACAACAGCTCACCTTTTTCCTTTCCCCCAGCTCTTGGTAACCATCATTCTCCTTTGTTTCTATGAATTTGACTACTTTAGATATTTCATATAAGTGGAATCATACAGTATTTGTCTTTTTGTGACTGGCTTATTTTACTTAGCATAATGGTGCTGGAGAAGACTCTTGAGAGTCCCTTGGACAGCAAGGAGATCAAACCAGTCAATCCTAAAGGAAATCAACCCTGAATATTCATTGGAAGGACTGATGCTGAAGCTGAAGCTCCAATACTTTGGCCACCTGATGTGAAGACCCGACTCATTGGAAAAGACCCTGATGCTGGGAAAGATTGAAGGCAAAAGGAGAAGAGGGCGGCAGAGGATGAGATGGTTAGATAGCATCACTGACTCAATGGATATGAATCTGAGCAAACTCCGGGAGATAGTGAAGGACAGGGAAGCCTTGTGTGCTCCAGTCCATGGGGTCGCAGAGTTGGACACCAGTTAGCGACCGAGCAGCAACAACAAATGTCCTTAAGGGCCGTCCATGTTGTCATATGTGGCAGAATTGCCTCCCTTAGCTGAGTGATAGTCCGCTGTGTGTATGTGCTGTGTATTGTTCATCTGCTCATCCATTGATGGACCTTTGGGTTGTTTGCATGTCTTGGCTGTTGGGAATAGTGGTGCTGTGAACATGGATGTGCAGAGATCTATCACCTTGAGATAATGATTTTCTTTCCTTCGTATATATACCTAGAAGTGGCATTGCTGGATCACATCATAGTTCTTCTTCGAAGTTTTTGAGGAGGATGTAATTTTTAAGGGGAAAATTTGGGGAGATCATTGTTTTGCTCATTGAATGAGGTGGTGTTAGTGTATTTCCTGTTGGGCCCCAGTTCTTGAAAACTGCTTTGTTTAATTGGGACCAGGAGCATCTGATAGGTCAGAAATAATTTTTTGATTATTGTTCTGGAGTTTTCTTTGAGGTTCAGAGAATAATTTTAGGAGATGATCTGGATCTTTCCTTTAACTGTAGTTTTTGAGTCCTTAGCCAAAGCCTGTTATTTGTACAGTGATGACAGTTTAGTACACAGGAAAAATAAGGGTTATATTTATTGCATGATTGGTGTTTGTATTTAAAATAGTGTTTATTTTAGTAAGAACAAGATTGTGATTCAGCATTGGTTTCAGTTTAGTGGAAAAAAATTGAGATTGTGGTGTTTTGGTTTCTAGCGTTCTGTCCTAAGTTTATGTGAAAAACAAAAGGCAAGCAGTGAAATCTAGTGGAAAAGGAGGAGAACACAAACCTTCATTTCTGTTATGTGGTATTATAAATATTCCTGTGTTTAGATTAATGGATCTTTACAGTGGAATACTATTTGAGAGCCACAAAGAATGTGTTATATCTGTGAGTGTTGGTCTGGAAAGATAGTCTGTGATATGTAGATACAGGGATGGAGGTGTGTCTGTGGGTAGAGAAAACAGGGTATGTAAACTGAGATGAGGGCTTCCCTCATAGCTCAGTCGGTAAAGACTGCCTGTAATGCAGGAGACCCAGGTTCGATTCCTGGGTCGGGAAGATATTCTGGAGAAGGAAATGGCAACCCACTCCCGTATTCTTGCCTGGAGAATCCTATGGACAGAGGAGCCTGGCAGGCTACAGTCTGTGGGGTCGCAGGAGTCAGACACGACTTAGCGACTAAACCAACCAACCAACCAACCAAACTGAGATGAAAGAATTAAAACAGTCATTTCTATGTGGTAGCATTATAATAAAGTTATTTTTTTCCACTTTCTGTTATTTTTAAATTTTTGCATTGATTGACTCTGCTTTTCTTTAAATGAGAAAATGTGGATCTTTCATAATGAATACACTTATTTTGCAGGGGAAAAAATCCCATTTTTCTTTCTGTTACAGATAAGATTACTTTGTTTGCTAGAATACTGGAAGGAATGAGTTGATTTATTCTTAAAGTATGAAAGCAATTCAAGAATACTTGTTCTGTGATTTATATAGTGATGGTAATATTGTTGCCCACTCCTTTTACTATGCTAGGAGCTAAGAAATGAATGCCTTCTTTTTTAGAGAGGACATGTACTCCCAGGATTCCATAGATCTCCTTGCTAACTCAGGACTGCAGTTTCAGAAGCATGAAGAGGAAGGGATTGACACACTGCACTTTGCAGAGCTGCTTATGACATCTGGGGTGGTTCTCTGTGACAACGTCAAATGGCTCTCATTTCACAGGTCAGTCTCAGTGTTTCTCTTTTGCTTTGGGAGCAGGCAGTCGAATTCTTACATTACTTTTGCAGTCCTCTTGGCACTCTTATTGTTCACTAGCAGTTATAAAGTTGAAATGATAACTATTGCTCACATTTCAGTTTTTCAAAAAACACTTTGGAGCTCATGCTGGTTTATTTCACACAGTATTAGGCTGTGTCCTGTGGCTGTCAGGGGGTATATGCCAAGTGGAAAGATGGAGGGTGGGAAAGATAGAAGACTTGGTCACCTTTTCTTGTCATTTAAATGGCTGACCTGGAGTTTCCTGGGTACTCAAAAACCACATTCTCCTTGAGAGGTATTTTTTTTTTTTTTCTGCCACACTGCGTTGCTTGTGGGATCTCAGTCCCCAACCAAGGATTGAACCCAGGCCACAGTGAAAGCTGCTAACCGCTAGACCACTAAGGAACTCTCTACTTTTCACTGCTTTTAAATTTTTGATGTGTAAAACCCACAATGATAAACCCTTGGATTCACTTACATATATCCCATATTAATCTGTTAGGTTGTCATTTAATGGAAAGTTCAGAGTATAGGATAAACTCGAGTCCTTTGGAAAACTGAAGTTCCTAACATGAGGTAGCACCATAAACTCTGAGAAATGGGCAGTTGAATGCTGGGGTCTGATAACTGCTGATAACTCTTTTACCTTACTGCCTCATTCTCTCCTTATAGTGGCTATGATTTTGGCTACATGGTAAAGTTGCTAACAGATTCTCGTTTGCCAGAAGAAGAACATGAATTCTTTCATATTCTGAATCTTTTCTTCCCATCCATTTATGATGTCAAATACCTGATGAAGAGTTGTAAAAATCTTAAGGTACACAGTATTTTTCTTAATATATAGTAACAAGAAAAAGATAAAAATGTAGATTTGTCATTTTGCTTTATGGCAGTTTGTTGAGCGTGTGTCCTTGAAATCCTGCCGGGTGCCAGTCTGGTGCTAGACAGGGTGCACGTAGAGTAGACTGGCACAGGGATTTGCGTGGTAACTGTCTTTGACCTGGGCATGCACGGAGCCTTCTACTTCTCTCACCCTAAGGCAGGCATTCCTCACTTAGGGCCCACGAACCTAGTGAAACAGCTGGAGACGTGAGGTATGTGTACAGTTTGTTAGCGATAGGGTTTGCAGTGTACCAGACTCTCAGGAGTTTTAGCTCTAAACAATTTAAGAACTCTCTCCCCTAAAAATTGCTAATCTAAGAGGCTTCCATCTAGAATGGCACTGGCATTTACTCTTTCCCCAACCTTGTTTTCCAGCAGTGAGGACTTTCAGTGGCAGAGGCCTGACAAGATTAATACAGAAAAGAAAGGAGTGAAAAGTGGTGCAATATAAGACAGTGTATCATTTGGAGGGTTAAAAAATGGGATAGTCTGGGGTGAGGCCTGTTAAGTAAATAGTTGACATAGTTGACTCCAGTAGAGCAGACAGACAGAGTTGACAGACATAGGTGACTCCAGTAGAGAAGTTGGGTCTGTAGTATTATATGTGTTTTCCTTCCATCTCCAGGGAGGTCTTCAGGAAGTTGCTGATCAGTTGGATTTGCAGAGAATTGGAAGGCAGCACCAGGCAGGCTCAGACTCACTGTTGACGGGAATGGCATTCTTCAGGATGAAAGAGGTAAGGCAAAAGGCTTTTTGGAAATTTATAGTGTCTCTTGGAAGTTGATGGCCACCTTGAAAGCAGGGTTTTTTTTTTGGTGTGTGTTTGTTATGCATATGTTAAACACACTGATTTGAGAGGCAAAGAAGCATTTTGAAATGGAGGTTACTCAGCATGCTCAAGTCTAGAAGTGTACTTAGTGTTCCTTGCAGTGCTCATCCTTGCAAGTATTTGCTTTTCTTCTGATTTCTGTAATGTGAACACATTTGTTAAACCACTCACTCATTTTATGCTGAGTTCTATTAATTATCAAATGTCCCAATCTGATGTCATACTCAGTGGTGAGAAGCTGAAAGCTTTTCCTCTACGATGAGGAACAAGACAAGGATACCCACTCTTGCCAGCTTTTATTCAACATGGTTTTGGAAGTCCTAGCTGGAGCAGTTAGGCAAGAAAAAGAAATTCAAGGCATTCAAATCAGAAAGGAGGCAAACTGTCAGTATTTGCAGATGACATACTATATATAGGAAACCACAAAGACTCTTATCAAAAAACTTTCACAACTAATAGATGAATCCAGTAAAATTGCAGGATAAAAAAATTAATATAAAAATCTTTTGTGTCTATACGTTGATAGTGAACTATCAGAAAGAGAAATTATGAAAACAGTCTCATTTACATCAAAAAGAATAAAATGACCTTGGAATAAATTTTACCAAGGAGATGAAAGACCTGTACACTGAAAACTGTGAGACATTAATGAAAGAAACTGAAGACATAAGTCAATGGAAAGATATTCTGGGCTCATGGATTGGAAGAATTAATATTGTTAATTCATACTACCCAAAGCAGTCTACAGAGTGAATGTAATCCTGATCAAAATTCTAGTGGGGTATTTTTTCACAGAAATAGCACAAATAATCCTAATATTTGTATGGAAGCATAAAAGACCCCCAATAGCTAAAGCCATCTTGAGAAAGAAGAACAAAGCTGGCAACATCATGCTCCCAGTTTTGCCCTTTGGGGCACCCTTGGCAGGGTCTGGAGACATTTTCGGCTCTCATAACCTGGGGAGTGGGGTTATGCTGCTGAATATCCCACAGTGCTACCGTACACTGGACCACCTCCTCAACCTCCAGCAGAGCGTTCTTCTGCCCAGGAGTGCCCAGAAGGGTGACACACCTTGCTGTGTGTGCTTCATGTCCATTTTTGTAACAATCTATTACTGTGTTACCCATTTTATGGACCGGAATCTGTGCCTTAAGGAGCATTGAAGTGACTTTACCACAGTGAGTCAGTCTGAGGCTAGAGCTCAAGCTTTTAACCGTTGTGCTACCTGTTAAAGAGAAGGGATGAGATAGAGGCCGTTGTACTAAAAGCAACAACAGCAGCAGAGGGATCTTGGCAGTGAAAACTCATGGAAAGATCAGTAGAAGTCTGTTTTGAAAGGGGAACCTGTATAGAGAGAAAGGAACATGAAACGACTCTGCAGAGGAGAGGTTTGGAGCCTTTCTTTATGAAGTTAGCTTCTAGTTGGCTAGATGTTCAAGGCCTTAAGAAAGCTGGGAGGTGCTGATGTGATAGTGTTGCGGCTTGGCCTGATTCTTGGCCTGACTCTTGGCGTGGTTCTCACCAGGGGTTCTCTGTCCTGTTCTGCAGTTGTTTTTTGAGGACAGTATTGATGATGCCAAATACTGTGGGCGGCTCTATGGCCTAGGCACGGGAGTGGCCCAGAAGCAGAATGAGGATGTGGACTCTGCCCAGGAGAAGATGAGCATCCTGGCGATCATCAACAACATGCAGCAGTGATGGCGGCGAGGCTCTGCAGGCTGGCCCGGCTCCAGAGTGGTGCTTCCTGTGCTGACCGTGTATACTCACCTTCCTCCCCAAGAGAAGACGCTTTTTTGAGCAAACTGTACCTACCATCTGCATTTACAGACAGACTTTTGTTTTACTGAAGACAAAAGATGACTTTATTTTAGATCCAGAAGAAGTTTGCTCTGAATTTGTAACGTCTTCCCTATTCCTCATCCCTAAGCCTCTCTTCTCCAGTTATCTCCTGCCACCAGCATCCATGGCTCCTTTGACACCTTTTAAAATCCAGGACAAGTTGGAAACAAACTAGTAAAATGTATATAACTCTTACCTGTTGTCATTCTTTTTCTTTTAAATTTGTTGCTAATCTCTGAGGATGAAGACTTCTTGCTGTGAACCTCAGCTGAGCTGAGGGCTTCGAGCAAAAGTGGAACCAAGCGATGGGCTTGTGAAGTGGGTTATAGATGTTGAGCCTTTTCCTTTCTTTCCTTTCTTTTGTTTATTTTGACTTTTCTCAAGGACATTTGCTTTCCTCACACTTTGCTGGTCTTATATATTATTATGTGGAAATGAATTAGTGCTGAGAAGACCAGATAATGAAAATGTTCCTTAAAAACAAATTTCTACTGCATCTGTCTACGCATTATGTACAAGGAACTCCAGAATGGGTATTAAGTTAACCACTTAAATGTCTTCAAGTCTGTTCCATTGTGCCACTGAGATTAGCTGTGACATATGCATCATTTGAAATCATTTTAAGTTTTCATTTCATAAAATATCTTGGAAATTACTGAGAGCAGGTTTTGGGTCGTAAGTCTGTTATATTTTCAGTAATGTGATTTCAGATGGTTGTCTCTGTTCTCCCACCTCTCTTCTCTGTTTTCTGTGCTTTTCCTTTTCAGCAAACTGAGAAGTTAGGGACATGGATTAATGTGAGTATAAGGAAGGTGAGTCTTTTAAAAAAGTCACAGTGGTTACATGTAAACAGGGCAGTAAGGAATTTGGTTTATAGGGTTCTCTTGGAGTAGTATCCCATGCACAACTGGGGTAAGGAAGCTCAGGATTGTGAAATTTTTTTTTAACTAGTCATTTAAAAAGTATGCTGTATTTTTTTTTTTTTTTGAATGACTACAGTATGGACAATTTCAAAAACCAAAAACTCCTTTGGAATAGTCGAAATGAAAACTGGTAACTCACTGAAGTGGATGAATAGTCTTGCATTTTAAAAGCTTATGGAAAACTCAATTTGAAATGATTAAAAAATGTCAAGTATTATAAGCTGGTATTTAAGATGCTTGTAAATATTATTTATGTTTTTAATTTTGTAAAATAAAGATTTCTTTTTAACCACTGGCATGAAGGTTTGGTCTTTCGAAACTCTGAATTGCTGGCTCTAGAAGATGGTTGTTGACATGGGTGCAACTTGCCTCCATTTTCCACAAGTTGGCTTGCATACAAAATGTCTCATTCTGTAGAAAGCTCTTAATGAGCAACTGTGTAAATGGAATTGTCTCTTTACTTCCTATGCTCTGCTGATTATTGGGCCTTACTTGGAAATTGGTTTTAATTCTGTTTCCTGGTGCTATTCCATTATATGTGGTGGATTCGCTTATTAATTACTGGACTTTTAGACAAATTGAAGTTCTAGATTTGGTTCAGGACTTTGTTTCCAGTCCTTCCTTTTGGCCCAACAATATGGGGCTGTAATAAGTCTCCCAAGTGGTCTAGTGGTAAAGAATCTGCCTGCCAATGTGGGAGACATAAGAGATGCTAGTTCAATCCCTGGGTGGGGACGATTCTCTGGAGTAGGAAATGGCAACCCATTCCAGTATTCTTGCCTGGGAAATCCCATGGACAGAGGAGCCTGGCGGGCTACAGTCCATGGGGTTGTAAACAGTTGGACACAGTAAGTCAGGTACAAGAGCAGAGCTAGAATTTTGACTGCAATATATATTTATCGTTGTAATTGTGGTAAAGCAGCTTCAGTCAGTGGTTCTGAATCAAGGTGCTTTGGCATACTGGTGACTATGAGCCCTACACAGATGTCCTAAAAAATTTGGATTAAAATAGGCATTTAGTTACTTCTTGGCCTTTTGACTAAGATCAAGTATAAAATAGGCATTTATGTTTGCCACAGTTAAGAACAGGTTTACTGACATGGGGGTGTACACATTGCATAGAGATAACTTTATATTTAAAGTGCTAAAGAAGGGGCACAGGTCTAGTAGAATTGGAAAGAACTTCACTTTGTATATAGGAGTGTGTAGGGCTGTCAGTGGTTATCCTTAGAAAGGGATGGTCCTGCAGAATATCCAAGAGAATACTAACTTGGGTGTGATTCAGCTCCCCCACATACAGTCCCCCTTATCTGTGGGGGAAATGTTTCAAGACCCACAGTGGGTGCCTGAAACCATGCGTAGTACTGAACCCTATAATGTATGATTTGTAATCTTCATATACTCATGGGTAGGTAGTGTATTCAGTGTGGATATGCTGGACAAAAGGATGATTCATGTTTTGGTGGGATGGACTGGGAGGGCTGTGAGATTTCTTCATGCTACTCAGAATGGCCACAGTTTAACTTATGAATTGTTTATTCCTGGAATTTCCCATCTAATATTTTTGGACTCTGTTGACTGGGGGTAACTGAAACTGTGGAAAGTGACATTGTGGCTGGGGGTGGAGGGGCTATTGTAATCCCAGTTATTGAATTTCTGTGGTTTGCTAAGGCAGTAAGGTTGACTACCACTCACAAGCCTTGGTTGTCAGCCAGTGCTAGTATGAAAGCGCTGTTTAGAATCCTTTAAGTCCAAGCTATTAATGAGCATTTTTTCAGTTTCCCAGCTTATTCAGTGGATAAGTCTGAATTATGCACCTACTAGATACTAGACATTGTAAGTACATGCTAGGGATAAAGTAGGAAATGGAAAACAATCTCTATCCTCATTGGAGTTTACAATCTACCTGTGTTGCCAGATAGTAAATCACAAAAATATAATTTGTGAGCTGTAAAGTATAGGATATTGATGTACCTGAGGTTGAAGTCAAAGGACAGTCTTTGAGAAAGGACATTTTTCCAGCTGTGGTGTGCAGCATGTGGGATCTTGGTTCCTTGATCATGCCCCCTGCATTGGAAGCACAGAATCTTAACTATTGAACCACCAGGAAAGTCCCCGAGAGAGGACTTTTAAGCTGAGATCTAAGAGATGAGCACAACTGGACCAGGCAGAGAAACAACATAGGCCGAAATCCCTGAGATGACAAGAGAACTTGGTGGCAGCTCAGAGACCAGTGTGACTGGAGTCTTGAAGCAAGGATGAGAACATCTAGGCAGAAAGCTGAGAGGTAAGGGCTAGGATTAGGCAGGGCTTTCCAGTACCAATGGGAAAATACTTTAAAAGTTTTTTAGTTGGGAGTAGACAAGATTTGATTTGTAAGTTATACCAGTCATTGGTATATGAAGAATGGTGAATTAGTAATAAGAAAGCAGGTTTAGGAAATTCCTTGGAGGTCCAGTAGTTAGGACATGGTGCTCTCACTGCCGAGGGCCCGGATTTGATCCCTGGTTGGAGAACTAAGATCCCACAAGCCATGCGACAAAAAAAGAAAAAGTAAGCAGGTTCAGATACTGAGAGGTGAGTGCAGCTTTCTGGGTAATAGGATGGTGGTTTATATTAGAGAAAAAGTTACTTTGGGTGGGGTAAAAGTACCAAAACTAAATCTTTAGTTGCTTAGTGATGTATCTTATCCACTCAGAAAGCTTGAGTTACCTCCCTGTGGTTCTGATAATTAGGAAGATGGAAATGAAAACCATGTATTCAAATTAGAATTCAGTTCAGTCGCTCAGTCGTGTCCGACTCTTTGTGACCCCATGGACTGCAGCACCCCAGGCCTCCCTGCCCATCGCCAACTCCCGAAATAGTTTGATACATTATCTGGAATTGGAAAAAGGAGTTTGAGAGGAAATGGAGTTGTGTAATTTCTTTCGTCTTTGCTTTTGGAAGTCTCCTTGCTTAGTTGTAGAGCAATACTTGTTCTTACCAAAGCAGGGATCAAGGAGGATGTAGGATGCCCCTACCCAGAGGTGTTGGTTTTGGTAAATCATGAAGGAATTTAGAAATTTCTAGTTTAATAATACTGCTCTTTACTCTAAGTGAAGCATTTGTTCCTTTTAACAGACTGTAGAACTGGTACCTAGTTCTCCACTTTGCTACAAAGATTCTTCATACATCTTCCTAAAATTCACGTACCTATGTAAAGAACTATGAGGATCTAAATTGTACAATATTTCCTTTTTTGGATTTAGGGTTTTAAAATCCTAAAGCTAGGTCTAATAAAAAAACAAAAACAAATCCCAGTAAGTCAGATCTCTGAAAACTGCCTCTAAGGAAAAGTTTATTTTTCCTTCCTAGAGTTTCTGTAATCAATTTCATTCTTGCCCACAACAAACCCAACCCTTGGAAATAATTGACAAATAAATAGGACACTGGAGCAGGAAAGCTTTCACAATGAATCCCCAAAAGAAAATAGTACTGGGAAAGTGCTCCCGCTCAACTCACCCTAAACTGCCTGGTTTCTATGTTATAGCAACTGTGATATTACAAAAACATCTGTTCCTGACATTTTTCAGCTTTGTAAATAACCAATGGGAAGAACAGATCTTAAGAAAATGCTCATTAGTGAGGGGAAAACAATAACAACAGAAAACCAAAACCAAACAACAATAAACCCCCCACAAACCCCCACAGGGATTTGTAATTAAATAGTATATAGGGTCCTATTATGCTAAAGTTGGAGTCCAGTGATTCCAAAGTTACATATGCAAAATGAGGAGTATGCATTTTTCTTCAAAGATCATCTGTGGCTTTAATTCTCAAAAAGTCCCTATGATCCAAAAAAAAAAAAAAAGTTTAAGAACCAATGAAACAGTCATTTCATCCTGAGCTATTTTGATCACCATTCATTTCTTATAAAACTGAAGGGGTAAGTCACATCTGAATTAGTTATTTGTTCTTCTAAAGTGTTAGTCAGTGATTTGTTCAAAGAAGCAATTCCATTACCCACTGAAACCAAAGTTCTGTCCTGAAGTTCAGACAAAGGGTAGAGTCAGCATGATGGTAAGACCTCTTTCACATTCAAGCTTCAGTCTTTGAAAGAGTAGAAGTGAACCCAAATTAACAAAAACAGGTAAAGAAAAATGATACCAGTAGTCATAATATGCAGCAGTTGTATCTTAAACCAGAATGACATGTTTATGATCAGGCGAAGCATTTATAAAGGTAGCTTGTGTTTACGAATATAACACTTTGGGTGACTGAAAGAGTTTCTCCTCTTTGGGTGAAACCTGCGTAAGGCAATCACTTAGCAGGTGTTAGTTCTTGAGTAACTACTGCTGGCTTTTCATGATCTTTCCTCCAGTAGGAAACTACAATTGAGTCCAGAGTCAGATTTCACTGGGTCCAAGTGTAGAGTTGATTCAAACTTGACCCCTCATTTGTATTACTTGGATCACTGCGGAAATATCTAGGGATCAAAGTGAATGTCTGGTGAAGTGTAAATGCAGAGGTGAAAGGTGTTGGATGTTTCAGATTTGGCTTTCTTACAGATCCTTGGAAGTTCATGTGTAGAGGGTCTGGTAATGTCGTTTGTAAACTTTTGTGTTGCCGTACTTCTGAAGGAGCTCTTGAGCCTGTTGCTGCATTTCCTGGGTCACAAAGCTAGGACATTGGGACCCGACGTGAAGCAGGATGAGGCAGCATTCCAGCACGTCTGGGAAAGGCCAGGTCTGAAAGATGACACGGGGATAAACAAGGAAGCATTTGCCAAACAAAAGCTCTGTACACCTGCACAGAAGTCACTGGTGACTCAGCCTCTGCTACTGACATATCCCTGGCGTGGCTGAGCCATTTCTCTTTTAAGACTCTTCATCAGTTACTCTAAGGAGAGATGATACTCAAAACTGGGATATCCTCAAACGATACAATCTTTTTCTAAGAAGAGCCCTACTCAAATGAATTTAAAACATGATGCTTCTGTTACTACTAGGGGTCACATTCAAACGTACCTATCCATTTGTAAACGATCAAATACATGGTACCATTTTACTTTACCTCCTAATAGATTTCTCTGAAGGCTGAGGTATAAAATTGCTTGGGATATCAATCACTCTATTCTCACAAAACATTATAGCTCACCAAAGGCAATTAGATCCTCAGTTTTTAAATAGACAGAAATGTGTACAGAATTCAGATACATTAAAAAATTTGGTGTAGTCAACTGATAATACAAAAAGTAATATTTTACCAAATGAACTGCTAATGTATCTTACCTTAATACTCTCAGGAAGCTTAGCTATTCTCTCATTTGCCTCTGTAAGTCTTTTGGTTAATTCAGGCAAAGAAACTGGTTCATTTTTTTCTTCTTTACTAGTGATAATAAAAAAAGTTACAAGTCATATGTCTTATTGCACATAACTTTTAAATCCATTATGTTGTAAATTACTTTTGTCACCTGGGTCTTTAACTCTCATCTTTAAATACTAAGGCTAAGAGAAGGGAATTTAATGTGATGTGATATAAAGTTTTCAAAATGCGCTATCGTTCCTCACCACTTTCCAAATTCCCGTTTCTTAGACACACAGCTCCAGGAAGAATTAAGGTTCTTCAGGGGATTCAACCTGCAGCCAAGTGCGTAGGGCCTGGATTTCTCTGGGTAATGGGTTGGACAGAGCAGGGGTCCCTACCCTCGGGGTGTACGGATGCACGTTTTTCTGGGAAGAGTGTCTTAAACTTCTCAAAGGGGCCCTCTGATCAAAGGTTGAGAGCTGTTGGTTAGAGAACTGTTTAATGTTTTTCTTATTACTAAAACCAAACGTATAGTGCTGCTTAGAGTTTACCTCACTAGAGAAGTACTCAGAACTTTGACTCAAGATTTCAATTGTATTTTTAGAGCAACAAATGTAATTTTAATTTTTAAAAGTTAGTAATAATAGCTATAAATTTATTAACTACTAGTTAAGATATTTTAGGCCCTCTGCTGGCGGGAACATAAGGTAAAAGGTACTCAGCATAACAACTAATCCGTAACTGCTAATTACTGCAGATGGCACAGCCGAGTACCCTGTGACAATACAAAGGGGCTCTAAAGTGATCAGTGATCATCTACCTGGCCCTTATTTTCAAAAGATGTGATTAGGACACTGCAGCAATCTGATCATTTGGGATGTTTTACAGTTTGGTGTGTAATTCTATATACTACCCTTTTTGTGTGTTTTTTTTGGGATAGTACTGAAAAATTAAAAAACAATGGTTTTTGGGAATTTCCTGGCAGTCCAGTGTTTAGGACTCTGTGTTTTCACTGCTGAGGGTGCAGACTGAATCCCTGGTCAGGGAACTAAAATTCCACAAGCCAGGGAGGCTGGCCAAAAGAAGAAAAACAGTGGTTTTCATTAATGATGTAATGTTGCAACTCCCTATTTTATATGACTGATTTTTTGGGAATCTTGCCCAAAAGGGTTTCATTGTATTATTTTATTAACAATATTTGTGATTTTGTTTGTCAAAACAAGCAAGGATAGGGTTGGTACTCCATTTATGGATAAGGGAACTAAAGCTCAAGAGACATTAAGACTCCTGAGGTCACTGAGCAGGACCAAGACTGGACCTCCACGTCTGACCCCAAAGCCTGTGCCTTAATGACTGCTGTGTGGGGCTTCCAAGTGACCCGATCAGTCTCACCAAGTACCATGTGAGAGTCGAGCAGGGGATTTTAGTTCCACAACGTACTGAATCAGTACTTACCACTGGTTCTGAGGATGAGAGAGGGACTCTCCTTCCTGTTCAGGTTCATTCTTATCAGGGCCATTTGCTGTGGATTTACAGAGTTGACTCTTCTGGTGTTGGCGGATCATTTCTCCCAAGGTCTCTTGGACTTCAGCAACAGTTCTCTGTGCATTTTGGAGGTCAGCATGCTTTTCTGACAAGAGCTCCTTACAAGCGTTCTGCATTTGCTCACCTTCTTCTATAAGTCTCACGTCTAGTTCTGGAGTCCTGCTTGGCTCTGGCTGGGAAGCTTTGGGGTCAGTTTCTTCAGGGCTGACCCTGTCAACCTCTAGGCTCTGTTCAGTAGAGGTTTTACTTCTGTGAGCAGCTCTTACCCAGACACTGGACTCAGGGCAAGGCCCAGAGAGAGACCACCAGAATTCATATAGACGTCCGTAAATAAAAAAGGCCTTCAGGCTTTTGAAAGCTGGTGTGGTGGGACCCTGATGATCACCCAGTTTGCCTCTTAGGTGGTCACAGCCTAGAAGAGAAGAAAAGGATTTAGGGTTGTTTATTTCTTTGTCTGCCAGAAATCTGATTTCATGCCCACACGTTCCCTGTAACCCAAGAGGCCAGCCAGATCCCAAGAAAAAGAACGGCAGTGATCCGTGGGACCGCATGCTTTCCACCAAAAGTCAGCCAGAGCTTCTGGCCTAAGACAGTGTCCTCATTGCTCCAAGCCATGTAAAGCATGACAGAAAGAAGTGTTTCATCAGTCCCACTGTAGGCTCTGGGGCTAAGATGCCACTGTGTTCTGAAAACCCCTAATGTTTTAGGTCAGTAACCAGTTATGTAGCTCAAGGAATGTTTTCTCCATTCTTTATAACTTGTGAGTACACTGCTATTTCTCTCTCTAGCTGTGTGTAGGAGAAAGTATATAGGGAACACTAAAGCAGGTAGGACCAGTAAAGGGAAACAGCTCAGTCACGCTAACTACCTCTTAGGACTTTGGGTTAGAGAATTCAAACTTTCTACTAAATGACACAATGGCCCATCTATGTCTTTCAATAACCTATGTACTCCTGGTGCCACACCACTGGCAGTGGTTATATCATCTTCAGTGGGTGTGCCCCCAGTAGGGCTGGGGTTCCTTTACCCTGCGGAAGAAAGGCTGAGTGCACTTCCTGCATGATGGTGAAGTTTCCTGAGTCGTAGCTCCGGATCACAGCCCGAAGCAGTCCTTCCACAGCTGCGTCCCAGGAGCCCGCTTCCTGGCTTAGCACTGCCAAGGTCAGGTCATGGCAAATGTGGAGCAGGAGCTGGAGAAAAGAGCCAGAGTCTCAGGTAAACATCTTTGCACAGCAAGCACTGGGATGACACCAGAAAGGGTCCTATTTACAGCATTTGGGAAGTACACACAGTTCACATTTAAGAAAAATCCTCCTATCCCCACCACCATTTGCTTCCTCATTGGAAACATTCATATTTAGTTGCACAGCAATATACAGTCTAGTTTTAAAGTCTGTTCAGGCTAAGAAAATGCCTTGATATTTGCATTTAATTAAAACATAAAGTTTTAATTAAACTTTTTCTGGAACTAAAAGCTTTATAATTAAAAGAAAATCTGGAGTGTAATTAAGAAAATTTTCAATTTTAAGTGTGCAATTTGATGAGTTCTGACAAACATATGTATATATACATACATTTAGTATAGCCACCACCAAAATCAAGACATAGGATATGATATTTTCACTTTAAACCCCTTTGCAGTCACCTCCCCTCTCCCCATCCCTTGGCAACCTCCGATCTAGTTTTTGCCAGTATCATTTTGTCTTGTCTAGAATTCATATGAATGGAACAGTAGAGTCTGTAGTCTTCTGTGACTTGATTCTCTGACTTATCACAGTGCTTTCAAGATTCACTGATACTCTTTTTGCATTCGTAATTTGTTCCTTTTTGTTGTTGTACAGTTTTCCACTCTGTGGAAATACTGTAGTTTGTATACCCATTTGCCAACTAATGGACATTTGGGTTGCTTCTGTTTGGCTATATGAACCAGTCTATGAACGTTTCTGTCCTAGACTGTGCAGACACCTGAGTTCACTTCTTTTGGTGAAATATCTAGGCAGTGGGGTTGCTCGGTCATCGTGCATATATGTTTAATTATAAGAAACAGCCACACAGTTTTCCAAAGTGCTATACTACTTGAGAACATCTCGTTCCTCAAGAATATAATAATGTTTCTCATTAAAAAAAAAAAAGTGGATAAACTGAGATGTTTTCATAGGATGAGTAGAGCAGCTGTAATGAATCGATTTGTTCTCTTCCTATCAATACAGACAGATTTTATAAACGGTCACATAATAAGCAAGCCACAAAATAACACATGGTCTGATGCAGGGGCTAAAATGTTGGTGAGCTAGGGGAGGGGAATGGGACTGGGCAAGGGAACACTGAGGGACTTCGACTTGGTTGTATTTCTTTAACTAAAAGCACAATATACAAAACCAAACCAAAAGACTCTGTGAAGCAAAAATGACAGAATATGAATATCTGTTAATTCCAATTGATGGGTACTTATTACCCGCTTTTTTTGGTGGTGGTTGTTTTCAGACTGTTTTATTTTTTCATTTAGAAGGGAATGCTGGTCAAAGACTAACTTCAGAGACAAGGGCTCTAATTACCCTGAGGGGATCTTTCCACTTTCCTGGGCCTGGCTTAGTCTTTTCTGAAATGCAAACTGGCATTCTACATGTTTCCTTATTATACTAGACAGGGGTTAGAGAAGTCCTACTACTGAGTGACTAATATCAGAAGCTCAGGCAGAAGGCACACCTGTTTGGAGGGAGTGTTACTTGTAGCAGATGGGTACTTGATCTTTTGCAGCTGCTGAAATGCTGCCTGGTACTGCTCTGGGGAGTCGAGGCTGAAGGTGCTCTTCCATACTGCAGTCACCCTCTCCACAAAGGACCCTTCGCTGTCTGTGGGCCAAGCATTGTAAGAAAAGGAACTTTTGCCTTCAGAGAGCTGCTTTTCCTCCAGGTGCTTGGACAGTAGTTCAAGAAGGCAAAACACCAATCTCTGACCCTGGAACCCAAAAACAAAGGAGAGGAACTGTTACACAGGGAAGTGCTCCACTATCTAGGACTTTCCCTGTCTCTCAGATTCTCCCCCTCTGTATCTGCAGCAACCATACCCCCTCAGTGGGCTGCCAACCTGATGTGAGTCTTGAGTGTGGGGGTGGAGGGGAGGGAGGAGGTGATCTAATAGATGATTTTTCTAGGATCTTTGGGATCCTAGCCTTTTTGGGAATTCCTACCCACAGTTCTTGGAGCTCAAGCAACCATATTTTATAACATGAAACCCTAACTATAGCCCTACTCACTGATATTTAAGCCACATATGGGCCAGCCACTTAAGATTTGTGGCCAGTGTGAGAAAAGATGGGCTGGACTCATCTATCTAGTTCCTTCCTCCGCCCAGACTTCAGATGAAGGAATGCAAAAGTTAAAGCATCATGGGCAGAAGTGCTGGAGCAGACGAGCTGTGTGGGTCTGAGACCTGGGGCAGTGGTCAGGGGCTACATCCAAGTAGGTTTAACCAACTGGAATAGAACAGAACACAGACAAAAGGCCCAGTCTTCTTGCTTTGTTAAGGATAGTAAGAGGAAAAAGAAAGAAGTGCTAAATAACCATTTTGGAAACTCTTTTTTTGTTGTGGTGGGGCTGGTGGCAGATAAATTAGTCTCTCTGGTCACTCTGCAAACAGCGTGCCACGTGATACTGTCTTTGAAGATGTTCCACCTTTGCCTCCACGTTTCTTCTGCACTTCCCAGAAAGCCACCTCCTCACCTAGTGTTTTTCTTGGGCTTTGGACATTCAGCTAGGAACTGTCGTTTGGCCCAGTTATTCTCCTGAAGGGACAGAGGAACTAAAAAAGTTCATATGATATCTGACAAGCAAAATTCTCTAAAATGAATCAAATGTTTACATGTTTTCAAAACTCATTTTTGCTAAGGCTTTTAAGATCATCACAGTGTTGATATATCGAAAAAGACAATGTTGATATGTTGACAAAGACATTTATTGGAAAAGTTACTGATTATTTAGCCAGATGGAAACAAAAGATTTAATGGAAAAAAATGTTTTTTAAATTTGGCTGCTTCAGGTCTTAGTTGTGGTTACACAGGATCTTTCGTGGCACATGGACTCTCTAGTTGTGGCGCGCAGACTCAGTACTTGTGGCACACAGGCTTAGTTGCTCTGTGGCATGTGGGATCTGAGTTCCCTGACCAGGCATAGAATCCACATATGCTGCACTGCAAGGTGGATTCTTAATCACTGGACCACCAGGGAAGTCCCTAACAGAATGTTTTGATTTTACCCAAATTCACTATGGCATGCAGCTGAGGAGGGCTCCTACAGGCAGAGCACGGTGACTTCTGTTAAAGCTGATCCATCTCCCTCTTCAAAGCAGACCCTCTCCCTCTTCATTTCTGTGCTGATGACATCAATGAAGAAAGCACAGGGGCTGAGCTGACTAAAGGCTATTCAACTGCTAAGCAATGAGAACCACTGTCGATGACCACATTATCTCTTACTCTGAATATGGCAACTGCAAGCCCTGGGGTACTTAGATGGGATAGTATGGCTAGGGCTTGCTGGATACTTCTAAGAGTACCTGCCAGATTGGCTCAGCTTGTGCAACTGGGTAATGCACTTGGAATGTGACTGGAGAGGATCTGGGGCTCCCTCCTAAAAGCAGGAGAGGCAAAAAGACTGACCTTTAGACTTGTATGGAGCTGCAGGGCCTCCTGGGCTCCCACCCAGTTCCGGGCCAGAAGCAGTTCCTGGGCACATCTTAGAGCCAGGGAAGCTGACAACTCGTTCTCTCCCACGATGGAGGCCAGCTCTGCTGCTGTCCTAAGTGATGCTGCATCCCCCTTTTTGGCCAAAACTTTGGCTGCATCATAAGCTGAAGTGGCCCCTAAATAGCTAAGACACAAAAGAAAAACCAAACATAAAAAGACTGCCTACTCCTGCTCCCCAGAGGGTCAGATCATTTCTTTCTGTCCACTCTGACTCGCATGGCTTCCTGTGGTCCTAGCCGTGTCACTGCCTGTGGCTGTCCCTGTGAAGGCTGAGGCTAGCACGGCAGAGAACCCCAGGCAGCATCATGGAGGTTAAGGACATGAAGGAACCCCAGCAGCTGCTGAGATGAACCCAAGCAAAAGAGTCGTTCCTTCCCTTTTTTCAAATTTAATGATGCAAGACATCCCTGAAGAAAGGAGTACCTTCTGAATCCGCTACTAGGATTTCTTGAATAGTTATGGTGACTTATGTAAATACCAAGTAGGTAGACCATGCTGAATCTTAATGAAGCTGGGTTTAATACACATATGCTTTTTAATTTGCTAGTCACTTCACCCCCACCTCTAAACTAACTTCCACTCCTGTCCTGCTCTTTGCAGCTCTTCTCTGTCTGGGTGCACTCAGACTTACCATTTTGCTGCTAAGGCATAGTGGCCGTCTTTTTCTAGGATGGCTCCCCAGCTGAGGTACAGGTCCTTTATGATTGGGTCCTCTGGGCGCAGCCGGGCCTTGGCAATTGCAATAGCTTCCCTAGAGGCAAGAAGAGGTAATGAGCCAATCTGAAAATAGCTCTAGGAGCGGGTTGCAAGATAGGCTACGCCTTCTCTGTTGTCTGTCTTACTCCAACTTCCCATAAAACAACTGTATTCCTGCATTTTAGGGCAAGTTAGAAAGGGCAAGCTGCGCTTTCCACCTGTTCTTCACCTAGGTCAGCAATACTTAAACTGTGGTCTGTGAATTCCTGGGAGTACCCAAGGCCCTTACAGGGGGGTTCATGAGGTCAAGACTATTTTCATAATAATGTCAAGATTATTTGCCTTTTCTTACTGTGCTGACATTTGTACTGATGATGCAAAAGCAATGGTGGGTACACTGCTGGCACCCAGAGCAAGGAGCCAGGAGGTAGTGGCTGTTGTGGTTTTTTTTTTTAATAAAGGTAAATTTCCGGAAAAATTATTAATTTCACTAAATGTCAGGTTAATATTGATGGAACCTCATTACTTCTTGAAAGAATGACTAACATACAAACGATAGTTACTTAGCGTTGAGTATCTGGCAGATGTTTTCTCAAGAATGAACAAAGTAAGCGTATCATTTCATGGAAACCAACCAAAACAGTACTGTTGCCAGTGATAAAATCTGAGCTTTCAAGTGAAAATTAGAGTTTTAGGAATCTTGTCTCTCTCACTGGGAACCTGACAGCTTCCCCAAGTTAGAAAGACTTTTCTGATGAAGTAAGGAATGTCATTTTTTTATATATATATTTTAATGAAATGTGTTAACATTTGGAGGATCTGTGTAACTCACTGAACTACTATTTTCCAAATGACATACAACTTCTGGTTTGCATCCAACCTAAAGTTGTAGCTGGAGTCAGTGTTTTAGACTAAAGTGATTCAGAGCAATATTAAGAAGACCTCTATTTCCAGCCATGACGGGGTGATAACTAAGACCACATGTATTCTCCTGTCACAAAATTAAAACACTGGAGAAAGTAGGTACAAAACAAGTGTTTGCAAACATTGGACACGAAGCAGCACAGGACTGTCATCCTGGAGAAAAGAAAACATGCTGTGAGCTCAACCCTGGCCCTGGCCCTGGCTTTCTGCCTAAAACCATCTTCCCAGAAGAAACTCCAGCAGAGCCTTCACAGTTAGGGCTGAATGGAGACGAAGCAGTTGGAATTTGTGGTGCACGACAGTAAGAAGCAAGAAGCTGTTCAGAGAAAGAGCTCCACAGTGGTGCTTATGCATACTGTTGAGTCTCTGGTTTAAACACAAAGCTGTGCATGGAGGAAAGGCCTTAAGGCTGGACAAAGAATAATCAGGGAGCCGTACGCTGACTAATTCCCAGGGCTCATTCAGGGTAGGAGACGTATATACAAGTTTTGACCACCCCGACATCTAGTTCTGATTTGTTGAATTACACAATGCATTCAGCAAAGATACTAGAAGGTAGGAGGGCAAACTAATTCTAGTGTATGGATTTTTCTGCACCTGCCCTAAAAAAGCTTAAAAACAGCCATGAGAAGATCAAGCTGATCTGCAGGGAACTTGACTGCTTGCCAAAAGTGTCCAGCATGCTCTAAAGGAAGACAACAAACCAGAAGAGGATAAACAAAAAGAAAGTCTCATCAAAGCCATATGAAATGGCTGAAAAATCAGTGGTGGATAAAGTTCTACAAACAGGAAAAAAAAATCCTATGTAGCAAAGATAAGAATAAATACAGTAGTCAGCAGTGCAAGCCAAGAAAAAATGGAATGATATGTGATGCACAGAAAGACAAAACCTTAGAAACCTAGAAGTCTATACCCACTGAAAGATTCTTTAAAATAATGGCAAAATTAAAGACTTTTACAGACAAACAAAAGTTGATGGAGTATGTCACCAGTGGAATCACACTAGAAAAAAAATGTTGGAGTTCATCAGGCAAAGAAGGAATTGATAACAACTTGTAAATTTGGATCTACATAAGAGGATGGAAAATGTTGGCATTAAGTATATGGGCAAAAATAAGAAAATGTTTAAAAACTTAAAGAGACAACTCATTGTTTAAAGCAAAAATTCTAACATTGTAGTGTGGGGTTATAACATGTACATAGTATGTCTAATATACGACAGCAACAGTGGAATGGATAGGAAGAAAGAAAAGGGTGACGCAAGAACTGGTACAGTGTTACTGGAGGTAAACTGATAAATTAGAAATGCTCATCATAAATCCTAAAGTAACCATTAAAAAAATAAGGGATTATAGCTGAGAAGCCAGTATTGGAGATAAAGTCCAAAAGAAAAGAGGAAAAAAAAAATAGCAAGATGGTAGACTTAAATCAGTCACACCAATATTTACATTAAAACACTGCAATTAAAAGGCAGAGACTGTCAGACTAGATAAAAAAACAAAGCCCAGTTGTATGCTGTATATAAGAAATATTTTGGGAACTTCCCTGGTGGTCCAGTGGCTTAGACTCTGAGCTCCCAATGCAGGGGGCTAGGGTCTGATCCCTGGTCAGGAAACTAGATCCCACGTGCAGCAACTAAGAGTCTTAGTTGTCAAATAAATAAAAATAAATACTAGTAAAAATTTTAACAGAAGACATATTTTGTTGCTTTCGCTTTCTGTACTTACATATGTATTACAGTGAAACAATATTAACTTATACAGCATCAGTCTCAGAGTGGTTACTGCTAGAGAAGGGATGAGGACAGAACTGGGGAAAGGCAATTCAGCCAAGTCTGGAATACTATACTTCTTCTTTCCCAGGTTAAACAATTTCCTCTTTTAATAATTCATTAAGTTGTTCATTTGTATCATGCTGTTTTCTCTATTTGTGATACTTTATAAAGAAATTAAAAACATCAGTGGCAAATATTGCGGAGAGTTAACATTTTGTTAAGTATAGGTGGTGGATGTGTTGATCTTGTTAAGCTAGTGAACATAATATTTGTATACATGTGAGGTTTAATTACAGTAAAGGTTTTATGGTGGTTGTCAAGAAACAGAACTGTTATATAGGTTAATTTCATATCACATCCAGCTGTTAGTTCAACTGTTGGGTCATACAGACCTGTAGAAATGGTTTGACTTGAGCAGCTCCACAGCTTCATACACTTTGTGGATAGAAAGCAGGTGAGAGGCAGCCTTGACATACTGGTCCTGAAAACACAGTTGTTTGGCAAAAGCTTCCACGGCCCACACCCACACATGGTAACCGGCTTTAGGAAGAAAAAGGAAAGTGCTTGTTGTTAGTCACTGCATTAAGCAGAACATTTAGGTAGTAACTAAGTTGCTGTTATGATCATTTGTTTCATCTGTCTCTCCCCATCCCTATACCTTGAAATGTAAACTGTTTCTTTGATTATGTAATACATAAAGAAATAGTACAACATTCAGATGTACAAGAGTATGGAAGTCAGATAGTGCTTACCCTTGTTTGGGTGTATGCAGATTGAGTGAAAAAGTGCACGAGAGAAGCTTCTAGGGTGCTGATAATGTTATATTTCTTGATACAGGTGCTAGTTAACAAGGGTGTATTCAGTTAGTGAAATTCAGGTACACTCATGACCTGTGTACTTCTCTCCCTCTCTCTTTTGCATACTTGAATAAAAAGCTAAAAAATGCAGCCTGGCATAAAAAATTTCCTTGTTATCCTGGAGCCCTCCTACCCAGACTTATCCAAATTCCTTTCCCTAGAGACAACTATTATTACTGGTTTCTTTTGAAACCTTTGGCAACAGTCTATGAATATACAACCACACATGTATAAATGCCAGAGTATTAAATATTATGTTGTGCATCTATACCTAGATTCTTCTCACTTACTAAACTTTGGAGCTCCATTCTGTGTCAGAATACTCAGTTTTTTGTTACCTGAAGGCGTTTCTACTGTATAGATATACAAGATTTAACCAGTCTTACACTGACAGACATCGAGGTTCTTGTGATCTTTGCTGTTACAGATACTGCTGCGATCATGGTCCATGTTATCTGTCATTTTGCATGTGTAGGTACAGTTAAATTCCTACAGTTAGAACTGCTGAGTCAAAGGGTATGTGGATTTTAAACCTAATCATTATACTTGGCCAAACTGTCTTTCAAGAAAATGTCTATCTTTAGTGGATGTACCCTAGAGAGGCTAGAGCTTTTGTGGTAAAGAACATACCGACTGGTGCCATAGCCACGAGATTGTCTGTCAGCTCCCCTCTTTCTGCTGCAGTCTGCAGAACACCTTTTAGATCTCCTTTCCAAAGCATGAGCTGGTGAAATAACTCAGGGTGGCCATTTTCCAAGTGACTTTTTCCTGTTTGGAGGAGAAATAATATTTGGAAGATGTTTCAGAAACATTTGTCTGTATTGTCTTCTAGAAAAAGAAAAAGAAAGGCAGGATGAAAGAGAGGAATAAATTTCTAGAATATGTAGTCACTCGCTGATGGGTCAGTCCCTTTCCAGGAGTGTTTGTAGTGGGGCCTGAAGCCCACTCAGCCATCTGTCCACCCACCCACTTTCACTTGTACTCAGTCACTCAGAATGAACACTAAGTTTAGGGTCCTATGATGGATGTAAGCAAGCGGTGTCTGAACTTGCACACAGAATTCAAAGCCTAGTTAGCTGACACGTAAAACTAGTCATTGCATGCCACAAGATGGGAGCCATAAAAGGAGTTAGGAAACATACAAAGTGTTAGGAAAGCACAAAGATAGACAGGATTGTCTTGATTGGACTGCCTCACCTTCAACCTCAATCATTCTGTACAGGGTAGCCCTGTCTGTGAAAAGCCCGAGGTGAAATCTTTCCTCAAGATCAGTAGACACATCTTCACTTGGCCCTGCTAATTCAAAAAGACAAAAATTCAGATGAAAGTGGTTTAATACATTACTGTTTTCTGTTCAGTTAATTCTGATTCTATGTCTGTAATGCCCATTTCAGATTCTGAGACAGAGTCCTGTGCTCTTATGTACCCTAACAGAGACCCCTACTGATAGCAAAATATGAAAATACTTCAGGCTCAGTCTTGGCAAAATCCAATGAGACAGTTTAGTTTGAAGTTTGCTCAAAGAAAGATTTGGGGGTGGGAAGGAAGAAGGAATGTTAAAAAGCCAACCTCAAATTCAGTGTATGTAAGTGCAGTTAAAAAAAAAAACAACAACAGACCAAAAAAACTAACAAGCAAAGTCTGTAATATAAACTAGGATCTTCCACAGAGGGATTCAATATAGATTGTTTTTGAAAAAGGCAACTGAATGATAATAGAGTGGCTTCAGGGGAGAAATGGAAGAGTGGGGTGAGGGATGGGAGGGAGATTTATTTTCTCTTTATACTGTTTGAATTTCATTTTATCATGTGCATCCCTTTTCAACACATAAAATTCAAAATTAAAAAGAAAAAAAGTTGCTGTAATGTCAGAATAACACACATTAGTGAGGACATTGAAAAGTTAAAACCAAAAACCTATAAACAAAAATTTCCATCAAAAATTTTTAAAGGAACTGCCATATTAAGGGTATATTTCCAATAAACAAATGATGTTCTTTTCTACGTGTACATGCTGTTTACTGGGGAGAAACAGTTGATGGAACTGACTGACACTGAGATATTTCCGCCATTATACCAATTCCAGCACACAGATGGCTGGCAACAACCTGACAACAGAAAAGCAGAGCATTATGTCTCCAGGGCACTGGGGAATGTTGACAGCGGTCAGAGTGCAGAGCCGCAGCAGGCTTGATGCAGAAACACAACAATTTTGGACATCTGTTGACTCATCCATTCAACATCCAAAAAACCACTTATGTGCCAGTTCCCAGAAGACTATGGATGGGCCAGGGAAGTTTATTTCTATACCTTTGGAATGTTTGGCAGTGGCTAATACCAAACAGTCCTGATGAAGCTCCTCTTTGGATCTGTGGTCCAGACTTGTACTCAGTGGAAGCATGGAACGAGCTTTTCGCTTCTTGATTAAGGCTTCTGAAATGTAATACAAGTACAGACCATCTGAAGAACTGATTACAAACCCCAAACTGAATGCATGTCCACTGTGTATGCAAGCTACTGGAGGAATACTGCTGAGCAGAGAACGTTCCCACTCTTAGAAGGAAGCTGTCAAATTAAATTATTAGCAGCTGGGGGTAGTGTTTTCAACACACAGAGAGTCCCTGTGAAGGCTCTGAACCAACATCAACAACTACAAAATGACAGTTCTTCCAAGTACTAAAAAAATGACCCCAAATCAAAACACAAATATTTAAAACCTAAAATAAAACCAAAAAACCATACTCTGTTGAGTTTTCATTTGCATGTAATGAGGATGCTTTAACAAATTATTTTAGTTATTAGATACCAACCTGGCTTCTCTTTAGGTACGTCCTTTTTCAGTAAAGTGACTTTGTTATTAATGGTGCTTTTTGACTTTTCAAAACCTAAGGCTGCTGGAGTGCAGATAATTGGTTCTTTAGAAACTACATCATGGGGAGAAAGAAAAAAGTTTGGATGAGAACAATGTAGAATCTAGTTCTTTTTAAAAATTAAGAGCTATCCCAGTCTTTACAGTGTGATTTTATCTATTACTCCAAATATTAAGATGAAATATTTCAGACAGGAAGCATGGGTAGTCAGTCTCCCTTTCCCCACCTCTCAAACTGCCTTCCAGGAATCTGTAGATTTATCACCTAGAACTCTGACTAACTGATCTAAGGAAAATTATAAAGATTCTAGCCACCACAACTTTAAAAACGTGCCCTTACTTGTAAGGTTCTATGTATACGCTGCCCCAGCTTCACTTTGTCCCACAGTCTTACCCTGCCCAGGTTGGTAAGTTTTCTCTAGAGAACTTTACTATTTCCATCCCAATCATCCATTAGATTCCCTTAACACTTCAAAGGTAGACCTGACTTAGTTCCTGGTCAGGACTGTTAAGTGCTAGAGAGTGAAACACGAGATTCGGCTACATGCCTGCCGAGGTGACACCACAGGGTGGCTCTGGCTCGCGGGCTTCCTCCTCTGTCTCCTGGTCTGACACGCCATTCTCAACAGGGCCCAGGCTCTCCTTTACACTCTCTTCTTCATTCCCGTCACATAATTCTTGCTTTACAGGCACTCTCAAGGTGGGCTTTTTCTTCTTTTTGGGCTTTGGCTTAGGTTGAGAGAGCCGCTTTTTCTCTAATTCAATACTTTTCTTGCCTATAGAAATCACAGTTCAGAAAAGGATAGATACCTTATTGCTCTTCTTTTTGATAACATTCTTACCTTTTCCCCACCTTCCCAATGAAGTCTTAGTTATATTATCAAAATGTTAACCAAACCAAACCCTTTTCAGATTTCATTAAATCATAAACACAATGCCCATTTACCCCTGAATACTTTAGTGTATATCCTACAAAGAAGGATATTCTCCTACATCATCACAGCACAACCATTAATATCAGGAAATTAACACTGATAGATTATTCATTCCCATTTCATTCAAGTTCTACCAGTTACACCAGAAGTGTCCTTTATAGCAAAAGGAAATCACTCCAGGACTACAGGTTGCACTGGCTTGTTACATCTCTAGTTTCCTTCAGCCTAGAACAGGCTCAGGTTTTATTTTGACTTTCATGACTAGAAACTCATGAAGATCACAGGATATTTTGTCTGATTTCCCTCACATTGGGTCTGCCTTATCTTTTGCATGATTAGATTTAGGTTATATACTTTGAGCTGCAATACAAACCAGTGAGGCTGTGTTTATCCTGGTGCAGCCTGTGAGGTAGCACATAATTTCTATTTGTCTCATTATTTGTGGTTCACTTTGATTACTTGGTGTGCTTCCCTTGTAGCTCAGTTGGTAAAGAATCTGCCTGCAGTGCAGGAGACTTAGGTTTGATCCCTGGGTCGGGAAGATCCCCTGGAGAAGGAAATGACAATCCGCTCCAGTATCCTTGTCTGGAAAAGTTCATGGACACAGGAGCCTGGTGGGCTGCAGTGCATGGGGTTGCAAAGAGTCAGGCATGACTGAGCGACTAATACTTACTTACTTGTTACTTGAATAAGGAGGGCGGTACCTTGCAGGTTTGTCCCCACTAGTTTTACTAAAAATTGTTACTATGATTATGGCCAAAGGGCAATTTTCGGTTCTATTGTTCAGTCTACACTTACTAGGTGGCCTTCTGCTGAAAAGAACTTTTGCTTCTGTCTATTTATTTAGACTGTTACTTTATAGTGGTCAGTATGGACTCAAGAATTCCTATTTAATGTTTTAATCCTTTACTATTACTTATTTACTTTTTCAGTTTGAAAGCTTTTATCTTTTGATTTCAAGTCATCTTACTGAGATATAATTTAACACAAGAAAAAATACCAGATTTTTTAATGTTTTTATGAGTTTAGACAGCTGTATAGGTAACCCACCACCACAAATAAACTGTTGCCATTATTTCAAAATGTTCCCTCATGCCTCTTTGTGTAGATTCCCCTCCTCCCTGAGCCCCAGGCAGTCACTGATTTGCTATCACTGTAGTTTAGTTTTGTCTGTTTTAGAAATTCGTATGATTTACAACTACATTTCATACTCTATATTAGTACTATACAGTGTTTAGTCTTTTGTGCCAGGCTTACTTTGCTAGGCATAATCTTTGAGATTCACCCATTTTGTTGTATTTATAAGTAGCTACTTGCTTTTTATTGCTGAATAGTTCCACTGTAGGATATATACCACAGTTTATTTACCAGCTGACATTTGTGTTGTTTCTGATTTGTGGCAGTTACAGATTAGGTATAAGGATTCTTTTATAAGTCTTTATGTGGATGTATCGTTTCATTTCTTGAGTACATTTCTAGTTGTTTATATACCCTGTTTAGTTTTCTAGCTATTTCTGGTGGGTGGGAAAATCTGGTTCCAGTTAGTCTCTTATAGCCAGAAGTGAAATTCTGTTAATTATTTTCAAGTTCAGATTATCTCACATTTGGGTAGCCAGCCCCTTCAAGCTGGCTTCTTTGTCCTTTTGATGACCTCAGTTATACCTTTGTGGCAAATGATGCTGCAGACTTATCTTAGATTTTTTCCGCCTAACCTGGAACTAGCCATTTCTCCAAGAAGCCCTGGTAGGTTCCTTTTTAGAGATTGAGATTTAGAAAACAAGATCTGGGTGCTAGGAATACTTGCTACTATTCAGGTGTTGTCTTCAGACCTCTTCGGGCTACTGTCCTTGCCCAGGCTTCCATTCCCACCATACTGCTCTATTGCCCACCATGAATGTCCTCCTTGCATGACTGACAGCTTACTGAGGAAAGGAAAAAGGGAATGAGGCAAGCCCTTATAGGCTCCAGGTTCTGACTGACCTTGCGGAGGTCGGGAGTGTTCCTGCATGGAAGTGAGCCATTTGTACACACAGAAATCATCTGCCCCTGAGTAGATGCAATCTGGATCCAATGGGGACCATGCAACGCAAAGCAATCGACCTCGATGTCCTCGGAAATTGCATAGAGGCTCTTCCTGGAGAGTATCCCACACCTAAAACCAAAAGTCGCACATGAGAATAGATAATTTTTGGTTATTCTATTGTCTGAGGAGGTGTTGGTATACATTTTTGAAAAAAAAAAAAAATCTGTGTACTCTTATTTCCTCTTGTAATTTGTACTTGCAGTTTCAGAAAGTGCTATTTCCTAACGGAGGTTTCTGTATTCTGGGATATAGAGTTCCCATAGGAATGATTTGGAGTAAGCTTTTAATGGTGCCCTGTGGATTTCACTGTCTTGAACCAGTACTGCATGTTATCTTTGGGCTGGGGATTCCGATACCTCTAATTCAGAGCCCACATCTACATGTGTGATGCAAGGGTTCTAGTTTCTCACAGATGATTCTTCTACCTCAGGGCAAATGATCAATTTCCTTGCTATTTCCTGAATGATTCCAGTCTCCATCTCAAAGGGCAGCCAGTCACGGCTCTCAGCTCTGTGCAGACAGCTCATTTACCACTCAGTACTGAGACAGACATCCATCACTGATGATGGATCCCCAGTTCCTGAGGTCTGTTCTGGTTCTGATATCCGAAACTCACTTCACAGCTCTGGCTTGGCATCTCATCTTTATTTTTGAGAACTTGAAGATGTAAGTTACCGAGTTATTATTAGAAGTATTTTTTTTCATGATTTATAGTCACCCTTCTGTGACAGAACAGAATGGGAGGAGTACTTTTCACATCAACTTTAGTCTATCATACTGACAGGAGGTCAAAGTGAAATCTTTAAAAACATCAGTTTAGCTAGTTCCTATCAATATTCTCTTTCACCTAAGTTACAAAAAAACCCAAATTTACCCTGACAAGGGCCCAGATATGTTTAATAAAATGCCCTCTAGGACATGGGTTTGGGTGGACTCCGGGAGTTGGTGATGGACAGGGAGGCCTGGTGTGCTGCAGTTCATGGGGTCGCAAAGACTTGGACACCACCAAGCAACTGAACCGAACTGAACTGAGAGCTCAGAAAAATCACAGGGGAGAAGAAGAAAGAGTTTCAGTTAGAGTATATAGTGAAGAACCCACAGAATCAGGGATGCAATAGTACCTGAGCTGTACCGTCGTAGGAGGCGGATACCAGCCTTCCATCATGGTGTGGGCTCCATGCCAGACTGGTGATCTTGGCTGTGTGCCCTGACAGGGTCCGGTAGGGCTCTGTAATGGTCACTGGAGATTCAGGATTGCTCTCTAAAAGACAGGGGATGATGTCATTGGTACCAATAACAACAACAGAAAGACATAAAGGAGGGTTTTAATTAGCATGGCAAGTCAAGATGTTGCCACATGCTTTCTACGTGATTTTCACTGGGCAGCACTGTCTAGTGGTTAAGAGTGTAGGCATATCCACTGTGGCTGGCACATGGGCTTACTGTAGGAAGTGATAGCTCTCATTCTTTCTTTCTAAAAGCCAGCAAAATGGAAGTAATGCCTTTAGGATGTGATACCAAGAAGGATGTATTATCATGTATAGTTAAAAATGTGTGACCTGAATCTAGTCATAAGAATATATGAGACCAAACTGAGGACGCATCTACCACATAACCAGCTGGTATTAAAAAAAAAAAAAATCAAGATGAAAAAACAAAAAAGGCTGAGAGATATAAAGGACAATATTGAATCAACTGACAACACTAGAATAAGCATGGTAGATTAAACTATTATAATGGAATTGTGGTTATATAAAGGAATATCATTATTCTTACAAAATACACAAACACTTTGGAAAATACATACACCACAGCACAAAGCAAATATGACAAAAGGTTATAAGTTGTTGAATCTGTGAAAAGGTATATGGTAGTCCTTCATATTGTTTTTGCAACTTTCCTCTAAGTGTGAATTATTTAAATATAAGAAGATAAAAATTAAGTTTTTCCTGGTCATTGTTTCCCTTTTTGTGTTATTCAGTAGATTTGAAATAAAAAACAAACCAGGATGATAGTATTTCAGTAGACAAAGATCTGCACTGCTTTTAAGAATTAAGTTAATGCTCTCCTGTAAGTGATGCTGGAAAAACTGGACAGCTACCTGTGAAAGAACGAGATTAAAACATTTTTTCACACCTTATAAAGAAATAAACTCACAATGGATTAAAGACTTAAATGTAAAACTGGAAACCTTAGAACTCTTAGAAAGGAACTCTCTGACATAAATGATACCAGTATTACTTTGGATTTGTCTCTTCAGGCAAAACAAACAAAAGCATATTAAAAAACAAAAATTATAGCTCTTGGCAATGAAGATGGGTTATGTGTTTTTTTTTTCTTCATATTAAGAAAAAAAGTAATTATCTTCTTTCACATTAAAAAAGGCTCTTCTGACCACTTAACTTCTTCTAGGTGCTGAGGAAGTTCAGAGAAGTTTAAGCCTTGTAAGGAATAAGTTGTATGAAAATATGAAAAAGATCAACCTGCTAGGCAGGGACTAGTAGTTACCAGAACACATGCAGATGCTGCAGTTAGACAGTGTGGGAATGAATCTGGGCTCTATCATGTATGAGCTGTGGGACGCATGGAAGTGAGCTAACCCCTCTGAGCCTCAATTAGGAAAATGAAGATAACAAAACCTACCTCCCAGGAGTGTAAGAATTAGATGCAGTCATGCATGGGATGGGATGTGTGTTGTACGTGTCAAATACTCAAACACTGAAGGAAGGGAATATACATTGGCACCATCTTTTGGAGAGTGACTTGGCAATAACTATACTTTAGAAAATTTGGAGGAAACAGCAATGTTTATTAATGAGGGATGGGAATAAGGGAGGTACTTCACTTTCTAAGTTAACATGTATTGTCATGTTTGAAATTTTTGTTGTGTTTTAAATAAGGTGAATACATTACTTTTGAAAGCAGAAAAATAGTAAGAGTAGTGTTTAATACCAAAGAAAAAGGAAAATGTACGAAGATTGGAACAAAAAGTAGCTGAACACATATACCACCCCCAGTATGGAAAGAAACCAAAGTTACCTATGACAGTCTGCAGGTTGTGCACATAAATGACTGCATTGTTGGAGCCAGAGGCCATCAGATAGCTCAGTTCTGGCTGGCTGCCATGCTCATGATGCCAGCTAATGGTATTCACAAGCTTATGATGTTGCTGGATGGTGCAGATCAGTTTCAGGTTAGGAACCTTGAATATTTCTATTGATCTGGAATAAGAAACACACCAAGATAAGAAAGGATGCTCAAATTACAGTTCAGTGCAAGCAGGTATCACCCTCATTCCATCAGTCAAAGAAAGGTGAAATGGAATAGGATAACCCAATCTTAACTGCAGAGGTTACTCTCTTACAAAAAATCAGGTACAAAAGGCAGTTCTTTCAGCAGCTTTAATAAATCCCAACAACCTCTGGAAAGTTGTATTTATCATGCTCTAAAAATAATAAATGGTACCAGGGAAAAACTAAAAGAAGAATTAATAAACCAATGGCTGAAACAGTACCATGTTACTATGATCAATACCGGAAAGGGCAAAACAAAACAAAACACCCTAAACAACCAAACTAAAACATTGGAAAGGATATAGTAAGAGCTAAAAAGCATTTCTGCTTTTTTTTTCTTTAAAAAGAATGAAAGGAGATTTAGGGAACTTAATTCTGGAGATAAGCATTCTTTGAAGCATACTACAACCAAAACAGAGTAGGCAAACATTCCCTTTGAGCTATAAATATTTAACTTATTTTGCAGTTCTCAATAATGCAGACAGCTCCTGAGTTATTTAAGGATATCAGGGATAAGTCAGAATATCAAATACAGCTAGGCTTTCCCAACTAACATTACAGATGGCACTAGCTTGTGATCAAATATATGTGCAATTACAAAGTTTTTTTTTTTTTTTAAAAAACAAACACATACCCATCTTCATTGCCAAGAGCCATGATTTTGCCATCTGCTTTCCAGCTGATCTCTGTGTGTACAGGCAATTTGTACTAGAAAAGCAAAACAAACCAATCTCGACTGAAAACATTGTTCTTGCCACACAGCTTACAAATCAATGATGACAGTGTGAGGGGAAAAAACAAACAAACCTTGGTTTAAGAATGTTCTAATTACAACAGCCATTCTTATAAATAATCTACGTAATTTGCCAAAGAGTTACTAAGAACAACTATGCTAAATATGATTTCCTAACTGGGACAAAAGACAGGCCAGTGAATATTAAATATTTGCAGTGTCTAACCTTGTGAAATGAACTTAATTAAAATGATTTTTATCCCACAGTAAGACATGAAACATGTCCACTGGCTTCGATAACACGGGGGCTGTCATCTTAAGAGAAGTCACATACGCCACCCTCTTTTCTTCCCATCTCTTCTGTTTCTTTTCCAGAATTTTATTTTTCTCTTCTTCTGTTTTTATTAGAGAACAGTTCCTTTGTTCCCCAAGGCTGCCTGGGCCCTCTTCTTTTCTTACTTGTCTCTCCACAGACCACCTCATACATGCCCACAGCTTCTTTAGTTACCGCTCATATAAAGGGACTCTAAATTTCCATTTCCAGCCCAAATTCCTTATGTGAACTTCTGATCTATATTATTTAAGTCTTACAAAACTAAAAGCTTGTTAGGAACAGGAATTTTGCCTCTTTTATTCACTGTTGAATGTTAAGATAACATTTAAAACATGAAGGAATATAGCCATTAAAAACAATTCAATTTATGATTAAATATTATTTTTATAACAAAAATAGCCATACAAAAATAATGAGCAAAAGTAAATAATGCTCATTTGAAAGAGTAAGGAAAACTCAACATTTATGGTTTCACTTAAAAAGACAGTTCTGGCATACAGATATATTGATATAATGGTAAAGAAAATGTGATTAAACGTGGAAATCTGGGTGAAGGATATAAGGAAATTATTTGCATTATTTTTGCAGCTTTTGTATAAATCTGTAATTATTTCACTAAAAAACCAAAATGATAATTCTGTTTTGAGCAAAATACCTCATAGCTGTACTTGGATAACATAGTATAAAGTAAGTTTTACAAACACCTCCCTCTGGAGAAAGTGGCAGGTGTGAAAAGGGTGCTTTATATTCAAGATCTGAAAGTTTATAATAAATAACCATTGCAACTGAGAGAAGCCTGAAATCTGACAGCATAATGGATACCTCACATAATGCCATTTATCATGCAAGATGAGAAGATAAAACAGAGAGATCATGAGAAGACTTCAAATCACAAGAACTTACTTTGATTGAGTTGGTGTCCCTGATGAGTTTGTTGATGTCAAAGGCCTCTCCACTAAGCTTCCAAGGGTTGTGCTGTAAGACAATCCCTTCTCCTCCACAACTGTATAAAGTGAGGGAAGGTCTGTCTCCTTCTCCTACATGGAATAAGAAAAGAAAGCTTATCAGTTTTGTACTTTACCAGCTTAACTGTTTGTTGCTTAATATGACCATGTTATACTATGACATGTTTTATCTTCTGCCACTCAAAACAGTAGGGGTGCCAAAGCTGGGATCAGAAGACATGTTCTCAAAGTTTTGGGGAATTTATCTTATCTTACAGAAATAAGTACTGTCTGGCATTTAAATATATGAAGCTGCAGGACTTCCTATGATTAAATGTAAGAAGCTATTCTCAAAGCAATTGGTGTTATAGTAACTTTCCTGTTTATTTTAGGAAGTAAACAGTGGTTCTGATGGGTTTTTGTAAGGACACATTTTATTTTCACTACTGTAGAACTGTTTGGCACAAATCAAGGATCAGCATTTGCTAAATGAATGAATGAACTCTATAATGCTGCTTGAGTTCTGATGACTTACACTGCAGTTAGGCAGATGTACAGATGTTCCACTATAGATGCTGAAGAAAAGACTACTAAAGATTTTGCTGAACACATTCAATTTATAAATTCTGCAAGACCTACCATTGTAGGAATAAGAAAGGCAAGACTGAGGGGCTAGAAAAGGGTCAGAATGTATTCACAGGCAACAAGAGATCATCTGAGAAATTCTAACCCTGCTTTAACTGTAGGTTGAAACAGATGATCATTAACATTATAATTCTTTAAAAAATTTTTTTAAATAAAGTGTTTATTTTTTTGGCCACACTGAGTGGCTTGTGGGATCTTAGTTGCCCAGCCAGGGACTGAACCTGGCACTTGGCAGTGAGAGCATGCAGTCTGCACCACTGGACTGCCAAAGAATTCCCAACATTATAATGCTGATAAAATTAAAAGGCGATAGCAAGTTTTAGTGAAAATTATTAGATTAGGTATCAGGACCTAGCATGAGATAACTGTAGTCACAATAAAAAATTCAGCTCAGAGAGACCAAATACTAAAATTTGGAGAGGCTTATTCTAGGTGAATGGTTTCTAACTGATCACCTGTTACAACTGCCCTCAAGGACCCCAGGGACAACACAGCAGCCTGCATAAGGATTTATTGCACTAGAATGTTTATGACTTTTTCCAGGTTGAATATCCTAGGATTAAGTTGAAAGAGAATAGTCTTATATTTGTTAGAGAATGATTCAGATACTTACCGAGTGCCATGGCAGGTACTGGTGGTCCCCAGGCTAACGAGTACACAGTCTTCTTGTGATACGTGCTGGAAATCTGTGGAGGTCTGGGGGGAAGGGAAATTATAAACAGAAAGATTTAAAAAGGTACAGTGGAAAAGAGACCATCTTTTTTAAAAAAGTTGCCTGTTACAAACTTAGTTGCTGATACTAAAGAAAAATAACAGTACCCATCTCTAAGTAACTGATTGTAAAGAAGCAAACATTTAAATAATATACCATGTAATAAGAGCAACTAAAAAATAAGTCCCAAACATACTTTACCTAGAAAAAAGTTATTAATATCCCTTAACTGGCCAGGGTCATTTTCCCTATCTATTCCTGAATTTCTCACTTCACTTAAATGTCAAGTATTCTAATATTACTATAGTTATATACAAAAGTAAAGGCTATCAAAACTTGAGAAAAACAGGACAAGACAGAAAATGCAAACTGTTCAGCCCAGAACTAAGGTTACTACTAAGCATATATTATTATCACTATGCAAATATCTCCACCTTATAGTCAAGTAAAAGACTAGAATCATTTTTGGCTTAACCTGTCATTAACATCACATTCTCAAACTAAGGCTTAATTTTTTTATTTTTGGCTGTTCTAAGCAGCTTGCAGGATCCTGGACCAAGGATTGAAACTGTGCCTCCTGCAGTAGCAGCGTGCAGTCCTAACCACTGGACAGCCAGGGACTTCCCAAGATTTCAGAGTAGATAGGTTTTTAGGTTTTTTTCCTCTAGATTAGTATTTTTATTCTTCACAAACGTTCATTTCTTCCATCCTTTCTACCTAATAATGGTATTTATTTAAAAAATTTTTTCAATGTTTTACAATTTTTTAAGATTACTTTCCATTTAGTTATTACGAAATGCTGGGTATACTCCCCATGTTATACAATACATCCTTGAGCCTTACACCCAATAGTTTATACCTTCCCCTCCTCCATCTCTATAATCCACCCCTCCCCCCACTGGTAACCACTAGTTTGTTCAATGTATCTGTGAGTCTGCTTCTTTTTTGTTATATTCAGTAGTTAGTTGTATTTTTTAGAGTCCATATATAAGTGATATCATACAGTACTTGTCTTTTTCGGTCTGACTTATTTCACTTAATGAAATAATGTCCTTTATATCCAACCACGTGGCTGCAAATGGTGAAATTTCATTGTTTTTTATGGCTGAGTAGCATTCCTGTGTGTGTGTACACACATCTTTTTTATCCTTTCATCTGCTGATGGACATTTAGGTTACTCCCATACCTTGGCAGTGGTAAATAATGCTGCTTTGAAGATTGGGGTGCATGTATCTTTTAGAATGAGTGTTTTTGGTTTTTTTTGGATATATCTTGAGGAGTGAAATTGCAGGGTCATATGGTCGTTCGCGTTTTTGGTTTTTATTTATTTTTTAAAAAAGAAACCTTGCTCTTCAGGGTATTTTTGAAGGTTGTGGTTGATTAATGATATCTGATATGTCCAGACAGGGCAGTGCAGTTATTACCTTTAACATATACTATACTCTGTGTGTGATTTTAGAATTCCAGTATCTGTGACTGAATGAGCTGTTGACTTCTTTATTTCCATGTATCTGACACATTTATCATGATCAGTCTAGACAATAAACCAAATTTTCTTTGGCTAAAGGAAATAGAAAAAGTGTTTCTGGCTGAATACCTAGCAATATATCTACAGTAACGTCCTTCCTCCTATTATATACCTTTGCTGCTGTCAGTTTGAATATTTAGCTTATAATAAGCAAAAGATAGTAATTTACTAGAATTAGTAATTCTGTACTGACACAAAGCTATTTAAATTGATATATAATTTTATTTTATTAAGTACTTCTTTGAAACAATGTAGCCTTTTAAAAAAAAGATTAAAAATGGAGAAAAACAGTTAACTGTGGGTAAGTTATACATAGGGTCTTCCCTGGTGGTTCACTGGTAAAGAATCTGCCTGCCAATGCAGGAGATACAGGTTCGATCCCTGGCTTGGGAAGATCCCCTGGAGAAGGGAATGGCTACCCACTCAGTATTCTTGCCTGGGAAATCCCAAGAGGAGCCTGGTGGGCTACAGTCCATAGGGTTGCAAAAAGTCGGATATGACTTAGTGATTAAACAATAAACAACAAGTTATACACAAGTACCTAAAGAATTGGCACATGAAAAGGTTAGCTCTACAGTATAATGAATGATTCTCACTTAGGTGCAAATGATCTAGAACAGGAGTAGGCAGACTTTTTCTGTAAAGGGCCAGGTAGTCAGTGCTTCAGACTTTGTGAGTCAAGCAGTTTTTGTCACAGTCCATTCACTTTGCTGTGTAGCACACAAGCAGCCTCAGATAAGATGTAATGAAATGAGTGTGGCGGGGCTCTAATAAAACTTTACGGACAGAGAAACTTGAATTTTATTTACTTTTCACACGTTGTGAAATATTCTTGATTCTTTTTCATTGATTTTTAAAAGATAAAACTATTCTTAACTCATGGGCTTCCCTGGTGGCTCAGACGGTAAAGAATCTGCCTGCAATGCAGGAGACCTGGGTTTGATCCCTGGGTTGGGAAGATCCCTTGGAGGAGGAAATGCAACCCACTCCAGTATTCTTGCCTGAGAAATCCCATGGTCAGAGGAGCCTGGCAGGCTACAGTTCATGGGATCGCAAAGAGTTGGACACGACTGAGCAACTAAATACTTTCTTAGCTCATGGGCCACCGTTTTCTAATCCCTGGCCTAGAACAGTGCTGTCCAATAAGGTAGCCCTTAGCCAGATATGGACATGGAACAACAGACTGGTTCCAAATAGGTAAAGGAGTACGTCAAGGCTGTATATTGTCACCCTGCTTATTTAACTTATATGCAGAGTACATCATGAGAAACGCTGGACTGGAAGAAACACAAGCTGGAATCAAGATTGCCAGGAGAAATATCAATAACCTCAGATATGCAGATGACACCACCCTTATGGCAGAAAGTGAAGAGGAACTAAAAAGCCTCTTGATGAAAGTGAAAGAGGAGAGTGGAAAAAGTTGGCTTAAAGCTCAACATTCAGAAAACGAAGATCATGGCATCCGGTCCCATCACTTCATGGGAAATAGATGGGGAAACAGTGTCAGACTTTATTTTGGGGGGCTCCAAAATCACTGCAGATGGTGACTGCAGCCATGAAATTAAAAGAGGCTTACTCCTTGGAAGGAAAGTTATGACCAACCTAGATAGCATATTGAAAAGCAGAGACATTACTTTGCCGACTAAGGTCCGTCTAGTCAAGGCTATGGTTTTTCCAGTAGTCATGTATAGATGTGAGAGTTGGACTGTGAAGAAGGCTGAGCACTGAAGAATTGATGCTTTTGAACTGTGGTGTTGGAGAAGACTCTTGAGAGTCCCTTGGACTGCAAGGAGATCCAGCCAGTCCATTCTGAAGGAGATCAGCCCTGGGATTTCTTTGGAAGGAATGATACTAAAGCTGAAACTTCAGTACTTTGGCCACCTCATGCGAAGAGTTGACTCATTGGAAAAGACTCTGATGCTGGGAGGGATTGGGGGCAGGAGGAGAAGGGGACGACAGAGGATGAGATGGCTGGACGACGACATCACTGACTCGATGGACGCGAATCTGAGTGAACTCCGGGAGTTGGTGATGGACAGGGAGGCTTGGCGTGCTGCGATTCATGGGGTCGCAAAGAGTCTGACACGACTGAGCGACTGAACTGAACTGAACTGAACTGAACTGAACTGAACTCGCCAGATACGGCCCTTGAGCACTGGCAGTGTGGCACATGTGACTAGGAGCTCAATCTCTAATTTATTTAATTTTAATTACTTTAAGCATAAGTAGCCACATGTGGCCAGTGGCTACCAAACTGAACAGTGCAGGTTTGGAATCTAATCAAGCACTCAGAATAGCTGCGTCCAATAGATTTATATTGTGAGCCATAAATACAAACCCCGTCTGCAACTTAAAGCTTTCTGGTAGCCATGTTAACAGAAGTATCAGAAACAAGTGAAATTCAATTTTAGGAATCAGCTCAGTGTATAAAAAGTATTACCTTTTACAATATAATTAAAATATATATTGAGGCATCTTACATTCTTTTCTTTTTTGAACTCTCAAGTGTATTCTACACTTAGCACACTTCAGTAGCCACCTGTGACTAAAGACACAGTGCTGTTCCAGAAAGTTTATAGGCAATACAGGGAAGACAAGGAATATAGGAAATACAGGAAAGAGTGAACTGAATTACAAGTCACCACAAAGAATTAACTAGACAAGTCCAAAATGTAGAATATGCTAGAAACGACTTATCTGGAATCTTCAATTTGAAAAGGCAGTGTTACGGAAAGAAGTGGGGGACTATTCTACAAGAAGAGGCTAAAGAGGCATAAAAAAACACAATGTGTGACCCCTGATTAAAAAAAGGTTTGAAAAAAAATTGCTAGAAAAACATTTTTGGCTCAACTGAGGAAATTTGTATATGCACAGGATATTACATCATGTTATAGATTACTGCTAATTTTTGTTAAGTGTACCAAAAGTATGGCAAAATGTTAACAACTGGTAATTCAAAATGGAAGAAACAGAGATGTTCTTTATTCTAAGCTTTTAACATTCTTGAAAGTGAAAGTGTTAGCCGCTCAGTCGTGTCTGACTCTTTGTGACCTGATGGACTGTAGCCCGCCAGGCTCCTCTGTCCATGGAATTCTACACTCAACAATACTGGAGTGGTAGCCATTTCCTTCTCCAGGGCATCTTCCCAACCAGGGATCAAACCTGGGTCTCCCACATTGCAGGCAGATTCTTTATGGTCTTAGCCACCAGGGAAGCCCATATAAATATTAGTTGCTCAGTTGTGTCTGACTCTTTGCAGCCCTATAGACTAGCCCACCATGCTTCTCTGTCCAAATACTATAGTCGGTAGCCATTCCGTTCTCCAGGGGATCTTCCCAATTCAGGGATCAAACCTGGGTCTCCTGCATTGCAAGCAGATTCTTTACCATCTGAGCCACCAGGGAAGCCCCTATGTATAACTTAACATTCTTGGATGCCTGAAAACTTTTGTAAAAAAATGTTGAGGGAAAACAAAAGCAAATGTTTTCCTGAAAAAAAAAACTTCAGTGGTGTTCACAGGTCAGATGGGCTGAACCATCACAATAACCTGAAAAAATGTTTTAAAAATAAAATTCTGAATTCTAAGCCCCAGTCTCAGAGTCAGAATCTTAAAGATGATTCTCAGTCTTACTATGATAAACATCTGGGTCTATGAACTCAAAATGAACTCACTTAACATTTTGGTCAATGGGCTAAATAAAGATCATCTATTTCTTACTTGTTGGAGTAGGTGTCGTACAATCCCACTTTTCCATCGTCAGTTCCAAAAGCTAAGCAGCCTTCCTTGGTCGGGTGCCAGCACAGCTACAAGGAAATACGAAGAAAGGGGCACTGTTAAGGGATTCATTAAGTTATACTTCAGCATTCAGCTGGAAACACTTACTGCTCTTGGTGTCTTCTAATTTTAAAAGTAACAAATTCTCATTATTTAAAAGAAAATTGTATTAAAAATAAAGTCACTTGTAATTTCACCATCCAAACCACCCCACTACCAGTTCTGTATCTTTCTAGAAATTTTTTGTGAGTAAACTTTATATATAATTGAAAAACAAAAATAGGATCAAATGTTTAAATGATGTTCGTGATACATTGTTGGGTGGGGAGTAAAAGATTCCAGAACAATTTAGAAAATATGATTCTATTATTAATTAACAAAGCTTGGTTACAAGCTTTGTTACATCAACAGTGGTTCTTTGGATTATGGAAGCAGGAGAATAGAGTCAAGGGTGGAAAAGAGAACATTTTTGCTTTCTACACTTCTGTACTGTGGGTTTTTTTAAAATCACAAACATTATTATTCCTCATGTGGTTATATTATAATTTAATGTACCTCCTATGAATGCACGCACATCCAGGTTATTTTAAATTTCTTACTATCAGAAAATAGGGTGACTTGAATAAAAATGTAATTTCACAAAACAAAGCTAAATTTCTGAATTAGGAGGTAATGCGTTTCGTTAGGGAGGGTGCCTGTGCTTTCCCAGTTTCAAATTGCATCAAAAATACTCCTGAAATGTAAATTCCCTATAGAGTTCATTTGTGTGAATAGGTATTCTCTAAGAGAGAATTAGTTATTTGAAACCAGTGTATGGCAAGTTCAAAGAACGCATCCTTACCGCTGTAACCTTGGACTTGACACCTTGCCAAAAATTTTTCACATCATAGTTGTTCTTTATGGAGAGTGTATTCCATACGCGGATCATGCCATCCCCAACGCCTATTGCTAAGCAGCCTGTGTCCACAGGAGAGAAAGCCAGACTGTAGGCAAACCCACCGAGGGAAGGCAGGGTCCAGCAGCACTCCAGAGTGGCCATGTCCCAACATTTTACCTGAAAAGGTTAAGGGTTAGGGTCTTTATGAAGATCGGAGAAACGGGAAAAACAATCAATGTTTCAGACAGAATGGGCTCAATGAGCGCAGCAGGAGAATGTAACTTACCTATTCCAGAAGGAATTAGAAAAAAAAAAAGCAGTAAACTGTAGAGCTCAAAGGGATCTTGGAATACATTTATCCCCTAAGATGCCAAGTGAATTGAAGGCACACAATACACTAGAACTCAGGCTTCCTATTTCCCAGAGTCCACTGGCCTTTCCACAATATTACAGCATTGATAATCTCATTTGGTAAACTCAAAAAAAAAGTAAAGAAAAAAGATGACGGTCTTAGGACAGTGGAAGAATCAGAGTTTATCTCAAAAAGCAAAATATGTTATCATTTCCGTTGGACGAGGAGTGCTAAGTTTTTAATCTTCACTTGTTTATTAACACAGTGACTTGGGAGAAAACAAAGTCTATCAAACAAGCTTTGATTACTGAAAACCAGTAAGGTTACTCAGATAAAGCCAATTCTCTCTTACAGAGACTCTGCCAAGAGCAGATGATTCTGCTACCTAAACTATATAGACAAGGATATTTTAAGGCTAAACCATGATGACCTCTCACATCCTTTCATGCTCACATCTCTTCCTTATCGTATCTGCTTTAACAAAAAGACATCTTGGTTGTTCCTCCCCTTCCCTTTACTTCTCTACTGCTAATGTATTTAATGCCAATCAGAAACAGTAACTTTGAAATTGGAACCTGGGGGTGAGGTGAGGTGTGAGAACTGATGACAGTCTGAAAAAGTCCTCTAATCCTATCCAAGTCATAAATCACCAATATACAGTACTGAATGCAGAATAAGCTGTTCTTACATCTCTGTCCATTGATATGGAAAGCAGCAGCTGTTTGTCTTCTTCAGTTTGCAGAGGACATAAATTAAACACAATCCTTGAATGATTTTGCCCTTCTGATGAACCACTAAAGAGGGTATATTTCCGTCTCCAAGACTGAGTGAGATCCCATAGCAGCAGTTCACCTCTGTGAAGGAAAAACAAGTAGCAGTTCTCTTTCATGAGCAATCTGAAAACAAGTGGTTTTGGGCCAGAGTGCGGGCCCTCAGCTGCAAAATACTTTCTGTTCATTGTTCCTTTAAGGAGAGACAAATTACATATTCTAAAACAGACGCAAAAACAAAAGAAATTATTGCCTATGGCGAGGAGAACCAAGCAGAGAAGACAGAGGTGGAGAGGGAGCTCTGGGGTTCGCTGGTGGTCTAGTGGTTAGGACTCTGCTTTCGCTGTAGTTGCCCGATTTGGTCAGGGAACTGAGATCCTGCAAGCTACGTGGTGTGGCTAAAATTTTTAAAAAGGAGCTTTACTATATCCTTTCATTCTTTTTGAACCATGCAAACGTACTAGACTACCTTCTGAACAGATTTTCCTAATAGCTTTAATTATAAAATGCCACCATAATTTGCACAACCACAAAGGCTTTAAGACATTTGTCTGCTTTGGAGCAGTGTGGGTAGTAGCGTCACTGCTAACACTTTGGGAGATCCTATATGCTCTACCTGCATTGCCTCTTAAAGCAGGGACCTTGTCTGTTAAATTCACTTGTCATCTCAAGCACCTAGAAACAGGTGCTCAATACATTTTGCTTAACAAATGGTCATAATCATCCTAAGAGAAAGGAAACACTATAACTGCCCCCTTATTCATGTGAAGTCACTGAAGCTCAGAAAAGTGAAGAATCTTGCTTATGAACAGCTGATAAGTAACAGACTGATTCTGAAATCTGCCTGACTTCAGAGTCCACACTTAACAAGCAGGCTGTCCTTATTTGATCTTCTCATAACTCTTACTAGGCAGCACAGGTATTAATTCCATGACTTTTCCATTACAAATGGTCCATCATAATATAATGGGCCTCTTAGCCACTGCTGTCTCCATCTTGTGTGTCTAGAAAGAGAAGCCTAGGAATTCCTGAGACTAGAGAGGAAAACAAAATGTGTTAGAGAGCATGACAAAAAAAAAAAAAACTTACCCAAAACAGCTGGATACCAGCTGAGTTGGCTGATCCTTGGGCCAATGGAGTGTCAACCAAAGGCGCTCTTTAACAGTTGGGTCTACACCCCCTCCTCTTCTTTTAAGAAAGGGCAATTTCAAAGTCATCACCCCTGCAGATTAAAAGAAGTTTCATGGACAGTCAAGACACACACTCAGGATAATAAGACAGTAAAAAAGCTTTTACTGGATTGATAGAAGTTATATCACAAGGGAAATGTCGAATATTAGCCTTACCTCGGCCTCTAGAGCAGCTCCAGATCCGAATGGTCTGGTCTTTGCTCCCAGTGGCTAAGTAGCAGCCTTTTGTTACTGGAGTTTGTGCTGTAACTTTCCCATTGGGAATTTCAGGTTCTTCTAGGATAGAGATGGTAATTTTGTTTTTAATTTGCATTAAAAATGAACTCATTAAAGAAAAAACTAGTTTGCAAGGGTTCCTGTAACTATCATTTTCACAGATTTGATCTGTAAAATCTAGTTTTAAATGTAATTCAAATTGCACTATTCTACCCACTTGGTTCTTTGGGTCTAAAGAGTACTGAACCCTCTTAAATCATCTCTACCTGAATTTTCCTCTTGGTTTATGGATAAACAGTCTTCACCCGACAGGGGACACCAGGCTATGGAATGGATCTCATCATCGTGGCCTCGAAGCCTGTGCATAACTTCTCCTTTCTTGCTGATGTCAATTATAACCACTATGCCATCTTTGTAGCTAAAAAACAAGGTTAGAAATATTGCTAAAAAATACAGACTGTCTTTCTAGGAAACTTTTGGCTTAGGAGTTATTGTGCATTTCTACAAGTTAAGTGCATGGAGGGGAGGGAGGAAAGAGAGCAAGGAATATTTTGTTCTGTCCTTTTTCCAAAGTATACTTATTTCATATTTTGATCAAATGATCAAATTCCAGGTACTATGTTATACTATGCATGTTGCCCAGCATGAAGTTTGACAGCAGAGCATGCTTGTGCTCGAGGGAAACGTTAAAGAAAAGTAGTCCTGAAAGGGGCCAGCAATTGCCCTAATTGGAAATGAATTTGTCCTAATACACTAAAAATATCTTTTTATTTTACAAGTGATCTTACTTTTCTAACAAAAGCTGCAGAATTCTAACCTGTAGATCTGGGTATTTCAAGACTGTCATTCTTTTCAAATTAGAAGAAATTGAGACATTCTAATAGTTTTTTCTTTAAATGATGAAGTATTTCAGACACAATAAAGAAATATCTACTCTCTAGCTTAAGGAAAAAAAACCAAAACTTTGCAGTACAGTTGAAATCCTCTGTATATCTCATCCCAATCAAATTTTTCTCCCTCTCTTCCACAGAGGTAAACTACAGTTCCTCTATCTTGTGTTATATTAGTTCTAGACTCCCTTTGTATATATTCCTAAATGAGAAACAAAATTACTTTGTACTTTAAAAGCTTCATATAAATGGTAACATGTTGTTTATTTTTCTGTAGCTTGTTTTTTCCACTCATTCTTTTTGTGAGTCATCCATGTTAACACATGTAACTCTAGTCCCTGATCAGTCATTTATACTATTGCATAGTACTCCAGTGTATGAATATACTTCAAGTTTACTCATTTTCCTTTTGAAAGGCTCTCACTTTTTTACTGTTACAAACATAAAATGCTATTAATAATATTATTATAAGATTATAAAATATATAATAATCTTAATTAATAATCTTATCACACACTTAAGACACTTTCAGGTTTGATGCCTAGTAACAGAACTGCCAGAATCTTAGTCACATTTTTGCTTTACTAGAAAGTGCAAAATGGTCTCCAAAGTAGGCATACCTGTTTTCCTATACACTAGATAATCCTACAGCTTTATTTCTCTTTTTATTAAAAAATTTTTTTCCCAGTTACAACTTTATTAAAAAAAAATAAAATCATAGAATATATCAAATCTTTGAAGATAGAGACTTTGAAAACCATCAAGTTATATAACCTAACAACAGACATATGATCAAGCTATTTTGCAATTTCAATCAAGGCTTCAGGGACTAATCACTGTTTTGAAGAACATTTAAAAATAAATCATTTTGATTCAGTCCTATTTGACTGTTTGAAAGACTCACCTCTTCTTGTGAATTTCTGCTCATCTTTCAAGGTCAGTTTGATTTACCCTTCTCTGACCCCTGCCTACCACCCTTTCTGCTCTGTCTCTTGTACCCTCACCACAATGCTCCCATTTCATGGAGACCTCCCATCACAGACCCTTTCCATTTTCAGTGTTACTCACACACACCTGTCTTCCTGTTCATCCCTGCATGCAGAGCAGATTCATGATCCATCATCATAATCACTCCTTAAATAAAATCCTTATCTCCTTTGTTCCCCCTTTTTCTCAGGGGTTGAATCCAAACCTGGTTGAATCCAACCACCCCCTTTCTCAATCAGTTTGAGTAGTTTACTTAAAATTCACGATCACGATCCTCGGCTTGGCACTCAACCAGGACCATAGGACCTGCAATTTCCATCAGAAAGTTCATTTTCCTGTTCTCTGAGATGACTCTTCATACCTTCGTCCTGCATCCAGCTCCTGTCCCACTCTGAACTTGACTTGTGCCTCACAAAAAATCAGAAGCCATCAGAATGAAACACCCTTCTCTTCTAAGCAGATCTGTGAAACTACTTACACCTATCTCCACATTCTAAGCTGGTTCTTTTTACTTGTGATCTGGGGCCAGTTCCCTCTTGACTTCTCAGCACTCCTGTATTCATCACTGTTCACCCCTGCAACAAACTCCCCCTCTTCTGCCTCATTTCTATCAGCATAGAAACATGCCTTTGTTATCTTCCATTTAATGCTCCCTGACCCCCATATGCCCCCTCTGGCTTCATGTCTACATGCACATCGCTGCAACAGAGTTTGTGGAAAAGTTGTCACCATGTGTATCTATCCCGCCTCCAAGTGTCTGGAATTCTCTCCTGTTGGACTTTCTCCTCTTAGATGCTTGTGCTTATGTCTCATCTTTAAACTAGACAGAATGGACATCTTTGAGAGATAAGTAAATGGAGCAGTAAGGGAGAGAGGACCGCCTACTGAGGCAGCTCATGTGAAGACAACCTTGATGATCACAGGGGAGACGGATCCCAATGCCACATTGCTTTCCCAATTGAGTGGAAGAGCTGAGAATCAGAGCAGAGCTGAGTCATTTGACCCTATGGGAATAAATGTTATTAATATAACCAAAGGTAAGTACAGAGGAGTAAAAGGTGAAAGAGGACATTTCTGACATTTGGAGATTCACTGAAGAAATCGGGTATGAAGAATAAGGAAAGTACAGTACCACAGAAACCAGGGAAACAAAAATACAGTGAGGACCTGGAGGTCACAGGAATAACAATACGAGGGGTGCAGGGAGAGTGGTTAATACCTGTAAATGGTTTCCTGAGAGGAATAAAGGGATAATAAAGGAGAAGGTAAAGAAAATACAAAATAACATCATAAACAAAAATTATTAGTGCAAATGGCACAGTACTCACCCAATAGCTACTAAATCTTCATGATGAGGCGAGCAAGTAAGACAGAAAATTGTCCTAGGTTCTATAAAGAGGTGCTGGCTGTCATTTCTGTTGAGCCAGTAACAGAAAACTACTCCTTTTTCATCTCCAGATACTATCAGATCCTTTACTCGAGGAGACCAATGCAATGCTGATATTGTATGCTTTAAAACAAAGGAAAGATATATTTGCTTCTCATTTGTTATTGCTTAATTTTTACTTAGTTTTTAATCTGTATAATGCTAGGCATATTATAGGTACTTAATAAATACTGTTAGGACCACCCATATAGCAATATTATAATCAAACGATAGGAGAATTCAGGCTAAGAATGATTAAATTTTTTTCTTCCTTTGTAGATTAGTGCAAAATTCTTCCTAAGATTAACTGAGTTCTTTTCTATATTTTCTAGGCAGGTATATCAATTAACCATCTAGTTTCAAAATAAGTTTCACTCACAGTTTATATCAAGAGTCTTTTTCGTGTAAAGAGCCAGAGAGTAAATATTTTAGATTGTGTGGGCAATATTGTCTGTTTTAACTCTCAATTCTGCCATTGTAGCCTGCAAGCAGCAATAGTTAAAATTGTAGGCAATACTAAAATGAACGGCTGTGATTGTATTCCAGTGAAACTCTGCAAAAGCAGGCAGCAGTGCAGTTTGTTGATCTCTGATTTATATGTATCGCCTTCCAAAAAAATTTTGAGGTCCCTTTACAATATATACCTTCTGATCTAATGAACAAACACAATTATAAAAGTTACCATATATATTATATAAATTTTATTATATATTTAACAAATATTTAATATATATTTATAATAATGTTTATATATTTTTAAAATTATACTCAATTATATATATAAATAAAAGTTAGCACAGAGGAGCTAGCAAAACTATACTTGAAGCAGGAGAACTCTGACACAGATACTTATTAATAGTCTGAGAAACCAGTAAGCCATGGTACCTGATGGAGTGCATGTTCCGTCACAACTGTTTTTGCCTCTACTTCCCAGATTTTCACAGTCCCATCATCGGAGCTGGTGGCGCAGAGGTTGTATTGACCCGGGTGATGACAAAACGTGAAGCCAGACACCTTTTCCGTGTGTCCCACCAATTCGCCTATGACTTAAAGGAAAACCAGGCTGCAGGTTAAAGAGCTATCTAAGATTCCCGCCAGCATCTTTACTGTTGTTGGTGATTGCGGCCTCACTTATTCCATGGAATAACAAAAATATCCAGAAACCCACAATTAGAAATCTCATGTGCAGATATTGGCTCTGCTATCTGACTTCAGACAAGTCGTTTTATCTCCTTGGGACTCAGTCTTTTTAACTGTAAAATACGTTCATATCGCTCGATGTGCCTAGTTCTCAGGCTGAGGAGCAGCTCCAATGAAGAATGTAAAAGGGATTTGTATTTAGATCTGGCTAGAAGTCTTTAGGAAGTGTCTGGCATGCCGTATCCCAAGGCATAACCAAAACCTAGCTGGACCCTGGAAGCAGATCTCGCTTAGGGCCTGGAGCTGTAGAAAGCAAGGCCTAGGTGTTATAAATACCTGGAAAGACACATGGATAACTTTTTAGTAAGCCAGCGGATGCACGCTGAGAGAGCCAGGAGGCGGGACCGCTTAGCCACAGCGTGGTGTAGAGCTCAGCCTTGGAGACCCGGACACAACTTAGTTTAGATGACTATGAATAGACCCTTCTCTCTGCCCGAGCCTCAGTTTCCCCATCTATGGCGGGCACGCCCTCTTGGCGCCCCCGGGGAACGCAGTTAGTGCAGGTAGTTTGGGGTCAAGAGGTGGAGACTTACCTCGAAATGGGGGCGTCCCTGGGATCGTGTCCGCGCCCGGGCCCACGCGGACAAGGAAGACCGAAGTCCGCGCCGCGAAGCCGAAGAGGCCCCCGGGCACGGCATCGCTGCATCGGGAGCAGTACCAGTTAGGGGAGGGCGGCAACGTGCGCGGTTCCTGTCCCATAATCACGGGCAACCAGGGATGAGGGAAGCAACCACTGGAGCAGACCGTTCGTAGCCCCACGCTGGAGCCGGGGAGGGGGCGGGGTTGACTCGGAGCCCGCCGCTACGGCGCGCGCGAAGGTCCAGACCTCACGGCGCGCTCGATTCCAGCCGCCTCGAGCCTGGGAGAGGCGGGGCCCCGGGTTGCAGTCGGCTTCCCAGCTCCTCCTGGAGGGTCTGGTACCAAGGGAGCCTAGTTAGCCAGAGGTTGTACTGTGTGCTTAGTCGCTCAGTCGTTTCCGACTCTTTGCAACCTCATGGACTGTGCAGCCCGCCAGGCTCCTCTATCCAAGGAATTCTCCAGGCAAGAATAATGGAGTAGGTTGTCAAGCCCCTTTCCAGGGGATCTTCCCAACTCAGAAATCCAACCCAGGTTTCCCGCCTTGCAGGAGGATTCTTTACCGTCTGAGCCACCAAGGAAGCCCAGCCCAGAGGTTAGGTATTCTCATTAACGACAGCAATGGAGTCACCTCCCCGCCCTGCTAGTTTATTCTCTACCGTGCTAGCTCTGGAGATGGTTTAAAAGTATCTGCAAGAAGCCAACTAACAAAAAGGTAAAAATTATAATCAGAAATAAAAAACAAGAGTTTTTGAAACTGGGTGGAAATTCTATCTTTGGGTTTTGATACTCAAGGAGAAGCAGAATAGAGTAACCCTCTTTTGATGTGATTAAGTACCACTCTATGAAGGGACTGTGTTAAATGCTGTGGAGAAAAAAGAACCAGTTTCCTTCCACCTCAAACGGCCTAAAATGCTCCATTTATGCACTTCTTCTTCGTATTGCTTGTTTGCATTGGGTATCTCGAACTCTTGAATATGTAGCAAAGGAAACCTGAACTATCCATGCTACTGAAGAGAAGCTTTATCATAAACCTTTTTCCCCTCGATTGACCACTGTTTTTGCCAGTTATTATGTGAGAGACTTTAACCTATTACAAGTCTTTTCCCCTAGGTTGACCACTGTTTTTGCCAGTTATTATCTCAGGGAATTTAACCTGTTATAAATCCTTTTTCTCAGCTGAAGAAGTAAGATCACGATCCAGATCTAGTTGGGTTGGATCTAACTGTGAGGATTACATGAGATTTACTGAAATGCCTGCTGGCTATATGTGGTAGCTAGTGCCTGCTGAATATTAACTATTAACTCTTGGAGGTAAACCTGAAGATTAGCATCATACTTAGTATTTGAACCATTTGTTCCTTATTTTTATTTATTGAAGTGTAGTGGATTTACAATATTAATTTGAAGTGTATAACAGTGATTCACAATTTTTGAAGATTAACTCCATGATCTTCATGGCACAGATAATCACGATGATGTGATCACTCACCTAGAAGCAGACATCCTGGAATGTGAAGTCAAGTGGGCCTTAGGAAGCATCACTGCGAACAAAGCTAGCCGAGGTGATGGAATTCCAGTTGAGCTATTTCAAATCCTGAAAGATGATCCTGTAAAAGTGTTGCAGTCAATATGCTAGTAAATTTGGAAAACTCAGCAGTGGCCACAGGACTGGAAAATGTCAGTTTTCATTCCAATCCCTATGAAAGGCAATGCCAAAGAATGCTCAAACTACCACACAATTGTACTCATCTCACATGATAGTAAAGTAATGTTCAAAATTCTCTAAGCCAGGCTTCAACAGTATGTGAACCGTGAACTTCCACATGTTCAATCTGGTTTTAGAAAAAGCAGGGGAACAGAGATCAAATTGCCAACATCTGCTGGATCATGGAAAAAGCAAGAGAGTTCCAGAAAAGCATCTATTTCTGCTTTATTGACTATGCCAAAGCCTTTGACTGTGTGGATCACAATAAACTGTGGAAAATTCTGAAAGAGATGGGAATACCAGACCACCTAACCTGCCTCTTGAATAATCTGTATGCAGGTCAGGAAGCAAGTTAGAACTGGACATGGAACAACAGACTGGTTCCAAATAGGAAAAGGAGTATGTCAAGGCTGTATATTGTCACCCTGCTTATTTAACTTATATGCAGAATACATCATGAGAAACACTGGGCTGGATGAAGCACAAGCTGGAATCAAGATTGCCGGGAGAAATATCAATAACCTCAGATATGCTCCTCAGATATGACACCATCCTTGTGGCATAAAGTGAAGAAGAACAGTAGAGCCTCTTGATGAAAGTGAAAGAGTGAAAAAGTTGGCTTAAAGCTCAACATTCAGAAAACTAAGATCATGGCATCTGGTCCCACCACTTCATGGGAAATAGATAGAGAAACAGTGGAACCAGTGTCAGCCTTTTTTTTTTTTTTTTCAGACTTTTATTTTTTTCACTGCAGCTGTGAAATTAAAAGACGCTTACTCCTTGGAAGAAAAGTTATGACCAACTAGACAGCATATTAAAAAGCAGAGACATTACTTTGCCAACAAAGGTCCGTCTAGTGAAAGCTATGGTTTTTCCAGTAGTCATGTATGGATGTGAGAGTTGGACTATAAAGAAAGCTGAGCACAGAAGAATTGATGCTTTTGAACTGTGGTGCTGGAGAAGACTCTTGAGAATCCCTTGGACTGCAAGGAGATCCAGCCAGTCCATCCTAAAGGAAATCAGTCCTGAATATTCTTTGGAAGGACTGATGCTGAAGCTGAAACCCCAATACTTTGGCCACCTGATGTGAAGAACTGACTCTTTGGAAAAGACCCTGATGCTGGGAAAGATTGAAGGCGGGAGGAGAAGGGAATGGACCACAGAGGATGAGATGGTTGGATGGCATCACTGACTCATTCAATGGACGTGAGTTTGAGTAAACTCCAGGAGTTGGTGGTGAACAGGGAGGCCTAGCGTGCTGCAGTCCATGGGGTCGCAAAGAGTTGGACAGGACTGAACGACTGAACTGAAAGTTATTATAAAATATTGGCCATATTGCTTGTGCTGTACAATATATCCTTGTGGCTTATTTTATACATAGTGAGCTTCCGTGGTGGTTCAGACAGTAAAGAGTCTGTCTGCAATGCAGGAGACCTGGGTTCGATCCCTGGGTTGAGAAGATCCCATGGAGAAGGGAATGGCAACCCACTCCAGAATTCTTGCCTGGAAAATTCCATGGACAGAGGAACCTGCCAGGCTACAGTCCATGGGGTCGCAAAAAGTCAGATACCACTGAGTGACTGGCACCTTGATGCTTAGAGTTCTTTAAAAGAACTTTCATACAATCTCTAGTGGTCTTTACAAGCCTGTACCCCAGTGATACTTATTTTTGTTTTTAGAAACTGAAGTCCTCCCAGGTTAGTTGGCTTGGTTCACGGTCTGTTTTCCTAATCCTTTCAGACCATTTGGGAGGCTTCGCAGTTTTTCTGGATCTCGACGAATCTTCAGAAACTCGCTAAACTTTGGCCCTTATTGAGTAATCCATTAGGAAGCAGGCTGACGGGACCCCGCCCTAAGCACCAGCCTCTTGTTGACGGTTTCCAAGACAACACCACGAATGAAGGTGCGGCTGGGTATCGCGATAAGAAGGGAAAACAAACCCCAACAAAACCCTAAAACCCCGGGAATTGCGCATGCGTTTTGCGCACACGGCGTTCTGAACTCAGAGGCTTCCGTAGAGGGAGGAGAAACATGGCGGCGGTTATACTGGAACGTTTGGGTAAGATTTTTTGATGGTTAAGTGGTGGAGGAAGGGAGTGAGGTGGGAATTTGAATTAACGACTTGTGTTGATATTGCAGGTGCGTTATGGGTGCAGAATCTCAGGGGGAAGCTGGCCTTGGGGTAAGTGTCGCCTCGGAGTTGCGGAAGGTTCCTGGCCTCAGTCCAGTTCAGTTCAGTCGCTCAGTCGCGTCCGACTCCTGGCGACCCCGTGGCCTGCAGCACGCCTGCGCCTGTCCATCACCAACTCCCGGAGTTTACTCAGACTCATGTCATTGCGTCGGTGATGCCATCCAACCATGTCATTCTCTGAGAGCTTAAGTGCCAGGCTCTGCTTTATGCCCTGAGCCTGGCGAACGGTACACCAGAATATCAGCTTTGCCACCCCGTTTTTTATTACCCCCGTATTGCATAGCCCTGAGGGGACCAGGATTTTCAGTGACCGAAGGGACGTTATAAATGCCTTTTCTGGACACTTCCTAGATTCTCCCACCAAGTTGGAAGCATACTTTTCTAGTTATCTAATTATCTGCCTATATGGGCAGTGATTGTATCGTGGGCAGTGATTGTATGGTAGACAGGTGCAGTTTACATCGTGTCTGACGTTGTGTTAACATCTATGTGCATTCTCATTCTTTCACCATCCTACATAGTGTAGGTACTGCAATACCCATTTTTTTTTGGACGAGGAAACCTGTGCTCAAGGTCCCACAGTTACAGAATTTTGAAGGTTTATACTGTATTTTGTAGACCATTCTTTGACCTCAGGACAAAGCGTTCCTTAAGGTTAGGGAATGAACTTTAGTCAGTACTGGTAAGAGGCTTTCTCTGCCTGCTTCTCATTTTCCTTCTAATGTAGTATAGCTATTGCTATGTGGAGGTTGATAATCTGATTGTAAATTTTCTAATTGATGTGTTTGTTAAAATTAATTTTGGTTTAATTCATAGGTTTTGGAGACATCCATCCACATTTTAACTTTGATTTTGGAAAAGTTAACTCATTTTTCCTAAGCTTCAGTTCTGTGATATGAGAGGGTTATTAGTGCCTACTTAATAGATTTTTAAATTAGGATTAAATGAAATAATGTTTATAAAGTGTTTTATGCAGTGCATGACGTATAATATTCCCACCCTAAATCTTAGCTTCCATTAGTGTTTTTATCATTATAAACTATTATTGAGTTCCTATTATATCTAGCTTTGTTTTAGGTTCTTGGCTTAAGGGATGAAGAGGTGGCTAAAGAAGAAAATAAGAAGTACTGGTACTTAGGATTTGTCTTCAGTTTGCTTTCGTAGATTATCTTCCATCACTCTAGCCTCAGCCATGCTGATTTACTTACTTTTTCTGTTTATGCTGTGCCTTTACATATTTCTTGGCTTTTTCATGCTGTGCCCTCACTTTCTGTTAGTAACGGCAGCCCTCAAAGCCCTTCTCCATTTCTTCTGACAATGCACTTCTCTGGGAGAAAGGGTGCTGCTCCAGTTGGTCAGATTGAGAACAAATGTGAAGATACATTTTTCTGTGAGTAAAGGCAATGGGGAAATCTTCAAAACAAAACAAACAAAACAATCCAGCAGTTCTCATTATTCAAATCCCTGTTTAAATGTTTCCCTTTCATGATCTCACTAAAAATGAAAGAAATGGGGACTTTCTTGGTGGCCTGGCAGTTAAGACTCCACGCTTCCATTGCAGGGGACCCGGGTTCGATTGCTGGTCAGGGAACTAGATCCCACATGCCAAAACTAAAAGATCTCACATGCTGCAATGAATACCCCACATGCTGCAACTAAGACCCAGTGCAGCCAAATAAATAATAAATATTAAAAAAAAAATGAAATCAGTTTCTTCTTTTTTTAGCATGTGTTTCTTAAATAATGGCTTCAAATATGTATGTCTTTGTCCTTTCTTGCCTCATATATCCTGGACAGTTAGGGACAATTCTTGTTTCACTTTGTAGCTCCAGGGTAGGGTCTTGCACAAAGTGAATGTTTTGTTTATTCTGGTTGATTTAAATTGTCCCACACTGACTTGTATTGGGAACCTCTGAGCAAGTAACTAAAGCACTTTGGCTTCAGTCTTTTCATCTGTGTGATACAGAAAGGCTGGATTTTGCTAGGTAATCTCTTTCTAGTTTTGAAGTTACATAATTTATGAATCCCCATTTTGGGCTTTATAGTGGGGAAATGACCACATGAAAACTGAATAGAAAAGGTATAACTGATAATAATCCAGTGGTTGGAAACCTCATTGCATCCCAAATGCCAGACAGAAGATAGAAATGAATTATAGAGACGTAGTTGTTGTAAAAAGAGTGGTAGGGCTTGTGGAAGTCAGTTGAGTACATTCCTCCTCTAAAGACACTGAACTGGATTTAAAAATGCTGCTCATCAAATACTTTTCTACAGGTTATGTTTGGTAGCAGATGGACAATTTCCAGCCTTTAAATTTTAAGTCTCCCATTTTAGTGATGTGTGCATTTGGGAAATTTTGTGACTTGCTGAACGTTACATGGCAAATCTGGGATCTAAACAAAAAATTCTCTGGCTTAAAATAGTGCTGTATCACACATGGGAGGGACATGAGTGATGAGCTCTTAAGGGGTTTATCAAGGGAGTCTTTCCGGAAGAGGTGATGTTAAAATTTAAAGAGTGAAGAGTATGGTTTGGTGTTTTAAAAATAGAAGAGCCGGTTGTAAAAGTTTGAAGGCACTAATTACATGTGTACACAATTAAGGTGTACATATGTTAAAATTCTCCACAAGAAAAACCAAGTTGGAAATACTGTGAATCAGCAGTTTGGTGGAACAATGATGACAGCATTGTGATATGTTTGAAAAACACTGGGCTGCAGGTGATAGAGCTGGATTTCAGGCTTCTGTCAGGCACAAGTGTTGGAGCCTTGGGTCATTTGCTTACCTTCTCTGAGATTCAGTTTCAGTGTTTACTCATATCAAAGGATGAGGATAATATTTAACTTCAAGGATGCCTGTGAGAATTAAGAGACTTAATACATAAAATGTCTTATAGTGCATGGCACTGTGAAAATGTTGTGTTGGAGATGATACTGCTGTGAAGTTGTTTGAGAGGAGTCATTTAATGCTAGAATCAATCAGTGGATACTCAACACTCTTAGATAAGGTTATCTACTTCATCCATCAGCCCTACTGTTTTTTTTAATTCTTTTTTTTCCTCTTTTTGATTTTTTTAATTAATAAAGTATGATAACACATCTACAGGAGACTTGGAAAATACAGAACAGAGTTGCATATAGTTCCACTATTTATTACAATTATTTTTTAAGTAGATAAATGAGCAGTTTTGCTTGGAGCTTCAATATCAAACGCTCAAAAATTAATAGAATGAATATACAGAAAAGTAGAAGAGTATAGTAGACCTGAAAAGAACCATAAATCGATTTAACATAATTAAGATTTATACAATTTTCGCACAACAATAGGATAAAAATTCTATTCAAGTTCCCGTAGATTAAATTAGGAGAGACTGGATCATATCCAGGGACATAAAACAAGGTGCAAATATTTTATGGTCTAAAGGTATTGAAATCATACAGAGTCTGTTCTCATCAGTGTAGAATTATGTTAGAAATCAATATCAAAAGATATTTGAAAATAATGTGCATGTTTTCAAGTGCAGTGTCACCTTTACCAAGAGAAATTATCTCTTGTTTTTAATGTATCTATGCTGTCAGTGTTCTGGTTGCTGTGACCAGCAGATATGACTGCCATGTCGATTTGTGCTCTTTTAATTAATCTTAACCTGTGACCTGAGGGAGTTGTGATTCCTTGCCCTTTAGGTCAGTGATTCTTAAATTTGAGTCAGTCACAGACTTCTTTGAGAGTCTGATGAAAGCCACAAACCACGTTCCCAGAAAAATGCATATAGTATTCATAGTTTGACTTGTAATTTCATCATCCTTAGTGTAGGAATCTTTGCACTGGGACATAACTAAACAAGAGCACGATGATGATACACAATTTTGTATATAACTACACAGTGATGATTAGTGGTATGGGCAGTGGCCCTTGTGCTAATGGATGAAATGTTTTCCTCTTTATTTTGAAAAATTTCAATTCTATAGGAAAGTTAAAAGAATATTACAGTGTCCTTCAGCTGGACTCATCAGCTGAACTCATAATTTTAGCTCTCTATAAATATATATGCTTTTTTCCCTCGAATCATTTGAAAGTGAATTGTACACACTATGGTACTTTACTCCTAATCAATTCAGGTTCTATTTCTGAAAAGTGACAAAGGTCCCATGAACCACAAACTATTATTGAAATGGTACAGTTTAATTATCTTTTATTTTAATGTTAAAAGGAGTCAAATAGAAGTCAAGTGTATGCTGGCATTTACTTTTGAAAAAAGAAAAATTGACCATTATTTGTGGCTTGACAATAAGCCCTAAACTGGCCATGCACTAAAACTTACAGATGAAAATTTTCAGTGCTGTAATATTTATATTTGTTTAGTGAGTCTCTTGTTTATGTGACACTTTACTCCTTTCAAGGCATTCTCAAGATGCTTCCTTCTTTTAAAAAAAATTTTAATTGAAGGATAATTGCTTTACAATGTTGTGTTTGTTTCTTCTGTAAGGACTCTTCTTTCAATTAGGGTTTGTATCTTGTTGAAGCCTTACTTGTAGATCTTTGTAGAAATTTTACTTGAAAGATTTTTGTGTTCGTTTCCTAGGGCTGCTGTGACAAATTATCACAAACTGGGTGACTTAAAACAATGGAAACTTATTATCGCATGGTTCTGGAGGCCAGAATCCCCAAATCAAGCTGTCAGCAGGGCTGCACTCCATCTGGAGGCTGTAGGGAGAATTCATTCCTTGCCTGTCTCTTCAGCTTCTTCTTCTATCTTCACGTCACCTTTCCCTCCGTTTCTCTGCATCTTTCTCATTAGGAAAGATGAAATTACATTTAGGGCTGAACAAGATAATCCAGGATAAGCTCTTCCTCTGTAGATCCCTAACTTAATTACCTCCTTTTCTACAAAAGTATTATTCACAGATTCTGGGAGTGAGGATGCAGACATATTTTGGGGATCATTGTTCAGCCCACTACATTGAGTTTCAAAAAAGGTCTGTGATGACATCTTCAGGTCTTTTTTTTTTTTTTCCTCCAGAATGATGCCCTGTAAAAGTGTGTTTACTTCTGCTCTGCCTTTAACTTGGAGTGCTCTTGTACTGGGTTTCTGAGTATGGAAGTCTGCCTTCTTCAACACTCAGTCCCAACTCCTTAAAGCCATCCTGATTACCTCAGCCCTTCTGTTGCTTTTTCTGACATTTTAATGCCTATTGCACAGTATGGTTAATTCTTTATCTCTCTAACTGAATTTTAAATCACTTGACAGGAGATAGTTTCATGTCTCTTTGCATCCCCATCACTTGAAACAGTACCTGTAGTACCCTGTCCTTATTAATTTGTCAATAAGTGTAAGTTGAACTTTCAGCCTGAATAGATGCAAGTTGTAGATGAAGGATTGCCAGAAACTGAGATCCTGGCTTTCCACCCCAGTGCCAAGAACGAACCCTAATGGCAAATTAAGTACAGGTACAGATTGCAGCTTTATGTAATAGACCAGCTTGCACTGATTATCCAGATTCTTTTAAGTATTCTAACTATTCCTTAGGAAAAAATGAGAAGCTCTGTGTAACTTTGTTACTGACTAGAACATGACTTTTACTATTCTGAATGATACAGTAGGGATCTGAAAGGGTTAGTGCCTTATTTTCAAATAATTATTGACACCAGAGACTTCCACTAGCTTCTCTGAGGGAACATGTTATATCTGTGAAATTGGAAGTTAAACAAGAATATATTTATAAATTTTGTAATTTTTTTTCCTCAGATTCTTTTTTTTTAAAATTATGCTGCTGAAAATTGTGACTTCTTTATTTGTTCTTACCCACCTCTAGAGTGAGCCAACCTCCCCTAATATATATGTATAAATAAAAATACAAAATAATGAATAAGGGCTATATCATGAAAAATAAGAGTAATGTGGGGTTGGGAAGGAATGAAACTTAAATACTTGCTTTGGGGGCTCTACTAGCTTACCCCAAGAGGTTATAGATTGAAGATCTGCCTGATGAGTCAGGCCTGCAGATAAGTTTTGTATGTTATATTATATTTAAAAACTTAAATCATTTTAAAACTGGTGACTCTCTCATAAAAATCTAGTTTTTTAGAGTCTGTTATGCATAGCAAGACATGGCAGCAATTTCTAGAGCAGAAGAGTGTATCACTCTTTGGATGGTGGATATTCTTCAGTTTCCCTCATTTTCCAACTATGTTTAAAATTTTTGCATGGGTACTTATACTCAGCCCTCTTGTTTGTATTATCCTGGCTGTCCCCTGTATTCTGTAATTCATTCTGTTGATACAAATATGTATTTAGTGCCTGCCACATGCCAAGCTGTTCTAGCACTGGGAATTTTGTAGTGAACAAAAAGCATAATCACTGTCCTTATGGCATGTACAATCTAGTGAGGGAGGCAAATAGTAAGTAAAATACAGAATATAGGAGAAAGTGACAGCTTCATAGAAAGGGAAAGCAGAGCATGGGAGTGGAAAGTGTGTGTGTGTGTGTGTGTGCGTGTGCGTGCATGGGAGTGGAAAGTGTGTGTGTGTGTCTGTGTGTGTGTGTGTGTGTGAGATATTGAAGTTTCAGATAGGAAAGACCCCTTTAAGAAGGTAACATTTGCCTAAAGATCTGAAAGAAACCAGGGAGCAAACTCTCAAGCCATGCCATCTGAGCAAAGAACATTTTAGACAGATGGAACATGAACGCAGAGGCCCAGATACCTAGTGTATGAGAGGATGAGAGGAGAAAGAACACAGTAGATGAGGTCAGAAGAAGGAATAGGAGATCATGTAGAACCTTATGGGTCATTGGAAGTACTTTGGTTTTTAGTCTAAGTGAGATGAGAAACAATTGGTGGGTTTTCAGTGTAAGAATAATATGACTGAAATGGGTGATTCTTTGTTGAGAACAAACCATAGTGGTGATGAGGAGCAAGAGACCATTGGTATTTCAAGATAAAGATTATTGTGGTTTGGATTAGGATGGCTGTGAAGGTGGGTGAATGGTTGGATTTTGGCAGTATATTAATGACAGCTGACAAGACCTCTTGATGAATTGGAGTGTGAGAAACAGGAATGACACGAGGGTTTGCCACTTAAACAAGTGGAGGGATGGAGTTACCATTTGCTGAGATAGGAAGACTTCCAGAGGAGCAGGCTTTGGGAGACCATCAGGAACTCAGTTTAGGGCTTCTTAAATTTGAAATATCCAGTAAGCATACAAGTGGAGATGTGGGGAAACAGCTGGATATATGAGTTTGGAGTTCAGGGAGCGCATGCAGATTTGGGAGTCATCAGTGTATGAACAGTAGTTAAAACCATGAGACTGGTTGGCTTCACTGTGAGAGTAGATAGAAAACTCAGGAGTCAAAGCTTCCCAGGTGGTTCAGTAGTAAAGAATCTACCTGCCAATGCAGGAGACTGGGGTTGGGAAGATCCCTTGGAGAAGGTAATGGCAACCCACTCCAGATTCTTGCCTGGAAAAATCCCTTGGACAGAGAAGCCTGGTGGGCTGCAGTCCATGGGGTTGCAAATAATTGGACATAATTGAGCATGCTAGCATGCACAAGTTAAAGGATTGATTTCTGCCTGAGGCAGCCAGCTTTTACACCTCAGGGTGAGGAGGACACAGCAAAGGAGACTGGAGAAGTGTCTGCAGAGGTGAGATGGAACCCATCATGCACAGTGTCCTGGAGCTCAGAGAAGTGTCCCAAGGACGAGCAAGTGACCTGATGGGGTATTGTGATTTGTGAGAAGCCGAATATACTTCTGTCATATGTGTTTGGTCTTTGTGCATGGTTCTGGCTTACAGCTCCTGAAACCTTTGGAATTTCCTGAGCCATAGGTTGATGGGAGCTTCTTTTGTCATCATCTTTGGTCTTTCGTCTCAGTTTATGACTTCAGAGGCATAAAGTGAAATGGGTCTCTTGTTATTCCTGACAAGCCCCTTTCCACAGGGTTTTTATTAATGAGGTGAGTTTGGGGAAGCACTGGAGACGGGGTGGTGGTTGTGAGCGGAATCAAGCATGAATGGAGGGGTGGGACTTAGTTGTACCACCTCCTGGTATCCAGGGACGGGGGAAGGAGTGGAGGTTGAATCAGTTACCAATGGCCAGTGAATGAGTTAATCCTGCCTATGTAATGAAGCCTCCATAAAAAGACAAAAGGGGGTTCAATCTTTTGTAAAAAGTCAATAATCTAGTGATTAAGTAGATTTCCTGAATCTTACAAGGTGCTTTAGCAAACCCAAAAAGAGGGTCATGAGAACCTCTTGATCTATGTAGGCAGTTGGTCAGAAGCACAGGTAACAACCTGGGCTTGTAATTGGTATCTAAAGTGGATGGTGGTTTTATGGGGGAAGATCTTGATCTGCTACCCCCAGGTGGAGAGTGTCAGAACTGAACTGTAGGACCCCCAGCTGATGTCAGTGTTGATTAGTGGTGGTGTGAGGAGCCACTCCCCCGCCCCCTGCCAAGTTGGAATCGTTGAGTAGTCAGATCCCTTTTACCAGAGATACTTAAATCATTCTGGGTGAAAAGTGAGAATTGTCCACTGGGTTTTACAACACAGATATCTTCAGTGACTTTAATAAAGCAGTGTTGGTGTCACAATTGCAGAGAGGATTAAGGGTGAATGGTAGGGCTGGAATGAGAGACAAGGAATTTAGGTAACTCATTCAAGGAGTTTTGCTTGAGTAGTTCGAGGAACTTGGTTGGGGACAGTTTGTTTTAAGTTGAGAGATATTAGAGTATATTTGTTTGCTAATGAGAATGTTCCAGTAGAGAAGAAAAACTGATGATTTAAAGGGGGAAGAAAGAATTGGTGGGAGCAGTGCTCTTGAGTAGGTGAGAAGGAATGGGATCTAGGGAGCAGGGGATGAGATTGGTCCTGGTTAGTGCATAGACTTGAATTATAGTAGTAAGTGAAGGTATAGTCGTTAAGTGTGTATGGATACGGATGCTGGTAAGTATGTAGATTAGGTGATGGGAGCTTGTAGATGTTCTCTTCTGGTTGTTTATCTCAGTGAACAAGCACAGTTATTAGCTGAGACTGAGGATGAGGGAGGAGATACTGGAGGTTTAATTAGCAAGGAAGAGACATAAAGTTTGAAGATATGAAGATACCAAGACCAATGTTGGTTTCACTATTTTGTTTGCTAAATTCCTATTTCCTTGATTGCTTGTCCTTGATTTTCACACAGTAAAATTATATTGAGTTAGGAGAATTTACAGGGCTTCCCTGGTTGCTCAGCAGTAAAGAAACTGCCTGTAATGCAGGAGACACAGATTCGATCCCTGGGTCAGGAAGATCCCCTGGAAGTGGGCATGGGAACCCACTCCAGTATTTTTGCCTGGAGAATCCCATGAACTGAAGAGCCTGGTGGGCTACAGTCCATAGGGTCTCAAAGAGACATGACTGAAGTGACTTAGCATGCACGCATGCCTGAGAATATATATATATATATATATATATATATATATATATATATCAGTTCAGTTCAGTCGCTCAGTCGTGTCTGACTCTTTGTGACCCCATGAATTGCAGCACGCCAGGCCTCCCTGTTCATCACCATCTCCCGGAGTTCACTCAGACTCACGTCCATCGAGTCCGTGATGCCATCCAGCCATCTCATCCTGGGTTGTCCCCTTCTCCTCCTGCCCCCAATCTCTCCCAGCATCAGAGTCTTTTCCAATGAGTCAACTCTTCGCATGAGGTGGCCAAAGTATTGGAGCTTCAGTTTTAGCATCATTCCTTCCAAAGAAATCCCAGGATTGATCTCCTTCATAACGGACTGGTTGGATCTCGTTGCAATCCAAGGGACCCTCAAGAGTCTTCTCCAACACCAGAGTTCAAATGCATCAATTCTTCGGTGCTCAGCCTTCTTCACAGTCCAACTCTCACATCCATACATGACTACTGGAAAAACCATAGCCTTGACTAGGTGGACCTTAGTCGGCAAAGTAATGTCTCTGCTCTTGAATATACTCTCTAGGTTGGTCATAACTTTTCTTCCAAAGAGTAAGTGTCTTTTAATTTCATGGCTGCAGTCACCATCTGCAGTGATTTTGGAGCCCCCCAAAATAAAGTCTGACACTGTTTCCCCATCTATTTCCCATGAAGTGATGGGACCAGATGCCATGATCTTCGTTTTCTGAATGTTGAGCTTTATGCCAACTTTATCACTCTCCTCTTTCACTTTCATCAAGAGGCTTTTTAGCTCCTCTTCACTTTCTGCCATAAGGGTGGTGTCATCTGCATATCTGAGGTTATTGATATTTCTCCCGGCAGTCTTGATTTCCAGCTTGTGTTTCTTCCAGTCCAGCGTCTCTCATGATGTACTCTGCATAGAAGTTAAATAAGCAGAGTGACAATATACAGCCTTGACGTACTCCTTTTCCTATTTGGAACCAGTCTGTTGTTCCATGTCCAGTTCTAACTGTTGCTTCCTGACCTGCATACAGATTTCTCAAGAGGCAGGTTAGGTGGTCTGGTATTCCCATCTCTTTCAGAATTTTCCACAGTTTATTGTGATCCACACAGTCAAAGGCTTTGGCATAGTCAATAAAGCAGAAATAGATGTTTTTCTGGAACTCTCTTGCTTTTTCCATGATCCAGCGGATGTTGGCAATTTGATCTCTGGTTCCTCTGCCTTTTCTAAAACCAGGTTGAACATCAGGAAGCTCACAGTTCACATATTGCTGAAGCCTGGCTTGGAGAATTTTGAGCATTACTTTACTAGCGTGTGAGATGAGTGCAATTGTGCGGTAGTTTGAGCATTCTTTGGCATTGCCTTTCTTTGGAATTGGAATGAAAACGGACCTTTTCCAGTCCTGTGGCCACTGCTGAGTTTTCCAAACTTGCTGGCATATTGAGTGCAGCACTTTCACAGCATCATCTTTCAGGATTTGAAACAGTTCAACTGTTATATATCACTTCAGCCCTTATCGATTTTAATTGAGTCAGGAGGGAGTATGTTCTTTTATTCAGTCTCAAGTGTGGAATTAATTTGATGTTATCTGAAGTAAATTTGGAACAAAGAATTTTGTGCCTTGTTGCATCTAATAACATGATTCTCTTAAGACTGAGTTGGAGGCCAGTATTATCTTCATTTGGGACTTGGGTATACCTTGTATTAAATTTCTAAATAAACTTTGAGTAACAAAGAGGAAGTATTCATTCTGTCAAATTGTGACTTTATAAAGTTTCAGATACTCTTATTATCTGATTTAACTCTTAATCCTGAAATTTGGCTTGGATCTGCTACTTTTCAATGCTGAGCTACTTTTCAATGCCAAATGACTATGGGCAGGATTTGAAAAGTGCTACTTAAACTTAATCCTTGAGTATTGGTAGATACAGAACACCAGAATGATGAGAGTAGGGAAATTCATATGCTAGTTCCAGCATATCATCCACTTTCTGCTTGAGTTCTGGCAGTCTCACTGTACTGTGGGAACCTGTGTGTATATTTTGCGTATGAACACTCTAGACTGGTGGTTCTTGCCTACCTTCCTTCACCGAAGTTACAGAGATACAGTGAAGATAAAGGGATATAGGTTTCCTAGTAAATGAAAAGATATAGTAAATATCAGTAGTGATATATGAATTTCCAAGTGATAAAAGTTGATCCTGGTTGCCTTTCAGTTTTGTTTTTTAAATAGAAGCCAAGCCATTCATATTTCTGAAATCCTGCTGTTAAGCATGAGATTAGAGAAGATTAAGGTTAATTTGACTAACTTAGGGCCCATGAATCACAGCTTCATAGAAACAAATTTGACCATGATTATAAACATGAGAGGAGGTTTGAAATTTTGTAATGTGAAGCTTACAGCAAAGTGTTTTTTTTAATCTGCAAAGTGTTTATTTATTTAATTATTGAGAACGGAAGAGATGAATTGTTCAGAGGGCCTGATTAAAAATTAATACTAGCTACTGGTGTATATCATGTGGTAAACTTTGTGGGTGTTGTATGCTAATTATCTACTGCCAACAGAATGAAGTAGGCATTGTTCTTCTCATTCTAAAAGTAATAATATCTAAAATTTATTGAGCCTCATTAATGTGTCAGAGTAAATATTTTACTTAAAGTATCTCATTTGAGCTCCTTAAGAAGTCCATGGGCTTCCCTGGTAGCTCAGCTGGTGCAGAATCCATCTGCAATGCAGGAGACCCTGGTTCGATTTCCTAGGTCAGAAGGATCTCATGGAAAAGGGATAGGCTACCCACTCCAGTATTCTTGGGCTTCCCTCGTGACTCAGCTGGTAAAGAATCTGCCTGCTGTGCGGGAGACCTGAGTTCAATCCCTGGGTTGGGAAGATCCCCTGGAGAAGGGAATAGGCTACCCACTCCAGTATTCTGGCCAGGATAGTTCCATGGACTGTACAGTGAATGGGGTTGCAAAGAGTTGGACACGACTAAGTGACTTTCACTTTCAAGAAACCTCTGAGGGGGTCTTCCCTGGTGGTCCAGTGGTTAGGACTCTGGGCTTCCACTGCAGGGGGTGTGGGTTCAACACCTGGTTGGGGAACTAAGATGCCGCGTGCTGCACAGTGCAGCCAAAACAAAGCCTATGAGATAATTATTATTATTACTCATTTTACTGATGAGAAAACAGGCCTCGAAAGGTATGTCACTTCCCCAACGCCATTCCCCTAGGATTAAAGTTAGGATTTAGATCCAGGTCTGCTGGATTCTATAGTCTCTGCCCTCATCACCTGGCTTATAATTTTATTAGAAAATTCTGTCCTCTAACATCATGTGTCCTAGTTTTGTGCTTTTCAGTTAAAATAGTGGAACCTAAAGGTGGATGGCAAAGGTACAGATTTTGTTAGGTATTTCGATGGCACTGATGAGTGAACTTGAGGTAGAGTAGGAGAAATGAGCCACTAGAAGAATACATTTTTAAAATTCTTTAGCCTGAATGGTTTGAGAATTAAAAGAAGAGACTTTACCAAGTATATAATCTAATTGCATATATTGTGTGAGGGTGTGCCAGTATACAACTTTGAATATTTAAGTGTAGTTTAAATTTTCACTCAGTATGAATGTGCCAGATACTGTCCTTGGTGCTGAAATACAAAGGATGTCAGTCTCGCCCTTGAGATGCTCAAATTGATAAACTTACTGCGGGAACTCATTGTTTTGCAGTCACCTTATTAATAGTTCAGGAGTAGTCCAACTTGTACAGCTGGCAAGAACAAAGTATTAATATTAAGGCGATGGTTGGGGGGGGTTGGTTATCTCAAACAAGGAATCAGGTTCATGTTGAGGTGCTCAGTGCTTCACATTGAGGTGACATTTGAGCTGGGACTTAAAACAGGACAGGCATTTCATTTAGGAGATAATGAGGGAAGAGAGAACAATGTGAGCAAAAGTGTAAAGATAAAGAAGTATGTGGCTTGTACAGGGAACAGCAAATGTCTGTGCCTTAAGGTAAATAAGCTACGATGGTCAGCTTGGGGTTAGAATATGAAAGGCCTTTTATGTCTTATTGAGGAGTTTGGACTATATTCTGAGCAGTATGGAAGCACCAAAGTTTGTTGTTATTTGGATATATCCAGATGTAAGGAAAGATAGACAATATGATGATCCCACATGAACCCATCATCCAACTCCAGCACTTATTAACTCATGGCCTTTCTTGCTTTATCTTTGGCCCTTGCTTCCCCCCATCATATTTTGAAACAAATCCCAGATAGTTTGTTATTTCATCAATAAATATTTCACCGTGTATCTTATTTAAAAGTATTGAATGTCCAGGTAATGTTCAAATTTCCAGTGGTTAAATAACTTTTATACTTTTAAAGTTATAGTAGTCCACACTTAAGAAATTCCTTTAGCATTTCTTATTTCTTGTAAGGTCAGTTTAATGGTGAGGAACCCCTTTAGCTTTTGCTTGTCTAGAAAACTCCTTTAGTTCTTTTTTTTTTCTCTTGAACCACTTGTCTACATATATGTATTTCAGTCAGTTTTTTCCTTTGCTTTTGTTTTTAATTGGAGGACAGCTGCTTTACGATATTGTATTGGCCTCTGCCATACAACAAAGTGAATCAGTCATAAGTATACATCTGTCCCGTCACTCACCACCCACCCCCCATCCCACCCCTCTAGGTTGTCAGAGTGCCTTGCTGAGCTCCCTGTGTGACACAGCAACTTCTCCTTAGCTATTCTACACTTGATAATATACATATTTCATTGCTACTCTCTCAGTTCGTCCCACCCTCGCCTTCTCCTACTGTGTCCAAAAGTCCATTCTCTATGTCTGCATCTCTGTTCCTGCCCTGAAAATAGCTTAATCAGTACCATTTCTCTAGATTCCATATGTATGTGTTAACATATGATACTTATTTTTCTCTTTCTGACTTTCTTCACTCTGTATAATAGGTTCTGTGTTCATCTATATCATTAGAACTGATTCAGCTGCATTCCTTTTTTATGGGTGAATGATATTCCATTGTATGTATGTACCACAACCTCTTTATCCGTTCACCTGTTGATGAATATCTAGGTTGCTTCTGTATCCTAGATACTGTAAATAGTGGTACATTGAACACTGGGTTACATGTGCCTTTTTCAGTTATGGTTTCCTCATGGTGTATGCCCAGTAGTGGGATTGCTGGGTCATATGGTAATTTTATTCATAGTTTTTTAAGGAATCTCCATACTGTTCTCCATAGTGGCTCTATCAGTTTACATTCCCACCAGCAGTGCAAGAGGATTCCCTTTTTTTCCACACCTTCTCCAGCATTTATTGTTTGTAAATTTTTTGATGATGGCCATTCTGACTGGTGTGAGGTGACACCTCATTTCCTTTTCTCTAGTAATGAATGATGTTGAACATCTCTCCATGTGTTTGTTGACCATTTGTATGTCTTCTTTGGAGAAATGCCTCTGTAGTTCTCACACCCGTTTTTTGATTGGGTTGTTTTTCTGGTATTGAGCAGCATCAACTGCTTATATATTTTGGAGATTAATCCTTTCTCAATTGTTTCACAGGCATTTATTCCCTCCCATTCTGTCTTTTTGTCTTGTTTATAGTTTGTTTTGCTGTGCAGAAGCTTTTAAATTTAATTAGGTCCCACTGTTTATTTTTATTTGCATTACTCTGGGAGGTGAGTCAAAGAGGTTATTGCGGTGATTTATGTCAAAGAATGTACTGCCTCTGTTTTCCTCTAAGAGTTTTATAGTGTCTGGCCTTACGTTTAGGTCTTTAATCCAGTTTGAGTTTATTTTTGTGTATGGTGTAAGAAAGTGTTCTAGTTTCATTCTTTTAGATGTGGTTGACCAGTTTTCCCAGCACCACTTATTGAAGAGGCTCTCTTTTCTCCACTGTATATTCTTGCCTCCCGTGTCAAAGATAAGGTACCCATAGGTATGTGTATTTATCTCTGGACTTTCTATTTTGTTCTGTTGATCTGTATTTCTGTTTTTGTGCCAATACCATAATGTCTTGACTGACTGTAGCTTTGTAGTATAGTCTGAGATCAGGATGGTTGATTCCTCCAGCTCCCTTCTTATTTGTCTAGTTTGCTTTGGGTATTTGGAGCCTTTTGTGTTTTCATACAAATAGTGAAATTTTTTGTTCTGGTTCTGTGAAACGTGCTGTTGGTAATTTGGTCGGGATTGTGTTGACTCTGTAGCTTGCTTTGGATAGTATACTCGTTTCACAGTATTGATTATTTGAGTCCAGTGATACAGTGCGTCTCTCCATCTGTCTGTGTCGTCTTTGCTTTCTTTCATCAGTGTCTTACAGTTTTCTGCATACAGGTCTTTTGTCTCCTTAGGTAGGTTTATTCCTTGGAATTTTATTCTTTTTGTTTCAGTAGTGGTTGGGATTGTTTCCTTAATTTCTCTTTGTGATTTTTTTGTTGTTAGTGTATAGGAATGCAAGGGATTTCTCTCTTAATTTTGTATCCTGCAACTTTGCTGCAAATTCATTGATTAGCTCTAGTAATTTTCTGGTGGCTCCTTTAGGGTTTTCTATGTGTAGAATCATATCATCTGCAAACAGTGAGAGTCTTGCTTCCTCTTTTGCAATCTGGACTCATTTAATTTCTTTTCTTCTCTAATTGCTGTGGCTAAAACTCCTGAAGCTGTATTGAATAGCAGTGGTAAGAGTGCGCACCCTTGTCTTGTTCCTGATCTGAGAGGAAACGGTTTCAGTCTCTCACCATTAAGAAGAATGTCTGCTTGGAGTTTGTCATGCAGAGCCTTTATTATGTAGAGGTAGGCTCCTGCTATGCCCATTTTATGGTGTCTTTCCTTCAATTCTGAGTGGTAACTTCACCAGATAGAGTGTTCTTGGTTGGAAGTTTATTCTTTTTCTTTTTGTTGCTCTGCTTGGGTGAGTTCTACTGCCTTTCCTTAAAGTTGACAGATTCTTCCTTCTGCCTCATTGAATTTGTTGATGTTCCTCAAGTGTATTTTTCAGTGCAATAATTCTTCAGCTGTGTGACTGCTGCTGCTTTCCTGGTAGTTCAGCTGGTAAAGAATCCACCAGTGCAGGAGACCCCGGTTCGATCCCTGGGCCGGGAAGATCCCCTGGAGAAGGGATAGGCTCCCCACTCTAGTATTCTTGGGCTTCCCCAGTGGCTCAGCTGGTAAAGAATCCGCCTGCAATGCGGGAGACCTGGGTTTGATCCCTGGGTTGGGAAGATTCCCTGGACAGGGGAAAGGGTATCCACGCTGGTATTCTGGCCTAGAGAAATACACGGACTGTATATTTTCTTAAATTTTCCACTTTTTGTTGAAGTTTTCACTCTTTTCATCCATTTGTCTCCCCAGTTCAGTGGGCATCTTGATGACCGTTAATTTGAACTCTTTATTAGGTAAATTACTTATCTCTGTTTCCTTAAGAATTTTTTGTGAGGTTTTTATCTTAACTCACTTGGAGCATATTCATCTGTGTCTTCATTTCACTTGACTCTCTGTGTTGGTTTCTATACAGTAGAAGAAACAGCCACTTCTCCCAGTCTTGAAGGAGTGGCCTCATGGAGGAGGAGGTGCAGCTTTTCATTCATCCCTGCCACAGCTTTTGTTTGTCTTTCACACTTCTGTGTTTGCACAAGTGGCAAATGGCTCCCGTTTGTTGAGGTTGTGCTGAGAATAGTGTTCCAAAGAGGAGGATTTCAGCACCTAGATTCAATCTGACTAGAAGCTAGACCCTCAGGCAGCAAACTTATAAGTATGCAAATATATTCAGTTCTGGGGGGCCACAAAGGTAAGCCCTTTTGGCCCCCAGAGCCAGGAGATCTGTCCTCTGGGCAGCAGTTGCAAAAATCAGGATACGCCCTCCAGATGAGTAGATACGCTTCTTTTTGGGAAGATATTGGTAAGCTGGAGTAAGGCAGAGAAAAAGAGCTCCAAGCTGATGTCTACAGCTTACATTATTTTTTGTTTTGTTTTGTTTCTTGGTTGCACTGCAAGGCATGTAGGATTTTAGTTCCCCAACCAAAGATTAAACCTGTGCCTCCTGCATTGGAAGCACGAGGTCTTAACCACTGGACAACCAGCGAAGACCCCAGCCTGCATTCTTGAGAGCTGCTTCATAGGCTACTAAATGTGTTGCAGACTTGAGGCTTCCCACTCAAAAGTTCCAGGACTGCAGTGTGGTCTCCTTCATCGAAAGACTGAGCAGTGTGCCTTGGTCTGCTGTCTGTGCAGTCATCTGAGGATGGTAGCCTGCCATGAACCATCCTTCCCCAGTGGCCGCAGTCCCATGAGACCCAGAACACAAGCCCCTCTGGTCATGAGGGCCAGGTGACCAAGGGGCATCCCTTGGATGTCAGCTGCAGAAGCTATACCAGACGTGTGTAAAGCTCCCCTCCAGAGACACTGGTGCTTTGTAGCCTGGCAGAGGATGAGTGCTAAGATAGTGTCTACAACCTCCCCACCACCAACCCCAACTTTGGAATGGATTACCGTCAGCCCCTTGATATGTATTGTTTGCTTAGAAGCCTGCCTCCAGGCCAGTTAGGATGGTTAGCTAATAGGCCTCCTTCATAGAAAGACCTCAAAGATCTGTTGCCTCTTGCTGTGCCCCATGGGTGGCAGCTGTTTAAGAACTCTTATCTCCATTGGTTACATTCCTGGGGGACCCACAAGTAAGTTTAAGCCTCTGATTACCAGAGCCAAGTGATGTAGAAGTGTCCCCTGGCAGCAGTCATAAAATTCATGGTGCCAGACAGGGTTCTGAGCTCTTTGGGCAACACCTATTACTACAGTTCCATGTGAACCGGAACGCAAGCTCCTCTGACCTCCAGAGCCAGACAGTCAAGAGTTATCTCCTGGGTGGCAGCTGCAAAAGTTGGGGTACCAGATGCATATAAAGGCTGTCTTCTGGGAGATAGATACTGGTTCTCTGGAGCATGGTAAAGGAGAGAGCAAAGATGGTGTCTACCAGTCTCCTTCCCTGGAGAGCTTTGCAGCAGGCTCCTTAATGTGTGTGTTAACTTGCCTCTCAGGCTTAGGGTTGGTTGGTCTGTTCATTTAAATTTACTTTTGGCTGTACCACATGGTTTGTGGGGTCTTAGTTCCCTGACCAGAGATTGAGCCTCTGGACCCTCTGCAGTGAGGCCTCGGTTTTAACCATGGTACTGCTGGGGAAATCCCCAGGCTGAAGTTTTAATGTAAACAGGTGAGCCTCCTTTACTCTAAGTGTGGAAATTGGCTGCTTCTGAGCTGAGCATTGGGGTGGGGGAGTTTCTGAGTGTGACTCTTTAAGAGGTGTTTCTCTGATTGTCTCCGGCTTGTGGGTTGTGGGCTGTGAGCTCAATTGGTTTTCAAAATTAGGTGTTTTGGGGGTTCATCTCTCAAGTGTGTGTCTTAAAAGTTGCAGTGCCAGATGTGGAGTTTGAACCCTTTGTTCTCAGAGGGAAGCTCTGAGTGTTGAGTTCCCTCTCAGTTGTGGGTTGCCATGGTGGGTGTGGGGTTTATGACAAGATTGTGAGCCATCCTCTCCTACTGCTGTGATATAGTTTTCTTCCTGTGTACCTGATGTGTTGTTGTCATCCAGCCAGCCTTTAGTTTTCTTTTTTTTTAAGAGAAAATTGTTCCATGTGTAGCTGTAGATTCAGTGTGTCTATGGCAGGAGGTATAGGAGATTAAATAATATGCTGCTGAATAACCAATGAGTCAAAGAAGAAGTCAGAAAATACCTTAAGAAAAATGGAAATGTAATATACCAGAGTTTGTGGGATGCAGCAAAAGCAGCTCTAAGAGGGAAATTCACAGCAACAAATGCTTACCTCAAGAAACAAAAAATCTCAAGAAACAGCATAACTCTGCACTTCAAGGATCTAGAAGAACAAATGAAGCCCAAGGTTAGTAGTCAGAAAGAAGGAAATAATAAAAATTAAAGCAGAAACAAATGAACTAGACATTAAAAAGACAAGAGAAAATACTGATAACTAAGAGCTAATTCTTTGAAAAGATTAAAAAAAAAAAAATCCCCCAAACCTGACAAACCTTTAGGTAGACTCAACAAGAAAAGAGAGAGAGGACTTTATTATATAACATCAGAAATGAACAGAAGAAATGTGACAGTGATACCACAGAAATACAAAGGATCTTAAGAGACTACTATGGGACTGCCCTGGTGGTCCAGTGGTTAAGACTGCCTACCATTGCAGCGGATACAGGCTTGATCCCTGGTTCAGAGGAGTCCACGTGCCACAGGGCAGCTGAGCCCATGCACCGCAACAACTGCAGCCTGCGTGCCCAGAGCCCAAGAGAGGCCCCCGCAGTGAGAAGGCCACGCACTGCAGCTGATGAGCAGCCCCCACGTGCCGCAACTAGAGAAGGCCCGTGCACAGCAGTGAGGGCGCAGTGCAGCCAAAATAAATAAATAACTTGAAAAACACTGAAAAAAAGGAGACTACTATGAATAATTATATGCCAGCAAATTGGGCAACTTAGAAGAAATTAATAAATTCCTGGAAACGTATAACCTAAGGCTGAGTTGAATCTGTGTGTGTGTGCTCAGTCATGTTGGACTCTGCGACTCTGTGGACTGTAGCCTACCAGGCTTTCCTCCATGGAATTTTCCAGGCAAGAATACTGGAGTGGATTGCTGTTGCCTCCTACAGGGGATCTTCCCAACCTAGGGATTGAGCCTGCGTCTCTTGTGTCTCCTGGTTTGGCAGGTGGATTCTTTACCAAGCCCAGCGCCACCTGGGAAGCATAAGGCTGAATCATAATGAAATAGAAAATCTGAGCAAACTGATTACTAGCAAGGAGACTGAGTCAGTACTCAAAAACTCCAACAAACAAAAGTCTAGGACCAAAAAAAAAAAAAAAAAGTCCAGGACCAGATGGCTTCCCTGGTAAGTTCTACCACACATTCAAAGAAGAATTAAAATTAGTCCTTCTCAAACTCTCCCCCCAAATAGAACAGGGCAGAATTCTTCCAAACACATTTTATGAGGCCAGCATTATCCTGATACCAAAACCAAGTAATGTGCCACATACAGAAAATTATAGGCCAATATCCCTGATGACCACAGATCTAAAACCCTCAAGTTCTTAGCAAACTAAATTCACCAATGCATTAAAAGGATCATAGAGGAGTGGTGGGGAGCGGCGGCGGCAGCAGGCTGAGGGGACGCACGGGCAGTGGCGGTGCCCTGTCACATGGCCACAGTGGGGGCGGCTGCCGCTGCGCCGCCAAATGGGAGGAGCCTCCCGAGCAGCGCGGCCTGACCTTCAGCCTGTACCTGGCCTGTACCTGCTCTTTGACCTGGAGCAGTCGCCGTGCCTCAAGGAGAGCCGTGAGGGCAGTGGCCGCGGTGTCTTTAGGCCATGGGAGGAGCTGACTGACCGCTCCAAGTTTGTTGAAAGTGATGCAGATGAAGAGCTTATGTTTAATATTCCATTTACAGGCAATGTCAAGCTCAAGGGCATCATTATAATGGGAGAAGATGACGACTCACAGCCTTCTGAGATGAGACTATGCAGGAACATTCCAGAGATGTCCTTTGATGAGAGACAGGGAGCCAGATCAGACCTTTAGTCTGAACCGGGATCTTACAGGGGAATTGGAGTATGGAACAAAAATTTCTCATTTTTCAAGTATCTGTCATCTCTCAATTCATATTTCAAAAAACTTTGGAGCCGATACCACAAAGGTCTTTTATATTGGCCTGAGAGGAGAATGGACTGAGCTTTGCTCACATGAGGTCACCATCTGCAGTTATGAAGCATGAGCCAATCCAGCTGACCACAGGGTCCATCAGGTAACCCCACAGAAACACTTTATTTCCTAAGGTCTGGCTAAGACTCCCACAGAGGCATTGCGTCATTGAAGAAGTATGACATCCTGTTGGGAAGGACAAAGAGAGATGGGGCTCCAAAGAGAGTTGGCTGCCACAGCCTCTGCCAAGCTCTGTCTTTGGGGCTTGCTGCAGAAACCTGGCCTATGGAAGATACCACACCCCCAGGAAGGGTTGTGTGGGTGCCAGGGAACAATCGTGGTTCTCTGGGGCCCTACAGATATCGGGTCTTGGGCTGGTCAGTATCTGGCAGCCATGGATGATGCCTGCCTTCCCAGTTTATGTGGCCATGGGACCCCAAGTGTCTTGTTGCTTTGTGGCAGGATTATTTTATGACTTGTTTTTTAAAATGGAAACTATTCCTGGGCTGCGGTAAACTTTTTGAAGCCTCAGCATTGTGTTTGTATTAACCATCAGGGGGGTCTGTAACTAGAAATACTTGTCCCTGCTTGCTCCTTCTCCCTGTCATCTTTCAACATTCTTGTCAAGTTGCCCAGCTTGGAGTTGTCTGTCATGCACCAGTGTCCCATGTTATAGCTTGAAGAGCAGGAATCTCCTGATGTTGCTTAATAGCTTGAGAGGGTCCTTTTTTCCTGTTGCCCAGGTAAGCAGTCTGAGGAGAGCATGGCATTGTTTCTGTGTTTGTGGGTATCCTGGTTGGGGTAAGATGGGACTTTGATATGCTTCCCTTTGGGATATCCTTAATGTTTATCAGCTTCTAACTAGTAAGCCCAGTGGCAGAATTTGGAGATCTCGGTTCTTCTGTTCATGGCTTTTTATTCACTGTGACTAATAAGCTTCCTAATAAATCCTTGCCAGACTTAAAAAAAAAAAAAAAGGTCATAGACCATGATTAAGTGGGATTTATTCTAAAAATATATTCAACACTTTCCAATTCCAAAAATGGTTCAACACATAACAAGCCAGTTAATGCAGTTCACCACATTAACAAAATGAAAGATTAAAAAAAAATCATATGATCATCTCAGTATGGACGTACAAAAAAAGCATTTGACAAAATTCAGTATTCATTTATGATAAAAACTTTCAGTATCCATTTTTGATAAAAAGCAAGCATTGAGTGAACATATCTGAACATCATAAAAGCCATATATGTCAAGTCCACAGCTAGCATCATACTCAATGGTGAAAAGCTAAAAACTTTTCTTATAAGGTCAGGAAGGAAGATGATGATATACATATACTCTAACCACTTATATTCAAAATGATATTAGAAGTTCTAGCTGCAGAAATTAGACAAGAAATGTATCCAAATTGGAAAGGAAGAAGTAAAACTCTATTTACAGATAACATGATAAAACCCTAAAGACTCCAAAAAAAACTATTAAAAGTAAATGAATTCAGGAAAGTTGCAGGATACAAAATTAATACACAAAAACTTGTTTATACTAATAATGAACTATCAGATAATCAAGTAACCCATTTACAGTTTCATCAAAAAGAATAAAATATCTAAAAATGAATTTAACCAAGGAGATGAAAGACTTGTATATTAAAAACTATATGACATTAATGAAAGAAATTGAAGAAGATAGAAATAAATGCAAAGATATTTTGTGTTCATGGATTGGGAGAATTAATACTGTTAAATGACCATACCACTCAAAGCAGTCTACAGATTCAGTGCAGTCCCTATCAGAATGTCGGTGGCAGGGCTTCTTTGGTGGCTCACTGGCAAATGATCCACCTCCCAGTGCAGGAGACACGGGTTCGATCCCTCACCTGGGAAGATCCCACGTGCCGTGGAGTGACTAAGCCTGTGTGCCACAAGTACTGAGCCTGTGCGCTCGAGTCTGGGGGCTGCAACTGCTGGGCCCACGTGTCCTAGGGCCTGTGCTTCACAACAAGGGAAGCCGCCACGATGAGAAGCCTGCGTACCACAACTGGAGAGTAGCCCACTTACAGCAAAAGCCCATGCAGCACCGAAGACCCAGCCCAGCCAAAAATAAATACAATTAAAAAGAATTTTTCAGTGGCGTCTCACAGAAATGGAACACTTTTAAAAGTTGCATGGACCCTCCAAACTCCAATAACAAAAGCAATCTTGAGAAAGAAGAGCAAAGCTAAAGGCATCATGCTACCTGATTACAAAGCTGTGGTAATCAGAACAGTATGATATTGGTATAGAAATGGACACATAGATCAATGGAACAGAATAGAGAGCCCAGAAATAAACCCACAAATATTTTGTCAGTATTGGGGAAAAGATAGTCTCTATTGGACAGCCATATGCAAAAGAATGAAATTGGATCCTATCTTACACCATACTCCAAAATTAAGTGGGTTAAAGACTTGAATGTATGACCTGAAACCATAAAACTCCTAGAAGAAAGCAGGCAGTAAGCTCCTTGACCTAGGTCTTGGCAGTAATGTTTTTTAATCTGACACCAAAAGCAGTAACAAAAATAAACAAGTAGGGCCTTATTAAACTAAAAAACTTCTCATAGGAAATCAGCGACGTAATGAAAAGGCAAGCTACTGAATGGGAGAAAACAGCTGTAGGTAATATATCTGATAAAGGGCTAATGTCTAAAGTATACAACAAACTCATATAACTAAATAGTAAAGAGACCCCAATCAAATTAAAAACTGAGAAGATCTGAATAGCTATTTTTCCAAGGAAGACATGCCAGTGACCAACAGGTACATGAAAAGATACTCAGTGTCATAAATCATCAGAGAAATGCAAATCCAGACCGTGGTGAAATACTACTTCACACTTGTTAGGGTGGCAGGGATTTGCAGAAAAGGGAAACCTTGTGCACTTTTGGTGGGAATGTAACTTGGTGGAGCCACTGTGGAAAACAGTATGGAGGTTCCTCAAAAAATTTAAAATGAGCTACCATGTCAGCTAGCAATTCTACTTCTGAAGAAAATAAAAGCACTGCTTTGAAAAGATGTATACACACTCTTATCCATTGCTGCGTTACAGTAGCCAGGATATGGGAACAACCTCAGTGTCCATCAGTGGATGAATAGGTAAAGAGATTGTGATATATATAAATACATAAACACACACACAGAGTTATTAATCAGCTGTGAAAAAGAATGAAGTTTTGCTGTTTGTGACAAGGACGAACCTGGAGGGTAGTGTGATAAGTGAAATAAGTCAATCAAAGAAAGACTAATACGTTTGATTTCTCTTGTATGTGGAATCTAAAAAACAAAACAAAAATAAAACTAGGCTCATAGATACAGAGAACAGATTGATAGTTGCAGGAGGCTGCAACCTCTTGGGTTGAGGGGTGGGAAAAATGGACAAATTGTTTTTTTTCGTTTGTTTTGCCGTTTTTTTAGTTTAAATAGATTGAATCAAACTTTCAAAAACAGTCCACTCGTTAACATTTTTCTTAGTTCTCATAATCTGTATGTAGGTTCTTTATTCAGCTCCTTTTTAAAAACTCTCCTTGTGATTTGTTTGTTGAAGAAAGTGGGCTGTTGGTGTCACAGACTTAAGTACAGCTCGGATTTTGTTGAGCGCATCCCCTTCATGTTGTTTAACAGGTGTCCCCGTCTCTGTCTTTTCTGTATTGACTCAAGATTGATTCAGGTTTGTTTTTGGCAGAAAGACTACTTCATAGATGGTGATGGGTGGTGTCTTTTTACATCAGGAGGCATATAAATCCCCTTTATGCATTAATTTCTTAGGCATTACAAAATGATGTTATTTGTCTTGATTTTTCAACAAAGTTGAGGAATTCTTCAGATCATGTCAGGGATCTGCTGTGTCTTTAAATCTGTTTTAGGACTGAGATGACTTACACTAGGGAATCAGTAGTCACTGGCCACCGTAAAAAGGAATGAAATTTTGCTGTTTGCAACAATGTGGATGAACTTCAGTTAAATTATTATCTTTAGTGAAATAAGTGAGACTGAGAAAGACAAATATTGTGCAACATATGTTGAATCTAAACCGTAAAACAAGCTAGTGAATATAACAAAGAAGAAACAGACTCACAGACGTAGAAAACTGATGGTTATCAGTGGGAAGAGGGAAAGGGGGGAGGCAAAACAGGGGTAGGAGGTTAAGTACAAGCTACTGTGTATATAAAGTCAGTAAGCTACCAGGGTATATTGTGCAACAGGGAATATAGCCAACATTTTATAATAACTATAAATGGAATGTAACCTTTAAAAATTGTGACTCATTATGTTGTACACCTGAAACTTACATAATGTTGTATATTATATATATATGATGAGAAAGTCCCTAAAAAAATAAGTGTTTATTGGTCAGTAAGGATAAGATATCTTGGGCATTATAATATGTTTATTATTTGACTTAATGTGAGTTACTGACTTTTCACTCTTCTTAGCATTCAGTACACTACAAGCTCTTTGTGGTATTTTATGTAATAGCACTCTCTGTTAACAAATATGTCCAGAATGTTCCCACTTGTTATCCTTAAATAGTTTCCATCAAAATGGAGCTGATGTGGTTCAGAAAATAGATGTGGAGAAGATTCTAAGTGTCTGTTGCTTTACAGGCTTTTTTCATCTCACAGCATTTTACCTCAATCACATATCCACACAAGTGCTTCTCTTGAAATATCTCGAAAATGGGAGAAGAAGAATAAAATTGTTTATCCTCCACAACTGCCTGGAGAACCTCGGAGACCAGCTGTAAGTTTGTGGGTATAACTGATCTCTTCATTTTGATAAAGCACTCTTACTCTTGTGTAGCAATGCCGGGGTCCAGCCCTGGTGGATCCAGGGAATTCGAAGGTGGGGATGGAGTCAGCATCTTTGGAAAAATACATATTTAATCACAGATATAGAGAGATTAGAAATGGATAGTGTAGTAGGAAGATTAGTGGAGAAAAAGAGGCTGAATAACTTGGATTACGTGAAATAGCATCCATGCTCCAGACGGGAATTCAGCCAGAAAAACGGGAGCAAGAAAGAAGCGACATGGGGGAATCAGTCTTTCTGGAAACTGATCCGATTTCTTTATTTTTGGGTTTGCTTATATACCTTTTGTTACACATAGGGATGAATACAGAGTCACATGGGAGTCAGCAGTCCTGAGACCTTTATCAAAATCAGGTGCTTCACATAAATGTATAAAAAAGGTACATCATCTTCTGGCCATGAGTGAGACCTGCTGACATTTTATGATCCTTTCTTTCTGATAACCAAAAAACTTATTTCTTCCAAGGGTGTTTTTTCTTAAACCAGGCACCACCCTCCAAATAAAGTTACATTCCTATAGGGTGAGGGTGTAGTGAGTTACAATCAAGAAAGGAATTTATTTAACCCAAGGTTAACATGATTAGTTTTAAAGGTTAATACTTATTTCTCCTATATGCTAGTTATATTCATTATAAGGGCAGGGAATATGGAGATTTAGCAGCAAACATCAGCCCAACAAATGAAAATCCTTTCACCAATGCTCCCCTTAAGATCTATTTAGTCTTAAGATATGATAAAGTTACATTTTTACATAGCAAGGACACAGTGATTTATAACAAAGCACAGTGATCTATTACAAAAGAGAAAATCCATTAACTCAAAAAGTCTAGTATTGCTAACATCAAACTACTATATTTCCTTCGCTATATTCCAAATACATTGATTAACATATTCCCAGGTGCCTAAGGATATGGAGGCCTGGCGGCAATCATTGACTCAACAAGAAGAAACCGTCCTGTGCTAATTAAGACTCTCAAAATACTCCAAAACTCTCTGTGCTGTTTATGGTTAAGAGGTAGTAAACAATCATGTGGCAGGAGTATGGATAATGCTGTCACACAAGCTAGTCTGTTAGCAGAGAGATTTGACCTGAGACATCCTTGTCCCACCCAGAGCAGGGAATTAGCAGCAATTATTGACACAACAAATGAAAAAACCCTTCACCAATATAATTCCTAACCAACACACTATACTAATAATTTCTAACTCCCCAAAAGAATTTGCCTTTAATAAGTCTAAAACATCTCATGCCTCTCAGGTTGGGAGGCTGTAAACAATCAGATGTGGCCGGACGAAACCTATACAGGTGGGCTAAATAACCTTCAGAGAAGTCCGTAAGCTGAAACACTCTTGTCACGCCCAAGGATTTTTATTGCCTTGGGGCTGCACGTTTACTCCTTCTCCAAGAAAAACAGTTATGGAGGAGAGCCCCCCGTAAAGTCAGAGGTGTAGGTGAGAGCGTAAAACAGATTCTGGTTTTGGGGTTAGATGCTCGGGAACAGGGGGTTTCCTGTGGCTTGATCACGCCTCTGTGTATGCCAAGCCTCCTTCCTCATGACCTTTGCCATGGGCGGAGTTCCTCACGCTGGCTCCTGGCATAGCTAGCAGTGATTTAGTATTCCATATTAAGAAAAAAATTAACAGCAATTTTCTTGATCTTTTCATTGATACAGAAAATATTCTAGGTTTATCTTTTTGATAGTTAAAAAGATTGTTTCTTATCTATTTGCTTCTTATTTATTTTGTTTCTTTATTTATTTGCTTATCCAGAAGCGCTCCTGGATGGGCTTCCCTGGTGGCTCAAATGGTAAAGAATCTGCCTGCAATGCAGGAGCACTGGGGGTTGAATCCCTGGGTCAGGGAAGATCCCCTGGAGAAGGGAATGGCAACCCACTCCAGTATTCTTGCCTGGAGAATTCCATGGAGAGAGGAGCTTGGTGGGCTACAGTCCAGTGGGTTGCAAAGAGTTGGACAAGAGTGAGCGACTTTAACTTTTTTCACTATAAATACCTTGCTGACTAACAGGGAACAATTTGCTCACCTGGCCACATAGTTTACACACTGTGTCATTATTTGCAGTGTTCCTTAGAATTTTCAGTCTGCTAGCTGCAAACATTTAGAAAGTTAGTATTACCTCTTGTTTAAAAGAGGGCCAGATAATACTTACCATTCTGTCTCATTCTGTTCTTCAGCATTTGGAATATGTAGTTAAATAATAGTAGATGGGCAATGAATAAATCCTATAGCAGTAACTTAAAATGAATGTCATCAGTTTAGACCACTCCTTTATTTTTAAGAGTGTCTTCCTAATTTAGCTAGTACAAATATCCAAACAATGTAGGCTCCTGTAGATACTATCTTACATGTGACTTCATCCTGGTAAAGAAAGTAAGTCAGAAATTAAAGGCTTTTAAAAATACATATACATATAAAATAGTCATATCTTGTTAAATTGAGCTTGACTTTTTATGTGTTTCTGAAGAAAGCTAAGTTAAATAAATTAGTAGTGAAACTGTATCAAAACTGTTTGAACAGTCACTTCTATGAGAGGCATGTTTTTAATATGTGGATTAATTGACATACTGATCATATGTTATTCTCATGAGTCATTAATGTGGATCCTCTATTAGGTGACATTTTTTGTTGCTGTTTGTGTCATTATATGCATTTAAAAATAAACTTTACAAGTTACTAATTTAGACATTTCATAATTTAGACATACTTTATTTGAATAGCTGTTTTGGACATTATATTCTAATGTAAGTTTACCTAATTTTACTGTGTAGGTTAATTAATAGCTATTATGTTTAACCAGGCCTTCTGACCTCCAAATTTGCCACTTTATCTATTTGCCATGGTAGGTTTATTTACTGAGACTTTATCTGGTTTACCTTTAGAAAGTGCCCTTATACAGTGCACGTGCCTCAAGTAAACGTTGAGCTTTTTAGTTTTAGAAGACGATGGGTGAATAACTTTCACCTTTTCTGGTAAACATTTGATTCCTTTTTTCCCAGTGTTTTGCCAGGATTACAGTGTCTTTTTCTTTTTTTTAAATATTTGAAGATGATTATATACAATTCAAGTTTAACAATATCTCACCATGGGAAACCAAGAGTTGAAAGGTTTCTATATAAAAGATTTTGTTGAGTATTAATTTTGCAGATTAATATTATCAGTCATGACAGTTCTTTCCTCTCCTGTGCTCCCCAGGACAGATTATTGCTGAAAATGTAATTAGACTGTTGCTATACTTTTCAGCCTGTCAGCTTCTACTGCAACAGAATTGAAATCTGCTACATATTGAAAGATGGCCACTTGAGACTAACTGGTGTTTCTAAGTCATTTGTAAACTTCTAGCAGGGCTCAGAATGTTAAAAAGTTCTGCGGTTTCTCTGCTGTTACTTGCCTTGAATTGCCTTGAAATCGTTTTTCTGATTTTTAAGTGGCAGTGTGGTGTAGTAGTAGAAAGAGTGTGGGGTTTAGAGTCATGAGGAGAACTTTAAAGATAGACCTGGCAGACATTGTATTAAGCCCTTCACATACTTCCCTGGGTGGCACTAGCTTTGTCTCTTACAAGCTTTGCTATCTTGGACAAGTCGCTTGATTTCTCTGATTTTCATTTTGTAAAAGATTTATAAAATGTTTTGTCTCCCAACTCATAGAGTTAGATCATATGAAATAAAGGGCTTGAAAAATGCTTTATGAACTATAAATTGTGTAATGGGTGATTGATGAAAAAATTCAGTGGGATAAAGCTACCTTCTATAAATCAGTTCAGTTCAGTCGCTCAGTCATGTCCGACTCTTTGCAACCCCATGAATCACAGCATGCCAGGCCTCCCTGTCTATCACCAACTCCCGGAGTTCACTCAGACTCGCTTCCATCAAGTTAGTGATGCCATCCAGCCGTCTCATCCTCGGTTGTCCCCTTTCCAATCCCTCCCAGCATCAGAGTCTTTTCCAATGAATCAACTCTTCTCATGAGGTGGCCAAAGTACTGGAGTTTTAGCTTTAGCATCATTCCTTCCAAAGAAATCCCAGGGCTGATCTCCTTCAGAATGGACTGCTTGGATCTCCTTCAGTCCAGGGGACTCTCAAGAGTCTTCTCCAACACCACAGTTCAAAAGCATCAATTCTTCGGCACTCAGCCTTCTTCACAGTCCAACTCTCACATCCATACATGACTACTGGAAAAACCATAGCCTTGACTAGACGGACCTTAGTCGGCAAAGTAATGTCTCTGCCTTTGAGTATGCTATCTAGGTTGGTCATAACTTTTCTTCCAAGGAGTAAGCGTCTTTTAATTTCATGGCTGCAGTCACCATCTGCAGTGATTTTGGAGCCCCCCAAAATAAAAACCTAATATTTACTAAGATCTTACCATGTGCTAGGCGCTGTATAGTACTTGGTTCACATAGGTTAGTTTATTTAATCCTTATTGTAGTTTTAGGTGATAGGTACTATTGTCTTCATTTTAAAGAAGAGACTTAGCCAGAAACTGGTGAAGGGCCTCGGGCTCTGTAATTGGTAAATGGTAGAGTGGGAATTCAGACCCCGGTAGTTTGATTCTAGAACCTATGTTCTTCTTCTAGAACCTATGCTCTTCACCAGACACCCGCAGTATTGGTTTTCTTACAAAAGTAGCTGTTTCATCCGTTTTTTCATTGTTTTCCTCACTAACAAGAAACTTTCTTTTTGTATGCTTTGTTCTTTTAGCCAGCTAAATGTTTTTAAAATACTTTCATTTAAGTCTTTTACTATTCACCTGTATAGAATTGCAGATATTGTCACGAACTAGCCATTTTGCAGTTTGTTTCTCCCTTAGTAATCTTTATGACAGTGAGACTTTGGAAAAATATAGCTTTAAATAGGGAAAAAAACAGTCTCCATATTCTTGATAATGTTTTTATTTCTTATGGCAGTATTTCATTAGGCATTAGAAAGTAAAAACCTTATTAATACTGTGTTACTGTCATTTTCGGAGAAGGCAATGGCACCCCACTCCAGTACTCTTGCCTGGAAAATCCCATGGATGGAGGAGCATAGGCTGCAGTCCATGGGGTCACTAAGAGTCAAGACACGACTGAGCGACTTCACTTTCACTTTTCACTCTCACACATTGGAGAAGGAAATGGCAACCCACTCCAGTGTTCTTGCTTGGAGAATCCCAGGGACGGCAGAGCCTGGTGGGCTGCCATCTATGGGGTTGCACAGAGTCGGACAGGACTGAAGTGACTTAGCAGCAACTGTCATTTTGATAGGCTTGTTTAATTTTTTTTTTTTTTCCTGTTTGTAAGGAAATCTACCATTGTCGAAGACAAATAAAGTACAGCAAAGACAAGATGTGGTATTTGGCAAAATTGGTAAGCTAAAGTGACTGTTACCATATAATACTTCGGGAAAGAAGGTTCAAATTTTATCCTAGTAGTTGAAAAAAACCAAAAACCGAAAAAAAACTTGCCTGTTTTCTCCAAAAAGTGAGGAATATAATTACATTTTCAGACATTTGGTTGGTAATCCAAAAAATGATAGCTCAGAAATTAGTGATTTTGTTCAGTTTTTACCTCCTGAGAATCTCAATCATGTTAGATTCATAGATATTTAGAACAAAGGCATCAAGAACCTGGCTACAGTTAGAGAATCTAGGAAGCAGACTTACATATCTGTAAAAGCTGATTCAACCTGTTTCAAAACTGTTGCCTTTTAAGTTTTTTACCCAGAAAATAAAATTTATATAGGAGAGAAAGCAAAAGCAGCAAATACATGTATAATAATACATTTATTCTGTAGGAAAAAGATGCCTTTTATGCCTGCTAGCGTCCTTGCCAACCTATGATCTTTCTTTGTCATGTCTGCTCTCTTTTATTATTAAAACTATTAAAATCCAGGTTAGTGGTTGAAATTTTTAAGTTTGATTTTAACTTAAAGAGAGTGATGGTGTACCTTCTCAAACATGTATTTTTCTCCATTGCATTTATTAGCTATTTTTATTTTTAATGAAAAAAATTTTCCCTAATTTTACTGAGATATAATTAACATGTAACTTGTTAGCTATTTTTAGAAGTTACTTGGATTATGTAAGGCTTTTACTTTTCACTGAAGTGGCAATACTGACTTTGTAAACCAATTTATTTATTTTCTCTTTGTCTATTATCCTTTAATTCTAGATACGAGGAATGTCAATTGACCAGGCTCTGGCTCAATTGGAATTCAGTGACAAAAAAGGAGCCCAGATAATTAAAGAGGTAAACTAAGATTGGTGGGGAAAGAACACATAGTTGTCTTGCAGATGTTAGTAAGCTTTGCCTAAATCCGGAATTAGCTCATTTAAGTGCAGAGTTTATATTATACAGATTCAGGGTACTCAGTTTTATGAATGTTCTTATACGTTAGGGATGTTCTATGCTTTAAGTATTCTTTTTCCTGAGATGCTTTTATTTGTACCACAAAGTCATTTATATGCATCTTATTTTAAATTATTGGGTCTTGATACATTATTTTAGAAGAATTTTTGTCAATTCCACAACTGAGAGCTTGGGATTTTATAACTAATTGAGTGGAAAAAGCACTGGACTGGAACTCTGGTGACTTGGTCTTATCTTTTCTCTGACAATTTCTGTTGTGACTATGGGCAAGGCACTTGTCTAGTTCCATTTTTCTTATTTGTAAGAAAGACCTCTCTAGCTCTAAATGTAGCTGATTCACTTGGTGCAAATATACTGTTGGTATTTGTGCTGACTCATTCTAGGCACATGAGTGTTTTGTTTCAGAAAGCTGAGTTGAGGACATCTGGGGAAATCAGCATTACTTCAGTTAATTTTCACATTAAGTCAGATCTTTTAGTTTAGTAGTTGAATAGCTGAGATGGTTGGATTCAGACTTCTAAGAGGCTCTCTTGCAACGCCTCTTATTTATTTCCATTCAGAATGCAATTCTAAGTATCTGTTGTGTACCCAGCTTTGTACTGCATTCTTCCTCTTTAAAGGTCAAAAAGATCTGCTTTCTGTTATTTCTGACAACTATTGTCCTGTTTTAAGAAATGTGTTCTGGAGAAAGTTAATTCAAAATATTTATGGAGTATAAATTTAATAATTCTTTTTTTGTTTGTTTTGTTTTTATTTTTTGGCTGTGCCATCTGGCATGTGGGAATCTTAGTTCCCTGACCAGGGATAGAACCCGAGTCCCCTGCATTGAAAGCTTGGGGTCTTAACCACTGGACCACCAGGGAAATCCCTAAACTTAATAATTCTTCAAGGAAATTTTCAAATATGATTTTCTCTATTTGTCTGATGTTAATGGTTATTTTGCATCCAAAGTTTAAGAATTTTCAGTAAGATTTAGCTCTTGAGCTTCTTGAACTTTTTGACAAAGTCTGTGACTCAAAGACATAATGCTCATTACCAGGGTTTCTGCTGCTAGTACTGTTATCTCCGCCTCTACAGCTTACACATTCCATTTAAAACTTAGCAGTATCGACTGTGTTCTTTGCATTTGCAATTCTTGTCTGAGGAAGGAAACTCACTGTATCCATTCTCCTTAGTACTGTTATCATTTGATACTCTCTTTTTAAAACTGACTATAATAGGAAAGCATGTGATTAGCAGTCATGTAGAGATAATAACAAGAAATGAGAAATTTAATTCTGTTCTAGTTCAAGGTCAGCCATATGAATGCCTTTCTTTTCCTTGTTAAAGGTTCTCTTAGAAGCACAAGATATGGCAGTAAGAGACCACAATGTGGAATTCAGATCCAATTTATATATAGGTAAGATCTCTAATATTCTTAGCTTTGGAAAGTGTTTTCTAGTAGTGGTGCCAAGTTCTTTACCTAATAACAGTCTTTGATATCTAAATACTTTGGACTATGTTTACCATTGGAAATTGCTGGTAATAGCTTATTTTTCAGTCTCCAGCATGTGAATGTTAAGTCTGTTGTAATGGTCCTAACTGCTTTATTTTTACTTGTTCTCTAATGAGACTGAGATCATGAAATCTATTGCTGATAGTTATTAAATAATGGATATCAAGATGATACGTAGAGTGGTCCTTTACTCATAATAAGAATGTAGCTGATTTTTAAAAAAATGAATTCTTTGTCAACTCGAAAGAGATATATAAAGGATCACAGTGGACTTAGACAGTCTTTATAGATAATGTGCCATGCCAGGCGCCTCATCCATAGAGGTATCCTGTAAGTTAGCCCTCCTAGTACCAGAATGGAAAATCATCTGTTGAATTACAAAAGCCAGAGGACCTTTGAAGACTTAGTGACCCAGATGTGTTGGTTCCTCTTTGTTCTTAACATCCTAAAGCATTAGCTCTAGTTTTGTAGGCTTGCCTCACATCTATTTAATGGAAGTGAAAATGTTTTGGAAGGCATGGAGTACTGTACAAATGTAAAGGATATTTTGGTAGCATACCTTCATACTGATCTTTTTTTATAAAGAGATCAGTGTTTATTACAAAGCTCTTCCCCACCCCACCCCAATAAAATGGAGCATAGGTTGGAGTTAATGCAGCAGTTACTCCTGACTTCAGGAGTTTTATCACCAAACAGAGATGTTGATGTCAAAGCAAAATTTTCTCAGTCTACCAAACCTACATATAAGAAGGACTATTTTACTAAAGATATTTCAAATTCAAGATATGGGAACTGCTGCTCTCCACACAGAGGGGAAAAGGCTGAATCATTATAGTAGAAGTTAGCTGCTGTACCTTATAGTTTTTCAGCAATTAGCATTTTAAAAGATCATCTAAATTCCACTTTGTCACATAACCTCTGCCCTACTGGAGATGTTTATTCTGGTTAATATCTTACCTCACCTCACCTGAAATTCACGCTGGCAGCTACAGCTACTTCTGAAATTTAAATGAGTTACGATTTTCAATTGAAACATCTTATTTTAAAGCTGAATCTTGTAAAATTAATTATATTCTGATACATGCATAGAGTTAGAGGGGAATCAAAATGGCAGCTAGAAGATGCAGGCCACAGTAGTTAATCATAAGCATTTTCTTCTGGGAGAAGCATGAATAAGTAATGCTGGAAGGACCCAGAAACACTGGAAAAGATGAAATGGATAAAGGGCAAGACCATTTGCTTAAAACCTCTTGGTGACCTTTCCTGCTCCATGACTGAATATCAAATGACATTTAATTAATTTTATTCAATTTCATAAGAATATTGGCTTCTTAGCTGATTGGCAGCATTTCATAATGTAATTCAGATGCAGGTGAAATGGAATTTGTGTTTAAATCCGTTTCAGTAGTTAGTATATATAGTGAGAGGGTGAAGAGCTTAATCCTGTCTTCCCAAATGAAGGAGCAAAGTCCAATATTACCTTTAAGCAGAAATCAACTTAACTGTGAATGGTCCTTTAATGTACTGGCTGCTTATGCACATTTCTGCTGAGAAACCTCTGCCCCTCCTGTACCTTCTTTTCATCTAGTTCTGGGTCAAAATCTCTTTTCTTAAGTAGGGCTAGTAAGTATGGATTTGTCTCATTATTTTAAAAACTCATTTGCTAAGTGTTTTGTTGGCTAATTTTGTTATGAAGGAAAAGGAGATGAGTATCCCCAGGAAGACTAAGTATCTGACCACAACACATCATGCAGTTTATCCCTGTATTTGCTAAACTTCCCTGATATGAATTGTCTGAGGTTCTAGAGTTGGACACAACTGAGTGACTTTCACTTTCTCTTATTAAAAAAACAGATTCCCAGTCCTCACCACAGACTGAAACCCCAAGGGAGAGGCTTGGGTAAAGTCTATTGATTCTTACCCATAAAATGTGGAAACTGATTGATCTTATAGTCTTTGAGAAGGCCTAGATATTTCATTCCATAGACTTCTTTTAGAGTTTGAAAGCCTAGTTATTATTGACTGCCAGTTTGGCTCAGCAAAAGCTCTTTCAGTCCCCTGAAATAAGTAAGTCCAGACATTATAAGGGATGTACTTTTTTGGTAGCATATGTTCTCATTATGTGGTAATTCCTTCAAATGCTTGTCATCAGTCTAAAGCTCATACCTGGTGTTGCATGACCATAGACTTTGAAAGTTCATTTCCTTTTCAAACTTGTAATGATGACTGATGACACAGTGATAGGCCTTAACAAGTGGACATGGACTAATAAAATGCCATTGCTCTGTGATTCATAGCATCTTAAAGTGGTTCACTTCAGGGAAAGTGAATGACTGACTTTGTAAATCAGTCTTCTGGGCTAAGACTGATGAAGGGGAAAGTGGGGAGGATTTCTGAAGTTAATGTTAAGATTCCCATTAAGCTAAATACAAGTAATCAGAAATATTGAGAGTATTTTCAATACATGGTACCTGCTGGGCAATATCTTTGAAGGTCATTTCTTCTTTTGAGATATCTTACTGTTTTTTCTTTCATTCAAAAAATATTTGAGTGCCTGCTTCCCTGTTAGCTCAGGCTGTGTGGTTCTGCCTGTGATTCCGGATACCTGGATTTGATCCCCGGTTTGGGTTGGGAAGATCCTCTGAAGAAGGAAATGGCAACCTACTCCGGTATTCTTGCTTGGAGAATTCCATGAACAGAGGAGTCTGGTGGGCTACAGTCCATGGGGTCATAAAACCCCATGGACCAAAACTGTACATATTAGTACTGTGTGTACTTGGGAAACCATGAAATTTAGTTTAGAATTTGAGCAATTTAGCAGAGATGTCTCTTCATGGGAAATAGATGGGGAAACAATGGAAACAGTGACAGACTTTATATTTTTGGGCTCCTAAATCACTGCAGATGGTGACTGCAGCCATGAAATTCAAAGATGCTTACTCCTTGGAAGAAAAGCTATGACCGACCTAGACAGCATATTAAAAAAACAGAGACATTACTTTGCCGACAAAGGCCCATCTAGTCAAAGCTATGGTTTTTCCCGTAGTCATGTATGGATGTGAGAGTTGAACCATAAAGAAAGCTGAGTGCTGAAGAATTGATGCTTTTGAACTGTGTTCTTGGAGAAGACTCTTGAGAGTCCCTTGGACTGCGAAGAGATCCAACCAGTCCATCCTATAGGAAATCAATCCTGGGTGTTCATTGAAAGGTCTAATGCTGAACCTGAAACTCCAGTACTTTGGCCACCTGAAGCGAAGAACTGACTCATTAGTAAAGACCCTGATGCTGGGGAAAATTGAAGGCAGGGGATGACAGAGGATGAGATGGTTGGATGGGATCACCGACTCAATGGACATGAGTTTGAGCAAGCTCCAGGATTTGGTGATGGGCAGGGAAGCCTGGCTTCACACTCAGCAGAAACTTGAAATTTGTTTGTTGAGTGAGTGAACGGCACAGTTTTGGATCTGCCGAAACTGTGCTGTTCACTCACTCAACAAACAGAAATTCCAAGTTTCATGTAGAACAAATTGCTATTAAAGTAGGCATCTACATACTGTTTCTGGAGAAGGAAATGGCAATCTACTCCAGTGTTCTTGCCTGGAGAATTCCAGGGACGGGGGAGCCTGGTAGGCTGCCGTCTTTGGGGTTGCACAGAGTCGGACACGACTGAAGCGACTTAGCAGCAGCAGCAGCTACATACTGTTTCATTTTAATTGACATAGTTCTGTACTAAAGTAGTTTGAAACTCAACATACATACTTAGTGGAGGAGAGACTGGAGGAGGTGAGACCGTAAACCAATTTGGAATCTATACTGTAAGCCCTGATTTCGTTCAGATCTGAGTGGTTGTGTTGTGTATTCCCATTCCAGGGTGTGGTGTTTGAGAAGAATTAATGTTTTTGTTTTGACATTAAAAAGTGATGGCATTATATGCATGCAGGTTAGGCAGATGTTATTTTATGGCCTAAAGAGGAAACCATGGCTGGCATTTCATAGGTTCTGAGTGTTTGCTATTAGGTATTTTGGGAGAAATGGAAAGGAAATGGTAGTTAGCATGGACCCTGTAGCCCTGATCGCTGTGTTCTGATAGATTATGTAGTGTTGCGCAGTTAGCTAATTTTGATACTTCTTTCCCTGGAGTGTAGTAGTCCTTATTCTCAGAGCATTTGGAAATTGATGCTCAAATTGGATAGAGTAGGAGTTTTAGATAAAATTAGCCATCATGTTTGTAAAATCTTTTCAGAAGTTTCTACACCCTTCCCAGTGTCATTGGTTTTATTTTTAGGATTCCTCCTGACAAGTGGATTCAGAGCACCTGGAAATACTTTCTATTATAAAGTGATCTGTGTAATACTGGTTTTTGTTTGGAGAAACTAAAAAAATTTTTTAATTGAAGTATAATTGACATGCAACATTATGTTAATTTCAGGTGTACAGCTGGATGATTCAGTATTGCAAAGTGATCACCATAACAAATCTGGTTAGCATCTGTCATACATTGTTACAGGGTTGTTTTTTTTCTTGTGATGAGATCTTATAATATCTCTTCTCAACTTTCAAATATGCAATATGGGTATTATTGACTATAGTCACCATGCTGTACATTACATCCCCATGGCTTATTTATTTTATAACTGAAAGTTTGTACCTTTTGACTCACTTCATCCATTTCGCCCACCTGCCCCCTACCGCTATCTTTGGAAATTCTTAAAATTCATTTCTTTAGTGCCCAGTAGATGAATTTGATAAATAGGGAGTTAACGCTCACCTTATTTCACTGAAACCCTAGGCAGTTTTCTTAGTCACTTTCATCCTTAGCTTTCTCTTTGGCAAAGCTAGGGATGGTTCTGCTGAAATCACTTCATGAGAGGTTTGTGGTCAGAGGGTTGTGGAGCACATGCTTTGACATGGTCTCTGTAATATAAAGTTCCGTCACAGTAAGAATAAAAGTGGTGAGTATGAAAGTGAATTAATTTGCTCCGTGTGCTATAGATTTTGCCTTTTTAAAACGCTTATTAAATTAAAAATGTAAGACTAAATTCAGAAGGTAGTTACTATGATTTACCATGGGTGAACAGGTGAATAGATTACTTCTTATTACTATTTAAAAGATTTCTTCAAATTTTGCAGGGTCAAACCTTGAGATGTAGGATTGGGACAGGGAGATGAGGGGATAGATGTGATGCAGGAATTCGTAAACCTGACTGTGAATCAGAGTTGCCTGGATTGGGGGATGTTGTTTGCTCAGGATATAATTTCCAAGGCCCACTCCAAATATAAGTTAGAATATCAGCATCAGCATTTTAAATGTGTTCCCTAGGTTTGTTAGATGTAGTAGCCTGAGGATAGCATTTGGGAACCATTGATTCCAGAGGCTTCTCATACAGTTAAAGTAAAATCAGAATGTTCTTCCCACAACCTCCAGGGCTCTGTGTAATCTTGTCTTCATCTCTGATCTCTTCCCCTTATTTGTATCACTCTGCGCCTTGCCTACTGTGCTTTAGCAGGTTCTGGTCCTGAAACAAGCCAAGGATGTTCTTACCTTTGGGGCTTTGCGCATGCTCTTTCCTCAGCCTGGAACACGTTGCCCTTAGGTATTTGCATGAGTGATTCATTCTGGTCTTGGATCAAATGTGTCTTCCTCAAGGATGCCTCTTGACACCACCCAGTCTGAAGTTGTCCCCACAACACCCTCTCAGTCTCTGTCACATCACTGTTTTTGTTTTATTCATAGTGCTTGTCACTAACTAAAATGATGGCGTTTGTTTTCTGTCATTCTCCTCCAGAGTGTCCACTGTGCGGAGCCAGGGCCCTTGCTGGTCTTGTTCACTCTTCTCTAGGACCTGAAATGGAGCCTGATCTGTGAGGAAGAACTCAGGAGATGCTTGTCTTTAGATAAGCTGCTCTAGCCAGCCAGCGAGCTCATGTAATCTTAGAATCCAGCTGAGGAGAAGACAGAAATTTCTCAGCCAGTCAAGCTGTAATCTTGCAGATACAGTTATGGTTGTTTTGTGTAATTCTCTTTTTCTTCCCTGTCTAGCTGAGTCCACCTCAGGGCGAGGCCAATACCTGAAACGCATCCGATACCACGGCAGAGGTCGCTTTGGGATTATGGAGAAGGTTTTTTGCCATTATTTTGTGAAGTTGGTGGAAGGCCCTCCCCCTCAACCTGAGGCACCAAAGACAGCAGTCACCCACGCCAAAGAGTATATCCAGGAGCTTCGCAACCGGACCATCATTCATGCTCTGTGATGGGACTATTAAGACTCCATGGTGTATATATTTTACCATTTATTTCTTAAAACCAACACAAATTAAAGACAAATGCTTTCTGTGAATCGTTATTGAATTATTGAAATATGAAGTACCATTGCTGGTTTTATACGAATATTTATAAATCTCTGTCCATTTTTTGAGAGCCTCTGGTTATATTTTATGTATTTGCAACTAGGAAGGGGAAATCAGTTTTAAACAGCTATAGTGACAGACTGTATAATTCAGAAGGCTTTTTTGAGTCCCGTTTGAAAGGAACGTTAGCTTTGTAGCTAGTGCCCTGCAGGTGGTAGTTTTGATACCAGACTTGAGTAGAAAGTTGTAGGATAAGAAAGCTTGTCCTTATTATTTCACTTGATTTTCCTCTTGAGACTAAGGGAGGTGGTGGAGGGGAGCATGCCTGCATGTTGTTTCAGTGCAGTATTTTAGAGCGTTCTGTGGTTCAGTTTTTCCTTTCACTGTTGGCATTACCCTTTACTGTTTTAGCTGAAACTTGAAATTATAGGAATTTATTAGGTATATTAATCTAAAACTCCAAAAATCATTTAACTTATAAAGTTTATTTTCCTTAAATAATAACAGTTTTTATGTCTCCTTCCAACAGTGCTTTCTGTTGCTTGGCTATCTTGTTTAGGATTGATTTTTCAGAGTGAATTCAATCAGAAGAACCAATCTCAGCCTTGCATTCTAAAATAAGGCAGTAGATGGCACTCACTTCCCTCTTGTTAGCAGAAATTGTTGAGAGTATTCAGCACTCTGTCCACGGCCCTAGTTCAGTGTTTCTCTAATGTTTATATGCAGAGGAAGAACCTAGGGTGCTTATTAATGCACACTTCTGGGTCCCTCTCCACCCCTCTCCCCCAAATATTCTGATTCACTAAAAATCTGTTTTAAATAAGCACTTCCAGATGATTCTGTTTTCGGGAACTGCACTTCGAGTCAAATGAAGAATGTAGCTTCAGTGCCATGTTTTAAGATGGCATTAATAATAGCTACTATTTATTGGGACCTCATTATTTGACATGCTCTGTGCTGTATTTTACAAATAACCATCTCTGGGTTACACAGTTTGTAAATATTGGACTGTAATTTAAACTCTAGGGTTAAGTTATTCATGCATACCTAATGAATATACAGGAATATTTCTAGGCCTCTGCAATTAACCTAATGTATGGGTAAAAAAGGCAGAGGGCTCAGTGAATAAGTCACTGAGGTGTCGGGCAGATTCATTCTGGGTCCTGAGGTATTATAGCATGGAAGCATGGAAATAACACTAGAGTGGTGGGAGGTAACCTTTGTTCTAGTCTTGGCATAATCACTAACCAGAAGTAAGACTCTGGGCAGATTTCCTCCGTGCTTGGCCTCCATTTAATTTACCTAGAAGATAAGAGGCTCAGAGTTGTCTGGAGAACACCTTCAGAATCACTTGAAGGGCTTGTTAAAAGATCCAAATCCCTGGGCCTCACTCTCCGACTTAGTGAGTCAGGGTTTGGTGTAGGGGAACAGGGGTTTACACTGGTAACGAATGCCCCAGTGATGCATGGCTAAGAATCCCTGGACCGGAGGGTCTCCAGGCTTTCTCTCGGGGCAGATGCTCTATGAGTTTTAGTCTCAAGAGTTTTTACTCCTTGGGTGTGACTGAAACACACCAGGTGGTGGTGTGGACTCCGTAACTATAAATTGCATAAATGAGGATGCTACTTCATCTTAAAAGTGTTTTGAAATAGGTAAGAACAAAACATCTTGGAGTCTAATGAAGAATGTTTGCTTGTAATCTAAGATTCAGCCTTGATTTGGAACGGCTTCTGGTATGATAAAGTGTACTGATTGCTAGCCTTCAGGACTGGGTACTGTTTTAAACATGGTGTATACATTATCTCAATGAACCTTTCCCATTATGACTGTTGCTAAGTACATCTGGTTAGTTTCCATGCTGAAATTAACTTTACATGGTTCAGAAACTGATTTCTTCTCTTTAACAATATCTGAATGCTTGTAATTTCTGTTTTTTCCCCAGAGAATTATGATAGATTTACACTTTTTTTTTGTTAGTGTATAGCGCATTCAGGAGGGCTTTGTAGGTGACTCAGTGGTAAAGAATCCATCTGCCAAGCAGGAGACGTAGGTTTGATCCCTGGGTCATGAAGATCCTCTGGAGAAGGAAATGGCAACCCACTCCAGAATTCTTGCCTGGGAAATCTTGTGGACAGAGGAGCCTGACGAGCTACAGTCCTTGGGGTCACAGAGTCACACATGGCTGAGTGGCTAAACAGCAGCAACAGCACATTCAGGAGTTGCACCGATCACACGTTTAGCTGAATAAATGATCAAGTGATGAGCGTACCCAGGTAAGCAGGTGAAGAGAGAGCGCATGGTAGCAACACTGGGTCTGCTTCATGCCCCTGCCCTGTCACTGCCCACCTCTCTTCCCCAAGGCTAGCCATTACCCTGGCTGTCATATGATAGCTTTTTTTTTAAGGTAAGCTTTTGTTTTCTTCAGCTCAATTTATTGGGCAACCATTCTATGCCTGGTGCTGAGGATACAGGTACTGAAAAAGGAATCAACCGCTGCTCGCGGAGCTCACACTGTACTGGGAAAGGAGTAATTCAGTAATTACAAGGGTTCACTGTGCTGAGTGTTATAAGAATAGAGAAATGGGGCTTTGGGAGTAGACATCAGGGCACCCTGGAAAACTCCCTTTGGGTTTTGGGGAAATTAATTTTAAAGAGATGTAGTGAGGGGAAAAGGTAAAAATTAAAAATGTCATACAGATCAATAAAAGGCTATGTTGTCAGGCCAGTTTGGGTTTTGTCAACTGTATGAACGTTAGGACCACTTCATCCTATCAGAAGCTGAGAAGTATATAGCATGTGTGATGCAGAGCGGAGTATACTGTCTCTGGAGCTGACTCCGAGTTATCAAACTGTGAATGAGGCTCCAGCTAACCTTGAGGGGAAGGACATGTGAAGTGAGTATACGGCAAACATTGCAAAATAGAATGGATGTGTTTCTCCACAAGTGATGAAAATGATTGGATTTTTCCCATGGATTTCATTTTAATGCAGATGTTGTAGTAATAATTTTAGTTGATTAAGAAGAGCTCACTCACATGTGTAGGTTTAAAACAGGAAAGGTTTTGGAGTGGGTGAGCTTCCAGAAAGATTCTAAAGCAGGACAAAATTACATAGATGACATTATTAACACTTCTAGGAATAGGCCCCTCTTCTCGGCCATTGTCTGATGTAACTGTCTAGGGTCCAATCTCTGTATGAGATAGGTTTTAGCCTTTAGTCTTAAACTGGCCTACTGTGAGTTACGTTAGTATACATCTTAGGATGTATCTGTTATGGAACCACAAATTCATTGGATTGAAGAGAAAATATTGGTAAGTGAATCATACTTGTGCACTCAAGTAAAAGTTTTTTTATGTTTATCCAGTAGGGACTGAATGAAGAATTATTTTCACTTAACAGTCCAAGGAGACTCATAAAAATTTTATTCTGGAAAGTAAGGGATGGCAATATTAATATCAAATGAAGTAGAATTTAAGGAAAAGGCATAAATGAACCTAAAAGGGTTTAATGCACATTGGGAGGAACACATTCTGCAGTCAATTTGAAGCCATTTCTAAACCTCCTGAAGCTCATCTTAAAGTCTCAAGTTTCCATAGTGGACCCCAGCATAAGAAAATCTGATTTAAATGATTAAAGTTCATTTTATCTATCTGGCCATAGTTCTTGACTCTTCCTATATCCATGCTCTTTACAGTGTGACTTTGCAGTTCCTCTTATTACAAAGTGGAGTCTCTTCTGACCTCTTGAATTTGGGCTGACTTTCTAATAGCATGTGGCAGAGGTGACAGCTTGCAGGTTTTCAGCCTTGTCTTTGCTTCCTTATTCTTTCTTGGATCTCTGCTTCTCTATGTAAACAAGACCCAGCTGATGTGCTCAAGGATGAGAGACCATGTGGAAGAGAGATGTGGGCCCCAGCTTACAGCCAGCCAACCACAAAACGCATGAGAGAACCTAGCCAGCATCCTCATAGCTGCTGATGGAACAAACACTGATGACAGGTGAGAGTACGTAAACCAGCACAAACTGACTTTATAGACTCATGAACAAATGGGTAAGTTCTTACTAAGCCACTGAAATTTGAGGTAGTTTGCTACATAGTAGTAGCTCTAATAAATATTTCAAACTTTGTACTCTAAGGAGAATACCAGTCTTTTCAAATGTCTCTAACGATTGGTAAAATTGATTCTACAAATTTTAAATTCTATAGTTGTAGACTCTAAATTGATTCTGCAATTTTAATTTACAGAGGAGTCCTCATATTCTCTCAAGAATCATATAGACCACTTTTTAAAATCATTCTGCCCTAAAATCAGAAAGTTGTTCTTTTTAAGAAAGTTTAAGCATAACCTCCTTGATAATAAAACACTCCTTAATTATTTGAGGGAAAAATGGTTATGGACAGATCTTATAAGTTTAATGAAGAAATACAAATGATACAGATAGACAAGACAGGAAAGTGGCCTAAATGTCCGTTGATAAATGAATGGATAAAGAAGATGTGGGACACGTGTACAATGGAATACTCAGCCATAAAAAAGGAGGAAATAATGCCATTTGCAGCAATATGGATTAACCTAGAGATTAACGTACTGTCCTTCACATTATCAAGTGAGTCAAAAAGAGAGATACTGTGGTATCACTTATATGTGGAATCTAAAATGCAACACAAATGATTTACAAAAGAGGAACACGTGCAGACATAGAAAACAACGGTTTCCAAAGGGAAAAGGGCTTGGGGGAGGGATAAATTAGGAGTTTGGGATTAGCAGATACAAAATACTACAGATAAAATAGGTGAACAACAAAGTCCTACTGTATAGCACAGGAAACTATTCAATATCCTGTAATCATATGGAAAAGAATATGAAAAATATGTGTGTATAGGGAGATATATTTGTGTGTATATGTATGTGTGTATATGTATGTGTATATGTATATATATACTATATACATGTGTATATACTATATATACACACACATATATGTATATATATAGCTGAAACACTTTGCTGTATACCAGAAGCTGATAGAACATTGTAAATCAGCTATACTTTAATTAAAAAAAATGAAAATATATGTATGATACAAGGGCATAAAAACAAAAAAATATTAATCCTGTAAAGAAATGGGCTGGGTCATTCTATTTCTCTGCATGGTTCTGGATTAGAATTGATCAAAAGATGAACTTGAGTAATAATTTGGAGTTAGAAGTGGTACTCTCACGATCATTTTGGCATCTCGATACCTATCACAATAGTGCCTCATTGTAAAACAGTACACTAGGGCAGCAGGTGTCCCATTTCAACATCTTGTTAGATTAAGCAGAAGGGAATTATTAAGGATCTTGGCTAGCTCAAAGAATTTCTAAGTGGGCCCCAGGCTATATACTATGTTTTCCCCTGGTCTGCAGGTACTTACTTCATTTTCTGAGTCAGGAGTGGGTATCAGTGACTGGCAGGAGTGTCATAAGACTGAACTTTAGCTATAAACTAGTCTAGAAATGGACTTTCTAATTTTCTGGCCTCTTAAAACATGTCTGTTCTGCAGCCAGAGACCACCATGAACACAGAGTTGAACAAGTTGGGTTTATGACTTTGCGGCAAGGGAGAACACACCGTGGCGACCATGGGGAATCCTCAGCAAGAGGATGTTAGGATTTGGGCTTTGGTGGAGTCATTTTATAGGATTTGGGCTTCGTTTGGTTGACTTGCTAGGGTTTGCTCTGAATTCGATGTTATCAGACAGTGTGGGTGGGGAAAATTCTATGATTGATTATCTCAATAAATTTTACATATAGGGAGGGCAAACTTGGGTGAGGAAATAGGTGTAAATAATCGATAAGGAATTAACAGTCACTTATTTTAGCAAAGAAAAGGTGTTTGGTATTTTGTGGATGGCACCGCAACCTGAGGTGAAATTATGTTGTGTGCTTGTTTTATTTCATTTAATCGTGTTCCCAGAATGACCTTGTCTGAGTTGGTATTCTGAGAGATGGTTTCTGTTCAACAGGAGAATAACTGTGTCAAGTGCCTAGCCAGCTTCTGAATGTCAGGGACTGTTCTTTTCTTTTTCAAATACTGGCTGGAAGGAAATTTGAGTAGCTATTGACTAAGCGAATTTGTTGTATCTACCTCAGGTATCATCATACTTAATGATAACACTCTGGATTTTCTCACCAAAGTTGGGGACAAGTCAAGTGTGCTGACTATTCATGGTTATTTAATATTTCCCAAAAGTTTAGTCAAAAGCCATAAGACAAAATGAAATAAAAGGAAAATCTTTGGAAAGGAAGAGATGAATTATTGCTTGCATGTAACTGCCTCCCTGGGAAACCAAGAAATCAACTGAAAAATTATTAAAAGTAAGGAGAGTTCAGTAGGTCAGTTGATTGCAAAATCAGTATAAGTCAACGCTTATGCTTTAAGTTAGCAGTCATCAGAATATATAATTTTAAAAAGCTATTAAAATAGAGACTAAAATAGAAAATATCTAGGAATAAACTTGACATATGAAAACTATGCAGGACCCATATAAACAAAACTATAAAGCTTTCCTGGGACACGTGAAGACTTACATGGCAGGGCATGCTACATTCTTGGGTGGCATAACTCAGTAATGCAGCCATTTCAATTCTAATAAAAATGTCAAAAGTATTCTTTTTTTATCTAGGCAGTATAATCCTAAGGTCACCTGAGAAGCTTAATAAAAGGCTGAGAAATTTTTAGAAGATTGGGAGGTGGCTTGCACTGAAAGATTTATTATCAAAGCAGCATGGTTCTTATGTAAGAATCAAAATAGGCCCCCAAACAGACTTAAGTATATACATTTGGTTTAGGATGAAGGTGGAATTGAAATGTTCTTACGCCTCTGCTTAAAATATAGGAAGCTGCTAATAAGCACATCTCTTCTGTCCTCATAATGAGAAAATGACATAAACTACAAAATCATTACTTCACTTGAGCTCATGAGAAAGATGAGGTTGGGAGGCACAGCCTCATTCAGAAGAGAGACAAGCCCCTCTGAAGAGAGATGGCTTCACAACTGTCTCCACTCCCACAGAGCTTGGGAGCAGAAACTCAGCCGCTGTCCAGGTATGGAGATGAGATCAGCTAAATTGTAGCTTAAAATCCACATGTGGGTGAGCTGTAAATCGGGTTGCTGAGGTAGCAGAGGAGTTCCGTCTCAGCTAGACTGTCCTCCACAGACTTCCACCAGCTGCTCACCAGAAGTATGGGGGGAGGGCAGGAGATTGGCCCTCTTGAACCCACATCTGAGGTCCAGACAGAGGAGGCAGTTGGTGGATGCTGGGGACACAGAATGCCATTGGCTTCCCTGGATTTTCCTCCCTTAGGGATCAAAAGCTCTAAGCTGCTGGGGGTAGGGCAGGAAACTCAAATTGCCCACAGGGTTCAAAGTGATCAGTGGACAGGGGGCTCAAGACCCTGCCTTTTTCTCTGGACAGTAGACTACAGCCTCAAGTCTCTGCAGTGGCAGTCTGTTACTCGGGCAGATGGACCAAAATGTGTTCCTTAATAATTGCGTGAAAAGCATTTGATAACACTGAACATCCATTTATGATAAAAACTCAGGACACTAGAACTTTCTCAATCTGATAATAGACATCTACAAAAACTCTGGCTACTGTCATACTTAATGGTGGAAGATAGAATTTATGAATTGTGCTGTTTCCCACAATGGAATACTTCTCATCAATAAGATGGAGGAACTGCTGATACAAGCAACGGCATGGACGAATCTCAAAAGCATTACAGTAAATGAAAAAGCCGAAATCAAAAGGCTATACGTTGTATGTTTCATTGACATTCAGGAAAAGGCAAAACCACATGAACAGAGAGAACAGATCAGGGTTGCCAGGGGCTGGCAGGTGGAATGGGGGACTGACTACAAGTGGGCAGAAGCAAACTTGGGGATGATGGAAATACTCCATCTATGTGTGTTGATTGTTGTGACTACACATGGTGTTTGTCAAAATTCATGACACTATCATAAGAGTATGAATTATATCTTGTGAGATCTGACTTTAAAAAACTGGTTCAAGAAGAAAGTATTATGCTATAAACAGTGCTGAAATAATTGAAAAATCATTTGTGGGAAATTAATTCCTCACGTCATCTGATAAGATTAATTCCAAATGGATTATAAATAAGGATGAAAAAATGAAACCATTAAAAGCTTAGAAATATGCAGAAAAGATAGCTGATGAATACATAGGAGAGCAAAGTATAAAGTAAAGAAGTGAAGACTGCCACCTCAGGACCGTGATTCTCAAGAGGTAAAAGGAGTGTTTTTGAGAAAGAACCCCTTGTGAGAGTCTGTCTTCTCTCCCTCCTTCCCTCCCGCCCACTCCCCCTCCCTCCTCCTCCAGTCTTCCCCCCATCCGCTCTGCCTCCCTCTCCATCTCAGTGATGTCAATGGTAGTTACAGGAACATTTGTTTTATGATTATTCATCACACTGTACAGCCTTCTGTTTACATGTATCATACTTTGTAGTTTTAAAAAAAGGAACGCTTGGGGTCCAAATGTAATTTCCTACGTTTTAACAGGATTTAGGCGCAGAGAGTCCAAGTGCATTGGTGAAGGTGGTTCCCCTCATTTTGTCGTCAGTTCTCCGTCCCCTGTCTAGTGCTCTACCAGCCCGGGCAGCCACCTAGTTCAGCACAGGTCAACAGACTCTGAACATGGTAAACCAAACCCAGTTAGAAGAACCTACGTTGCAGTTGTGAGATGTATAATAAAAAATGTGGGTAAAATCAATCTGCCTTGGAGTGGAGAAAGCTTTTTAAGTATCAAAGTAAAGGCAGAAGACATAAGGAAAAGATTGATAGATTTTTATTACTTCCAAATTAAAAATGATGTACAAATTTTAAAGCAGCAGAGCAAAACTGAAAGATAACATACAATTGGGGAAAATTTTTAAAAAGTACATGACAGACTTCCCTGGTGGTCTGGTGGATAAGGCTGTGCACTCCCAAGTGCAAGGGGCCCCGGTTTGATCCCTAGTCAGGGAACTGGATCCCACATGCCACAACTGAGAATTCACACACCACAACAAAGACTCAGAGCAGTCAAATAAGTAAAATTTAAAAATGTGGCAGATAAAGGGTTAGCATTCCTGAAATACAGAGAGCCCCCAAAATCAATGAGACCAATATTCCAATAGAAAAACAGGAAAGGAATATGAATAGCGGGTTTTTAAGAGAAGAAGTAGTACTTCTGAAAATAATTCTCCCTAGTGATCAAATAGTTGCATGTTGAAAGTGTGCACTTGTCACATATCTAACTGCCCAGTATTAGAATGGAAACATCTAGAATTGGGAAACTGTAGAGAAAAGAACACTGAAGCACTTGGTAGAAGTACAGCAGCATTAAAAAGAGCCTCAAAAACTTTTTATTAACAAATGTTAATGTTTTCATAATATGTGCACAAATATATTCATATAAAGAAAATTGGAAATGACCTAAAACATTCCAGTGACAGGAAACTGGCTAGGTTACGTTCCCTTTGTGTGCTTGGGCATTTTCTAGCTAATATGGCACCATTGTGTGACTTAGAAAAAAGTTGTCTTCTATTCCAGGAGACCCCACCCCACACCAGGCTTACTGCTTGTGCAGGCGACAACTTGGACTGTGGAGGTTAGGGCTCTGATACACAAATGATGGTATACTGTGGAGTCATTAGAACACAGTTTTGAATGACATGGGTAAGGTTCACAGTATGCTATTAATGACATACAATGTGAAGTGTTGGCTAGTTACTAGGTGTTACTTAAAATGTAAATTTTTCATTGTGTACAGCATAAGTAATTTTCAAAAGTATAGTAATATGCATAGATAGAAAAAACTAGGGCAAAAAAAAACCCTAGAAGGATGTATACCAGTATTTTTAATAGTATTATAGCTGGATGAAAAGATTATAGGTGGTTTTTATTTTTCCTTTTGTACTTTCTATATTTTTGACATTTTCTTGATGGAATGTTTATTATTAGGTAATCGAGGGAAAAAAACAGTAAAATTAAAAAAAAAATCTCATTTAGGGTACTGAGCAGAAGCAGGTGAAAAATGCAGCTTACCCAGGAGAAATGTATGCTTTTGGTTACTTTCATTACCTTGAGCTTCATGTAGAAGCTTAAGCCTTATAAATAGAAAAGTCAATAAGAGTGCACCTGTTTAGATGACATTTAGTGACAGTGGTGAAAATGTGACCACATTAAAAAGTTGAAGCGAGATGAGGTTATATGCCACAGGCCATCCTTGATGTGCAGGTTGTAACCCGAGCAAGATGCTTCTGACCCAGCCCTGCTCATGACAGATGTTACGGGGCCCAAGGAAGCTTGGCATGGGTTAAGGGACAGATGGAGAAGGCAGTGGGAAGCCCTGGCTAAGTCAGAGAAGCACGGGAGGCCAGTGTACCCTCCACCCAGTGATTCAGGTGGGAGGTAAAGGCGAAACAGTCTTCAGCAGGCTAGTTACTCCTTTCTGTCTAAGTTCCCTGTTCTGTTAAGGTGCTAACTGCAAAGTGAGAGTGTTAAACGTGGCATTTCCCTTAATGGTTTGTTTTCCCTGAAGCCAGTGGTGTTATGTGTTGATGGAGAGGAGAAAGCCCATGACCAAGTGAAATATACACTTGTCCCTGCCCTCTCTCCCTTCTTCTCTAATATCTCCCTCCACTGCTTACAAGCCTCCAGTGACTCCTCACAGGCTTCAGGACAAAGTGTAAACTCTTTATCTTGGCGTAAAAGACCTGCTTTTCATTCTAGCACTGTCGCTCAGCAGACATATTTCCACCTCGCAAAGTGGCATTGGTTCTCTAAACACATGCGGCACGTTATCTCATGTCTGGTGGCATTTATCCTCTTGCTAATATTAACCCAATGCCTGCTACATGCCAGGCATTGTGCTAAATGTTTAGTGTTGTTTTCTGCCTTATAACAATTTTATCTCGTAGACTTGAATATTGTCTCCCATTTTATAAATGAGAAGCCTGAGGTTCAAAGAAATTAAATAATTTTCTTAAGGGTCACGTAGTAAGTAGCAGAGTCAGAATTTGAACCCAGGTTTTTGTTTTTTTCTTCCCCAAACCACTTGAATGGGGATTTTCTGGCAGTCCAGTGGTTAGGACTCAGCACTTCCACTGCTGGGGTCAAGGTTCAATCCCTAGTCAGGGAACTAAGATCCCACAAGCCATTCATGGCACAGCCAAATTAAAAACAAATCGCAACAACAAAACCCCCCACTTTGTTGAGCTATGACCGACATATAAAAGCTGTAGATATTTAATGTATAAAACGAGGTGTTTGGAGATAAGTACATATACATACCTATGAAATTATCATTACTGTCAGAACTATGTGCTAAACTCATCTCCTCCTACTCCTTAAACCCAGGTTTGACTCCAAAGCTTGAATTCTTTTATATTTGCAGTGAAATATATATAACACAACGCTTAACCATTTTAACTATTTTAAGTATACATTTTTGTGGCATTAGGTACACTTACATTGTTGGGCAAGCATCACCACCATCCATCTCCAGAATTTTTTATCTTCTTCCTCTGAAACTCTGTATCCTCTGAACATTCACTCCCCATTTCTCCCTCCCAGACCCTGTCAAGCAACCACCATTCTACTTTCTCTATGAATCTGGGCACTCTAAGTACCTCATATAAGAATCATACTGTTTGTCTTTTTATGGTTGGCTTATTTAATTTAGCATAATGTCTTCAAGATTCATCCATACTATAGCATATGTCAGAATTTCCTTTTCCAGGCTGAACAATATTCCATTATATGAATATATCATGTTTTCTTTATTCACCCATCAGTGGACACTTGGGTTGCTTTTCCTTTTGGTTGTTGTGAATATTGCTGCAGTGAACGCGAGTGTACACATATCTGTTCAAGGTCCTGCTTTCATTGCTCTTGAGTATTTATACAGAAGTGGAATTGCTGGATCACATGGGAGTTCTATGTTTTGTGATGTGAACATAGTTGAAGATTATAAGCCAGTCATTTTGTAGAGTCTCCTTCAATTTGTACTTGGACTCGGATTATATGTTTTGACTGGAATGTCACAGATGCTTTTTTTTTTTTTTTTTCTGAATCACACTCCACAAGGTGGCAAGTGATGTCTATTTGGTTACTGGTATTTTTAACTTAGATTCACTTTATTGTGCTGCTGACTGCCAGGTGAATCTACTGTAAAATTATTGTAAAGTCTCTTTGTAATTATTAAGTATCTTAGAAGGAGATACTTTGAGACTATGTAAGTAGTTCTTTCCTCACCAATCTCTCACTCACTGGAGTTTAGCATCTTTGATATTTTTTGGTTGAAAGGTTACTATGAAGGTTAGTAAGTGGTAATTTTCTAATAACCATCATCTTTTTCATGATCAGCAAAAGAGTCCAAAATGCAGTACTTGGATGCAATCTCAAAAATGATAAAATGATCTGTTCGTTTCCAACGCAAACTATTCAATATCACCGTAATCCAAGTCTATGCCCCAGCCAGTAATGCTGAAGAAGCTGAAGTTGAATGGTTCTGTGAAGACCTACAAGACCTTGTAGAGCTAACACCCAAAACAGATGTCCTTTTCATTAGAGGGGACTGGAATGCAAAAGTAGGAAATCAAGAAACACCTGGAGTAACAGGCAAATTTGGCCTTGGAATGCGGAATGAAGCAGGGCAAAGACTAATAGAGTTTTGCCAAGAAAATGCACTGGTCATAGCAAACACCCTCTTCCAACAACACAAGAGAAGAGTCTACACGTGGACATCACCAGATGGTCAACACCAAAATCAGATTGGTTATATTCTTTGCAGCCAAAGATGGAGAAGCTCTCTACAGTCAGCAAAAACAAGACCAGGAGCTGACTGTGGCTCAGATCATGAACTCCTTATTGCAAAATTCAGAATTAAATTGAAGAAAGTAGGGGAAACCACTAGACCGTTTAGGTATGACCTAAATCAAATCCCTTATGATTATACAGTGGAAGTGAGAAATAGATTTAAGGGCCTAGATCTGATAGATGGAGTGCCTGATGAACTATGGAATGAGGTTCATGACATTGTACAGGAGACAGGGATCAAGACCATCCCCATGGAAAAGAAATGCAAAAAAGCAAAATGGCTGTCTGGGGAGGCCTTACAAATAGCTGTGAAAAGAAGAGAGGCAAAAAGCAAAGGAGAAAAGGAAAGATATAAGCATCTGAATGCAGAGTTCCAAAGAATAGCAAGAAGAGATAAGAAAGCCTACTTCAGTGATCAATGCAAAGAAATAGAGGAAAACAACAGAATGGGGAAGACTAGAGATCTCTTCAAGAAAATTAGAGATACCAAGGGAACATTTCATGCAAAGATGGGCTCGATAAAGTACAGAAATGGTATGGACCTAACAGAAGCAGAAGATATTAAGAAGAGGTGGCAAGAATACACAGAAGAACTGTATAAAAAAGATCTTCATGACCTGGATAATCACGATAGTGTGATCACTCATCTAGGGCCAGACATCCTGGAATGTGAAGTCAAGTGGGCCTTAGAAAGCCTCACTACGAACAAAGCTAGTGGAGGTGATGGAATTCCAGTTGAGCTGTTTCAAATCCCGAAAGATGGTGCTGTGAAAGTGCTGCACTCAATATGCCAACAAATTTGGAAAATTCAACAGTGGCCACAGGACTGGAAAAGGTCAGTTTTCATTCCAATCCCAAAGAAAGGCAATGCCAAAGAATGCTCAAACTACCGCATAATTGCACTCATCTCACACGCTAGTAAGGTAATACTCAAAATTCTCCAAGCCAGGCTTTAACAATATGTGAACCGTGAACTCCCTGATGTTCAAGCTGGTTTTAGAAAAGGCAGAGGAACCAGAGATCAAATTGCCAACATCCGCTGGATCATGGAAACAACAAGAGAGTTCCAGAAAAACATCGATTTCTGCTTTATTGACTATACCAAAACCTTTGACTGTGTGGATCACAATAAACTGTGGAAAATTCTGAAAGAGACGGGAATACCAGACCACCTGACCTGCCTCTTGAGAAATCTGTATGCAGGTCAGGAAGCAACAGTTAGAACTGGACATGGAACAACAGACTGGTTCCAAATAGGAAAAGGAGTACGTCAGGGCTGTATATTGTCACCCTGCTTATTTAACTTCTATGCAGAGTACATCATGAGAAATGCTGGACTGGAAGAAACACAAGCTGGAATCAAGATTGCTGGGAGAAATATCAATAACCTCAGATATGCAGATGACACCACCCTTATGGCAGAAAGTGAAGAAGAGCTAAAAAGCCTCTTGATGAACGTGACAGGAGAGTGAAAAAGTTGGCTTAAAGCTCAACATTCAGAAAATGAAGATCATGGCATCCGGTCCCATCACTTCATGGGAAATAGGTGGGGAAACAGTAGAAACAGTGTCAGACTTGATTGTTTTGGGCTCCAAAATCACTGCAGATGGTGACTGCAGCCATGAAATTAAAAGACACTTACTCCTTGGAAGAAAAGTTATGAGCAACCTAGACAGCATATTCAAAAGCAGAGACATTAGTTTGCCGACTAAGGTCCGTCTCGTCAAGGCTAGGTTTTTCCTGTGGTCATGCATGGATGTGAGAGTTGGACTGTGAAGAAGGCTGAGCACCGAAGAATTGATTCTTTTGAACTGTGGTGTTGGAGAAGACTCTTGAGAGTCCCTTGGACTGCAAGGAGATCCAACCAGTCCATTCTGAAGGAGATCAGCCCTGGGATTTCTTTGGAGGGAATGATGCTAAAGCTGAAACTCCAATACTTTGGCCACCTCATGTGAAGAGTTGACTCATTGGAAAAGACTCTGATGCTGGAAGGCATTGGGGGCAGGAGGAGAAGGGGACGATAGAGGATGAGATGGCTGGATGGCATCACCGACTCAATGGAAGCAAGTCTGAGTGAACTCCGGGAGTTGGTGATGGACAGGGAGGCCTGGCGTGCTGCAATTCATGGGGTCACGAAGAGTCGGACACAACAGCGACTGAACTGAACTGAACTGAAGTAGCTCTTTCCTCAGCAATCTCTCAGTCATTGGAGTTTAGCATCTTTGATATTTTTTGGTTGAAATGTTACCATGAAGGTTAGTAAGTGGTAATTTTCTAATAACCATCATCATTCCTTTTGCATTTATTATTTATGATAAAGAAGTTCCTCTTCTCATTTATTTCTGTTAGTATAGATTCATGAGTTCTTTATTCACTGTATCCTAGTCTGTTGCTCTCAGAGTATTTCATGCTCAAAATGTCCCAGATCTGGCTAGTAGAAGCCATTGCAGGTTGCTTCCTGTGTCCTTTTGAATTTCTTCATCGTTGTTTGATGACTTTCTTTATGACATGAAAAGATATTTCTGGGCTTATCTCATTATTTCCCTGGGTTCAGTGATTTGAGGAGAGCATATTTATCTGTAGAAATAAAGCCACTCCTTAATGTCAAAAATGCAAAAGCAGGGTGTTATCAAGTGACTTCACATACTTCCACTGCTGGCAAGCCCCGCAGGTTTGAGATTTCATTCCTGGTTTGCTACTAGATTCGTGAGTCCAATAGAAGACAAGTGTGTTTTCAGTTCAGTTCAGTCGCTCAGTCGTGTCTGACTGTTTGCGATCCCATGAATCGCAGCACGTCAGGCCTCCCTGTCCATCACCAACTCCCGGAGTTCACTCAGACTCATGTCCATCGAGTCAGTGATGCCATCCAGCCATCTCATCCTCTGTCGTCCCCTTCTCCTCCTGCCCACAATCCCTCTCAGCATCAGAGTCTTTTCCAATGAGTCAACTCTTCGCATAAGGTGGCCAAAGCACTGGAGTTTCAGCTTCAGCATCATTCCCTCCAAAGAAATCCCAGGGCTGATCTCCTCAGAATGGACTGGTTGGATCTCCTTGCAGTCCAAGGGACTCTCAAGAGTCTTCTCCAACACCACAGTTCAAAAGCATCAATTCTTTGGTGCTCAGCTTTCCTCACAGTCCAACTCTCACATCCATACATGACTACTGGAAAAACGATAGCCTTGACTAGGCGGACCTTTGTTGGCAAAGTAATGTCTCTGCTTTTTATGGCCAGTTAAATATCAGCTGTGAGCTTGAGAGTCCCTGAGGGGAGCACAGGAAGGAACTGGCACTGATCTGTGCTGTAGGTCGTTTGGTTTCCTCCAAAGGATACTTGGGGCCCTGCTGGCAGGGAGCTCGGTTTAGAGAAAAAGCTGTCTTTACACATTTCTTTCTAATGGTAATAGAAATGAAAGCATTGTTGTGAAGAGACACTAGGTTTAGACTACACCATATGGCAGTGAGAGGCGCTCATCACTACACTGTCTTTAACAGCGGAACTGAAAATAGCCCATATTTTTGCAATGATCGAGAATTAGCCCCTGACTGCCAGGAAACACCCATTGTAGCAGCTCTTCAGCCATGTAATTTAAAATAATTACTAATTAAGTGAGAATAAAATAGAGTCCATGATAACAATAATAATCACTGTAGCATTGGTCATTACCCAAGTTACTGTTTGTTGGAGCGTTACCTAGGGGAAGATGGCTTGCCAAAGGCAGGAAGAACGGCCAGGGAGCCGCTGGCTTCAGCATTACTGCTGAGGTAAGGAGTCAGGACCTTTCTGGGGTGCTTGGCGGCCACAGACCTGATTTTATATTCCATCAATATTGCCGATCTCATGCTGTTTCAAGGAATTTGCTCACTAATACAGCAGGCAGCGTGCCATTGAAAACCAAGTGCGGAAACAGCTTTGAGGCTTGTCAGTGGACTTATATCATTGCAGGAAATAGCTCGAGCAGTTACCTGCCTATGACAGGCATCTCATCAACATCTTGAGAGAAGCGAGGCCCTTTTGCAAGAGTGCCATTGGGAACAAATGTCCAATGCCAATGATTATGAGCGGGTATGTGAGATAGTGGAGGTGGGACTCCCAGTGTTTCAGGGCACTGTACAAAGGCCTGTCCAGGTGTCTAAGAAAGTAAAGGGTGGAGGCTTTTGGGGTTAAAGGCAGGGTTTATGCTTACTGTTTTTTGGGTGATTTAAAAGAGCATGCATTCCTTTATTTATTCACTCATCGACAAATAACATATCTACCATGCACCAGGCATTGCAGTAAGTACTGGGATTATGGATCAAGGCAGGCTTAGCTGCTAACCTCTGGCATCTAACTGTCTCCTGGGTAGTGAGAGATATACAAATAGAGACATGCAGAAAGTGCCAGGGGCTAAGAAAAGAGCACTTGACGGGAGAGCAGAGGCACTGTTTCTGCACTGTCCCTCTGTGAAGAGCCCTCGAGAAAGTTCCGTTTATGCTGAGGCCTCAAATCGGAGGAGTGTTTGGCTTGCAAAGGATGAGGGGAGAATGTTCTAGGCAAAGGAGGAAACCTAGTTAGTTTGAAGAACTACTGGAAGTACAGAGTGTGAGGAGAAGCATGGAAGTACACACAGAGGGAGGGGGAATGTGGCACAAGATTTTGGTGAGGTCAGCTGGCTTCAGAGAGAGGAGCGCACATTGGATTCTGAGTGCAAGGGGAAGCTTAAAGCTGAGCGGTGGCAGGACCCAGCTTAGGTCTAGCTGCTGGTGGGGGATTGCCTGGAGCAGGTGGGTCCTGAGCTAATACAGGGCCACCAGGTAGGAGAGGGAAGATACCAGATTCCCAGCTCTTTGGCTAGAGCAAGCTGGGTGAATGGATGCACTGTATGTTCAGGTGGGAAATATCAGAGAGGACAGCTATGTCTGGGAGTTACAATACTCAGTTTTTGTTTGTTTGTTTGTTTGTTTTTTAATCATGGCAGGGTACACACAAACACAGACACACATACATTATGCTAAGTTACTTCAGTTGTGTCCCACTCTGTGTGCCCCTATGAACTATAGCTCATCAGGCTCCTCTGTCCATGGGATTCTCCAGGCGGGAATACTGGAGTGGGTTGCCATCCCCTCCTCCAGGGGATCTTCCTGACCCAGGGACTGAACTCATGTCTCTAATATCTCCTGCGCTGGCAGGCAGGTTCTTCACCACTAGCACCACCTTGTATGTATGTATGTACGAATGTGAAAGTGAAGTCGCTCAGTCGTGTCCGACTCTTTGCGACCCCATGGACTGTAGCCTACCAGGTTTCTCAGCCCATGGAATTTTCCAGGCAGGAATACTGGAGTGGGTTGCCATTTCCTTCTCCAGGGGATCTTCCTGACCTAGGGATCGAACCTGGGTCTCCCACATTGCAGGCAGACGCTTTCCCGTCTGAGCCACCAGGGAAACCCATGTACGTATGTACCTATGTATGTATGTATATGTACTCGATCCAGGGATTGAACCCTCATCTCCTCTGTCCCCTGCATTGGCAGACGGGTTCTTTACTACTAACACCAACTGGGAAGCTAATATATACATATATATATCTCATAAAATTTACCATTTTAACCATTTAAAACTGTACACTTCTGTGGCACTAAGTACATTCACATTGTTGTGCCACCATCACCACTAAATATTTCCAGAACTGTCTCATCTTCCACATCTGAATATACCCATTCAACACTACCTACCTATTCTCTCCTCCCCCTCAGCTCCTGGCAAGCATTAGCCTTCTACTTTCTGTCTATGAGTTTGACTGCTCTTGGTACCTCATATGATCATATAGTATTCGTCCTTTGCTTACTGGCTTACTTCACTCAGCATAGTATCTACCAGATTCATCCATGCTGTAGTTTATGTCAGAACTTCCCTTTTAAAACTGAATAATATTCCATTGTATGTATATGCCATGTTTTATTTATTCATATGTTTACTGATGGACATTTGGGTTGCTTCCATTTTTCACCTCTGTTTATTGCCTGTTATTTAATGCAATTACAAACATGGTTATACAGGTATCTGCTCAAGCCCCTACTTTCACTTCTTTTGGATTTATACCCAGAAGTGGAATTGCTGAGCTGTATGGTAGTTCTGTTTTCAGTTGCCTGAAGAGTCTCCAAACTGTTTTCCATGGTGACTGAACCATTTCACACTTGCACGTGTACACAAGGATTCCAATTTCTCCACTTCCTTTCCAACACTTGTTATTTATTAATTTTTAAAAATAATTTAAATTACATAACTTAAATAATAATAATCTTCACCCCAATGACTGTGAAGTGGTGTCACAGTGTGGTAAAACATTCAGATTTTTAGATGTTATATTTGAGATGCCTGAGGGAAATTCACATGGCTTGCCCAGTAGACGGTTGGTTATACCCCGCGAGATTTCAAGGAGAGGTCTTCGGGCCCACAGATCAGTTTAAATTCCACTTACCGAGGTGTGAAGCCTCTTGTAAATGCCTCACCATGGTGGACCTTGTGTATTTGTTCTAAGGCATCCTACCCTACCAGCTTGTCTGCTATTTAAGGATATGAGCTCTGGGCATTTGGGCTTATTTCTGGTGAACAAAAGACATTTTGTACCTGGTTCTCCCCTTTCTCATCAATATTACAGCTCCAGTGGAAGTTAACCAAGAATTACTAAATATAATCTGCAAATAAAAGTGGTAGAAAGATTCAGAATGAGGCAGTTTATTGTCTTGGTCTTAGGAGGGATATCTAGCTGAAGTCAGATAGGGTTGATTGTCCTTTAGAGTGAATGGAAGGCATTTTTGTTTGTTTCTCCCTTTTCTTGGTAACAGAAAATGCATCTTTAACATGTCTTTCAATTTCTTTCTCAGCTCCCTTTCATTCTCTGATTTCTTTACTCTTAATGGGATAGCATAAACTAGTTTTCTGCCGTCTTTTATTCATCAAAGCTGTCGATTTATCCTGAACAGAATGAAGGCAAGGATGTTATTAAAATAAAACAACTTCCAATTGAGCTGCTAATAAATGCTGAAATGCATCCACATTTTTCTTATTGATTATCTCCTGCCGACAAAAGCAGGCACAAGTTTGTACTGCACGCTGCCTGTGGAAATGAAACATTTAATTAGATGAAAACTGAATGAGCTGGAAGATCTACGGTGCTGGGCCATCAAACAATTGTTATTCATAATTGGCTGTTTAAAATGTCCCTACTATTTGAGCCTTTTTCACTTAAAAAATTCCCTACAGTACATTAAGACGAACACAGTCATTAGTAAATTTTCTCCTGTGCATTTTACAAGCTCAAGGTTGTGGGCTAGAATGAGCTCTGTTGGGCCATAAATCAGGTATAATAGAAATCTCGGAATTGAGAATTAGGAGGTGAGAGCAGGAGGTGGCAGTGTCCTCTCCATTTCAGGCCCATCTCTAAATGCTGCAGTGAAGGTGGGAGAGGAGATGCTGGTAGAGGCCCATGAACTCCAAAGGAGAAGTTCTTTAGAACTTACTAACTCTAATCATATGCATGTAAAGCTTAATGTCTGGTAAATGCACGGATATTTAGCAATGGGAGTTTATTGAAAAGTGGGTATTCACTTTGCCAGGAATGTTTCAAGCACTTACCAGGTGGCCTGCTTTTTAAGGCAGTGGGGAAGAGAAAGATGGATGAGAATCATTGCCTGTGGCAGAAACGTAGCATTTAGCCTGTACAGGCTTTTCTTCCTGGAACCCCCAGCAAGTTATTAAGATTTAAAGGCTTTGGTTTCCTCATTTGCACTTCTTGGGTATTAATCATACCTATTATATCAATTTGTCATGAGGATTGAGTGAGAGAAAGCCTTTAGCACAGTGGGCACACGGCACACACTAAATGAATGTCAGCTACTGGCAATAATATCTCATCTTCCAAATCTAAAGGCCCTGAAGGGAAGACATCATCTCTTCTATTATATTTCCCACAGCATCTTGCCTTGTACCTAACACCCGGCTCTTGATAACTTTCATCTGAATTAAAAGAAGTGTCAATTTCTCAGTCATCAGATTCTTACAGATTCAGATGAGAGCTGACAATGGTTCAGTGAGTGTGTATTTACTGTTTTAAATCACTTTAAAAATATTTGCTTTTCTGGTTACAAAAGAAGTAGCAGCTTCTCCTGGGCAGAGACAGTGAGGTTAAGAGGGTAGGTGCCAGAGCCAGATTGCCTGGGTGTGTGTTCCTCCCCTACCAGCCTGCGCCCCTCTGCCCACAGAGTGATTGGACTGTGTGAGAATTCAATGAGTTAAGATACCGCATGCACCAGGGCCTAGCACATAATATGTGCTCAGTAAAGCGTAATTCATGCTGAGTAAAATAAAAACCAACCAAGAGATCACTTATTCTCAGGACCATGTGATAACTGCTAATAAATGCTTATTGAAAGTGTGCTCTGGGATTAACACAGTGTTAGGTATAGTCAGGCATCATGAGTAGCCCAGTTATTGAACCCTTGCTGCCACCAGGCACTGTACCCACTGCTTTGCACAAAATATCTCACTTGATTCACACAACAATCCTATGGAGACAGACAATGTTATTCCCTTTTTATGAGTTGAAAAAATAAGATCCATCAGGTTAGGTAACTTTCCAAGTTCATATACACAGTAAGTGATGGAGCTGAGATTCAAATGCGGCTCTCTTTGGTTCCAAAGTTAATTTTTATGCCACCCTACCTTGAGATGCCTGATATCAAACCAAGACCAGGCAGCCGGTATGAAAGAGATGCGTGACCTGAGTGAAGGGGGAGAGTGGGAGGAGTATCAGGAAACAGGCAATTGTATGGGCCTATGCCTTGTCTCCTCCCTTGTGCTCAATTCTAACAGGGGAGGCTGACGGGATGCATAGCGTTCTCCCTCTCAGTTTGGGAGAGCTGTCCTAAGACTAGGGCTGGCTCTTAAAGGCACGAAGGGCAGTTTTTTTTTTAAAAAAGAAGCAGACAGTTATGATGTACTACATTCCATGCTATGACTGTAACTTCTGATTAGCCCTCAGATGCCTTCTTAACACAGTGATTTAGATTTGAGAGCAAAGCTGGCACAGGAAATGAAACCCAACTTGCACAGTGCTGCATATTAAGCAGGGACTCAAGCAGCCCAGGTGGCTTTTTCCAAGACTTCATTGTGCTCCTGCATGTTTGGGCCTGATTCTTTGTGTCATATCTCACCGTTTATGCTGCAGTGGAATCTCAGGCTAGATATTTTCTCTTTAATACCTGGTCCCCTGTAGTCACCACTTCTGTATAAAAACACCATGGTGTGTTAGTTCTTCTTTCTCAAGTGTAATTTGGAGTCAAGTGGAACAGATAAACAATGTCAATGAAAATATCTTCTGATGGGACCTATCTGTCTTGAAATGAGGAGATAAAGGATGCATAAATGTTTAATTTTTCTTTGCATCTTAATGTAACCACTGAACACCCTCGGTCCCAAAGCAAATTAATCGTCACAAAATGAGAGTAAACGACACACAATCTGTACTGAGCTGTTGTCTATTGGATCAGCCACCCCTCGGCACAGTAGCACACAAGAGGCAGATCTCTCCAGCAGAGCTGCTTGAACAGCTGTGCAGGATGAAGTGTATTAGAAGCTTCCTTGGAAAACTTAGAGCAATGGCAATGATCTTGTAGCTTGAGGTTTGATTCTTGGCCTGTTTGTCAGGTGAAGTTTCCCTCTCCCCGTAGAGAAGGTCCAGAGAAAGTCCTAATATGAGATTGGCTTCCCCACACATTCCTTACTGTGTGAGTTTTACAAGTTACAGCCTCTCTGAGCTTTATTGACTTCATTCACAAAATATAGTTGTGGCTAGTAGTGTTGTATGTGTTAGTGTTAATCACTCAGTCATGTCCAACTGTTTGCGACCCCATGGCCTGTAGCCTTCCAGGCTCCTCTGTCCATGAATGCTCCAGGCAAGAATACTGGAGTCGGTAGCCATTCCTCACTCCAGGGGATCGTCCCGATCCAGGGATTGAACCTGGGTCTCCTGCTTTGCAGGCAAATTCTTTACCATCTGAGCCACGCATACATAATTTTAAAAATTTATAGTTGTGGTGAAATACACAAAACATAAAATTTACCAAGCTAGCCATTTTAAAGTATACAGTTCAGGAAGCTAATTATTATATTTCAGTATAATTATAATGCTACCAGTATTTTTATTTTATCTTATTGCATTTTTTGTTGAATGAAGGATTTGTTAAATTCTATACTGCTTTACAATTTTCATGTTTCAAACACATGATTTCATCTAGTCCCATAATAACCTTTTTTTTCTCCCTATGCTTATATTGTCCCTCCTCCCTTCCCTCTCTCAATTGGTAACCACTAGTTTGTTTTCTATCTGTGAGTCTGCTGCTTTTTTGTTTTATTCACTAGTTTGTTGCATTTTTTAGAATCTAGATATAAGTGATACCATGTAATATCTGTCTCATTTATTTCACTTAGCATAATGCCCTCTAAGTCCATCCATGTTGCTGCAAATGGCAAAATTTAAATCTTTTTATGCTTGAGTAATATTCCATTATATATATATATATATATATATATACACACACATACATCACATCTTTAAAATTTTTTATTAATTTCATTTTTGGTTGTGCTGTGTCTTCATTGCTTTGTGTGGGCTTTCTTTAGTTGCAGCGAGTGGGCTTACTTTTCATTGCAGTTCACAAGCTTCTCAATGTGGTGGCTTCTCGTTGCAAAGCACAGGCTCTCGGCAAGCAGGCGTCAGTAGTTGTGGTGCTCATGCTTAGTTGCTCAAAGGCATGTGGACTCTTCTTGAACCAGGGATGAAACCTGTGTCCCCTGCATTGGCAGGCAGATTTCTATCCACTGTGCCACCAGGGAAGTCCCCATACCACATCTTTATCCATCTATCTGTTGATGGACACTTAGGTTGCTCCCATACTTTGGAAGTTGTAAATAACACAGTGCTACCAATATTACCACCACTTGCCTAGAAGAATTGTTGTGAGGATCAGATGAGGAAAGAAGAAGTGAAGATGCTTCCTCACTAAAAAGTGCTTTGCAGATATCAGTTGCTGTTGTTAGTGTGACCCCATCCTCTCTCTGGACTCGGTTTCCCCATCAGGGGCTTGAACTGCAGATGCCTTTGGCTCAACATTCTGGGCAAACATTGCTTCTACCCAGCAGAGCTTTCCATGTCCATAGGGAGTCAACCTGAAACTAAAAGCTGAGTTTTCTCTAACAGAACATTATCAGGCACATGGAGGTGTTGTGGCTTTTCTTGTCACCCTGTGCTAGAAGCCATTGATTAAAAATCTGCTTGGCTTGCCATTGACCCTGACACACCTATGTCTGTATTTCTAGATCTGTATCTCCATCTATACCTAGATCTGTTTTTCTGTCTATGTCCATATCTGTCTTCTGTTTATTCAGAAATATTTATCCCACACCTTCTAGTTGCTTGGACACTGTCTGAGGTGCCCCTGGGGGTAAAGCAGGAACCAGAGAGACAAATTCCCTCCCCTCACTGAGCCTGCCTTTCAATGGGGAAGGCAGACGGTCACCCAGTAGATATATAATAGATGCTGTAAAGTGTCAGGCCAGGAGTGGGGGGTGACAGGGGCTTCTCTTTTAGATGGAGTGGCCAGAGGAGGTCTCTTTAAAGAGGCGACATTGGAGCAGAGACCAGCCACTAGAAGGTGTGGGGAGCAGCGGATAGGCTTGGAGGGGAGAACTTCCCATGGAAACCCGGAGGCTTCTTCTTGGCCTGGACAGCTGTGACTGTGGCTGAGCCAATGGTAGGACCCATGCAGACGGACTCAGGGCTGCTTCTCTTTCTCTTGAGTTTCCATACATGAGAGTATTTCCAGTGCTCGCAGCTCTGTGTCAGGGGATTCTGAAGCTTCTCTGATCAGCTGGGAATCAATGCTGGGAGAACTGAAAATTTTATTGGTCCCTTTGCTTAATTTTGGGTATTAGTTCTAAAAGGTCTTGTAGGTCTTCATAAAACCGTTCAACTTCAGCTTCTTCAGCGTTACTGGTTGGGGCATAGACTTGGATAACTGTGATATTGAATGGTTTGCCTTGGAGATGAACAGAGATCATTCTGTCATTTTTGAGATTGCATCCAAGTACTGCATTTCGGACTCTCTTGTTGACCATGATGGCTACTCCATTTCTTCTGAGGGATTCCTGCCCGCAGTAGTATATATAATGGTCATTTGAGTTAAATTCACCCATTCCAGTCCATTTTAGTTCGCTGATTCCTAGAATGTCGACATTCACCCTTGCCATCTCTTGTTTGACCACTTCCAATTTGCCTTGATTCATGGACCTGACATTCCAGGTTCCTATTCAATATTGCTCTTTACAGCATCGGATCTTGCTTCTATCACCAGTCACATCCACAGCTGGGTATTGTTTTTGCTTTGGCTCCATCCCTTCATTCTTTCTGGAGTTATTTCTCCACTGATCTCCAGTAGCATATTGGGCACCTAATGACCTGGGGAGTTCCTCTTTTGGTATCCTATCATTTTGCCTTTTCCTACTGTTCATGGGGTTCTCAAGGCAAGAATACTGAAGTGGCTTGCCATTCCCTTCTCCAGTGGACCACATTCTGTCAGACTTCTCCACCATGACCCACCCGTCTTGGGTTGCCCTACAGGCATGGCTTGGTTTCCTTGAGTTAGACAAGGCTGTGGTCCTAGTGTGATTAGATTGACTAGTTTTCTGTGAGTATGGTTTCAGTGTGTCTGCCCTCTGATGCCCTCTTGCAACACCTACCATCTTACTTGGGTTTCTCTTACCTTGGGTGTGGGGTATCTCTTCACGGCTGCTCCAGCAAAGCACAGCTGCTGCTCCTTACCTTGGACAAGGGGTATCTTCTTACCGCCGCTGTTCCTGACCTTCAATGTGGGATAGCTTCTCTAGGCCCTCCTGCACCTGCGCAGCCACCGCTCCTCGGGTTGCTCCTCCCAGCCTCCGGCCCTGGCCTCAGGCGTGGGTGGCTCCTGCCAGCTGCCGCCCCTGACCTCGGACGCTGGATAGCTCCTCCTGGCCGCCTCCTCTGACCTTGGATGTGAGGTGTGTCCTCCCGGCCACCACTGGCCCCGGACACAGGGTTTCAAATCCTGAAAGAAGATGCTGTGAAAGTGCTGCACTCAATATGCCAGCAAGTTTGGAAAACTCAGCAGTGGCCACAGGACTGGAAAAGGTCCATTTTCATTCCAGTTCCAAAGAAAGGCAATGCAAAAGAGTGCTCCAACTACTGCACAATTACACTCATCTCACATGCTAGTAAAGTAATGCTCAAAATTCTCCAAGCTAGGCTTCAGCAATACGTGAACCGTGAGCTTCCTGATGTTCAAGCTGGTTTTAGAAAAGGCAGAGGAACCAGAGATCAAATTGTCAACATCCACTGGATCATGGAAAAAGCAAGAGAGTTCCAGAAAAACATCTATTTCTGCTTTATTGACTCTGCCAAAGCCTATGACTGTGTGGATCACAATAAACTGTGGAAAATTCTGAAAGAGATGGGAATACCAGACCACCTGACCTGCCTCTTGAGAAATCTGTATGCAGGTCAGGAAGCAACAGTTAGAACTGGACATGGAACAACAGACTGGTTCCAAATAGGAAAAGGAGTACATCAAGGCTGTATATTGTCACCCTGCTTATTTAACTTCTATGCAGAGTACATCATGAGAAACGCTGGACTGGAAGAAGCACAAGCTGGAATCAAGATTGCTGAGAGAAATATCAATAACCTCAGATATGCAGATGACACCACCCTTATGGCAGAAAGTGAAGAAGAGCTAAAAACCTCTTGATGAAAGTGAAAGAGGAGAGCGAAAAAGTTGGCTTAAAGCTCAACATTCAGAAAATGAAGATCATGGCATCTGGTCCCATCAGTTCATGGGAAATAGATGGGGAAACAGTGGAAACAGTGTCAGACTTTATTTTGGGGGGCTCCAAAATCACTGCAGATGGTGACTGCAGCCATGAAATTAAAAGACGCTTACTCCTTGGAAGAAAAGTTATGATCAACCTAGACAGTATATTCAAAAGCAGAGACATTACTTTGCCGACTATGGTCCGTCTAGTCAAGGCTATGGTTTTTCCTGTGGTCATGTATGGATGTGAGAGTTGGACTGTGAAGAAGGCTGAGCACTGAAGAATTGATGCTTTTGAACTGTGGTGTTGGAGAAGACTCTTGAGAGTCCCTTGGACTGCAAGGAGATCCAACCAGTCCATTCTGAAGGAGATCAGCCCTGGTATTTCTTTGGAAGGAAGGATACTAAAGCTGAAACTCCAGTACTTTGGCCACCTCATGCGAAGAGTTGACTCATTGGAAAAGACTCTGATGCTGGGAGGGATTGGGGGCAGGAGGAGAAGGGATCGACAGAGGATGAGACGGCTGGATGGCATCACTGACTTGATGAACGTGAGTCTGAGTGAACTCCAGGAGATGGTGATGAACAGGGAGGCCTGGCATGGTGCAATTCATGGGGTTGCAAAGAGTCAGACACGACTGAGCGACTGAACTGAACTGAACTTGCTTAATTTTAGCCTAAGAATATGCCTCACCTTGAGCCCTGCTCCTCAGAGGCCGAGAGGGCACACCACCCCTGCTGGCCACTGAATTCCTGCAGCCCCACTTGAAACAATTTGGGGTTGAAAGAGCTGCTGATAAAGCTTGAAGATGTCAAATTCCTTCAAAACAGGGCTGTGAAATTTGGTAAAGAGGGGATAACCCTGTTAGTATGGATGAGAGGAAATAAAAATTTATTGAGGCTTTCTGATAATCTAGAAGTCACCTGAATTATCATATTCATTTACAATGTTGGGGGGCTTTCCTTATGGCTGAGCTGGTTAGGAATCAGCCTGCAATGTGGGAGACCTATGTTTGATCCCTGGGTTGGGAAGATCCCCTGGAGAAGGGAACAGCTACCCACTTCAGTATTCTGGCTTGGAGAATTTTATTTTGCATTTGTTCAGATATGGATTTAGCTGCTTTATTGGAGGACAAAATAACAGAGACTTCAATGAAGCTGAAGGAAGTTATTTTCCCAAGTGTGAGCAAGCAGGTAGATCTGGAACAGAGCAGCCCTGTTCCTTCACATCAACCCCGGCGCCTGGACTCCTTGTCCACAGGGTCAAAGGTGACTCACAGCCCATCTATGATTGTGTTTCAGCCAATACGAAAGAGGAAAAAATTGAGGACACATCCCCTGGTTTTAGGGTGTGACCTCGGAGTTGTGAACATTACTTTCTCTTAAGTTTGTTGGCCATAGTGTTGCCGGATTTAGGCAACAAAAATATAGGATAACCAGTTAAACTTGAATGTCAGATAGACAATCAGTACTTTTTTTTTGTTCTAGTAGGGCATCATTATACTAAAACAATTATTGGACTTTTAATTTGGGACATACTTGTAGTAAAAAAATTACTGGTTGTCACTCTGACTTGTGAATTTAACTGGGCATCCTGTATTTTACCTCACAACACTAATCGGCTAGCACCTAGTGACCTGGACACACCAAGCTTCAAGGGAGTCTGGGAAGCAGTTCTTAGGTGGGTGGTAGTGTGCACTGCTTGGGGTTTTGATTACTTAAAGGAAGAAGGGGAGAATGGATATTGGGGACAACTAGCAGCTTTGCCAAAACTTATCTGGTCTCCTTCCTTCATTCATTGTATTAATATTTATTAAGCACCTACTACGTGACCAGTATTGGATAAACAGTGCAGACAAGACTCCTGCTGTCATGGAGCTTTTATTTTAGTGGAAGAGACAGATCGTAGCAATTGATACACATGTAGAATTTTAAGTAGTAATAAATGTTCTGGGAAGAAAGGCGAAGAAGTTTTTAGAGTCTGTTAGGAAAGCAGCATGAATTTGAGGAAACTCTGGGAGATAGTGCAGGACGGAGAAGCCTGGCATGCTTCAGTCTCTAGGGTCGCAGAGTTGGACACAATTTCGCCACTGAAGGACAACAATAAGGGAAGTTGTAATTGGTGGCGGGTGTGGTATGGATCTGGGAAAGCTTCTCTGGGGAAAAGACATTTGAGTAGACACCCAAATGAAGTGAGGAAGAAAGTCTGTGAAATAGGAATAACATGCAAATCAGAGGGACCAGCTGTTTTTCAGGTGGTGGCCTGTGTGGCTGGCATGGAGAGATCAAGGGGGAGAATGTAAGGGAAGCAGGCAAGAGTGGGCTTTGAAGACCACAGCAAAGAGTTAAAGAATTTTTAAAAATTATTATTATTTTGGCTACGAGGTGAGGCATGTAGGATGTTAGTTCCCAACCAGGGATTGAACCTGAGCCCTTTGCAGGGGAACTTGGAGCCCCTAACCACTGGACCACCAGGGAATTCCCCCATGACTAAGAGTTTTTTAAATTCTAGGAATGATGAGATGCCATCAGAGGGTTTGAACAAGACAGTTAATATGATTTAATTTACATTTCAAAAAGATCGCTGTGCCTGCTGGGTAGACAGTGTAGCTATAGGAAGTAAAAGCTAAAGGAAAGAGATAAATCCAGTGGCTATTGCACTGTATTGTGGTTGGATAGGGCCTTAGGAATTGGCGGAGTAAGAAACTGGGATTCAGGATGTGGATTCAGGATGTATACGAAATACCTACCAACGTCACCCTCATTGTACAGATGATGGAAGCTCAGGAAGTCAAACATGAGGGTAGGTTGCCCCTCTGCTGGAGGGGCTGGGGAGTGCAGTGCAATTGCTGCTTCGAGAGGTTGCAGGAATCATTCAGCCTTTGGTTTCAACGCTGCAGCAGGAGCCAGAGGGAGGAGAACCGGGGATGAAGAGGGCGTCTTTCTCCCTTTCCTCCTATACCAGTTCTTTCCAAGAGTTGATTCTCTCCGGTACTCTGGATCTGAGGTAGTCTTATTTGTTACTGGCTTCATTAGAACAAAATCCTCTTTCGTGAGGAAAAGTAAAGAATTTACTCTTGTAAGTTGGCAGCCGTGGCACCAAGAGCAATGTAAGCTGTAGAAAGAGGGACTGCTTTATTTTTGTGTGGTCCTTGCTGCTCCAGGGTTGTAGAGGAAAGGAGCTTTGGACCCACCACACCTGCTCTGAATCTCATTTACTAGCTGAGCCTTGGTTTTTTCATGTGTGGAGTGGGACCATGCACAGCTGCCTCACATAATTGCTGAGAGCCTTGCAAGAGAAAATATGCCTAAACCCAGTACAAGCAATGTGATTTGTGATTTGGTGATCATTTTGGGTCCAGCTCGCTCTTAGCAATGTTCTCTTCTTTATGGTTCTACCAGCTCCCTTACAGACTCTCCATCCCCTTCCCTTGCTGCTTCTCTCCTGTCATGATGTTTAGAGCTCTGCATATGTAGCTGAGCTGAAGAGTGGAATGAAAGGCAGAGGGAAAATGCCGGGATGAGGGGGGTCAGGAATGTGAAGTCCCTTTCATTAATCTGTTCTCTGGAACTGGAATCTGAACTTTCATTTAAGTCAAGTGAAAGACATTATGTTCTCACTTAGTCCAGAGGCACACTGCTGATATGAAAAAAATTAGAAATGCAAGTTTTTCTCCCAAGTGCTGTTAAGATGTGTGTTGCTGGTGGAGCTGGGCTTTCCCTGTGGGTCAGTTAGACTTTCCCTGAAGCGAATATGCAGATGGAAATGATCCCTGCTTCTCTTGAGGCTGTCAGAGCCTGGAATCGAAATTTGAAAAGGGTATTTGAAGTTCTGTTTGTTTGAATCATGAAGAAACACACTGCAAGATATTTGCTGGTGGGGAGGGAAGACGGTCAGGGAACAGACCTTTCTGCAGTAGATTTTAGAAGTGGATCAGCTGGCCAGAGTGATGGGTTACCTTGGATGGGAAGACTCAGAAAGCTCTGGAGTCATAGTGGGAAGAACCCTTAGAAACTTAGAGGAACTGGTCTTTTTATAGGTAAGGCTATTGAAGCCCAGAGAGGGGGCATTTCTTGCCCCAAATCACACATTCAGGGGATATTTCCAACCTAGAGATCAGACCCAGGTTTTCCACATTGCAGGCAGATTTTTTTTACTGTCTGAGCCAAAGCATGAAAGAACTTTGGTGAGCTTTAGGGTCAGAGTTTGGTTCAAATCCTGGATCTATCACTATATTCCTTGGGTAAGTTACTTAATTTTCTAAAGCTTCAATTTTCTTGCTTGTCAAATGGTGCTAGTCATAATTCCTACTTCACAGAGTATTTGAGGATTAACAGGAAAATCCTTGTAAAATAGCACTTAGTGCTAAGTAAATACTGCTGTTTTGTAGTGTTGTAAATACTGCTGTTGATATCTTTGAGGTCTGAGGAACTGACACCAGGTAACTGTTGTTAACATGAAAGGCCTCTGAGGGTGTGGTGGGTTGAACTGTGTTCCTCCAAAAGGTACCTTCAAGTATTGACTCCCTGAAGATATCTTCAGTAGATGTGAGCGTATTTGGAAATAAGATCTTTGTAGATGTAGTCAAGTTAAGATGAGGGTCATAGTGGATGATGGTTGGTCCTCGTCCAATAACTAGTGTCTATAAGGAGAAATCTATACCCAGGGAGAACTCCGTGAGAAGACAGAGGCAGAGATTGCAGTGATGCCACAAAGCAAGGAATGCCAAGGGTTAACAGCAACCACCAGAAACCAGAAGAGGCCAAGAAGCATTCTTCCCTAGAGTGTCTGGAGGGAGCATAGCCCTGCCAGCACCTTGGTTTTGGACTTTGAGGCTTTAGAACTGTTAGTTTATGTTGCTTTAAGCCCCCCAGTTTGTGGTAATTTGTTGCAACAGCCCTAGGAAAGAGAGGGTATCAGGACTGAGGGAAGTGTTTTGGGCTCCCATTTAAGCATCCAGGGTTAGGCTTGTTGCCGTAGAACACTCATTTCTATATTTTCAATCCATTGAGTAATAACCTCCCAAAGAGATCATGGGTATTAGCCTATGGACTTAGTGATGCTGGAGGTGTGTGTGTGTGTGTGTGTGTGTGTGTGTGTGTGTGTGTGTGTGTGTGTGGTGGGGCATGGTGTTGGTGGGGACACAAGTTCTGAGATTAATGGGAGCCTTCATGGTGATGACTATATATTCAGGGTCACAGAATGCCACAGATACACTCAGAAGAGGCAGGAGGGGATGCAGTAGGACTGAGGGCAAGGGCTGCTGCATTTCATCTGTCCCAGTCCTCCTGTTCAGTGTCTTTCCTTCCCCTTCTCTGTCACAGGAATATAGGCAGTTGTCTTGCATGGAACTGACCTAGGAAACTGTTGAACTTTATCAGTCCGTGGCGAATACTTTCTCCTTCATGCCAGGTGTGGACCAGGAGAGAACTTCCAGGGAGATGCTGTGTGCCTACGTACCTTCCCAGAGACAGCCAGGTGGTCTCTGTCTCAGTTAATTTTCCCACAGGATGTTCCTGAAAGGTGTAGAAGTCCTTTTTCAGCATAGAATCCCTCCGCCCTCCTTGGCTTCCTTGGTCCTGCATTTCCGTCAGTCACCCCTTCTCTGCCTCTCCTACTCTATACTCTGACAGTAGCATTTTGAATAACTCAGGTTCTCCTCTGCTTTCTCCAACCAGAAGGGAAGGTATTCACAGACAGGAATGATAACCCTGGTTCACTGCTCACTGCAAAACTGCTACAGGAAGACTAGAATTCATCTTGAAAGAAGCGATAACATTCTAAGGATGCACACAGTTTTCAGAGCTCCTATGACAGGTGAAGGGTGGCATGGGTGGAGGTGGATGCAAGAGTGGAATTATACGCTCATTGAATGAGGACTCCTGTAGGAGCCTAGACTCTTTGGACTGCTGAGCTTCTGACTCTGTCAGTGCCGTTTTGGTCTTGACCTGCTTATTTATTCTTTTATTGGGCTATGCTAGGTCTTAGTTGCAGCGAATAGGATCTTCAGTTGCAGGATGCAGGATCTTTGGTGGTGGCATGTGGGATCTTTTAATTGTGGCACTTGAGCTCTTATTTGTGGCATGTGGGATCTGGTTCAATCAAGGAGTTTTAGCCAGTGCACTTCCAGAGAAGTCCCTGTCTTGACTCTCTTGAGCAAGAAGAAAGAGGGTTGAATCATTACACGTCCTAGGTCACTGGCTGATTGGTGGGAAAAGTTTTTGTTTGTGTGTTTGTTTTGAGTCAATGTATAGGGGAGGTAGGAGGAGAAGGTGGATGGTCAAAGAGAGAACAGCAAAGAGGCAGCTCAGGGGCAGAGAAGGGATCAGAGCAGGCGGCAGGACGAGGGTTCTCTATCCTGTGCTCTGAGGCAGCTTCCTTGACCCACAGTGAACAAGTTGTGAGCTGTTACCACCCGTGAGAAGTCTCCTGTGGGTAATTCCATTCGTATGAAATATCCAGAATAGGCACACCAGAAGAGATAGAAAGCAGATGAGTGCTCGCCAGAGGCTGGGGGGAGGGGGCCCTGGAGAGTGACTGTGTACTAGGGTTTCCTTTTAGGGTGATAAAAATGGCAGTAGAGTGATAAAGAACTAGAGTCTGGAACTCGTGACTGTGCACGTTGTGAGTGTGTGAAATGCCACTGAATTGTGCAACTTAAAGTGTGAGTTTTGTGTTACATGAATTTTCCAAAACCCAGAAGCTGAAAATAAACAGCATGTCGCCGTCAGGTCCCTTTAAACCACACTGATGCTGTGGAGGTGGCCTCTGGAAAGATGAAGACTGGTGTGGCCTGGTGGAATTCCCTGGACTGAGTGTTGAGGGAGTGTGGGGGTCCTGACTCTTTCACCTGCCCCTGTCCCAGCCCCTCCTTGGAGGACCCATGGGGTTGCCAAGAAGTCAAGAGCATGAGCTTTCAGCATGGGCTTTTAATCTAAGTGTGAATTCTAGCCTAGCCACTGCTAACAGTGTGAATCTTGGTGTTATAGGACCTCTTTGAGCCTTGGCTTCCTCACTTGTAAAATGGAGGTGACAATCTACCTCATAGGGTTTTTGTTAGCATGAACTATGTGTGTAAAGCATCTAACACAATGCAGAGTGCATGATTACTACTCAGGAAACAGTAGTGGCTGTTAGAGGTAGTAACAACCTCTATTATCTGTGGTATCTATTTGAGCTCAGTACTGACTGCCAAGATAAACAGGTAGCAAGAGGTTTTGTCTTCAGTTAAGTCCTCCAAACAGAGTCCCAAACCCCAACAGCCTACTTGCAGGATGAGGAGAAAAGAGACTCAGCAATAGTGGGGAGGATATTATTGTCTTAGCTGTGGTTTTGAAGGGGTTGGATAAATAGCATCCTTCTTCCTTCCTTGAACCAATAGAAAAATTAGACAAAACCTAAGGAGATAGGTGACCCAGATACCACCTTTATCCTAATCAGACAGATTTTGGAGATTAAAGAGATTTCTTATTGCTGGACAACAGAGTGACTTCTCTCCTGTTACAGACAAAGCTGGATCATTGCAGAGCTGCCCAAACTGGGGCCTGACCTACCAAAAACAAGCAGGACAGAACAGAGGGCTGTGCTGGTTGTAGAGAAAGGGGCTGCTTCCCAAACCCACTGATCAGGGCAGACTCTCCTCCTTGAGGCCAGGAGTGCTGCCCTGGAAAATGAAAGTGAAAGTCACTCAGTCGTGTCTGACTGTTTGCAACCCCATGGACTATATAGAATTCTCCAGGCCAGAATATTGGAGCGGGTGTCCTTTCCCTTCTCCAGGGGATCTTCCCTACCCAGGGATCAAACCCAGGTCTCCCGCATTGCAGGCGGATTGTTTACCAGCTGAGCCACAAGGGAAGCCCAACAATACTGGAATGGGTAGCCTGTCCCTTCTCCAGTGGATCTTCCCGACCTAGGAATAGAACTGGGGTCTCCTGCATTGCAGGCGGATTCTTCACTAACTGAGCTATCAGGGAAGCCAGATGGGATAAGAATGAGAGGCTCAGAGAAGGCTTAACATTGGATTGGTGTAGGACCCAGGAGTTGTCTCCATGGCCAGGTGGGGACTGCCCTGTGTCTGGATGGTTCTCCGCCTCTTTCCCCATGAGGTCTGACATGGTCACAGGCATTCCAGAGCTGGTGCCTCCTTTCTTTGTTTAGCAAGGAGTCTTCCCTTACAAAAAGAAATAGAATAGCAAAAATGAAACAAAACAAAAAACCCAAGGAAAAACAAAACCTGGAAACAACCTCATTTTGTCCAACATTTGGGGAGTAGTAAGTTATAAAATATCCATTCAACAGAATGCGAAGAAGTCATTTAAAAAGGCTGTTTTCAAAGAGTTTGTGATCATGTGGCAATTATATGATAATGGCAAGTGAAAAAATAAATGATACAAAATTGTACATATAGTATGAACTCAGCTATATAAAAACCTCCCTAAGAATATACATAGGAAAACTTAAGAATTGAGAGGGAACTTTAGAAATATTAGCAGTGGTTGTCTTTCTGTTTAGTTTTGATTTTTCTATCATTTTATAGTTTTCTGTAATAAGCATGTAATTTCTTCTGTAATGGAAAAGATCAACTTTGTTTTTTAAAAAACTATTTTTAGAATGGTGTGTGTTACATATTATCAGTCAAAGCAATAATTTAGAATTTCATAGAGCCAGAAGATTCCAGAATGCTAATGCTACAAAAGGACTTGAAGGATTTTCCTAGTTTACGGATTTAAAATATTTTTTTTTTGGGGGGGTCACAGATTCCTCTGAAGATCTCCTGGAAACTGTGACTTCTCTCTGTAGAGCATTTATATATAAACATACTGTCACATAAGTTGCTTTTAATTTCAAGGTACAGAAGCCCTGTTCAGAGTAGCTTAATCAGTGGAGGAAATGTACTGGTTTATGTAATTAAAAGCTTTAAAGGTATCAGATGAAGCTCCATCCAGCACTCCTGGTCTAAGAATTCCTGGTCTAATCCAATCCTCTTATTTGAGAGGTGGGAACTCAGGGACCCAGAAAGAAGTCAGATGCTCCAAGCCATACAGTTGTCTCACTGTCAGTCTGCTTCTTATCTCTGCACCAAATTCCCTTCAACTTCACATGCAATAGTACGTCAGAGATGAAGAGGTAATAAGTAGGACACTTGTCAAATCCTTTGGCTCCTTTAGGACCTAGGACAGATGTGTTTTGATGAAGAGACAGGGCAGACCTTAGTCGAGGGCAATAACGGGTCCAGAGTGGGAAGGGTAGCTGTACTGAGACACGGGCTGCCTTGAGGTCCCCATCTAAGACAGCCTGAAAGGGAAATGGTAACAGCGACGAGAGAGGCGGAATGATTTTATTATTCATGTCAGTATCTTAAAGATAATCATCGTAATTTCCCTTCTAAGAAGTCTGCTTGCTCAGAGAAACAGCTGTGTTCTAGGAAGCCCTTGCTTATGAAACGTGCAGTAATTGGATTGGAATGTGAGTTATTGAACTGTGTGTGGGGTGGCACTTCTTGCCAGGTGTTTAATGATTACGTTCAAATGTGGAGGGCTGGGCTGCTGACTGGAAGGATAATACTCCCAGGGGGAAACTGTTTAACTCTGGATCAGGACATGAGTGGCTTTCACAGACATTTAAAATAGCCGTGCTGAAGAGTCTCTTACAAATCACTTGGTTCAGTTGCCTTGTTTTAGAGCCAGGGACACTGATTCTCATTGTGTGAAAACACACTTGTTGAGTGCTGTACAGTGATCACATGGACAATTAATTGCTCTTTCGCTTGCTGTATCATCATGTGCACGTATCCCTGGTGGCAGAAGCCGTGGCTTGGCTTCTCAATGACCATTTCCTCGTCCTTCTACCTCGAGAGATTGGGAAGCTGACTCATCTTTCTTGCAGCTAGGATTCCAGATGCCCGATATGTTCCCCCAGTTCATTGCCCTTTCATGGGGTCTGTCTGCAGCCATGGTTATTGAGAGTCAAGGTGGTGGAGATGTGTTAAGAGGCAGTTTCAGTGACTGGACTCAGCATCCCAGTCAGTAGTCACCAGCCTCCTGGGACTTTAGGGGCAGGAATGGCAGCAGGTGGGATTGCAGCTATGGTAGCATGTCATTGAGCTCCCTAGTCCCTGGGATACCACCCCCTGATTTCTACCCCTTCTAACCTTCCAGTCCTTTTTTTCCTTTTGAGTAACTAAATCCCTGTCTAAACCTCTGAGTTAACCTTTGAGTAACTAAACCTCTTTCTGCTTGACATATCCAGAGTGGCTTTGGTTTCCTGCACTGAATTTGACACATCCCTCTGTGTTAGTACAAATCACACTTATGGGAGGTAATAATCTTTCTCCTGTGAATCCTGATCTTAGTTTCCTTTGTTCTATAGAATATAGCCCCATTCATGTCATCCTAGAATCTTAAGTTCAAGAAACTCAAAACTAACCTTATTTTTCCCTCTCAAACTTTCTCTTCCTATAATAGACTTCCCTTTGTCCCATTTTCATCCCTATTTCCTCTCAGTAACTCAGTTTGGAGGTAGCTTCATCTTTCCTTCAACTTCTCTCATGTGATAATTGTCAGATCTTACTGATTCTGTTTTCTTTATTGGTTGGGACTATTGGTTTTAAGTGATTCAGTTATATTGGATTAATGAACAGAGAGGATGTAATAACCCATATAACTGGAAAGACCAGCGTCAGGTGTGGTTAGATCCCGGGGCTCAGAGAAGGCCGTCAGGACTTGTCCCATCTCTCTCTCATCAGGCTCTGCTTTCCTCCAGCCTCTCTCCAGTGGTGGGCTGGTGGGGCCCTGATAGCTCTATGGTTACATAATCTTTACATTAAACTTTTTGTCGTTTATCTTTTCTGTTATTTCCAGAAAAAGTTTTAGAAGGAGTCTTTTTAAGTACAATTGGATCAGACACTTATTGAATTGTATCCTCTCCCCCAAAGAAATGTTAAGTCCCGATCTTCAGAATGTGATGTTATTTGGAAATAGTTTTGTTGTAGATATAATTGGTTAAGTTATGATGAGGTTATATGGGAGAAGGGTGGGCTAGTAATCCAATGTGACTGGTATCCTTATAAGAAGAGAAGAGAGAGACGCAGACTAGGGAGCTTAAACACAGAAATTATTTTTCTCATAGTTTTGGAGTTTAAAGATCCAAGATTAAGGTGTCAGCTGGGGAAGGAAAGGGTGGGATGAACTGAGAGAGTGGCATTGAAATATATACATTATCACGTGTAAAACAGATAACTAATGGGAAGTTGTTGTTTAACACCAAGAGCTCAGCCTGGTGCTCTGTGGCAACCTAAAGGGGTGGAATAGTAGGGGTGGGAAGGAGGTTTAAGAGGAAGAGGACATGTGTATATCTGTGACTGATTCATGTTGTTGTATGGCAGGAACCAACACAACATTGTAAAGCAATTATCCTCAAATTTGAAAAAAAAAGATTAAGGTGTTACAGGTTTGGTTTCTCCTAAGGCCTCCCTCCTGGGCTTGCAGATGGCTTCCTTTTCGCTGTGTCTTCATATGGCCTTTTCTCTATGCTCACACATCCCTACTGTCTCTTCCTTTTCTTATAAGGACAACTGTCCTGTTGAATTAGAGAGCTACCCTAATTGCCTCATTTAACTTAATTATTTCTTTGAAGCCCATCTCCAAATATGGATATGTGGTTTAGGGGCCACCCATATGATCTCACCAACCTTTACCTTTTTAAAAGGCTCTGTCTCCAAGTATGGTTACATTCTGAGGTGATGGGGGTTCAGACATAACCATTTGGATTTTGGGGCGAACATGCTTCAGTCCATAATAGCTCTTCTGCTAAGTCACTTCAGTCGTGTCCGACTCTGTGTGACCCCATAGACGGCAGCCCACCAGGCTCCCCTGTCCCTGGGATTCCCCAGGCAAGAACACTGGAGTGGGTTGCCATTTCCTTCTCCAATGCATGAAAGTGAAAAGTGAAAGGGAAGTTGCTTAGTCGTGTCCGACTCTTCATGACCCCATGGACCGCAGCCTACCAGGCTCCTCCGTCCATGGGATTTTCCAGGCAAGAGTACTGGAGTGGGGTGCCATTGCCTTCTCCGATAATAGCTCTTAAAGTTTTCTATCTTATTTTATTGATATTCATGTGTTTATTTTTAACTCTCCTAAAAGTTGATAAGTTCCTTGGAGGCAGGAAGTGTTGCCTGTATCCTTTTTATATCACATATAGTTTAATATACTTCTTGAATTTAATAAAGGCTCAGAACCTTTCTTGAATGAATGGGATATAAAGTAATTCTTGATTAGCAAGAATTTCCCCTCCTGAAGTTTTGGTATAAAAAAAGCTATATCGTGCAGATAGCACTGGACTTGATGCCTAAGACCCTGGCTCTTTTCTCAACTCTGTCACTCTTTTCGCTGCAGTCTCGAACAGGTCTGTCATCTGGGCCTCAGTTTCCTCATCTGTAAAACAGGAGTGGTAATGCTTTCGTGTTCTACAAGGTTGATTATGGGTGTTAATGAAATAGGTTAGTCACTCAGAAAACATTTGGGGGCACCTACTGTATCAGAGAAGGCAATGGCACCCCACTCCAGTACTCTTGCCTGGAAAATCCCATGGATGGAGGAGCCTGATGGGCTGCAGTCCATGGGGTCACTAAGAGTCAGACACGACTGAACGACTTCACTTTTACTTTTCACTTTCATGCATTGGAGAAGGAAATGGCAACCCACTCCAGTGTTCTTGCCTGGGGAATCCCAGGGACAGGGGATCCTGGTGGGCTGCCCTCTATGGGATTGCACAGAGTCGAACACGACTGAAGTGACTTAGCAGGAGCAACTGTATACCAGGCACTGTTCTAGGCATGTGGAATGCAGTGGTACACAAGCTAGGTCCTCGTGGTTCGGCTGGGGGAACAGGTGATTAACAAGATCGCCAGTGCAGAAAATAATTTCAGAACATGCTGACTTCTACATAGGGATGTCATCAGTTCAGCTCAGTTCAGTCGCTCAGTCGTGTCCGACTCTTTGCGACCCCATGAATCGCAGCACGCCAGGTCTCCCTGTCCATCACCATCTCCCGGAGTTCACTCAGACTCATGTCCATCGAGTCGGCGATGCCATCCAGCCATTTCATCCTCTGTCGTCCCCTTCTCCTGCCCCCAATCCCTCCCAGCATCAGAGTCTTTTCCAATGAGTTAACTCTTCACATGAGGTGGCCAAAGTACTGGAGTCATAGTGAAGGCTCATTTCCTAGGAAGTATAGTCTCTATACTTGACATTTGAGATAGATGACATTTGAGCCAAGATATGAATATCAAGTGGCTGTTCCCTGGGAAAGTGCATTTCAGACAGAGGGAGGAGCAGAGATCCTGATGCGGGAGGGAGAGAGTGTGAATGCCCAAGTGAGCCAGCAGAGTAATGAAATTTAAAATGTGAGGGTTAGTCAATGTGCAAGGCCTTCTGGGCATCACAGGAAGACCTGTGGAGCTGGGATTTTGTCCTTGACTCAACCATGCACAGCTGGGCCATCACTTCCACCGTGTGTGACCTGTGGCATGTCATTGTCTCAAGCGGCTCCCTTCTGCTCCCTGCCCTGCCTGGCTGCCAGCACCGGGAGACCACGTGGATGAAGGCACTTAAGGAATACAAAATGCTGTACAATTTTCAGCTGGTATCATTATTTGAAAACACGTTACCCACGGTTAAGAGATTTGGACTGTGGAGGTAGCAACTACCTTGTTGATCAGATTTTCTGAGGAGAGCTGCAGTCACCCCCTTAGGGCTCCAAACACCATGTCAGGTTTTTCAAAGCCAGTTGATAACAATTAAGTAGATGCCGTGTTCTGCAAGCTTTCTTTTGTGGGAGTTGATTTCTAGCCTTCTTTCCTAGTGAGCCTCTGTACATAGGACTTGGTGTGGGCAGTCACCTTCTTGGAGCTTTTGAATGCCTCTGAAACTATCCTAGGGTCAGGTCACTTGATGTGTGTGTGTGTGTGTTCTGCATTGCAAGAGAATAGTCTAGAAAAGTGCCTTCTGCTCATGTATTTTAAGCATTCTCCTACCACCAGAATTGATGTGATTGAATCCTGTACACTTGAGTTGTGAAACTGGACCCTAGACAGATAGAAATGACATAGTAACAGAATGTTCTTTAAAGAAGAACTGATTACTTCAAGCTTTTGGTAGTAAAGTGTTTCCTTTGAACTTGTTCCCAGGTTTCTCGCCCCCTCCCTGTGAACCACTTCCCCACAATTCCTACCCCCAACCTCATCTGCTTTATGCTTAAACTTCCGTGACTTAAGCATCCTTGGGTGTGCATGAACTTCTTATTACTGCTCACTCTGAAGGCTGCCGATGCCAAGGTTTTTAAGATAATGGCTGTGAATGCTGGAAGGTCATTGCTGAGAGGGCTGAGAAAGTCATGAAACTGTCAGGGAAAGGGAGCCCCGCTTCTCATTGTTATCTGTGATGAAGGAAGTAAGAAGTCCCGGGTCAGTGTTACTAAGTCAGAGGCAACAAGGGTTGAGCCTTCCTGGGTGATGCTTTGGCTGCTGGAGTTTGAAACAGTCACCTTCTCTCTGTGTTTCTAACTACTCCCTGTGTCTATGGTTAGACTCTCAGTCCCTATCTGTTTCTTTCTGTCTCTCTCTTGCTCTTCTCTGTCCCCTTCATCCCTGATTGATTTGCCTCATTGAAATAAAGTTCTGTTCCACTAGTGGGGTTCCATAATTGAAACTCTGGGGGCATATCACATGGAACAGCTAATGGTGGCTTTTTTCCCCCCAAGTCAGGTTATCAATTATGAATGACTAGGCAATCAGAGATCAAAAGAGTTGTTTCCCCTAATGAATTAGTGGATTTTAGAATGAGAGGAGATGAAATGGAGCTAATAGGCATTTTTAGAAGAGGAGGCTGAGGGGTTTGGAGCTGGAGGTCTGAAACTCAGGACTGTGGACACGTCTGTGAGCTCTGGTGTCAGAGTTTGGGACAGCCTGTTTGCAAAGCCGGGGGTTGGGGGAGGGTGGGTGGCAATGTGCACTGGGATGACCCAGAAGCCCAGGTACTGGGGAAGCTTGCAAGCCGGTGGTTGTGAGTGGCCTCTGCAGTCTGAAGGGCTGGTAAGAACCTCCCATCCGCTGTTGGGACTGTGTTCTCTCCTCCCCAGCTCCCCTCAGCCATGCTCCCCAGGTGGAGCGGGAGTCGTGATTTCCAGAGGAGTGAAGCCGGGAGATCCTCTGGCCATCCTCAGGAAGAAACATTTTTCTCAAGATGTTATCTTTGCTGCTGCTTGCTCTGGGGGGGATTGTGACAACCGTTGTGCTTGTCCCCTGTCTGCCTCTTTCTGTCTGTCTGTCCCTGTTTTTGTCAGCCTCTGTCTCTGTGTCTGTCTCTCTCATGTGCACACCTTGAACGGTGGTTTTAGTTCTCAGCGCAACCGGAAACTCACATTCTCAGCTTCAGAGACAGAAAATCTTGTGGAAGCACATTGGGCTAATTAACGAGGGAAAGTTATTAGTGACTATAACTTTTATAGCTAATCGAACCTAGGCCCCCTTCAGTGGAAGCGTGGAGTCTTAACCAGTGGGGTGCCAGGGAAGGCCCTAGGAGTGAATTATTTAGGAGTTACTAAATAATACAGAGTCAATGTAGAAAAATCAGAAAATAGATAAAAAGAAAATAAAATTTACTCAGTCTATAAGGAATTTCTTTTTTATGAAATACTACTTTTTGAAATTGAAAAAGTGATCTATGAACTATAAAAAAACATTCAAACACTTCAGAAGAGCATGAAATAGAGTAAATTGCCCTCTCAGTAGACTCTCAGAAAAAGAAAATTCTAGACAGAGAGCCCAGAAATTTACTATGATTGTTCAAATGTATATCTCTGTGTATATGAACTTTAAAAAAACCCCACAGAAATAGGAATATAATGTACCTACTATTCTGCATCTTATTTTTTTACTTAAGACATTTTGGGCACCTTTTCTTGACAGTACATACGGATGAATTGTTTAATACAGCATATATTCCTTAGTTACCACATGCAATTATGGATACCATGCTAATTTGTGAATAACATTATAAAGCAAAGAGAAGCAAAAAAAAAAAATGGACACTCAGCACTGCTGGGAAATTGTACTTCATTATTCAAGAATCTGTCACATTTATGCTATCTTTGTGGAAGAATTTGACAAATTAATTAATTAGTCTCTTCTCTAACCTAAGCACTCTTACCACACCAACGCTCCTGCACTCTGCATTCTGTCTTCAGTGTCAGCAGAGCCACAACCCACAAACCTTCATGGCATTCAGACTCAGCCATCTGTTCAAGGGGCAGGAGGTGAGCAGAACTGCTTCCCTGGGGCCTGAATGGTGTTGGTCCAAAAAGCAGGTGTTTAGGGAATGGGCTGTGCTTGCTAAAGTTTTGAACACTGATGGACAACGGTGGCCATGTGTTCTCCAAGGAATTTATTCTTTTCTTACTTGTGAGGTCTTCTAAAATGTGGAGGCCAGAATAGGGACCCTTTTTGCCTGTCTCTGGGCAGTATTGTACACTGGTGTGACCATAGTCATCGTTAAAATGTTGAATTACATCTATACAATTGGTAATAGATGCTGCTCTAAGACCGACCTGAACCCTCCCCAAGACTCTTTCCACCCTGGCCCTCCTTAAAGACCACCTCCCTGTCTTCCCCATGATCCGCAACTAAAAGGTTAATGCTAAACTCTTTGCTGACAAAGCTGTGGTTTTTCCAGTGGTCACGTATGGAGGTGAGAGTTGGACTATAAAGAAGGCTGAGCACCGAAGAATTGATACTTTTGAACTGTGGTGTTGGAGAGACTCTTGAGAGTCCCTTGGACAGCAAGGAGATCAAACCAGTCAATCCTAAAGGAAATCAGTCCTGAATATTCATTGGAAGGATTGATGCTGAAGCTGAAATTCTAATACTTTGTCCACCTGATGCAAAGAGCCAACTCATTAGAAAAGACCCTGATTCTGGGAAAGATCAAAGGTAGGAGAAGAAGACAGAGGATGAGTTGGTTGGATGGCATCACCAACTCAATGGACATGAGTTTGAGCAAGCATCAGGAGATGGTGAAGGACAGGGAAGCCTGGTGTGCTGCAGTCCATGGGGTCGCAAAGAGTTGGACACGACTGAGTGACTGAACAAAAATACATTGAACATAAAGCACATACTATTCTGCATCTTATTTATTAATTTTTTGGCTTAAGACATTTTGGCCATCTTTTCCTCAGTTCATAGGGAACACTCCTTTAGAGCCGTTGCCTGTACTTGTTCTGATTGGATGACAGATGAGCCAATCACATTGTAAGATATAAGTAAATAACCAATGAAAACTGTGCCCTTGCTTCTGTAGAGTCAGGCATTTCGAAGAGAGACCAGTGATGATGGGCACAAGTGGATTCTGTTAGAAGGCAAAGCCAGCCTAATGGCTGGGATGCTACAGGTAAACTCCATTTGAGCCGGGCACATGGTGGCCACCTTAACCACTTTGGTTTCCTCAGAACAAACATCTTTGGCAGGAACCTGGCAGCAAGGCAAACTGGAGTCATGAAGGGTGGTTAATGATTAATTAACTTGAGGCTGATGTTTAGGATCTTAAAAACATCCTGCCTGAGACCAAGAGTAAAATATTTAGAAAGACATAAAGTTGATGCCAATTTTTCCTTATTTGTTTGCAACTCAAGTAAATAAGCCCTGCTTTCTTTTTTGAGAAACCTGTCATTTGGTAGGTTGAATTTAATTGGATAGGTTTGGTGAAAGTAGAAAAAGTTTTTTTCTCTCTCCCTTCTTCTAAGTAATATTCCATTGTGTGTGTGTGAGTGTGTATCTCACATCTTATTTACCCATTCATCTGTTGGTGGACACTGGATTGCTTCCGTATCTTAGTTATTGTAAATAATGCTGCAATGAACGTAGAGATGCATATAACTTCTCTAATTAGTGTTTTCATTTTCTTCAGATAAATACCCAGAAGTGAAATTGCTGGGTCATGTGGTAGTTCTATGTTTAATTTTTTTGAGGAACTCCTATACTGCTTTCCATAGTAGCTGCATCAACTTACATTTCCATGAACAATGCATGAGGGTTCCCTTTTCTCCACATCCTTGCCAACATGTTTATTCAGATGCTCTGCTCATTTTTAGAATGAGAGTTTTTTTTGATGTTGAGTTGTATGAGTTCTTTGTATATTTTGAATATTAACTTCTTATAGATATATTACTTGCAAGTATCTTCTCCCATTCAGTAGGTAGCCTTTTTGTTTTGTTGGTTTCCCTGGTTTTGTGAAAGCTTTTTAGTTTGATATAGAGCCATTTGTTTATTTTTGCTTTTGTTTCCCTTATGTGAGGAGACATAAAAAAAAATCACTAAAACTGATGTCAAAGAGCATTCTGCCTATGTTTTCTTTTAATTTCTTCTACTAAATACCTTCTTGAATATTCTCTGAACTCTTAAAAGCTCTACAGAAATAATCTCTAGGTTGAATAGCAGGCCTAATCGTTGGGCACCTCTGACTTACTGGATTTTCTAGACTATGGGACAGATAATGGTCCAGGCTTCTGGTATGAGCATCTACAAGCAGATGGACAACACAATGAATATAACCAATGTATGAAAATAACTACGAATGGAATGTAACCTTTAAAAATTGTGAATCACTATGTTGTACACCTTAAACTTATCTAATATCGTACACAGGCTATACCTCAATGAAAAATAAACAACAAAATCTAACTTCAAAAGACCAGCTTCTAGGCTTCCCAGGTGGCCCAGTGGATAAGAATCCACCTGTCAATGCAGGGGACACAGATTCGATCCCTTTTCTGGGGAGATTCCACATGCTGTGATGGGGCAGCTGAGCCCATGTGCCACAACTGCTGAGCCTGCACTCTAGAGCTGCAGACCCCAGCAAGAGAAGCCACCACAGTGAGAAGCCCACACACCCCAACAAAGAGTAGTCCCTGCTTGCCACAAGTATACGGAGCTTGCACAAAGCAGTGAAGACCCAGTGCAGCCAAAAAAAAAAAAAAAAAAAAAAGAGAAAAAATGAATAATAAAAAAAAGACAGATGGGATCTCTCTCTCTTCTGTCCTCCTCTTCCTCCTCCTCCCCATCCTCTCCTCCTTCCTCTCCCTTCTTCTCTCCCACATGTCTCTCTAGACCCATATACTGAAGGCCTGGTGGTGTGGGTTACTTTGAAGGATTATGGTCGCTCTACGACAGGCCTGTGTATAATAGGACAAAGAAGAAATTCCTAGACAATAGACGCTCGCCAAACAAAAGAACAGGGTCCATAACAGTTGGGTTTGATAAGATAGGGTTCTCATCAGGCCCTGTTACTTACTTGCTATTTGAACTTGAGCAAGTAATCCCTTTCTCTGGAACTCAGGGTGTTCATCCTTGAAATGAGACATTTGGCCTGCTGGATTCTAGAATTCCTTTAGGGTTCTTCAGTGTGCTAGTGGTAAAAGTAAGGCTTCAAACCAGGACTTCTGTTTCATGCACATCTCCTCTGGCTAGCAGCCAGCTCCAGTCCAACGAGTTCCCTGTCTCTTGCCTTTGCTCCACAGGGCCAGGATAAAGATATTAACCTTAGCTGGTAACTTCCAAGGAAGATTGTGTACGTTTCTTGATTTATGTCATAGGTAAAATGTGAATCATGACGACTCATTTTTCCCTAGTGACTTTGTGATTACCTTGTGATTTCAGAATTGTTTTTTCTTCAGAGAATTCAGAGAATGTGAGATATTGGAAAGTCATTTGTCTGGGAGTTCTTAATCCAAATTGTGTGAACTGCTGGGGTCTGAGAACATACAGAAATTACAGGAAGAATGTTGTGTGTATGGACATGTATCGGTCTATGGAGAGGATTAATTGATTTATTTTTGACATAATCCAAACTGCTTTTTAAAAAAAAATTGAATTAAAAAATTTTAAACACCAAAAACATTTTGTACTGGGGTAAAGCCACTTAACAATGTTGTGATAGTTTCAGGTGAACAGTGAAGGGACTCAGCCATAAATATACATGTAACCATTCTCCCCCCAACCCCGTTTCCATACAGGCTGACACATAACATTGAGCAGAGTTCCATATGCTATACAGTAGGTTTTTGGTGGTTAGAGGATTAATTTTTAAAGCCAGTTTGTTTTAATTTCAGGTATATTTTACATTGAAAGATGTACATGTTAAATATTCAATTTGATGAGTTTCTGCATTACGTAACTTGAGCAACCACCATGCAAAACAGGATATAAAACATTTCCATCACTTCAGAAGGTCATTCCTTGTGCCCCTTCCCAGTCACTCTTCCTCCTGCTCCCTTCCCTGGAAACCACTTTCTGACTTCTGTCACCATAGATTTTTCTTTTTTTAGAATTTCATATGAGTGGAATAATAAAGTCTTTACTTCTGGGCATGTATGTGGCATCTTTTGCTCTGCACAATGTTTTTGAGATTCATCCATGGGTCTTTGTGTATATGAGAGTAGGTTCTTTTATATAGCTGAGTATTTTTCAATTGTATAAGTAAATAATAATTTATCTCTTTCCTTTTGATCAGTATTTGAATTATTTCTATTTTGCACTATTATGAATAAGGATTCCATGAATATACTTTTGAGTACTTATAATGAGTCTTTTTGTATACTTATACTTTCATTTCTCATGGGTAAATATCCAGGTCAGGGATAGAATTTTAGAACATTTCCATCACCTCAAAAAGAAACCTATTTATACTCATGCCTATTTATACTCACTCCCCATTCACACCCACCCCACTCAGTTCAGTTCAGTCACTCAGTCATGTCCGACTCTTTGTGACACCATGAACCGCAGCACACCAGGCCTCCCTGTCCATCACCAACTCGCGGAGTCCACGCAAACCCATGTCCACTGTGTCAGTGATGCCATCCAACCATCTCATCTTCTGTTGTCCCCTTCTCCTCCTGCCCTCAATCTTTCCCAGCATCAGGGTCTTTTCAAATGAGTCATCTCTCTGCATCAGGTGGCCAAAGTATTGGAGTTTCAGCTTCAACATCAGTCCCTTCAATGAACACCCAGGGCCGATTTCCTTTAGGCAACCACTAATGTACTTTCTAGTAAAGTAATGCTCAAAATGCTCCAAGCCAGGCTCCAGCAATACATGAACCGTGAACTTCCAGATGTTCATGCTGGTTTTAGAAAAGGCAGAGGAACCAGAGATCAAATTGCCAACATCCGCTGGATCATGGAAAAAGCAAGAGAGTTCCAGAAAAACATCTATTTCTGCTTTATTGACTATGCCAAAGCCTATGACTGTGTGGATCACAATAAACTGTGGAAAATTCTGAAAGAGATGGGAATATCAGACCACCTGACCTGCATCTTGAGAAACCTATATGCAGGTCAGGAGGCAACAGTTAGAACTGGACATGGAACAACAGACTGGTTCCAAATAGGAAAAGGAGTACATCAAGGCTGTATATTGTCACCCTGCTTATTTAACTTCTATGCAGAGTACATCATGAGAAATGCTGGGCTGGAAGAATCACAAGCTGGAATCAAGATTGCTGGGAGAAATATCAATAACCTCAGATATGCAGATGACACCACCCTATGGCAGAAAGTGAAGAGGAACTAAAAAGCCTCTTGAAAGTGAAAGAGGAGAGTGAAAAATTTGGCTTAAAGCTCAACATTCAGAAAACAAAGATCATGGCATCTGGTCCCATCAGTTCATGGGAAATAGATGGGGAAACAGTGGAAACAGTGTCAGACTTTATTTTTTTGCATTCCAAAATCATTTCAGATGGTGATTTCAGCCATGAAATTAAAAGACGCTTACTCCTTGGAAGAAAAGTTATGACCAACCTAGAAAGCATATTCAAAAGTAGAGACATTACTTTGCCAACAAATGCCCATCTAGTCAAGGCTATGGTTTTTCCAGTGGTCATGTGTGGATGTGAAAGTTGGAATGTGAAGAAAGCTGAGCGCCGAAGAATTGATGCTTTTGAACTGTGGTGTTGGAGAAGACTCTTGAGAGTCCCTTGGACTGCAAGGAGATCCAACCAGTCCATTCTGAAGGAGATCAGCCCTGGGATTTCTTTGGAAGGAATGATGCTGAACCTGAAACTCCAGTACTTTGGCCACCTCATGCGAAGAGTTGACTCATTGGAAAAGACTGTGATGCTGGGAGGGATTGGGGGCAGAGGAGAAGGGGACGGCCGAGGATGAGATGGCTGGATGACATTACTGACTCGATGGACGTGAGTTTGAGTGAACTCGGGGAGTTGGTGATGGACAGGGAGGCCTGGCGTGCTGCAATTCATGGGGTCTCAAAGAGTCAGACACGACTGAGCGACTGAACTGAACTGAACTAAACTAAACTGAATCTTTCTGTGTCTATATTTTTACCTTTCTGGACATTCTTTAAAAATGGGATAATACAATTCCGCATCTCTTTTCATGACTTTCTTTCCTTGTTGTTTGAGTGTCAGCTAAAATGTTACCTCTTTCCTCAGAGTTTAGTATTATTCCCCATGTCAGCTCCTTATTTGCTTCCTTTGTAGAGCTTATTGCACTTGGTATTTATTCATTTATTTTTGTCTAGTTGCTTTTGTCTTTCGGTGCCATTGGAACATAGTTTCCCTGAGGGCCAGAACCATTTCTGTTTGCTGCAGTCAGATCCCCAGGATCTATCTAGGTTAGCATCTAACACATAGGAGTACCCAGTAAATGTTTCCTGAGTGAATCAAGGTTTAAAAAAAATGTTGCATTTTGAAGAGCAGCTCCAAGCTTTTCCCTTGGAGAGGTCATAAACTACAATAAATGCCGAGGTCCAGCCCCCGCAGGATCCAGGGGAACCTGAAGGAAAAACGGCAGATGATTTAGAGAGAGACAAGGAAAGAATATTGTAGATAAGAAAATAGAGGAGAGAAAGAGGCTGATATTCCTTGGTTTACATAGAAAGCCAATAAAACTTCGAGACAAGAAGTTTGCCCTGTTCACGGAGGCCACAGGTGCCTTCCCAGTCTCCCAAGGGAGTGAAGACGCAGAGCGTCTTCCCATTCAGGTCTTAGAAACCTGGGCAGATAAGTGAATGCAGGGAGCCTCTGTGCTCCAAGGGATCAGCCTAAAAAAGAAAGTAAGAGAGAAAAAAAGGAAAAAGAGAAACACGGGGTGTTTCTTCAAGCGAGGCCCAATAGCTTTATTATTAAAAGGTACTTTTATACCTTGTCTTATACATAGAGGGAAATGAAAGATGCAAAGTCATACAGAGTCAGCCCAAACATTACATCTGTTTTGTCTTTATTGAAACCAGGATTTTTTCTGCAAACCTTTCCCATAAACAATATCGTGTACATTATCTTCTGGCCTTGGAGGCCTGTGAACATTTTATGACCCTCTTTTGATAAAGGCTGTTCAACCAAAAAACTTATTTTCCCTTGAAATGTTTTTTCTTATATTTCTAATCTATGTCAGCCTCAAAAAGTATTAAACAGGGTTACATTCTCACAAAGCAAAGGTGCAGTGAGTTACAAGAAAGAACCAATTAGCTCAAAAGTCTGATGTGGTTAATTTCAAGGCTACACTTGTTTTTCTTACTTTCCAACTATGTAACTAATGCACTCCCAGGCGCACAGTGGATAAGAAATATGGGAACTTAGCAACAAGCATTGGCCCAATAATGAAATCCTATGCCTAGCACTATTCTAATAACTTTTAACTCTTTCAAAGGCCCAATGTTTTAGGCTTTCCATGCCTCTCACAGTTGGGAGGATGTAAATAATCATATGCATAGCTGCAAGAGTCGGGATATACCTGCCAAGCAAGCTCTAATGCTAACAGAGGGGGTTTTGATTGGAAATATTCCTCTCATGTCCAGGAGACTTATTAGCTATAGCCCTAAGTTGATTTTCTCCAGAGAAAGGTGGTCAAAAATAGCCCCCTGTTAATGTCAGAGGAGTTGGTGAAAGTCATGAAATAGTAAAACAGACAGATTCTGGTTTTGGGGTAGATGTTCGAGAAAGCCTAGGGAGCCCATTGAGTTCTGAAGCCTTGCTTAACAGTTCTCTTCCACATGACCTTGTCATGGGTGGGATCTCCCGTGGTGGCTCCCGGCAAATAAATTACACTCATATATTTTCAAAACTCTTCAATAGTGACTTTCATATCACAAGGTCCAATGTAGCAAATGTCTGTGTGCTGAATGATTTGGGAAACAGAACAAAGATTGGGGATTGATCTGTAGGCAGCATTTTCCAGCCTGCTGCCATGCCTGTCTGTGATGCTGTTGGATTGGGGCTTTGTTTGGGGGCATTTGGGAGAGTTATGCTGTCTCCCATTGTTCACATAGTTCTATTAATAGTGTTAGGCTGTTTACTTGGCCTGTGCTGATTGCCAGGCTGCTCTCCTACCTCAGCCTCTCGCTTGTTTCTGCAAAGGTTTTAGTTTGAGCAAAAAGTACTTCCTTTGTTCATATGCCAACTGAAGATTCAAAGCATTTAGAATTTTTTATACACAAGCCATCAGGAAATACTGTCCAAACTGAATGAAGCTGTAGGAACCTGTAGGAGTTGACAAGCTGAGTTTGAGTTGAGCAGAAGCTGGGAAGAAGACTTTCAGGGACTTTGAGTGGAATTATGAATGCCTTCTGTCTAGGTGGGTACCAATCTGTGAGCATCTGACTCTTACAACTCCCTGGTTTGGTACATCTGTACAACATAAGCAGGTTTGAAGAAGCCATGGTCCCTTCTTTTTTAAAAATTTAATTAACTTATTTTAATTGGAGCCTAATTACTTTGCAGTATTATAGTGGTTTTTGCCTTACATTGACATGAATCAGCCATGGGTGTACATGTGTCTTCCATCCTGAACCCCCTTCCCTCCTCCCTTCTCACATGGTTCCTTCTTAAAGCCTTTGCCGTTTCTGTGAATCTGGGGAGGGGGAATTGGCCTTAAGGTCCTACATGGGAAATGCCAGTATTTTGTTGACCTCTACATGCACTCTCTCTTTTATTCCAGCCTCCCTGGAGATAGGAACTATGATGTTCTTTTTGTAAGATGAATAGTGTGTGAAGAAGCCTACCCAAGATCCCTCAGCTAGTTACTAGCAGGGTTGGGATTTGAATACCTTCTGATTCTGAAGCTCCTTTCTTTAAAAAAAATTTTTTTATTTCTTCTTAATGATAATAATAATGCTTCTTTAAAAATTTAAAATTTTATTGTAGTAAGAGCACTTTACTTGAGATCTAACCCCTTAACAAATGTTTAAATATACAGTACAGTTCTGCTGACTATAGGTACAGTTGTTAATACATCAGATATCTAGAATTTTCACATCTTGCTTGACTAAAACTGTATGCCTGTTGATTAGTAACTTCTCATTTTCCACTCTCCCCTGACAACCATCATTCCACTCTGGTTTTATGAGTTTGACTATTTTAGATACATCATGCCTGTGGAATTATGCAGTATTTGTCTTTCTTTAACTAATTTTTTGAGAGAGTGGGCATCCTTGCCTTGTTTCTGATCATCAAGGAAAAGATTTTAGTTTTCCACTTTTATAATGATGTTCAGTTCAGTTCAGTTCAGTTCAGTCACTCAGTCATGTCTGACTCTTTGCGACCCCATGAACTGCAGCACACCAGACCTCCCTGTCCATCACCAATTCCTGGAGTTCACTCAGACTCACGTCCATCAAGTCCATGATGCCATCCAGGCATCTCATCCTCTGTTGTCCCCTTCTCCTCCTGCCCCCAATCCCTCCCAGCATCAGTCTTTTCCAATGAGTCAACTCTTCGCATGAGGTGGCCAAAGTACTGGAGTTTCAGGTTCAGCATCATTCCTTCCAAAGAAATCCCAGGGCTGATCTCCTTCAGAATGGACTGGTTGGATCTCCTTGCAGTCCAAGGGACTCTCAAGAGTCTTCTCTACCACCACAGTTCAAAAGCATCAATTCTTTGGTGCTCGACTTTCTTCACAGTCCAACTCTCACATCCATACATGACCACTGGAAAAACCATAGCCTTGACTAGACGGACCTTTGTTGGCAAAGTAATGTCTCTACTTTTGAATATGCTTTCTAGGTTGGTCATAACTTTCCTTCCAAGGAGTAAGTGTCTTTAATTTCATGGCTGCAGTTACCATCTGCAGTGATTTTGGAGCCCCCCAAAATAAAGTCTGACACTATTTCCACTGTTTCCCCATCTATTTTCCCATGAAGTGATGGGACCGGATGCCATGATCTTCATTTTCTGAATGTTGAGCTTTAAGCCAACTTTTTCACTCTCCTCTTTCACTTTCATCAAGAGACTCTTTAGTTCCTCTTCACTTTCTGCCATAAGGGTGGTGTCATCTGCATATCTGAGGTTATTGATATTTCTCCTGGCAATCTTGATTCCAGCTTGTGCTTCTTCCAGCCCAGCGTTTCTCATGATGTACTCTGCATATAAGTTCAATAAGCAGGGTTACAATATACAGCCTTGACCTACTCCTTTTCCTCCGTGGGTTTTTCATATATGGCCTTTATTTTGTTGAGGTGCTTTCTTTCCATTACTAGTTTATTGAGGTTTTTTTTTTAAATCATGAATGAGTATTGAATTTTGTCAAATGCTTTTTCTGTATCTATTGAGGTGATCATGTGATTTTATCCTTTATTTAATGTGGTGTATCAATTAGTTGATTTTTGTGTGTTGACCTATTCTTGTATCCCAGTGATAAATCCCACTTGGTCATGAACTATAATCCTTCTACTGTGTCAGTCTCCATTTTTGCTACAGGCCTTTTCAGACTTTCTATTTTTTTTCATAGTAGTCTTGGTAGGTTGTAGGTTTCTAGGAATTTATGGTTCTTCCAGATTTATTCTATTGTGATCAGAAAAGATACTTAGTATGACTTTAATCTTAAATTTGTTAAGGCTTATTTTATGACCTAATATGTGGCCTATCCTGGAGAAAGTTCTGTGTACACTTGAGAAGAATATATATTCTGCTGCTGTTGGATAGAATGTTCTGTATGTCTTTTAGACCTACTTCATCTATGATGTGTCCAAGTCCTCTGTTTCCTTATTGATCTTTCGTATGGATATTCATTATTTAAAGTGAAGTATTGAAGTTCCTATTATTGTATTGCTGTCTGTTTCACCCTTCAGTTTTGTCAAGTTTTGCTTCATATATTTAAGTGCTCTGATGTTAGGCACATGTTATTGTTATATCTTCCCAGTGTATTTATCCTCTTATCATTACATAATGTCCTTCTAAGTCTCATATGAGAGTTTTTGACTTAAAGTCTGTTTCATCAATAGTAATTTTTAATGGTTAGGTTTATTACTGCCTCCTTAGGGGCCAGATATGGTGACCAACTCTGTAAAGAGCTCAGAAAATAAAAAACAGGAGGTTCTAGTCTATAAGAAACATATAGTCACTGCAATAATTGTCAGGAGGTCATGTTTTTTAATGACCATCTATGTGACGTTTGAAATATGACCTGGACTTTCTGAGTCTTAGTTCTGAGGCCAGTAAAATGTAGTAGTAATATCTGTTCACTTCCAAGGGTCACTGAGAAGCTTGAGAGGGAAAATGGATCACTCATTCATTCCCCCATAACTATGGATTAAGTGCCAATCATGCATTCAGACTTAGGGCTAGATATCAATCCAATGGAGCATATAGAAGCCCCTGCCCCATCATGGAGCTTGCAGTTTAGAGAGGGAGACAAAATAAGCACTTATAATATAAAGTGAGAAATACTATAATGAAGGCATAGGGCAATATGCAAATGCCTAGCATGTGTGCTATCTCCTAAAAGATTCCAGAAAACTTTGTGAACTTTTCAACATTATTCTTGCCACAGGACATAATATAGTCTGTGACAGTATAGTGTCTAGTTTTACTAGATTTGTTGAAGCATGCTGTAGTCAACCCAAATTGACCTGGCAATCAGAAATTTATATCTCTGCCAAACAGATGGAATTGAAGGAAAGTTTTAGAGGCATTTTGAGCAAAATATAGGAAGAATAATCCTAACCACAGATGTCATTCAAATTTTGCTGTGAAACAAGGTATCTGGTCACTGGGTGTAAAGTTCTAGCCCGAGTCTAGGTGTACGGGAGCCTAGTCTTGCTCCTGGTCTGAAGTGTTGTCTGGACAAGTCATTTGTGTCTGCCACAGTGTGTGTCGTGAGGGCGGGGATTCTTTTTAGTGTTCTTTCGTTGATGAGGCATCCCAAGAACCTAGAGAGAGGCTAGCAAATGATAGTAAGTGTGGAGCAGCTAATAGTTGATTGACTGCTTGATTGGTTTTTTTTGGCTCTCATTTTTCTTTCCTGAACATAGGAATGGAACTAGAAGGGAACTGAACTGATTGATCTCTGAGCACTCTTTTGATTCTATAGTTTGAATCACTAAAAATCATAAAATCCAGTTGAGAGAGCTTAGTCATGTGATAGTGAAAATAGTCTCAATACTTGATAGCCTAGTGAGAGCAACTGAATATCTAATTGTTATACACATGGTTTTAAATTCTTCAGTTTTTGGCTCTAGCTTTTTCAACAGGGTATACCTCTCTCACAAATGTTTTTCTTTTTCATTTGTTTTTGTGGCATTTTATGATGAGCTGCCTGAATTTGTTATTTTTGGAATAATAATGGGAAAGGTAAGGAGATAATACATTTATTACTATTACTGCTATAGGAATTTACAACCCTAAAGATACAAGATGACATTTAAAAATAGTTTTCAAGAAAACTAAAGACAAATAGTTGAATATATATATTTTTTCTCACAGTAGGTGGCTAATATTGCATTAGCCTGGAGGATGATGGAGTAATTGTTCTTAGCAAGCTCAAATTTTGTTCAGTAATACAATTTAAAAAACCTTTGCTGATATCTGTAATGTTATTGCTACTATATTATGGTATGCTTCTATTCATTCTTATAGATGTGGTAACTGAGGCTTAAATGATTTTCCCCAAAGAGAACCTCAGACTGTTGAGTTTGTAACATCTAGACAGTATTTAATGACTATTAACTATTATTATTGTTATTATTATAATCAAGAAAATAACATGCCCAGTGGACTTCCCAAGTGGCTCAGTGGTAAAGAATATGCCTGTCAATGCAGAACATGTGGGTACAATCCCTGGGTGGGAAATATCCCTTGGAGAAGGAAATGACAACCCACTCCAGTAGTCTTACCTGGAGAATCCCATGGGCAGAGGAGCCTGGCAAGCTACAGTCCATAGGGTCTTAAAGAGTCAGACACAACAGTGATTGAGCATTAGCATGGACAGACTCGGTGCTTGCACAGCTGGGCTACAGAGCCCAATTTGTCTGATATTTTGAGTCCAATAGTGGCATAAAATGCTGTACCCTTAACACCATATGGTGAATAAGCATATTTATATTTATTTTATCATATATGCTATGTATATGATTTATAATTTTATCTTTGGTTTGTAAATTTTTTTTGTTCTGTTATCTAATTTTTTTTACTATGCTGGGTCTTTGTTGTGTGTGGGCTTTTCTCTAGCTGTGGCAAGTGGGGGCTACTCTCGAGTTGAGGTGCATGGGCTCCTCATTGCAGTGGCTTCTCTTGTTGTGGAGCACAGGCTTCAGGGTCATTAGGTTCAGCACTTTGCAGCTAGCAGGCTCTAGAGGACCGGCTTAGTAGTTGTGGCACTGGGCTTAGCTGCTTCAAGGCAGGTGGGATCTTCTCCGATCAGGAATTGAACCCACGTCTCCCACATTGGCAGAAGGATTCTTTACCACTGAGCCACCAGGGAAACCCCAATAACTTTTTTTTTAAGTGTCTTTTTCTCACTCCCTGATTTCAAGGAATTATGCCTTGTCAGAGAAGAATGTGCCTTTAAAAAAAAGCTCAAATATAGTTGACTTAAAATATTACATTTCCTTTCAGGTATACAGCATAGTGATTCAATATTTTATGGAAAGTGTACATTTTTAAAGCTCATGTGGTTTGAACCTTTTAATGTGAAAGGTATGGGGAAACAGGTCCAGGTTGAATGACTTACTCAAGGTCACTTGGTGAGCTGTGCTAGTGCTATTAAGGATGAGAGCCCAGATTTCCATGCTGTCACCTAGCCCCTCTGGGAGGAGGATAGAGCTGAATGGTGGGTGAGAGCTTGGCCCCTGGAGCCTTCCACGCTGCAGTTCATCTGGGGTGGGGAAAGACTGCCAGAGGAGGCTCGATGACCCTCTGCAGGGCTAAGATAAATGGGCTTTGTTTGACAAGTGCAGAAAACCAGAGCAAGTGGTCAGAGAGCACTGTATGGAAAATGGTCACAGGAGCAAATTTTGTGCATTTATACAATGCAACCATTGTTTAGCGACATATAATTATTAACGTGATAGGGTTCTTCTCTTGAGGTGTTCATTTGTCAGTCCTAGAAAGCCCTGTAGAACAAAGTATTAGTGTTAGTTATATCTCCTCCATTTCCTCTGCCTGAAACATCTGTTGTTCTCTCCCTATCCTATTACAGCAGAACCCAGCACTGAGTGATGGAAGGACCTCTGGGTTAAATCCCAGGATAGGAAGAGGAGAGAAGGAGCTGGAGACAACCTACCTTGGGACCTGTTTCTGCCACTTCCTGGCTGTGTCCACTTGGGTGAGTCACTTAACCTTTCTGAACCTCTGTTTTCTTCTCTGTAAAATGGGATAATAATGCAATACATTGTGAGGATTAAATGAAATAATATCTGTGAAATTCTAAGCAAGGCGCCGGGACATAATAAGCTGTCAATGAATGTTAGCTACCGAACAAATAAATCCCAGCTTTATTGAATGTTGCTGTGGTAACTGGGCAAATCAACTTCCTCTCTCTGGAATTCAGATTTTTCAGATGTAAATAAGATGGTTATGATGAAGATTCTTCCTACTTGAATATTCTGTGATTTCAAGCTTGCCCTTGTTCTCCATCAATAATAATCTCTCCCTTACGAACCCCATGAAGCCCTGCATTTGGGTCTCCCTTAAAACACCTTTCCGGTCTTTGTTTATAATTAATTTTTATCTGTACCTGCTTGAGAACATGTTTATCCCAATGACCTACCCATAGTAAATGCTCATCAAATGCTTTTTGAGTAGATGTACAAATAGTAAGGGCTTCTCTGGTGGCTCAGTGATAAAGAATCCGCCAGCCAATGCAGGAGATGTGGGTTCAATCCCTGGGTCAGAAAGATCCCCTGGAGAAGGAAATGGCAACCCACTCCAGTATTCTTGCCTGGGAAGTCCCATGGACAGAGGAGCCTGGCGGGCTGTAGTCCATGGGGGTAGCAAAAGAATCAAACACAACTTAGTGACTAAACAACAAGAACAACAACAAGAACAATAACAACAAATAGTAATCTTTTTGGTTCTAGTGCTTCTCAGAATGTGCAGTCAGGTAGCTTTGTTCTGCCTTTTTAAGCTTTCTATTATGGAACCTTTTGAATATATACATAAGAAGAAAGAATAACAAAATGAGCTGCCATGGACCCTCTACCCAGCAATGTTAATTATTCAGTTATTCATTCATGAGTAATCTTATTTGATCTAGTCCTCATATTTCACCTCCTCCCTCCAGGCTGCATACATCATATAAAGTATTCGAGCTTCAGCATCAGTCCTCCCAGTGAATATTCAGGGTTGATTTCCTTTAGGATTGACTGGTTTGATCTCCTTGAACAGCAATTCTTGAATATCATCGAATATTCATTGTATTCACATTTCCCTGATTTTCTTACAGTGTGTGTGTGTGTATTTACAATTTATTTGAATCAGGACCCAGTTCAGGTACATGCATTGCTTTTGGTTGATGTGTCTGCTGAGTCTCTTTCAAATTGTCTATTCTCTTTTCAATTCTGTTGTTTTTTCCTTTGTGTATTTTGGGATTTTGTCATTAGGTATACACATTTTTATAACTGTTATATATTCTTCATTAATTTAGAAATTTTGTCTCTAGTAATAATTTTTGTCTTAAGGTCTATTTTGTCTGATATTATTATAGCCATTTCAGCTCTCTCTTTTTGCTTGGTATTTCTTTTCCAATACTTTTACTTTCAACCTATTTGTGTTTTTGAATCTTATAGACGGTGTATAGTTGGATCATTTTAAAAAGTCCATTTTGCCAAGCTCTGCCTTTTAATTGGAGTGTTAATCACCAAGAAGGTGGAATTTATGCCTGTGACTTTGCTGTTTCCCATACAGCTTATATTTTTTCATTTCTCTGTTCCTCTATTACTGCCTTCTTTTGTGTTAAATATAGATATTTTCTAGAGAACAGTTTAAATTTCCTGATGGGAAGTGGTTTCCTTAAACTTCTGGGACTGCTACATCTCCCAGGCTTTGCTGAGGGGCTCTGTGTTTGTGTTGGGGCACATGTTCATTGCTGAACCAGCAGTGCACAACTGCCAGGCATAGCTTTCCTGAGTGTACAGACTTCACTTTCTGCTTGAACAGAGCCTCAGTGTTAGCCAGAGATGCGAAGTTAGGATGCTCTCAGGTCTTTTAGCATGCCCACAGGTCTGTGTTTATGTATGGTCTTCTAGATCTGTAGAAATATTTTAAAGCTTTTCGAAGCCAACTAGGGACTTTTCCTTCCTTATTTTGTCCTTTTAAGCTTTTTGGTTAGCCTGTTTTACCTGCTCTCTGCAAACATGGAAATAAATAAGAGTCTGAGAGTCATGGCTAGATTGAAGGAGTATGGATTAGGGGTAGTGTAGGTGGAACATGAGACGGTTCTTAAACTAAACCTAGAATTCAAATCCAGGGGGAACATGAAAATATAAGCAGTCTGTGATTCACAGAAGTGCTGGGGAATATTTTGGATTTCTACACTGTGAGGGAATATTAGTTACCTGTTGCTGTGTATCACATTGCTCTAAAACTTGAAGCAGTGAACATCTATTATCTTGCATTTCTGTGGCTTAGGAATCCAGGCATAGCTTATCTGGGTATACAGCTTCAGGGTCTCTTACAAGGTTACAACTAAGGCATCAGTCATTGTTTGGATATCATCTGAAGGCTTACCTGAGGAAAGAAACGCTTCCAAGCTCTTATGTGATTGTTGGGAAAATTCAGTTTCCTGGGGACTGCTGGACTGAGGACTGTGTTTCCTCACTGGTTGTTAGCTGAAGTTTTTCATCATTCTTTTGCCATGTGAGCTTCAACGTGGCAGCTTGCTTCATCCAGGCTAACCTGAGAGAAAGAGTTTTGCTGGTAAGACAGAAATGACCATCTTCTGTAAGCTTATCATAGAAGTGACATCTAATCACAGAAATAACATCCCATCATCTTTGCCATGTTCTTTTGATTAGAAGCAAGTCACTACACATAGCCCACCTTCAAAGAGAGGGATAGTTATACAGGGGCAGAAATACTAGGAAGTGGGAATCACTGGGAGCCATCTTGTAAGTCTGCCTACCCCAGAGGGTATGTGTGTGTGTATGTTGAGGCAGTTTTGCCTATTTATTAAAAATATTTTAATAGTAACTGTAGTTAACACTGTATTGTATATTTGAAAGTTGCTAAGAGAGTAGATCTTAAAAGTTCTCATCACAAGAAAAGAATTTTTTTGTTACTGTGTACATGTATGGATGTGAGAGTTGGACTGTGAAGAAAGCTGAGCACTGAAGAATTGATGCTTTTAAACTGTGGTACTGGAGAAAACTCTTGCGAGTCCCTTGGATTCTTGTGAGTCCCTTGGACTGCAAGGAAATCCAACCAGTCCATCCTAAAGAAGACCAGTCCTGGGTGTTCATTGGAAGGACTGATGCTGAGGCTGAAACTCCAGTACTTTGGCCACCTCATGCGAAGAGTTGACTCATTGGAAAAGACCCTGATACTGGGAGGGACTGGCGGCAGGAGGAGAAGAGGACGACAGAGGATGAGATGGCCGGATGGCAGCACCGACTCGATGGACATGAGTTTGGGTGAACTCTGGGAGTTGGTGATGAACAGGGAGGCCTGGAGTGCTGCGATTCATGGGGTTGCAAAGAGTCGGACACGACTGAGTGACTGAAATGAACTGAACTGAACTGAATGGTAATGGATGGCAACTAAACTTTCTTACAGTGTGTACATATCTCAAATCATTATGTTGCACACCTGAAGCTCACCTAATGTTATATTTTAATTATATCAATAATAATATAGCCATATGTGTTTAGTAGGGCTTCCCTGGTAGCTCAGCTGGTAAAGAATCTGCCTGCAACGTGGGAGACCTGGGTTTGATCCCTGGGTTGGGAAGATCTGCTGGAGGAGGGCATGGCAACCCACTCCAGTATTGTTGCCTGGAGAATCCCCATGGACAGAGGAGCCTGGTGGACTACAGTCCATGGGGTTGCAAACAGTTGGGCACAAATGAGCGACTAAGCACACACGTGTCTAGTAGCTGCCATATTGAACAGTGCAGACCAATATCATGGTTCAGTGGTTTTTTAGCTTTAGTTTTTGAATATTTATTTTATTATTTATTTATTTGGTCAAGTCTTAGTTGTGGCACATAGGATCTTCATTTTTCCTTGCAGCATGAAAGATAGTTTTTAGTTGCAACATGCGAACTCTTCGTTGCAGCTTTCAAGATCTAATTCCCTGACCAAAGGTCAAACCCTAGCCCCCTGCATTGGGAGCATGGAGTCTTAAGCACTGGGCCACCAGGGAAGTCCCAGTTCAGTGATTTTTAAATTTCAGTGAAACTTCAGGATCACTCAGGATCAAGACCTGGAAGGCTTAGTATAACACATTGCTAGGCCTCATTCCCAGAGTTTTTGATTCATAGGTCTGGATGAATCCTGAAAGAGCTAAAAATTTTTATTGAATACCACAGTGTGTTATGCACTGTTCTAGGCACTGGGGATAAAGCAATGGGAGGGGAAAAAAAAAAGGGAAAAAATGCCTGCCCCTAACAGACCTTTCATTTTCATCTTCTCTGGATGACAAGGACAGAGGGACCTCAGCCAATATCCAAGTTATGATTAGCTCTAAGATATTGGTTGTTCGCTTCTGTAACTGGAAACATACCTGATCTAACATAAGATAAAAGCATATCATTCTATTTCTGAGACATGTGTCCATGAGTATTTCTTTTCCCATAGAGGACTGGGTGTTCCCATAGAGGATTTGGGTGTTTCTTTGTTACTGTTGAGAACCTTGAGAATTCAGGAAAGACAAAGAGAGAGAGAAGAGAGAGCGAGCGAGAGTGGTTAAGCAAGCTCATCCTAAAGCTTGTGTAAGGGCAAAGCAGAAAATACTAAATGAAGCGTGTGAGTGATTCTTACCAGTAGAGTGGATGGAGAGACAGAAAGAGTTTCAGAGATGTTTCCCCAAATTTATCATAAAGCTTTGCTCTATGGGGCTTTAAGGCAGACATTTCCTATTGTTCTTTAGAGAAGCATCTGAAACCTAAACTCTAATACCAGTTCCCTATTCCCTCAATGTAGTTCAGATTTCTGTTTTTAAAAATTTCTAGCTATGATGATGAGATATGGATTTGTCAGTACATTTGTCTCAGAGCTCTGTGAGCTTGCTGGGCTGGGTGGCAGCTGAGGCCTTCTGGGGTTAAGCCTCCTGTCTTAGGATCAGGAAAACTGTCCTAAGAAGTCTGCAGCTGGGCTAGAAGATAATTCAGGCTTGGGGATGGAGGTGGGGAGGTGGGGAATCAAAGTTGCCGCTGGATCAGGGTGACTGATGGCAAGTTATGAAGACATACTGGTGGCTCTGTCCTTTTCTGCTCGCTGTTGGTTCATCCTCTCAAACACAAGTAAAGCTAGTGGCTGACAGCATGGACTTTGGAAAGTGATGGTTCCCCCATTTGCTAGTTATGTGGACCAGGATTAGTTATGTGAGCCAGCTTTACCTTCTGGAACCTCAGTTTTGTCACTTGTATATTGGAGACAGTCGTCTCTAGCTACTAGAGTTCTTTAAAATGACTTGCAAATGTGGTTGGCACAATGCCTGTGCTCAATAAACGGTATCTGTTTTGAGGTAAGGCAGATGTGAGAACCCCAACTTCCCAGATGCGGAAGCTAACAAGGGGTGTCTCTTACCCTGTTTCCCCATCCTCTCTTGCTGGAATGTCCCCTGCCTCTTAGTTCTTGTATTCTTCTGGGACTCTGCAGGCTTGAAGCCTCAGCCAGCCTTTAAGTGTTTTGCTTGCCCACCCCGAGCTGAGGTGCGGGGGAGGGGCTCTTGGCAGGGACTAGTCACATCTCTGTCCACCGGGATCAGAGCTGCTCCCTGCTCTCCTGGGCCTGGCAGGGAGCAGCCAGGGATGGAGCGGCAAGGGAAACTGAGTGGAGCTCCTGAGGAGGCATCCAGTGGGTAAGTGCTGACCTGCTGGGAGAAAGTGTTTTGAGCGATTCTCTGGCATTTGCTTAAGAGCATTCATGTGCAATCCAGGGAGGACACATTTTCTAAAAGTCAGGTGAAAATGGATCCCTGCTGTGCTCAGGAGGCCGCGTTTGGAAGGCTTTTGTCCAATTAAAGTATTACCAAGCTTGCTTCCTCTTCAAGAGTATTTCTGAAGAGGGAGGAGTTGATTTTCGTCTCCTTATAAGATAGAGATGAAGCAGAGAGGCCAGCACCTAACAAAGAACAAGATGTGCCTAGGTCTGTGCTGATATAGGTGGCCTGAATTCTGGGTTTGTGTGTGTGTTTGAGTGTACATGTGAATGTAAATAAGTTTGTGAGTATGTGTCTTTCTCCAGTGCCTACTTATGTTCTGTCACTTTCTATCTTTTCTCTTAGCAGCTGCAAAGATTCAGACCACTTAGGTGTGAATCCTCTGTGTCCTTGAGCCATGGGGATGATAATAATTCCTGCCTCCTAGGGCTGTTGTCGGAGAAGGTGCATATAAAGCAGCTAACAGGGTGCCTAGCACATAGTAGATGTCGGATAAACTGTGTATATTTCTCTATAACTTTTCTTTCTGTGAGCGCATTTCTCTATATTGTGGTAGGTGTAGGGTCTATCCTAGGTGTTCTGGGTGGTAACAGAACCGATTGCTCCATGGGATCAAGAATGGGTCTGTCCTGTTCACCATTTCTCCAGCACCAGGGACAGCACCTGGCTTAGCTCAGGTGTTCAACAAATGGCTGAGGACTGGATAAATGAGTGATTCCAATTGGAGCTAATTTAAGTAGAAAAGGGAAAATAGTGGTGAGGACATAAAATGTCACATGGAACATGAGGGTGGAATAAAGAAGGCTCTGGGCAGCCATCAGGGGGAGACGTAAGCTGGGGTCTGGGAAGCCATGGGGATGTATTTGTCTTCTCTCTCTACCTAAGCATAGTTACTTTGCTCTTTTTTTCTCTATAGATTAGCTTTTCCTGCTCCTCAGGCCATCTGATGAATTCTGCCCACCTCGTACTTATCAGTATAGCCAATTTCAAATACTGACTAAATGTCTCTGAATCCCAGTTTCAGATTCCCAGGAGGGAATCTGATTGGCTAATCTTGATCAGGTGTCTTCATTTTTGGTCTAATCAGAAATGGTAGAGTACGGTCATATGGCTTCTCTCTTCTTTCATGGATCAGGGGGAGCTTTCTAGAGAAGGGTCTTGTGTTAAGTTCAGTGTCTACCTAGCCCTGTTGAGTCTGTGGAAGAAGGAGCCAATCCACAGAAGGGATAAGACAGAGTTGGAGCAGTCTTTATCTTCTTAGCATGGGTGGGAGGAAATGTGTATGTGAATTTACAGGACTAATGGATTCCCTGTCCTTATCTAGTTGGGTTTTATTGGAGTGGTATTTGGGAGGACTTTGGGGAGATTTCCTAGGCACTAATCATGTCACATTTTCCATTCTAATGGGATAATGAATGCTAAGAAATGCTTATTCCAGAGCAAGGTATACCAAAGACAGCTACGCTCTTTCCTGTGAGATATCTGTGAGCTACAGTCCATAGGGTCACAAAGAATAGACATGACTGAGTGGCTGAGCATGCTCACATGCACACAATAAATGGTGCAGTGGAGATTCAGACTCAGACAATTATATGCCAGTAACCAAGCCTGGTGTGCTGCGATTCATGGGGTTGCAAGAGTTGGACACGACTGAGCAACTGAACTGAACTGAACCAAGCCTTGGCTATCCCATTTGCACATGGCGCATTGGCCTCTTCTTTTGTCTCCATTTATTTCCCTTTTCCCCATCCTGGATTGCACCCTACTCTGCAATAGACCTCTCTACCTCAGGGGAAGTTGGGGCAGAGCTTCCCGGTTTTCGTGCTCCCGTCTGCTGACTTCTGGAGTGTTGGAGCACAGAGGGGTTTACCACTCCCCACAGCCCTACAAGACTAGACAGACATCCCCTGTGGTGTGGTGGGGACTGTTGAGGTGGAGGTGTTGAGAGCAGTGAACTCTGTGATCTGGAAGAGAGACTTCCTACATCCTTCCCCTCCTTTCCCCTGGGTGGAGCCCGGGAGGCGAGTAGCGAGAGAAAAAGATGATATGGCCAGTCTTGGAGGGAGGCAGAAGTGACCTGACTGTGCAAAGAGTCTCTGACTCAGAAGCAAGGGAGAGTTGCTCGGCCAGAAAGAGCCCAGTGAGAAGGCTCGGGGGCTCCTTACAGTAGCCTGTGCAGACCTAAACCCCCACTCCTGGCATACTGGCTCCCAGAGACCCCTCCCCAAGAACTTCCTCCTGGTCCTGGTGTTATGTGTGTGTAACTGTGTCTCGGCAGTGCTTGTGGGAGCAGAGCCAGTGGTATTGTATTGACTAAGAGTAAACCCCTGCCCTCTTGGCAGGATAAGGGCTCAAAATAGAAGTTTAGCTGGGTTAGAAAGAATAAAAATGTGTGGGACTTCCCAGGTGGCGCTAGTGGTAAAGAACCTGGCTGCCAATGAAGGAGACACAAGAGACGTGGGTTTGATCCCTGGGTGGGGAAGATCCCCTGGAGGAGGACATGGCCACCCACTCCAGTATTCCTGCCTGGATAATCCCTTGGATGGAGGAGTCTGGAGGGCTACAGTCCATAGGGTCACAAAGAGTCGGACATGACGGAAGCGACTTAGCGCACACATGTCTCTTACACAAGTGAGTGTGTGAACTGGGAAGCAGCCTCTGTAGCATATTCAGCTTGTTTTCGCTTCACAGAAACTTGTTGTTGGGTTGTTGGGTTATAAAGGGGGCCCCAGAAGACCCCCTTTTCTCACTAGTCATTTCGTAGTATTTAGCTGTGAAGTCCACCACAGTCACCCTCCTGCAAAACAATGTGTTTCTCTTGTTTTGACATCTGAAATTCACCTATTTGCCACTAGGTGGGGTTAAAAATTGCAGGATGCTTGGGTTCTTGTTGGGAAATGCTGGAGACTGAAAGACAAGCAAATTAAAGTGATAAGAAATGAAGTGTAAGTCCTGCTTGGTGCTGAGAGACAGTTCTCCCTTCTTCCCCTCTCAGAACATTTAATACTCTATTTTGCTCAACTGGATTTTCAAAATTACGAAAGTAAGGTTACTTTGCAAAGTTTTGAAGGTTTATCTATTTATTTTTTAATTTATTTTTTAAATTTTATTTTTACTTTATTTTACTTTACAATACTGTATTGGTATTGCCATACATTGACATGAATCCACCACGGGTGTATACAAGCTCCCAATCCTGAATCCCCCTCCCACCTCCCACCCCATATCATCTCTCTGGATCATCCCCATGCACCAGCCCCAAGCATCCTGTATCCTGTTTATCAATTTAAACCATCCCCCTTCCACTGCTCAGAGATATTGTTCCCTGGTAACAGTTTGGGCTGTATCTTTGCTGATGTTTTCCCTTTGGCTTTAAATAGGTATACATTTAGTTGTTCATATATGCCTATACAGCATTTCTCCGGTGGCACAGCAGTAAAGAATCCATCTGCCAATGCAGGAGATGCAAGAGACACTGGTTCAATCCCTCCAAGAGCCCCTGGAGTAGGAAATGGCAACCTGCTCCAGTATTCTTACCTGGAAAGTCCCACGGACAGAGGAGCCTGTGGGCTACAGTCCATGGGGTCGCAAAGAGTTGGGTGCTACTGAGAGAGTGAGCGATGTGCATACTCACATATACATAGACAGGTATAACACATGCACCGTTTCCCAACTTGCTTGTTTCCTCCACTTAGCTTGTTTTATAAACATTTCCCCAGGTTGGTACAAATAAGTCTATTGCGTATATTCATTAGCTGTTAGTATTCAATGGTGCGAATGTACCATAACTTTTAAAGCTGTACTCCTCTGGATGGGCATGTAAGTTTTCCTTCCTTCTTTCCTCCCTCCCTTGCTCCTTCCCTCCTCCTTTTTCTGTCCCTCTCTCCTTTCATGTATGTACCTTTTGCCCTTGCTTTAGTATCTGATGTTTTAGTTCAATTTGTTTCATTTTACTTTTTGCATCTGCTGAGCCCTAAGAAGCACATTTAAAATTTTGATAGCTTCTGTCAATTCGCTCTTCATAGAAGTTGTCCTATATTAAACTTCAACAGGGTTACAAAATGTTGCAATATTTCTAAATTCTGCATTGTACTTGCTTGTTTAATAACCGTAATATTCTGCTAGCTTGTGAGACCTCCTGAGAGCAGGAATTTGACTGCCTGGTCCTTGACTGAATCCTTAGAACTTAGCATAGCTCCTGGTCTACTGTAGGTTCTCAGTGATTATCTGCTGGGTGAAAGAGAAAATGTAGAATGAATAGCTGCCAAGGGCTTGTTCCTAAACGGGTGCCTGGGAACATATTAAAACAAGAACTTTAAACTGACAGGAAAAATATTTAGGCTCAGAGGCCCATGGATTTCCTAAGTTCACTTGGGGCAGCAAAGTTAAAAAAAAAAAAAAAAGAATCTATGTTGTTTTAGTTCAAAATTTTAGTTGCTTTTGGCTTGGAAAACAACTACCTTTAGCTTTTCTAGGTATGCTCAAGTTGGATCATATGTTTGTGCAGAAGTGTATACATGGGCCTCCTCTGCGCTGTTGGCCATCCCTTCTTTCCTGTGGATTCCCAGGTAGTTCCCCAAATCTGTGACTTGGATCACTTGTCCTACCGAGTGTGAGGCACACTGCCAACACATGGCCTGGTCCCTGGGGCTGAGAGGCAGTGGGTGCGGCTACTTTGTGGCATGGAGGGGCTGGTTTGGGTTGCACTGCTCTGCTTTGTGACTTTGGGCAAGTACCTTTGCCTGTCTGGGCCTCCACGCCCTCATCTCCAGAGTGGGAGTCATCATTTCTACAGTGCCTGCCTCTCAGCTGATTGTGAGGCCCAGAGTGTGTTATAAATTATGACATCCTACACAAATGTGAAATATTAGTTTCAGGGTAGCTGACTGGCTTCTTGAGAAGACACAACATAAACAGGTGAGAAGGTCAGTGGGAAAGATAAGAGCCGTCTTTTGCTAGAGAAGAACAATGCTTGAGGGGCGACTAGGGAGGCAAGTGACAAGATGCAGAGGATGGGAGGGGTCCCTGAGAGGATGGGAGGGGTCCCTGAGAGGATGGGAGGGTGGGTAGGGAGGGTGGATAGACCCTGAGAACTGAAGCTGCTCCAGGGCAGAGAGGAATACAGCCAAGGCTTCCGGGGACATGAAAGGCTTTGCTGTCTCTCCCTCCACCAGGCAGAGATCTGTCTCTCTGGGGCTGCTTTTGTTTGATTGGTGTGCCTTTAACCTTTGCTCTGTCCCAGGCTGTGGTTAACTTGAGGCCACAGGCAGAGGGGAGAAGGTCACAACAAATATAGTGGGAGGCATTTTAAGTACCTAAAGTCATAAATCCTCATGCGTCTCGAGCCTGCCCAGGCTTCCCCAAACCTGGAAATTCAATTTCGTGCAGCACACAGAGTTTGCCAAGCTTGCGAAATCTCTGGGAGAACAACTTGATGTATTGCTGTGGGGAAAAAAATTGCTGTGTCCCTTTCTTCATTCAAATTAACACCTTTTCATACTGGGCTGACAGGTGACTGATCACCTGAGAATATATCCTGGCTTTAAGTGATTTGATATCTCTACCGACTCTGTTTCCCCGTCTTTATTTTCATGCTTTAAAAAGTCAAGAGAAGACAATATTATTATTATTGCTATAGAATCAGTACCTGATTCATAACCCCTTAGCCCTGCGGCCTAGCATATGGTAGGCATTAATAAATGATGAGAGAATAAATGACTAGATTTGGTTGATGTCTGCAGAGTGCCCTTTTTCCTTCCCAGAGGGTCAGGGAAGCGTTTGCTTTGTTTTTTTTTTTTTTTTTTTTGTGTGTGTGTGTATGTGTGTTTTGTGTGTGTGCATGCAAAACTCTATGTGCACTGGTCAGATACCCCTCTGCTAGAGAACTTGCCTTGGTTGCTGGGAGTGCTGGTATCCTGAGTTGCCTTATCTGAGGCCTTCCTTATGTGACCCACATCCAATGACAGATTCATGCCTGACCTTCTCAGTTCAACTGGGGACAATTCTGAAGGGTCAGTTCATCTCTAGGTCTTTCCCTTTGGGGCTCGCTTTCATTGGGCTGCCTCACAGCTCAACTTTCCCCCCCTCTTTCTTCCTTTCCCTTCCCCTGACGTAGACTTCAGGAACACTCCTCTACAAGCTTCCTGCAGGCTAAACTCCATCCTGGAGGCTGCCTCCCAAGGAGCCCAACCTTCGGTGTTTTGTTCTATTTTTAAATAGATTCTGTTCTGACCTTCTGCCTCTTTGGCAATAAAAACCAGCTAACATTTATCGAATGCTTATATGATCTAGGCACTTTGCCTGCCTTGCTTCATTCAGTCCTCATGACAACCCTCAGAGTTAGGCCCTGTTAGAATCTGTGTGTTCCTGGTGGGCAAGCGAGGCTGGGAATTCAGTGACCCATTCAAAGTCACAGCCAGTTAGTGTGGAAGCACTTTTAACTAGTTTGCTATCCTTTTAGTGCTCTTGCTGGTAATTTTAGATAAAGAGGAAGGATAGTATTTTGATGAGTCCAGAAGGTTTTGTGGAACTCAAGTGCTTCTTGTCAAAGGGGTTCTGAGGTAGAGTAGATAGGAAGTATTTCATGTCAAGAGCCCTCTCTGCAGTTCACTAAGTATATCAATGTCTAAAAGCTCTGAGAAGTCCCACCCCTGGGGAAACCTCTTAATGTCTCTCAAACTCATCTAACCACAAAGAGGACATGTCACGACCCTACAAAAACCCTGATGTTCTGCAGTGGAAAAGACTACAGGAAACACTGGCCCAGACTCTAAGGGCTTATTTAAATTTTGGAGGATTGGTAAACATTTATTGGGTTACAACTTCTGGTCTGACTAATCATTATTAGTTGTTTCAAAGTTGTAAATGAGAATAAACTTCTATCTTATGAAAGTCATGTGGTAATCAAATGAAGTACAGAACTTTGAAATCATTAATAACTGTACAGATGCTAGGAGTTATTAAATATTAATATTTTCAGATTCAGAAACCTTAGGGGGCTGATGTGTCAAAAGCCATCCTTCATATAAAATCCAGCTTTGGAAAGATTTCTGATGGGAGTCAAATCTACTTATGTGTGTTAAGGGCTATTTCATAAAACCATAATTAGAACTTATATGATTAATACATTAGAGTAAGCTCATTATTAAAATGGGAAACATTTATTCATCAAATAAGTTTTGACCATGCATTGTGTGCCTGTGCAAATGTTCCTGGGAATATAAATAAATGCAGTTTATGGACTCTATCTTTAACGAAGTCACTGTTTACAGGACAGAGGGCAGGCATGCCACACATTTTCATTTTTCTTGGCCATGCCCATTGCAGACCTTGTTAATCAGTCATTGCACTCTTAACCACTGAGCCCAGATGGAGCCTTGGAGTCCTCACTCTAGGCAGCCACTAATTGATCAAGGTTGGCACATGAGTTAAAACTTATTTCTATAGAAACATGATCCACAGAATCTAGACATGCAAACATAAAAAGCATGCACCAAGGGAGAATATGACAAGTACACAAAGAATTGTAAAATTATAGCATACAATATATATCATAGGCTTGGGTAGTCAGGGAGGGCTTCCTGGAAGAGGTAGGACTTAAACATGGTCATGGAGGTTAGGAGGGACTTGGATGGTGGTCATGATGGGGAAGGTGTCACAGGATACCTGCAAGGTGAAGTGAATCCCAAATGCACAAGGGGGGCAGCCTGAATCTAAAATCTTTGCTGATGGTCTAATTGCTGAGCATAGATCCTGGTATTTCCTTATCCTAGATTTTAGAAGACTGATACCTTTCAGAATCACTTTGACCTTCTGATTGGCTGCCAGCATCCAAATTGTGATTTCAGTCTGTTGCCTAGTCAGAGGCAGAGAACTTAAATTCCAGGTGCACATAAATTACTTCTAGTTATTGCAATGACAAAGGGCCTCTTCGAAGGTGACTTGCTCACTCCCTGTTTTATAGCCTCATACATCAAAGAGGAAGATGGAGTGAAGTCAGTTACTATGAGGAGATCCAGACTGCAGGAAGAATGGGTGGCAACTGTCTGCGAAATTGAGCACTTTGTGTCCAAACTTAATTAAATTAGCCTTGATTCTATAAATAATAGAGCAGGGTTTCCCTACTCCGCCATCCAACCCTCCCACCCCTGTGCCTTCTCCTTATACCTTTTGGAAAAAACTGAGCTTTGAGTGTGTTGGACTAGGAGAGAGTTTGTAAAAATTAGGCGATGAATAGTATAATGTAGCCTTTGCATTAATTTACAGAGCTGAATATGCTTTGGGTTAGAAGGAGCAGTGACTTAACAAGATGCAGCAAGATACTCTGGGATGTAAAGAGGAGAGATAACTGGATGGAACGCTGAATGTGGGTTCTTGCCCCTCAGTGCCTCTAGGTTTCCGGCTTTGTGATGCTGGGCAAGTCTCTGTCCTTTTGGGCCCTCCGTTTCCCCACCTAGGTCACTTGAGGCCTGGTATCAGCCAAGCTTACTTCTCACTCACACCAAACGTCCACTCTGCAGCAGGTGAGGCTTGTCTCCGTGCCCCCTCCTGTGGGACTCGGGTTGGTGGAGCAGCCGCCATTACTGTTGCTGCAGACGCTTTGGCAGAGGCACAGAGTGCTCTGGCAATCGGCTGGCCTAGAAGTGGCATGCGCCCCATCTTCTCCCTGCTGGTTGGATGAAGGCAGTCCTACGGACCACACAAGCACAGGGGCCAGGAAGTGCAGCCTGGCCTTGTGCCTGGCACGTTGTGAACAGCATTGATAGACATCCCAGGCCTCTTCAAGTGCTGAAGTTTCATAATTTTTTAGCTCCCATTGGACTCTGACTTTTCATTTCTACATTTCACTGTGGCTAGGACTCCTGCCAACTTGCCTTCACCTACCACGTGCAGATTGATAATTCTTTAATTTCCTGATGGCTGGGTCTACTATACCTTTATGGTTCTACCCGCTGTGATTCTGGGAAGCGGCTCTGTGATTCCAATTTCCCATATGTACAATAGGGATAATAATGGCACCCACCTAATAAGGTTATTGTAATAAGATTGAGTTAGTATATAGAACAGTGCCTGGCATATACTGAGTGTTCGAAAATGTTAGACATTACTGAGGAAGACAAGATAGTGTAGAGACCATGAATGCCAGCTCTAAAGCCAGACAGTATAGAGGCCATGGGTGTTGTCTGTAGAGTTATACTGCCTGGCTTTGAATCTCTGCTCTATCGCATGTAAGCTGTAGGACCTGGGACAGGACAGTTTTCTTATTTGCGAGTGGGGATAATGTCTACCTATGGAAAGGTGGTTAAGAATAAATGAGCTAATATACATAAAGCACTCAGATTAGGACCATTGAATCAGTGCTCAAAACTACCAGTCCCTGTTGTTGGGAATGTAACATTTGGTACCACTAAGTCTAGCGTGGGCTTAGTATGATTTTTGGAACCATTTCACTCATTGTTTCCTTGGTGCTGTTCTTTTCTGATTTTGCTTCTGCCTTGATTGCGTTTTGCTTTTTCAAAGAAGCTTTCCTGGCCTTTAAAGTTTGAGGTTCCCCAGGCTTCCATTTGGGGCAACAGGCTCTGTGGACTCTCCCCATGAGCTGTTTATTTTCCTAGGGTACCTGGTTTCACCTACACGCCAATGGCCTCCAAAGCTTCAGCCTCAGTCCTAGCCTTTCTGCACGTCGCCTGGATTCATCCATCTGTACATTCTGTGGCATTCCACGTTTCTGGAAATGAACTCATGATGCCCCTTTGGGGTGAGTATCATCCATTGTGCCATCCACCCGCTTTCACTCATTTTAGCATGATGGCTCAGAGGATGAGCTTTGAGGTTACATGGGCCCAAGTTGGGATCATTGCCACATACCAGCTGTGTGACCTTGGGCAGGTGACCTAACTCTTCTGAACCCTTACCTCCGAGAAGGATAATAATAATGCTTACTGTTAGTTTGAAGGTTGAATGGGTTCGCTATGTAAATCACTAGCATAGCATATGACACATGATAGGTGCTCAGTAAACAGTAGCGCCTACTAATCTTATCAAAATAGTGATGATGTTGATGCTATCTGTCACTCAGATACCTCTGCCTTAGTTTAGGCATTTTTTTCCTCCTGTCCAGATGATCGCAGCAGCCTCCTAACTGTCTCTATGGTCTTGCTGACTTTCGCTGACTCATTTCTATCAGAATGTTCTTTCTAAAACACAGCTCTGCCTATATGATTCTACTATTTAGGACCCTCACATGTCTTCTCATTGCCTAAAGGATAAAGGCCAAACTTAGTTTCAAGTGTCCCCACAGCACTGACTTATAGGGGTGCTCAATAAATACCTGTTGAACACTAAGTTGCTTTTTTACCTATAACCCACTGTGCCTCACTAGGATAGGAGCACGTATAGCTCTCTGGTAGGGGTCTGAGCAGGACTGGACACTCCACACCTCCAGGGGCACTTTTCATTTATATTCTATGTGAGCAGCACTTCTGGAACACAGTGATGTTCCCTGGATTGGGACAGTGCCATGGCCTGGAAGTGGCCTGGATTCTTGTGTGGCCTCCATGCTTAGGCAGATAAGTGGTAAGTCATGAGCCTTAGCTGTAAAGTGGGATAGCAGGGCCTTTCCTACCTTCCTATACGGTTGTCGGAGCCTTCTGAATTTGAAAGGTCTTATAAACGGGGAAGTGCTATCTCCCAGCAATTGCCCTGCTCTTATTGTCATTGATACTGACTGTGAACAGTAAAGACTAAAAAGAACCTAATCGCCTGCAGTCAATTTCTAAGATAAAAGCCCCATTATGAGCAGTGACTGTGTGATAAGCTCAAGGATATTATTTATTTATAATTTAACTACCTTGTTTTTCTTACTTCAATGGCAGTACTCATAATAGCATAAAATAATAGTCTAGCCAAAAAGAGAAAATAAAAACACCTATAATCTCACCCACACAGAAGCAAGCATTATTAATTCCTTGATATATTTTCTTCTAGAATATTTCCCAGACATATACAGTGTACATACCATTTGATAACCTGCTCCCCCACCCCATTTAATGTACCACAAACCTCTTTCCACATTAATGAGCACACATTCACAGAATGATTATTAATTGATACATAGTAGTCTGGCATGAGGACATACTTTAATTTATTTAAACAACACTCGTGCTGGCATTTAGGTTAATTCTTCCTTTTGCCTATTTAAAATAGGCTGCAAGGGACATCCTTGTAGCTAAATCTGTGTGCATATCCATGCTTATTTCCTCAGGTTAAATCACAGAAGTGGAATTACAGGGTCAAAGAGTAGGTATATTTTTTTTAAAGGCTTTTGCAAAGAACTGTCAACTGCCTCTAGTAAGATTGTATGCTCAATTGGATTTTGAAGGTCATTTCTGTCTAATAGTGGAGCGTGCAAAATAAATAAACTTTGAACTTTCAAATGGAATTAGTCTCTGCTGGGCTGTAATATGGGTTTAGTCAGAAATGTGGGGAATGGAGCTCAGTGATGGAGTAGTAGAAAAGCCATATTAATAAGCTTTAGGCTACTTTCTTCTCTTTGGAACTTCTTAAATTTAAAAATTGGGATATAATTTTTATAGAATGTAATCTTATCTTAATTGATTTTGATGAAGACAACCATTAATAGAGCTCACACCTGGTTTTCCTCTCCTTCCAGGAATATGAAAGATGATATTCTCCAATTTTTTTTGCAGTAGGTGGGGCTGGTAACTTGATCTAGACAACGTGCTGTGAGCAGAATGGGTCCCTTGTGGAGTGAAGGACTTAATTGTCGGTATGAGACACCCCCCACATTAGCTCTCCCTCATGAAATCTCTTCTGCATGTTGACCGAGGGGCCCTGTGTTACAGATGGTACACTGCAAGATGGTGAAGTCTTCGAGTTTCCTCTGAGGACAGTTGCCTTGAACAGTCACCTGTACTGTGATGGACTTTGTGTGAGCGAGACTTAGACCTGCACTAAGTCACTAAGATTTGGTGGTTATTTTTTAAAACTGAAAAGTGAAAGTGAAAGTCGCTCAGTTGTGTCCAACTCTTTTGGACCCCATGGACTGTATAGTCCATGGACTTCTCCAGACCAGAATACTGGAGTGGGTAGTCTTTCCCTTCTCCAGGAAATCTTCCCAACTCGGGGATCGAACCCAGGTCTCCTGCATTGCAGGTGGATTCTTTACCAGCATAGCCACAAGGGAAGCCCAAGAATACTGGAGTGGGTAACCTATCCCTTCTCCAGAGGATCTTCCTGACCCAGGAATCGAACTGGGGTCTCCTGCATTGCAGGTGGATTCTTTACCAACTGAACTATCAGGAAAACTGAAGCATAATCCTAACTAACACAGTGACATAATTTGATTCCAGAGCTAAGCTATTAGTCACTTCACAGATCCTTCTTAGAGTGGCTAATCTGTGCTGGGCACTGTGGAGGATAGAAGAAAATATAAATTTAATTTCTGCTTAGCATATACAACTTATGGTTAATTTCTATTGCTTCTTGAATAGCATGTGTATATATTGAATATTATTGCTCTACCTAGGTAGACAGGTAATGTACACTCTTTAAAGGGACTTTGTCATAACACACTGGTTCCCATATAAATATGGAATGTTCTACCACAATGCATCCTTTTGTTTTGTGTAAAATCCTATGTGGTTCTGACGGGATAGCCAACAATAGATCCTACTTCCTTGGCCACCAGAAAAGGCATGTAACTTCCTTGGAATTTTTTGAATTGAATATGGAGGTAGAGGAGTTGACCATCTTGTCTCATGTGTCATAGGCTGTAGGAACTGATCCCAGAAACAATGTCCCCAAGGAGATTAGGAGGATAGACCATAGACTGAAGCCAAGATGAAATCCAGTGTTGAACATGGACGGACTCTAATGCTGTTTGAGCTCTGGGATCTTGGATAGTCTGGGGCTGGCACCACCTATGTGCCTCCAGATGCTCCAGCCAATACATCCTGCCTACATAGATGTCCCTCCTCTACTCACTCAGTACTAAGCTCACTCTCAATCTTATCTGTTTCTCTATAGCATTGACGTTGGCCACCTGATGCAAAGAACTGAGCCAACTATTGGAAAAGGCCCTGTTGCTAGGAAAAGTTGAAGGCAAAAGGAGAAAGGGGAGGCAGAGGGACAAGATGAGATAGCATCACTGACTCAATGTACATGAATTTGAGCAAATTCCAGAAGATAGTGGAGGATAGAGAAGCCTGGTGTGCTGCAGTCCATGGGGTCACAAAGGGTCGGATAAGACTTAGGGGCTGAGTAGCAACAACAGTAATTGTAGAACCTTTGCTTAGAGGTATTGATTGAGTCTGGGAAGGTGAAAAATTGTGAAAATAAGAACCTTGAAAGAATGAATTAAAATTTTTTTTAATTGGAGTATACTTGATTTACAATGTTGTGTTGGCTTTAGGTGTACAGCAGAGTGATTTTATTATATAATACATATACATATATTCATTCTTTTTTAGATTCTTTTCTCATATAGTTTATCACAGAATATTGAGTAGAGTTTCCTGTGCTATATAGTAGGTTCTTAAAAATATGGACCGCTTTATAAATTTGTATGTGGGCAGGGGCCCACGCTCATCTTCTCTGTATCCTTCCAATGATAGTATATATGCTGCCGAAGTGAGCACTAAATGAATTGTTTTCAATTGGATAAAACCCCCATTTTTCCTGCTGTACTATCCCATGTCATCCATGTTTTTTATTTTTTTTGCTTTCCATCCTTTTGAATGTCAGGCCAACTTGGAGAAACCCACGGGTCTTCCCGTGGACTGGCCTCAGGGTGGGGGCATACAGCTTCTGAGTGGGTTTCCAGGCTGCCGGGGTAGATGAACACGGCTGTCTGCACTCTCCAGTGGAGCGTGAAGCCGAAGGGAGGCCTTGGGAGGCAGCCACTCACTCAGACCCAGGCAGCCTGGGGGCTGAGGCTGCTGGCAGGGTTGTCATTATGCTAATGGCATCTGTGGAGCCAGAACCAGTGACCCCTTGGGGGAAGCAAGAACTCTTGAAGGACCATTTGAAGTCTTTGTGCTATCAGTTTGAAGGCGTGTGACGCCTGTACTTGGCACCTCCTAATTGATTTTATTTTACGCTCTCATAGAGAGCAGTGGTCCAAACACCAGAGGCCTTGCAGCTCTAACAGAAATCTAAGGAGAGGCAGTGCATTAGAGGTGGTTGTTGAGTGCAGAGGTTCAGATTTTGGACTCTGGAGACACACTGCCTGAATTCACATCTCAGTCTTTGGCTTCGCTGGCTGTGTGAGTGTAGCCAGGTGACTTCACCTCTCTGCTTCCCTTTCCTCATCTCTAAAGCAGGAGGGACAGTAGTGCCCCCTGTAGAGGTTCATTTGAAATATAAAATAGGTTAGCACATATAAAACAGTTCATACTCAACACATAAAATGCTCCATAAAAGGTAGGGAGAAAGTTTTGGAGACTGTTTGCATGGAAACAGAGCAGTCCTGAGTGAGTCTTGCTAAACTGCTTAGCAGCCAGATGCCCTTGGATAAGTCATACGTTCTTTCTGTCCTTGAATGAAATGTGATCACCTGAGAAAGCCCCTGAAGTGATGTCCGGTATATCAGAGGTGCTTAGTAAATGGCACTTTCTTTTCCTTTGGGCCTCAGTTTTCCCATATGTAAAGTGAAGGTGCTGGAGGTCTTTTCTGTCTTTCACTGCTTAAGAACTGGAGTCTAACACTGGCGTCCTGATTAAAAAGAGTCTCTTGCGAGGTGAACCAAAGCTTCAGGATGAGTAGGGCTCCCTCAGCATTTAGGATTGTCACCCAACAGAGTTGCTGTTCACTGTCATCCATGGCAGAGGGCAGGATTCTAAGGGAATGGGCATAGGAAGGAGGCTGCATAGGGAGGTGGTGTGGTGGGTTCCACTAAGCATTTTGCCACTAAGTAGCTGCCTGGTCCCCCAGCCTTCAGCTTCTCCGCTAGGAAAACAAGAGAGAGGCCCTTTTGAAGAGTCTAAGGATCAGAGGATAATAAAGCAACAGGGGTCGGGAAATTCAGGAGAAAGTTGGGGTTAGAAATGAAAGAGCCCCTGTAATAAACTTCATCTGTCTCATAGCTTCTTATGTTGGGAAATTGATGGTGCAAGTGTTATCATTTTCCCAGTTCCTTGAGGAGGAAGGTGAGAGACCCCTGCTTGCAAGGTCTCACAGAGAGTCAGCAGCAGAATCAGGTCTTGTCTTTTCATTTTTATGTATTTATTTATTTGGCTGCCCTGGGTCTTCGTTACTGCACTCAGCTTTCTCTAGTTGTGGCGGCACAGGCTTCTCACTGCAGTGGCTTCTCTTGTTGCAGTCGGTTCAGTCGCTCAGTCGTGTCCGACTCTTTGCGACCCCATGAATCGCAGCACACCAGGCCTCCCTGTCCATCACCAACTCCCGGAGTTCACTTAGACTCACGTCCATCGAGTCCATGATGCCATCCAGCCATCTCATCCTCGGTCGTCCCCTTCTCCTCCTGCCCCCAATCCCTCCCAGCATCAGTCTTTTCCAATGAGTCAGCTCTTCTCATGAGGTGACCAAAGTACTGGAGTTTCAGCTTTAGCATCATTCCTTCCAAAGAATACCCTGGACGGATCTCCTTTAGAATGGACTGGTTGGATATCCTTGCAGTCCAAGTTGCAGAGCATGGGCTTAATTGCTCCAAGGCATATGAGGTCTTTCTGGACTGGTTATTGAACTCGTGTCCCCTGCACTGGCAGGCAGATTCTTAACTACTGCCCTCTTCTCCTGGCCTCTTGCATCCTCCTTTGCCCGTCCCCAAATAACTCAGCCCTTTGGCTAAGCTATCAGGATGTTCTAAGTTGGTTCTGCCTGCAGTGAAGACCACCACAGAAGTCCATAATCAGGTCTTAAACCTGGGTTTGCTGACTCCCATTCTAGTGCTTTTTTTCCCAGGAGAATGGGTTAAACCTCAGGGTAGCTGGATACTGATATCAGTTCTACCAGAAATGGGGCCTTGTGATTTGGGGACAACTTGTTAGTCTCTCCCAGCTTTTCTCATCTGTGAAGTGACGGCTTTTCACGAAATTGCCTTGAAAGTCCTTTTCAGCTCTGAAGTTCTAGAAGCCTCTTTCTGCCCATCAGACTCCTTTCTGTTGTCCTCCAAAGAGCAAAATTGGACTTGACAAAGTCTGTATTAGGGCCCCATGGACTTGACACTTCCTTGAAGACAATGTGTGAACAACTGCTTCTATTCCTGGGTAGGGAAGTTGGCTATAGAAGCCAGCTCCTTGGGTGCCCTAATTCCACTTTAGGAAGAATGAACATATTGTTTTAATTAATCATATGAAAGCAAAATTAGCATGATTGTGTGAAAGGTGTTGTAAATCATCCCGATCCACATCACTGAGCAAAGAGCATTTAGTTATTCCAGAGTTGTTAAAGATTTTATCTACCCAAGTGAAAATTCAATTAGTACTAGCTTCAGCTTCTATAAAACTAAGGATTTTCCACTGTGGGAAAGTACTCTTTGTGTGTGTGAATACCACCTTATGCCAATTTGATAAATTACTGTAATTAACTGTATCCTACGCAAGCTAAACAAAATTTACTGAACTGTTGTTGTATAAAAGGGATATCTTCTCTTCTCTTGTTGGGGAGATTACTCTAATCTGTACATGATATTGCCTCAAATATCATGCCTTTTATGCTGAGCTTTGAAAACACCGGCAGCATTCTAGCTAGCACCAGTAAAACACAGTTGGTTTCCGTCACACTCCGCCTTTCCCCTCCGGGTGTAGAGACATCAGCTATGGGTTTCACTATGATTCAATTAAATGTGTTATGTTTAATTAGCTAGCTGGAGAAACACTGCAAGCAGAACCAACTTAGAACATCCTGATAGCTTAGCCGAAGGGCTGAGTTATTTTGGGATGGGCAAAGGAGGATGGAAGAGGCAAGGAGAAGAGGGCAGGGGGCCTTGCTCACAGGTCTCTGGCACAAACTCTCTGCTTTGGCCATGCATCCATCCTTTTCTTGTGTACCTGGCTCTGTCCTGCTTCTCTCCTCCCCTCCCACCCAAATCTTACCTGTACTTTAAGGCCAAAACCTTCCTCCTTTCAGGGACCTTCCAGAGAGATTTGTAGGTATGTTTTGCTTTGTTGGGCATGCCAAGTTCTCTCCCCTGATTTATCATTTCATCTCTTTAGGGGTTCTCTGACTGTTTCTCCTTCTTCTCCCTCCATGGGGTTCTAGTTCTCAATGAGGGAACGCAGTAGAAATTGGCAAGATTCCTGATGGAATGATCCAGCTTCTTCCTGAACTTCATTATACCAACTGTCCAATTCTCAACTCTTTGGTGGTAAAGCTCTTAGAACAAGGTCACTCAGAACCAGCTTGTTTCGTGTGGAGTGGTCATTTTTGGAGGATTTCTCAAGTTGTTTTTAGAGGCACTGCTGCTACCATTCTTAGCTAACACTGAGTATATGCTATGTGCCAAGTCTGTTGCCAAGAACTTTGTATGTGTTCTCTTATTTGTCCTTCCTGGGACTCTATAAGATGGGTGTTGCTATCCCCAGTTTATAAAAATGGAAGCTCAGAGAGGTAGATCAGCTTGTTTAAAGGTCACATAGTTAGAAAGGGTTAGAACCAATCTTTGAAGCCATGTGTTTTCACTATAGGCTATGTCTTAGCTACTGTGCAAAACTGCTTCCCATGCTAATAACTATGAAAATATTTAAGTGTTTCAGTTATTTACTTGCTCACCTTCTGGCTTTGTTGTATTGTAAGGTGCTGCCCTGGCCAGGTGAGAAAGTCTTATCAGTTAGTGCCTGGGAACTGTGTGTGACCCAGAGGATTGACATTAAGGTGTATTATACACGTAAGTTTCATCCATCATCTCTGTTGCAAGGGAGGAAAGCTTGGGAACACTTGAACCATCCTGTTGGTCTTTATGATCAGGCACTTCGTGTGCCTTGGTGGTTTAGCCTTCGTATCACTGTAACCATTCCAGTATGGTGACGAGATTCCATCTCACATGGCCTGGGTAAGTAAATTCATGGTGAGATTTTCTTTCCCAGAGGCATTATTCTATGCCATAGATATCCCTACTTTTAAGGTAAGAATGAGGAGACTAAGCTCTCCAAATGCCTGAGTGTATTCTGTAATATGTGTATGATAGCCAAGGACCTCACAAGAGGAGTTTCGAGAGTTGAATGAGGCTTTGGAGGTACAGTGGCCTTAAAAACAGAGAAAGGTAAGTTGTGGATAGGAGAGCTCTTTATTGATGTGATAACTGTTGGTGTCATTCTTGGCCAGGGAACTGATATTCCCTCTCTTAATCAGTAGCCACACCCTGACTTTCCCCTGCTCTCTGGGGTATCACCTTCTCGCAGGTATGTGGGGTGCAGCCCCACTCCTGATGCTTAACTACACAGGTGAGTTTATAGGGGCTCAGAAAGTTCACCACGGCCCGGCTGACTCTAGAAATGTATGAAAAAGAAGTTCATTCCACATACACCTGTGAGCAAATATTTGCCTCCCATCTGCGGACCATCCAACAGTGTGCCTAGGTTTGTGATCTAAAACAAACTGTAATCGCTAAACAAACAGCACTACATAATCTTCTCAGTGGTGATTTTGAATGGCTCTAGAGAGTTTTGTTAAGTATATTGTAAGACAATAGAAAATATATACATTGGTCTTTGTCCCTCGTTCCTGATGCAAAACTTCTGAAACCCTTCTAACTTCCTAAGTGCTAAGAGCACTAGGAGTATCTTTTGTTCTGATAGTTGATCAGGTTTGAAGCCAGGGTCAGGACGATCCCCTGGAGCAGGGTATGGCAACCCACTCCAGTATTCTTGCCTGAAGAATCCCATGGACAGAGAAGCCTGGCTGACTACAGTCCATATGGTCACAAAGAGTCGGACACAACTGAGCAACTAACACTTTAACTTATCTGACTCAGGATTCCTAAATCTCTTGGGATTTCCAGGGTGTTAGAAGTGTCTTTTGCTCTAATGAGTCAACTCTGAGTGGACTCCTAGATAGCTCATGGATGGGGGCTGGTCACCAGAAAGACCAAGCCTATGATTAGAAGCTTAGAATTTTCAGCCACACACACCGCCTCTCTAATAATTGATCATGCCTACGTGAGGCAGCCTTCACAAACTTCCAATAGTATGGGATCCAGAGAATTTCCAGGTGGGTGAATGCATCTGCATACTTTGAGGGTGGTGCATGCCACCTCCATGGGAACTGAAGCTCGTATGCTAGAAATTCCTGCAGACCTCTCCCTGTGTATCTCTTCATCTGGCTGTTCATCTGTATCATTTATCATATCCTTTTTACTTAATAAGCTGGTAAATGTCAGTGAGTGTTTCCCTCAGTTCTGAGATCTGCTTTAGCAAATAATTGAATCCAAAGGGGAAGAGGTCATGAGAATCTCTGATTTGTAGCCAGGTTGGATAGAAGTTGTGGGTAGCCTGGGGACCTGTTTCTTGCTATTGGCATCTGAAGTGGGGGTAGTCTCATGGCACTGAGCCCTTAACCTGTGGGATCTGATGCCATCTTCAGGAAGATAGTGTCTGAATCGTGTTCAATTGTAGGGTCATCCAGCTGGTGTCACCGACAATGGCTTGGTGGGGAAAACTCCACACATCTGGTGTCACAAGTGTTGTGAGAGTAAAGGAGAGACTCAGGAGGAAGACTAGGTTCTTTCTAACTCATGCACATACCTGGAGTTCCTTAGCCTCACCCTTCCTGTGTTGTTTTCAGTTGTCCACTGTTAGAAATGAATCTGTTCATGTACTCAACAAATATTTATTGAACCACTTGAGTAGCGGGGTTTGTGAATGAGGGAGGCATGGTCCTTTGATCTGGTGAAACAGACAAGCAAGTGACTACGGTGAATGAAATGTTGTTCAATTGCTAAGTCGTGTTCCTTGGACTGTAGCACACCAAGCTCCTCTGTCCCCCACTATCTCCCAGAGTTTGCTCCAATTCATATCTAACCATCTCATCTTATGCTTCCCCCTTCTCCTTTTGCCTTGTCTTTCCCAGCATCAGGGTCTTTACCAATGAGTCAGCTTAGCTCTTCATGTCAGGTGGCCAATGCCAATGCTATAGAGAAATCAGATAGCAATGAGACTGAGCTTAATAGTGAGTGAGTAGGGAAGGGACATCCACTGTAGGCAGGATTGAGAAAAAAAGAAAAGTTTCTCTTCGAAAGCAAGGTCTCACCTGAAAACTAAGGGGAAAGAAGCATCCACAAATGGTACATGCTGGCAAGGAAAATATTCCTGGAGGAGAGAGGTCCCAGGTCAGGAAAGGAGTTGTGTGTTTAAGGAACTAATACATAACTAGCTGGAGAAGGGAGAGTCAGGAACCAGGATTTACAGGGCTTTCAGATGATGATAAGACATCTGGATCATTAGGTTCTAATAAAACATTTCACATTAGAATATTGCTTGTAAGCTCTCATAGTATGTTGCTATCCCTGTGTTATGATGCAAACCCCATTAGTGTTATCTTCAATTTATAGATGAGGCAACCAGAGAGGTTAAATCACATCCCTGAAATTCCACCATAAATCAGCATCTGAGCAGCTAGTGGAGACAAAGTCTACAACACACCTTAGCTCTCTTTGCCGTTTTGCTGCACATTTCTCCAAATGAAACTTTGGATGCTTTATTGGTCTCTGTCCAGAGATTTATACTTACTATGCAGTGTCCTTTCATAGTCAACTGGCTGTGTTAAGGAGATTGCAAGGGGGTGGGGGAGAGAAGAGGGTTGAGTAAACCTAGCTTCATTAAAACTACAGGAATTATTACCTGGTAGTTCTTTCAAACGGCCAACAGGGCAGTATCAAGCTGGAAACTCAATAGGGTTTCTAATTTGTCAACAGAACACAGCAAGCCCTGAGAGGCAGCCCTGAGGGAGGAGGATTTTAAATGGAAAGAAAGAACTCTGCAGAACTGAAGGACAAGAGGAGGTTGTTCAGTCTGTTTGCAGCAGAACAAAACGAACTTAGGGCTTTGTTTCAGGAATGCTGGGGAATTATAGACTTTTAGGGTGGAAAAGGATTTTCAAGTTTGCTCTGTCTCCCCTCGCCCTGTGATGGCTGAATCACCACCACATGACCACCAAATCTTGGTCCCAACAGCTCCAGGGTCAGACAACCACTGCCTTTGGAGGCAACTCATTCCAACAGCCATTCACTTGATCCACAAATACTAATTAAGCACCAAGTAGCAACTGAATACCTGACAGGCAGTCAGCTAAGTGCTGGGTGCTGTGAGATGACCAAAATTGACTAGATCCTGCCCTGGCAGCACCTACAGCAAAGTAGGGGTTATAGACCCAAAAGGATTAAATGCATGGGTATGTTAGGTAGTTAGAATAGGAAACAAGAGTCCAAAATGGCAGTGGCTAAAAGACAAGGAAGGGAAAAGCCCATGAAAACAGAACACAGGAAGGTCAAAGGAGGGCCTGAGGACCGGAGTGAGGACCTCAGGCAGAACAAACAGCACTCCTGTCTAGCCCAATTTACAGAGGGCAGGCCCGGGGGAGGAGAGAACATAAGAGGAGGAGGCAAAGGGCCAGGGCTCCCTCTGCTCTTCACGTCTTTAGGTCAGCATGCCCTCACGCCTGGAGAAGGCGATGGCACCCCACTCCAGCACTCTTGCCTGGAAAATCCCATGGACGGGGGAGCCTGGTGGGCTGCCGTCTATGGGGTCGCACAGAGTTGGACACGACTGAGAGACTTCACTTTCACTTTTTACTTTCCTGCATTGGAGAAGGAAATGGCAACCCACTCTGGTGTTCTTGCCTGGAGAATCCCAGGGACGGGGGAGCCTGGTGCGCGGCCGTCTATGGGGTCGCACAGAGTCGGACACAACTGAAGCGACTTAGCAGCAGCAGCAGCCCTCATGCCTTGAGGATGTATTTTCCTGCTATTTTCTCACTAAAACTGAGCTGTAACACGGAGTTGTAACACTGATCTGTCTAAGAGCTATAACATGGTCTGTTCGAGACCCAAGAGCTATAACAGTCTGTCCAAGAACTGTGATGTGCTGAGGGCTTTAATGTCCACTGCTTCAAATCTTTGTTGTGATGAGACAGAACCAAGGAGATTACACTCGCCTGACATAATTACAACTTACATGGTCTGTTCTGGGTTGAATTGTCTTCTCCAAAATGCTTATGTTGAAATTCTAATCCCTAGTACCTTAGAATGTGACCTTATTGGAAGGCAGGCTCTTCACAGAGATAATCAAGTTAAAATGAGATCATTAGGGTGGGCCCTAATTTGACATGAGCGGTGTCCTTATAAAAAGGCAAATCTGGACATTGAGATATGAGTAGAGGGAAGAGTGTGTGAAGAGATAAGGAGAAGATGATCATCTACAAGCCAACGAGAGGGGCCTGGAGGAGATGCTCCCCTCTCTGTTTCAGAGGGAATGAACCCTGCTTCCACCTTGGTGCTGAAATTATGTAGCTCAGATTGGTACTTGTACCTACCCAAAACCCAGACTGGGACTTGAACCCATACCGTTTTAACTGAGATCACATGAGGTCTCAGAACTTAATGAATCTCAGGTTCTTTCTGTCTCATTGTAGAAAGAATTCAGTGGGAGACAAAATAATAGGTTAGAAGTGAATTTATTTAGAGAGAAACATGCTCTACAGACAAAGTGCGGGCCATTTCACACTTTGTGAGATGAGGAAGTGTGAATGACACCAGGGTGTACAGGGTTGTTGGTTCTTATAGGGGTAATTTCATAGGCTAATGAGTGGGAGGATTTTTCCAGCTGTTTTGGGGAAGTGATTGGGATTTCCAGGAATTGGGCCACTGCCAACATTTTGACCTTTATGGTTGGCCTTGAAACTGTCATGGCACCTGTAGGCGTGTCATTTAGCTTGCTGATGCATTACAGTGAGCCTATACTGAGGCCTAAAATCTAGTGGAAATCGACCTGTCTGCCATCTTGGACCCATTTGGTTTTCAGCAGTTTATGTTGTGTCCTCAGGCTATGCCATTCTTTCAGAGGTTGTGCCCTGACCTCGTCCCTCCTTTTGCACAACTGTGAGATGATAAATTTCTGTCCTTTAGGCCTCCTGGTCTTTGTTGTGGCAGCCTAGCAAATGAATACAATGTCATAAAAGACAAATGTACTGTGAGAGAAAAGCATGGAATTGAGGGGTGCAAATACAGTTAAGATTTGGGGGTTCGCAGAGGGCTCCTGGAGGAAGTGATATGGAACCTGAAGCCTGAGGTGTCCCTATTGCCTCTTTCATCCCCACTCTCACCATATCACCTCTTGCTCACTCGACTCCAGGCACACTGGCCTTGTTGCTATTCTTTGAACACACAGGGATGTTCCCACTCAGGGTCTCTGCTCTAGCTGTTCCTTCTCCTAAAACACTCTCCCTCCCCTGCCAATATTCTCTAAATTTCCTCACCTCCCTCAAGTTTTGCCTCAAGTATCCAACTTCTCAATGAGGCCTGCTATCCCCTTATCTACCATGTCCATCATCATGAGGCCTGCATTACCTTGTCCATTGTACTTAAAATGGTAGCTTATCTTACCATCTTCCCCTCTTGCCCAGAACCCCAAATTCTCCTTTCCTTGCTGTGAACTTCTCTAGTTTTATTCCAGAGAACCCATCCCCGAACATGCTAGATCACTTATTCATTTATTATGTTCATTGTTTATAATGTTGATCTATGGTTAGAATTTAAGTTCCACAGGTGCAGTGATTTTTGTCTGTTTTGCTTGGAATACTTATTTTGCTTGGAGTGCTTCTGTATTCTAAGCACCCAGAACAGTACCTGATGTGAAGTGGGCATGCAACAATACATAGTTGTTAAATGAATCTATGAATAAGGCCTGTGGGGAGTCAGGAAGAGTGTTTGAAGCTGAAGAATGTGCATACATACTGGCCCAGATGCAAGAAAGAGCTCAGGGTGTTCATGTATCAGAAGGAAGGGTGGGTAACCAAGGGGAGAGTGATGAGGCATGACCCTGGAGAGTGGGCCGGAGCCAGATCTGTGGACATCTCTGATTCTTAGGAATTGTTTTCCTTATACTGGGTTATGATCAATCTTCTTTCAGATACTACTCCTGATCTTAGTTCCTTTACTTGGAGTAACAGCAAAGAAATCTTTTAACTTATGGTGGCTCACTAGATGTTTGAAAGTTAAATATCATGATCACTTTCCACCTCTGAGTATTCTCCAGTTGCTTTGGCAGGGTGTCTTTTAAAAAATGTTAATAAATACAAATTTATTTATTGTTCACACAGGATTTAATTCAGTGTTTTTGATTGGCGGGAGGCTCATCTGCAAGTAATAATTAAGAGACCAGACTCCTTTCACTTTGCGGCTCTGCTGTCTTCAACATTTGGCTTCTATATTCACCATGGAAGGAGAAAAAGCATGAAGAATGGCACGTGGGAGATTATTAGGGACCAAGCCTGGAGGCGTGTTACATCATTTACACCCAGATTCCATTGGCTAGAACTCAGTCCATGGGAACACTGAGCAGCAAAGATGGCTGGAAAATGTGATCTAGCTGTGTGTCCTGGAAGAGGTACTAGGTTTTGTGATTGGCCAGCAATCTCTGAAAAAATGTGTTTCTTGGATTAAGCCTCATCCTCCCTGGCCTGATTCCTTTCTGACAAGGGTAGCTTTTGAACCTTCCCACCTCTAGTCACTCCCCTCTTATGCATTGAGTTGTCAGGGTTTCTCTGAAAATGCATGGCATTCAGGAGGAGGCTGAGCTGAGTAGACAGGGTAGGCAAGGCTGCTAGCTCTTAGGCTCTTTACTCTTGGCCCTCAGGACCTAGGAGGGGTGTCAGGGGTCCCTTTCCTTTCCATTTCTTCTCCCTCTCTGCCTGCTCAGAGAGGTTTCATGGATCCTTTTCCTGAAAGAGACATCTCCCTTTCTACCCCTGACCCCCACCACTCACACATATTCAGAGATGATAAATGGCACTGCTTATAGCATGGGCTTCAGCATCTGATAGACCTGGGTTGGAGTTCTGCCCCCTCCCCTTTCTTACTAGCTGTGTGCTGCTGCTGCTGCTGCCAAGTCGCTTCAGTCGTGTCTGACTCTGTGCGACCCCAGAGACGGCAGCCCACCAGGCTCCCCGGTCCCTGGGATTCTCCAGGCAAGAACACTGGAGTGGGTTGCCATTTCCTTCTCCAAAGCATGAAAGTGAAAAGTGAAAGTGAAGTCGCTCAGTCGTGTCCGACTCTTAGTGACCCCATGGACTGCAGCCTACCAGGCTCCACCATCCATGGGATTTTCCAGGCAAGAGTACTGGAGTGGGGTGCCATTGCCTTCTCCGACTAGCTGTATGACTTTGAGCATTATCTTAAACTCTTTAAACTGCAATTTCCTGCTCTGTAAAATGGAGGTGAGGATGACGGTAATGATAATGATGGTGGTGGTGGTGATACAGGATTTCTGTGATGAGTCAGTGAAATAATTGACTTAAAATGCTAGCATAGAGCCCAGCATATGGTTGAGGGCTCAGTAAGTAGGGGCTAATAATGATGACAATAGTTAACAACTTTCTCCTCTAGTCAAACAGACCTACTCAGTGTTTTTCAAATAGCTCTTATTTCCTTCTATGTTTGTTCTCAGTTTTCCATCATCCATGCTATTCTTACCTCTCCTCTGTCAACCCAGATCTTCTCCTTAGATTTCTTCTTCTCAGCTTCTCCTTAGATGTCTAACTTTCTATCTTCCTAACTCAAAACTACGCAGCTGCTATACCTTGTCTTTATTGAGAAATGAATGGCAGGAGTGGATACTGAAGAGTTAGGGAAAATATATGGTGTAGGCTTTGCCAGAACCCCTCTCTCTTCTCACCTAGAAGCTACTGAAAATGTTTTATTCATGAGACTGAGCCCGGGCTTCCCAATCTTTCTCTGTTGCAAACTCAAGACTCCCTCTGTTTGCTGAGAGAGCAGCCAGCACAGACAATTTTATGGTCTGACAGGCTGTTTGCAGAGTATATTTGGTGAATCATTTTCTGTTTTCCAAAACTAATTAGAGATGGATAAATTTAAATGGTGGTAGAAGCCAACAATAAAACATCATGTCCTCATTAGCTGAAATAATCCCGTGGCTTCCCTTCTTATATGAAGGATCTTGACTCAGAAAAATTCGGTTCAGGCTGAGTGGTGTGCTGGAGCTGGTGCCTGCTTGCATGAGCCAATTGCATGCATCCCTTCCCAGCTCCACGTTCAGTGACATTGCCTCAGTGCCTTGGAATTGGCTCTGGTGGGAGTACTGAAAATGGGAAATTGGCAAGTGCTACAAATCAGGTCTCCACCCCAAGCTTGTTAAACAGGTACCCACACCCCACAGCTCCGGCTGTCATACAGGGACCAGGTCCAGCTCTCTTGGAGGCTTGCACATAAAAACCATGAAGTGCCAGGCATTGTTTTGATTCATAAAGTGCCTTTGGAAATAGTTTTTCTCCTCTTGGGCCCCAAGGCTTCTGTGAGTGTCTGATAGAGGGCTTTGCTTTGGTGAAAGAGATTGGACATTGGAAGCAGAGGCAGGGGATGGTGGTTTCCCTAGCAACCAGGTCAGAGAGTGGGACTGGAGAGGCATTTTTTAGAGACACATTTCTCCCATTGTAACGTAGGTGAATCACCCGGGCATCTTGTTAAAATGCAGATTCTGATTCAGTAGATCTCAGCTAGTCCTGATATGTGTCATTTCTAATAACCTCCCAGGTGGTGTCAGCGATGCCATGCACCATTCCATTAGTAACAGAGTTGATCCTGGACAGAGAAACCTAAAACTTTGCAAAAACTCACTGTGTGTTAAGTCCACCAAAAGCCAAGGATTATTGCTTCTGCTCCAGCCTCAGCCTCACCAGTTTAGAGAGAGAGAGGGTGTTTTAACTGTAGAAGCACCAGTGCAGAATTAAGCAGAGCTGGGTTAAATCATCTCTACCAAATAATACGACTTCATCCAATTACTAACCTTTCCTGAGTCTCAGTTTCCCAAGCTGTAAAATGGGGCTAGGACTGCACGGGATGGTTATGAGACTTCAGGGAGAAAAAACAGGAAAAGCGTTTACTGCAGGCTCTGCACTACTGCCCCTGGCTTCCCTATTTGTTTCAAGCCTAAGATCAAACAACTTTCTTTGGCAAAAACCTACCTTTTTAGCCTAAACTGTAATTTTTTAAGTTATAAGAATTAATAATTACTGTTGCATAATTACAATTTTTTAATTATAAAAGAGACAGTAAAGATATTGTGTTCCCCCTACCTAGTGATCACACAGTTGATATTTTGGTATATTTCCTGCCAGGCTTTTTATATATTTTTTTATTTTACAACAAAAATGAGATGATATTCAATATATTGTTTTCTAACTTATTTTTTTAATTTATAAGAAGTTTTTATTTTATATTGGAGTCTAGTTGATTAACAACCTGCTTTTTAGTTTAAAATTATACCTTTGGTAGGTTTTCATGTCTGTAGGCAGAAAATAAATTGACATTGCCCAGTTGTGTGCAACTCTGTGTGACCCCAAGGACTGCAGCCCACCAGGCTCCTCTGTCCATGGAATTGTCTAGGCAAGAATACTGGAGTGGGTTGCCATTTCCTTCTCCAGGGGCTCTTCCTGACTCAGGGATCTGTAGGCAGAGATCACTCTTATAATTTTAATGGCTGTACACTGAAGCAGCCTTCTAAAGACTGGTGACAAAATCTGCCCATTGGATTCAGTTCACTTTTCAGAAGGAACATGCCAGGCTGTGGGAGCAGCATTCCGGAGTCTTTGTTTTGGTCTCTGCTGGAGTCTGGATCTCTTAACACCTCCGCGTGACCTAGCATGAAGAAGGTCAAAAGTCACAATGTTCTGGACTTCAGGGAACCCCAGCTAAATTCAGAGGCACAGTAGGAGCTCCTCTCATGGAGAACCCCAAATCAGTTCTGATCCAGGGACAAATCTGAGACTAGGGAATAACCAAGGAATCTGTAGTGATGGAGCTGCAGATCAAGTCACAGAATGAAAAATATCGAGTGAAGGAAATGCCCCAGGACTCAGGAGATAATGAATTCAGCTCTCTGCATCCTCTTTTTCCGGCAGGCACTCTGGATGCTTTAACCAGGTCTCCCTGAGAACAGCTATTCATGACCCTTTCAAATGCTGGGAAGCTACTGTGGGGAGGAAGGCATTCATTCATTTATCCATTCATCCCTTTAGTCTGTGAATGTTTTCCGAGCTCCTATTATGTACCAAACACTTTTCTGGGTCCAGAATGTTATGGTGAACAGAATAAACAAAATTCCTGCTCTGAAAATGGTGCATCAGAATATGGGACGTAGCATACACCTCAGTCTAGCTCAGATCAGTTCATTTCAGTCGTGTCCGACGCTTTGTGACTCCATGGCATACACCTAATCATTAGTAAAACCAGGATGACTCTAGCCGGCAGTAAGTTCAAGGAAGGGAATGAAACAGGGTACCGTGGTGGAAGTCACTGGGGCTGCTTAGACAGGCTAGTCAGGGCAGGCTTCTCTGAGGAGGGGGTCTTTCAGGTGTGCTCTGAAGGATGGGAGGGTTTATTTTGAACCAGAGTCTGCCTCTGCCTCTTGAGCTATGTTGTTGGAGACTTATCCTCTTGGCAGGGGCAAAGCCTTTGAGTGTTCCAAGTGTGGGTGTGCCTTTTAAACTCTCAGTCTTTTCTCCAGATAAGCCTATTCTGTTCTTTTAGCTGTTGGTGATGTAAACCAATTTAGCTCCACTCAGAATCCTTCTCCATCAACTACAGAGATCTGTCTGTCTGTCTTTCCATCTTTCCATCCATCTGTCTGTCCATCTGTTCATCTATCTATCTATCCATCTATCTATTCACTCATCTATCCATCTATCATCTTTCTATCTATATAAATCTGATCCCCAAAATGAAGCATTGTGTGTGACCACAAAGGATTATATTATGCCCTTTGTACTGGACTGTGCATTTTTTCTTCATCCAGCTAAAGTAATAAGGATTTTTTTTTTCAGTTGGGTACGTCACGTTGTTTTCTTAATTGAGCTTGCAGTCAAATAAATCACCCAAGTCCTTTATACATCTCATAACTTCTGCTATGGAATTTTGGAAAGTAAATGCAGAGGCTTATATTTATTTGTATTTAAATTCAATCTTGTTAGTTTTAGCCTAATTTTTCAAGCTAGTCACTGTATTTTTGTTTCCTGGTTCTGTCAGTTAATATTTTTCATTTCTTTAGCAGTTTACTGGGGAGGCTAAATGAGAAACCTGGGTAAGAGATGATGGCCGTTTGGCCTACAGTGGTAGGAACAGAAACAGAAGGATGAGGATAGATTCAGGATATATTTGGAGGTTGGAGGAGGTGAGAAGAAGAGAGGAACCAAGTGTCAAGTCCTGGGCTTGAGCTACAGGACCATTATGGTACAACTAACTGAAATATGTAAGAATGTTAAGCATTGAATATGTGCATCACTCCCCATCAAATTCATATGTTGAAACCCTATCCGCCAGTGTGATGGTACTAGGAGGTGGGGTCTTTGGGAGGTGATCAGGATTAACATGAGTCACGAGAGAACTTGCTTCCTCTTGTTGTCTGCCACTTGAGGGTGTAATGAGACAGTCTGCAACCCAGAAGTGGGCCCTCTCCAGGACCCGACCATACTGGTACCTTGATCTTGGATTCCCAGCCTCCAGAACTGTGAGAAAAGAAACATCTGTTTATAGGCCACCCAGTTTATAGTACTTTGTTATAGCATCCTGAACTGATGAAAACAGTTAGGTAGGGGATATTTGGGGGGAAAAATTATTTCATTCAGTGGGATTACAGTAATTTTTATTCTTTTTCCTGTTTGCTGTCTGTCCAAAAATACAAAAAAGAAGAAAGAGAAGACTGGGAAGGTTAGTTTTTATTATTAAATTCAGACAAGGCGTGGAGGATGAGCCAAGTGCAGCCCTGTATGTGTACAAAGGAACAGGCATTTTCTTCTTAAACCAGACTTTAGAAACCAGATTTGTATTCCTTGCAAAAGCAGAAATTCAGAGGTGACCCTATTGAGCTACACGAATTTCTGATGGGAATAGAAATGAAAGATGTTCCCAGCCTCTTTCAGCTTTTATCAAATACAAGAACCAGAGGGCACGATCTGAGCTAAGGAAGGATTGAGCCCTGAGGAGTTGTGGAAGGGTGTGTTAACCAGGGAGCAGTTAATCCTTGGAATATACTTATCGAAGGTAGTAATAAAATAGCGTAGATGCTTTAAAAATAGATTTTATATTTAGAAAATAGAAAGCTGGGACACAGACATCATTTTTATTGCTAGATTCTCGCCTCTGGTTTGCTGTAGGACCTTTGCTGAGAGATTTTCCCTATAGTCACAGATTCCTAGTGTATTAAAGGGAAGAGACCTCTGAGATCCATCTTGTTCAGGAGTTTTAACCAGGGGTGTATATATGAATCATTTGGTGAGTTAATATTATTTTTTTCCAAACACTATTTATGCCAGGGTTGCTGTTGGGTTAGACACATTATTTTATTTGGTTTTTAAACTAATTTTTAAGTTTTTATACAATTTTTAAAGGTTACTTTCCATTTATAGCTATTATAAAATATTGGCCATATTCCCAATGTTGTGCAATGCATCCTTATAGCTTATACCCAGTAGTTTGTATCTCCTATTTCTCCATCCCTATGTTGTCTCACCCCCTCCCTCTGGGAACCACTAATTTGTTCTCTGTATCTGTGAGTCAGCTTCTTTTTTGTTTTATTCAACAGTTTGTTTTATTTTTTTAGATTCCACATATAAGTGATATTATACAGTATTTGTCTTTCTCTGTCTGACTCACTTCGCTAAACATAATGCCCTCTGGGTCCATCCACGTTGTTGCAAATGGCAGAATTTTGTTCTTTTTTATGATTGAGTAATATTCTATTGTGCATATGTATATGTGTGTATGTACATATATACATATATATATAATACCTCATCTTCTTTATCCATTCATCAGTTTTTTTAAAAATGACATATGGATTTTAAATTTATTTATTTATTGGCTGTGTGGCATGTGGGATATTCGTATTGTGGGATCAAACCTGTCCACCCTGCATTTGAAGCTGTCTTACCCATTGGATAGCCAGCGAGGTCCCTATCCACTTATCTGTTGATGGACACTTAGGTTGCTTCCAAATCTTGACAGCTGTGAATAATGCTGCTACGAACATTGGGGTACGTTTGCGTGTTTGGATTCAGTGCTTTTGTTAATTTTGGATATATATGCAGAAATGGGGTTTCTGGATCATATAGTAGTTTTCTTTTTAGTTTTGTTTTTTTAGAAACCCCCTTATTGTTTTCCACAATGGCTTCACCGATTTACATTCCTATCAGTAGTGTACAAAGGTTCCTTTTCCTCCACATCCTTGCCAACATTTCTTTGTGATCTTTTTGGGCTTCCCTGGTGACTCAGCTGGTAAAGAATCTGTCTGCCATGTGGGAGACCTGGGTTCGATCCTTGGGTTGGGAAGATCCCCTGGAGAAGGGAATGGTTACCCACTCCAGTATTCTGGCCTGGAGAATTCTCATTGTGGTTTTGATTTGTATTTCCCTGATGATTAGCAGTGTTGAGCTAGACACATTGTTTTGGAGAAGTTTCCTAAGTCATTTTTCACATTACTGCCTCTAAGGATCTCTGATCTGGAGTAACCCCCTCATCATATAAATGAAGAAACTAGACTTGGAGAGATTAAGAGATTTGTCTACTGCTCACTGAGAAGTACAAAAATTACCCTGGGAGTCACCATACTCAGTGGAAAAGATATAATAACGTGAAACCACTTAATCAATTCCTGCCATATTTCATTAAACAATTAACAGTTAACTAGACATAGTAATATATGTAGATCTGAAAAACATAGAGTTGAATAAAAAAGAAACAATGAAATTTATATAAATTAGATGCATTTATATAAATTAAAACAACACACAGTTCTGTATTTTACAAACCTGTGTACATATTTAATGATCTATGTCAAACACAGTACTTGTGTCCATTAGAGGAGAGATTCTTGGGGATGAAGAAATGAAATGAACAAAATCCAAGAGACTTTGAACCAGAAATGAACAAAAACCATCCTGACTTACGTCAAAAGTGTGCTATGAATTGAGGTATAAGATCTCTCAATTCTCTGCACTCAAATTATTAAAAAAATAAACCTATCATCAACATGATTATAGATGAATGGATTAAAAAAACATGGTATATTATTCAGCCTTAAAAAGGAATAAAATCTTGACATGCTACTGCATGAATGAATCTTAAAAGACAGTATGCTCAGTGAAGTGAGCCAGACAGAAAAGGATATTCCACTTCCGTGATGTGTCCCAAAATAGGAAACTTCATACAGAGAAAGTAGATTAGAGGTTTGTAGGGTCTACAGGGAGGAGGAAGGGACAGTTATTACTTAATGGTGATAGGGTTTCTATTTGGAGTGATGAAAAAGTTTTGGAAATAGATAGTGGTGATGGTTACACAACCTTTGAATATAATTAAAGCCACTGACATTGTATGTTTAAAAATGGCAAGTTTTATGATGTATTATTTTTCCACAATTAAAAAATTAATAATGTAATATACCTCAAACCATTGAATTCTATACTTTGAGTGAATTATATGATTTGAGAAATATATTCTAATAAAGATGTTAAATTTATAAACATAATTTTCCCTTGCTTTTAATTCCTTCTGTGGAAAAATAGAAGAATTTGAGAGGAGGTGAAGTAACGGCTACTCAGCTGGGTGCTATGCATAGTGCAGCAATTAAATTCCTTTCCCTAACATACTGAAAATGTTTAGGGTAAGATTTTGTGTTGGACATTTTGACATGTTTCTGGCAATGCAAAGATTTGACAAGGTTTTGGGGACTGGGAATTTGTTATATAAATAATAGCATTATTAAATACTTTAATTTGGTGTCTACACGGCATAGGACACTGATGTGCATGTTATTTGAACAAATGTGTGAGGTCTGCTTTCCTTCCAGTTTAGCTTTTGGCAGCTAGTGACTTTGGCATGTGGACAGTGTGTGGTGTATATAAGATCTGGGTTTTATGCCACAAGAGCATTTGAAAAATGCAGTTAAGAAGGAACAATGAACTATGAACTATGCTGAAAATGTCCTCCAAATTTCGCTCCAAATTTCCTAAGTCCCCTAAGTTTCTTCTATCTTGGCCACTTACTGTTTTCCGTCCTGAAAAGTTAGTTGAGAAGAGAACTATTTTCTCTCTCAGACCTCTAGTCTTTGGAGAAAAGGACACTTGATAACTTTTTTTGGTTTAATTGGCAAGAAAAGTTTAAGTGAGCGCGTTCAAGTTTGAAAATAAGTTTTGATTTGTATAGGTTAAGATCAATTCCTGCTTCATTTAAACTCTTTCCATCCAATCTTAATTATATCCATGCATCTGGCAGAGACTCATCTTCTGGTCTTGTGAAATTATCATCCCAGCCGAAGTGTGGGTGAGGGTTGCCATTCCTGGTGACTGACAAAAGAAAGAGCATTTGGCCTAGTGCCCTGCTCAGTGATAAGCTAGGGGCTCAGCCACTGCCGGTCATTTGCATGCATAGTGGACCATTTCATTAAGAATTTCATTAAGATGGTAATGTTTAATGTTTCCTGGGAAAAATGAGTTTTTGGCTTGTTCAATTATATAATTAAAGTCAGAGAATTAGGGGAGATTGCAAACTGCTTGCATAATGTGGGTAAGTATAATGATAAAACTTGTAAATAAGTTCAAAAGAATTGAGCTCTGGATGAATCCTGATGCTGAATCAGATTAGGAGGGTGGGCATGTAGAAAATGTGGACTGGAAAGTTAACTAGAGTTTAACATTGGCGTCTACTAGCTGAGCTCCTTGCTCTTGGGGATCCTCTTAGGGAGGTGAATGGTAGAATTAGATCAGAACTAGGGACTGGCTGCTCTGGTTCTAGAAAGTTCTGGGAACACATTTCTTCACTTTTTCTATAGGCATTAATTTCCCGTATTGGAATTAAAAAAACAACAACCAACAACAAAGGCATAGGTTTGCAAGCTTTCTTAACTGGTAGTCAGGGTGTCTTTCTTTCCTTGCTTTTGTAGTGACATAATTCTTATCCTCTCCTGACTTTCTTCTAGTCTGTAAGATAGGAAGTTCCATTCTTTTGAAAGAACAAGGAAGGCTGTTTCTGTTCTTTCTTTGATCCCTTCACTTACTTTTTGTAAGGAAGGAAAAGTGATTTAGTGGTTTAGTAGGGTCAAGCTAACGTTCCTGAAGAATTAGGGAGCTGGGAAAATTTAATATTGCTGTACTACGTATGCTTTGTATGGAATTATTGGACATTCCTGTTCCTTAAGAATATTCCCTAAGATACATGTCCCTACGGTGATTTCAACCTCCTCTTTCTCTTTCATTTCACTACTCTTCTCTTTAAAAAAAATTTCCTTTCACTTTATTATGCAGAACAATTATTATGCTTCCAAACTTGGCATTGAGTTCTCTTTGCAAAGGCCCAGAAACTGCTCTTTATGGCTTTGCCACATCCCTCAAAGCCTATGTCAGCAAGATAGCTTAGTGCAGTCTGTGTGAATTTGGCCTACACACATGTGTTCCTAAAGGTTGGTGTGGCTCTAACCTGGGAAGTCTAACACACATGGAGAAGGAACAAGAGAAACGCAATATAGGCTTATCTCTGATTTCTTTTAAAGCTAGCTTTTAAAAGTCGAATATCAGTAGATGACCCACTTTCTTGTAAAATGTGTGTTTTCATCAGTTCCAAGGCCCCATTTTATTTTATTTTTAAAACTTTATTTATTTTTTAATTGAAGGATAATTGCTTTACAGAATTTTATTGTTTTCTGTCAAACATCAACATGAATCAGACATAGGGCCCCATTTTAAATAGAAAGCTTTAGAGTTCTGGAGGAACACAAAAAGGGCAAACACTGATCTGAATTTTTGCATCATAGGCTTTATTGAATTTTAACGTCTGGAACATGTCATGAGTGTCCAAACTAAGACAGTCTCAAGCCTAGCTTAAAGAATCATCCAGACTCCTGTTTAGTGCTAGTTCTCCACCGCTTGCTGTGCTTCATCTAAGTTGCCTCACGTGTAAGTATGGAGACAATAGGTCCTAGCCCCTCGGCTCTAAGAGGATTAAGTGAGATAATGTATGTAAAACACAGAGCGGAGCAACTGATATTTCAGCAAACTAGTTCTTATGAGTGCATTCTAAATAAGGTTTACATTTAAAAAAAAAAGAGCAAGATTCTCTCTTCCACTGTGACCTCTGTCAGTGTCCTCCTGGTTTCAATCTTCTAGTATCAGAACAACACAGGGTTTTTAACTGAGATGCTGATGCAGAAGTGTTCATCTTTTTCGGTATGTTTTTTGTGAGCTTTTGGACTTCAGGTTGATGTTGACACACAGGTTATTGCTCAGAGCCTACCTTTTCTGAAAGAAGTCTACTTATTAGAATATAAGAACTTGTAAAAGTGGTATAGATTCTACTCATGTTTCAAGAGTAAAATAAGAAGCATGTAGGTCTCTCCAGTAACATTTCTGTTTTTTAAGTTTTTAAAGTCAGGACTTTATTTTTTCAAAAAATTTGTTTATTTAATTGGTAGAAAATTGCTTTATAATTTTGTGTTGGTTTCTGCTGTACAGCAACACAAATCAGTCATAATTATGTGTGTGTTATGTGTGTTAGTCACTCCATTGTGTCTGACTCTTTGCAACCCCATGGACTATAGCCTGCCAGGCTTCTCTGTCCATGGAATTCTCCAGGCAAGAATACTGGCATGGATTGCTATTTTCTTTTCCAGAGGAACTTCCCAACCCGGGGATCAAACCCTGGTCTCCTGCATTGCAGGCAGATTCTTTACTGTTTGAGCTACAGGGAGGTCTGTAGTCATAATTATATATATATATGTCCCTTCCCTCCTTCCCCTCCCTGGATCCCAGTCTAGGTTATCACAAAAGTGCCAGACTGGGCTCCCTGTATTATACGGCAGCTTCCCACTATTTTACACTTGACAGTGTATGTGTATCAAGGCTACTTTTTCAGTCTGTCCCACCCTCACCTTTCCCCTCTGTGCCCACAAGTCCATTCTCTGGTAGGTTCATTAGGACCATTTTCCTAGATTCCATATATATGCGTTAATACATGGTATTAGTCTTTCTCTTTGTTTTTGTTTTCGGAAACAAACAAAAATCACTCACTAGACACACCCCCTGGACTGCAAGGAGATCCAACCAGTCCATCCTAAAGGAAATCAGTCCTGGGTGTTCTTTAGAAGGACTGATGCTGAGGCTGAAACTCCAATACTTTGGCCACCTCATGCGAAGAGTTGACTCATTGGAAAAGACCCTGATGCCAGGAGGGATTGGGGGCAGGAAGAGAAGGGGATGACAGAGGATGAGATGGCCGGATGGCATCATTGACTTGATGCACATGAGTTTGGGTAAACTCCGGGAGTTGGTGATGGACAGGGAGGCCTGGCATACTGCAGTTCATGGGGTCGCAAAGAGTCAGACACGACTGAGCGACTGAAGTGAACTGAACTGAACTGAGACACACAAAGAAAAGCAGGAAAGACCCCAGTAAATAAAGTTATAAATGAAAGAGGAGACATTATAACCTGTACCACAGAAGTACAAATACAAATGACTACTATGAAAAATGGTAACCCAATGAATTGGATAACTTAGAAGAAGTAATTTCTAAGTAATTCTTAGAAAATTATAACCTACCAAGATTGGATTATGAAGAAGTAAAAAATCTGAACAGACCAATAGTGAGTAAGGAGATTGGATCAATAATAAAAAAACCTTTCAATAAAGAAAATCTCAGGACCAGATGGACAACAATAAGATAAACATGAGGAGTGTGACAGAAGTTGTAACTACTACATTAAAGAAGGTATTTCAGTTCAGTTGCTTACTTCTGGAAACTAACAGGAAGATTGGGTATAGAATTAGTATGAGTATAGAATAATGTGGTTTTAATTCCATGTAAGAATTTGGATTTTTTTTTAGTCTTTTGAAAAAAAGAATTATTTGGCTGTGTTGAGTCTTAGTTGTGGCATGCAGAATCTTCACTTGCAGCATGTGGGATCTAGTTCCTTGGCCAGGGCTTGAACCTGAGCCCCTTGCTTTGGGAGCACAGAGTCTGAGCCACTGGACCACTTCAGAAGTTCCCCTAGTTTTTCCTTCTAATGTTAATCTTCCACTTGGATGGATAAAGGTGGTATTTAAATATTATTTTGATGATACTATCCAAAGTTAATATTTAAAGAGATAAAGATGATACTTTTACTTATTAAAATCATGCTTGAGCTATAATAATAACCGAATCTAGCTGATTACTCAGTTCAGTCAGTTTAGTCGCTCAGTTGTGTCTGACTCTCTGTGACCCCATGAATCACAGCACACCAGGCCTCCCTGTCCATCACCAACTCCCGAAGTTCACTCAAACTCATGTCCATTGAGTCGGTGATGCCATCCAGCCATCTCATCCTCTGTCGTCCCCTTCTCCTCCTGCCCCCAATCCCTCCCAGCATCAGAGTCTTTTCCAATGAGTCAATTCTTTGCATGAGGTGGCCAAAGTACTGGAGTTTCAGCCTCAGCATCATTCCTTCCAAAGAACACCCAGGGCTGATTTCCTTTAGAATGGACTGGTTGGATCTCCTTGCAGTCCAAGGGACTCTCAAGAGTCTTCTCCAGCACCACAGTTCAAAAGCATCAATTCTTTGGCACTCAACTTTCTTCATAGTCCAAATCTCGCATCCATACATGACCACTGGAAAAACCATAGCCTTGACTAGACAGACCGTCATTGGCAAAGTAATGTCTCTGATTTTGAATATGTTTTCTAGGTGGGTCATGACTTTTCTTCCAAGGAGTAAGCGCCTTTTAATTTCATGGCTGCAGTCACCATCTTCAGTGACTTTGGAGCCCCCCAAAATAAAATCTGATACTGTTTCCACTGTTTCCCCATCTATTTCCCATGGAGTGATGGGACCAGATGCCATGATCTTCATTTTCTGAATGTTGAGCTTTAAGCCAACTTTTTCATTCTCCTCTTTCACTTTCATCAAGAGGCTTTTTAGTTCCTCTTCACTTTATGCCATAAGGGTGGTGTCATCTGCATATCTGAGGTTATTGATATTTTTCCTGGCAATCTTGATTCCAGCTTGTGTTTCTTCCAGCCCAGCATTTCTCATGATGCACTCTGCATAGAAGTCAAATAAGCAGGGTGACAATATACAGCCTTGACGTACTCCTTTTCCTATTTGGAACCAGTCTGTTGTTCCATGTCCAGTTCTAACTGTTGCTTCCTGATCTGCATATAGGTTTCTCAAGAGACAGGTCAGGTGGTCTGGTATTCCCATCTCTTTCAGAATTTTCCACAGTTTATTGTGATCCACACAGTCAAAGGCTTTGGCATAGTCAATAAAGCAGAAATAGATGTTTTTAAGGAACTCTCTTGCTTTTTCCATGATCCAGCGGATGTTGGCAATTTGATCTCTGGTTCCTCTGCCTTTTCTAAAACCAGCTTGAACATCTGGAAGTTCACGGTTCACATATTGCTAAAGCCTGGCTTAGAGAATTTTGAGCATTACTTTACTAGCATGTGAGATGAGTGCAATTCTGTGGTAGTTTGAACATTCATTGGCATTGTCTTTCTTTGGGATTGGAATGAAAACTGACCTTTTCCAATCCTGTGGCCGCTGCTGAGTTTTCCAAATGTACTGGCATACTGAGTGCAGCACTTTCACAGCATCATCTTTCAGGATTTGAAATAGCTCAACTGGAATTCCATCACCTCCACTAGCTTTGTTTGTAGTGATGCTTTCTGAGGCCCACTTGACTTCACATTCCAGGATGTCTGGCTCTAGGTGAGTGATCACACCACTGTGGTTATCTGGGTCGTGAAGATCTTTTTTGTACAGTTCTTCCATGTATTCTTGCCACCTCGTCTTAATATCTGCTGCTTCTGTTAGGTCCATACCATTTCTGTCCTTTATCGAGCCCATCTTTGCATGAATTGTTCCCTTGGTATCTCTAATTTTCTTGAAGAGATCTCTAGTCTTTCCCATCCTGTTGTTTTCCTCTATTTCTTTGCATTGATCACTGAGGAAGGCTTTCTTATCTCTCCTTGCTATTCTTTGGAACTGCATTCAGATGCTTACATCTTTCCTTTTCTCCTTGGCTTTTCGCTTCTCTTCTTTTCACAGCTATTTGTGAGGCCTCCTCAGACAGCTATTAGCCTTTTTGCATTTCTTTTCCACGGAGTAGTCTTGATCCCTGTCTCCTGTACAATGTCACGAACCTGAGTCCATAGTTCATAAGGCACTATGTCTATCACATCTAGTCCCTTAAATCTATTTCTCACTTCCACTGTATAATCATAAGGGATTTGATTTAGATCATACCTGAATGGTCTAATGGTTTTCCCCACTTTCTTCAATTTAAGTCAGAATTTGACAATAAGGAGTTCATGATCTGAGCCATAGTCCTAGGACTTTCTAAAACAAGTATAGCGATAAAGAATGTTTCTGTTCAGTTCAGTCCCTCAGTCATGTCCAACTCTTTGTGACACCATGAACTGCAGCACGCCAGGCCTCCCTGTCCAATACCAACTCCCGGAGTCCACTGAAACCAATGCCCATTGAGTCAGTGATACCATCCAACCATCTCATCCTCTGTGGTCCCCTCCTCCTCCTGCCCTCAATCTTTCCCAGCATCATGGTCTTTTCAAATGAGTCAACTCTTTGCATCAGGTGGCCAAAGTATTGGAGTTTCAGCTTCAACATTAGTCCTTCCAGTGAACACCCAGGACTGATCTCCTTTAGGATGGACTGGTTGGATGTCCTTGCAGTCCAAGGGACTCTCAAGAGTCTTCTCCAATACTACAGTTCAAGAGCATCAATTCTTCGGCACTCAGCTTTCTTTATAGTGAACTCTCACATCCATACATGACTACTGGGAAAACCATAGCCTTTACTAGATGAACCTTTGTTGACAAAATAATGTCTCTACTTTTTAATATGCTGTCTAGGTTGGTCATAACTTTTTTTCCCAAAGAGTAAGCGTCTTTTAATTTCTTGGCTGCAGTCAACATCTGCAGTGATTTTGGAGCCTCCCAAAATAAAGTCAGTCATTGCTTCCACTGTTTCCCCATCTATTTCCCATGAATTGACAGGACTGGATGCCATGATCTTCGTTCTGAATGTTGAGCTTTAAACCAACTTTTTCACTCTCCTCTTTCACTTTCATCAAGAGATTCTTAGGTTCTTCTTTGTTTTCTGCCATAGGGTGGTGTCATCTGCATATCTGAGGTTATTGATATTTCTCCTGGCAATCTTAATTCCAGCCTATGCTTCTTCCAGCCCAGCACTTCTCATGATGTACTCTGCATAGAAGTTAAATAAGCAGAGTGACCATATACAGCCTTGATAAACTCCTTTTCCTATTTGGAACCAGTCTTTTGTTCCGTGTCTAGTTCTAACTGTTGCTTCCTGACCTGCATACAGATTTCTCAAGAGGCAGGTCAGGTGGTCTGGTATTCCCATCTCTTTCAGAATTTTCCACAGTTTATTGTGATCCACAGACAAAGGCTTTAACTTATTTATTGACATAGTCAATAAAGCAGAAATAGATGTTTTTCTGGAACTCTCTTGCTTTTTTGATGATCCAGCGGATGTTGGCAATTTGATCTCTAGTTCCTCTGCCTTTTCTAAAACCAGCTTGAACATTTGGAAGTTCACAGTTCACGTATTGCTGAAGCCTGGCTTGGAGAATTTTGAGCATTACTTTAATGGTGATAGAAGTAAAGTCTGATTCTGTAAAGAACAATATTGCATAGGAACCTGGCATGTTAGCTCCATGAATCAAGGCAAATTGGAAGTGGTCAAACAGGAGATGGCAAGAGTGAACATCGACATTCTAGGCATAAGTGAATTAAAATGGACTGGAATCAGTGAATTTAACTCAGATGACCATCATATCTACTACTGTGGGCAGGAATCCCTTAGAAGAAATGCAGTAGCCATCATAGTCAACAAAAGAGTCTGAAATGAAGTACTTGGATACAATCTCAAAAACGACAGAATGATCTCTGTTCGTTTCTAAGGCAAACAATTCAATATCACAGTAATCCAAGTCTATGCCCTGACCAGTAATGCAGAAGAAGCTGAAGTTGAATGGTTTTATGATGACCTACATGACCTTTTAGAACTAACACCCAAAAAAGATGCCCTTTCCTTATAGGGAACTGGAATGCAAAAGTAGGAAGTCAAGAAACACCTGAAGTAACAGGCAAATTTGGCCTTGGAGTACAGAATGAAGCAGGGCAAAGGCTAATAGAGTTTTTCCAAGAGAACGCACTGGTCATAGCAAACACCCTCTTCCAACAACACAAGAGAAGACTCTACACATGAACATCACCAGATGGCCAACACTGAAATCAGACTGATTATATTCTTTGCAGCCAAAGATGGAGAAGCTCTATACAGTCAGCAAAAACAAGACTGGGAGCTGACTGTGGCTCAGATCATGAACTCCTTATTGCCAAATTTAGACTTAAATTGAAGAAAGTGGGGAATACCACTAGGCCATTTAGGTATGACCTTAATCAAATTCCTTGTGACTATACAATGGAAGTGAGAAATAGATTTAAGGGACTAGATCTGATAGATAGAGTGCCTGATGAACTATGGACGTAGTTTCATGACATTGTACAGGAGCCAGGGATCAAGACCATCCTCAAGAAAAAGCAATGCAAAAAAACCAAAATGGCTGTCTGAGGAGGCCTTACAAATAGCTGTGAAAAGAAGAAAAGTGGAAAGCAAAGGAGAAAAGGAAAGATACCCATTTGAATGCAGAGTTCCAAAGAATAGCAAGGAGAGATAAGAAAGCCTTCCTCAGCGATCAATGCAAAGAAATAGAGGAAAAAAACAGTGTGGGAAAGACTAGAGATCTCTTCAAGAAAATTAGAGATACCAAGGGAACATTTCATGCAAAGATGGGTACAATAAGGGAGAGAAGTGGTATGGATCTAACAGAAGCAGAAGATATTAAGATGAGGTGGCAAGAATACACAGAAGAACTGTACAAAAAAGATCTTCATGACCCAGATAATCATGATGGTGTGATCCCTCACCTAGAGCCAGACATCCTGGAATGTGAAGTCAAGTGGGCCTTAGGAAGCATCACTACAAACAAAGCTAGTTGAGGTGATGGAATTCCAGTTGAGCTGTTTCAAATCCTGAAAGATGATGCTGTGAAAGTGCTGCACTCAGTATGCCAGCACATTTGGAAAACTCAGCAGTAGCCACAGCACTGGAAAAGGTCAGTTTTCACTCCAATCCCAAAGACTGTTTAAAGCCTCATAGATTCCCATCGCAATCATGCATTCTAACTGATTGTCACCTATCATACCCCATGTGAAAACTGACCATGAGTATGAGAAGATATGAAAAAAATGGAATAGCTCTTCATTGTTTCTAATCCTGGACAATGAAAAGATTTAAGAAAAGTCCCTATCTTCCTAGCACAGATTTTTTCTAAAGGTGAATCTTGGATTGGAAATGTGTTGAATCCTACTTTATGTGGAGAATTGGGCTGAATGGTGCTCAGGCAAGTTATAATTCAAGTATGAGGTGAAGTGGCAACTGGCAATGATGATAGCAGAGAAAATGAAGAAGAAGCACTCAACTGAGTGAATGAAGGAAGAAGTGACAGAATTGAATTTTTTTCATTAGTGTAGTTTTTAATATTTGATGTGGTTGTGACTGACAGTATGTAGTTTAAATTTAGAGTAACTGAAGTTGTTAACTCTCAATAGTGGGCTGATATGTGAATTATTTTAGAATTAGAATCATGAAGAATATTTTCCTGAAGAGCTAACAGGATATGGAAATCTACATAACAATATATTGCCAAATAGAGACCAGTATACTGTAGGTGCCTTTTGTTGCAGCAAGTGACCGTGGTGAAAGTAGAGAGGATTTATTAACACTCAGAGTCAGAGGCATAGGATGTTAGTATTTGGTGTTCCTTTGAGGCCATCTTCTAGATCAGAGGATGGCAAACTTTTTCTGTAAAAGAATAGATCATAAATATATTAAACTTCATGAGTCATGAGGTTTTGGTCACAACTGCTCAACTCTACCCTGGGAATAGAGAAGACTGTGAACTCTGGTGTTGGAGAAGACACTTGAGAGTCCGTTGGACTGCAAGGAGATCAATCCTAAAGGAAATCAGTCCTGGATATTCATTGGAAGGACTAATGTTGAAGCTGATGCTTCAATACTTTGACTACCTGATGCGAAGAACTGACTCATTGGAAAAGACCCTGATGCTGGGAGAGATTGAAGGCAGGAAGAGAAGGGGACAAGAGAGGATAAGATGGTTGGATGGTGTCACCAACGTGATGGGCGTGAGTTTGAGCAAGCTCTGGGAGTCGGTGATGGATAAGGAAGCCTGGAGTGCTGCAGTCCATGGGGTCACAAAGAATCGGACAGCGCTGAGTAACTGAACTGAACTGAACACTGGGAGTGGGAAAGCAGTCATAGACAATTTGTAAATAAATGGGCATGGATATGTTCCAATAAAGCATCATTTACAAAAATAGTGTTTGTGTTTAGTCAAAGCTATGGTTTTTCCAGTAGTTGTGCATGGATGTGAGAGTTGGGCCATAAAGAAAACTGAGCACCAAAGGATTGATATTTTTGAACTGTGGTGCTGGAGAAGACTTGTGCGAGTCCCTTGGACTGCAAGGAGATCAAACAAGTCCATCCTAAAGGAAATCAGTCCTGAACATTCATTGGAAGGACTGATGCTGAAGCTGAAGTTCCAATACTTTGGCCACCTGATGCGAAGAACTGACTCATGGAGAAGACCCTGATGCTGGGAAAGATTGAAGGCAGGAGGAGAAGGGGACAACAGGGGATAAGATGGTTGGATGGCATCACTGACTTGATGGACATGAGTTTGAGCAAGCTCTGGGAGTTGGTGATGGACAGGGAGGCCTGGTGTGCTGCAGTCCATGGGGTCGCAAAGAGTTGGAGAGGACTGAGTGACTGAACTGAACTGAACTGAATTTAGACCATGGGCTGTAGTTTGCTGATTCCTACTCTAGATAATTCCTTCAATTTGCAGGTTGGGAAACTGAGTTGAAACAGTGTTTTTGAAGACTTAGCATGATGCCTCACATGTAGTATATATTTAACAACTGATATCTATTTTTATTATTTGGAGAGTCTTTCCCAAAAAATGACTCCAAGGTAGAAGGTGAGCTGCAAAAATATTACCAACAACAACAACAGATAATATGTCCTTTGTTTATGTTAAATCTGTATACACACTATATTCAATTTTTTTTTGATTTGAAGGAAATTTTTCTCTGCTAGGAAGCTTTGGAACCTTTCCTTTTTTGTTTTTGTTTTCAATACAAACTGTTATGTGCTTAGCATAACAATACTTTTCAAAATTTAGGTGTGTCATTCAGTTCACTATTTCAGTTTCACGTTCTGTTGTTCAGTCACTATGTTGTGTCCGACTCTTTGCGACCCTGTGGACTGCAGCATGCCAGGCTTCCCTGTCCTCTACTATCTCCCAGAGTTTGTTTAAGCTCACGTTCACTGAGTCTGTGATGCCATCCAACTATCTTATTCTCTGTTGCCTCCTTCTCCCTGTGCCCACAATGTTTTCCTGCCTTCTATGTTCTAAATCCACATATCTCAGGATATTTCCCTAGAATCCTACGTAGGCTTCTGAGATCTCTGTTATTTTAAAATAGGATCTCTTTTCCTCCTTCATTCCTTTCTTAAACCAGGTTAAAACGTAGACTCTGGAGTGTAGTGTATCATTTTAAGACACAATGAATGTTCCAAAGTGACTGCAAAATTATAGGGCAATTTCTGACTCTCTTTGCAGTTAATGTAGTGAAATTATACAATTAATGTTTGTAAAGAGTGATGGAGATGAAAAGCAATATCTAAGTGTTACATGTTATTACTAAGAGAAGAAGAATCAGAATAACTCTTTTTATGTGTGTCCTTAGCCACCCCATCCTAAACCTTATACGAACATGGAATTTCATAACTTCAACAGTTCTTTTAATAATGTTCAATTAAATATGTAATTAAGAAAATGAGGTTCACTCACTGTTTCCACTCTGCCTAAGTCAACGTTTTAAGTAACATATGCATACTATTTCCTTGCTGCCATGCAGCTGACTGAGCCAATGGTGTGAGAATTTTTTCAGTTCTGGTCAATGGGTAGGAATGATGTGAGTGGGGCACTGCTGAGAAAATCGATAGTAAGTACACTTGGTGTACAAGAGATAAAGCTTGGATGGGAATCCTTTGTTGCAGGTGTGTTCTAAATTGTTTTGAGCATTGAGAACTTCCCAGAGAAAAAGCAAGCTCTTCTTTTTCAACCCCCTTTAGGTTTTAAGAAAGTCTGACAGTGTGAATTCTGACCAAGCCATAATCATAGAGTGGTTTATGACATTAGTAGTTGAGCCTGTCAAGCAAGGCCAAAGGCAACAGGTGGGCAGGTACAGTCTTATAACCAGGGTATAGAAATGGTCATTATTTCATAGTCAAGCTTTTGCTAGATATGACAGTCTCCTCATGTCTAATTTTTATTCCCATACAGAAAGAGATGTTTTTTCAGCTGATATATACTGAACATTCCTATAGTCATTTAAATTATGCATGACACATTGAAGTCTACTTCACTGTTCATAATTACAAATCTGACCTGCATTCTTTTGTGATTTGAATGTATCCTCTTGAGTCCAACTCTGAAGATTAATTTATTGTGGTGGGTTCTGCCAAGGCTGTGTAGCCTCAGGGAATGTGGTTGGCATTGTTGGTATGAAAATCTTGAAGACATACAATGGGAAAGGTGGAAGTAATTGAGAAGAGAAATCCAAGTTTAGATATTGGTCCTGACACTTGTGACTCAGAACTTATGCTATTTTAGTAGCCATTAGAAAATAGTTGCCATATATTGACACTATTGAAGATACTATTCATTCATGGACAACTATTTATTGAATGCCTGTTATGTAGAAGACCCTGTTGTATGATAAAGCAGCTATCATGATCAAGTAGGTTTAAGAAACATAGATATATAAAATGGACTATTATCAAGGTGCTAAGAAGAGGGGAAAGTGACACTGTTTATACTGCCATAGGATTTTATCTGATTTATGAAAGAATCTTAGTCTTACTGAGTCTTTCCTTGCAGTTGGTAGAATACCCTGGGCAGTGGGTTGTTGCAAGAAGTCCACAAATTCATATTTTTTCTAGTTTAGTACCACTTTTTAAAAAAAGTATATTTATTTTATATTGGAGTATATTTGATTTACAACGTTGTGTTAGTTTCAGGTGTACAGCAAAGTGATTCTGTTTTACATATATCAATTCCTTTTCAGATATTTTTTCATGTAAGTTATTACAGAATATTGAGTAGAGTTCCTGGTGTACACAGTAATTCTTTTTTATTATCTATTTTATGTACTGTTGTCATTGTTGTTTAGTCATTAAGTCATGTCCGACTCTTTTGGGACCCCATGAACTGTAGCTCACCGGGCTCCTCTGTCTGTGGGATTTCCTAGGCAAGGATGCTGGAGTGGGTTGCCATTTCCTTCTCCAGGGGATCTTCCTGACCCAAGGTCAAACCTGCTTGATAGGTGGATTCTTTACCACTGAGCCACCTGGGAAGCATTTTATATATAGTTGTTTGTGTATGTTAATCCTAACTTCCTACTTTATCCTTCCCCCCAACCTTTTCACATAAATTTGTTTTCTAAGTCTGTGAGTCTATTTCTGTTCTGTGAATAAGCTCATTTTTTTTTTAAGATTTCTCATATAAATGATATTATATGATACTTATCCTTCTCTATCTGACTTGCCTCACTTGGTGTGATAATCTCTAGATCCATCCATGTTGCTGCAAATGGCAGCATTTCATTCTTTTTTATGACTGAGTAATATTCCATTGTATATAAACATCACATCTTTATCCATTCATCTGTTGATGGACATTTGAGTTGCTTCTGTGTCTTGACTATTGTAAATAGTGCTACAGTGAACACTGGAGTACATGTATCTTTTCAAAATCTTGTTTTCTGTGGGTATATGCCCAGTAGTGGGATTGCTGGATCATATGGTAGCTCTATTTTTAGTTGTTTTGAGGAAACGTCAAACTGTTTTCTTTAATAGCTGCACTAATTCCATTACCATCGACAGTGTACAAAGGTTCCCTGTTCTCCATGTCCTCTCCATCATTTGTTATTTGTAAACTTTTTGATGATGGCCATTTTGACAAGTGTGAAGTGATATCTCATTGTGGTTTTATTTGCATTTCTCTAGTAATTAGTGATGTTGAACATCTTTTCTTGTGCCTATTAGCCACTTGTAGATTTTCTGTGGAATGTTTATTCTGGTCTTCTGCCCATTTTTTGATTGAGCTGTTTGTTTTTTGATGTTGAGTTGTACTGTTTGTACAGTTTGGATATTAACCCATTTTGGTCATATTATTTGCAAGTATTTTCTTCCACTTTGTAGGTTGTCTTTTCATTTTGTCAGTGGTTTCTTTTGATGTGCAAAAGACTATGAGTTTGATTAGATCCCATTTATTTGTTTTTATGTTTATTCCCTTAGGAGACTGAGCCAAGAAAATATTGCTATGATTTATAACAAAGCGTGTTCTACTTATGTTATCTACTAGGAATTTTATGATTTGTGTTCTTATATTTAGTCTTTATACCATTTTGAGTTTTTTTTTTTTTTTTTTTGTATATGATGTGAAGGAACGGTCTAATCTTACAGCTTTACATGTAGCTGTCCAGTTTTTCTAGCACTACTTATTGAAGAGACTGTCTTTTCTCCATTGGATATTCTTACCTCCTTAGTCATAGATAAATTGACCATAGGTGCAAGTGTTTGTTTCTGGGCTCTCTATTCTATTCCCTTGATCTGTGTGTCTGTTACTGTGCTGATACTGTGGTTTGATTACTGTAGCTTTGTGTAGTATAGTCTGAAGTCTGGGACTGTTACATTAATACCTACAGATTTGATCTTTTTTCTCAAGATTACTTTGGCAATTTAGGATCTTTTGTGATTCCATGTGATTTTTATATCATATGTTCCAGTTCTGTGAAAAATATGGGTATTTTGATAGGGACTGAATTAAATCTCTAGATTGCTTTGGATAGTATGCTCATTTTAACAATATTAATTCTTCCAATCTAAAAGCACAAAATGTCTGTTTCTTTGAATTATCTTCTGTTTCCTTCATCATTGTTTTATAGTTTCCAGAATATCGGTCTTTCACCTCCCTGGTTAAGTTTATTTGAGATATTTTTTGATGCAATTTTAAATGAATTTGTTTTTTTACTTTCTCTTTCTGGTATTATTATTATTTTTTTTTAGTGCACAGAAAAGCAAAAGATATATATTAATTAGTTAATCTATATATCAATCTTGTATCTTATAACCTTGCTGAATTAATTTATTAGTCCTAATAGTTTTTGGGTGGAGATTTTAGATTCTCTGTATAAAGTATCATGTCATCTGCAAATAGTGACAGGCTTACTTCTCTTCCAATTTGGATAGCTTTTACTTCTCTTTTTTGTCTGATTGCTATGGCTATAACTTCCAGTACTATTTTAAATAGAAGTTGTGAGAGTGAGCATCTTTGTCTTGTTCTGAATTTAGTGAGAAGGCTTCTAGTTTTTCACTGTTGAGTATTATGTTGACTTTAGGTTTGTCATAAATAGTCTTTATCATGTTGAGGTATGTTCCTTCTGTATCTACTTAGATTATATTTTTAATTGTGAATGGATGCATCTATGTTTATCAAGGATGCTTGCATGTAATTTTCTTTTTTGGTGTTAGTATCTTTATCTGGTTTTACTATCAGGGTAATGGTGGTCTTGTGAAATGAATTTTGGGAGTGTTCACTTTTCTTTAATTTTGTGCAATATTTTGAGAAGGCTAGGTCTTAGTTTTTCTTTATATGTTTGATAGAATTCTTCTGTGAAGATATCCATCCTAGACTTTTCTTTCTTAGGAGCTTATTATTATTATTATTACAAATTCAGTTTTACTCCTAGTGATCAGTCCGTTCAAATTGTCTGTTTCTTCTTGACTCTGTCTTAGCAGGCTGTACATTTCTAGAAATTTGTCCATTTTTTCTAAATTTTCCAATTTGTGGACATATAACTGTTTATAGTATTCTCTTCCCTGGTGGCTCAGATGGTAAAGAATCTGCCTAAATGCAGGAGACTTGAGTTCCATCCCTGGGTCAGGAAGATCCCCTGGAGAAGGAAATGGCAATCCACTCTGGTATTCTTGCCTGGAGAATTCCATGGACAGAAGAGCCTGGTGGGCTACAGTCCATGGGGTTGCAAAGAGTCAGACATGACTGAGTGACTAACACTTTTTCAGTATTCTCTTATGACTTTTTGTATCTTTGTGGTATTGGCTGTTATCTCTACTCTCTCATTTTTTATGTTGTTTATTTGGTTCTCTTTCTTTTTTTCATGGTGAGCCTGGCTAAAAGTTTATCAATTTTTTTAATCTTAAAATAACCTACATCTTGGTTTTACTGATCTTTTCTGTTGTTTATTTTTTAATCTCTATTTTAGTTACTCCTGCTTCCCTGGTGGCTCAGAGGTTAAAGCGTCTGCCTCCAATGCAGGAGACCTGGGTTCGATCCCTGGGTTGGGAAGATCCCCTGGAGAAGGCAATGGCACCCCACTCCAGTACTCTTGCCTGGAGAATCCCATGGACGGAGGAGCCTGGTAGGCTACAGTCCACGGGGTTGCAAAGAGTCAGACACGACTGAGCGACTTCACCTTCACTAGTGGTGGCTAGAATTATACAGTCTTTCTATCTGTCCCAGCAGGTCTCCATTTGTCTCTTATGTGTAGGACCCTGGGATAGCCCAGTCTGTGGCTCGAACTGCTCTTTCCCCCAGACAAGTGTCCACCAATGTGGTCTCCTTTTACTTCTTAGTCCCTTTCCATCAGCACTGGTCCGTACCTGGTACTTTTCTTCTTATCATTTCCAGTTATGTGTATATCTTACAGCCTTGCTTGCACAGGAGTCCTTCTGCTGGTTTCCGGTTAGTTTTCCTTGAGAATTGTTAAACATTTAGATGTATTTTTGTTTGTGGAGGGAGGTGAGCTCTGTGTCCTCTTACTCCACCCTCTTGACCTGCCCCCCTGCTTCATTCTTCTGTTTATTTATTTGGCTGTGCCACATGGCTTCTGAGTTCTTCCCCCAACCAGGGATTGAACCCAAGGCCCTGGCAGTGAGAGTGCCAAGTCCTAACCACTGGACCACCAGGGAATTCCCTACATATCTTTAAAATAGCTACATAATATTTCTTTTGTAGACACATCCTTGATTTATTTACATTCCAGATTTTAGGTTACTCCTAGTTATTTTGTTTTTAGGAGAGAGAATCATTTGAAAGTCCATATGTGATGGGAGTTTTTAGGCTTGTTAATAGCAGAAGCTTCAGTGTCAGTAGTTTTCAACAACTCTTCCCCCATGAGTCTACCATATGTCTTTTCTCTCACCAGATTAGCTCATGTTTCATTTTCTCTTGGTATTATAAGAGACAGCATATCTTAGACTGAGTCAGGGGGTGAACAGACATGTGGTAGGCAGCTCCAGGAAGCCAGGAAGCCTTAGTGCTCCTTTCACATGGCACTAAGAGCATTATTGCTCACCCTAGGCAGGTGTGTGGAGCTCTGCCAGCTTTAGCCTTATTTCTCTCAATATTCCTGTAATTCAGTGGGAGGCATATTTCATATGAAAATAACAAGATAATGTTCTGTGTGGTGGCTCTTTAGAGAAGGAAAGCAAACCCCAGAGAGAATCAGAGATGTCGGAGTGACACAGAGAGAATGTGTATTTGGATACCATGATAACCCCAGTTCCAGCCACGGGCATTCTTGGACTTATTCTGTCATATTGCTCTTTCTTTAATTTTTGAACTCTTCTGGTATTTGTTGTGTTAGAGTGGTTTATCTTTCTCTCATATTATTTTTAAGGATAATTTCAGCAGCAAGGAGCCTAGCTATTATGGTCTGAATTGTGTCCTCCCCCCTAATTCATATATTGAGGCCCTAACCCTTAGTACCTCAGAATGAGACTACATCTAGAGATAGTCTTTAAAGAGTTAATTAAGTTAAAATGAGACTGTTGTGGGGACATTAACCCAATTTGACTGGTGTCCTTGTAAGAGAAAATTTGGACACACAGAGAAACACCAGGGGTATGGGTGCACAGAATAAAGGTCATGCATTTGAGGAGGCCACCTGCGAGCCAAGGGGAGAGGCCTCAGGAAAATGCAATCCTGCTGACACCCTGATCTGGACTTGCAGCTTCTGGAACTATGAGAAAATACTTTTCTGTAGTTTAATATGCCCAGCCTGGTTTTTGTTGCTGTTGTCATTGTTATTGTTATGGCAACTCTATAAAACCAATATACCATCTCAAAAGAACTTACACACTATGCAACTAGAAGCCCATAGAGGAGGCAACTCCAGGGTTGGTTAATAGCACTATGTTGCCATCAGAAAGTCAGGTTTTTCCATCTTTTTACTTTGCTTCAGTTGCTTTTGCTGCTTAAACAATTTCAAAATGTAGTGGTGTGTTACTGTCTTATTATACGCAGGGATTCTTGGGTCAGGACTTTTGTCAGGGTGTATCAGGGATTGTTTGTTTCAGCTTCATGATTCTGGATCCTCATCTGGAGGTGTCATAAAGGGCTGGGGGTGACTTAACAACTGGAGGTGGGAACTGGGACAGCAGGGGCTGGAATTACACCTCTGAGATGGCTTTCTCACATGTTTGGAAACTTGGGATTCTTGAGGGCTGGGTTTCCCTGAAATGTCAAACAGAACATCTACACTTGGCTTCTCCGGCATGGGGCTGTCTCAGGATAGTCAAAAGTCTTGCATGATAGATGCCTTTCCTTTAATTGAAAGTGCTGTGAATGATGTCTACAAGAGAACAAGACACAAGTTACACGGCCTTTTATGACCTAGTATTCTTTCTGTCATATTCTGTTGGTTGAAGTATGCAAAAGCCTGCCCAGATTTCAGGAGAGGGGACAAAGATCCCATCTCTTGTGGAAAAATTGTCAAAGAAAATTTGTAGGCATTTGAGACAGATTGCCACCCTGTGCTCAGCATATGAACTAGTTCATTTCATGGCTGTTAAGAAGGTGGCAGCAGCTCCATCCATCATGATGTCACATATCAATGTCCAAAGGTAGAGATAGAAGGCATTTCCCTGAAGCTTCACCAGCAGGGTTCTCCTCAAATCTCATAGCCACATTGTTGGCAGGAGGAATGTAGTTAACCTTTCTCAGCTTAGCCTAATCAAGATACATCCTTCTTAAGCTGAAGATTGGATGGTTTTCCTAGAAAATAAGGTTTCATGAAGGTAGGCAAGTACTCTTCAACCTGGGACACTGCCACTATGGAATGGCCTCTAGAGAATGGATTTGGGTACATGTGTCTGCATAAACTTTCCATAAGGAGCATGCTTAGTGGCTAAGTTGTATCCAACTGTTTGCGCCCCTGTGGACTGTAGCCTGCCAGGCTCCTCTGTCCATGGGATTTTCCAGGCAAGAATACTGGAGTGGGCTGCCATTTCCTACTCCATCTATATGGAGTCTGGCCTAATTAGGCAGTGTTGAAGAAAGAAGATAAAGATGGTTTTTAATATTTCCATAGGCTGTGAAAGTGAAAGTGTTAGTCACTCGGTCATGTCTGACTTTTTGCGACCCCATGGACTGTAGCCTGCCAGGCCCCTCTGTCCATGGGATTCTCCAGGCAAAAATACTAGAATGGGTAGCCAATCCCTTCTCAGGCAATCTTCCGAACCCAGGGATTAAGCCCAGGTCTCCCTCATCGCAGGCAGTTTCTTTACCGTCTGAGCCACCAGGGAAGCCTGTAGCCTATGACCCTTAAAAAGACCACAATTTGAATTCTTTATTACTCTTATACTTTCTCCCATTTCTTACTTTTCTAGCTGATCCTTCTCTTTCCTTACCTCTCTACAGAGGTCCATTACAATTGTTAGCACTGAGAGCAAATGCTTCTGTTCTTGGGAAATCAGATGATGGTACAAATGGCGTGTTCTTAAAGCAAATGTGACAGTTACAATAGGGATTCGGCTCCCAGATGGGGTCATCAGAACCCAATGTGACAGCTACAATGCATCCCTGATTCCTCATAATAAGCATAACAGCCTCTGAGAATATCTCAACACAAACTAGGTTATGAATGATTGATTAGTAAGTGGATGAATGCTGTACGGATCGCCACATGACAGTTCTACTAAGAGCCATGATCTCCCATCTAGCATGCTCTTATCGCTAAGCTCACAGAGGGAGGCCTGTTATTTATGGAACAGAGTCAGGGGCTAGGATGTTCTCCATGACTCACACTGGTAAAGTCCCACAGAAAAATAGATTTTCCATCCTGGGCTAATGAAATGAAAATTGTTAGGAAGTAAAGTGTGTGTGTGTATATCTACCTGCATGTGTGTGTGTATATGTGTTTTTGAATGCATGTGTCTTTATGTGTGTCTGATATGTCTCTGTGTATATGTCCCTATGTGTCTCTTTGTGTGTCTGTGTGTATGTGTCTGTCTCTGTGCATCTCTGTATCTCTCTGTGCGTCTGTCTTTTTCTGTGTCTTTCTGAATGTATAACTCTCTATCTCTCCATGTGTCTCTCATCAGGAAAAGACCCTGATTCTGGGAAAGACTGAAGGCAGAAGGAGAAGGGGACGATAGAGGATGGGCTGGTTGGATGGCATCACTGACTCGATGGACATGACTTTGAGCAAGCTCTGGGAGTTGGTGATGGACAGGGAAGCCTGGTGTGCTGCAGTCCATGGGGTCACAGTGTGGGACATGACTGAGTGACTGAACTGATGTCTTTCTCTCTGGGCATGTATGTGTCTGTGTTTGTGAATATATATCTTTCTGTGCAAGCATATTTTTGTGTGCAGATTTTCTGTGTGCATGTATGTGTCTGTGCCTGCAAGAGTGCATGTGCCTCTGTGTGTGTGTGTGTGTGTGTGTGTGTGTGTGTGTGGACCTCAAGTGGAAAAGAGTAAGCTGAGAAGAGGAAGCATCCTCTAGAGCATTGTGGAGTCATATGAAGGCTGTGGAATGGCAGCGAAGTGACCAGGATGTTCAACCCAGTTTTTCCTCTAAATCACTGGGTTATTTTCATGATTCATTTCAACTTCTGGGGCCTTCGTTCTCTTGGAGATAATACTACTTGCTTAGCCGAGCTCACAGGGATTTTCTGAGAATGAAATAGGAATGTAATTTAGAATGCTTTCAAAAAGTTAAAAGCATGATGAAAAGAAAAGCAGTAAATGGATTAACATTTGATTTGATTCAAGGAAGAGTGCTATGTTCAAGATGTGCTTGGAAAGCGTACTTTGATTCAACTCAAAATCTTTGGTTGATAGATAATGGGAATTGAGCCAAATGTTGAGCTACCTTTGAAGAAGGGATAAAATCAGCTTCACTTTTAAGAGGAGCAACATGCTCTAAGTGAACAAAGGTAAAGAAAGTTCATTTTGGGTGCTGGTCCTAATCAATTTATGGCAGCCGCCTATAATGTAATGTGGGTGAACTTTTGGAAGTCACATCCTAGTGATAGCCACTAGATCACCAGTGGCACCTGCTATGGAAACAAGAACGAACTTGCAGGATGCTGGCTACGTTCTCATTATTCCTCCCAGAGCTGAGGGGAGACAATACCAGACTTGGAGTTTGAAGGCATGCACTGAAGTCTTGGAAGTTGCTAAAACTAAGAATCTTTGTAAACTTTGAAGTTAGTTAGTGCCTCTTGTTTCACACTACCTTGGTAATCTCCTAGGGGATTTGACAGTGATTTAATGTTCTCTTGTATAACTATGTCAGTAACTATATTAATTCATGTATAGACTTATGTAAAACGGTACAAATACAGGACCTTATTGGAATTAGGCAAAAGAAATAATTTAGGTTGTCACCATTGGTGTGAAGAATTTTCCTTACTCTTCCACTTTAGTCAAACCTCTCTCTGGCTGGATTTTGTCACAAGTTTAAAAAAATTTATCTAGTTTGTCACATATTCCTCAAGAGTCCAACTGAGCTGTTATGAAAATTAGAGACAGATGGCCCTGAAAAACCAATAACACTTCTTTTTTCTGTACCCTGTCTGTTAAATATTTTCTTACCTTCTCATCTCTTACTACCTGAAGCTTTGTAGGTCTTCCCACAATAGCTTCATGACTCAGCACACATTGCAGGGACTTAATTTTCTTTCCTAGGGCTCCTTCACCTAACCCTTCTGACTCAATGTATGAATTCCTTCCCCCTTTATCTGGGTGAGTAATTGGTGCTATTTCGTGTAGTTGAGCATGCATGAGTGTGTGTGTTGGCATCAGCTATCTGTCATCTCTGCTATTGATTTCTCACAAAAGTCAATAGGGAGAGAAATGCTATATAAATAGATTTCATGCATTTTTTTTCAATTTTGGGGGGGTGGTTAGAGGTAGAAATGTGGGCTGGAAAACAGTACAAGTGGGAAGCTGAACATTACATTTTAGTAGAGTGATTGGTTTAATGAAGTAATTTTTACCAGGCACCACTCTAGTCACCAGGAATATAATGAGAACAGGACATATCCTATTCCTTTCCTTGGGCTTCTCAGGTGGCTCAGTGATAAAGAATATACCTTTCAATACAGGAAACATGAGTTCCATCCCTGGGTTGGGAAGATTCCCTGGACAAGGAAATGACAGCCCAGTCCAATATTCTTGCTTAGGAAATCTCATGGACAAAGGAGCCTAGCAGGCTATAGTCTGCAGGATCATAAGAGAGTCAGATACGACTTAGCAACTGATCAGCAACAACAATACCCCTTTCCTTCTTTTTCTGTAGAGAGAATCAGTTTAGCACCCAACTGCAGATGGACACGGCCTTGGGCTATGAGCAAGCATAGCAGGGTTGTCTAGTGTACTTGGGGCTAGGGCAGGGATGATGGGCAAGGATGCTTTCTGGAGAAGAATGATGTTTAAGCTAAGGCTGAAGGAAAGAGGAAGACATTGCCTAGGCAAAAGGATGATAGAATGGATAGAATAGCATGGAAACATATATACTACCATGTGTAAAATAAATAGCCAGTGAAAATTTGCTGTATGACTCAAGGAACTCAAACCAGGGCTCTGTGACAATCTAGAGGGATGGGATGGAGTGGGAGATAGGAGGGAGGCTCAAGAGGGAGGGGACATGTGTATACCTATGGCTGATTCATGTTCATGATCAACACAATAATGTAAAGCAATTATCTCAATTAAAAATAAATTAAAGGAAAAAAGTTAAAAAATAATAAAAAAGGAGGGTAGAATAGAACTGTGGAAACAACACATGTGAATTACGGGCACATAGATGTTCAGTGCTGGAGTGTAAGGTATGAAGAGACTAGAAATTTGGCTGTAGAAGTAGTCAGATCATGTAACCTGAAAGTTTGTTGAAGACTTTAGACCCCTGCTTAAGTGCTTATGAATCACCTGGAAATCTTGTTAAAATGCAGGTTTGGATTCAGAAGGTCTGGAGTAGAACCTGAGATTCTGCATTTCTAACAGGTTCCCAGGTGACAATGAGGCTGCTGTTCCATGGTCCACATTTTGATTAGCAAGATTTTGACTCTATCCTAAGGATAGTGGCAAAACCATGGAAAATTTTAGGTAGCAGAATGACATGACCCAGTTCTGTGGTAGGAATATCCCATTTCCAGCAGCATGATGAATGGATGTTAGGTGAATAGTACTGGGAAATGGAAATCAGTGAAGAGGTGGTGGCAGTAGATAGTCAGTAGTCAGGTGAGACTTGTCAAACTAAAATTGTGGCACTGGATGGGTAGATATTGCCTGTGGTTCATTCCTTTACTTTGTTCAGCTGCCTGTAGGAATAGTTATGTCTATATCTACTTCCTTCATCTGGCCTTGGACTTGCTGGCCATGGTGCTTAGGCATAGCAGTGCCTCATGGTACTTAAGAACATAAGCCTTGGAATCCCTTGAACTGGGATACAAGACCTTTTTTTTTTTTTTCTTTCATTCATTCTTTAAAAAATTTTTTTTATTTTTTTAATTAATTTTTTAAATTGAAGGATAATTGCCTTACAGAAGATCCAACCAGTCTATCCTAAAGGAAAACAGTCCTGAATATTCATTGGAAGGACTGATGCTGAAGCTGAAACTCCAATACTTTGGGCATCCGATTCAAAGAACCAACTCACTGGAAAAGACCCTGGTGCTGGGAAAGATTGAAGAAGGGAGGAGAAGGGGCCGACAGAGGATGAGATGGTTGGATGGCATCACCAATATGATGGACTTGAGTTTGAGTAGGTTCCGGGAGTTAATGATGGACAGGGAGGCCTGGAGTGCTGCAGTCCATGGGGGTCACAAAGTGTTGGACACTGTTGAGCGACTGAACTGAACTGAATTGCCTTACAGAATTTTGTTGTTTTCTGTCAAATCTCAACATGAATAAGCCATAGGTATACATATATCCTCTCCCATCTGAACCTCCCTCGCATCTCCCTCCCCATCCCACCCCTCTTGGTTGATATAGAGACCCTGTTTGACTTTCCTGAGCCATACAGCAAATTCTTGTTGGCTATCTATTTTATATATGGTAATATAAGTTTCCATGTTAGTTTTTCTATACATCTTACCCTCTCCTCCCCTTTCCCCATGTCCATAAGTCTATTCTCTATATTTGTTTCTTTTTGAAATTAATTAATTTATTTTAATTGGAAGCTAATTACTTTACAATATTGTGGTGGTTTTACCATACATTGACATGAATCAGCCATGGGTATACATGTGTTCCCCATCCTGAACCCCTTTCCCACCTCCCTCCCCATCCTATCCCTCTAGGTCATCCCAGTACACCAGCCATGAGCACCCTGTCTCATGCCTTGAACCTGGACTGGCGATCTGTTTCACATATGATAATATACATGTTTCAATGCTATTCTCTCAAATCATCCCACCCTCACCTTCTCCCATAGAGTCCAAAAGACTGTTTTATACATCTGTATCTCTTTTGCTCTCTCGCATATAGGGTTATCGTTACCATCTTTCTAAATTCCATATATATGCGTTAGTATACTGTACTGGTGTTTTTCTTTCTAGTTTATTTCACTCTGTGTAATAGGCTCCCAGTTTCATCCACCTCATTAGAACTGATACAATTGCATTCTTTTTAATAGCTGAGTAATATTCCATTGTGTGTATTTACCACAGCTTTCTTATCATTCGCCTGCTGATGGACATCTAGGTTGCTTTCATGTCCTGGCTATTGTAAACAGTGCTGCGATGAACATTGGGGTACACGTTTCTCTTTCAATTCTGGTTTCCTTGGCGTCTTTGCCCAGCAGTGGGATTGCTGGGTCATATGGCAGTTCTATTTCCAGTTTTTTAAGGAATATCCACACTGTTTTCCATACTGGCTGTACTATTTTGCATTCCCGCAAACAGTCTAAGCGGGTTCCCTTTTCTCCACACCCTCTCCAGCATTTATTGTTTGTAGACTTTTTGATAGCAGCCATTCTGACTGGTGTGAGGTGATATCTCATGGTTTTGATTTGCATTTCTCTGATAATGAGTGATGTTGAGCATCTTTTCATGTGTTTGTTAGCCCTCTGTATGTCTTCTTTGAAGAAATGTCTGTTTAGTTCTTTGGCCCATTTTTTGATTGGGTAGTTTATTTTTCTGGAATTGAGCTGCATGAGCTGCTTGTATATTTTTGAGATTAGTGCTTTGTCAGTTGCTTTGTTTGCTATTATTTTCTCCCATTCTAAATGCTGTCTTTTCACCTTGCTTATAGTTTCCCTTGTTATGCAAAAGCTTTTAAGTTTAATTAGGTCCCATTTGTTTATTTTTGCTTTTATTTCCATTACTCTGGGAGGTGGATCATAGAGGATCCTGCTGTGATTTATGTCAGAGAGTGTTTTGCCTATGTTTTCCTCTAGGAGTTTTATAGTTTCTGGTCTTACGTTTAGATCTTTAATCCATTTTGAGTTTATTTTTGTGTATGGTGTTAGAAAGTGTTCTAGTTTCATTCTTTTACAAGTGGTTGACCAGTTTTCCCAGCAGCACTTGTTAAAGCAATTGTCTTTTCTCCATTGTATATTCTTGCCTCCTTTGTTGAAGATAAGGTGCCCATAGGTCCATGGATTTATCTTTGGGCTTTCTATTTTGTTCCATTGATTTATATTTCTGTCTGCATGCCAGTACATTCTGTCTTGGTTACTGTAGCTTTGTAGTATAGTCTGAGGTCAGGCAGGTTGATTCCTCCAGTTCCATTCTTCTTTCTCAAAGATTGCTTTGGTTATTCAAAGTTTTTTTGTATTTCCATACAAATTGTGAAATTATTTGTTCTAGTTCTGTGAAAAATACCATTGGTAGCTTGATAGGTGTTGCATTGAATCTATAGATTGCTTTGGGTAGTATACTCATTTTCACTATATTGATTCTTCTGATCCATGAGCGTGGTATATTTCTCCATCTAGTTGTGTCCTCTTTGATTTCTTTCATCAGTGTTTTATAGTTTTCTATATATAGGTCTTTTGTTTTCTTTGGTAGATTTATTCCTAAGTATTTTATTCTTTTCATTGCAATGGTGAATGAAATTGTTTCCTTAATTTCTCTTTCTGTTTTCTCATTGTTAGTGTATAGGAATGCAAGGGATTTCTGTGTGTTGATTTCATATCCTACAACTTTACTATATTCATTGATTAGCTCTAGTAATTTTCTGGTGGAGTCTTTAGGGTTTTCCATGTAGAGGATCATGTCATCTGCAAACAGTGAGAGTTTTACTTCTTTTCCAATCTGGATTCCTTTTATTTCTTTTTCTTCTCTGATTGCTGTGGCTAAAACTTCCAAAACTATGTTGAATAGTAGTGGTGAAAGTGGGCACCCTTGTCTTGTTCCTGACTTTAGGGGAAATGCTTTCAATTTTTCACCATTGAGGATAATGTTTGCTGTGGGTTTATCATCTCTGGCTTTTATTTTGTTGAGGTATATTCCTTCTATGTCTGCTTTCTGGAGTTTTTTTTTTTTTATCATAAATGGATGTTGAATTTTGTCAAAGGCTTTCTCTGCATCTATTGAGATAACCATATGGTTTTTACCTTTCAATTTGTTAATGTGGTGTATCACATTGATTGATTTGCAAATATTGAAGAAGCCTTGCATCTCTGGGACAAAGCCCACTTGGTCATGATGTAAGATTTTTTTTATATGTTGTTGGATTTTGTTTGCTAGAATTTTGTTAAGGATTTTTGCATCTATGTTCATCAGTGATATTGGCCTGTAGTCTTCTTTTTTTTGTGGCATCTTTGTCTGGTTTTGGCATTAGGCTGTTGGTGGCCTCATAGAATGAATTTGGCAGTTTACCTTCCTCTGCAATTTTCTGGAAGTGTTTGAGTAGGATAGGTATTAGCTCTTCTCAAAATTTTTGGTAGAATTCAGCTTTTGTTTGCTGGAAGATTTCCGATTACAGTTTCAATTTATGTGCTTGTGATGGGTCTGTTAAGATTTTCTATTTCTTCCTGGTTCAGTTTTGGAAAGTTATACTTTTCTAAGAAATTGTCCATTTCTTCCAAGTTGTCCATTTTATTAACATATAGTTGCTGATAGTAGTCTCTTATGATCCTTTGTATTTCTGTGTTTTCTGTTGTGATTTCTCCATTTTCATTTCTAATTTTGTTGATTTGATTCTTCTCCCTTTGTTTCTTGATAAATCTGGCTAATGGTTTGTCTACTTTATCTTCTCAAAGAACCAGATTTAGCTTTATTAGTATTTGCTATAGTCTCCTTTGTTTCTTTTTTATTTATTTCTACCCTAATTTTTGTAATTTCTTTCCTTCTACTAACCCTGAGATTCTTCACTTCTTTTTCTAGTTACTTTAGGTGTAGAGTTATGTTATTTATTTGATTTTTCTCTTGTTTCTTGAGGTAAGCTTGTATTGCTATGAACCTTCCCCTTAGCACTGCTTTTAATGAATCCCATAGGTTTTGGGTTGTTGTGTTTTCATTTACATTCGTTTCTATGCATATTTTGATTTCTTTTTTGATTTCTTCTGTGATTTGTTGGTTATTGAGAGGCATGTCATTTAGCCTCCATATGTTTGTATTTTTAATAGTCCCCCCCGCCCCCCCCGTAGTTGACATCTAATCTTACTGCATTGTGATCAGAAAAGATGCTTGGAATGATTTAAATTTTTTGGAATTAACTAAGGCTAGATTTATGGCCCAGGATGTGATTTATCCTGGAAATGTTCTGTGTGCAGTTGAGAAAAAGGTGAAATTCATTGTTTTGGGATGAAATGTCCTACAGATATCAATTAGGTCTAATTGGTCCATTGTATCATTTCAAGTTTGTGTTTTCTGCTAATTTTCTGTTTAGTTGATCTATCCAGAGGTGTGAGTGGGGTATTAAAGTCTCCCACTATTATTGTGTTACTGTTAATTTCCTCTTTCATATTTGTTAGCATTTGTCTTACATATTACAGAGAAGGCAATGGCACCCCACTCCAGTACTCTTGCCTGGAAACTCCCATGGATGGAAGAGCCTGGTGGGCTGCAATCCATGGGGTCGCAAAGAGTTGGACACAACTGAGCGACTTCACTTTCACTTTTCACTTTCATGCATTGGAGAAGGAAATGGCAACCCACTCCAGTGTTCTTGCCTGGAGAATCCTAGGGACGGGGGAGCCTGGTGGGCTGCCGTCTATGGGGTCACACAGAGTCGGACACGACTGAAGCGACTTAGCAGTAGCAGCAGCAGTCTTACATATTGCGGTGCTCCTATGTTGGGTGCGTATATATTTATAATTGTTATATCTTCTTCTTGAATTGATCCTTTGATCATTATGTAGTGTTTGTTTCTTTTCATGGCCTTTATTTCAACATCTATTTTTATCGGATATGAGTATTACTACTCCTGCTTTCTTTTAGTCTCCATTTGCGTGAGAGATCTTTTTCCAGCCCTTCACTTTTAGTCTGTATGTGTCCCTTGTTTTGAAGTGGGTCTCTTGTAGACAGCATATATAGGGGTCTTGTTTTTGTATCCATTCAGCCAGTCTTTGTCTTTTGGTTGGAGCATGCAACCCATTTACATTTAAGGTAGTTATTGATAAGTATGCTCCCATTGCCATTTACTTTGCTGTTTTGGGTTTGAGTTTATAAACCTTTTCTGTGTTTTCTGTCTAGAGAAGATCCTTTAGTGTTTGTTGAAGAAATAGTTTGGTGGAGCTGAACTCTCTCAGCTTTTGCTTGTCTGTAAAGCTTTTGATTTCTCCTTCATATTTGAATGAGATCCTTGCTGGGTACAGTAATCTGGGTGGTAGGTTTTTCTCTTTCATTACTTTAAGTATGTGCTGCTGTTCCCTTCTGGCCTGAAGAGTTTCTATGGAAAGATCAGCTGTTATCCTTATGGGAATCCCCTTGTGTGTTATTTGTTGTTTTTCCTTGCTGCTTTTAATATTTGTTCTTTGTGTTTCATCTTCGTTAATTTGATTAATATGTGTCTTGGGGTGTTTCACCTTGGCTTTATCCTGTTTGGGACTCTCTGGGTTTCTTGGACTTGGGTGGCTATTTCCTTCCCTATTTTAGGGGAGTTTTCAACTATTATCTCCTCAAGTATTTACTCATGGCCTTTCTTTTTGTCTTCTTCTGGGACTCCTATGAGTCAAATGTTGGGGCATTTGACATTGTCCCAGAGGACTCTGAGATTGTCCTCATTTCTTTTAATTCTTTTTTCCTTTCTGCTTCATTTATTTCCACCATTCTATCTTCCACCTCACTTATCCTATCTTCTGCCTCAGTTATTCTACTGTTGGTTCCCTCCAGAGTGCTTTGGATCTCCGTTATGGCATTCTTTATTATTGATTGACTCTTTTTTATTTCTTCTAGGTCCGTGTTAAAAATTTCTTACATCTTCTCCATCCTTGTCTCCAGACTATTTATCTGTAACTCCATTTTGTTTTCAAGATTTTTGATCATTTTTACTATCATTATTCTGAATTCTTTTTCAGGTAGATTCCCTATCTCCTCCTCTTTTGTTTGGTTTTGTGGACATTTATCATGTTCCTTTACCTGCTGAATGTTTCTCTGCCTTTTCATCTTGTTTAGATTGCTGTGTTTGGGGTGGCCTTTCTGTATGCTGGAAGTTTGTGGTTCCTCTTTATTTGGAGGTTCCTCTCTGTGGGTGGGGTTGGACGAGTGGCTTGCCAAGGTTTTCTGGTTAGGGATGCTTGCATTGGTGTTCTTGTGGGTGGAGCTGGATCTCTTTTCTCTGGAGTGCAATGAAGTGTCTAGTAGTGAGTTTTGAGGTGTCGATGGGTTTGGTGTGACTTTTGGCCGCCTGTATTTTAATGCTCAGGGTTATGTTCCTGCTTGGTATGTCTTGCTCTGGAACTTGCTGGCTCTTGGGTGGAGCTTGGTTTCAGTGTAGGTATGGAGGCATTTGGATGAGCTCTTGTTGGTTAATGTTCTCAGGCATCAGGAGTTTTCTGGTGTTCTTATTTTGGATTTAAGCCTCCTCCCTCTGGCTTTCAGTCTTATTCTTACAATAGCCTCAAGACCTCTCCATCCATACAGCACCAATGATAAGACATCTCCTTTTGAAGAGAATGGGCTGCCTTTCTGGGTGCCTGGTGTCCTCTGCCAGCATTCAGAAGTCGTTTTGTGGAATTTCCTCATCATTCAAATGACCTTTCGATGAATTTGTGGGGGAGAAAGTGGTTTCCCCATCCTATTCCTCTGCCATCTTAGGACTGCCTGCCCTCCATGTCTGTTTCTTCATTGCTGCCCTGTAAATCAATTCTTTAGTACCATTTTTGTAGATTCTGTATATGTGCGTTAGAATATGATATTTATCTTTCTCTTTCTGACTCACTTCACTCTGCATAATAAGTTCTAGGTTCATCCACCTCATCAGAACTGACTCAAATGTGTTCCTTTTTATGGCTGAGTAATATTCCATTGTGTATACGTACCACAACCTCTTTACCCATTCATCTGTCAATGGACATCTAGGTTGCTTCCATGTTCTAGCTATTGTAAATAGTGCTGCAGTAAACAATGGGATACATGTGTCTTTTTCAATTTTGGTTTCCTCTGGGGTATAAGCCTAGGAGTGGGATTGCTACATCATAGGGTGGTTTTAGTCCTGATTTTTAAAGGAATCTCCATATCATCTTCCATAGTGGCTGTATCAATTTACATTCCCACCAACAGTGCAAGAGTGTTCCCTTAAACAAGTGGGACCTGATTAAACTTAAAAACTTTTGCACAGCAAAATAAACTATAAGCAAGGTGAAAAGACAACCCTCAGAAAGGGAGAAAATAATAACAAATGAAACAACTGACAAGGGATTAATTTCCAAAATATACATGCAGCTCATACAACTCAATGCCAGAAAAACAAACAACCCAATCAAAAAGTGGGAAAAAGACTTAAGCAAACATTTTTTCAAAGAAGGCATACAGATGGCTAACAAATACATGAAAAGATGCTCAACATCACTCATTATTAGAGAAATGCAAATCAAAACCACAATGAGATATCACCTCACACCGGTCAGAATGGCTGCTATCAAAAAGTCTACAAACAATAAATACTGGAGAGAGTGTGGTGAAAAGGGACCTTACCTCTTAATTGCTTAACCTCTCAGAGCCTCCAGTGCCAAAGCTGCTATATAGAGAGAATAATACCTATGGAGTGTTGAGAGGACTTAATGACATAATGTACATAAAGTGCTTAGCCCTATGCCTGATATTCATTCATTCATTCAAAGAAAACACATAGTGAGCATTTGCTCCAATGTGTTAGGCTTTGAAAACTTGGCAATGAACAAAGTAGATTTGGTTCCAGCTCTCTTGGAACATTTAATGAATCATATTAGTAGCTGCTGATTATTCTCAGCAATAACTCTTCACTCTTATTCCATTTGTTTTGTGCATGAAGATTAAACATGAAGCTCCAGTGATCACTCCATCTGGTCAATAAGCCCCCAACACTTTCCTGAACAAGTTGTGGAGTTGGACACTCTATTCTATACATTCGATTTAATTGATTCTTCAAACCATGACAGCACTTTCAGCTTAATTACCCATAAAACTAAAGCAAGGATACTTGAGGTCTAACATCATTTTCCAGCTCAGTAATCTATATGTGGCCAACCCTGCAACATTACGTTTAATGGTTTTCAAAGGCTTCGGAGGCTGTCTGTGGGGCTCATCATGAATCAACGGAGCCCAGATATGGCCCAGAATCCCCGTGTAAAATAGCTGCTCAGGTTGGAAGCTGCAGATTTTCAAATGAGGAATTGAGCTACTGAATACTTGAGAGGCAAGGCAAGTGATAGGAGGAGTGTGGAGGTAGCAGTGCAAGGGGAAATGATTGGTAGTCTTTGCTAAGGAGATGTGGGTTGAACTGAGGAGAGCTGGGACCACAAGAGGTCCAGCTGCAGGGATCCTTGGTTATAAGGATCCTCCCTGGTTAAGCAAATAAGAATTTAATGGAAAGTTATGAGAGCTGGATCCCATGTAAAGAAATTCTCAGAGGTTTTCAGAGTACACGACAGACTAGTAGATCAGGTTTTCCACAGGGCAGGAACCAAACAGGCCTGGGGAAGACTGGGCAGCAAGAACCACAGGAGTGACTCTGTGACCGTGGGAGGTGGGCTTGTCTATAGGTTGTTATACCACCAACTCTTCCTTCTCTCCCTGCAGTATCTGTTTCACTTAGAACCTTAGAAGAAGGTCCATCTGGCTGAGCATACACTACAGGTCTGCTTCCTGACTGTTTGGAGAGTGAGGAGTGGAGGGTTCTGGTGACTTTAGATTTTGTCCTGAAAGGTGGGCACTTGGAATCACCCTCTCTCCATTATGCACAATGGTGTAGCAATAAATCCCCAAGAGGAAATTGGACTGCTAGTGGGACAAAGGAAATGGATGTGGGCATGTGTACCATGTAAATTGACTAAGCCAATGACTTACTAGTTAAGTCAGCTTTATAATTTATTTTTCTTTGAGGTTTGTGTAAATAAGTCTTGCCTTTCTAGATTTCCCCCATGCAGCTCCTCCATCATCACTGTGCCTGTTGCCCCTGTATTTCTCTTTGTTAGCACTTGTCACACAGCATTGAGAGTATCTGTTGGTGAATAGGATGAGGATGAGTCCTATTCATCTTTGTCTTCTTAGGTCTAGCAAAGTGCTTAACACATAGTAAACACTTGATGAACTATAGCTGAATGAAACAGTATGTGGGGGCATCTTACCAGAAACACAATTTGAGCAACTGGGAATTTTAAGGAGTATGCTTTTTTGGGGTAGAAAGCATTTCAACATCATTTTTAGCATGTGTATGTGTAAAACCCCCTCCACAAAGGCACATGGATTTGAAAGTGCAAGAGTGATAATGTAAAGCATTATGTACTTATGTATGTACTTATGTACACAGAGACTTATGTACTCTGTGTATTTCAGGTTTTATTGTTAAAATTATTTTATCTTATGTTTTAGATTTTGGGGGAGTATTTTTTTATCCCTCACAAAAGCTTTGTTCATTTAGAAAATTTCCTTGCCTTATTTAATATTACTCAGATATTTTTTCTTTAATCTGGAGACACATTATCCTGTTCCCCAGGATACTCCATAGTTCTGTAATCTCTAAGGTATTTGCTGGAATCCAGCCCCATGGTTCTAAGGAGAAACTTGAACTGTTTGGGGCATCCATAGACCTGGTGAATTTAGTTAGTGGCCATGTACAAATGATTTCTTTTGGTCACCCTTTAGTCCTAGATAGGTAATCTCATTTATCAGGGCAGAATTCCAGAGTCTGGATTTTGTCATAAAATTTGATTGTTCTGTTCCTCCCCTGCCCCCTTTACTGAAAGGATTGGCAAGGGATTGTGGAAAATGGAGACTTCTGTGAGCCTAGATTTCTGCCTTTCTGGTCTACTCAGAGCAAGCAACAGAAACTGAGTTAGGAGCAGAGAAGAAATGTGTTAAAGGCACATGGGGCAACCCCCACCACGGCCTGAAAGGCTGGGGGCCTGGGCGGTCAGGAGCGAAGCTGGAGTTGCAGGCAGATCGTGGCCAGAGAGCTGGACTGCTGAGGCCCCTGGAGCTGTTGCTTTTGACTCTGGATGCCACGGCTTGTGTGGCTGCAGCTCGCACACTGCACACGACCGACTCTACTTTCCTGGGGTGCGGGGAACTTTCCTCCATCCCTAGTCTTCAAATAGATTCTTCATGGTCGCAGCCTATCTTCATCTCTTACTGCTGTTTCAGAGTCCTGGATGGGACTGTCTGAGCCGATGGGCCTGGGCCATGTCCCATGCCCTCGCTTCAAGGCAGGTTGGGAAAGCAAGCATCACATTTAAGTCTCTGCCTCCTAACAAGATGCTTAAGAGAGAATTCCCCAAACACAGAAAAAAATTTTATCTGCTGGGTCACCGGAATGAAAATGTGCATGATATTTGATTTTAAGCCATTGTTTATAACAGTAAGAACACTATCTCCTTGATGTTTTTAGATCCTGATATTAAAATGTTTTGTTTATTTAACACAGGAGCATGGATGGATGAAGGACCGTGACAGAATGTACTATTTTCCTGTGCATGTCTGAATGAAGTCTCATTGGCCATGAGGCAAGGTTGCATAGAAACTAGCACAAAGGCTCTGGATCCTGGCTTTTCATCTAGGTTCTCCCAAGCTGGCTGACTTGGGAGCCTTGGCTTCCTTATTTGTAAAATGGAGATGAACTTAGCACTTACTTCAGACTTAGAGTTTTTGTGAGATGACATCTATAAAGCTCTTATTATAGTGCCAAGCATATTATAATGGTTCATCAACAGTAGTATTACGAAACAGTTGGAGAGTTGAGTTATGGGATTGGCCAGATGAGTCAAAATGCAAAGCCTACCGATATCCAGGATGTACCATACATGCACCTTCAAGAATAATCTGGGAAATAAAATATTTATATTACATGAAAAAAAATAATCGGGGGGGGGGGGCGGGAAGGAGGGTAGTTCCCTGGTGACCTAGTGGTTAGGATTCCAGGCTGTCACTGTTATGAAAGGGTTTAATCCCTGGTCAGGGAACCAAGTTCTTACAAGCTTCGCAGCACAGCTAAAAACAACATCAAAAATAATCTGGGGGAAGGAGGTCATGGTGAAAGCTGGAGTGAGTGACCTCCAAGTTGGATGACCTCCATCAAACAAGATGGGCAAATTCCCAGACACCAGTTGGCCACAGGTGCCTGAGAATACAGTCTTCTTTCAAAGTGCAATTAAATAGGAAAAGACTCAGTGATCTCAAGTTGTAGAGTCACCCTGATGCCTCATCTGCTTAGTTTAGGCACAGAGATTAACCAGTGCAGGGGGAAATGGCTTATTTCCAGTTTACAGAGTTTTTTTTAGGGGGACGTCTTTGCAGAACTCAAAAGGAGGGTGTTCTCAGATGATCTCAGCAAACTTTATTTGGGTTAGGATTCTGGGAACATCATCAGTCTGGTCACACTCATATTTCTGTTTTTGTTCCAGTTATCCAGGAAATAATAAATAGGTTTTATTTCTGCTAAGTGCTAGTGTAAGAGACATCTCTTTTTAATGTTATTTATTGGGAGAAAATATAAAAGATGCCGTTAGTGCATCTAATGGAAATAATCTGTTGGTGTTGGCTAATTCACCTCTTCAAGTATGGTATCAATTTTATTATTATTTAGCATTTTTGCCAAATTAAAAATGAGAATGAGTCACCCAAGAGAGAAAGACAGATTCTAAGAGATGTACTTTTATTTGTTTTCCCAAAGGGAGGATCATTTGAATTTATATAAGCTTTTATTTCAGAGTTAGCACACCACCTCTACTACTGGCACACTTAGAGCTGGGTTGATTGTAAAAAGCACCATTTAAATGTTTTCATGGAGGTGTTAGGGAGGGAATATGTACACACTGGTCACCCAGGGAGAGGTTGAAATCATTGTTTCCCTCTTAACGGAAGCAGGGAATGGAATAAACAACCATTTGCATGTAACAGTTGAATGTTTCATGGTGGTGACAATGATTCATCCCTGTTTTCTACAGTAACTAGAGGAAAATGAAACCCAGGTCTTAGGACTTTCAGGCAACTATAGAATGTAAAATTCAAAACCCACCTCATCTCCTGTTCTCTTAGCTCACCTTCCTTGTGTCCCTCCAACATTCTGCCTTCTTTTGCAAAAAGTAGTTTTCACTCTATTTAGCTTTTCACCATAGGCTTCCTAATTTACACAGGGAATTTGGTTAATGCCGGGAAGGCAAATATGTTTCAACTCTCAGGTTTCAACTCGACATTAATTGGTTTCTAAATAAGGTTGCCTCTAGGAACAACAGGAAGGAGGGCAGTGTGGTTGATTAGTATAGTACTTACCATGGGTTGGAAAGGAAAGTGTGTCATTGGTTTTGCCATCCTCATCCAGGGCAAGATGGCAAAGTCAGGAATCAGGTCTGGCCTTGACCAGGCTGTTACATATTATGAGATTTTGGACAAGCCCTCAGCATCACATCTTTTTCAAATGCCTATTTGGGGGATGGGAGATATGCATCTATCATACAAGATGCACAAGTCTGTTGTAGAGATCAAAAAAGATTTGAAAGTACGGGATCCATATAGTATAATGTTATAGTCTCTTTTTGAAGGAAACACAGATTTATGTAAGTAAGATTCAGGACTCTCTGTAAATATACTTATCTATTTTACAAGTGTGGAAGGTTTAGGGGAAGGGGAGTTAGGGAAAGTTTAGGGAAAGTCCTGAGTGGAAATGGGAGAATTGTAGAGAGTTTAGCAATAAAAGGAACTTTATTGTTGTTGTTCAGTTCAGTCTCTCAGTCACATCCGACTCTTTGCAATCCCATGGACTGTAGCATACCAGGCTTCCCTGTCATTCGCCATTGCCCAGAGTTTGCTCAAACTCATGTCCATTGAGTCAGTGATACCATCCAACCATCTCATCCTCTGTCTTCCCCTTCTCCTCCTGCCTTCAGTCTTTCCCAGCATCAGGATCTTTTCCTGATGAGTCGGCTCTTCACATGAGCTGGTCAAAGTATTGGAGCTTCAGTGTTAGCATCAGTCCTTCCAATGAACATTCAGAGTTGACTCTCTAGGATTGACTGGTTTCATCTCCTTGCTCTCCAAGGGACTCTCAGGAGCCTTCTCCAGCATCACAGTTCGAAAGAACCAATTCTCTGGCATTCAGCCTGCTTTATGGTCCAGCTCTCACATCTGTACATGACTATTGAAAGAACTATAGCTAAGGAGCTTAGGTATTATCTAGAAGAATGGTTTTCATTTTTTTTTAAAATGTATGAAATCCCCTTTTCTCCACAGACAAAATCCTCTATGGCTTCCAATACAATGGAAGTGATGCTATTTTGCTTGAAGCTGCTTATTTCTTACCAGCTTACCAGGATTCTTGGTAGAGAGTAAATGCCATTAAATATGTTTGAATTTAATTAGGTGCCCCAGAAACCTTCAGAAAGAAGTATTTAAACTTTCCCAGTATGTTAAATTCCCCAGCCGTACTTACAATGCCTTGGACTTGGCTTCCAATGTGTGTGACCAAATTCCTCTCACAGAGGCACAGCAGAGAGCTACTTGTGTAACTGGGATGGAAATAATAGGATGCCTAGTATGGAAGGAAAAAAAGATTTATCTGCAAGAAAGAACTACATCATAATTGTATTATAAACATGAGGGCATAAAAATCAGCTATTCCATTTCTAAAATCCTTGAGTGGAATGAGGAGTAAGGCAAGGGTCTTGAGTAAGACCTTTGTCTTACTCTCCATCCATCCAAAAAATATTTATTAAGCACCTACTATCTATCAAACACTAGGGATACAATTCTAGGCAAACCCGATGAACTCCTTGATTTCCTGGAATGTATATTTTGTTGAGAGAAATAAACCGGATAAAAATTTTATTTCAGATGATGATATGTGCGATGAAAATAAATGGTGTTTTTGTGCAAAGGAACTTATGAACAGCAAGAACTCCGTACTTTTTCAGTGAACCAATAAAGGCTTTTTATGGGTCACCAGTGGCCACAGAGCACAGATTGACAGCAGATACTTTCAAGAATATCAAGAGTAAGAGCCATATCCACTGTAATCTTAGAGTTCCCATGGGGCACAAAAGAAACTTCATTTGCCTGATGGAGTGGGAGTTTGGCTCAGAGGATTGTGACCAGAGCTTTTATGTCTTTCTGTTTCTGCGCTCCCTGGCAAGGTTTCTGTACCTACAGTGATGTCATAAAAGCTATTCAGTCTTCACAGTGATGGAGCGCAGAGGAGTTGCGTTAGGAATTTATGGCTGCTAGAGACAGGGCACTGGAGCAACCAACTTATAACAAGATAACTTGAATAAATCTTGTTGACTGAGGAAAAGGCAGAGCATTTTATGGACCTAGAAAACAAATGAGAGAGAGAGAGAGAGAGAAGGGCTCAGAGCTCAGAGAAAGTGGGTACAGAAGAGAATTCAAGGTTGATAATAGATCAGACTTGAGAAGCAATTGGACCAAACGGGATGCTCTGGGAGCCAGAGGACAAAAGCTAGTTTCATTGGTACTGCGATTTCACCCTTCATTGTGGGAAGGAAAGCGGGAATAAAATACCGTATGTGAATTCTGTTTTAAAAACACATAGTAACTAAAATGAACTCGCAATCTGATCCCCCAAAAGATACCCTAAATTTGAAGTGTTTCTCATTTGTGCTTTTTGAAGAAAACATTTAGTAGTATCAACTGTCGGCTGAAAAATATGCACAATCTAAAAGTTGAGAATTATGTTTTATTTGGCAAGCAGAACTGAGGACTTAAGTCTGGAAGGCAGCCTCTCAGATAACTGAGAGACTGCTCCAAAGTGGTGGGGGGGGGACCAGGTTATATAGGAGGTTTCACAACAAAGACCAGACAATTGAAACATCAAGAGGTTACCGTTAATTAAAGAAAATCAGATATCTCAAGTTAAGGAATTTAGCTCGTTGCTATATATGGGAAGATGTGAGAGTCCAGGCTCAGCAAAACCGTTCCTTTGATGTGCATGTTAACCATGTAGGCCAGCGTTGGGCTTTTCTCCATCCCGAACTCCCTCAGGATTCAGAGTCAGGGTGGCCGCTGTGGCTGATGGCTTGATGGCTGAGACATCCTTTGTTTATTGATAGAGCAGGCAACATCGTTCATCCACACAACAGGAACACTGTCACGGAATTGTGAAGTCCTTCTCCTTTCCCTCACCCTGCCATCTTCCCCTCCTCGCCTTGGTATATGGCTTTAAGTCCAGGGAGGGCTCAGGTTGAGAGGGGAGACAGGTGATAAACGCCCCTTTTCTCTTTGTGTTAGTCTGGTGAGATGCAAAGCCCCCTTGACTCTGACAGGTCCTGGCCATTTGTACAGGCAGAGAGATGACGATGAGATATTGGGACTTTTGTGTTTAGCCTTGTTCGAGCTGCCAGATGAGGCGAAAGGAGCAGTTGTTTCAACATCATCATTACCTCTAAAATGTCACAGTCCAGGGAACTCCCTGGTGTTCCAGTGGCCAAGACTCGGGCTGGCACTACTGTGTAATCGGGTTCAATCCCTGGCTGGGGAACTAAAGATCCCACAAGCCACGCAGCCAGAAGGAAAGAAAAACAAAACATACCCCACAAATCATTGTGGTCAAATCTCATTACACCTCAGTGTACCACCATAGAACTCCAGGATATTCAGAGGCCCCCAAAGCCCATGGAATATAGCAGTGTTTGGATTTCCCACAGTTGTCTAATCTTTCTTCCCCTCTCTAAGGGCTGCGGAAGCAGACATCCTCTTCTCTGCTCCCCATCAGCTCTGCAGGACCCAGTGCCATGCCTGGCATTCATTCATTTGCCAGGTGAATAAGTTGATGGCCCGCCCATCTGTGCCTGGGTGCCTGGTCACTCTTCTGATTCACTTATTCATCCATAAAACTAAGCCTGCCCTTTAGTTACATCACAGGATTTCCTTGAGGGTCAAGCCAAGTAATGGATTTTTTTTTTTTTTTTTTGAGTACAGAAGGTTAGGTAAAGCTGTATGGTGGAGTTAAATGTGAGTGTGCTGTTGAGTGGAGAGAGGATGTTAGAGGTGTCCCCTTTGCTGCTCATTCCTGCTCTTCAGATACAAACGTGTGTCAGGTCCAGTCATGTGCTACCTTTCCAGAGCACAGACTGACAGACACAGGCTCTCCTCTCTGCTCCTGTCAGGGTAATGGGTACTACTGAGATGCTCAGCTTCATTTATCTAATAGAGGGTGTTCGTTTTGATTTATTCAGGAGGTTTGCCATGATTAAGGTGTCCTCTTTGTTATTAAGATAAAGACTGACCTTTTCTTTCTGGAGGTGAATGACTAATGAAAGAAAACTTTTTTTTTTTTTACTATCCAGTCAGGTTAATTGGATGGTTTCTCTCCAGAGACCAATCTGTTACTGATTTAACACTGGAAGTTCTTTATGAAAAATTTAATGCTTTTTGTAAACCATTAAGTGATATTAAAGCCTGGACTAAACAATGGGCACAAGAGAAGAGGAGGTAGATTTTTAAAATGGACTCATTGGGGAGGGATCAACTGGGAGGCTGAGACTGACATACACTTACTACTAAATATAAAGTAGATACCTAGTGAGAACCTACCGTATAGCACAGGGACATCTACTCACTACTCTATCCTGACCTACATGGGAATAGAATCTAAAAAAGAGTGGATATATGTATATGTATAATTGATTCACTTTGCTATACAGTAGAAACTAACACAACATTGTAAATGAACTATATATACGTCCATAAAAATATTATGGACTTCCCTGTGGCTCAGACGGTAAAGCGTCTGTCTACAATGCAAGAGACCTGGGTTCGATCCCTGGGTCGGGAAGATCCCCTGGAGAAGGAGATGGCAATCCACTCCAGTACTCTTGCCTGGAAAATCCCATGGACAGAGGAGCCTGGTAGGCTACAGTCCATGGGGTCGCAAAGAGTTGGACATGACTGAGCGACTTCACTTTTACTTTCATAAAAATATTAAAAAAATAAAACAGGCTCATAATTCAGTTCATTTCAGTTGCACAGTTGTGTCTAACTCTTTGCAACCCCATGAATCACAGCACGCCAGGCCTCCCTGTCCATCACCAACTCTTGGAGTTTACCCAAACTCATGTCCATTGAGTCGGTGATGCCATCCAACCATCTCATCCTCTGTTGTCCCCTTCTCCTCCTGTCTTCAATCTTTCCCAGCATCAGGGTCTTTTCCAATGAGTCAGTTCTTTGCATCAGGTGGCCAAAGTATTGGAGTTTCAGCTTCAACATCAGTCCTTCCAATGAACACTCAGGACTGATCTCCTTTAGGATGGACTGGTTGGATCTCCTTGCTGTCCAAGGGACTCTCAAGAGTCTTTTCCAATACTACAGTTCAAAAGCAGCATCAATTCTTCAGCACTCAGCTTCCTTATAGTCCAATTCTCACATCCATATATGACTACTGGAAAAACGATAGCCTTGACTAGACGGACCTTTGTTGACAAAGTGATATCTCTGCTTTTTAATATGCTGTCTAGGTCGTCATAACTTTTCTTGCAAGGAGTAAACGTCTTTTAATTTCATGGCTGCAGTCACCATCTGCAGTGATTTTGGAGCACAAAACAATAAAGTCTGACACTGTTTCCTGTGTTTCCCCATCTATTTCCCATGAAGTGATGGGACCAGATGCCATGATCTTAGTTTTCTGAATGTTGAGCTTGAAGCCAACTTTTTCACTCTCCTCTTTCATTTTTATCAAGAGGCTCTTTAGTTCTTCTTTGCTTTCTGCCATAAGGGTGGTGTCATCTGCATATCTGAGGTTATTGATATTTCTCCCGGCAGTCTTGATTCCAGCTTATGCTTCATCCAGCCCAGTGTTTCTCATGATGTACTCTGCATATAAGTTAAATAAGCAGGGTGACAATATACAGCCTTGACATACTCCTTTTCCTATTTGGAACCAGTCTGGCTTTCAGTCTTATTCTTAGAGTAGCCTTAACACTTCTCCATCCATACAGCACAGATGATAAAACATCTATGTTAATGGTAAAAAAAATCTCCACAGTGAGTGACACCAGAGAGGTTCTCAGAGTTACATAGAGAAGAGAAGAGAAAGGAGGGGCATAGAGGTGACCATGAGGAGAAGAGGGAGAGTCAAAGGGGAGAAAGCAATCTAGCCAGTAATCAATTCCCTATGTGCTCTCCAGAGTCTGGAACACCCAGAGAGGTTCATGGAGTTACATAGATAAGAGAAGAGTGAGGAAGGAGATAGAGGTGACCAGGAGGAGAAGAGGGGTAGTCAAAAGGAGAGAGACAGGTCTAGCCAGTAATCAGTCCCTTAAGTGTTCTCAACAGCCCAGAACACCCAGAGAGATTCACAGAGTTAAGTAGAGAAGAGAAGGGGGGAGGGAGGAGATAGAAGTGACCTGGGGAAGAAAAGGGAAAGTCCAAAGGGGAGAGAGCAATCAAGCCAGTAATCACACCCATATGTGAAAGTGGATACTGAAGATGAGATTCTTAAAGGTGCAAAATTGATAACAAATACCAAAAAGCAAAGATTAAAAATCTAGAGTAGAGGTTAGACTCAAAAATATGATGTTATAAATACAAAACAAAATCAACTAGGAAAATTATAAAAAATATATATATGAAATTTGCTTTTAAAATAGGGTCTTTTTTGGCAATGTAATAGTAGGTTATAAAAATGAATTGCCAGTCCATGTCTGACGTAGGGTGCAGCATGCTTGGGGCTGGTGCATGGGGATGACCCAGAGAGATGTTGTGGGGAGGGAGGTGGGAGGGGGGGTCAGGTTTGGGAACGCATGTAAGAATTAAAGATTTTAAAATTAAAAAAAAAGAAAGTTAAAGGAGTAATATAAAGAACTTAAAAATAAAAAAATTTAAAAATGGTAATAGTAAAAATGAATTTCTCTAGGAATTTCTCTGGAGCTGTTGAGGGCAGTGTGGGGTCAGTTCAGTTTCAGATAGTTCCTTGTTCCAGCTTGTACCTCTTCTCAGGAATATAGGCCCCTTCCAATGCTTAGTCAGTGTTAACTACAGAGTTTTAATCTGCTGCACCTGTCACTTCCAGAGCAGTCCCCTCTTTTTATTTTGGCTTCCTCTGTTTGCAAGTCTCTTCAGTGTCTAATTTCCACCCCGGCACAAGGGAGTGAAGGTGGTCACTTATTTAGGCTCATTTGTTCAGTCGTGCTGTGGGGAGGGAGGAACACTGCAAACAAATATCACTGGTGTGTGTGGGGAGTGCTGCAGGGCCTGGGCCACACTGGGTTTGCCCCAGCTCACGGCGCATGTGCTTTCCCAGTCTACACTGCTCAGGCTCCATGTTGCTCTGCAGGGAACTGTCCAAAGTGGGCTCCAAGTTTCATGCACTTCCCCAGTCTAAGCTGCTCAGGTTCAGGTTCTCAGGTGCTCCGCAAGGGCACAGACTCAGTTGGGCATGCGTTTTGTGCCTTTCCCAGGTCGGAGCAGCTCAGGTGAACAGTTGCTTGGCAAGTGCACTGTCCCAGGTGGGCTGTGGTCTTTATCTCCACCCCGGTCCCGGGAACTGGGTTTCCTGGGTGCGCTACGAGAGCACCATCTCAGGTGTGCTGTATGTCTCCTCTGGGGAGCTGATCTCAGGCTGCGACCCTCCTGGCAGATGTCAACCGTCCAGGATCCCAGGAAGACATGGTTAGCGACTGGGAGCCTGCTCACAGTTTGTTGGAGGATGCCGGTCTCTGGGGCCGAGATTGCCCCTTGCCTTCCATATCCAACTGTAGCACGCCTGCTTCCTCCTCCGGTGGGGTGTGGGAGGGGCCTGTATGCAGCAGGCTAGCTCTCCTTTGGTATTTGCTTAATCCTTTGTTCTGTGAGCAGGCCAGGATGCGTGTTAGGTTAGAGCCTTTCATGGGAAAGTTCTCTCTTTTTTTTTCCTCTCTGGCTCTCCCACAGTTTGGGTTGCTGTTAGCTCCCTCAGATTGTCCTCAGGGCATTAGGCCTGGCCCTTACCCTAAGCATGCAGCCTGTGCCTTCCTGTCTAGCCCCTGCTTGCTGGTGGCCGACCCGAGCATCTGGGCTATTTCTCCGCTGGGAGTTGTGGTTAGGTTAGGCACGTTCTGTGTGTGTGTGTGTGTGTGTGTGTGTGTTTAAAATTTCTCCCGGTTATGTTGCCCTCTAAGATTCCAAAACTCCCCACAGACCTGCTGGTGAGAGGATTTCTTGCTGTTTGGAAACTTCTCCTCCTTCATGACTCCCTCCCCAGGATGGGTCTCCATCCTTAATTCTTTTGCCTCTCTTTTTGTCTTTTATATTTTGTCCTACCTCCTTTCAAAGAGAATGGGCTGCCTTTCTGGGTGCCTGGTGTACTCTGCTAGCATTCAGAAGTTGTTTTGTGGAAGTTGTTAAGCATTCAAATGATCTTTTGATGAATTTGTGGGGGAGAAAGTGGTCTCCCCATTCTATTCCTCCACCATCTTGGGACAGCCCCCTGGAAGTGCATCTTATCCCCAGGCTTAGGGCATGTAAGTAGCTACACATGGCTAGACATACACATGGCTGTAGCATCTGAATTGTAAGGAGGTACCAGGTTTAAAAGCCCAATTTCCTGTGTGTGTTTATGAGGGTGTGTGTGTGTGTGTGTGTGTGTGTGTGTGATACACATGACAGGTGTTGATCTGCTGGTTTGTGTAAACTCTTCGCAAACACAGTCTAACTCCTGAGGAACTAATTGGGAAGTTCCCAGGGTAGAAGAAGATCCACCACAAACCGCAGCTTTGCAGTAGTAGGTAGAAGGTTCGCTTGTTTTCTCTTGGCAGTAATTGCTTCCTTGCCTGAAGAAGGTGTAGGGGAGACAGCGGCGCTCGCCAGGAGCTCTGGGCCCACGGTTTCTAAGTGGTCTCAGGCAGAGCCTGAGGCTTCCAGCCAAGTAGCTGGTTGTCACTGAAAGCCAAACATTTAGTTTTGAGTTCAGCTCCCATTTGGAATTCATTTCCCAGACCTCGAAGTATGAGATGAAGCAGTTGTTATTTATTTATTTTCCTTTATTCTTAGGCTTGTTTGCTTTCTGGCAAGGAGTCAAGGTTGTTTCTGTGAAGGCTGGAGTCCTTAGGTATTTGTAAGATGAGGAAAATGCCACGGATGGTGTGTGAAGGCGATGTACAGAAATTGGACAGGAGGGAATTGAGCCAACTCTGCCTGAATTATGTTGGTTTTCTCCTGCCTTAGAAAATCGGAAAGTGAGAAGCACTGTGGTCCGTCATTGTAACACCCACATCCCTCCCTTTTTCCCTCCCTCCCTCCTTTTCCCCTCTCCCTCTCTCCCTTCCTTCCTCCTTCTTTCCTTCCTTCCATATTAAAAAACTGAATTGAGCATGTATTATGAGCTAAGTAATACCATGGTAATTTAAACACAGTTCCTAGCTTCTAGAAACTCATGATTGAGTAGGCAAGACAGACAATAAACAGGACACTGCAATCTTGGCAAGTACTTATTACACCAGAAATCTACACAGACAGTCCAGGGTGCACAGTAAAGCGGGCTGTTACCTCTGTCTGGCACGGGGGGTTAGGGGATCAGGAAAGTCTTCTTAGAGCAATGTTTCCTGCTGAATCCTGAAGAGTCAGAAGGAGGGGCAGGGTGATGAAGAACCAAGGCATGTGATGGGTCATCATTATGGAAGTGGACAGCAAGGGGTGAATTAAAGGTGTACTATGGAGAAGACATTAACAAGTGGTTATGAAAGGCAGGAAGGGGTGAATGAATGGCAGTGCCACTTACGGATGCCTCTGCTGAGATACAGCCAGGCTGTCAGCCCAGCGTGGAGCCGGGTGGGCAGGGCCTGTGTCAGGGTCAAGTGGCTTGGCTCTCGTCACAGTAGTCATAAAGACTCATCCAGTTACTTTATGGCAAGTCTAGTGACAACTGCTTTGATTATATTCTTTCATTGTACCTGCAATGTGGCTCTGTGTTATGAGAGATTATTTCTAGATGATACCCAGCTGAAGCATTGAGGAACACTGAATTGCACAGAGAGCTCCCTTTAATTCTTTCCCAGCTTTCTGATGATTGCAAGGAGAAAGCCTTAGTTTGAAGTTGCTGTGTTTTTAACTCTGCTCTCATACATGCTAATCTTCATTTTTAACAAAGAGAAGGCAGTCTCAGGCACAGAACCTTCAGCAGAAATAGTATTTAGCCAAAATTTGACAAAATTTTATTTGTTATTCACGGAGAAACATTTTTCAGTACACTTTTTATTTGCATCAATCTTATGGCTAGTATCAATTTATGGTGATACTGGTTTTCTATGGTAGCAATTCATTGTTTCCTGTTGTAGTGCATTAAGTGAGACCATAGATTAAGTTAGAGAAAAATGTCACTTAATTTGTATTTCAGATTTTATGCAGATATGGCGAAGATCAGAAAGGAATATGTCGATGACTAAAGTTTGTATATTTTCACTCCTTGCCTTAACTCTATCAGGAAAATGCTATTTTAATCTCAATTTAGTTATTACAAAATTGAGATTTAAAGCGGTTAAATGATTTGGTCAGGGTCAATCCGCTAGCAAGTGAGAGATGAGGATTGAACCTGAGTCCATCTGACTCCACATCCCATGTTTCTAACCTTCAGGACATAGACAGACCTCTACTGACCAGATATCTGGCAGCAGGTAAAAGGAGGGTTCTAGAATGTTAGACCTGGAATGATCTTGGCAATCCATTTGTCCATTTTTATCATACTGTTTTTTTTAACCACCAGCTCCTCTTTTATTGTATATTTTTAAAAGAACAAGATTGTTTAGTGAGTTATAATTAACATATTCTCCTCAGTTCAGTTCAGTTCAGTTGCTCAGTCGTGTCCGACTCTTTGCGACCCCATGAATCGCAGCACCCAGGCCTCCCTGTCCATCACCAACTCCTGGAGTTCACTCAGACTCACGTCCATCGAGTCAGTGATGCCATCCAGCCATCTCATCTTTGGTCGTCCCCTTCTCCTCCTGCCCCCAATCCCTCCCAGCATCAGAGTCTTTTCCAATGAGTCAACTCTTCGCATGAGGTGGCCAAAGTACTGGAGTTTCAGCTTTAGCATCATTCCTTCCAAAGAAATCCCAGGGTTGATCTCCTTCAGAATGGACCGGTTGGATCTCCTTGCAGTCCAAGGGACTCTCAAGAGTCTTCTCCAACACCGCAGTTCAAAAGCATCAGTTCTTCAGCGCTCAGCCTTCTTCACAGTCCAACTCTTACATCCATACATGAGCACTGGAAAAACCATAGCCTTGACTAGATGGACCTTAGTCAGCCAAGTAATGTCTCTGCTTTTGAATATGCTGTCTAGGTTGGTCATGACTTTTCTTCCAAGGAGTAAGCATCTTTTAATTTCATGGCTGCAGTCACCATCTGCAGTGATTCTCCTAGTTATTATAAATCAAATAAAGAAGGGGCATTGTCCACTGAAACTCTGGATTAGCCTGAAAGAACCAGTATTGCCTTGGGGTCTTATAAAGTCTATTGAGAATAATTTGTGAATGTCTACTGGCATCTTTGTGGACTCTTGGATGTCTGAGGTTCCTGGGTTGAGAACAACCTATCTTGATCACCTCCCTATTTATTGAGACACAGAGAAAGGGACATGTTTTGTCACGTGTGAGTAAGCAACAGGGCCCAAAATGCAGTCCAAATACAGTCCTCCTTCATCTTGAGAAGGTGTCCTTTCCTTCTGCCACACTGTTCACCTGAGCTCCAGTCCCCTAAAAGCACTGGCCCACGGACTTGGCTTCCGACCACTCCTGACCCTTGGCTGCGACCTACCGTATAGCACAGGGAACTGTATTCAGTGTCTTGTAATAATCCATAATGGAAAAGAATCTGAAAAAGAATAGATATGTATGTTTAACTGAATCACTTCAATATGCACCTGAAACATTGTAAACCAACTATACTTCAATAAAAATTAAAAAAAAAATCAGATTTGGAAAAGAAACAAAAAAATACCCTAATTGAATTCTCTAATTCAAACTTTCTGTATGTCAGTTAGCTTAAAATAAATGAAATGGATAGAAAAGCTATGATAGAGTCACAGGTGCCGTGAAACACATTTCAAGGTAATACTAAATATATTTATTACACAGTTCAGCTTTCACTTTGCCAACTTAACATGAATAAAACTGTCACTTTTTGAGAAGGAACTTTGAAAACACCTCAGTATTGCAATGCCTTCTCAACCACCGGCCCTGCCTCTAAACTCTTTCTCTTTATTTCCATTCTCTTTGCTACACCTTAAGCAAAACTCTGGTGCTGTCTCTTCTTGGCTGGATATTCAAAACCTTTCACAAATGGGCCAGACAACCATCTTGGTGTTCCCTGGCTTGCAGTCGTTGCTCAGCTACGCTGGGTAGTTCACCCTGAACTTGCCACCTAGTTTCACGCCTTTCTGCCTAGCTGGTTTTTTTGCATCTCCCCGGAGGATCTTCCCTTCACATATTTTCTTATTCTATTTTTCCATCCTTCACAGCCCTACTGAATGGCTCCATCTCAACCGTATCTTCCTAGATCTCATCATTTAGGGGAAGTCTCCCATATTTCTAGATTTATCTATATTTTATTTAAAATTTCTCATTAATTTCTTCTGTGTTAAAAAATTCAAAGGTTTTTTATAGTCAAAAGAAAATTAAAAATGACCCATAATTTTCTAAGCCTGATAATATTTTTTAATATAAAAAGTCATGCATGCATTTTGTTGGAAAAATCTGACAGTACAGAAAGGAACAAAAGAAAAACACGAAAGCTTCCTCACTACTCCATCCCCCTTTACCTTTTTTTCTTTTTCAACTAAAGTACAATTGATTAACAATGTTGTATAGTATTAGGTGTACAGCAGAGAGATTTATATATATATGTATATAATAATCTTTTTCATATTTTTTCCTTTATAGGTTATTACAAGATATTGAATAGAGTTTCCTGTGCTATATAGTAGGTCCTTGTTGGTTATCTATTTTATATATGGTGCTGTATATATGTTAATACTATACTCCTAATTTATCTCCCCTCTTCCCCTTTGGTAACCATAAGTTTGTTTTCTATATCTGTGGGTCTATTTGTATTTTGTATATAAGTTCATTTGAATCATTAAAAAAAATCCACATATAAATGATATCATATGATATTTGTCTTTCTCTGTCTGGCTTACTTTGTGTGATAATCTCTAGGTCCTCCATCTTTAACTTTAGCAGTTAACAGTCAGCTCTGTGTGATTGTGCTCATCTACCCCCCTAGACTATCTAAACTCCTGGAGGACTGCTACCGTAGCCTTGTATCTAGTGCTGTACATTGTATACAGTGAGCATACAGTTGGTTGTGGTGATCACACAACCAATTCTAAGTTGTTTCACTTAGACAGACTATACAATGTATATTTTATAGATCTGATCTGAAATACATAGATGGCCAGATATTTCTCTAGAAAAGATGATTGTATTTGGGATCAGTAGATAATTGCAGTTTAGGGTTTGCAAACATGGAGAACCATATGCAAGTGCCTGCACGGCAAGGGAAGGAGAATGCTTTTATAGTGGGAAAAGGAAAGTGGGAGGGCTGTAGTACACAGAGTTCATGGTTTTTCACTGGCTGAGTCCTTGCCAGGAAAGGGATCTTTCTTCTTCCTGCTCAGTTCAGTTCATCGCTCAGCTGTGTCTGACTCTTTGCGACCCCATGGACTGCAGCACGCCAGGCTTCCCTGTCCATCACCAACTCCTGGAGCGTACTCAAACTCATGTCCATTGAGTCAGTGATGCCATCTTATCCTCTGTTGTCCCCTCTCCTCCCGCCTTCAATCTTTCCCAGCATCAGGGTCTTGGGCTCTGCTATTTCACAGGGCATGAGAGCACCCCCTTCTTGTCTCCCATGTCTATCTCATGGAGGTTTCTGTTTAACTTTTTACAGTTGACATCAAACACAATAGAAAAAGTCCACCTTCAGGGTAGCCTGGAAATGAATGACTGCCCTCCAAGAGGAGAGGCACTGGAAAAGAGAGTTTCTAGTCCAGTATTTTACAGATGCAAGGAATAGATTCTCAGTTTTCCTCATCTTTTATTGAAAGGCTGAATATCTCTAGGATCCCAGGAGAGCTACAACTTGAGTCTTAGGAAAGGCAGGAGGCCCCTTTCTCATCTCGCTGTCTTCCTCATGGGGTCTATGGTTCTTTCTATATCTTTTCCAATGTCCTATCTTTTCTGAAAAAGCTTCTTTCCTTTGCTTACTTACTCATCTGGTCTTGAGCCCCAAATGGCCATTCCTGGCTTGACTCTGCAAAACCCTCCAGCTTGGTAGACCACAGTTAACTGACAACAGTGTCTAGGCTACTCGGTTCCCAGTTTTCAGGGGAGCAGCCTGATTGGCCCAGCTCTTCTCTTCTTGCCAGACTGATGTTACAGGATGTCCATGGGTGGCTGTGCTTATGTCAGGCTTCCACCCCTGGACCAATCACATGTGACTAGGGATTGAGATCATGTGGTAGGGGAACCCAGTCCAGCTGCCTCCGCAGGGCTCTGGCAGAGAACAGATTCCCTAAGGGGAAGACGTAGGTAGACTAAGGGAAGAAATTCGAGACTGAATCAAGTAATGAGCAATTAAGTACCTGGGAGATATTTAAAGAAATTAAGATCTAGGGAGGACTTGAAAGCCTCCTTTAATTGTGTGAGTTATTCCATGGATGAAAAGATCTATTCTTTTCCTGCTTGATTTCATAGAGTATAGCCAGAACCAATAAGTGGGAATCGAAGTGAGGTGCTGAGCATATTAGGAAAAACAAACTCTAATAGTAGTCTGTAGACTCTAATAGTAGAGTCTAATAGTGGTCTCTAATTAAGCTACCTCTTGAGGTCACGAGTTTCCTCTGTGGGAAGTGTTTGAATAGCACTTGGATGAGTTCTTTTGATGGGGCCTTGGTGCATTTGGAAAGGTCTGGATCAGACAACCTTGAAAAGTTTTTTCCAACGTTTACGATTCCAAGGACTTACTTTTAAGGGTTTCTTCTTAACCACATTCACAAAACATCTCGGCAAACACATGTGCACCTCTGAGTTCAACACCTGGCGTGTGGCATTCACACCACTGAGGAGCACTTTCTGATTTGTGTCTCCCAATTTGACTGCAGTTTTATCGGAGGCTACTTAGCCATCTGGCTGCTGCTGCCTCCTGTCTCCTGGAGTGCTCATAGCTTTCAGCAAGGCTTGGTCGTCTCAGGCTCATTTCATTTTCTAAACAGCTAAGCAATTATAATACAGGAAGCGAGAGAGAGGCTGACAACAAAGCCGCCCTATTTGTAGTGAGAGCTGGGAAAAAAGCTTGACTGCCTGGAAAGGATCTACTAGTGATTTTGAATCACCGAACTCATTGCTAACTAACATTGTAATTAGAATTAAACCATGAAAGCCAAGATTTAGGAGACCATCTGGTCTGCTGTTTGGAGAGGGGGAAAGAACATTCCAACCTTGGAGAATGGAGTTGCTGGGGCTCCTGCACATGACCTTGTACTTTACTTGACTTCTTTCTATTTCAATCTCCTCTGTGATGGATGGCAAATGCTGCGCTGAGAAAACACAGATGTTTTCCAAGACCTTGACAGAATGGGCTCCCTCCGTTCTCTGGCTGGGATCCAGTAGCACCAGATCTGTGGACATTTACTGGGGGCCTGTTACCTGCAGGAGACTGGGTTAGTTCCTGTAGTTTAAAAGCATATAGCATCTTCCCTTCAGGAGACTAGAATCTAACTGGAGGGAAAAATATAAATTCCTGAACAGTTGAATGACAAGTACAAAAAAGTCAAAGTAGAGGGACCCTGGTGATGATGAGAGTTTTGAAGGATGGAGGGATATGGCTCACAGTGACCCATGGATGCTTATTCTAGAGGTGTTAGCTGGGGCTTGTGGACTTGATTAGGTGAAAGGGGCATTCAAGGTAATTGGAGCCATTATGAACAGGGCAAGATGCTGGAAGGCCAAGGCTCATTCAGAGGGCCACGAGTACATCAGTTTGAGAAGAGCACTCACACAGGGTGTTGGGTTTAGCATTCTTTGCTAGCAGACAGGGAGCTAAATGATTCTGTTTTATATGCTCTGCATGCGGATCCAGCACTCTTTTTGTAAACTTTGAAAGCAGTGTTTCAAAGACAGTTCTGTTCTGTGTTACTGCCTTTAACCTTGAGTTATAAACTTGCATCATTTATGCTAATTTCCCTGACATTACCATTCCTGAGCCTTTTCTCTCGAGCCAAGAAGGTGCCTCTCTCTTATATCCACCTGTGGGGCCTAGCTTTGACCTTGGAAATTATAAGGAAAAAGGTATCACCTCTTTCCTATACCCTGGTCATTTTGATATTTGAAGTCAGCTATTATACCTCCCCTGAATTTTATCTCTTCTGAGTTAATCACTTCTAATTTCCTTCTTCATCCCTCAGAATATGGCCCTCACCATTCTGGGTACCCATATTTGACACAAGCTACTGTATGTACCGGTTTTTTGCAGTTTTATACCTTGTATTAAGATAATTGGAGGTAGGGATGACCTACATCTTTGATAACAGCCTTCAATAAATGCAGTCACTTCTCTTGGGAGGATCTCTTAGGCTGTTGGAATTCTGTGAGCTATAACCTTCTCTGGGGATACTAAAGCATCTCTCCCAGAGATACATCTGTGTCAAAGAAAGCCTTGAAGAAATAGCTCCCTATTTCCTGTACCTTTCTTTTTTCTCTGTCCGTCTATATACTGTAGAAAGGACACACTTGCAAAGAGAGCACACATTTCTATTCAGTTTGCAATGCATGAAGCCTCATGGAACATTTACTTTCTAGGTAATCTTCACTTTTTAACTGGCATATGTTTATGAAATTATTCAGGCAATTAGATCATTTGTTCATTTGCTCATTCACTGAGTACCATCCATAACAGACGCGTGCTACAGATGTGAATTCAGAGTTGAGTCTGTGTCCTCAAGGAGATTGCAGGTGAATGGGGATAGATTCTAAGGTGAGTGGATACAGTTCAGAGGGATCAATGCTAAAATGGGTAAAGCAGGGACACAAAGCAAGGAGTCACGAAGTGGGCAGTGCTGGGGAAGGTGGAGGGAACTTTATGATCAGAGACCATAGTGACTGGATCATGTGCTTCTTGAGATCCCCCAGGTTCCCCAAACTGGGAATTTGGGACAGTGCTTTGTTCATCTGTTTTGGCCTCTGCTCCTAGCATAGTACTTGGCATTATAAATGCCCGATAAATATTTATGGAATAAGCTGAATGAGCTGCCATCGTTCGTCAGAGTCAGAGCAGCTCTTCTCTGAAGTTGCATTCAGTAAGCAAAAGGTTGAAGAGAAAGAACCCAAAGAGAATGCCCAGAGTTGCTTGGATTTTTTGCCAAGAGCATACAGAGAGAGCCCACCAAGTTGAGTTACTCAGCATGAAAAATGCCATCTCTCCCAATAGCTCCATGTTTCAACTTGAGCTCTTTCCCCTCTGCTGGGAACTCCTGCTGGGGTTCTGGGGACCATCTGTTTCCCAGCATTTGGTCTTGGGGAAAGGAGAGTGGATGTTCCCATTTCTGTGAAATTCTTCCATTGTCTCTCCCCATGGTAGGTTCTCCTCCTACATTCCAAGGCCTCAAACTCTCACCTCACTGGGTGGTGACAACAGTTAATATGCCCATCAAAAGGCTCAGGCTCCACCTACTTGATGAATTATCAACTCTTTGTGGTATTTGCAAATTACACAACCATTAGGCAAATGCCCTTCACCCTACAGAGCCTGCATCTTGTGCTCCAAAAATAATTATTCAGGATACTTATTGAAATGTTTTCGAACTTTACATTATTCCATTAATTCTTCTTTGAGATAGTTAGGGAAGGTGTCCTCGCTCCAATTTATACAGAAGAGCCTATGAAGAGCTGAGTTATCTTAAGATGAAACTGTTGTTAAGAGTGGAAACTCAAACTCAGGGCTTCAGTTGATACAATTAAAAAAATATTCTCTTGATTGTGAAAGTTAGATAGGTTCCCTGTAGAAAGTCTGGATGAAAGAAGAAAAGTGAAATCATGACACAGAGATAATTGCTGTTAACAGCTTGAATTTTCTTTGACTCCTTTTTATTTCTTACCCAGATAAGTTGCAATTACTTACATATATATACATTTTTATTGATACTGAAATCCTAGTATACCTGCCATTTTATAGCCTTTTTATTGAGATAGAATTGACATATAACATTAATTTCAGATATGCAACATAATGATTCAACATATGAATGTATTGTGAAATGGTCACCACGATAAGTCTAGTTAGCATCCATCACCATTTTTAGTTATAATTTTTTGCCTTGAGATGAGATCTTTTAAGATCTACTCTCTTAGGAAATTTCAAATATTCCATTCAATGTTATTAACAATAGTCACCATGGTGTACATATATATCCAGGACTTACTGATTTTATTTTGACCACCTTCACCAATTTAGCTCATTCCCCACCCCCACCTCTGGCCACCACCAGGATGTTCTCTGTATCTGAATTTACATTTATTTACTTGTGGTTTATTAAAATTTTTTTTTGTATATTGCATGTAAGTGAGATCTTATGGTGTTTGTCTTTTTCTGACTTATTTTACTGTAACCTGCCTTTACTGATTATAATATCATTCATTTATTCAACATGAATTTATGGACATTTCCTACATGCCAGGTGTGGACTAAGTCCTATAGTCAGATAGGGAGACTGGCATTCAACAATCACAGGAATAAACGCAGAATCAGAAACCGTGAGAGGTGACAGGGAGGAAAGATACGATCCTGGGAGGCAAGAAACAAGAGGACCTGACAAAACTGAAGTTTGGGGAATAGCGTTCTGGGGAAGTGGCGTTTCACACAGTCGTCTATGGTGATGATGTCTTTGCCAGAAAACAGAGCGGGACACAGTACAGGCAGCTTCCACTCATAGTGGCTGGAGTGGAGGCCCAGAGCCAACAAGAGCTCTCGAGAGCTGTGAGGCTGAACGAGGGCCCCATGGATCAGAGCGAGGTGAGCAAGGGGGAGGAGGCTGCTGGGCGAAGTTGCACAGGGAAGCATGCCTGCATCCCCAGGACCACACACGGGGGCCTTCATCCTAATAACCAGTGAAGGCTGTGAAGGACTTTACAGGGGAGTGACGTTTTCTGCTTCATCAAGAAAAGATCACATAGGCTAAAGTAAGGAGGATGAATGGGGGAGAGAGGAGAAGGAATTCATTTAAATATTCTGTAACACAATTTTTAAAGGTAGCATATTATTCATATACTCAGTATGCCTTATTTTAAAGAATTCATTGGTTTGGTGGTGTTTTGGTTATAATTTTCAAAGTAATGAATGTCCCTGCAGACAAGTTATTTTGCATAGCAACGATGATTGCCTTAGATGAAATCCCTAGAGGCAGAATTGCTGGCTCAGAGGGCATGCACAACCTTAAGGCCATTTTTCCATATTGCCAAGTTACCCTCTGCAAAGGCTGTGTAAATTTCAGCTCCTCCAGGCTGGGAATAAATGTACTGATTTCCATACACCCTTGCCAACTCTGACTATAATTTTTTTTTTTTTAAGTCTGTGTCTTGATAGGCTAGAAGCAACATCTCATGTTTTAATTTCTATTTCTTTGATTACCAGCATGGGAGAACATTTTTCATAAGCATATGGGTTGTGTATAGTTCTCCTGGAATTGCTCCTGATCCCATATATTTATATCTCTGGATCAGAGCTCCTTCCAGCATATCTCACACCTCTTTAAGATGTGTTACAGAAATTTCACAAGATTTCCTGGGCAGGCCAACTCTAGTTCCAGGAAGACGATCTTCAAGATTCAAAGGTGATGATGGACAAAAGTGACCATCCTGTGAGTCGGGGACCCAGGCATTTTTATCACAGAGACGCATACAAAAAAAAGTGAAAAATAAATAAATTAAAGAGATCTTAGTGATAGAAATGCTCTTCCTTCTGCTGATATGTAAGATAACTGTGGGCTTTAAACATTTAACTGTTTAGTTGATGCTATAATATGAGCCAGGATGCAGTTTTAAAATTTCTAGTGCTGCAATAAAAATTTAAAAGGAACTGGTAAAATTAATTTGAATAACATTTTGTTTAATCCAATATATTTAAAATATGTTTTTTATTTGGGGCTTCCCTGGTGGCTCAGTGGTAAAGACCCCATCTACCAATGCAGGAGGTATGGGTTTGATCCCTGGGTTGGAAAGATCCCCGGGAGAAGTAAATGGCAACCCACTCAAGTGTTCTTGCCTGGGGATCCCCATAGACAGAGAAGCCTGGCGGGGTACAGTCCATGGGGGTCACAAAAGAGTCGGATGTGACCTTTAATCCAAAATTTAAATTTAAAACACATCGACGGGTAATCATTATAGAAATTGTGAAGGGCTATTTTATATTCTTTTTTCATACTATGCCTTTGAATTTCAGTGTGTGTGTTGCATTTATGGCACATCTAAGGCTGGGCTAGTATATTTCAAGGTCCCCAGTCATGTGTGGTCAGTGGCTTCCATATTGGACAGCATAAGTCTGGATGGTAACCAGACGGCTTCCAGTAAGAATCACTGCTTTGCAGGATTCAAGAGCTGGAGAGGAGTGTCATGTGTAGTGAGCCAGTGTTCACTAAGGATGCAGAAGGGAGGAGTTCCTTTATCAGGGTCTTGTGGTTGAGGAGTGGTGTGGTGAGGAATTGGACACAGGTTCCTCCTGTACAGCTCCCAGCATAGCTCATTCCACTTCTGGACTATGGTGAGGTCATGAGGCGCAGGCCACTTAAACTCTGCTTAGGTGGTAAAGGCTGTGTCCTGGTTATGATTTTTTCCCATACATGACACAGTGGATACATTTATTAAAAAATAAAGTTTTGACCCCAGAAAACAGAGGAGGGATGAGCATAGCAGAGAGGAGATTTTCTTGGGAAAAATGTTCTACTGTGTTCATCTGAGCCCTTGAATGTTGGTCTTAAGGATGTTTCTGCTCTTGCAGATGAATGGATTCTGGTTCACCTTTAGTGACGCTTTAGGGATGCAGTGAATGGCCAGAAGGTGGTGCCAGAGACAGTTGGTAACCGTGGAAAGTGCTGACGGTCCAAGGCCCAGCTGCGACCGCTGGCTGCAGATCAGCGTTTGGGGCTCAGTTGATGATTTGATGGGAAACTGGATGTGGAAATTTACTTCATCCTTTTTATATGGAAAATGGGTGACTGAAAAATTCATTCTTATTGTCTAAAATTAGCAGAACTATACTTTTCATAAATACTTCTATACTTTTAGCAAATATTTATCAAGTCAGTTCTAGACCTGGCCAGGAAAAACAGAAAAAATCTGCAAGGAGATAATTCCAAAGGCTTGATAGAAAAAAGACTATAAAGTATCTCACGGATACATTTTATATTGATTACATGTTGATATGATAACACATAGAGTGAACAATATTAAGAGAATTGAAACAAAAGGTAGAGAAGTACTGCAAGGAGATCAAACCAGTAACTCCTAAAGGAAATCAACTGATAACTTACCATGAACGAGGATTCGTGATCTCCAAAGAAGAATATTTAGCTTTGGGACCAGGGACCAGGCTTGATCACTCAAGAGCTTTTGTGTAGCAGAGTTTTAAAAGTATGAACAGGTCTGACATAGACATCAGAAGGGGGACAGAGAGTGCCCCCTTGCTAGTCTAAGCAATGGAGTTATATACTTCTTAAATTGGTTATTAAAATAAGTCAAAAGAATGTCTCAAGGTTGTAAAGACCTTACTAGATCCACTCCCATAACTTACAATTTAAGATAACAGGATTAGTCAGAAGCTTTTCTAGAAGGAGAAACTGTCCTAAAGCAGGATACATTGTTGTTATATAATCCTCAGTACAGAATTTAAACAGAGTTATTTGTTGTATAATCAGTTCAGTTCAGTTGCTCAGTCAACTTTTTCACTCTTCTCTTTCACTTTCATCAAGAGGCTTTTTAGTTCCTCTTCAGTTCAGTCACTCAGTCATGCCCGACTCTTTGCGACCCCATGAATCGCAGCATGCCAGGCCTCCCTGTCCATCACCAACTCCTGGAGTTCACTCAAACTCAGGTCCATCGAGTCAGTGATGCCATCCAACAATCTCATCCTCTGTCGTCCCCTTCTCCTCCTGCCCCCAATCCCTCCCAGCATCAGAGTCTTTTCCAGTGAGTCAGCTCTTCGCATGAGGTGGCCAAAGTATTAGAGTTTCAGCTGTAGCATCAGTCCTTCCAATGAACACCCAGGACTGATCTCCTTTAGAATGGACTGGTTGGATCTCCTTGCAGTCCAAGGGACTCCCAAGAGTCTTCTCCAACACCACACTTCAAAAGCACCAATTTTTCAGTGCTCAGCTTTCTTCACAGTCCAACTCTCACATCCATACATGACCACTGGAAAAACCATAGCCTTGACTAGATGGACCTTTGTTGGCAAAGTAATGTCTCTGCTTTTGAATATGCTTTCTAGGTTGGTCATAACTTTCCTTCCAAGGAGTAAGCGTCTTTTAATTTCATGGCTGCAATCACCATCTGCAGTGATTTTGGAGCCCCCAAAAATAAAGTCTGACACTGTTTCTACTGTTTCCCTATCTATTTCCCATGAAGTAATGGGACCAGATGCCATGATCTTCGTTTTCTGAATGTTGAGCTTTAAGCCAACTTTTTCACTCTCCTCTTTCACTTTCATCAACAGGCTTTTTAGTTCCTCTTCACTTTCTACCATAAAGGTGGTGTCATCTGCATATCTGAGGTAATTGATATTTCTCCCGGCAATCTTGATTCCAGCTTGTGCTTCTTCCAGCCCAGCATTTCTCATGATGTACTCTGCATAGAAGTTAAATAAGCAGGGTGACAATATACAGCCTTGATGTACTCCTTTTCCTATTTGGAACCAGTCTGTTGTTCCATGTCCAGTTCTAACTGTTTCTTTCTGACCTGCACATAGGTTTCTCAAGAGGCAGATCAGGTGGTCTGGTATTCCCATCTCTTTCAGAATTTTCCACAGTTTATTGTGATCTACACAGTCAAAGGCTTTGACATCGTCAATAAAGCAGAAATAGATGTTTTTCTGGAGCTCTCTTGCTTTTTCCATGATCCAGCGGATGTTGTCAATTTGATCTCTGGTTCCTCTGCCTTTTCTAAAACCAGCTTGAACATCAGGAAGCTCATGGTTCACATATTGCTGAAGCCTGGCTTGGAGAATTTTGAGCATTACTTTACTAGCGTGTGAGATGAGTGCAATTGTGTGGTAGTTTGAGCATTCTTTTGCATTGCCTTTCTTTGGAATTGGAATGAAAACTGACCTTTTCCAGTCCTGTGGCCACTGCTGAGTTTTCCAAATGTGCTGGCATATTGAGTGCAGCACTTTCACAGCATCATCTTTCAGGATTTGAAATAGCTCCACTGGAATTCCATCACCTCCACTAGCTTTGTTCGTAGTGATGCTTTCTAAGGCCCACTTGACTTCACATTCCAGGATATTTGGCTCTAGGTGAGTGATCATACCATCGTGATGATCTTGGTCATGAAGATCTTTTTTGTACACTTCTTCTGTGTATTCTTGCCACCTCTTCTTAATATCTTCTGCTTCTGTTAGGTCCATTTCTTTATCAAGCCCATCTTTGCATGAAATATTCCCTTGGTATCTCTAATTTTCTTGAAGAGATCTCTAGTCTTTCCCATTCTGTGGTTTTCCTCTGTTTCACCAGGGCTTATAGAAAAACGTTTTATGTGACTAACACTAAAGAATGTAGAGAAAAAAGAGGTTTGTCCTTTCCTTCTCCTTGAGAATTCCATACCCCTATCTCCTCCTTGAGACCCCCAGACCCTTTTCTCCTCCTCGGAGACTCTGGACTTCTTGTCAACCTGCCTAGGAATTGACTCTCTCACAACCTTGAATATTCACCAGAAGGATTGATGCTGAAGCTGAAGGTTCAATACTTTGGCTACCTGATGTGAAGAACTGACTCATTGGAAAAGACCCTGATGTTGGGAAAGATTGAGGGCAGGAGGAGAGGGGAGCAGCAGAGGTTGCGATGGTTGGATGGCATCACCAACTCAATGGACATGAATTTGAACAAACTCTGGGAGGTAGTGAAGGACAGGGGAGCCTGCTGGCCTACAGTCCATGGGGTTGCAAAGAGTCTGATACAACTTAGTGACTGAACAGCAACAGAGAAGTGCTTTGCAGAATGAAGGATTCGAAGTAAGAATAATAATTTTTTCCCCTGAGACTGACCAGAGTAGGGACAGAACTTTAGTCGGTAGTCCAGAATGCTGGGGGAGAGATTCTCAAGTTTAGTGATAGGGTCAAGAAAACTTAGATCTAAGGTGAAAAAGACCACAAATACTTTCGAATCTAACCCATACTTCCCATAGTTGTTCTAGAAACCCTTTCTCAGAATTCCTACTAGGAATGCTTGTCCCTGAAGTGTGAGAGGAGATCCTGAGTGGGTCTGCTTCACAGAAACCCAGCTTTGTAGGGTTTGTTAACTCAGAGAATATCAGCAGGCAGCTCCAGGCTGAATCTGGAATACATAATGTGTGTTGCGTGACTTGTCCCATGTTTTAAAAAATTTCCCAATTATTTGTTAATATGTAAAATTTGGATTTATTGCTGAAATATCCAGATTTTCGACTCGTACTAGACTTTTCGGTCAGGACACATGTCCCTCTGCTTCCTTGCTTTCAGTTTCTCTCTTGACCTTGTGGGCATCCACATTTAGGACCTTTAACTTGACAGAGAAACAACATTTACCTCTGTTCTCTGTTTTGGCTGGATCTGAGAATTGAGGTGACATAACAAGATTAACAGGAGAAAACATACGGATGTATTCAATTCAGTTTTATATGACAAGGGAGCCCTCATAAGAAAATGAAGATGCAAAGAAGTAGCAAAACTGGAATGTTTTTGTGCTAATTTGAACAAAGAGTGGCAATTGTGGAAAAATAAACTGCTTGGAGAGGCTGAAGGAAGATAAGAATTATTTTAACAAAGTCTGTAGAGAATTCTGTCAGCAATGATTCCCTGCTGAAAAAATGCTTCTTTTCTCCTGGTACGGGGAGGGTATCTTTCACATGTGAGTTTTTATCTCCTGTTTTCAGGAAGGAAAGTGGAGATTAGAATGTCCTACTTGCACCAGCTTTTTAAAGTGCCTTAAGATCAAAATAATCCTTATGCCAAAGTGGCATATTTTAGAGTGGCATGTTCTGCTATCCTTCAAGCTGAACTGCTTCATCTCATTAAGATTTCCATGGTCTACCATGGGAAAAAAAGAGGGTATCATTTCTTTAAATGTCTGGGATAAAAAGAAAGTATCTTTTGTTTTAACTCTTAATAGTTTTCATTATCTTATCAACATATAATCAATATGAAAGGCACCAATGAGGTATGTTATAATCTTTTTCTCCACCATCCCCCCCTATTGGAGATCTTAGTAGGGATACAATATGTAGCTGGAGGATAGTGAAGTGGCAGAGACTCAGAGGAAAGAATAAACCTTCCAAAGAACAGAAACAAAATTCAGGAGATAATTTATTCTGGATAAGAGAGAAAAAAAAAGGGAACATCATTTCTTTAAATGTTCTGAATAAAAAGAAAAAAATTACAACCAGAATTATTGATTGGAAGCAGGAAAAGTAGAATCTACACTGTAGAAAATTTAATCAGAAATGAGACACATTTTAGAAAGTTCTTCTGAATGTATGGAAAGGTGATAAGGAGGAAAGGGGAGGAGAGATCTAAAGTCAGAGCTCACAGGTTAACCTACAAATAATAATTTTTGAAGGAAGTCGTAGAGTCAACAGATTATATGCAACGATTGAAGGCATAATAGAAGAAAATCTGCCCCAAATAAAATATTCTTGGATGGAAAGTGTTTCATGGGTTTTTCAGGCAAACCTTAAATAGAACCTATGCCAAGACAAATCCTGGTAAGAAATTTAAAATTTCAGGGATGAATAGACAGTTCTACAAGCCTTCAAACACAAAATTAGAGAAAACAAAAGAAGTTACTTTAAAAGGACATAAATCAAGTTATTTCAGTTTTCTCTGTATAAATAACTAACATCAGAAGAACACAGGTAGGACCTACAGAGTTCCAAGAGAATGCAGCTAAGACCCAAGAATTTTATATCCAGAGAAGATGGTATTCTTTGACCAAGGGATCCAAAGGATGTGCAAAAATTTCAGAAAATATACCTCTGGAATAACTCCACTTATGTGCAATAACTGTTTCATGCCATAAATAGTTATATCAGAAACTAACAGATGAGAAAATTGCAGAAATAAACAAAAATGGCAACAGCACAGCAACTAGCTAAAGAATTGGCTAAATGGCCAAAAATATGAACAAGGAGAAAAAGAATGGCCAAGTTCATTATTATCACTTATAAAAGCGATTTGAATACCCTAAAAGCTTTTGGGACAGAGGGATAACTTGTGTATCCACAACAATTTGTTCATAAAGTGACTTTTAATCACCTTAAAATGTCCAACCTAGCAGCTGCTCTGGGGTTCTAAACAAAGCATCCAAACTGAGTTCTCAATGACAGAATAATGCTAAAGGGACCCATTCTAGGACTTTCTCCTCTTGGTGATTATTTCAGAATTGACTCTTTTCTCTTATACTCCATACATTCGTATCTGCAGCACCTGTCCATCACAGAGGTACTAAATTAGCTTAAAGGAAGCTGGCTCCCATCCCTTTGGCAGAATTAAGTCAGAAGACTCAAGAACAAGCAGTGGCAGTGTTACATTCTATTTAAAAATCTTTCTTGCCACCATAGAAAGTTAGTGAAGTTGCTCAGTCATGTCCGATTCTTTGTGACCCCATGGACTGTAGCCTACCAGGCTCCTCTGTCCATGGAATTTTCCAGGAAAGAGTACTGGAGTGGGTTGCCATATCTTCCTCCAGGGAATCTTCCCAACCCAGGGATCGAACCTGGGTCTCCCACATTGCAGGCAGACACTTTAGCATCAGAGCCACCAGGGAAGCCACATGAAAAGTGATGTGTGTAGAATAAGAGATGCACATTGTCTTCTGCTTTTACTAAGGTAAATGTTTCCACTGGGCATTGAACTATAAATTCCTACATCAGGACTTCAGCAGGAACCATACTGCACTAAACATTTCCACGATGGATGTCACCCGACTCAGTGGGTTTTTATTTTCCTTTTCACCCATGATTAACAGCGTGCTGGCTCAGCAATGCCCACACCTGGTCTGCACTGTTCTTTTGTTCGTGAGGATTGAATGAGTCCTGACACCAGCCAGTAGTTTTCCTTTAATTTTTTTCTTCTTCCTCCTTTCCCTCCCCTCCCCATTTCCTTCTCCTCTTTTTCCTTTTTAGAGAAGAACACAAATGCATCCATTTTGAACAATGTCTTAAATCAGTTTTCTTTTTGCTCATTGCAAAGTCTCAGAATCCTGGATAGTTAGATTTGAAAGAGATCTCGGAGCTGATCCACTTTAATGCCCCAGCTGGAGAAGAAATGTCCTCTAGAGTATCTAAACAGTGGTTGTGTAGCCTTTCCTTATTCTTCTGCAGGGCCAGGGGACTCACCACCTCAGGTTGGGACAAGTTCACTTCTGAGAATCTTCTCCCAGTCCTTGGAGGCAGGTGACCCTAGCTTCCTTAGCAGGGTCTTCTGAATCTGAAAGGGGTGGTTTTGTCCTCCCAAGTAATGAAGATCACCATCCCCTTTGTAGTTAAGGACACTTTCTTATTCAAAATGTATATACTTTGACAAGTATGTGGTTTGAATGCTCATAGTGAGCTTCAAAAGCACTCTTTTGGTGATGCTTTCTGCTTGGATAATGACTGTATTGCAGGAAGATCTTAGCATATAAACTGAAAAATACATGATGAGACCCAAAGACAGATGGATAGGTCCATGGGTAAGACCTCTCTTTAGAGGCTTTCCCTCTCCCCAGGAGTACGGTTACTTAGTAACTTAGTATAGTTACTAAGAGTTTGGTTCCCTGGTCAGGTTACTGAGTTAAATCCCATCCCTACCCCTTAATGGTTCTGTGACTTTGGCAAGTCCCTACCACATAGACTTGTTAAGCAGATTAAGTAAGATAACGTATGTAAAATGCTTAATGTATTTCCTGGCACATATGAAGAACACCATTGTGTTAGCTGTTTTTAGTATAGCCATTACTACTACTATCAGGCTTCCCTGGTGGCTTAGGGGTAAATAATCTGCCTGCAATGCAGGAGACCCTGGTTCAATCCCTGGGTCGGACTATCCCCTGAAGAAGGGAATGGGTACCCACTCCAGTATTCTTGCCTGGAGAATCCCAAGGACAGAGGAGCCTGGTGGGTTATAGTCCATGAGATCACAGAGTCAGATACAACTGAGCAGCTAACACTTGAATGCCTGGGGTTCTTCCACTAAGCTGTATTTTATGTGCAGACGTTCTGATTCAGTAGGTACAGACTGGGTCTCGGATGTCTGCCTCTGTAGCAAGTTTGCTGGGTGATTCTGATCCAGGTGGTTTTTAGGTCACATTTTGATAAATAGTGCATTGAAGAAATCCATTGCCTTTAGGATGTAAAAGTTTTAGGGGCTTAGGAAGCCACCAGGCAAAGTAAGGGGCTATCACTCTTATCAGTTTGTTAAGAAGTATTCATTCAGCAAAAGGCTCTGGAGAGCCTGATGTTCATGATGCACTGCTCTCTTGCTGGTGAAATAGAGGCAAGACTACAGTTGGTACACTTAGAGAGCCCAGAGGCAGAGAAGACAAGCTCAGGATGGGTGCCACTGGTGATATATAAGAAAATTTTAGGTAATATGTGAATAAACACTTGAAAATGTTAACTGTTGTGTATGACCTTCTCTTCTTGCTATGGGATACTGGGTTTCCACTTACAGTAGCGATAGAAAGTTTATTTATAAGGCAACACAATTTCATTTAAAGGAGCAGGGTGTACATGTGAAAGTAGTACATGAATGTCTGAAGTTTAGGAAATATTAAATTTGGGGTTTTTTTTTGGGTAGGACAGTCATGCTGTACTCAGTGTGGTTCTTTATATAGAGGAGAGGCCAGTAAACTCAGCCTGGGAGGGGAGAGGCAGGGCAGTGGTCTTTCTGCCTCTTCTCTTCTCATTCATCATGTCATAATTACCAGGAAAAGAACACTTATCTGTTAGGAGCTCTCACTCCTCTTGTTGCTTTTCCTGACCTACCTTACTGAGTTTTCATGAGATGGGATGAATGTTGTCTTCATTAGACAGATGAGGAAATCATGGTCATAGAGCTTATAAGAAGAAGAAGGATTTGAACCCAGGCAGCTCATTCTAACCTCTGCTTCCCAACTTGTATTCCTCCATCTTTTCCTAATAGGGATGAGAACAAGTGGTTATGGTGAGGGTCTAGAGGAGATGTCTATGGGGGATATGTGTGTAAGTGAGAAGGCTTGGCAAATTGGCCATATAATTATAATTTGTGGGGCTTGGTGAAAATGACAAGGTGGGGTCCCTTGTTCAAAAATTATGAAGAATTTAAAGACTAACAGAATTTTAAACAAACATGGGGCCCTTCAAATCCTAGGACTCTGTGCCCAAGTCACACACCTACCCACACAGCTGGCCTCAGGACTCGGTGTAGAATGGGAAGGGGCTGAGAAGGAGACACACAGGGATCCCAGGACCCTGCACCCTTTTCTCCCTTTCTTGATAACTGACATGAGGAGCTGTTGTCATAAAGCAATTTCCTCCTGGTCTCTGTGCCCTTTGAGGAGAAGAAAACTTCCACAAACACTAAGTCAGATAAGGAAGGTTCCAATGCTCTGTGATGACTTCAGAGACCTTAACACAGCTCCAAATGTCAATATTCCTTCAATGGGTTCTGCAAATAAGAGTCTTGTGGGTAATTACATTTTTAATAAAATACAGTTTGCAGATTGATAGTCAAATAGATTTCTTGTTCTGGAAGCCGAGCCTTCTTCCCAGTCCTGTCATCATGACCTCCTCATGCTGCTCCTTTCTTGCAAATCTTTCATAATTAGGAAAAGAGTTGTTCATTGACTTAAACCTTCAGATACTCTCAGTTCCTGCTAATTCACTATGTGAAAGAGCTAAATGTTACAAAAATTGCCATTTATTGCCTCACATTCATAATGTGCCTGTTTAATGAAAGGAAGTAGGAAATGAATTATTTTTGGACTTCATTGGTGGCTGCAGACCTCAGTGATAAATAATAAGGTGTACGGAAGGTTTAAATGGAATTTTCATAGTAAAATGCGTATAATACCTTGTTTTATTAAGCAGCCTTGATACATGAAAGCCTAGATTGATAAAATATATTCCAGGAATCATTATTTACTTTTCAAGATGATTTTTAGCCTTGCAAAAACATTTGGTATAGTTTTCTTTTAAAGAACTAGCTTGCTAGTGTTTGAAGTGAACTTTCATTTAAGAAGCGATCAGTTTGTACACAGTTGTTCAGGATGCCCTCTTTGTGCAGAGAGCACAGCACACCTGTCTTTGCCTGGAATAGAAATAGCGTGCTTCTGAATTCTGTGTTGTTTTGTGTTCAGGACCGATAGTGCCCTTGGCGTCCGACTTCAATTTCATTAATTCTGCATTGATGGATCCTATTATGGGCAGCCTCTGATCTGAACAAATATGCAGTTTTGTCAAGTTAATGCCTGATTTTAAAATTTCCTTTTCACAAAACACGCAATCTCTGGAACAATAAGGAGCTTCTCTGATGAATCCTTCTAGCTGAATGGTGACTGTGAGAAGTGGATACACATTTACAGACATTAGAAGAGTGATACTCCACTTAGCAAAGATCTACACTGGATTCTTCATACCCCTGAAAGGAAAAATATATGTCCATCTGTAAACAGGATAATTATCAGGTTCATTAGATGCTCATTCCCTGCCTAATACAATGTCAGGCACATAGTAGGTGGGCAATAATGAATGAAGACATGGATGAGTCAAGAAGACACTTCTCTGTGAACATTCCAGAGAGTAAGATGGTAACCATTCAGTTATCTGGAACCTGAGTCAATGGAATTTCCAAACAATTAGTTTTCTGTTGTATATACAAAGATGTGGTCATAAATAGGCTCAAAGAACATCAAACAAAGCTGGTCATGGGCTTAAAGCTCATTTAGTCCCACCTTGAGACAGGGATAAATAATGATGATGATCATAATTATGACGTAAATGCTATTCTTTGAGCGTCTATTATTGTAGACCTCTTGAGCTTCCCTGGTAGCTCACATGGTAAAGAATGTGCCTGCAATGCAGGAGACCCAGGTTTGATCTCTGGGTCAGGAAGATCCCCTGGAGAAGGAAATGGCTACACACTCCCACTCCAGCATTCTTGCCTAGAGAATTCCATGGACAGAGGTGTCTGGTGGGCTATATTCCATGGGGTGGTAAAGAGTTGTTCTCAACTGAGCTGCTCACACATACACACTGTAAACCCCGTATAAATATTGCTTCATTTTAACTTCATAATAATAACGTTGTTGTTGTTCAGTCACTAAATCATGTCCGACTCTTTGGGATCCCATGGACTGCAGCACACCAGGCTTCCCTGTCCTTCAACATGTCCCGGAGTTTGCTCAAACTCATGTCCATTGAGTAACTTTGCAAGCTAAATATTGCTATACCATTTTACAGGCTTCCCTGGTGGCTCAGTTGATAAAGAATCTGCCTGCAGGAGAATCTCATGGACAGAGGAGCCTGGCTGGCTACGGTCCATGGGGTCACAAAGAGTCAGACATGACAAGTACGAGCATAGTGTAACATACCATTTTATAAACGAGGAAACTAAGGCTTAGAGAGGAAAAATTATGTCATCAATCCACACAGTAGCTGGAAGCCAGATCTTTTTTTGGCTCCAAAGTCCACATTCTTTTCTCTTGCCACGTTGTCTCTACACTGGGTCCTAGAGCTTGTCATTGCTGGAGGCAGGATCAGAAAGCAAGTCTCTAGGCTCAGTGTCCTTGGCTCACTGGCAGGCTGCTACAGAGCCCAGACAAAAGGAAAAAGGAAGTGCTAATCAAAGTGCTTTAAAAGACAAGCCAATATTTTAACTTGAACCATCAAGGTTTATAAAATGGGGGCCAAAGGTCATCCCCAGTAAGTCTGTTGCAAATTGGGCAAATGGATTCAGGTTACTCAGGAGATATTTAAAGCGATCAGGGTGAGATGTGCAAATGTAGTAGAAAAATCGTACAGTTTGCAGTCATGGTTTCAGGTCATGATTTGATATCCTATTAGCCGTGTGATCTTGAGCACTTATCCTCTTTGAACTTGCCTTCTCATTTACAAAATAGGAGCAGTACAAACACCTACCTGACAGAGTGGTGATATTACATGAGATCATGTCTAGGAAATGTTTTCTAGACTAAAATATAGTTCATGTATTTTTTATTCCCAGTCCCTTGCATTCTTCTTTTACATTTTTTCAGTTTTTTTTTTTTTTTTTTTTTTTTTTTTTAGGGAGGGTTTTGCTTTACAGACCTTGTTTTATAGATATTTTATAAACATTTTAAGTTGTCTTATGTGCTTTCTTTGATTGCTTTGATGGTAAACAATGATTTCCCTTTTATAAATGGGGACTTGTGTAATTTATTGCAAAGCTTATTATAATAAAATTGGAAAATCACATTTGGCATCTGGATTAGAAAAATTGTTCACACACAAGAAGTTTGAAGGAATAAGGTTAATAGTAGTAAATGTTGAAAGATCTCCAGAATTGTCAGCTGATGGCTAGGTCAGTAGGAGACAGGACGAAGTCCAGCTGGATGAATGGACGGATGCTGAGGGCCCAGAACAGGGGACATAATTGTCCCCTGAAGCTGGTCAACCAACACCATGAGTTGTATGTGTAATCCGTAGAGTCTCTCTTTAAAAGGAGTTTTGTTTTACATCCTTGCCAATACTGAGGATCATCAGTCTTTTTAATTATACGTATTTTACTGGGTATGCAGTAATATCTCTCTGTGGTTTTAATTGCATTTCCCTGAAAATTAAATATGTACCTAGCTTATGAGTCCAGTTATTCCACTCCTGGGTATTTACCCAAGAAAAATAGAAACATACATCCAAGCAAAAACTTTTTTAAGAATGTTCATGGAAACTTTATTCAAAATAACCCAAAATGGAAATAATCAACTGTGTATCAATAGGAGAATGGATAAACAGCCTGCAGTATATTCTCACCATGGAATACTACCCAGCAATAAAAATGGAACTTATTACTATAATTTGCAACATGATGAATCCCCAAAACATCACTCTGAGTTAAAGAAGCTAAAAGAATATTTATTGTGTAATGATGTGCTCAGTCGCTTCAGTCATGTCCGACTTTGTGCGGCCCCATGGACTGTAGCCACCAGACTCTTCTGTCCATGGGACTCTTTCTTATGTCTCCTGCATTGGCAGGCAGGTTCTTTATCACTTGTGCTCCCTGGGAAGCCACTGTGTGGTTATAGGTAAAGTGAATTTATGGTGATAGGAATCAGATCAGTGGTTCCCTCGGGTGAGTGTGGGATCAGAATTCCCTGGGAGGGGAGACTGGGGAACTTTCTGAGGAGGTTGTTTATATTTTAAAGGAGTGTGGATTTCACAGGTGTGTACACTTTGTCAAAACTCACCAAGAAACCCACACAATGTTGTAAAGCAATTATCCTCCAGTTAAAAATAAACTTTAAAAAACCCACCAAATTGTAATACTTAGTCTGTGTTTTCTATCATATGTACATTTTATCTCATAAGATTGATTTATAAAATAAAAAAACAAAGAAATATTGACTTGGGGGCCTTTTGGCTGTTGAGGAATCTTAGAGCCTTCACATAGGATGAGTCTGAGAACCCAGCCACAATAGGAGAGATTTGAGAGATGGCGGAAGAGCTGACTCCCCAGACTGGACCAGTTGTCCTGTGATGAAGGGAAGAGACACCCATTGTGAGTCATTCCAGAGGAGAGACAGGGGAGGATCAGGGAAGTAGATGATTTGAGTTCCATGGAGAGAAAAGTTTTTTTTTTTTTAATAAGAGTTAGATATGTCTTGTGATAGAATGGGATATCTTTAGGGGCCTGTGGCTCCTTGTCACTTAGCTGAGACTTCTTGTCAAGGGTGTTGTAGAGCGGGTCCTGTAGTGATTGGGAGGTTTAACTAGAAGACCTTACGACTCTCCCGGGCAAAAACTCTGTAGTTACAGGTCCTGTTAGGTAACAAGTGGAGCATGATCTTTGCAGTCAGGTTTGAGAGCTCCCTGTCTGAAGCTAGAGATCTTGGATCTACCATGAATGCGATTATCTTTTGCAAGCTGACTTCTTTAGTCCCAGTTTCCTCATATTAATAACGGTTGTGTGAGTGTGTGGGAGCATGTGTATGTATAGGTGTTTATCTTTCTTCTAATTTGTAACCCACTTGCAATGCTGGATGACCTCAAAGAATTATAACTGAAGCTGAAATTGAAATGATCAATGGAAAGGGCGTAGCAAAGCATCTAACACATATAGTAAGTGCATGATAAATGTTCAATAAATTTTCACCATTATTATTGCTATTGCTACTATTACGATTCCAAGAACTTTAGGTATCAGCAAATGCCAAAGATAGATGTTTGGGGGCAAAATTTAGGAGCTCATATAAGATCTCTTATATTAGACCCTAAAAGTGGCTGTTATGTCTCTCAAAAAGTATGAGTAACACTCCGCAGGTTAATTTAAAAATGGGAAAGTAAACCTTTGTGGAAGAACCAAACTTTGTGGATAAAAATATGTCCAATGCTTCTGTGTCTGGCATAAAAAGATTCTTTTGTACTTGGTTATGTTTTTGTTTGGCTTTGAGTCACAGTGGTCTAGTCAAGGTATAGTTGGTAGGATTAAGTTGACCTCATTCCTCATTTTGCGGGGGCAGATCACAGTAGCAAAATGAACACTTTCTGTCTGTCAGTAGAGGGTTGATTTTAAATATTCTGCATAATTTCCCAAAAGGTTCTGATGGATTAAAAATTTCATTTATTGGGGATAGGTCATTCAATCACATTGGTCAAAATTTAAAGGGAACAAAAAATGTAGAGTAAAACATCTTTCTCTTGCCTACCCCCCCAACCTCCAATTCTTTAGCCACTCGGGTCCCCTCTCCAGAGGTAAAGAATTTAGCTAGTTTCTAGTAAATTTTTGTAAACACATAAACATATTATGTCATTCTGGATCTTTTTCCTATATACACAATAGTTTACCTCAGAATATTTTTTATCTTGTACTTTTCACTTTACAATGTTCACCTAACAATACTTCATTTTTGAAGTTGCAAGTTTTCTTTCATTTCAATGACTATATAGAATTCCATTGTATGCAGTTGATCATACTTCATTAAACCAACCTGATGTGGATGGACATTTAGGTTTTCCTCTACCTTTTGCTAATCAAAGCAAGGCTTCAATAGATAATTTGTTTCATAGGTCATTTGACATATGTACAAGTATATCTGAGGGATAAATTTTTGCACATGGAATTGCTGGGTGAAATGGCATATGCCCTTTTAATGTATTTATTTTTTTACTTTTGGCTGTGCTGGGTCTTCATGCCTGCTCGAGCTTTCCTCTAGCTGCGGTGAGCAGGGGCTACTTTTCCTTGTAGTGCACGGGCTTCTCATTGTGGTGGCTTCTCTTGTCAGGAAGCATGGGCTCCAGGCACACAGGCTTCAGTAGTTGCCACTTGTGGGCCCAGTAATTGAAGTTCCTGGACTCTGGAGCACAGGCTCAACAGTTGTGGCACACAGGCTTATTTGCTCTGAGGCATGTAGGATCTTCCTGGGGATCAAACCTGTGTCCGCTGCATCAGCAGGCAGATTCTTTACCACTGAGCCACAGGGCAGCCCTGCATCAGTTCAGTTCAGTCGCTCAGTCGTGTCCAACTCTTTGTGATCCCATGAACTGCAGCACGCCAGCCTCCCTGTCCATCACCAACTCCCAGAGTTCACTCAAACTCATGTGCATTGAGTCGGTGATGCCATCCAGCCATCTCATCCTCTGTCATCCCCTTCTCCTCCTGCCCTCAATCCCTCCCAGCATATGTACTTTTAAAACATTTCAATAGATCTTGCAATTTTCCCTCCATTTAGATTATACCAATTGACCTTCCAACCAGCAATGTTGACTGCAAATCCTCACTAACATGATGCATTCTCAAACTCTTTTCTTTGCCAATCCAATGAGTAAAAAAGTGGAGTTGAACATATCTATATATTTAAGAGTTATTTTCATTTTCTTCTCTGTAAATTGTCTGTTTATAACCTTTGCCCATTTTTCAGATCAGTTCATGTATATAATACTTTTCTTTTATTATTAGAATAAAGATGTTTATAATATTCCTTTTATATCCATTTTCCTTTCAGACTTTAAACTTTATTTAAAAAATAATGTACAGTAAAATTTTCATTTTTGGAGTACAGTACTATGAGTTTCCAAATAGGAAAAGGAATACATCAAGGCTGTATACTGTCACCCTGCTTATTTAACTTATATGCAGAGTACATCATGAGAAATGCTGGGCTGGAAGAAGCACAAGCTGAAATCAAGATTGCTGGGAGAAATATCAATTACCTCAGATATGCAGATGACAACACCCTTATGGAAGAAAGTGAAGAGGAACTAAAAAGCCTCTTTATGAAAGTGAAAGAGGAGAGTGAAAAAGTTGGCTTAAAGCTCAACATTCAGAAAACGAAGATCATGGCATCCGGTCTCATCACTTCATGGGAAATAGATGGAGAAACAGTAGAAACAATGTCAGACTTTATTTTTCTGGGCTCCAAAATCACTGCAGATGGTGATTGCAGCCATGAAATTAAAAGATGCTTACTCCTTGGAAGCAAAGTTATGACCAACCTAGATAGCATATTCAAAAGCAGAGACATTACTTTGCCAACAAAGGTCCATCTAGTCAAGGCTATGGTTTTTCCAGTGGTCATGTATGGATGTGAGAGTTGGACTGTGAAGAAAGCTGAGCATCGAAGAATTGATGCTTTTGAGCTGTGGTGTTGGAGAAGACTCTTGAGAGTCCCTTGGACTGCAAGGAGATCTAACCAGTCCATTCTAAAGGAGATCAGCCCTGGGTGTTCTTTGGAAGGAATGATGCTAAAGCTGAAACTCTAGTACTTTGGCCACCTCATGCGAAGAGTTGACTCATTGGAAAAGACTTTGATGCTGGGAGGGATTGAGGGCAGGAGGAAAAGGGGATGGCAGAGGATGAGATGGTTGGATGGCATCACTGACTCGATGGATGTGAGTTTGAGTGAACCCCGGGAATTGGTGATGGACAGGGAGGCCCTGCATGCTGCAATTCATGGGGTCGCAAAGAGTTGGACATGACTGAGCAACTAAACTGACTGACTGACTATGAGTTTTAACAGATATATAGACACATATATGAGGCTTCCCTGGTGGCTCAGACAGTAGAGAATCTGCCTAGAATGCAGGAGTTTTGGGTTTGATCCCTGGGTTGGGAAGGTCCCCTGGAAAAGGAAATAGAAACCTACTCCATTATTCTTGCTTGGAGAATCCCATGGACAGAGGAGCCTGCTGGGCTACAGTCCATGGGGTCACAAAGAGTTGGATATGATTAGAGACTAACACAGACACACATATAGGTTTGTGTGACCACCCTCACAGATCTATATATAAGATTTATAAAAGTTCAATTATCCGGAAAATTTCCTTGTGCTGCCTCCTTGAGATCAAACCTTCCTCCATTCCTAAACTTTGGTACATACTGTTCCTATAGTGATGATTCTACCTTTTCCCAAATGTAATGTAAAGGGAACCATGCAGTGTAAAATTTTTTGAGACTGGTTTCTTTCTCTCAGCATAATACCTTTGAGAGTCATCCTTATTATTGTGAATATCCAATAATTCATTTCTTTTTATTGCTGAATGATCTTCCATTGGATGAATGTGCAAAAACATGTTTATTCATTCACCCATTGAAGAACATATGAGTTATTTCCAGTTTTTGATGATTATAACTAGAGCTGCATTAAGCATTTGTATGTAGGTTTTTGTGTGAAAATAAATTTTCATAATTGCTATGGAAACATCTGGGTGTTGGTTTATCTTGACTGACTTTTTTCACTATGGTTATATTTTTGTTTTTTAAAGATATTTTGTATTGTTTATTGATATTTTATAGACTCCTTTCCCTGAAGGAGATTTATTTTTGTTTAGTAGCCAGTTCAACTACTGGATGATTACCTAGCAATTGTGGACATCTGGTTTTATATTTTGTTTTGCCATATTTGTGAAAAGCCAAGACCCTTTAATTTGGTGGGATTCAGGTTCTAAACTTACCTATGAATATAGTTAGGGCCTGGTTGAAGGCTTTGTTAGGGTGGATCTAGGATAAACTTAGTCCTTACTCTTAAGAGGAAAGCTATCTGAGATGTGGCTTGCTGTCTATAGAGTTAATGGGGGGTGTTAATAGGCTTTTCTATGCACCCTGGGCTGGCTTTCCAGTGTCCTCTGGCACTTCTTGATCTCCAGTATCTCTTTTTCATGCTCAAGCTCACAGCAGCCAGTCTCTGGTAAGCACAGTCGCAGGCTGTGCCTGTGAGCCCAGCTTCGGATGAGGGCTTCCGGGGAACCCCAGCCTGGGCTTCTGTCCACCTGTCTGTTAGGGGTGTTCCCTTCCCAGCACTCTGCTGCACAGTTGCCAGCTGTTTCAGCTGGCCTGAACTTTGATCTTGGCCAGTTCCACTCAGCAGGGTCACCATGCTGTGCTTGGATTTCAGCTCATGGCATCTTCACTGGGAAATTGAACCCAAGTGTATTGCTGGGGTGATTTTGCAGCTCAGTTCCTGTGTGTCCTGTCTCTTAGGGGGTTGCAGTTCTTGCACTGCCTCTTGTCCAGTGTTTGAGAAAAGTTGCTTTCTTATTTATTTATTTCATGGTTGTTTGTAGCACAGGAAAACTCTAGTAACAGATACTTCTATAGGAAGCTTTCTTGAATGACAGATCCAGGATGATTTATTAAGGGCAACTAAGGGTCTTTTGCTTGCAACCTAACTTTTCATCAAGGACAGGTTTGTTTTCTCAACTGTCAGAGAACTCTGTGCTGAAGGGTACTAGGGATCTGACCTGGTTTGGTAATTTTTGTGTTATTCTGTTTGCTACATTGAGTGAATTGGGAACTTTTTCCAAGGAGCTGAAACATAGCTTCTGTAAAGTACACTAGGTCATGAATTTTTAATTTTCAGTCCAGTTTTACCACAGTAGTTAAAACAGGTTCAATTATATACTTATTGGGAATTTTTTATTCTTATAAATTCTAAAGAGTTTTATTACAGAAGAGATTAAGTTTTTCCCTGAGCACAGAATGACTTTAGGACAGTTCTGCCCGTCTCAAAATGGGTCATTTTCTTTTTTTGTGTGTGGAATGGAGACAAGATTGGTGAGGAAAAGAGAATATATAACATAGTTGAAAAACTTTGTCCTTTTATTTAACCTTGTGTTGAGTGATGACAAGTTATGGGTTGTGTCTACTAACTTTTCAAATGTGGCCATAGCACTCTTATGTCACCCTCCCCAGCTGGAGGAAAAACAGGTTTTGGAACAATTCCCTAGTAATGGATAACCTAGTTTCTATATTATTTCCCTAGAGGGTGTATGACAAATTTTCAGCCATAATGCTTTTTCATTTATTCACTAATTGAGACTTTTACTGGTATTCTGTTGTGCGATGTGTTATATAATGAATACCTTTAAGGTCTCAATGGCATATAAAAACATGCATTCATTTAGTTTGTGAGTTGGGGTGATTGAGGCTTGGCTGATACAGGCTGGACTCAGCAGGAGATATTGAGTTCTGCTCACCGTATTTCTTATACTCCTTCTGGGACCAGTGGATTAGCCCAGAAATTTTCTTCTCATGGTTATGGTAGAGGTTCAAGAGAGAAAATCCAATTACCTGAGCACATTTTCAGCCTTGCCTACATTACATCTGTTAGAATCCTGTTGGCCAAAGCAAGACACATGGGCAAGCCCAATATCAATGAAACATGTTCCTTCTATGAGAGTAAAGAAGAGGAAATGGGTATTATTGAAGAATAATCTAATCTCCTCTATGAAATTATTAAATTACTAATCACCAAGGCTGTAGAGATTAAGACAGTCATTTGCTCTAGGAGCACTAAAAAAATTGATCCTGAACCATAGTAGTGATCTTACTAATGGAAGGTATAGAAAAGGAGTTAAAACTCTAGTCAAATAAACAGAAACTCTCAGACTTTTAAGATTCTTTTCCTTTTAATTTCACACCCTGGAGGATGTTGAACTTGGTTTGCTGGCTATCTACCAAAGCATTGTGTTGAGCTGAAATCCCCTGCTATTAATAACTGGGTATACTGTGATTTTGAGATTTAAAGCCATGATCTCATGTTAGAAGCTGCAGTGGGCCAGGAAGCTATTTGGGTTTATAACAGTTCTAAACACTTGGGCAAAGATGCTGGAGATTAAAGGGAAAACATAAGCAGGTTTGTACACAGGGTCTCAGAGCTACATGGCTTTGTTTTAGGAACTCTCAGTAAGAAAGGTATGATAAAAAACTGAAATATGCAGGCCATCCAAATACATGAAACAAAAATCTAAGATCATTGAAATGAATGACTGGAGGGATCAAGGAAGATCTTGATGGACTACAGAGAGCAGAGCAATGGCCTGGAAATACTGGTGTCTGATGCCTCTTTCCCATTTCTGAGGGCCTCTTCCTCAACAGTTAGTGTTATGATTGCAGTTAGGCCTGAAGAAGTCTCATAAAACCTGGACAGAAGGATGGTGAAAACATCATGATTTTTTTTTTCTGAGTTATCCAAAATTTATGATGCTAAAGTTGGGGGACCTGAACTAGAGGTCTGGCATTATGGTGGGTGCTCAGAATCCCCAGACCCTCCCAGGTCTGACTGTTGACCATGCCCAAGGAATAAAGGAAAGAAGTTAAATAGGAAAAAAAAAATATTGGGACACAAGAAGGAAGATTTCAGGTTTTGTGGATTCCACTTTGGAAATATCTGCTCTCAGCCAACTCTTATTTTTAGTTGAGAAAGTAAAGGCCTTTCTTGAGGCCACATGAGTCTATGGCAGGGCCAGGCTAGAAACAGTTCTGTGGCCTCATAGTGGCAGCTAACAGCCAATGTTTAACAATTGAGCTGAGAATTTGCTTGGCACTAGGCTATTCTAAGCTATACTTTATGTAGATGATGTCCTTTTGTCTTCACTAGAATCCTATAAATTAGATATGATAGTTAATCTCATCTAACAGAGGAGGTAACTGAGGTACTAAGATACCCACAAGTTGTCTTTTGTCACAGCTAGTAAGTGGGGGAACCATGATTCAAACCAAGTAGTCTGACCCAGCACCTGGATTCTTCATTGTTATTCGGCAGTGAGAGATCTAGATGGCAATAGCATACATTAAGACCCTGAAGAGACAAGGATATCTCTCTCAGAGCCTGGGAAATCCCGAAAGTGTAAGGCAGAGAGCCTTTAACTTATCCTTACAGAGAGGTGGAGCTGGAAAATATTGTAGATTGTGTCAGAATTGCCACAGGAATTCTGGCATGCCGTCTGAGCTGTCCATGGTGCTGAGCACCAGCTTCCCTTAATGCGTCTTTGCTATTGCACCTATCACCGATATTTAATAATTTTCACCTGAGATGTCTAGAATTTGAAAACCAAATAGATTGAAATAAATAATGATTGCATTTCTGCTTGGTTCTAAACATTTTAGATGTGTTATTTCACTACAGCCCCACAGCAATTCAATGACCTTTCTTTTGAGAAAAAATAGATAAACTACTATCATGTTAAAAGGCAGAATGAAGCAATGAGTTGTTAGAAGTATAAAAATTGGAATGTGGAAAGGAGTGAAGAGAAAGTTTTTAAAGTTGGGTGGAGCCTTTGAATTGGAACAAAAGAGAGACGTTCAGTAAGGTTAAGGACTACAGGATCTTTCCTACCCTAGAATTTCAGAGAGTTCCTGCCAATTGAACACTCTGAGTGTGTGAGGTATGCCTTTTTGGTTTTTCCTGGACCAGCACATTCATGAGTGGGATATGTGCTGAAAAGTCAGGTCATTCACTTTATTCTCCTTTACCTATAGATGTTACAGCTGAGAGTCACTAAAACAGTTATTCAAGGTCATGCAACAAGTGAGTGCGGAGCCAAAAGAAATATGACCCAGGTCTCATGATCAATACTCCACATTTATTACCTATTTCAGGATCTCACAAAGCTATAATCATGGGCCAGTTCCATGAGCAATACCCAGGTGCTGAATAAAAATACATGGTACTACATTCCATGCCAAACCCACTAGAATATAATTCCTAGAGAGAATATGGATTGTGCATAGAGCACTGATAGTCTATCAGATATACTAAGGTTCTGTTGGAAAATTAATGCTACTAATATTGTTCCTTTTACAATCCATTTAAAGCATATATCACATTAAAACTTCTACCTTTATTATGTAGTCGCTATACTCCTGTGGTAATCTGCCTTTAAGAAAATATGCTCTTTATTTAAGAATTGATTTACATTTGAATATTCACTGTGCATTTATTTGCTGAATGTTTTTGAATATGTTTATCAATCCTTTAGGAGTTTAGTTTTTGCACATGTAAATGGAACTATAACACCTACCTTCTAAAGTTTCTGTAATATTTATATGGATAGTTCTAATAGGACAATTGTTTTCCACATAATAAATGTTTTCTATATGATATATAGTTCCAGTATTGGCTATTTTATTAATAATATTGTAACTACAAAAAATCTTCTTGCAACTTATTTTGGATTTTTAAAAAAATTTTAATTGCTGTACTTTTAAATTCAAGCATGCATTATATATCTTGATTTAATTTTAAAAAATCAGTACTTTATGTTTCAAAATATGTTCCTTGGTCAAATCTATTAAGGTGGACAGATAGAAACACACGATGGTATCGCCTTTTGGCCTTTTGGACTAAGATCAAGTGTGGTATCTGTTCTCACCAGTTTAATATCTGATATGTCCTCTGTCTGAAGACAGTATATTAAATTTCTAAATAGGTTGCAAATATGTACTGCTTCAGTCCATCTATCTTTTTTTTTCCCTTGAGGATTCAGACTGGCTCTCCTGCTTCTGTTTTCTGTAGAGGAAAAACATATTTTTCTACAGATACACAGATAATAAAATTTACTGTTAACATTTTATTCAAGTGGGAACAGTACATTTAAATGTGTGCCTTAATGGGGGAAAAAAAAGAAGCACACGGTCAAATTGGAAAAGTAAGAAAGCATCAGATGATGAGGAATCTCATATGTCATGCTGACCATTTTGGATTTGATCCTGCAAGCAGTGGTCACCCATCAGGGATTTTGATCTGTGAGTGATGAGGCACAAACAGTGTCTAGGGAAAGTGAGTGTGACACCAGACACAAAGGAGACAGGTAGGGAAAGTTAAACATTATTGCTCATGTAGAAGTTGATAATTCCCTGTATTAGATCTCTCCATTGGAAGTGTGAAGGCAGGAAGAGACCTGCAAGGTCGCTACTAAGGAAGATAGAAAGTATTTGGTTAATGGATATGAGGGAGAAGAAAGAGATGAAAATAATTGTGGAGTTTTAAGCCTGAGTGATGAGCCTTGACAGCTTGACAGAAAAAGAGATTATCTAGAGGGCAACCTGGATATGGATAGGGAATCAGCTTGGATCTTGATCCTGTTTTACAAATTGTGAAAAAATGTGATAACAGGCAGATGTATTGACTCCTTTATACATAAATCAGTTGAATGAAAAATTTCAAGTACATTTAAATATAATTTCTTTAAAAATTCTACTGCTACCCATCCCTAGTGTTTTTTTTTTTTTACTCTTCAATTTTATTCTTTGATGTATCAAGGTTCTTAGTTGCAAGCAACAGAAACTGTTTCTGGTTGACTTAAACAGGGAAAGAGTTTATTAAAGTAATGTTGATTTGCTCATAGAATGTCTGGGAAGATTGGAGAGCCAGGCTCAGAATATGTTTAGAAACAAGGGATAATGAGCAGCAGCCACATCCATGGTCAAAATCATGCTAAGAACCAGCCTGTGAAGACACTGCTGTTCCCCTGTATAGTGTTGGATGCTGTGGCTTGTACTGTCACTGGTAATGGACAGAGAATGCCATCCCTGACTCTGATGTCTTTGGAAATTTGAAGCTTCTGCTGCCGTTGTTGCTCCCACATCCATAATAGAGTCTCCTCTATTCCTGCCTATTTGTATCACTAGGCTGTTACTCAAAGACCAGGGTAGAGACATCTGGTTGGGTAAGCCCATGTCTTGTCCCCTAGCTGAAAGATGTAAGGGTCTTGCTTTTCACTGTAAAGGAAGGGTCTTGCTTTTCAGCCTTATGGTGAGAGATGGACCCTGCCTCCCACCGAGATTCCTCAGAAGGAACATTTGTAGTTATAGGAAGGACTTTCAGATACTTGGCAGCCAAAAAAAGCGTATCAAACAAACTGAAGAACCAAAAACCAGTGTCTACAACACATGCCTGAAGTTATATTTTATATCACGAGAGCAGAGTATCTCTATAGAAATGCTTTTTTTTCTTTCTTTTTCTTCTTCTTTTTTTTAGTTAGCTTCAAATACAGACCCAGAATGTCCCAAGAATCAAAGCACTTGCAGTCATAGATAAAAAGGTCAGAAAATTGCCCGATATTTCATGGCTGGGGTTGCTCAAATTGCAGCCTATTCAGACTGAAACAGAGCACCATTTGACCTTTTCATGTGGCAAGATGTTGTATTAACAGAACTCCCTCTTTCTATGATTTTTATGCCCTTCCATCCTTTCCTGCTTATTTGAATTCAGCTCCAAGAGGGAAAAAAATGAAGACAAAACATGTGGTTTGAAATTTCAGGTTGAGGGTAAACTGATTCAAAATTTGAATTTAGGGAGGAAAGACTTTTGTCTTATGTATCTGAGTAGAACATTGGACTGGGACTCAGAAAGCTCAAATCCCAATGTTGGGCAAGTCCTTTTCTCTCTCTTGACTCTCAATTCCTCCTTGATGGAGTCCTTGGATGTGGACTCAGGAAGAACCAGATTTGAGCTCCCATTTACTGATTGGTGTAAACTTGGGATTATCATGCTCTTAGCTTCATTTGTTTTCATAGAAGGAATGGAAATATAATAGTACCTTCCTCATAAATGTATTCTGTGAATTAAGCAAAGCAAGATTTATGAAACTTCAGGATAAGATAGGATGGTTGTACCCTAGGGGGTCTCTAATGACTTCCTAGGTTTTGGAGAATCTGTTTCATTATAGTTTGCATAGTGATCCATACTGTTTGTGCATATGTGTATCTTACAGTGCATATATCCTAAAGTGGGTTTTAGAGGAACAGGTATTCTCAGAAAGAATAAAAGAGAAAATTTCATTTCTTCTTTTCTCTATTCCATGATCTATAAATATAGTTTCTTTTGAAATACTCTGAACAATACTCAGATGATAACTATGCTACATATTTAATACCCTTGGGAATCTGTGATCCAAATGAGGAAACCAGAAAGACAAAGTTCTACGTTTATATGGGTTGAAATATAAAATAACCATTCAAGGCAGTGTCATGAGGAAAGAGTGGGTGAAGAGGGAAGGGACTGGGTTACACTGAGCAGGGTAGACAGGGCCAGCTTCTTAGAATTCTAGAATTATTCCTTAACAAATGTAGTTGAATTTATAATTTGTGTCAGAGCATACTTTCTTAAACCTGCCAGATTTGAGATGTTTATATCCCTCCAAGGGTTGGGGAAAATGGCTAGTGTGATGGTTTTAAAGGCTATCAGCAAAATCTTTGACATGTTTCCCATCAAAAGATGGGACCTGATTCTCCTCCCTTTGAACATGCATTGTTTGGCTCTAGTGACTTCATTTTAATGAGGTGAATGACTTTGTTGATTTCTCAGTCTATTAGAAAAGGCAATTCAGCTTCCTGACAGATTCTCCCTCTTTTGGGATGATTACCCTGGAAACATTTATATGGTGCAATACTATATGAAGTCATTGTATTTATTTTTAATGAATGGATGAATATAGTTATTCATTGTTTTTCTCCACCCAGTAAAATGTAAACTCTGTTAGATCAGGTGTTCCATCTTATGCTCCATCCAACATCTAGCTCAGGCCTGACACGTAGGTGCTCAGTGGGTATTTGCTGAATAAATGACTACGTGGTTGGGTAGATAGAAAGTTCTAGAGGCCAGAGTGACAGAGGTTTGAATACCATTAGCATGTAGATGATAAGCAATAAAAGCAGAGCGGATAATCAGGGAATAGTAGATAATCAGAGGATAGTGTATGGATGAGGATCAAGGACTGGACTCATCAGATGTCCTGTGATCTCACTAGCTTTCTCATAACTTGACTTAACAAAATCTCTTCTTTCACTTTAGAAGACAGCAGAGTGCCATGCTTGAGAGCAGGGATGCTGAAATCATACTGCCTGGGTTTGAATTCAAACTCTATAACTTACTATGTGATCTTAAGTGAAACTGGAAGTTGCTCAGTTGTGTCTGACTCTTTGTGACCCCATGAACTATACAGTCCGTGGAATTCTCTAGGCCAGAATACTGGAGTGGGTAGCTGTTCCCTTCTCCAGGGGATCTTCCCACCCTAGGGATAACCCAGATCTCCCACATTGCAGGTGGATTCTTACCAGCTGAGCCACAAGGGAAGCCCAAGAATACTGGAGTGGGTAGCCTATCCATTCTCCAGGGGATCTTCCTGACCCAGGAATCCAATGGGGGTCTCCTGCATTGCAGGTGAATTCTTGACCAACTAAGCTATCAGGGAAACCCACATGTGAATCCTTTCTCCAGAGAATCTTTCCAACCCAGGGATTGAACCCAGGTCTCCCACATTACAGGTAGATTCTTTACCAGTTGAGCCACCAGGGAAGCCCATGTGATCTTAACCCAGCCCTTTAACCTTAATGAGTCTCTGAATTTATTTGTATCAATGGAACTAATGATAGTACCTAGCACATAGGGACTTTTCTTTATATAGGACTTGTAAGAGTTGATATGGATTATAGCCTAAAATCCTATAAGCCTTAAATAAAAATTGGTTATTATTATTATTAATATTGTTGTTGTTTAGTTGCTAAGTTGTGTCCAACTCTTTTGCAACCCCATGGACTGTAGCCCTCCAGGCTCCCTTGTCCATGGGATTTCCTAGGCAAGAATACTGGAGTGTGTTGCCATTTCCTTCTCCAGGAGATCTTCTAGACCCGGAGGTTGAATGTCTCCTGCTTGGCAGGTGGGTTTTTTTTTTGTTGTTGTTACCACTGAACTACCTGGGATGCCCATTATTATTATTATTCCTATTATTAAGCATAAAGACATTGACCTAAGGGAAAGACTGTAGTAAAAATACAGACATTTGTATAGTAATTTATACTTTCTGAGGTGCTTTTTCACTTGTCAACTCATTCAGTTTTCATAGCTGAGCATATAGGATATCATTATCTCTGCTATTTTTTAAGATATTAATAAATGGAAAAACTTGGGCAAGAACCCAGATGATATATTTCTCAAGTCCACTGGCCTTTCAGAATGAGGAATCAGAAGGAGAATATCAAGTACAAAGATTTAGAACTGACATTCACCCATCTTGGATAAAAGTGATTTACCCCTGGAACAGTTTGGTGCCAAGCCTTTGAATTATATATATCCTAAAAATTTCCAGCATTTAGTGGAAGAACATCACTCTGCCATGCTTTGTTTGGACTGCAACGCTGGAGCAGTTGAAATTAATCTTTTTTATTCCTTCATTCAACAGGTACTTGTAGAGCTTTGGGATAGGCACTATGTGGGATACAGAGAAGTACAATTTATAGATTCTGACCTTTAAGTTTTCATTGCTTAGTTGAGATGAGGGGAGGGTAAAGACACATAGTCTGAAGCCATAGCTTGATAGAGCAGAGTCTAAACTTTGAGTCTATGTGTTTGAAGTTTAGGGAAACTTATATGAAATATGGGCCATATTTCCTCTTAATCAAGCAAGCATCACTTGGCAGATAAGCTATTAATCATTGCTTTCTTGTCATGAACTGACTTGTTCAGCATGGGGAGGAGATTGCTCAAGGTACTAGAGACTTTTTCTCATCATGTATTATGACATATAGTTCCTGCGTGTGAGACAGGAAGGTGGGCAGACAACAAGACCAGGTGAGCCCATCCCCAGGTCACTGCTTCCAAACCTCACTTTGACTTTCGGGGGCAGAAGAAAGGCAGTTAATTCCTTCCTTTAACAAACATTGACTGACTGCCCCCTTTGAATTGAGGCACTGTGATACATGCTGGAAAGATCAACACGAGAATAAAGGCTTGTTCCTGTCTTCAAGGGGCTCATAGTGCAGAGGCAACATTATAGAATCATAGCACTGCTCTTTTATAACATTTTTCTGTATTTTTAATTGGGGGATGATTGCTTACAATGTTGTATTGGTTTCTGCCACATATCAACATGAAACAGCCATAGCTATATACATGTATAGCTATACACATGTCGCCTCTCTCTTGCACCTTCCTCCCACCCCATCCCACCTCTGTAGGCTGTCCAGAGCACTGCTCTTGAGTCACACTGCCTGTGCTTGTGTTAAGTTTCTACCACTTAGCAGCTGTGAGACCTTGGGCAAATAAGTTAATTGCTCTGTGTCTTGATTTCCCAGCTTAGGAAATGGGTGTAATCATGGTGAGAATTTATAAAAAATCAATTATTTATTTTTGGCTGTGTTGAGTCTTCGTGGCTGCACATGGTTTTCTCTAGTTGTGGTGAGCTGGGACTAGTCTCTAGTTGCGGCGTGTGCTAGCTTCTCACTGTAGCGGCTTTTCTTGTTGCAGAGCACAGGCTTTAGGGTATGGGGGCTTTGGTATTTATACCCTGTGGGCTCCGTAGCTGCTGCACATGGGCCTAGTGGTTGTGGTGTGCAGGCTCAATAGTTGTGGACATGGGCTTATTTGCCTCATGGCATGTGGAATCTTCCCACACCAGGGATTGAACCCATATCCCCTGTATGGCAGGTGGATGCTTAACCACTGGACCACCAGGGAAATCCAATGGTGAGATTAAATGAGCTATTCCATGTATCCCATAGCACTATGCCAGGCATGTAATAAGTATGTAATAAACATTAGCTGTTATTATTCAGTTCAGTTCAGTTCAGTTCAGTTCAGTCTCTCAGTCGTGTCCGACTCTTTGCGACCCATGAATCACAGCACGCCAGGCCTCCCTGTCCATCACCAACTCCTGGAGTTCACCCAAACTCATGTCCATTGAGTCGGTGATGCCATCCAGTCATCTCATCCTCTGTCGTCCCCTTCTCCTCCTGCCCCCAATCACTCCCAGCATCAGAGTCTTTTCCAATGAGTCAACTCTTTGCATAAGGTGGCCAAAGTACTGGAGTTTCAGCTTTAGCATCAGTCCTTCCAATGAACACCCAGGACTGATCTCCTTTAGAATGGACTGGTTGGATCTCCTTGCAGTCCAAGGGACTCTCAAGAGTCTTCTCCAACACCACAGTTCAAAAGCATCAATTCTTCAGCGCTCAGCTTTCTTCACGGTCCAACTCTCACATCCATACATGACCACTGGAAAAAACCATAGCCTTGATTAGATGGACCTTTGTTGGCAAAGTAATGTCCCTGCTTTTTAATATGCTATCTAAGTTGGTCATAACTTTCTTTCCAAGGAGTAAGCATCTTTTAATTTCATGGCTGCAATCACCATCTGCAGTGATTTTGGCGCCCCCCAAAATAAAGTCTGACACTGTTTCCACTTTTCCCCATCTATTTCCCATGAAGTGATGGGATATATATATATATACATATTTTGAAGTGATGGGATATTACTAGTATACAAAAGTATAGAGTGGTTTCACTTCCACTTAGGATAAAAAGTTGGAAAGAACATCACCCGCATTCTAAAACAGAAAAATTCAGCTAACTACAAAATCAGAGCTTGTTTTTTGACCTATTAGAGAGCTGAGGTCACAGAGCAAGCAAATTCTGTAATGGAAGAGATTTCTCCAAGGAGAAACTGGACCAGTGGACTGTGACATTTTCTGTGACAGAAAACAAGAGAGGATGCTGCCATACAGATGAGTGAGGAGACATTTTGTGAGCATTTAGCTGAATATGGGCTAGCATGAAGTAAGAGAAATTGTGGACTTCCTTATACAAGAGGAGTTTGGACCCTTCTCAGGCTCTCTTCTATAAATCTTCACCAGGGGTTCACAAGAAAGTCTGGGATCAGGGCAAGAGACTAGAGAAATCCATCCTCACTAAGGCAGATATGGAGGAGGAGATTAGCCCCAGTGAGAAAGGTACAAAATCCCGCTTCCCAGAACCATATGTCCTACAGAGCAAAAGACTTAAACTGCTGTGAAAGGGCAGCATTATGTAACGCTCGGGAATAGCTGAGGAGCCATTATTGCTAGATGAAAAGGTGGGGGTGCAAAGGATCAGGTCTTAGTGCACGAGCCCATTTCTAGCCTCTCCAGACTTACATTTGCTAAATTAATTCAATCCCTGACACTGATGATCTGACCAAAGAAGTGGCAGGCCTTCTTCCAAGCATGAGTGCTATTAATCTCATTGCTCTATGTAACATATCTGACATTCGGTAAATAATTATGACTAATTTTAATAATTAATCAGTATAATAGCAAATAAGAAACCCATTATTGAGAGAAAAAACAATCAGCAGAGTCAGACTCAAAGATGACTAAGATGTTAGAACAATCATTCAGGAACTTTAAAACAATTATAGTTAATGTTAAAGGATCTAGTGGAAAAGGTGGATAATGTATATGAACAGATAGGAAATTTCAGTGGAGAGGTCAAAACTACAAGAAAGAGTCTCATGGAAATGCCATACACACACCCATACACACACACCCACACCAGAAATAAATAATTCTTTTGATGGGCTCAGTAGTAGACTTGACCCAGCTGAGAAATAATCAATGACCTTGAAGATAGGTCAATAGGAATTACTCAAATTGTAGCACAGTGAGAAAAAAGTAACAATATCCAAAAGCTATGAAAGAACATCAAATGTTTCGACATTTTATAATTGGAAAATACAGAGAGAGAAGAGAAATATTTGAAAATATAAGACTGAGAATATTCTCAAAATAATTAAAGGTACCAAATAAAGATCTAGGAAGCTCAGAAATCTCAAGTGAAAATATCTTTCAAGATTGAAGGTAAAACACATTTTTTCCCCAAATACTCAACATCTGAAAGAATTTATCACTAGTAGACCTCTGCTCCAAAAGATGTTAAAAAATATTCAGGATAAGTAATATGATATCAGACAGAAACTTGAAAAAATGAAAACAATAAAAATGAAGGTAAATATAAATTTTATTTCTTATTCACTCTAAAAGATAACTGTCTAAAGTAAATATGATAATAATGTATTTTGAAGTGTAATGTATATAAAAATAAAATGTATAACAACAACATCACAAAGAATGGGAGGGAGAAGTTGGAAAGAGGTTATTGTAAGAGTCTTATTCTACATAAGTTAATATATAATATTTAAAGCTAGACATAAATCCTGCAGCAGTAACTAAAAATATTATAAAGAGGTATAAGTAATGAACAATTAGTAGGGGTAAAAGAATTAAAGAAAATAGTCAATACAAAAATAGAAATATGTAAAAGTTAAGATTATTTGGAGGAAATCGTGAGAAGTCTGGTAAAGATGTTGGAAAGATGTATGGAAAGTGTCTGGGAAAGATGTATGAAAGTATGATGTGAGCAGAGAGTGTAACAGAAGTTTGAAAACAAGGCATCTAAGAGCTTGATTATGAACAGCTTTATAAAGTAGTCTAGGTTAGTGATGTGTGTGTCATAAGCTGTTTCAGTAGTATTCAACTCTGTGATCTCATGAACTGTAACTTGCCAGGCTCCTGTGTCCATGAGAATCTCCAGACAAGAATGCTAGAGTGGGTTGCCATGCCTTCCTCCAGGGGATTTTCCTGACCCAGGGATTGAACCTGCATCTCCTGTATCTCCCGCACTGCAGGCGGATTCTTTACGGCTGAGCCACCAGGGAAGCCCTAGATTAGTGATATTGACTATTTAAGAAACTAAAGTTTTTTCCATCAATTTTAATAAAATAAGCGTTTTCACCTAAGATGATTTTGTGGAGCTTTTCTCGTTTTGAAATTTTATTTATTTTTAATTTTTTGGCTGTATTTGGGTCCTCATTGCTTTTTTTTTTGCACAAGCTTTCTCTAATTGTGGAGCATGGGGGCTACTGTTTGTGGGGCTCTGGCCTCGCATTGAGGTGGCTTCTCTTGTTGCAGTGCATAGGCTTAGGCACGTGGGCTTCAGGAGTTGCGGCTTGTGGGCCCTAGGACACTCCGGCTCCATTACTTGGGGTATGTGGGCTCAGTAGTTGCGGCCTGTGGGTTCTAGAGTGGGCTCAGCAGTTGTGGTGCACGGACCTAGCTTTCTGTGGCATGAGAAATCTTCCTGGACCAGGGATCTAACCTGTGTCCCCAGTACTGGCAGGTGGACTCTTACCCACTGCACCTCCAGGGAAGTCCAGACACAATTTCTTTAAATGATAAATTTTGCTTGTGATAAGTTTGTGAGGTTCACAAAGATGCCTGATGTCATTTTCTTAAGGAGGGCAAGTTAATTCATTTCAGACTTTTGAAGGAAGGGTAGCTTAATCACATGTATGAGGCTTGTTTTCAAATAACCTGATTTATGTTAAACATCTGTTTTTTGCTTCTTCATGGAAGGCTGTGTTCCAGTCCATCACAGGTGTATACATTGTTTTACATGAATTATGTTTGGTTGGAAGTAAGTAATTCAGAACTAAATGCTTTTTATTTAGAACTAATTATTTATCATTATTTTTAATCTTACATAAAAATAAAGATGTTTTTTATTTCAAGGTTGAAGTGATAAGATATTTGTTATAGAAAAGAAGATTGAAAACCTAAAAAAATAGAAACTCAGTCATTATATTTAGAGAAAATCTGTTGCTTTTCTTATATACATTTTTCCAGTTCCTTTCTTGTTATATGGCACAATATTCCAAGCCAAATGGTTTGGGTGGGATGGATATAACTCGGGGCTTGAAGGACAGTTTCTGAAGGGCATAGGCCATTCAGCATATCCTACTCATGTGGTTAGGGCTTCCAAGGGGGCGCTAGTGGTAAAGAATCTGCCTGCCAATGCAGGAGACGCAAGAAATGCAGGTTCGATCCATGGGGCAGGAATATCCCCTGGAGTAAGAAATGACAAACCTACTCCAGAATTCTTACCTGGAAAATTCCATGGGCAAAGGAGCCTGGCATGCGTACAGTCCATGAGGTTGCAAAAAGTCAGACAAGCTGAGCGGCTGAGCGACTCGGCAGCCCCATAGTTACAGTGATTGACTCTAGGATGTGCACGTAATTCAGGAGAGACCAATTAAGAGAAGACAAAATTCTGTGATTTTAAGTTATCCAGTGAGCAGATTCTTTTCATGTAAACATGAATGTTCTGGCACTACTAGGGAAAAATATGTTTGAAAAGTCAACCCCACTTCTGAGGTTAAAAATAAAATCAAGAAACGGTGAGAGTCTGGGATCACATTGAGACTTGGGTAGAAACTCTCCTGCAAGTTGATCAGTCAGTAGCCTAATTTATCCCCTTTTAAAATTTAACCCGATTGGTATGGCTTTGCAACTGAAAGCATCCTGTGTGTGCAACTAGCAGTTTCAATTAATTGGATCTTCATTCTGTCTTCTTTTCCTTGTTCAAACTCCTTACACATTTTTAATCCCTCCCTTCACTCTTCTTGGACATCATTTCTAGCCTTCTTTTGGATAAAAGGTCAGTGGTCTCCCCATTTTCTCACAGGTATCACTTATTCCAATTGACATTTACACTTGAGTAAACGTAAACTTCTCTGACCTTTTTTAAAAGCAAGATTTTTAAAGAGATATTTTCTCTGTTTTAAAACAGTACGTTATTGTTGCTTTTCTTTGTAAAAGGCCACATTGCTCCTTCCAGACTTTTTGGATACTTTGTCTACCCATTTGGATTTTCTTTTCCTTCTTTAAAATGTGGGTCTGCTCCTTCTCTTTCTTTCTTCCCCAGTGTGGGATGCAGGTGTTTTGTAGACACATGGGAGCCACTTAACAATAAGTTTAAAAAATATTTAGTCATTTCTACACACCATTCTTAGTCATGTGAAATAAATATGGGAATACATCAGCCCTTAAATATTCCATCTAGTGTTGAAACGGAAAACAACAGATGTAGGTATTAGAATGGGAGAAAATACTGCTAGATAGAAGTCTGAAGTCTAGCTTAGTTCAAATATTCTTTTCAGTTTGAGAAAGATATGCTTAGCCCTTCTCCTGGCTAAATTTTGGTAATCCATCTGCAAAAGATGATTAAGACATAGATTCAGAGTTCATCTCTCAAGGTTGATACCAAGAACATTTTCAGTCAATCTGTCTGTAAGTGATTTCAAATTCCTCTTGCCACTTGGGGATAGTGTTTCTCACTTGACCTCTTGCTTGTGGTTCAGCTCCATCCAGCACTTCCTATAGCCCCCTCTCTTTCTATGGTATCTTAGGTTGTATCTCCTCCAGACACCATGCCCTCCATATGCTTTATTCCCATTATCTCATTAAGTCTTATAATGTCTAAAAGACGAGCATTAAAGATGTTAAAGATGAGCATTATCAAACTATATGAGGAAATCTAAGTTTGGAGGTATATGAACTTTCCTGGTACCCCTAGACTCATGAGTGGTAGAGCTGAGGTCCACACTATTTGTCCGAGACTAGAACCCACATGGTTTCATTGAGTTAGACAAGGCTGTGGTCCATGTGATCAGTTTGATTAGTTTTCTGTGAATGTGGTTTTCATTCTGTTTGCCTTCTGAAGATAAGGATAAGAGGCTTATGGAAGTTTCCTGACGGGAGAGACTGACTGTTGGGGAAACTGGGTCTTGTTCTGATGGATGGAGCCATGCTGAGTCCATGCCTGTGTGGGACATTTTGAAGGAGGTTGCCATTAACTTCATTACCTCCACCACAGTTTGGCCTCAGGGCAAACAGGTCAAACAACAGGGCAGGAACACAGCCCCACCCATCAACAGAAAATTGGATTAAAGATTTATTGAGCATGAACTGTGGTGGAGGTAATGAAGATAATGGCTACCTCCTTCAAAAGGTCCCCTGGATGCACTGCTACACTCAGTGCCCACGACCTTGCAGTAGGTCACTGCTGACCCACACCTCTGCCAGGGACTCTTGTATACTCACAGGCAAGTCTGGGTCAGTCTCTTGTGGGTCACTGCTCCTTTCTCCTGGACCCTGGTACCCATAAGGTTTTGTTTGTGCCCTCCAAGAGTCTGTTTCCCAGTCCTGTGTAAGTTCCATAATCAACAGTGAGAGACTATCTTTTTGGGCTCCAAAATCAATGCAGATGATTTTGACTGCACCTATGAAATTAAAAGACGCTTGCTCCTTGGAAGATAAGCTATGACCGACCTAGACAGCATATTAATAGCAGAGACATTACTTTGCCAACAAAGGTCCCTCTATACAAAGCTGTGGTTTTTCCAGTAGTCTTGTATGAAAGTGAGAGTTGGATTATAAAGAAAGCTGAGCAGTGAAGAATTGATGCTTTTGAACTGTGGTGTTGGAGAAGACTCCTGAGAGACCCTTGGATTGCAAAGTGATCAAACCAGTCCATCCTGAAGGAAATCAGTCCTGAATATTCATTGGAAGGAGTGATGTTCAAGCTGAAACTCCAATACTTTGGCCACCTAATGCGAAGAACTGACTCATCTGAAAAGACCTTGATGCTGGGAAAGGTTGAAAGAGAGAGGAGAAGGGGACAACAAAGCTTGAGATGGTTGGATGGCATCACTGACTCAATAGACATGAGTTAGAGTAAGCTCTGGGAGTTGGTGATGGACAGGGAAGCCTGGTGTGCAGTGGTCCCTGGGGTCACAAAGAGTCAGACACAACTGAGCAAATGAACTGAATTGAACTGAAGAATCCATATGCTAACTGTGGTTGAGGACTCCCTTCACTTACACTGAGGGTCCGAGGCTGATAAGGCAGATGACTTAGAATGAATATAAAAACATTTCACATGGGATTAATTCATAAGGCAAAGGCCAATCTCCCTTGGATTGACTTCATGCTGCTTTGGTAGTCCACTGGGGAAACAGCGGGGTGGGAGCCTGGTACTCCTATGATGGCAATCTGCTGGGGTTAGCTCCTCCTGGTGTGTTATTTTCCATCAAAAACTCTTTGAGTTTTTGGGAAACTATAGAGTCTCCCCGAGTGTTTTCTTTAATGTTTTAAATATCTTTTCCCTAACGTTCAGTTCAGTCACTCAGTTGTGTTCAAATCTTTGCAACCTCATGGACTGCAGCATGCCAGGCTTCCCTGTTCATCAGCAACTCCCAGAGCTTACTCAAATACATGTCCATCGAGTAGGTGATGTCATCCAACCATCTCATCCTCTGTCGTCCACTTCTCCTCCCATCTTCAATCTTTCCCAGCATCAGGGTCTTTTCCAGTGAGTCAGTTTTTTTGCATCAGGTGGCCAAAGTACTGGAGGTTCAGCTTTAGTACCAGTCCTTCCAATGAATATTCAGGACTGATTTCCTTTAGGATTGACTGGTTGAATCTCCTTGCAGTCCAAGAGACTCTCAAGGGTCTTCTCTAACATCACAGTTCAAAAGCATCTATTCTTTGGCACTCAGCTTTCTTTATGGTCCAGTTCTCACATCCATACATGACTACTGGAAAAACCATAGATTTGATTAGTTGGACCTTTGTTAGCAAAGTAATGTCTCTGCTTTTTAATATGCTCTATAGGTTGGTCATAGCTTTTCTTCAAGGAGCAAACATCTTTTAATTTCATGGCTGCAGTCATCATCTGCAGTGATTTTGGAGCCCCCCAAGATAAAGTCTGTCACTGTTTTCATTGTCTCCCCATCTATTTACCATGAAGTGATGAGACTGGATGCCATGATCTTAGTTTCCTGTATGTTGAGCTTTAAGCCAGCTTTTTCTTTCTCCTCTTTCACTTTCATCAAGAGGCTCTTTAGTTCTTCTTTGCTTTCTGCCATAAGGGTGGTGTCATCTGCATATCTAAGGTTATTGATATTTCTCCTGGCAATCTTTATTCCAGCTTGTGCATTTTGCATAATGTACTCTGCATATAAGTTAAATAAGCAGGGTGACAATATACAGCCTTGACATACTCCCTTCCCAATTTGGAACCAATCTGTTGTTCCATGTCCATTTCTAACTGATGCTTCTTGACCTGCATACAGATTTCTCAGGAGGTGGGTAAGGTGGTCTGGTATTCCCATCTCTTTAAGAATATTGCATGATTTGTCATGATCCACACAGTCAAAGGCTTTAGCATAGTCAGTGAAGCAGATTTTTTTTTGAATTTCCTTGCTTTTTCTATGATCCAGCTTATGTTGGCAATTTGATCTCTGGTTCCTTTGCCTTTTCTAAATCCAGCTTGAACATCTGTAAGTTCTCCATTCAAGTACTGCTGAAGCCTAGCCTGAAGGATTTTGAGCAAAATCTTGCTGTCATGTGAAGTGAGTGCAGTTGTATGGTAATTTGAACCTTCTTTGGCATTGCTTTTCTTTGGGATTGGAATGAAAACTGACCTTTTCCAGTCCTGTGGCTACTGCTGAGTTATCCAAATTTGCTGGCATATTGAGTGCAGCACTTTTACAACATCATCTTTTATGATTTGAAATAGCTTAACTGGAATTCCGTCACCTCTACTAGCTTTGTTCATAGTGGTGCTTCCTAAGGCCCACTTGACTTCACACTTCAGGATGTCTGGCTCTAGGTGAGTGATCATACCCTCGTGATGATCTTGGTCATGAAGATCTTTTTTGTACAGTTCTTCTGTGTATTCTTGCCACCTCTTCTTACTATCTTCTGCTTCTGTTAGGTCCATACCATTTCTGTCCTATATTGTGCCCATCATTGCATGAAATGTTCCCTTGGTATCTCTAATTTTCTTGAAGAGATCTCTAGTCTTTCCCATTCTATTGTCTTCCTCTATTTCTTTGCATTGATCACCAAGGAAGGCTTTCTCATCTCTCCTTGCTATTCTTTGGAACTGCATTCAAATGGGTGTATCTTTCCTTTTCTCCTTTGCCTTTCTCTTCTCTTCTTTTCACACCAATTTGTAAGCCCTCCTCAGACAACCATTTTGCCTTTTTGCATTTCTTTTTCTTGGAGATGGTCTTGATCCCTGTCTCCTGTACAATGTCACGAACCTCTACCCATAGTTATTTAGGCACTCTGTCTATCAGGTCTAATTCTTTGAATCTATTTCTCACTTAGTCATAAGGGATTTGATTTAGGTCATACCTGAATGGTCTAGTGGTTTTCCCTACTTTCTTCAATTTAAGTCTGAATTTGGCAATAAAGAATTTGAGCTGAGCCATAGTCAGCCCCCGGTCTTGTTTTGGCTGACGGTATAGAGCTTCTCCATCTTTGGCTGCAAAGAATACAAGCAACCTGATTTAGGCATTGACTATCTGGTGATGTCCATTTGTAGAGTCTTCTCTTATGTTGTTGGAAGAGGGTGTTTGCTATGACCCGTGCGTTCTCTTGGTAAAACTCTGTTAGGCTTTGCCCTGCTTCATTTTGCACTCTAAGGCTAACTTTGCCTGTTACTCCAGGTATGTCTTGACTTCCTACTTTTACATTCCAGTCCCCTATAATGAAAAGGACATCTTTTTTTGGTGTTAGTTCTGGAAGGTCTTATTGGTCTTCATAGAACTGTTCAACATCAGGATTACTGGTCAGGGCATGGACTTGGATTACTGTGATATTGAATGGTTTGCCTTGGAAATGAATAGGTCATTCTGTTGTTTTTGAGATTGCATCCAAATATTGCATTTTGGACTCTTTTGTTGACTATGATGGCTACTCCATTTCTTCTAAGGGAGTCTTGCCCACAGTAGTAGATATGATGGTACCTGAGTTAAATTCACCCATTCCAGTCCATTTTAGTTCACTGATTCCTAAAATGTCGATGTTCACTCTTCCCATCTCCTATTTAACCACTTCCAATTTACCTTGACTCATGGACCTAACATTCCATGTTCCTATGCAGTATTGTTCTTTACAGCATTGGACCTTGCTTCCATCACCAATCACATCCACAACTGGGTGTTGTTTTTTCTTTGGCTCTATCTCTTCATTATTTCTGGAGTTATTTTCCCACTGTTCTCCAGTAGCATATTGGGCACCTACTGACCTGAGGAGTTAATATTTCAGTGTCTTATCTTTTTCCTTTTCATACTGTTGTTGGGGTTCTCAAGGCAGGAATACTGAAGTGGTTTTCCATTCCCTTCTCCTGTGGACCACGTTTTGTCAGAAGTCTCCACCATGTCCCGTCTGTCTTGGGTTACCCTGCATGACATGGCTTATAGTTTCATTGAGTTAGACAAGGCTGTTGTCCACGTGATCAGTTTGATTAGTTTTCTGTCATTTCCCTAATGTTACATCCTTTTATTTATAAGGTATGTTGCTCCCAGATACTATAAACTTCAAACTGAGATACTTCATATATCCAGAAGTATTACCAACAAATCATTCAGAATAAAAACCAACTTGAGCATCAGACTGTTATTGAGAGAAGGGGCTCCCCAAGCAACTAACCTAGTGTTCCTAGGAACCTGTAACCTCTACTTTTTTTCTTATTTGGGGGTTATTTTGATTTTTATTTTCTTTGCTTTATACTCAAGTTCAGTTCAGTTCAGTTCAGTTCAGTCGCTCAGTCGTGTCCGACTCTTTGAGACCCCATGAATTGCAGCATGCCAGGCCTCCCTGTCCATCACCATCTCCCGGAGTTCACTCAGACTCACATCCATCGAGTCCGTGATGCCATCCAACCATCTCATCCTCTGTCGTCCCCTTCTCCTCCTGCCCCCAATCCCTCCCAGCATCAGAGTCTTTTCCAATGAGTCAACTCTCTGCATGAGGTGTCCAAAGTACTGGAACTTCAGCTTTAGCATCATTCCTTCCAAAGAAATCCCAGGATTGATCTCCTTCAGAATGGACTGGTTGGATCTCCTTGCAGTCCAAGGGACCCTCAAGAGTCTTCTCCAACACCACAGTTCAAATGCATCAATTCTTCTGCGCTCAGACTTCTTCACAGTCCAACTCTCACATCCATACATGACTACTGGAAAAACCATAGCCTTGACTAGATGGACTTTGGTGGGCAAAGTAATGTCTCTGCTTTTGAATATACTATCTAGGTTGGTCATAACTTTTCTTCCAAGGAGTAAGCATCTTTTAATTTCATGGCTGCAGTCACCATCTGCAGTGATTTTGGAGCCCCCCAAAATAAAGTCTGCCACTGTTTCCACTGTTTCCCCATCTATTTCCCATGAAGTGATGGGACCAGATGCTATGATCTTCGTTTTCTGAATGTTGAGCTTTAAGCCAACTTTTCACTCTCCTCTTTCACTTTCATCAAGAGGCTTTTTAGTTCCTCTTCACTTTATGACATAAGGGTGGTGTCATCTGCATATCTGAGGTTTTTGATATTTCTCCCAGCAATCTTGATTCCAGCTTGTGTTTCTTCCAGTCCAGCGTTTCTCATGATGTACTCTGCGTATAAGTTAAATAAGCAGGGTGACAATATACAGCCTTGATGTATGAGAACTCTTAGGTTCTTAAGCTGAATCTTGTCATTGACATGTCAGCTAAAGCTTTTCATTCTTTCTTAACCCACAGACTCTTCTGCAATTCCCTTTTCATTCCTCTATTTCCATATCAGGAGTCCCTATCTTTGGAAGTTCTGGCCAATAAAACGTCACAGCACCCTTTTTTGAAGAGGTCATTGGTAGACATGTTTGATCACTCCTGATATGTCCTTGAGGCCACACAATAGAACCACTCAGAGCAGATTCATGCAGCCAGAATGATCATAGGTTTGGATCCAGAGGCTAAGAAAACTTCATCCTTCCATACCTGCTGGAGTTTCTCATTTTCCATCTAGTCTGACCATCCAGGCTTTAGCAGAGACTCCTCTATAGAGTTACAACTGCCAGGACTGGAAGCACAGCAGAGATCTAAGAGCCATCTGTAGAAAGGGGACATCTCACCCATCAGCTTTTTAGGATTCTGACTCTGTGAGGCAAGAATATGGGGCACGATGGAATGAGGTTCTTGTTGGATTCATCTTTGATGCTAGGCTAGTGGCAGGGTGCTTGCTGTTCTTGGTCCAGAGGAAACTTTGAGCAGTCAGTCTTTGCAGACTAGAGGGATGCTTCTCATTAGAAAAGCCCAAGTTGCCGGTCTTGACATGATGGGGTTTTTCCCATGGATAACCTCCTCCCAGAAGGGATGAGCAGAGAGGTCAGCTCTTCTGGGTGTGTGCACAGATGGGTCATCAGCCCACAGTTCACGAAGAGTCAACTCACAAAGGCTTAGATTTCAACCTTTGTGAGATTTAAAATCTTTGTTTGCCTAAGAAATCCTCCTGTTAGACATTCACTTGATCTGACTTAAAATCCTTGGGTATATTTTTATAAGGGATGTCTGAAAGTGAAGTAAAAGTGTTATTCACTCAGTCATATCTGACTCTTTACAACCCCATGAACTGTAGCCCACCAGGCTTCCCTATCCATGGAATTCTCCAGGCAAGAATATTGGAGTAGGTTGCCATTTCCTTCTCCAGGGGATCTTCCCCACCCAGGGATCAAACCCAGGGCTCCTGCATTTCAGTACATTTGAAAACTAGGCTAAGTTAGGTTCTGCAGGGGAATGGCTAAGCAATGTTTGGTTAATATTTCATTAACAAGTCCTGGTTTGTGCAAAAAGCTACCTCAAGAGTCTAATGTAGAAAAGGACACCAACAAAGGGAACAATAGAGTGAGGGTTTTCTGGAGGGTGTTTTTAAAATAATTTTATTCCACAACTAGTTAAAGTGAGAGAGAATGCCTTCATAATGGTTCATTAACACAAACCATGAGAGAGGAAAAGTATTGCTAATGTCAGTTTCATGACATGCTACTCTGACTTAATGAGAGAACTGCATTTCTCATAGTAACGATTATTTTGCTTGCCTTGACAGAAGAAAGATTATTGGGTATTCTCTAACTTTCTTGGGAATCACTTATAAAGTGAAATTTTTTTACCTGTTAGGTAAACCATATATCTTGTTGACCTTTTTGCAGAGAGAAGCATTTAAAGATGCATCACTCCCTTTTTCTTGGGACTAACATATAAGAAAAGCCACCTGTTATTAAGTAACTTATAGATGCCTGGCTCTACCATCAGAGAGAAATAGCGTGGCTACTTCTGGTGAATGGTGACAGATTCGTTTTTAAGGAGTCACTGAATTTTAAAGTAGTTGTCCTCATGGGTCCTACTGGATGAATCTGACTTAGCAGACAGTTTACAGAAATAATTCAAGCACTAGCATGTATGTACTCTTTCCAAAGGTGAATATGAGAAGCACATACCTTGCATAATTGACACCTGCAATTTTCAAGCGGAGAAAAGACATACATATGAACCCAGCTGTGAGCTCATTCAGAGCAGAGATCTGTAACTTGTCTTACTGCATCCTTAGCGCCTAAGGTTCTCTCATCCATTTAACAACTATTTTATCCAACAAATTTTTACTGAGCACCTTCTATTTGCCAGTCTCTATTCTAGGTGCTGAGGATATAACTGTGAGCAAAACAGAAAAGCTCTGCTCATATGGGGCTAATATTGTTGATGGAGGATAAGGCTAAAACGTGATGATGATATATCAAACATGAAGAAAAAACAGGAGAATAAAGGGAGAGAGAGTGAAGAGAGGGCTGTGTGCACATGTGCGGCTTTCCGTAGGAGGCTTCTCTGCCCTGGTGACATGGAACATAAGGAAATGGGTCTGGTGATCTGGAAGAGCAGTCTAGGCAGAGAAACAGCTGATGTAAAGCCTTGGGGTAGGAATGTGCTTAGTGCCAACATTAAGGCAAGAGGAGCTGAATGGACAGCCATTAGAAAGAATGAAATAACGCCATTTGCAGCAGCAAGGATGGACCTAGAGTTTATCATATGAGGTAAAATAACTCAGACAAAGAGAAATATCATATGATATCCCTTATATGCAGGGCTCTAAAAAGAAATGATACAGATGAACTTACTTACAAGACAGAAACAGACTCACAGACTTAGAGAACTAACTCATGGTTAAGGAGTGGGGAAGGGTAGGGGGAAGAGATAGGGAGTTTGGGGTCCACATGTACACACTGCTATATTTACTTATTTATTTATCTTTTAACTTTTTATTTTATGTTGGATTATAGCCAATTAACAACGTTGTGATAATTTCAGGTGGATGGCAAAGGGACTCAGCCATACATATTCATGCACCCATTCTCCCCCAGACTCCCCACACTGCTATATTTAAAATGGATAACCAACAAGGTCCTCCTGTATAGCACAGGGAACTTTGCTCAATATTATATGGCAGCCTGGATGGTGGGGAGTTTGGGGCAGAATGGATACATGGATATGGATGGCTGGGTCCCTTTGCTCTCTACCTGAAACTGTCACAACATTGTTAATTGGCTATAACCCAATACAAAATAAAAATTAAAAAGAAAAGATGAGCTGAGTGGAGTAAGGAAAGGGTGGGGTCATAGCACAAGAGGTTAGAGGTAGCGAGGAAGGACAGATCACTGAGAGTAGAGGAGGTCAGGGTTGGGACTGTGGACTATTCTGAATGTGATGGCAGTTTTTGAGTGGGGAGTTGAACCTGGGAGTGAGGTGAGCTTATTTATATATCACCAGAGTCTCTGGCTGTTATTTGCAGACCAGGAATAGAGACAGAAAAAGCTATTAGGAAGCTCTGGAAAGACTCCACCAGAAAATTACTAGAGCTAATCCATGAATATAGTAAAGTTGCAGGATATAAAATCAACACACAGAAATCCCTTGCATTCCTATACACTAATAATGAGAAAGTAGAAAAAGAAATTAAGGAAACAATTCCATTCACCATTGCAATGAAAAGAATAAAATACTTAGGAATATATCTACCTAAAGAAATTAAGACCTATATATAGAAAACTATAAAACAGTGATGAAAGAAATCAAAGAGGACACTATTAGATGGAGAACTATACCATGTTCATGGATCAGAAGAATCAATATAGTGAAAATGAGTATACTACCCAAAGCAATCTACAGATTCAATGCAATCCCTATCAAGCTACCAGCGGTATTTTTCACAGAGCTAGAAAAAATAATTTCACAATTTGTATGGAAATACAAAAAACCTCAAACAGCCAAAGCAATCTTGAGAAAGAAGAATGGAACTGGAGGAATCAACCTGCCTGACTTCAGGCTCTACTACAAAGCCACAGTCATCAAGACAGTATGGTATTGGCACAAAGACAGACAGATAGATCAATGGAACAAAATAGAAAGCCCAGAGATAAATCCACACACCTATGGACACCTTATCTTTGACAAAGGAGGCAAGAATATACAATGGAGTAAAGACAATCTCTTTAACAAGTGGTGCTGGGTAAACTGGTCAACCACTTGTAAAAGAATGAAACTAGAACACTTTCTAACACCATACACAAAAATAAACTCAAAATGGATTAAAGATCTAAATGTAAGACCAGAAACTATAAAACTCCTAGAGGAAAACATTGGCAGAACACTCTCCAACATAAATCACAGCAGGATACTGTGTGAAACGGGCGACGGATCGGGGCCGCGGCGGGCCCGGGAAGCGAGGCACACCAGTGCACATGGCCCGGGGAGCAGCAGACGGCGAGGGGACTGAGGCGGATGGACAGATGGAGAGGGGCACCGACGGGATGCGGCCACGCGGGGCCGACACCACGCAACCGGCGGCGGAGGTGGGGTGGCCGCGCGCCACCGCGAGGGGAAAGGCCCAAAGCGACCCAGGGGAGGGGACGCGAGTCTGCTGCCGGGGCCCACAGTGGGATCTCACCTCCCAGAATACTGGAAATAAAAGCAAAAATAAACAAATGGGATCTAATTAAAATTAAAAGCTTCTGCACAACAAAGGAAACTATAAGCAAGGTGAAAAGACAGCCTTCTGAATGGGAGAAAATAATAGCAAATGAAGCAGCTGACAAACAACTAATCTCAAAAATATACAAGCAGCTTATGCAGCTCAATTTCAGAAAAATAAACGACCCAATCAAAAATGGATGAAAGAACTAAATAGACATTTCTCCAAAGAGGACATACAGATGGCTAACAAACACATGAAAAGATGCTCAACATCACTCATTATAAGAGAAATGCAAATCAAGAGCACAATGAGGTATCATTTTACACCAGTCAGAATGACTGCGATCCAAAAGTCTACAAGCAATAAATGCTGGAGAGGGTGTGGAGAAAAGGGAACCCTCCTACACTGTTGGTGGGAATGCAAACTAGTACAGCCACTATGGAGAACAGTGTGGAGATTCCTTAAAAAACTGGAAATAGAACTGCCTTATGACCCAGCAATCCCACTGCTGGGCATACACACCGAGGAAACCAGAGTTGAAAGAGACATGTGTACCCCAATGTTCATCGCAGTATTGTTTATGATAGCCAGGACATGGAAGCAACCTAGATGTCCATCAGCAGATGAATGGATAAGAAAGCTGTGGTACATATACACAATGGAGTATTACTCAGCCATTAAAAAGAATACACTTGAATCAGTTCTAATGAGGTGGATGAAATTGGAGCCGATTATACAGAGTGAAGTAAGCCAGAAAGAAAAACATCAATACAGTATACTAACACATATATATGGAATTTAGAAAGATGTTAATGATAACCCTGTATACGAGACAGCAAAAGAGACACAGATGTATAGAACAGACTTTTGGACTCTGTGGGAGAGGGAGAGGGTAAGATGATTTGGGAGAATGGCATTGAAACCTGTATACTATCATGTAAGAAACGAATCACCAGTCTATGTTTGATACAGGATACTGGATGCTTGAGGCTGGTGCACTGGGATGACCCAGAGAGATGATATGGGGAGGGAGGTGGGAGGGGGGTTCAGGATTGGGAACTCATGTACACCCGTGGTGGATTCATGTTGATGTGTGGCAAAACCAATACAGTATTGTGAAGTAAAATAAAAAAAGAAAAAGAAACAACGATGGCTGGCTGTGGAGGTGGTGATCACCTCTTAGCATGGAGCCTCACATACAAGAGGTGCTCAATAAGTTTATGGCTTTCATTCACTTGGATCTCAATTTTCCTTCCTCCAAATATCTGTGCAAACTTGCCTTGTTCAGGAGAATGTATTTACTTCCACTCATTTTCTTTATAGAAGAATTTTAAAATGTGTATATATTTGCAGACCACAGAAAAGGGGATGTCTTCTCAGAGGCTCCAAATGTTCAAACAAGAGCTGTACCCTAAAAGGACTTTTTAAAATGAAAAATATTACACTTTTATATGCTGTTAGAATATCCATTGTGCCTGCTGTTTGAAAGAGATCTTCTATGCCCTGTTTTCTACTTTTTTAAAAATAAAAATGTTTGAGGATCACTGCTTTATACGTTCTAAGTTCTGCTCAAAGCTTTGCAGCCAATTATCTTTCTTGTTATATTAGTCCTTCTCCACCTGACTGAGGCTGACCCTTTCCCACCTCTTGTTTCCGGAGCAGCACAAGCTAAGATGGTTTTCACCAAAGCTACTGTTTCAGTTCCATCAGCATCTCTGATGATGATCATTAATAATGTCAGCTCAACTCTGGAAACAGTATGAGAAGTTAGCCAGTTGGTTTGCTGTCTCTCTTATTTTGTGGTTGTCTGGCTACCATAACGGAGAAGTGTCTGGAGGGTGACAGAGGTCTTTGTCATAGGGCAGCCAACAATGTGGAAGTATAGGTAATTTCAAGGGGGTGCAGCTACACTGATGTCAATTACAGTGGCGCTGCATCCCACAGTTAGTTTAGGAAGGTGGTTCTCCAGTTCAGGCGAGTGCAGGGGCATCCAGAGGGCTGCTTAAACTATGAATTACTGGACTCTGCATTTTCAAATTCAGTTGGTCTGGGGTGGATCCTGAGAATTTGCATTTTTGACAAGTTTCCAGGTGATGCTGATGCTGGGATGAGGTTTTAGAAATACTGAACTAGAAGAATTCACTTGAGAGAGAGAGCAAGTGTGAGAGTAAGAGAGAGAGAGCACGCGAGCGTGCTTAAATATTTAAGTGTATGGGCAATTCAGTGTGCTGTTTCCTTAGTAAGCATGTGCCCACGAGTGAGTGTGCAGTGGGACATGACTTCGTCAGACCAGAACCAGAGGAATCGTGAAGAAGCCCTGGTTATTGTCTTTGAGAAGCTTGTAGTCTAACTAATGTTGGAGGGGGAAAAATGCTGCTTATTCTGAAATAAATGCGTGCTAGGTAATAGGGGATGAATTGTCTTGAGTGTTAGGTGCAAGGATGGAGCTGGAAGGACATTAGGACAGAGAGAAGGGCCTGAGGCCACCAAGCACTGTGTTCCCTTGGAGGAGGGCAGGCACTTGCAGTAGGGCAGGAGTAAGCTCTCAGTGGCAGGGGCTAAGCAGGAGGGAGTGTGTGTGGATCAGGGGAACGAAGAGTTAGGAGCCTGGTTGGCTCGAGGGGAAAGATTGGTTTGGGGAGACAAGAGAAATGCATTTTGGACTCTGGGTGAATGGAGAGGAAGGCTAACAAGGCCTTGGACACTGAGGAATGTAGACTGGGGGGGGGGGTCATTTGTGTCTAGTGTGAAGTAGAAAAGCTTCCTTCAAGATAGAGTGTGGAGATGTGCCTGAGTACTTGGTTAGGGAGAGGTGCATGGGTGCCTCAGATTTCTTTTTCTGCTAAAACAGAGATTATCTTATAAACAGGACTAAATGGCTATAAATTCTAAGTGACGTACTGATGCTTTTAAACATTAAGGAAGAAGCATCTTTTATAAGAGCTAAAGGGAACAGTAAAAATATTAACATTCTATAAAAAGGCAACTGCACCTGATAGAAGCAGGTGTGCCAAATGCTTTAATTTTTATTTATTTATTTTTAGTCTCAAGTATTGTAATTGGGAAAACTCACTTTCACAACAGGCAAAAGAATGGTTGAAAATTCTAACAATAATAATATCTATTCATCCATTTTTATAAAGTGCATTAAAATAATGAAGACATTTGCTAAACTTCTGTGTAGCTCTTAGAGTTTTTGAGGATACTAAGAATTTGATTATAGGTATTTTAACTAAGTAGATAATCCTCTAAACATAAATAGCCTCTTAAATTATTTTAGGGTGATAACTATGTAAAAGATATGAAACAAGAGGTTTAATAACAATAAATAAACATTTCAATAATGATAACAGATGTGATGAACGTCTTTTAAGTTCTTACTCTGTGCCAGGCACTGTGTATATACATATATGTGTGTGTGCATGAATGCACATATATTCCTCTCTGTGTGTAAAGACACATGTATTATTTTTAAAATAATAATTACACTTTATTCAGGTGTCATTACATATCATAATGTTTCATCATAGCAAATATACAATTCATTGATTTTAGTAAATTTATAGAGTTGTGCCACCATTATCACAAACCAGGTTTAGAACATTTCCGTCATCCCAAGATGTTCTCTTGTGCCAATTTACAGTCCATATCATCCCACCTTGTAGCCTCAAACTGTCTTATTCTCTGTTGCTGTGGGTTTCTCTTTTCTGAATGTTGCATGTCAGTGGAATCATACAATATGTGGTCTTTAGAGTCTGGCTTCTTTCACTCAGTGTAATGTTGTTCAGATTCATCAGTGCAGTACCATGTATCAGTATTTATTCACTTTCATTGTTGAATAGTATTCTATTGTAAGGATACACAACATTTTGTTTGTCCTTTCACCAACCAAAGGGCATCTGGATTGTGTCCAGTTCTGGATTATTATGAATAATACTGCTATGACTGTTTGCTTACAAGTCTTTCAAAAATTTAATCATTCCAATTACTCTGTAGTTTAGAACCATTATAATTTCTTTTTCTCCAGATAGTGAAACCAGAGCTCAAAAAATTATGAAATTTAATACCTGAAACCAAGATTTTTCTGGAAGGCAACATAGGCAGTATGCTTTTTGACACTGGTCTTAGTATTATTATTTTTTGGATCTATCTCATCAGGCAAGGGAAATAAAAGCAAAAATAAATAAATTGGACTGTATCAAACTAAAAAACTTTTGCACAGTAAAGGAAGCTGGCAATTAAATGGAAAGGTAACCTACTGAGTGGGAGAAAATATTTGCAAATGATATGTCTGATGAGGGGTTAATATCCAAAATATATATAAAGAACTCATACAACTCAATAGTGAAAACCCCAAGCAATCTGATAAAAATGTGCAGATGTAATAAACTGTAATGGAAAAGAATAAGAAAAAGAACATATATATATATGTTTTGCTGTATACCAGAAACTAACAAAACATTGTAAATTAACTGTACTGCAATAAAAAAATAAAAAATTGTCAGAGTACTTAAACATATATTTTTCTAAGGAAGATATAGAGATGACCAACAGACACATGAAAGTATGCTCAACATTGCTAATTATTAGAGAAATACAAATCAAAACTATACTATGATCATTTCATACCTGTCAGAATGGCTCTCATGAAAAAGACAGCAAGGTGGGAGGGAGGTTTAAGAAGGAGGGGATATATGTATACTTATGGCTGATTCACGTTGTTGTATGGCAGAAACCAATACAACATTGTAAAGCAATTATTCTCCAGTTAAAACAATGACCACAAGTATTAGGCATTGGTGAGGATGTGGAGGAAAGGGAACCCTCATATACTGTTGGTGTGAATGCAAATTGGTACAGGGACTATGAAAAACAGTATGGAGAGTCCTCAAAAATTTAAAAATAGAGCTATCATATGATTCAGCAATTTCAATTCTGGGCATTTACCTAAAAACTCATTGGAAAAGACTTTGATGCTGGGGGGGATTGGGGACAGGAGAAGAAGGGGACGACCGAGGATGAGATGGCTGGATGGTATCACTGACTCGATGGACACGAGTCTGAGTGAACTCTGGGAGTTGGTGATGGACAGGGAGGCTTGGCGTGTTGCGATTCATGGGGTTGCAAAGAGTCAGACAAGACTGAGCGACTGAACTGAACCTAAAAAAAGTGAAAACACAAATTCAAAAAGGTACATGTATCCCTATATATAATATAAATTTTATATAATATATATAAATGCATATATATGCAATGGAATGCTACCAAGCCTTAAAAAAGAAATCTTCCCATTTGCAATGACATGGGTAGACCTAGAGGGTCTAGAAAAATAAGTCAGACAGAGAAAGAGAAATACCAAATGATTTCACTTAAATGTGGAATGTAAAAAACAAACAAAACAAAACAAAACAGGAACAAACTTATAGATACAGAGAATAACTGGTGGCTTCCCGAGGGTAGACAGTGGGGGAGTGGGCAACATAGGTGGGGGTTAAGAGGTACAAACTTTCAGTTATAAAATAAGTCATGGGCTTGCAATATTTGGCATAGGGAATATAGTCGATAGTACTGCAATAACTTTGTGTGATGACAGACCATTACTAGACTTAATGTGATCAGTTCATAATGTATATAAATATTGAATCATTATGTTGTACACTTGAAATGAATATAATATTGTTATATCAACTGTACTCCAATAAAAAATTATAAAACTTGCCCCAGGTGATAAATGCAACAGGGGTCATATTTTGAGAAACTGAATGCACTTTCTTCTTTTGCTTTTCCATATACTTTACTGAGTCCCCAGTTGACTTTGAGTCATTCATCTACTTCAGGTGGGAGGAGAAGGTGTAAGGAACATTATAGCAGAAATGCGAAGATAATAAGCTAGTCAGCTCTGACATTCAATATAAGATTTAGGGACAAAACAGTAAGATTAAAAGCCATGTTTTAGAAGAGGGAGTATAGGGAGAGGAAATGGAGAAGGGTAGGATATTTATTTACTTTTTTATTATTTTTAGCATATCAAGAGGAAGACTTAGAAAATTTAGATCATCATTCCTTCCATAGATTAAGACACCTCTTCCACCTTAGGCAAGGGTCTTCAGCATCCCGCCTGGGAGCATATGGCTAAGTCTGATGATAAAGGTAGGAACCTCCTCCTCTTGACCAGGGTTTATGTGGGAGAAGTGCAAGGGCAACAGAGCAGGGCGTGTGGGCCCCCATCTCCCCATGAGGACTTTGGGATAGAGCAAGTGAGGGTAATGGGGTCAGTTGGGGAGTACAAGGTCATGGGCTTTGGACTCAAGGCACTTTTGGGGCTCTGGGCAGAGCTTGTCTCCAGTCTTCCATGCTCCAAACTGGGGGACAGCTGCATCAAAGGAAACTCGGTAACCCAGCATGGTTGGGCAAAGAGATGACCAATGCTTGGCTTTTCTCAGTTGGCTTTGGTATCCTGTGGTGTGGAGGGACCCCTGGCATTCCTTCCTTCTTCAGAGGACCCTGGTGGTTTGAAGGAACATCACCTCTGCACTTCCCAAGTGACTCAGCGGTAAAAAAATCTGCCTGCCACTGCAAGAGAAACAAGTTTGATCCCTGGATTGAGAAGGATCCCCTGGAGACGGACATGGCAACCCACACCAGTATTCTTTTTTTAAAATATAAATTTATTTATTTAAATTGGAGGTTAATTACTTTACAATATTGTATTGGTTTTGCCATACATCAACATGAATCCACCACAGGTATACACGTGTTCCCTATCCTGAACCCCCCTCCCTCCTCCCTCCCTGTACCATCCCTCTGGGTCGTCCCAGTGCACCAGCCCCAAGCATCCAGTATCATGCATCGAACCTGGACTGGCGACTCGTTTCATATATGATACTATACATGTTTCAATGCCATTCTCCCAAATCATCCCACCCTCTCCCTCTCCCACAGAGTCCAAAAGACACCAGTATTCTTGTCTGGAAAATCTCATGGACAGAGGAGCCCGGCAGGTTATAGTCCATGGGGCTGCAAAAGAGTTGGACACGACTGAGCGACTAAACAATAACAACAGCAACAACAGCTCTGCGCTATAGAGATTGCGCGTGGACTGCCTATTCCTGGGCTTTAGATAAAACATATGATATAGCAGCTTTAGTAAGAGCTGAGGTGAGAATCAAGTCAATTAGAGAACCTCCCTAGGCCAATATCAGAAGGGAGACCTTCCTGTGGGATGTATCAGACACTGATTTCAGCAGTAGCAGAACACTCAAGGGACAGAGCAACTGTGAGATTCCCAACTGACGGCTCATACTCAAAAGTTAGTTTGAAACCAGGGTTACTCTTGCCCCAAGGCAGGGACTGGAGTGAGGCCAGTGAGGTGCCTAGGTCATAGAACTTGAGGAGGGACTTACTTCTCCTGAGGTTTACATAAGTCTGCCTGCCATACTCCCAGTCAGTGTCGTCCTGGAGAAAAAGAGGCTTGGAGTGGAAATCCATAACAGCACACTGATATTTAAAGCAAGTAAGCCTTACCTTAGGAATTTTAAATGACCAAGTCAGTCTAGGTTTGTGGGGATCTGCTCTCCCGAGGTTCTGTTGCTTTGTTTGCTTGCTTCCCGCTCCCTAAGGTGTGAGGACTGGGAGGAGAGAGCTGGTCTGTCAGGGAGATGGATCAAGAACCACTTCCTCGCTATACAGATTTGTGACCTATTTACTTATCACTAACTACAGAATCATGAGGCTAGGATTTGGAACCAAATTTTGCCTGACTCTAGAGCCTACTGGTAGCTCAGATGGTAAAGGAACTGTCTGTGATGCAAGAGGCCTGAGTTTGGTCCCTGGGTCGGGAAGATCTCCTGGAGAAGGGAATGGCCACCCACTCCAGTAATCTCGCCTGGAAAATTCCATGGACAGAGAGGAGCCTGGTGGGCTATAGTCCATGGGGTTGCAAAGAGTCAGACATGACTGAAGTAATGTAGCATGTCCATCCCATGAAAGTCACTTTGGGGCTTCCTTAGTATCTCAGCTGGTAAAGAATCCGCCTGCAATGCAGGACACCCCAGTTGAATTCCTGGCTCGGGAAGATCCCCTGGAGAAGGGATAGTTTATTCACTCCAGTATTCTTGGGCTTCCCTAGTGGCTTAAACAGAAAAGAATCTGTCTGCAATGCAGGAGACCTGGGTTTAATCCCTGGGTTGGAAAGATGACTTGGAAGATGGCATGGCAACCCACTCCAGTATTCTTGCCTGGAGAATCCCCATGGACAGAGGAGCCTGGCGGGCTACAGTCCATGGGGTCACAAAGAGTCAGACACGACTGAGTGACTAAGCACAGCATAGAGTCTACTGTTTGGAGACAATAATAGCAATAATTGCTAACAGGTTCCGAGAGTTCATTACATGCAGGGAACTGTTCTCGGTGCTTTATGTGTATTAATTCTTCGAATCTTCACAATGCCCATGTGGTATTAAGTGCTGTCACAAAGGAAGACTTTGAGACACAGGGAGGTACAGTAACTTTCCAAGGTCACACAGCACATGAAAAGTGGTGAGCCAGGCTCTCTGAGTGTGGAGCCCACACTCAGAACCGCTCCATCACGAAGGCAGCTGACTTAGACGACATTGTCTGACACTATACTGACTCCCACCTCTCCGAGAAATTTCACAATATAGTCTTATTTTATCCTCTTGATGGACATAGTGGTTAAGTGGGGGAGGAGGCAAAGTTTCCAGTGTACATATGAGGGAATCAAAATGCCAGTAGCAGGTAAGGAATAGAAAGGGGCCTTGAGAATGCTGGGTGTGCTCTGACGAGAACATAGGCTGTGTGGAGGAATGCAGGGAGGGATCATGGAAATCACTGAATGTCATGTTGAAGAGTTTTCTGGGAAAGCAAAATACAGATCAGTTAGAGACTGTTAAGATATGGAACGTACTTGAAGTTGACGCCATGTTTAATAATTACTTCTCAATGGGATTTTGTCTAGATCTTCAAAAAGAGAAAACAAAAGCTGCTGAATGCATCAGCCTTCTGTTAAGTCCCATAAGCATGTTTTTCTTGCCCCCAATTTGTATTAAAGATTGGTTGAACCTCAAGGAATGAGCAGTTTTGCTAATTACTAAAGATGTTTAAGGCATAATCTCCATCTTATAGTGTTAGATGAAGCAAATAAATAGCAGCAGAGATTGATTAATGGCCAAAGCAAACTTGAGGCAATCAATCACAGAAGTCATTAATTTCAGAGAATTCAATAGGGAAATGTTTTCTGAAATGTGGCACATGAGATGGTTTTAGGGAATATCCCAAATGAACATTTTTATAACAGTTATTCTTTATACTAGGAGAATATTGGTTTCCTATTTCTAGAAATGGTTTACTTACATTTAAGTTTAAAAGTCAAGGTTATTTCTCTATGTTGTCCATCTGAAGCTTATATAATATCTCACACCAACTATACCTCAAAAAAAGGCAAATGGATATAAAGAAAATAGTGAGTAATAGCATGGATGGTATATGAATCTTGGAAAACCACAAATAAGTAAGGTTTGGGGAGTACTGTATTAAAGGAACAAAGACCAACTGGTTATATGGCAACTCAAAAGTAATGATAATAAAATATTTTGCTCTCTTCCTACCCTCCCCTCAGCTTTTATTCCGCTTACTCTATATCATGCACTGTGCCAAACACTATCTGTATTAGCTGATTTTATCTTACAATTTTCACCCAAGAGTCAGTCTCTTTTTATTCCTAAGTAGCAGAACTCTGATTTTTGCTGTGCTGGCAGTGACTCCCAGCTCAAAGACTGCATTCCCAGGCTGCTTTGTAACCAGGTATGCCACGTCGCTGTTCTGACAGATGATCTATAAGTAAGAGAGTTGTGAGGAACATCTGAGTAGTTCTGGCTGTTAAATGGAGCTAATTCATACGGAAGAAGTGGCTATTTATCCACTCTTGGCATGCCTTTGTGATGGCAGGCACTCCAATAGCCTTCGAGGAGCATAGATAAGTTTGAAGATGGAAGCCAAAGGCTAGGATGATGGAGCTGAAAGAGAAAAGAAGCAAGTGGCCCTGATGACTATGGAGCTATACCTTCTTTTGACTGTCTACTTCAGATCCCTTTTACCTGAGATAGAAATTAACTTCTATCTTTACAACTTCCATTATTTGAGGTCTTCTGTTAAAAGAGCCAAACTTAAAAAAATGGAAATATAGTACATTATTACATAAACTTACAATAGTACATTATTTACAGGTATATAGCACAGTGATTCAACATTTGTATAGATTATATTCCATTTAAAGTTATAAAATACTGGCTGTGTTCTCTGCGCTGTACAGTATATCCTTGTAGCTATCTATTTTACACATAGTGGTCTGGATCTGTTAATCTCCTAACCCTATCTTGTCCCTCCTTACTTCCCCCTCTCCCCACTGGTAACCACTAGTTTGTTCTCTACAACTGTGAGTCTGTTTCAGTTTTGTTGCATTCATTCATTTATTTTTTAGATTCCACATTTTAAAGTGGTAATGCACAGTTTTCATCTTTATTTGACTTATTTCACTAAGTGTAGCACCCTCCAGGCCCATCCACGTTGTTGTAAATGGCAGAATTTCATTCCTTTTTATTTGGATAAATAATATTCAGTATATGTATATATATGTATATTTTGTCAGTCACTCAGTCATGTTAGACTCTTTGTGACCCCATGAACTGTAGCCTGCCAGGCTCCTCTGTCCATGGAATTTTCCAGGCAAGAATACTGGAGTGGGCTGCCATTTTCTACTCCAGGAGATCGTCCTAACCCAGCCATTGAAGTCGCATCTCTTGCATCCCTTTCATTGGGAGGCAGATTCTTTACCACTGCGCCACCTGGGAAGCTATATATATAAATATTCCATATCTTTATCCATTCATCTGTTGATGGACATTTAGGTTGCTTCCATATCTTGGCTATTGTAAATAATGTTGCTGTGAACACTGGGGTGCATGTATCTTTTTGAATTAGTGCTTTTGTGTCTTTGGGTATATAACCAGGAGTGGAATTAAACAGCTAAACTTAATACTAACTGATAGAAGATGAAATATCAGTTTGGAGTGCTTTTGGATGTAGGTAACAGTAAGCAAACTTAATGGAAGCTCAAACATAGGGGTTTATTTTTCTCACATAAACTAGCTTGAGGCATTAGGTCCATATAGTAGGCTAGAAGGGGATCAGTTCAGTCCAGTTCAGTCACTCAGTCGTGTCCGACTCTTTGCGACCCCATGAATTGCAGCACACCAGGCCTCCCTGTCCATCAGCAACTCTCGGAGTTCACTCAGACTCACGTCCATCGAGTTAGTGATGCCATCCAGCCAGCTCATCCTCTGTCATCCCCTTCTCCTCCTGTCCCCAATCCCTCCCAGCATCAAAGTCTTTTCCAATGAGTCAACTCTCTGCATGAGGTGGCCAAAGTACTGGAGTTTCAGCTTTAGCATCATTCCTTCCAAAGAAATCCCAGGGTTGATCTCCTTCAGAATGGACTGGTTGGATCTCCTTGCAGTCCAAGGGACTCTCAAGAGTCTTCTCCAACACCACAGTTCAAAAGCATCAATTCTTCGGTGCTCAGCCTTCTTCACAGTCCAGTTCTCACATCCATACTTGACCACAGGATGGACGTGTCAAAATTCTTCTTTTCCCAAGGTGGTGTTCTTTTATTTGAGCATGGACGTCCTTCCCAGCAGAGTTCCCCCTAACAACCTGTTACAGAACTGCATCCCCAAGAACTGGAATGGGGCCCATCCTTCTAACTCCTGAAATATATTGGGCTCTGTTCTATAGGTGGATGTGGGGAGAGGCTGTGAATGGGTCATGGACAGTGAAGAAACCAAGGCTCAGAGTTGAGGAGACAAGCTCAGTTACACAGCCAGCAGGTAGAAGAACTAGGTCTCAAATGAAGCTCTAATCCTCAAACCTGGGGTCTTAACCACTCTGATAAACTTCTCTCATACAGGGTTTAAACATCTTAGTGGATTTGTTCTTAGAAATTTTTTCCAGACTGTTAGGGGTTTCATACAGGAAGTCCTAAATGGTAAGTAAAACTCAAGAGTCCTAAAAGATTCCTTCCAAATTAAGCTTCTAGAGCAGCTGTGTCTAAAAGAACTTTGGAAATAATAGAAATGTTTTATGCTGTTCTGTCTATTATGGTAGCCACTAGCCACAGCTACTGAGGACCTGAGATACAGCAATATAATAGTGAATAAGGAGCTGAGAGTAGTATTGAAACATATACGTTACTATAGGTAAAATTAGATAGCCAGTGGAAATTTACTGTATGATGCAGGGAGTTCAGATCTGGTGCTCTGTGATAACCAAGAGGGGTGAGATGGGGTAGGTAGTGGGACGGAGGTTCAGGAGGGAGGGAACATATGTGTACCTATGGCCCATTCATGTTGATATATGGCAGAAATCAATACAAAATTGTAAAGCAATTCTCCTCCAATAAAAAATAAATTAGTTAAAATCAGGAAAAAAGTATGTAACTTCAATTAATTTAAAAACAGCTACCTGTAGTTTGTTGCTACTGTAAAGAAGAGCACAGTTGTAGAACCTTAAAATATTGATTCTCAGAATATCCTTAAATGCTCAGAATCAACAAAATCCACACTGTCTCCCAGATCAGTTTGTTTTTAAGAAGTAATGGGCCACTGTTTATTTGCATGAAGTGGTGTTACAGGCCAGCACAAGTTCAGTGTGGGGCATAATTGTGTTCGAATATTGGTACAAAGAATAGGCCTGTAAAAAATACTGACTTATGGCGCTCCAAGGTTCAGTCAGTTCAGTTCAGTCTCTCAGTCATGTCTGACTCTTTGCAACCCCATGGACTGCAGCATGCCAGGCTTCCCTGTCCATCACTAACTCTTGGAGTTTGCTCAAACTCATGTCCATCGAGTTGGTGATGCCATCCAACCATCTCATCCTCTGTCATCCCCTTCTCCTCCTGCCATCAATCATTCCCAGCATCAGGGTCTTTTCCAGTGAGTCAGTTCTTTGCATCAGGTGGCCAAAGTATTACTTTATAGCAGGTCAGGCTTGCTCTTCTGAAGTTACAGAAGGACAGATCTTTGGCGTAGCGTAAAAAGCAGAAGGGGTGGCATGGGTCAGTATGGCAAAGCAGTGAGCCTCGCCTCAGATTTATTATAGGATTGGTGGTACTCCTTTAGTTAGAAAAGTCCATCATGCCTTTCCTCAGAGTCAGTGATAAGTTCATATGTTTAGTTTCCAGGACATAGTTAGCTTAAATGCTTTGTCCTAATGTGTATCTAAAGAGATGAGGGTATTTTAGGATGTGTCTATCTCATAGCAACTGAGGATGAATTATACCACCATGAAGTAGGAAATTTTGTCTTTTGCATCTGTTAATTTGGTTCAGGAGAAAAAATGCTGTCTAGGTAAGTTAGCTTCTTTATGTAAGTTTACTGATTTGCAGACCTCTACCAGAGAAATGAAACAAAATTGTTTTAGTTATCGCCCATGAGGTGGCACAGTGGTAAAGATAGAAGACACAAGAGACGCGGGATCGATCCCTGAGTCGGGAAGATCCCCTAGAGTAGGAAAGGGCAACCCGCTCCAGTATTCTTGCCTGGGAAATTCCATGGACAGAGGAGTTTGGGGGGCTACAGTCCATGGGGTTGCAAAGAGTCAGACAGAACTGAGTGACAGAGTATACATACACACCCCAGTCCATTCTCTTGCAGTGACAACCCTAGAAAGATACAGGTAATTGCAAAGGGTGTCTGGATATTGTGTCCTCCTTGCCAGTCTCTGTGTGGGAAAGACAAAACTGGGATAACCTGGCATCCCAGTTTTCCATGTAAACCTTAAGACTCAGGTTGCCTCTCCATGTGACTCTCACAGTCTGTGTGTCAGTGACAAGAGCCCGCGCCCAGCGTTAGTTCTGCAATGTCATCCCATAACCCCTGCTCTCAGCGTTTAGGATTTTTCCAAGCTGGCTCTGTAACCTGACTTCTGAAATTGGCATGTGGAAAACCCCAGACTAGTATCTAACTAGTTAAACTGCATTCATCTGAATTTTGCTTGCTCTCCCTAAGGTTCATGGCTTGGCTATTTGGGCAGCATTTTTTGTTTGTTCTGTTTTGCTGTGCCAGGTCTTCCAACTGTGAGTGACTCTCTGAGGACATGATTGGCTGAAGGAACTTCTTGGTGTACTGGGATGAACTGGAAGAAGAAGTCAGGGGAGGCTGGACTGAACGAGGCTGAACAATGTAAGAGCTGTTAATGATGTCTGTGCTTAAAAATAATGATTATTCCGTAAAGTCAAAAAAACTAAAGTTGAAAAACTTTCTTTGCCCTCTACCTTAAAATGAAGAAACAGATGGCCATCTGTAGCTGTATATTTCTTGTTGTTGCAAGTAAATGCAGCCACAGGAGATTATTTTATGCTAAAAGCCTCCATCTGCTAGATGTAATCTTTTTGTACCTGTGGAAAAAATGAATAAAATAAGAAGGACCCACTTGCTTCTGACCTTGACTCTCCGAAGATTATGCACCTAAGATAGTTTCCTTTGTTCCGTGACAGGTCTTAATTCCAAAATGATAGTGCTGTAGTATTTTGACAGTTTCATCTTTTTACCTAAATGGGGACAAATTTGGCTTCGTAATATTCCTGGTTGGCATATGTTTTGCTGCGACAAAGGGAGAGAATTTTCCTTTAATGAGCAATATCCTGTGTCCCTTCACAGCGTCTTTTCTTGTAAAAATGCTCAAGCATCCTTGCCTCTCTAGTCTATTTGTTGCATGGAATTGAGAAATCATTATAAATGAAAGAGGTATTAAAACATCTTCACTTTGTCATGGATCTGTTTATACTTTGGACAGAAGGGGAAGGGGGCGGGTAAACAGAATGAATTGCTGTGAATGTGCTGATTCATTGGGCCCCATCTTTTCAAACCCAGCTTCCTACCTCTCTTCCCACCTGCTCACCATCATTACTGGAACGTTATTCTCCCGGGAGGCTATGTTTCTTTCCCAGTGGTTGTGTGTAATGGGAATGCTATTTAAACAGAATTCATTGTCATTCGAGCTCACTTTGCTTTCAGGCACGTTGCTTCCACTTTGACTCAACTCTTTAGAAAGTTGGAGTTTTAACAGGGACCTAAGAGGTTGTGCTCCTCATTCAAGAAGTTGAAAAATAACCTGAGGCCAGAAGACTAACATTGCAGAGCTAATGCTGGACACCGTGTTGTCACTGACACACAGAGTGTGAGAGTCACATGGAGAAGCAACCTGAGTCTTAAGGTTTGCATGGAAAACTGGGATGCCTGACTTCAAAAAAGAGGCTTTCCATGAATTTTTTGTATTGACCTTGGGTAAAGTAGAGTGCCGGAGAAGGCAATGGCAACCCACTCCAGTACTTTTGCCTGACAAATCCCATGGATGGAGGAGCTTGGTAGGCTGCAGTCCATGGGGTTGCTAGGAGTCAGACACGACTGAGCGACTTCACTTTCACTTTTTACTTTCATGTGTTGGAGAAGGAAATGGCAACCCACTCCAGTGCTCTTGCCTGGAGAATCCCAGGGATGGGGGAGCCTGGTGGGCTGCCATCTGTGGGGTCGTGCAAAGTCGGACACGACTGAAGCGACTTAGCAGCAGTAGCAGCAGCAAAGTAGAGTGCACGAGAGTGCTTATTAAATATAAGAGTGAAAAACTAAGGAGCATTTAAGTATGACCTCAAGACAGTTTAGTGTAGAGGCACAGCCCTACTCTATTTTTCAGTGTGATTATTCCCTAACACCACACGTTTACTCTAGCGATGGACAAGCATCCAGTGGTTATAAAGGAAAAACAAAGAAATTAAATGGGGAATAAGAGGGAGAGGAGGAATAACAGTGACCATATGCCTGACTTCTGGCTGTGTCAGTAACTGGTGGTGTGATGCTGGGCAAGTCACTTCATTTTGCTTGGCCTCAGTTTCTCCATCTTTAAACAAAGAACTTGGTCTAGATCTGGAAGGCATGGCCCTGGATCAGCATTATTATCATCACCTGGGAGCGCCTTAGACATGCAGATTCTCAAACCTCACTCGGATCCCCCAATCAGAAGCTCCAGGGGTGGGACCCAGCAATTTGTGTTTTAACAAGCTCTCCAGGCAATTCTGGTCACACTCAAGTTTGAGAACAAGCCACTGTAGAAGCTTGGCTGTCAGCGGCCAGAGCTATGCTGCGGAAGAGTTGGAACAGCTCTCCTCTTGGTCCTGAGAGGAGCCTTCCTAATGGTGAGTCTGTGATTTCCAGTTTTTAATTGGCTTTGTACATTGCTCCTTCCATTTCTGTATCAATTTCTTGTACTTCCCACCCATAGAAATCAAGTATCTGTGTACCTTTCTGAAGGCAAGGGTGTCATGTTAAAAATCTTTCCAGTATTAACAACATGAGGGACCCATTAACAACATTAGACACAAAAAGCAAGTGTTTGTGATCATGAGTGTTCATAAGTGAATGTCTTTGCTGAAAAATGAATGCTTATGTTGGCTGTCAACTCTGCCACCTAGTTGTGGGTTTTTCTGGTCTCATCACAATGGGGGCAAGCACCCTGAGGGTATCTGCAGGGGCTCTGGCTTTCTGTGGCCTATGTTCAACTTGAGCTGTGCCACTTGCAACCTTTGGTAAGTTATTTTCTGCCTCAGTCTTGGTTTCTCTATCTGTCCATAGAAAAACACACAATATCTGTTTTACAGTGTTTTGTAAGGATTCAAAAGATACAGTTCACGTAAATATGCTTAACACACTAGATTGCGTTCATTAAGTACTTGATAAATGTGAAGCATCTTTAGTCCATTTCTCACTGTTCTGCAGCTTTTGAGTAAGAACGGTGATGTTTTCTTGTAATAGATAACGTGTGAATAATATATAAATGAAGTAAAATGTAAAATATTTGGAAGATTATCTGGGAAATTATCTTATGCTTGGGGAATAAAAGTGGTCCAGTGGATGATGATCTCAGAGTAAGGAGTCAGACACTGTGACAGTTTCAAAAAGAGGGTGAAGCGATTAGCACAGCTAGTCCTCTGTGGAGGGTCACCTCTCTAAATATACCTCTCACCATCTCACAGTGCTCAATCCTGACTCGGTTGTTTGGGGTCACTTCCAGAGTTCACTGAGCTCTAACTAACAGGCTTTGAAGATTAGGTGGGACCCCTCTTATATGCTCAAGCTACCCTCCTTCCCCCTGATTTCCCTTCTGTAGCACTTGTTACTCTTGAAATAGTTTGTCTTTACTTGGCTGTAAGTTGCATGAGGGCCAGAACTATGCTTGTTGATTTTGTGTCCTCATGGTTTAGCCTGGTTCTTGGTTCAAATGCAGTAGCTCAGGGCATCTCTTTCCTTCTCTCAGTGTCTTGTTACGTGAGTCCTGATGGCTTACAGCTGTGCTGAGTCACTGATTGCTCCTCTCTTGGGCAAGTCCAGGTAGGAATAGAAATTTCCAGGTTTCCAGGGCTGGTCTCATTCCACCTCTAGCATCTTCATCTGCTTAGTACAGTGTGAAAAAATAATTGCCTGGAGGAAACCTGGAGAGAGAATATTATGACTTAGAAAAACAATTTCACAACAATTTTTAATGGGCTCGGTCTACCATATGCCCATGTAAGTCTTAGCCTTTCCTCAGTCCGGAGGGTTTCTGTCCCCTCTCTGATGGCTTCAAGAGTTGTAGCTATTGCAAAAAATGCCCTCTGGACCTGTTAACAGAAGCGACAATGAAATTGAGTAGATTTGCGATGGAATTGTAAAGCTGGGCATGATCTCTTCTCACTCATAAGAGCCAGGTACTGAACTTAAGCGTTCATGGTTATTATTCTGCTTCTTCCTTTCTGTGGAAATGTGATTCTTGCTGGTGGAGTGTAACTGACAAATAATAAAGACAGCTGCCCATCATCTCCTAGTGGGAGGGTCAGGAGAGAGGTGAATCTGCAACATACAGATAAAACCTTTCCAGGGAGAAACTTAATGGGGGGTGAAGTATAATAAATAAAACACAAGTCAGTGAAGGAGCTGTAAGGAAACATTTCTGTTGGGGGAAAATACCCAAACAAACTCAAATGTGAGAATAAAGTGAAAAAGTCTTTCCAAAATGAGAGAAAGCAAAGCAATTTCAGAGAAAAAGTGGCAAAGGTGGAATGAAGCTTAGCTTAATAACTTCCTGTTATTATCTAACTTAATTCTTCTTAGAGCTCAAAGTGCTTTCATGGAATGTGTCTGAAATTGTTTGTTAAAATAAAGAACTTATGTAGGGATGACCTAATTTCCTTGGAGTTCTAAGCTATATGCAGAAGATGGACATGGGGGAGGATTACTTATAATATTCTGTGAGCCAATTTTGCAAAACTTGTTTACCATTGATGTGTTGTTATGAAGTCAGTAGCTTCAGCTGGGCATGAAGGAGACGGAGTGGAGTGGATCGTGCAAGCTCAGTCATGTCCAACTCCTGTGACTCCATAGACTGTAGCCCACCAGGCTCCCCTGTCCAAGGGATTTCTCAGGCAAGAATACTGGAATGGGTTACCATTTCCTCCTCCAGGAGATCTTCCCACCCAGGGATTGAACCTGGATCTCCTGCATTGGCAGGTTGATTCTTTAGCACTGAGCCACCTGGGAAGCCCAGGAGGAGAGGGAAGACTGGGAAAATGGTGTCTCACACCTTGTCCATTTGTCCAGTTGTCCTCTTTATTCCTCATGCTGTCCAGGATTGAAATAATAGCACTGGCTGCATCTATTTTGATGAATAGTGCGCATAACTGTGAGGGATGTATTCCCAAGAAAATGGTATGTTCTGGTCTCTCCTGACATAGCCTCCACCCCTTTATTAAACTGTAGTTAATCCCCACACTAAACTTCTAATTCAATACACAAGAGTGGTTTCTGGTCATCTTTACTTGACGTAAGTACTCTAAGTAATCCTAAAGCAGGTGGTCCAGGAACCATGGTGGTTTAGTCACTAAGTCGTGTCTGACTCTTGCAACTGCATGGACTGTAGCCCACCAGGCTCCTCTGTCCATGGGATTTTCCAGGCAAGAATACTGGAGTGGGTTGCCATTTCCTTCTCCAGGGGATCTTCCTGACCAAGGAATCGAACCCAGGTCTCCTGCATTGCAGGCAGATTCTTTACTGACTGAGCTATGAGGTAAGCCAGGAACCATACTTGAAGATACACTGGTGTTGGTGTCTGACTGTGGTGGGCCCTGATGTCAGATGGATAAAGTTTGAGTCTTGGATCAGCCACCTTCTGAACGTGGGCAAATTACTTGATAACTGTGTCTGTTTCCCCAGTGTGAAAATGGGGATAATATTACTATCTACCTCATAGAATTATAGTTGGTGAAATGATTCAGAAAACCGTATTTAGTACAGTGTGTGACACAGAGGAAGCTCCCAATAAGTGATAGTTATATTGTCATTGGTTCTGGACAACCCCTTCTTTGAGCATTTTAGACTTTTGGATATAGGGAAAAAAATTGAGCATTATAGACTTTTGGCTTAAGCAAAAAGGGTGGGTCTGTGTAAGTGCTGGTCTTAAGCATTGGTGTGTGTCAGTGGTAAAGAGTCTCTGTTTGGTCAGGCTCCTTGTCCCTCCTCCGAGGCCCATCTGTGTACCTCATTGTAAAATCCAGTTTTAGCAGGAACTCACCTAAGTCAGTTTTGGCAAGAATCCTCTATTCTCCATATCTAATCACCCTTCATTGGGTCAATTAAGGTAACTGGGTTCTTCATCCTCCACCATCCCCTGGGTGATGTCTGATCACACTGGCCTGTTTTCAGTGAAGATTCTGTTAGGTCAATTTCGTTAGATCCCTTGTATGTTTTCTCTTCGTAATTTTCCATCCAGTGACCCCCCCAACCCTGTTTCTTGCCTATAAATTCCCACCTTTCCATGTTGTTTTCAGAACAAGCCCAGCTCTATACTGAGGTTTCTTTCCCCTCTTGCAATAGTCTTGAATAGAGTCAGTTTTTACTGTTTTAATTACTCTCCAGCTGTTTCTTTGACATAAATTGTGGAAATGGCAGGTGGAGAGGTGGCTTTGGTGACAAGACACTTGAGTACCATCTAAACCTCTCATTTCTCTTCTCAGCATCTTCTGTGTGTTGTCATTTTGCTTCTGCTCCAGGTAAGTTTTTTTCCATGCAGGGGAAAACACACTTTCAGATAGCTTCAGGCTTTCATTCTCAGAGCTTGTATCCAGAGAGGAAAAGAAATGTTCCAACCATTTCTTTTGGAGAAAGAGCTGATTCTTTCTTCAAAGAGAAAGGGCTCTTTGAGAGAGGAGAGAGGACTGATTGGTTCAGATGAAATCAAATGCCTATCCTTGTACCATGGGTGTTGGCCTGGGTCATGTGCACACTTCTTTATAAGAAGGTTGGGTCTCATGCTGGGCATAGACTCTGAGTCATACCACCTATTTCTTCTGGTTCTCTGTATCCTTATCTTTATGTACCTATGATAACACATAGCCCAAACCCCAAATGTACCTCCTCAGCACTGGGAACACAGTGAGATCCAAATAGCTATGGCCCCTGCCCACACGGAACTTACAGTCTCATGCAGAAATAGATTTTCAGCATGAAGAGATGAAAGACCATATGACTGCTCTCCTCACAGCCCTCTTCCAATGCTAGGAACTAGGGAAACAGTATAGGAATACAAAGAAGAATGTGATCTGTAAATGAAAGTTCAGTTCAGTTCAGTCGCTCAGTTGTGTCTGACTCTTTGCAACCCCATGGACTGCAGCACGCCAGGCCTCCCTGTCTATCTCCAACTCCTGGAGTTTACTCAAACTCATGTCCATTGAGTCAGTGATGCCATCCAGCCATCTCATCCTCTGTCGTCCCCTTCTCCTCCTAAATGAAAATAATTGAAAGTAATTGGAATAAATGAAAACTTCAGAGGAGGTGATAATGCATGTAGTCATATATACATACAAACCTTAAGATACTTAGAGCAATGCTGGATTCACCCCATTTTGCCACTGCCCCCCACCCCAACAAACACAAGTGATGAATAAATTATTTCAGGAGAATCAGTGGTCTGGGTGGGTCTGACTCAGTTGTTGAAATTTCTTTGCAGAATTTTCTCAGACATCCAGGACTCACATTCCTTATTTCTGATTTTAAAATGGGATGGGTTTTCTCAAACAATCACCAGCACGTAAATCAGATTAATAGTAATACTAGCTAACACTCACTGAGCACTTACTGCTGTAGGTGCTTTCTGTGGATTAATTCATTTAATCCTCTCACCACTCCTGTGAGGTAGGTGTCCTTATCTTCTTTACACAGATAAGGAAGCAGGCACACAAGGCGAAGGAAATATATTTATTGAAGGCACACCACATGCAGGGCTCATTGCTGAGTGGAGTTCATAATGTTAAATTACTGAATCCTGCTAATTACACTAAGAGGTAGGTAATGTTTTTTGGAGGACCCAGTTTAAAAATGAGGCGCTGAGGCTTGGAAAAGTCAAGAATTTGCCAGAAATCATGTTAGGTGAGTGTCAGAATCTGATCTGGAACCCATGATATTTGAGTTGAGGTCGTGTTCTCTAACCACTGAGATCAATTCTGATTTCCAGGTTAGTTTGTTGAAACAGAGCTTCATAAAGTACATGCCTTTTCATTGCAAATTCTTTGGAAAGATAAATTGTTTTGTTCATCATAATTTCCTTGGAGGCAAGGAATGCCTTATAGGCCTGTCTTTTCTTTGTTTTAGTCCTGTTCTACATAACAGTTGCTGTGAGCTGGCCACACAGAAGTGACAGCAAATAGAGCATTTTAAATATCTAGTTTTATATTCAATCATTTAAAAAGGTGTGTATTCTATGTACCAGGTACTGTGCTAGGCAATGAAGATTCTAAATAGGTTCCCTGTTACCCTCCATAATTTCACCCTGGTGATTTCCTTCATAGCAGGGATCACAATTTGCAATTTTTACTCATTTACTTTGTCCTCATATTAGAACATAAGCCCCAGGAGGTAGCATTGTTGCCTGTTGTGTTAACTTCTGAATCTTGAGAATTTAGGTCAGTGCCTGACATGTTTTAGGTGCTTATTAAATATCCATTGAATGAATAAATGAACAGATGAATCAAATAACTCATTGTAAGTTTATTGGGTGGTATCTATGCGTGTTAGTTGCTCAGTTGTATCCCACTCTTTGTGAGCACATGGGTGATATCTAGGTCTTTCCAATTTCTCATGTTAATTAAAAAAAAACAAAACACTCTTCCCCTGTTTCCCTTTGTCTATTGCATCTGCACGTGACTTCTGGGAATGGGGAATCGTTGAGCAGAGACCAGAAGATCAACATTCAGCCTTCATTTATAGGCTGAGGCAGTGACAGTACAGGGAGGCAGTGCTAACTGGAAGTTAGAATCTGAAAAGTGACCAAATAGTTTCATAACTGTTCCTTTCAGCCAGGGCTGCAAAGTCCTGCCTATGTAGGAAAAATGTGGTTCTTTATTTGTGGGTATAATTGACCACTGGGAGTAGGGTACAGATCTCTCTTTACTTTGCAGAAGTAGCAGCCTGACTCTGTATTGAATGGGAGCTAAAGAATTTAGAAGATCCCCTCTCCATCCACAGCTTGCTTCCAAGCCTGTTCTCTTGCTAAACTCTCCTGCCTTGGAGCTAAAACCTTAGAGACTGCAGTATAAAAATGAGGGGAGAATTAAAATGCATTGGCTGAGTAGCTACAAAACTCATATTGTTAAGCTTTTGATGATACTGGGTGGCCAAAAAATTTGTTTGAGTTTTTCCATAAGATGTTACAAAAACCAGGATGAAATTTTTGGCCAACCCATTACCTTCCCATGTTATCATAGGCAAAAGAAGTTCTGTTCCAGTAGCTACAGTTGTGTGCCAGGTGTATTTCCTTCATCATTTCCCTGGAAAGAATGCAAAACCAGTTGAAAGGCCAGGGGCTTGGCATCTTCCTTCTGTCAGGCCCAGGTAGTGAATGATTCAGACTTTGTGGATCACCCATTTTCACACTACTTAGTTGTGCTCTTGTTGCATAAAATCACCCATAGATAACACATATGGGAAGGAGCATGGCTGAGTCATTACAGAAACAGGTGTTAAACTCTGGCCTGTACAGTGTTTTGGTATTTAATTTACGTAAAGTTTTGGAACCTGGAAACATGCATGCACACAGTAGGTGGACCATTTCAAAGTGAGAAATAAACCATTTTGAATACCTCAGCTTGATTTGGAAACAGCAAAAATCAGTAGGGCTTTACAAATCTCAGCACACTTTTGCTGCTTTCATCAGTGTTGCATGGGCACATCTCAAGAATTAGATGTATCTACTTAAACCTCAAGAGTTGAGAGGAAAAAAACCCCAAAACTCTCTTAATCCTGTGCTGCCTCTTGTCAGAAGCCAGCTTGGAGTTCTCACCATGGAAAAATGCAGACCTCAGCTTCAAGGATCCAAGATCAAAGCTTTGGAAGTAAATTCCCTTCAAAACGGGCTCACAGCTGCATTAAAAATTGCTATTCTTTGTGTGCATGGCCCTCCCAGGAGAGCCCACTGGCCCAGCGCCACCCTACTTACCCTAGAGGCCAGCCTGACCTTGGCCATCCATCTCTGCTTGAGAAAGCCAGGCTCCACAAATCACATGGCTTCCCATTGACTTTCTGTCAGGGCAAGGTAACCAAACTTCTTCTTTAAGATGAGGGGCAGGAGGCGCAGCTCCTTTCTGCCCAGGTGCTCTAATGGGAACTTCTGGCTCAAGAGAACTCATATCTGGCACGAGGGTACATGCCTGGCGAGGACAGGCATTTAAGGTGCTCCTCCTGTGCTCCAGGGCTTCCCTGTTAGGTCAGACTGTAAAGAATCTGCCTGCAATGCAGGAGACCTGGGTTTGATCCATGGGTCAGGAAGATCCCCTGGAGGAGGATGCTGTCATCAGCATGCAATTAAATCTCTGCCATGCCATTTATTAGCCTTTGACCTTGGGCAAGTCACTTAACCCATTTGTTACTCACTTTTCTAATCTGTAAAAATGGGGCAATTACAGTAACCATCTTACAGGCTGTGGTTAAGATCACATGAATACATGCAAACTGCTAATATGCATGTGTGCATGCTAAGTTGCTTCAGTCATGCCCAGCTCTGTGCGACACTATAGACTGTACCCCTCCAGGCTTCTCTGTCCATGGATTTCCCAGGCAAGGATCCTGGAGTGGGTGGCCATGCCCTCCTCCAGGGGATCTTTCCCACCTAGGGATTGAACCCGCGTCTCTTACATCTCCTGCATTGGCAGCCAGGTTCTTTACCACCAGTGCTGCCTGGGAAACCCAAAGTGCTAACATAATGCCTACCAAAATGTAAATGACCCTGATAAATGATTAAAAAATTATTATAATTTTGAAGAGGATGACTGCATGTCCCTTCAGTGCTGGAGAGTGTTAGGTCATGGTCTAACTGGATCACCCAAGGATTATTGAATTCTAGGACTTATACTGCTATTTATTTATTCTTGGCTGTGCTGGGTCTTTGTTGCTCCACAGGCTTTTCCCCACGTGGAGTGAGCGGGGGCTACTCCTCCTCGCAGTGTGCGGGCTCCTTGTTGCGGTGGCCTCTCCTGTTGCAGAGCACAGGCTCCGGGGCACGAAGGCTTCCGTAGCTGTGGCATGTGGGCTCAGTAGTGGCAGCTCTCCTGAGAGCACAGGCTGAGTAGTTGTGGCACACGGGCTTTGTTGCTCTATGGCACGTGGGATCGTCCCAGATCAGGGATTGAACCCACGTCTCCTACCTCAGCAGGTGGACACTTCACCACTGAGCCACTAGGGAAGCATTACGGCTTGTACTTTTGTCATTATCGTTTCATTAGGAACCACACTCTGAAGTTAATGTTAATTGGTGGATCTTTGTCCAGTGGAGATTTAAAACAATTACTTTCCACTGTAGGAGATTATCAAAAAGATCACAATTTTATTGCCCTGATCACTCAAACCTAACACATACAGCAAACTTATTTTGGCATGTCTTTCCTGTCCATATGAATCTCTTTTCCTCAAATGCTCTTTGAATCAGTGTTACTATCCTGCTGGTTTCCTGATTAATGAATTAAATTTTGGGCATATGTTCGCTCTATATTTATATGAAGGATCATATTTTTAACCCTTAGAAATTACACTTTGAGAAATAGCAGCTATATGCATAGGTTATGATCACTATTCTCTTCTTTTCAAAGGCAAATGATGTCATGGAAAGAACTTTGGGGCTAATTGTCCGGAAGACCTTGATCTAAAGTCAAGCTTGACCACTTTTTAGTTTGAATGGATCTTGCATCTATAAAACGGGAAAAACCACAGACAGTTTACTTGGCAGTTGTATAATCTTCCAAGGTAGCCTGCTAGGGGCTGTCCTCCTAGCCTGCGTTTTAGCAAAGAGATGTAGTTTGTTCTTCTCAGACAATTTGCTCTTCACACCCAGGCTGATCACCACCCCTCAAGCAGAGATGCCTCCAGGTTACCTTTCCTACAACTTGTAGTTCCCAGCAGAATGCGTTTCATCATCCTGCCCACTGCCTCTCTCTACTCCTGGGGGAAATAGTAATAACAACAACCTGTGTTTAGGCCTCACAACTCCAGCATGTGAAGGGTTTTCTGTTTTATTTTAAGTGATTGACAAGTGCTCCCAGTTAGTGACACTGTGTGTGAGGGTGGTGTGGTGTGTACTTTAAATGTCATCTCACTCAATCTTTACCCTGGTCCTGGGAGATAAACGTTAGCATACCCATTCTACAGATGAGAAATTGAGAACTGGAGGGGAGGTACCTTGCCCAGGAACACTCAAACAGTCTAACCTGCTTGAATTCTAACCCATGTCTGCTAGTATTCAAACTCTACGTTTGTTCTCATTTGTTGAACATTTGGTAAGTACAAGATTCCATGGTGAGGTGAGCAGGTGAAGGGTGCAAGGTAAGAAAATACCTGCTCCAGAAGGGCTCACTTTTTAGATGTGGAGGATAAAGAAAAAGATAGTAACAGTCACCTCTTATTTAGTGTGCAAGGCATGCTGCATAGCAATTTCATTTACTCCTCACGTCAATCTGGTGGGATAGGTGATGCATCTCTGTTCATGGGTAACAAAACAGGTTCTAGGAGATGAAGTAACTTGCCTCTGGTCCCAGATGATTCAGATTTCTGTCTGTGCATTCCATCATTCATAGCCCCTGTGTCAGACACGAAAAGATACATAACTGTAAGAGGTAGCAACGTTCAGTATTGCGTGAAGATTACAAGCACCCAGAGTGAGCTTGATGAGGGCTACGTGTGTTGCTGGGAACCTGCTGCAGTCAGTTTAGTGTGTTTATTAAGCATCCTTTGTTTGCCATGTACTGAGTGCCTGGCTGGGAAATGTGATGACAAGAACTTGAGCAGTTCATGGTCTAGGGTGAGGGACGGATGTGAAAACAGGTTGCTGTAACATAGCATGGTAAGTGGTGTGCTGGAGGGTGCTGTGGGAGCACAGAAGTGGAGCCTTAATCAGGTGGGCTAGGGGTTCCAGGGATGGGTTCCCGCCCAAAGCTGCACCCCAAGTGATGTTCAAGTCCCACTGACCTGTCAACTAAAGAGTGTGATCTCAGTTTGCCTTCTCTCCGATGTTCAAAATCTACCATCAGCTTCAATAAACCACTTGGATTTGACTTGAACATGTTGTCCCTTGGTGAGTGGATCTGCCTTTCTAAATCATATTTTCATTGGCTAATCTGAAAATCCATTTTCACTGCAAGCCAATGGTATGCTGAAGTGGCTTAAAGGGTGTTGGGGTGTCAGGATTGATATGCCTTGGAATGGAAGAAAGTTAGTGGATGATGTGCAAAATTGTATCCTGTGTACAGATGATTGCAATTTAATCAGATTGATTTGCAGGGTTCTTCCTTGAGTCCTGTTACATCCTCTAGCTAGGCTGGAGCTTGTTTGCTTGTATATGTAGCTTTTCAGGATCGCTATAGACACCCATGCTTATGAAACCTACAAAATAATCGACATTAAAAAGTCTCACTCTCATCTAATATAATATCTGCAGAGTGAAATATTCAACATAATATTTCTTCTATTCTTGGAAGGCAGCTCTTGTTACCATGTGTATTCCTGTGCACCTTTATATGTCCTCCTACAGATAGTATGGTTTCAGTGTGTCTGCCATTACTGCAGTGGCCCCCACTCCCGTGCTCTTGCCTGGAGAATCCCAGGGATGGGGGAGCCTGGTGGGCTGCTGTCTATGGGGTTGCACAGAGTCAGACATGACTGAAGTGACTTAGCAGCAGCAGCAGCCATTACTTTGCCGACTAAGGTCTGTCTAGTTAAGGCTATGGCTTTTCCTGTGGTCATGTATGGATGTGAGAGTTGGACTATGAAGAAGGCTGAGCACCGGAGAATTGATGGTTTTGAACTGTGGTGTTGGAGAAGACTCTTGAGAGTCCCTTGGACTGCAAGGAGATCCAACCAGCCCATTCTGAAGGAGATCAACCCTGGGATTTCTTTGGAAGGAATGATGCTAAAGCTGAAACTCCAGTACTTTGGACACCTCATGCGAAGAGTTGACTCATTGGAAAAGAGTCTGATGCTGGGAGGGATTGGGGGCAGGAGGAGAAGGGGACGACAGAGGATGAGATGGCTGGATGGCATCACTGACTCAATGGATGTGAGTCTGAGTGAACTCTGGGGGATGGTGACGGACAGGGAGGCCTGGCGTGCTGTGATTCATGGGGTTGCAAAGAGTCGGACACGACTGAGCGACTCAACTGAACTGAACTGACAGATAGTATATGCTTGTACACAGATATTAGAGTGTGTGTGTATATATATGTGTAAATCTATGTATGAACACACGCCCATTTTTGGTTGTGTTTTACACGAATAATATAATGCTTTAATATTGTCTTGGGTCTTACTCTTTTTGTCATTTAATAATAAATTTTGCAGATCATCTCTTCCGTCATACTACCTGTAGACTTGTTTCACGCTTCTTATTTCATTGTTTCATATTTCATTGGCACACTTTCATCAGATTCCCCTTTGATGTACATTTGCCTTTTCCTGTTTTTTTTGGCTATTAAAAAACATGGCAGTGAAACCTGTACACACAGGATTGCCCATAGTTGCCCACCTTTTGGATAAATTCATAAAAGTGGAATTGCCAAATGAAATATCATGTTCTTCTAAAATGGTTAGATGTTTCCCAGTTCTTCTTCAAAAAGCTGGTAGCAATTTAGTCTTCTGTCAACAGCATGGGAAGATGTTGTTACCTTGTATATTCTCTGCATGGTTTTGTCAGCTTCCAGGACATGTTGTGATGACGAAAACATGGGTGTTTTGTCTGACAAGTTGGATGTAAGTTAGATTTAGCAGGCTGTGAGTTGAAATGTAAATATCGTCTGCTCAGGTCTGAGTAGTTGAAATGCAACATTTTAGGGCTGCCTCCTTGGGGGCTCCAGACATAAGAATACCCCTTTTTATGTCTCTTCAATATCAGGATGCACCTTGACCTGTTTTTAACTTTCTGCATTTCTTAATGACAGCTGGACACTGCAAACCTGTGTTTCTTAGAAAACTCTGGCTTGATTCTCCCCAGTTATTCTTGGTTTCTGCAAAGGTTATCTCTGCTCTGTGTCCCAGGCCTGGCCACTTCACATTGTGGCTCTCCATGCTTCCACTCACCCTTCCGAGCAGGTCTTGAATGGGTGACCTTATCATTTCAGGAGACAAACACACATTGTACTGATCTTTCAAGCTCAATATCCTTTTGCTTAAATGTTAGATGGATTTATGTTATTGCTCTGGGAAGCAGTGATCCAGGGAGGAATTAGTGTTCAGATGAGACTCTGGTCTTGTTAAAATGGCAACAGGAGAATGCAAGCACTTGCCCGAAACCATTGGCCAAGGTCTAATCCAGTCTTTCTCCTTTCTTCCCCTCCTCAACCCATTTGGTTATTTGAATTCTGTTTGCGTCTTAGCTTCTGAGATTTTAGGATTTGAAAAGGGAAGTTTGGCTGTGTAGGGTGCTGACAGGTCTGTCTTAGTGACTTTCAGTGGGATAAGGAGGCTACATCATTACATCCAAGATGCCCTTTGAACTGGACTTCCATGCTGTTGGCAGTGCTGGGGGTGGTCAGGCTGGGGCCCCCTTGGGAACTTTTCTTCCTGGAGGTTCCTGGGGGAAGCACAACAAAGTATATCAGTCATTGTCAAATATGAGTTCAGTCAGTTTCCAGGAACTGTTGTGTAACCCAGATGTTTTCCTTTACTAGTATGCTTTGTGCTCTGCAAAGCAGGCATGCTCTTAAATGGTTGCAAGCAAGTTAAAATTAGGGAGGTGGTACAGTAAATGACTCATTGGAAAAGACCTTGATGCTGGGAAAGATTGAAGGCGGAAAGAGAAGGGGATGACAGAGGATGAGATGGTTGGATGGCATCACCGACTCAATGGACATGAGTTTGAGTAAGCTCTGGGAGTTGATGATGGACAGGGAGGCCTGGCGTGCTGCAGTCCCTGGGGTCGCAAAGAATTGGATATGACTGAGTGACTGATCTGACTGACAGTGAATGAGAAGGCATGGGAAATTGAGACTTAGTAGATTCAAGCTTGGTTTGTCTTAACTCTGTCCCTTACTAATTGTCTGACTTGTGGGTGTATTGCTTAATCTCTTAGGGTCTAGGTATATCCTTGTATAAAATACATCAATAATGTTGGTTTATCTTCATTAGAGTATTCAATCAGTTCAGTCATTCAGTCATGTCCGATTATTTGCCACCCTATGGACTGCAGCGTGCCAGGCTTCCCTGTCCATCACCAACTCCCAGAGCTTGCTCAAACTCATGTCCATCGAGTTGGTGATGGTATCCAACCATCTCATCCTCTGTCATCCCCTTCTCCTCCTGCCTTCAATCTTTCCCGTCATCAGGGTCTTTTCCAATGAGTCAGGTGGCCAAGGTATTGGAATTTCAGCTTCAGCATCAGTCCTTCCAATGAATATTCAGGATTGATTTCCTTTAGGATTGACTGGTTGTATCTCCTTTCAGTCCAGGGGACTCTCAAGAGTCTTCTTCAACACCACAGTTCAAAAGCATCAGTTCTTTGGTGCTCAGCTTTCTTTAGGTGAAAAATGTGAGCTGTGTGTGCGTGCCAAGTTGCTTCAATTGTGTCTGACTCTGTGTGACTCCATGGACTGTAGCCTGACAGGCTTCTCTGTCCATGGGATTCTCCAGGCAAGAACACTGGTGTGGGTTGCCATGCCCTCCTCCAGGGGATCTTCCCTATCCAGGGATCAAGCCTGTGTCTCTTATGTCTCTTGCACTGGTGGGCATGTTCTTTATTGCTATGGCCACTTGGGAAACCCAAAATGTGAGCTACTAGTTAATAGTTTGGAGCTGAAAAGGCTTATTAATCCTTCACTGGAAATGTGTACCAGATGATAAACTTGCTGTCATATTACTTAATTCTTATAACCGGTCTTTGAGAGAAGCACTGTTATCCCTATTTTACAGATAGAGAAAGAGGTATTTGAAGAGGTTAAGGAACTACACTAATGGTATATAGCTTGTAAATGGTGAAACCAGGTTACAAACCTCAGGGAGTCAGAGATTGGATGTGAGAATCTGCATTCATCTTTGAGTCCATGCTTAAATACTAGACTCTTATGCATCTCCAACCTGGGGGTTACCAGCAGGAGGTGAGTGTGCCCACAGGGGACATTTGGCAATGCTGGCGACATCCATGGCTGGCACAACTGAGAGAGTGAGTGTGTGAATGGCCTCTAGTGGGTAGAGGTCAGATACACTGCTGAACACCCTACAGTGTGCAGGACAGCCCCACAAGGAAGAATCAGCCAGCTCCAATGTGTCCAGGTTAAGAAACGCTGAGCTAACACATATACTTGAGCGTTTTCCTACAGAGAAGGTAGAAAAGTGGCCTTTCCCTGACCTTGCTATTTTCTCTGTGGTACTTGCAGCCCTCTAATACTCCCTATAATTGATTTACTATGCCTTTTTATTATGTCTTCACTCACCAGAATAATTCTGAATATGTTTTCACTAATGCTTCCCAAGTTCTTAGAGAACCTATGCATGGTAGACGCACAAAAAATATTTGTTGAAAAAATGAGTGACTACAACATGAAGTGCATGGAAACAACTCAGGGATCACCTGTCCCTGTGACAGGTGACTTGGATCCCAGGATGAGATGGTGGTCAGGCTACGCTCCTTCTGCCTGGTGGACCCGACCAGTGACTCTATGTGACCTTCTGAGAGATGCTGAGTCCAGCCTGTCATCGTTCCGTCATGATGGTCATAGCACCTGTATCTCATTTCTGGGGCTTTCAAGGCATGTGGTGATGCAGTGAGGCTGGCTTTTCTGTAGAGCTGTCAGAAGAATGACTTATCTGACTCCAAAGCAATGCGCTTTACTGACGTTATAGAATCTCTCTCAGATTTGTTCAGAGAGATAATTTACCCTTAGAAAGAGGGGGAAACGTCTTCTTCAAGGCAAATTAAAGAGAAAAGCTCCTATGGAACTCCCGGGTATGTGAATGTGCCTGTAAGATTTGTTCCCTGCTTTCCTGCTATTAATATTATCTATTAATATTAATGCTATTAATGCTTACAACAAAAATGAGCCCCCTTGCCTGCTTTCTGATGTTACATAGGTTCACAACTAACCACCTTGGGGCTGGAGGATGTGGCTGGTATCAAAATAAATTCTATCCTATAATATTCAATATCAACTTCTCATTTGTGAAATTAGAATGCTTATCTAACTCCAAAGATTATTGTAAGTATAATGGAGTGAGGAGTTTTATTTTAGCAACTAGTCTTAGAATTCCTCTTGGGGATGGAACTTTGTTCAGAAAAAGATCGGATGGTGACTATGGGAGTGTGAGCTCTGATTTCTTAGTTTGCTAAGAACTAAGCAACTGGTGTCTGTCAATGGTTGGCACGTTTTTTCTATGCTGCTTTATTTGGAGACAGTTGCTGAAAGAGAAACTCCTAAATGAAATAGCAACAGAAATAGATAATTAAACCATTCTGTGTAAGAAATACATAGATTTAGGGGTGACAGACAAAAGGGAGGAGTGGAGGGCGGGGAAATAGGGCTGGGCAGTGTGGTTGGGGGCTGGAGGAAGTCAGTGAATGTGCTGTCAGGTGGCATTTAGGGAGGAGAGAGTCAGAGGTCTGTTTGCTGTGATAAAATACTCCTCTTCCGTCACTTTAACCTCTTCCATCACTCAGATGTTATGTGAGCAGCTGGGGAAAGTCAAAGCAAGTGGGCTGAATTTCACGTCTGTGACATCCCTGCAGAGAGAAGGACCCCTGGAAATGAGATGCTAATGAGATTAAGAGTTTGGTGCAGACAACTCAAGAGGCAGAAGTGAGAATGAGAACATAAACTATAAGGATTCACTGAACTCTTAAGGTGGTCACTGGCTTTCTTAGAAGTTATGGAATTGAGGTTTTGGGGTCAGTTTTACTCAAATGTCTGAGGGTGGGCAACTGCATTATATGAGGTTCAAATTACTACTCATGAAGTAGTTAGCCTAGGGCCTAAAAATAACAAACATACAATACATTTTTCATCAAATGACATCTATTTTAATCTGTCATCCAATTATATATACTCTTTCCTCAGAATTAGATTATATTTATTTTGTTTTTGTTTTTTTATTTAAAATTTTTATTGGGGTATAGTTGCTTCATAATGTTGTGTTAGTTTCGAGTGTACAGCAAAATGAACCAGCTGTAGTAAACATAGATATATCCCCTCTTTTTTTGGATTTCCTTCCTATTTAGGTCCCCACAGAGCACTGAGTAGAGTTCCCTGTACTCTCCAGTAGGTTCTTCTTATTTACCTGTTTTATACCCTCTGGTGTATATATGTCACCCCCAATCTCCCAGTTCATCCCATCCCTCTCTTTCCCCCTTGGTATTCATGTGTTAGTTCTCTACATCTGTGTCTCTATAAGCTCTCTATACCAATTTTTTTCAGATTCCACATGTACATGTTAATATATCATATTTGTTTTTCAGATTGGATTTAAATAAGGGGTTCTAAACTTCTCTGCAAGTTTTGTTGACTTGCTTATGTAATACCTGTATTTGAATACTCTTAGGCTAGGGTGTGCTCATTCCAATTTCAAAGGAAGGCAATGCCAAAGAATGCTCAAACTACCGCACAATTGCACTCATCTCACATGCTAGTAAAGTAATGCTCAAAATTCTCCAAGCCAGGCTTCAGCAATACGTCAACTGTGAACTCCCTGATGTTCAAGCTGGTTTTAGAAAAGGCAGAGGAACCAGAGATCAAATTGCCAACATCTGCTAGAGCATGGAGAGTTCCAGAAAAACATCTATTTCTGCTTTATTGACGATGCCAAAGCCTTTGACTGTGTGGATCACAATAAACTGGAAAATTCTGAAAGAGATGGGAATACCAGACCACCTGACCTGCCTCTTGAGAAATCTGTATGCAGGTCAGGAAGCAACAGTTAGAACTGGACATGGAACAACAGACTGGTTCCAAATAGGAAAACGAGTACGTCAAGGCTGTATATTGTCACCCTGCTTATTTAACTTCTATGCAGAGTACATCATGAGAAACGCGGAGCTGGAAGAAGCACAAGCTGGAATCAAGACTGCCGGGAGAAATATCAATAACCTCAGATATGCAGATGACACCACCCTTATGTCATAAAGTGAAGAGGAACTAAAAAGCCTGTTGATGAAAGTGAAAGAGGAGAGTGAAAAAGTTGGCTTAAAGCTCAACATTCAGAAAATGAAGATCATGGCATCCAGTCCCATCACTTCATGGGAAATAGATGGGGAAACAGTGGAAACAGTGTCAGACTTTATTTTCTTGGACTCCAAAATCAGTGCAGATGGTGACTGCAGCCATGAAATTAAAAGACGCTTACTCCTTGGAAGAAAAGTTATGACCAGCCTAGATAGTATATTCAAAAGCAGAGACATTACTGTGCCGACTAAGGTCCGTCTAGTCAAGGCTATGGTTTTTCCAGTGGTCATGTATGGATGTGAGAGTTGGACTGTGAAGAAGGCTGAGCGCCGAAGAATTGATGCTTTTGGACTGTGGTGTTGGAGAAGACTCTTGAGAGTCCCTTGGACTGCAAGGAGATCCAAGCAGTCCATTCTGAAGGAGATCAACCCTGGGATTTCTTTGGAAGGAATGATGTTAAAGCTGAAACTCCAGTACTTTGGCCACCTCATGTGAAGAGTTGACTCATTGGAAAAGACTCTGATGCTGGGAGGGATTGGGGGCAGGAGGAGAAGGGGACGACAGAGGATGAGATGGCTGGATGGCATCACAGACTTGATGGACGTGAGTCTGAGTGAATTCCGGGAGATGGTGATGGACAGGGAGGCCTGGCATGCTGCGATTCATGGGGTCGCAAAGAGTTGGACACGACTGAGCGACTGAACTGAACTGAGGCCAGGGTGTGCTCTTGTTGCCTCAGGCCTCTCTATTCCCTATTATCTACCTCCTTCATATTTATGCCCTGTCTGACTCCTACAGCCATTTAAGTTTGTGGGTACTAATTTAAATGGATCCACTTAAGCTATGAAGAGATGAGAGGACACACTCTAGAATATGATGCTTGTCCTTGCAGGTAGGTTTTATTATTGATCATAATATTTACTGTCCCTCCTAGTGGAAGGGTTATAGATCCCTCTCACACTGATATGTGATTTACTTTTTGTTAGTGAACAGAAGTGAACTGTGTCCTCTGTTACCGCATGGCGTGTATTACTCCTGCACAGAAGTTTTAAGAGTCCTTCATGATTTACACATTCCTCCCTGTGCCAAGAGACCAGCAATATCTCAGACAGGGATTTCTCTGTTAGCCTCAGTCTCCAAATAAAATATGAAACAAAGCTGATGCTGATCATGGGTAGAAATGTAGCATGAGTGAGAAATAGTTGCTGTGAGTCACTGAGATTTTTTTGGATAATTTGTCACTTGAGCATAATCTTGTCTATGATGATTAAGCCCTTCATATGTTTTACAGATAAAACACTTAAGGGACCATTCCTAGCTTGGGTCAGAGTTCGTGAAAGCCATCTAGTTCTTATTTCCATTGAAAGGAATTTGAGGAGGAAGAAAGGTTCAGAGTTGAGTACTAGTTAACAACATTGGTATGGTTAATTGCAAGGAGTGTGCAATGAAAGAGAAGGCTGTGTATGTGCTGGGGAACAGATATAAAGTAAAATGCAACTTATTGCTGCAAGCGTGGCTCTGTATGAGGCACCGACGAGTGCCCCCAGAAAGGAGTCCATCTTGGAACATGAGTGTCAGCATAATTCATGGACTGTTTTACCGCTCTGTCTGCTCCTCACTCTTCCTTCAATACTTGATAAATTACTCAGGTTCTTTTGAGGTCCAAATTATCCTGATGAAACTCAAAAGAAATACATGAGAAATAAGAGCTTTATTTACAAAAATAAAACAAATCTCAGGGTTGGGGGAGGTGAAACATCTTGAAAATACCTATTCTCTTAGTGAACATAATAGTTTATGGTTTAATTACTGAATGTCTTCTAGACAACGACTTTTAAAAAAATTATTTATTTGGCTGCACTGGGTCTTAGTTGTGGCATGTAGGATCTAGTCCCTTAATCAGGGGTCAAACCCAGGCCTTCTGTATTGGGAACTTAGGGTCTTAGCCACTGGATGATCAGGGAGATCCCTAGACAATGACTCTTAAGTCTATACCACTGACTTTGACTTTCCTTCTCAGAGCTGTTAGATATTTCTCTTCTGAGCCTTTTATTGTTTTTTTTTAAGCCCCAACACCACCTTTAAATTTGACATTATGTGATTCTGAACCTGTTACTTTCCTTTCCAAATGTCCTATTTATGTCATGATGCCATTATTCTTTCAGTCTCCTAGGGCTTGAAATTTAGAGTCCTCTAGGCAGGCAAAGGCCCTCCTGGGAAAATAAACAGCAAGAACAAGGGCAGAGAGGACAGGTCCTAAGGAGGACTTAGGGAATCATGACGTTCTCAACATAGATGAATGGTGTGGAAGATGAAGCAATGGATCAATGGCTTGAAGTCAGGTGGTAGTGAGCAGGCAAGTGGTTAGGACTTCCTTCTGGGCCAAAAAGAGGGCATGAAGTTGTTGGACGTTGGCTAGATAGGATCAGTTTCATTTTAGATGTTTCTGGCACCAGCATGGAGGACTGTGGGAGGAGGGAGAAACTGGAGATGGAGAGACCTGCTAGGTGGCTAGGACAGGTGCTCAAAACCTGAACTAGGGCAGAGGGAGTGGACAGAAAGGGAAGCCCAGCTTTTGACCTCCCCAGAGAGAAGAAGGTCTGCATGCACATTTTCCTTGCCTTCTGCACTCAGTAAAAAAGGAGAATTTTGCCAAACCAACTATAGGGGATCAAGGCTGCGAGGGCACCCTGAAATCCCCCAAGGCTCTGAATTGAGGTTGCCCAAGTGGAAATCTGTGGCCTAAGCCAGCAATTATCCCCCAGAGCTGCAGAACAAGAATTGACTCAGCAGAGTTTTCTGTCCAATTTGTGTGAGAGATACCTGTGTGCTCACCCAGCCTCTTTCTTACCTCTTAATTCTCTCCAGTTCTGTTCCACAGTGCAAGCCTATAGAAACATAGCTGCCCTGTTCTACCCCCTCTTTTGTTCAAGGCAAGAAAATTGTTTTAATACTGTTTGCAACCCATGCAGAAAAAATATTTCCCAGCAGGTGTTTCTGAGCATTAAGCAGGTTTTGCTGCTGCCCCTTCCACATATCACTTTAACAGCCACTCCAGCAAATTGCTTAGTCCACGAATTCTCATCTCCCTTGCTGCCTGCATTAAACTAAGAGGAGAAAATAAAGATCATTAAAGTCCCCTTCTCTTGATTATTATTTTTTTTAAAGTGCATGATGCATTCTGGCGAAAAGGGAGTAAGTTTAAGCTCTGGCAGAACTATTATGCAAATCAGTAACTTCCCTCTTAGAAGGGTTCATGTCCAACTTCCTCAGGCAAGTCCAACCTGCAGCCTGGAGGAAGTTGAAGGGTAAGGAGAGCTAATGCTTTCTCTTGGTTGAAGTTGTGAAGACTCCTGGAAAAATGGCCAGGATTTGAAGGGGTCCCTGCAGTTATAACTGGGGATAGACTCCTCTTAATACCTGGCACATTCATAGCTGAGCAGAATCTCAGGTGTTAAATGTTATATGAATTAAATTTTCCTGGCTACAAGAGGCAAAGACGTAGAGAAACCTCGTCTAGGAAGGGAGATGGGTGACAATCATAGGAAACGGATTTCAAAGGAAAGAAACTGTGGGATATTCAGGCTCCTCAGAGGCAGGAACCGGAGTAAGGAGATTCTTCAAGATGTCCACAGGAGGCTTGGTTGGATCTGCACTCTTGTGGTTCATCATTAACCCAAGTGAGATCGTCTCTCCATCTCTGCTGCTTTGAGTGTATTTCCTGCCATTACTATCTGTGCTCCAAACCCGACACATTTTTATTTTTTGTACCTCAGTTATTCTGTTCAGTTTCTGCTTCTTTATATATTTTTTCCTTATGGCTTGATCAGCCTCTCTGGCCAGAAGTCTTTATTCTTGTAGGAATTCAGGGCCATCAACTAGCTCATGAGTTGTCTTTCTTGGGACATATACATCCAACTAGAGTCATTGGACGATAGTGATGTGGGTAGTAGATAGGGAATGTGACTGCTCTATCTTGATGGGCTATGTGTAGGACATTTTCTTTCTTTCTTTTTATTTTTCTTGTATTTACCATGTTTTGTTAGTTTCTGCTATACAGTAAAGTGAGTCAGTTATTCATATACACATATCTATTCTCTTTTAGATTCTTTTTCCTTATGGTCATTTTGGGCTTCCCTCTTGGCTCAGATGGTAAAGAATCTGCCTGCAATGCAGGAGACCCTGGTTCGATCCCTGGGTTGGGAAGATCCCCTGGGGAAGGGAATATCTACCCATTCTAGTATTCTTGCCTAGAGAATTCCATGGACAGAGGAGTCATTTACTCAGCCATAAAAAAGAAGAAATAATACCATTTGCAGCAACATGGACATTTTCTTTAGATGGGATTGTAGGCATGGATAACACCAGTACCAGTATGGAAAAGAGTATGATGGTGAATTCTGTGGGCCAAATTGCATGAGCCTAGATAGCTCAGGGATGTCCAGATAGCTGGCAAAACATTATTTTGGGTGTGTCTGTAAGCGTGTTTTTAGATGAGATTAGCATCTGCATCAGTAGACTGAGTAAAGCACATTTCCCTCATGCCTGTGGGTGGGCAGCATCCAATCCATTGAGGGCTTAAACAGAACAAACGAGAGGAGGAAGGCCAAATTAGCTTGTTCTCAGAGTTCCACCTTTTGCTCTTGGACACTGGTGCTCCTGGTTCTTGGGCTTTCAGACTCATATTGAGACTTAGACCATCAGCCAGTGGCTCTCAGTCTTTGGACTCAGACTGAATTACACCACCTGCTTTCCTGGTTCTTCAGCTTGCAGATGGCAAATTATGGGATTTCATAGTCTCCATAACTACTTGAGCCAATTCCTGTAACAAATCTCTCTATATATTTAGGTATCTTCTATTGGTCCTGTTTCTCTGGAGAGAATGACTACACCCCCTTATGGGTTAATTAAGAAATATATATTGTCAAATTCTGGAACTTCCCAGGTGGCATGGTGGTAAAGAATTCACCTGCAATGCAGGAGATGCAAAAGACGCTGGTTTGATTCCTGCATCGGGAAGATCCCCTGGAGGAGGGAATGGCAACCCACTCCAGTATTCTTGCCTGGGAAATCCCATGGACAGAGGAGCCTGGCAGGCTGTATAGTCCATGGGGTCACAAAGAGTCAGACACGACTGAGCACACACGTATTGTCAAACTCTAAGTGGCATTCATTGTGTACCCTCAAATTATTTACATTTTCCTGTGCTTGTAAGAAGCTTTGAGATTTGTCAGATGGGGTTATCATCCTTTCTATAGAAACCTGGAAACATGGATTAGGGAAATTAATGACTTGACCCAGGATATAGGTCAGTCTTGAATATGAAATCATCCTTGCGCTGCATTAACACTAAGTGCTTTCTTCAACATAATTGAGAAGTACTACTCTTAGTTAGTAGTAGAAGTACTACTCTTAGTTAACTGAGACTCTGTAAAATCACTTTCCAGGTTAAAGTCTTAAAATGCCTATGACTTCACCCTGTTCCTAGCTATGCTGCACTATAGCTATTGAAGTATGATTTGAGTTCACAGAGAAATCTTTGCATTTAGTGGATATTTTCCCTTCCCTATGAAACACTAACTCTTGCTCCTTGAAAGGAAAAATTATGTGGTTTCACACATTCTGAATGCTTTCTGTAAAAAATGTCTCTCATCCTAGCTCCTAGGGCTTCCCAGAAAAAAGGAATTCTTAGAAGGTCTGAGAGCTCCACTTGTAGCCAAGAGGACTTTATCTTCTCTGGGGCAGTGATGCTAGCATTGTAGCTAAATGCATCTGAGGCTGGCCTCTGACCACCCTGAGTAAGCTGGATGAGTTGTTAACCACGAAATGATGCTTGAAGGAACCTGAAAAGCTGTAGTGAGAGCTGAGGAATGCTCTGCTCACTGCAGCCTTGACTTCTTGGCACAGAAACCAATGGAACATTCTTCTGCCAAATGTCTCTGTATGGTGCCCTCAACTGGGCCAGGCGAGCTGTCTGGAGGATTTAGCCCCTGAACTCCTGTTGCTGATTCTTGTTAACCAGGCTGCCCTCTTTGGTGACAAATAATTGTACCATCTGCAGATGGATCCCTGCCGAGAGGCCAAGGAGGCTGCGGGTTAGCGAGCAGGCAATGGGCTTCTGGGGCAGCTGCTACAGTTGGGCCTGTGATTTCTGAAGGACGAGAGTATCAGACAAGATCCAGTCAAAGCCTCAAGATTTCTGACCATTGGCTTTTCACTTGTCTCTGATGCGTGTGTGCATACTGAGTCGTTTCCATCATGTCTGACTCTTTGTGACCCCATGGACTGTAGCCCACCAGGCTCCTCTGCCCATGGGATTTTCCAGGCAAGAATACTGGAGTGAGTTGCCAGGCCCTCCTCTAGGGGATCTCCCTGACACAGGGATGGAACCCATGTCTCCTGCAGCTCTTGCATTGCCAGTGGATTCTTCACTGTCTGAGCCACCAGGAAAGCCCTCATCTCTGATCTGGGGCCCCAAATGTCCCTAGGACACAGACCCCCACCCTTGGTCCCTGATGCAGGCACTCACACAGAACCTGGGGTGGCGTGTGTCTAATGCCTGTGAGTTTGACATATTCTGTAGGTCTGAGCTCTGGGCTCTTGCTGTTGGAATTCCAAATGGTGAATTTCATGCCAAGACTAGTGGAGAGCAGGTAGAGAAAGCACAAGGTGATGAAAAAAGAGCAGAGAAAGGTTTGAAAGGAAAGAAGAAGAGGGAATAAAAGCAGATGCTGTGGGGTTGGGAACTTACAGGTCAGGGGCAGGGCTGCAAGTCCCTAGCCGCGTGACCTTGCGCAGGTTGACATTTCCCTTTATATGTAAAGTAAGGCTGAACTCCTAGGTGACTGTGGAGACTAAATTTGATGTAATCTGTAACATTCTTAGCATGGTGCCAGCTATGAAAACAGAGGCTCCATAAACATAGCTATTATTGTTATTAGAGGAGACAGAGAAGAGGAATAGGACCTGAGGAGGAGAGAAAAGGGAGAAAACATTAAGAAAAAGGTGAGAGGAAATGAATTATGATTTCTATCCATCATCAAGGCCAGTGGGTCTTTCAGCTGTTAGCCAGCAGTGCAGCAGGAGGGGGCCTGACCTTCTCTGGTGGTGGGAGACCTTCTGTGTATATAAACCGCAGCAGTCATCCTGATACTCAGGCCACCTGGAAACAGCAGGGACCCTTGCTGGCACAACAGTGATTTTAGCAGAATATTCAGAGTTCAGGTGGGATGCTGTGTCTTGGTGTAAAAAAAAATTATTCTGAAAATGCTTCACTGGATACTGAACTTGAGAGCAAGATCCTAGGGTTGTAGGTCTCAGTATGTGGCCTGAAGCATCAGACATACTCTTGGTATTTACAAAATACCATCCCAAGCTAAAGTCAAACGCTCTGGAGTGGGGGCCAAAGTGGCTGCGTCTCTTACCAAGTTCCCATGTACACTGATGTCTGAGCATGATGGGTCTAATGGGTCTAAGCTATTAAGAGACTGACAAAATACTCATATAGCAGAATTTTACTGGGGAAAACTAACTGCAGCTTTGTAACCACTGTGGTTTAATCCCTTCAATGGGAAAAAAAAAATGAAGTCAGAAGAAGGTGAAGGCCTTAATAAAAATGAACAACTGGAAGGTGATAGAGGACAAAATTTTGGCTGATGATGTAAGAAATGCTTAATAATTAGACTTGTCCCCAAATGGATATTTTGGAATGTAGTGATTTCCTCATTGTTCAGAGGGGTTTGAAGATGCCGATAAATTCTGCTTAATTTCCCGGCTGTGCTGTCTTCTCCCCCTTGTTAGAGTTACATGGCTCCCAATGTTAGGCCTCACCCCTCCTCAGAGTGGTTCTCTAAGAGTGGTTTTCAGGCCACCAAGAAGCTTGGTAGAAATGCAGACTCAGGCCACACTCAGAGCTACTGAATCACGTTGATTTAACTGTTCTCTAGGTGGAGATCTGGCATTAGAATTTTGTTATATTTCCCAGATAATTCTAAATTCAGCCAAGGTTGAGGACCGCTGTCTTAGGAGAGTGGGTCTCCCAATTGGGCGTGCATCAGAATATTACCTGGAATGCTGGTTAAAACACAGACCTCTGCCTCCTAACCCCGGAGTTTCAGATTTTATATGCCTGGTGTGAGTGTGTGTTTCTAGGTGATGACCACAGGGAACTCTTCTCATCCTTTGGATGGATTTTTTTTTTCCCCTCTGGTGCACAGGTAGTTTTCTCCTGCATATTCACTGTTCAGTACCCTGCCAAGAGCTCAAAATAGATTGCGGGCCTCAGTCCAAGCTTTCTGTCTGTGCAGCCCTCACCCCTCTCTCTGTCCTCTCACTGCTCAGTCTCCCTAGACTCTTATCTGTCTCCACTCAGAGAGTCCACTGGGTTCCGCCTGCACCCCCTTCCCTGTGCTGCTGCCTGGAAAGCATCTGCAGACAGTTTGTTGGGGAAATCCCAGGGCTGCCTTCATCTGTTGTCTCATCTCCCAGGGATCACCCTTTCATTGCCTGATGTTCAATGTCTTCAAAACCAGTGTTTTATCTTTCATTTACTTCAAGTAGGAGAGCAAATCCATTCTGTTTCTCCATCTGGGGCAGAAACAGGGTTCCAATTTGCATTTTTTAAAAATTTTTATTTTTTATTGGAGGATAATTGCTTTACAATATTGTGTTGGTTTCTGCCATACATCACCATGAATCAACATAAGTATACACATATCCCCTCCCTCTTGAACCTCCCTCCCATTCCCCACCCCTCTAGATTGTCACAGAGAGCTGGGGTTGAGCTCCCTGAGTCATACAGCAAATTCCTAATAGCTATCTAATTTACATATGATAATATATATGTTTCAATGCTACTATATCAATTTGTACCACCGTCTCCTTCCCCTACTGTGTTCACAAATCTGTTTTCTATGTCTGCATCTCAGTTGCTGCCCCAATAGGTTTATCAGTACCATTCAAGTAGGAGGGTAAATGTTAAGTCAGTGTGTTAAGGCTTTGCGGACGAATCCATCTGTCTGCCCGCCTGTCTGTTTCTCTCTAACCAGCTGAGTCTTAAAAATTAATTTAGTTTTGGCTGTGCCGGGTCTTCACTGCTGCATGGGCTTTTCTCTAGTAGTGTAGAGCAGGGGCTACTCTCTTATTGTGGCCAGTGGGCTTCTCATTGCAGTGGTTTCTCTCATTGCGGAGCACGGGCTGTAGAGTGCACCGGCATCAGTAGCTGTGGCTCCTGGGCTCTATAGCACAGGTTCAGTGGATGTGGGGCTTGGACTTCGTTCTTCACAGCTTGCGGATCTTCCCAGATCAGGGATCGAACCCATGTCTCCTGCACTGGCAGGAGGACTCTTTACCACTGAGCCACCAGGGAGGCCCACTAGCTCATGTTTTAAGATCTCTATTTTAGTGTTGAAGTCCATAAGAATTCTCCAAACCCCAGAATTAATTTTTTTTTTAACATATGGAAATCCAAGAAGAAAAGAGTGGGGGAGAATATTCGGTAGCATACAGAGAAGGTGGATGTCACAACCAATTAGAAGCAACAAGTTTCAAAAACCAAGAGGGCATCAACCTGAAAGGGCTCTCTGCACAGGAATCTGAGGATAAATGGCCTTCTCACAATGATTAGTTAACTCACAGAGCAGGTTTCTGGAGGCAGCCGGGAGAGCTGATCGACAATGACACAGCCTGGGAACTGCTTTCACAGCTCTTTCCCTGTTTGGCTCAGAAATAGAGAGGGCAGTTGCAGAGGAAGTCATCCAGGAGAATACTGTGTGGCAAGTAGCTGAAGGAACTTGAGAAGGGGTGGCTCTGGACCAGAGAGGCACGGTTGCCCCATGAGCTATCTGAAGTGCTCATGTTGGGCATCCTACTTGACCAGCTACATTTGTATTCGCGATCTGTGGCTAACAACAAATGCAGTCACAGTCATGGTTTTATCTGATGCAGTGACTGTGATGTGTGCAGCCAAGGAAATACTCTTATCGAAGCACTAGCCCCTGTTTTACTTTCTTAAAGATGAGGAAATTGCAGCTCAGGCAACTACAGGAATTGCCCCAGGGGTCTCTGTTGTTGTTCAGTAGCTCAGTCGTGTCCGACTCTTTGCGACCCCGTAGACTGCAGCACGGGAGAAGGCAATGGCACCCCACTCCAGTACTCTTGCCTAGAAAATCCCATGGATGGAGGAGCCTGGTAGGCTGCAGTCCATGGGGTCGCTAGGAGTCAGACACGACTGAGCGACTTCACTTTCACTTTTCACTTTCATGCGTTGGAGAAGGAAATGGCAACCCACTCCAGTATTCTTGCCTGGAGAATCCCAGGGACGGGGGAGCCTGGTGGGCTGCCGTCTATGGGGTCGCAGAGTCGGACACGACTGAAGTGACTTAGCAGCAGCAGACTGCAGCACACCAAGTCTTCCCTGTCCTTCACCATCTCCCAGAGTTTGTTCAAGCTCATGTCCATTGAGTCAGTGATGCTATCCAACCATCTCGTCCTCTGTCATCCCCTTTTCCTCCTGCCTTCAATCTTTCCCAGCATCAGGGTCTTTTAAAAGGAGTCTCTGTAGTAAGTCAGATCTGGAGCCTAGGATTTCTTGCCTTTAATTTAGTTATCATTTCTCTATACCTCATTGTATATTTGTTCTGTGCAGCAAGGAGTAAAAGTCATTAGGAGAAAGAATTCATTTGGAACCAGGTCTGATATTGTTACCTCTGCGTTTCTTCCTACCTTTCTACTATATGGAGAAGGGGAATATTAAGGACCCATATCAGAAGGTTGAGTAATGATTCCCTAATATTGATCATATGCCATCTATCATGTCAAATGTTTCAGACACTCTCTCATGTCATACAATGACCCAGTGAAGTGGGTAGTTATATTCATGTTACAAATGAGTAGACTGAGGCAGGTAAATTGCTTGCCCAGAGTCACATATTGAGAAGTAATAATGTGATTGAAGTCCAGATTCTCCAGTGTCTGAGCTCTTACTTTTTAAAACAGCGCTACTCAAAGTGTGGTTTTAGAACAGGCTGAAGTTTCTAAACTGTTGCCCATCCTTGACGACACAGGGACAAGGGTCCCCAGCCTCCAGGCCATGCACCAGTGCCTCCTGTCAGATCAGCGGTGGCATAGATTAGAAATAAAGTGCACAATAAATGTGATGTGCTTCAATCATCCTGAAACCATCCAAGTTTGTCTTCCACAAAATTGGTCCCTGGTGCCAAAAACGTTGGGGACCCTAGACACAGGGAGTTGTTCTCTCTAAGCATGCAAATCAACTATCATTAGGTCAGATGACAAGTTCTATGGGGTAGGGACAAAACTCTCCATGAAGAAAGCAGTGCACTGAAGTTCCCTCTGACCTAAAGACATCTACTTGCAGGTAGGTAACAGACATTTTGGAGACTGGCACTTTTTATAACATTTCCCTGAATTTTACTATGCACTGCATGCCAGAAGCAATCACGTTGTAGATTCCACCTTCATTCACTATTTTTTTTATAATATAATAATTTGATATTTATATATATTGCAAAAAGATTGACACAATACATCTAGCTAACATTTATCACCATACATCATTATGGAATTGTTTTCCTTGTGATGGGAACATTTAAGATCTAGCCTGTTAACAACTTTTAAGTATGAAATGTAGTATTATTAACCATAGCTACGTGCTATACATTATATTCATATTTATAGGAATATAAATGGGAATTTATGTTCCTATTTATTCGTTACTTTCTAACTGGAAGTTTGTGCCTATTGAGCCCCTGCACTCGTACTGTCTCACTCCAACCCCCTCCCTCTGGCAGCCACTACTTTGTCCTTTATACCTGTGCATTCGCTCTGTTTTGCACTGGCTATTTTCCACTTTGATCTGGAAAGAGAATGCTAAACTATGAGACGTGAAATAAATGAGACTTGATTGGACTGATTCATGTTTGTCACTAGTCTTTTTTGAGTGACTTTATGTACCATGTGTACAAGCCCACCTGAATCTATTCAACTCGTTTGTAGTGTTTTCGTTTCTACATATTAGGGACTTTTGAATTGTACATAAGAATCTAGACCATAAATGAATGAAGGAACCACATCTCCACTAGTTTTGAGTGTTTTTCACAGTAAGTTTGGTGGGTGCGCAATAAATTTCATGGGCTTGCTGACTAACTGGAGGATGTAGAAATAAAGGTGGGCTATCCCAGGTTATATACCTTGTGGGTAAGAATTAGCTTCTCTGTTGAACTGGCTATTTGATAGATCTTTTTGTGAATGATGGTGACCAGAATATATCATGGTCCTGTCTGCAAAGTGGCTTTAAACATTGCACAGGAGGTAGATGGGATCTCTAATGTAAAAAGAAACATTTCTACAAAATATTGTTTTTATTATAGAGTCAGTTTCTACCCAGATATGAGTGAAATTAATAAACTGAAGTTACTGCTTGGAAAACCAAGGTAAAGTGAAAACCATATCACAGGGTGACATTATAATCTATATTAAATCTAAGGCTTATTCTTCCAATTTTTTTTGAACTGACAATGTTTTCTTTTCATAGTTGAAACTAGGACTTCGTCTATTTCTTATAATCTTCTCCCTTTCTGGTTTTGGTTTTTAAGTTCGATGCTTCAGGTATTTCCTAAAATAGAATCTTAAGTCTGGAGAAACCCTTAGGCTCAACTAAAAGGAAAGGCCAGTCCCCTTTCCTTGCAAGCTGTGGAAGATCCTAACAGTCTGTTAAGTTGCTCAACTGGAAAACAAAGGAAGTGAACCAGTGGAAATCATAGGTTAATTAAATTCATGGAGACATAAATAACACCTCATGTTGATACAGGATATATACCAGCAGCTGACTTGGGAAGAGATTTCAGCAGTTTTCTCTCTGGCTAAGAGTCAGGCTGTGTCAAACACACGCTGACCACCTTCTTCCTGTCTTCCTCCTCGGCATGTTACCAGGTTCATTAATTAGTGCAAAATTTTTGTTCATTTTACCAATCTGCTTTCCTGAAAGCAGGGGCTACTACGTATGTCCTATCCCTGCTGAGTGTTCAGCACTTGGCTCTGTGGCTGCTGGCCTGGATTAGGAGCTCACTCAGTCTGCTGTTGTATTTAGTGAGCCTGGAGGAAGGAACGAGAGAGTTGGGCAGGATGATACAGGAAAGGCACCAGGACAAATGGAAGTTTGTGAAAATATGCCTTCCGTTCTTATTGCTGGCCTTAAGGGAAAAGCTGAGCAGAGCACACTTCTGATCTCCTTTTCATATCTGCCGTAGAATTCTCCTCTGTGCCTTTTTGAATAGTTGCCCCTCAGTATATGTAGGGGAACTGGTTCCAGGACCTCCTAGGAACAATAAAATCTGAGCATGCTCAAGATGTCCATGATACAATTGGCCTTCCATATGGGCAGGTTCCCTATCTGTGGGTTTGGCATCCATGAATGTAATGGTCCCACTGTATCATCTTCCTAGTTCAAGAGCAGCAGTTGGCTCTGAAAGTGGACATGCAGTTTGGTTCAGAGGATTACCTACAACATGTACCTTGCAACATGAATCTTATCTTTCAGTGGCACCTGATGAAAAAACAACAGAAAAGTCTCCATTTGCTCAGCACTATTTCCCATTATTGTCTTTGGGAGTAGAGGGAGAATACAAAGAAGTTTTATGATTGAGAAAGACTTTCTTACTCAGTGACACTGGAGGCTTGGACGTTTGGTGACTATGAGATGAGCTTTGCTAGAGTCAAACGTCATGGTTATTGATGGGGTCCATCTCTCTTACTAGTTTCTTATTCTCCTTTTGCCCTTTGTTTCTTGGTGAATTTTGGGGAACACTGTTCAAACTACTTTGGGCAGTCTGAATACTGTTTGAACTACTACAGCCAGCGTGCTTTGTGTTCATGGTGGGCTCTGGGACTCTGCCTTGGTCTCTACTGGACTCTGTTTCTTATTTCTTTTCCAGCTAGACTGAAATCCTGAACACTGGCCTCTTCATAACATGGCTTAGAGAAGATAGTTGGCCAGACGGGATGGTCATGGAAGTGGGAGAGGTCTGTGCTGTAGGCACATGAGGGAGGTTTCTAATCTGTAGGAGACAGAAATTGGTTGAGTTAGACATTTAGCTTCTGGGAGGTAGTGATGACTCAGCTTTAGGGAATGGGACAAAATAGTGGGAATACAGACCTGGAAAGAACTGGATTTGGGGGAAGAAACCCCACACTCAGATAAAGCAAGGGAAGAGAAAACAATCAGGAGCTGAGATTCTGAAACTGTGATATAAAGAAAGGTTTGTCATGAAGGAACTGGCAAAGAGCTGGGTAACTGGATCAAAGATGGAGGTCAGCATGTGACCAACAGATGACTTGATGCTTAACTGAAGAATATGTCTGAGAATTTCCACCATTCACCAATATACCAGTGGACTTTCCCCCTTGAGGCTGACGTTGCTGTCAACTCAGGGGGCTAGGAATAGCCAGCCTAGTGATTGGATTATTTGAATCCTCATTCCTGTCTCTGGGTTGGTCAGTAGCTCTGATGTTCACTCAAGCCCTGCTTCTTGATGTTATTTTTCACTTCTGCATTGTCCAAATTTAGCACACTGCCTGGCACATTTCTGTTGAACTCACATTCTGTCTGTGCCGCTCATTTTTTGATGACCTCTGAACTTTGTGCTATACATTCTGTTCTTGATTTTTAAAATTACCTTCCACCCCTTAATGAAAGTTGTTGAGCACTTAGGAGGAGAGGTTCAGCATTTCTAGTCTTGGTAGGGGAACATATTCTGACTTAACCATATTTCTCTCAAACTCTGAGTCCTTCTTAATATTATAAATGGAGTGCTGAGGTTTACTGTAGCTGTACGCAACCTTTTCCCTGGTGGCTCGGAGGTTAAAGCGTCTGCCTCCAATGCGGGAGACCTGGGTTGGGAAGATCCCCTGGAGAAGGAAATGGCAATCCACTCCAGTATTCTTGCCTGGAGAATCCCATGGATGGAGAAGCCAGTAGGTTACAGTCCATGGGGTTGCAAAGAGTCGGACATGACTGAGCGACTTCACCTTACCTTAACCTTTTCAAAGCATCAATGCCTTGCCATCCCAGAGTCAGAATGGAGGTGAGCATATAATTTAACCCACGAAGAGCAATCCCTTTGACTTCATCATGTGAGCAAAGTCCATAACCTCTCAGTTTAGACATTAACAAACTCCAGGTTTCAACTTTGGAAACTGTTTCAGATGATTTTGTCTAGATGGAAGTAACTAACTTTTTGCATTAATAAACAACATCCATAAATAATAGTATTAATACTTAACATCTATTGTGCCCATTCTAGAAGCCTGGCAATAATATCATAGTCATTTTATGTGAGTTAGCTATTCATTCTTCACAGAAATTTCTTTTAAACACCACTAACTCCGTGTTACAAGAAGAAATGAGATTTAAGAGCATGAAGTTGTTGCTTTCAACGGTAATGCTTGTATTATTCAATTTAGAGCTGTGCCAGCCTCCGTTATGTCCTGTGGATAAACAAAAGTAGGTTAAAACATGGATTTTGTGGCACTCAAAGGATCACTGGGAGGGCAGACCTGTATTTATGAACTGATGGTAAACATGATGTAAGACATGATGTAATGAAGTTCTAAACTGAATGAAATTAAGTGCTAAGATGCCTGGTGTAGACCTAGTGGTTCTCACTGTGGTCCCCAGACCAACAACCTGGCAGTTTGCTAGATGAGCAAAATCCCAGACCTTACTCTAGGCCAGCTAAATCATAAACTCAGGCTGGGGTCCACTGCTTTTTTTAATTTTTATTTTTAATTGGAGGATAATTGCTTTACAGCATTGTGTTGGTTTCTGCCATATGTCAAAATGAATCAGCTATGGGTATTCATATATCCCCTCCCTTATGAACCTCCCTCCCATCTCTCACCCAATCCCATGCCTCTAGGTTGTCACAGAACAGTGGGTTGAGCTCCTTGCATCCTACAGCTAATTCTCACTAGCTGTCTGTTTTACATATGGTAATATATATGTTTCCATGCTGCTCTCTCAACTCATCCCTCCCTCTCCTTCTCTTACTGTGTCCACAAGTCTTTCTCTATGTCGGTATCTCCATGGCTGCCCTGCAAATAGGTTCATCAGTACCATTTTTCTAGATTCCATATATATGTGTTAATATACAATATTTATTTTTCTTTTTGACTTACTTCACTCTATTTAATAGGTTCTAGGCTCATCCACCTCTTTAGGACTGACTCAAACGCATTCTTTTTCACGGCTGAGTAATACTCCATTGTATGTGTGCATCATAACTTCTTTATCCATTCATCTGTTAATGGACATCTAGGTTGCTTCCATGTTCTAGCTATTGCATTAATAAATAGTGCTGCAATGAACACTGAGGTATATGTATCTCTCTCAATTATGGTTTTCTCAAAGTGAATGCCCAGTAGTGGGATTGTTAGATCATATAGTAACTCTATTTCTAGGTTTTGAAGGAATCTTCATACTGTTCTCCATAGTGGCCAGGTCAATTTATATTCCCACCAACAATGCGAGGGGGTTCCCTTTCCTCCACACTCTCTCCAGCATTTACTGTTCATAGGTATTTTTAATGATGGCCATTCTGACCAGTGTTAGGTGATATCTCATTGTAGTTTTGATTTACATTTCTCTAATAATGAGCAATGGTGAGCATCTTATTTTGTCTTTACTAGCCATTTGGTGTCTTCTTTGGAGAAATGTCTGTTTAGATCTTCTGCCCATTTTTTTTTGATTGGGCTGTTTGTTTTCCTGATGTTGAACTGTATGAACTGCTTATGTGTTTTGGAGATTAACTCTTAGTCAGTTGTTTCTACTACTGTTTTAACAGGCTTTTCAGGTGATTCTGAAAGCCTATATATGGGAACTACTGGTAAACCATAGGTGTTAAGGGCAGTGCATTAGTTTCCAGGGCTTCCCTAAAAATTGCCACAAATTGAGTGGCTTAAAACAAAATCTATTCTTTCACAGTTCAGGAGGCCAGAAGTCTGAAATTAAGGTGTTGGTACAGTTGGCTCCCTCTGGAGTTTCTGAGAAAGAAGCTGGTCTGGTGTTTCTTTCTGAGCTTCTGGTGGCTCCCAGCAGTCCTCGTCATTCCTTGACTTGTAACTGTATCACTACAGTCTCTGCCTCTGCCATCACGTGGCTGCCCTTGTGTCTTTTTTATGCCCTTTTCTTATAAGGACACTAGTTGCTGGATTTAGTGCCCACGTTTCTCCAGTGTGGCCTTACCTTAACTAATTACGTCTGCATAGATCCTATTCACAAATAAGATCCCATTCTGAGGTTCCAGGTTGACATGAATTTTGGGGAACACTGTTCACACTACTACAGGCAGTTAAGATAAAGAGAGTGAGGTTAAGTGGAACTTGAGGGAAAAGCTTTAGGAGTGATCTGAGTGGTTGACATGAGTTAAATAATCAAATGGTGAGGTCATTGTAGGAGTGAAGGCTAGTGAACAAGCATAGGCAAGTTCAGAGGGGATCATGATGCTAGGGATGGCCAAGAGGCACATGAAAAGATGCTCAATATCACTATCATCAGGGAAATGATATATCACTCACACAGGTCGGAATGGCCATCATCAAAAAGAACACAAATAACAAACATTGGCGAGGGTGTGGAGAAAAGGAAACCCTTATATGCTGTTTGGTGGGAAAGTAAATTGGTGCAGCAGCTACTGTGGAAAACAGTATGGAAGTTTTTCAAAAAACAAAAGACTGAAATACCATATGACTCAGCAATTCCACTGCTGGGTGGAATTTCTGGATATATATCTGAAAAAAATTATATGTATATATACATACTCTTGGGTATATATCTGAAAAAACCCCACTAATTCAAAAAGATACATGCCTCTTAATGTTCATAGCAGCATTGTTTACAATTGCTAACATATGGAAGCAACCTCAGTGTCCAGAAGACATGGTGTGTGTGTTATACACACACCACACGCACGCGCGCGCGCACACACACACACACACACACTGGGCTATTACTCAGCCTACAAAGAATGAAGTTTTGCTATTTGTAACCACATGAATGAACTTGGAGGGCATTAAGCTAAGTGAAATAAATGAGAGACACATAGTATATGATATCACTTATATGGGGAATCTAAAAAATAGAACAAACCTATGAATAAAACAGAAGAAGCAAACTCACAGATACAGAGAACAAACTAGTGGCCACCCGTGGGGTGAGGGAAATGGGGAAATGAGGGACATTATAAGGGTGGGAGAAGAGAAAAGGGCCATTATGGGATTATATGAAATCTTGTGTGTGAAACTTGAAAATTGTTAAGGACTATAGAATTTAAAGACTTTTTCATTTGATATAAAAATAAATAAAATGAGTATTGATGTGATAATACATTAACATACATTAGTAATTTCTATTCCCTTTATTCTCTAATGTAACTAAACTGTTTGTTTAAAACTGCTTGCCAACTGATGGTTTATATAAAAAATCACACATGAGATACTGATAATTTCCATACCACCTTTTAATAAGAGAAGTTGCTGGGATCTTTAATTTGATCTAGCACTAGCTAAACAATGGCCTTGAGTCATGATTTGATATAGAAAATTGCATCAAATCCTTCCAATGACTTTCCCATTAGTGCTCAAGGTAGTAAATCATTTCAGCTTCTGCTGAACTTACACCAATTACATTCAAGAGTTCTCAGCTCTTACAATACTGTATGAAGTTTGAAGGTAATCAATATCTTGATCAAACATGTCACAAAAAGTTGATTGGAATGCCATATTTGATTAGGTCAAACTTAATCCTTCAGGCCAGAAGAGGGGAAACACAGCTCTGTTGATGGGATGCCTGGTTTAAATCTAAAGTTTAAATAAACTTTCTGTGCCTGTGTTTATTTCTCCTTAAAATGGGGGTATGATAAGGGATGTTTATAGCATTCTAATAAGTTAATAATGTGGTTACCATGGTTCATGCTCTGTATGTGATCATTCTCACTATTACAGATAAACTGTTAGTGCTCACAATGAGTGAGAACTCAGAAGGTTTTAACAAGTCATCCCATTACATGGAGATGAAATTCAATGGGAACAGTGTAAAGGGGTTCTTGCACTCCACAAGCTACCTGACCTAAACCTCCTCCCTCGGGTTGTGTCTGCTATCTGTGGCCTCCTTCCTATTTCTGGAGTCCTGAGTAGAACCCACTCAACTGGTAGAACCCACTGTGCTTGGCCAGTGTCTGCAGTGGACCCTATTACTGCCAGCTTGCCTGCTCTTCTATTTCTCCCCATTGAACCTAGAATCTCTCACGACTGAAGTCTCCTAGAGGCTTCAGTTACCACCAGTAGGTATAAAATATCAACGCCCAGGGAAAGTAGGCTGGTGGTGAATGGTCATAACTATTGGCCTACCAGGATTCAGTAGCAGGTGCCACTGTCAGAGATGTCCTTTTTTCCTGCAGGTGTTTTCAACTGCTCTGGCAAAGGCCACACAAAATCCACGAGTCTGAGGGGACTGATTGGCAGGAACACTGATGAATGAATCAATTTATGTTGGAGGAGGCCTGAAATAGGTCCTGGCGGTCTCCTGCTTGTGCCAGGCATTTAACTTCTTGGTTGGTAGATGGTGGGAGGGTTGAGGAAGAGATCTGAGGAAAGGGGACATTTACGTAGCACAGAAGTGTTGCAGTGTCTTAACAATGGGATGAGCTATACTGGTGAATCTTTAGGCCAGGACATGGAGAAGATAATAAGGCAAAGCCATTTTCTAAAGCCAGTGGGGTTGAACTCTCTCCAGTGGGTACCACTGAGTCCTTGTTGGCAGCCCATTTCAGTCTTGGATTCAAGCAAAACGGAGATCTAAGCCAAGACTTATCTGAAAAAAAAAAAATGTAGCTGTTCTTCCAAGGAAGGCTTTTGCTTCAAAAAGTTCTGTTTTTTGTTTGATGTTTTCTCATTTATCTGTTGGCATCACTCTTTGGGAGGCTAATGTGAGTTCTAGAGAGAAGAGAATGGATCACCATTTTTAAGCCTTTGCAGATATAAAATCTTTTCTTGATAATGACTTGTATTTAAGAAGCTTATTAAAAATTCTCCAATAAATGCTTTGTAGGTATCATTTTTTTTTTTAAAGAATGAGACTAGGAGCAAAAAAAAAAAATGACCCTTAAACTAGGTAAATATCTTCCCAGTTTTGGGGAGACACAGTTAGTCTTGAGGCTACTAATTGTCTCCTATATTAAAAAATGCTGGCTTCTCATTGGGACATTGGGTATTAACCTGAACACAGAAACTGCTTGATTGACACCAGTTCTCCTTCTGTCCCCACACTCTGGCTGTGCCGCACTCTGGAAGTGCAAGTGAACTGAAGACTTTTAGGAGGTGCTTATTTCCCAGAAGGCCAACACAAGCCTTGATATCCCTCCAGGCAATCTTGATTCCAGGTTGTGATTCATCTAGCCCATTTTTTTCTCATGATGTACTCTGCATATAAGTTAAATAAGCAGGGTGACAATATATAGCCTTGACGTACTCCTTTCCCAATTTAGAACCAGTCTGTTGTTCCATATCCGGTTCTAACTGTTGCTTCTTGTCCTGTATGCAGGTTTCTCAGAGGCAGGTAAGGTGGTCTAGTATTCCCATCTCTTTAAGACTGTTACACAGTTTGTCATGATCCACACAAAGACTTTAGCATAGTCAGTGAATTAGACGTGTTTTTTTTTTTTTTGAATTCCCTTGCTTTTTTGATGATCCAGCGGATGTTGGCAATTTGATCTCTGTTTCCTCTACCTTTTCTAAATCCAGCTTGTACATCTGAAAGTTCTCAGGTTCAAGTACTGCTGAAGCCTAGCTTGAAGGATTTTGTGCAAATCTTGCTGATGTGCGAAATGAGTGCAATTGTATGGTAATTGACATGGTTTTTCTTTGGGATTGTAATGAAAACTGACCTTTTCCAGTCCTGTGGCCACTGCTGAGTTTTCCAGACTTGCTGGCATCATAATGAGTGCAACACTTTAACAGCACCATCTTTTAAGATTTGAAATAGCTCAGCTGGGATTCCATCACTTCCACTAGCTTTGTTTGTAGTAATGCTTCCTAAGGCCCACTTGACTTCACACTCTAGGATGTCTGGCTTTAGATGAGTGATCACACCATCGTGGATATCTGGGTCATTAAGATCTTTTATATACCATTCTTCTCTTGCTGCTGCTGCTGCTAAGTTGCTTCAGTCATGTCCGACTCTGTGCGACCCCATAGTCAGCAGCTCACCAGGCTCCCCCATCCCTGGGATTCACCAGGCAAGAATACTGGAGTGGGTTGCCATTTCCTCCTCTAATGCATGAAAGTGAAAAGTGAAAGTGAAGTCACTCAGTCATGTCCGATTCTTAGTGACCCCATGGACCGCAGCCTACCAGGGATTTTCCAGCCAAGAGTACTGGAGTGGGGTGCCATTGCCTTCTCCAGCGTTTTCTTGCTACCTCTTCTTAATCTCTTCTGCCTGTTAGGTCCTTGCCATTTTTGTCCTTTATTGTGCCTATCTATGTATGAAATGTTTCCTTGGTAACTCCAAGTTTCTTAATTTAGATCTCTAGTCTTTCCCATTCTATTGCTTTTCTCTATTTCTTTGCATTGGTCACTTAAGAAGGCTTTCTTATCTCTCCTTGCTATTCTCTGAAACTCTGCATTCATTTGGGTTTATATTTCCCTTTCTCCTTTCTCTCTGTTTTCCCCTCAGCTATTTGTAAGGCCTCCTCAGAAAACCACTTTGCCTTCTTACATTTCTTTTTCTTGGGGATGGTTTTGGTCATCACCTCCTGTACAGTGTTACAAACCTCCATCTATAGTTCTTCAGGCACTCTATCAGATCTAGTCCCTTGAATCTGTTCCTTACCTCTGCTATATAACCGTAAGGGATTTAGGTCATAACTGAATGGCCTAGTGGTTTTCCTTACTTTCTTCAATTTGAGCCTGAATTTTGCAATGAGGAACTGATGATCTGAGCCTTAGTCAGCTTCTGGTCTTGTTTTTGCTGACTGTATAGAGCTTCTCCATCTTCAGCTGCAAAGAATATAATCAAACTGGTTTCAGTACTGAACATCTGATGATGTCCATGTGTTTAAATGAGTCTAACTCCTGCCTTTTATGATAGAAGCTCAGAGGGAAAAGAAGAGTAATCTTAATTCTGGCCAATAACTTACCCACTTTTGTCACAGCTGTCTTCTTGATGCTACTATTAATTATCGATAGCATTATGTATGGCTTTTTACCATTCTGCTGGTCAATTCCCCATCTATAAGATGGGGACAGAGCATTCGTCTTATGGGGTTATTGTGAGGATAAAAATGTAATCATCCTTAGCCTAGGAAAAGTATTTTGTTGTTGATTTTTTTTTTTTTTGGAGAACCTTAAACCCACTTTCACAGCTTAAGAACCATTGTGTGCGTGTGCATGGTTATTTTGTGCTGTATCAGGCAAATATTGATTCAGAAGACAGCATTCCCGTGGTAATTTGAACAAAGAAAGTTTATCGTAAGGAATTACTGACTATTATGGGAGATTAGGGGGTTTTCCTTGTGGCTCAGCTGGTAAATAATCTGCCTGCAAATGTGGGAGACCTGGGTTCAATCCCTGGTTTGGGAAGATCCCCTGGAGAAGGGAAAGGCTACCTACTCCAGTATTCTGGCCTGGAGAATCCCATGGACTGGTGTTGCAAAGAGTCGGACATGACTGAGTGACTTTCACTTTCATTTTCACTTTCAGGGGAATGAGAGATTGCTTGGTAGGAGTAAAGGGAGCCCTGAAGAAGGTAGGAACATTAGATACGAGGAACAACCCCTACCCTAGGGCTGAGCTAGTGTTTGAGTAAGAGCCCCCCCTGCACCTCCTGCCTGAGAGCCAGACCTTGCTGGTAAGGACACGGCTGTGACTCAGTGAACGGCAGAGATGTTGCTGTGGTGCTGTGCTGGCAAAACTTGCTAGAAATCAGCCTCTGGCATGGGTAGGCAGTGCCCCCTTTCTGGTGCTGGAGAGAGCTGTCACAGCGAGGTATCTCCCTGGAGGCATTCTGCTGTAGGACTTCTCAAGTGCTACCGGCCACTGTGGGCTACAGTAGGCTAGAATTCAGGAAGCTGCCTGCACTGCAGGAGCTGGGGAAGCTGATGCTCTGCAGTCAGCTGGAGATGGGAGAATCTGTGCATACTGTGCAAGTCAGAGGCTGAAGCAGGAACTGAGCATGGGGCAGCCACCCCAGCTGCAGAAGCCTGCCCAGTAAGCAAGCCAAGAAAACCCCCTTCCTGCTCAAATGTCTCATCAGCTCCCTCTGCTGACAAAGTGTGACAACATGCCAACTAGGAGATGAACACAAAGGCTCCAACTTAGTCTTCACAGAATGGGTAATGAGGAGTGATTTTGCAAATGAAATGCAATAAAAACACCCTGGGATGAGGTCTCCTTGAGTAATCCACAGTAGTAACTAATGCTTAGCACTCCCTACTAAATACTTGCTTTTCCCTTTTGTGTTTAAGCTTATAATTACTTCTCTTTATGAGCTAATAGGTACTGCAGACTGTGTAATCCCTCACTAGAATGAGCCCCCATAGTAACAAAATATGGGTAGTGCCACAATAATAAATTTATTAAGCCAGAAAAAGAATTTTTTGGCTGTATTACTTAGTTGCTGCTGCTGCTGCTGCTAAGTCACTTCAGTCGTGTCCGACTCTGTGCGACCCCATAGATGGCAGCCCACCAGGCTCCCTCGTCCCTGGGATTCTCCAGGCAAGAACACTGGAGTGGGTTGCCATTTCTTTCTCCAATGCATGAAAATGAAAAGTGAAAGTGAAGTCGCTTAGTCATGTCCGACTCTTCATGATCGCATGGACTGCAGCCTACCAGGCTCCTCTGTCCATGGGATTTTCCAGGCAAGAGTACTGGAGTGGGGTGCCATTGCCTTCTCCGGTATTACTTAGTTAGAACATTCCTTTAGGATGGTCTTTGTTAGAGGTACAAACAATAGGATACTCCAGCTCACAGGTATTTTTGTAATCTGATAATAGCCTTTCAACCTTTCATCTTTTTGTGTGGGCTTCTGTTTTGCATTGTTTGGAATGAATTAAAGGCATTAAATGAAAAGGAGAAGCAAATTAAGTTTATTATTTGGACAATGTGGAGCCAATGAGGATTTTGGGTGGAATTGTGATGTGGTTGAAGAAATCCTGACAGAAGGTCAGCACCATACTTGGCTTGTGCAAAGTGCTTAATAAATGGTGGCTACTTGGCCTGTTCCTGATGTGGCTGTGTCCTCTGAGTGATGAGTGGTCACCCTCTGACAGAGGTCACAAAAGAGGCCAGGTAGAAATAATTGGAAACAAAAATCAACCTAGTTCCCCTGCTGCCCCACCCCCATACTCCTCTCCTGCAGCATCAACTAAATACAGCTAGATATTAATAGAAGAGGGGAGGACACAGTGAATTCCTTGGTCCAGGCTCTGCCTTTAGCCTCTAGAGCTCATTTAAGAGTCTAATTAGACCAGAAATACCTTAGTCATTGACCCAGGAGTAGAGGTGGGAAGAGAGGGCATGATTAATTGAATGCCTGGAAATGAGGGGGAGACAGACCAGTGCCACCCAAGGTCAGTGAGCAGCTGTGAACATCTTTTCATCTCTTCATAAGTCACTTCACTGTGCTTCCAAATGAGGTTTTAAAAAGTGGAAACACCAATGAGCATTTATTATTTACAAGTTTTTATTGAAAGCCTCGTTGCATATGAGGTGCTGTATAAGGTCACAGATGGAGATCCTATAGCTTCTAGGTCAGAGCTGAGGTCTTGAAGGAGTGTTAGGAGGCCCACAGACTGACTTATGCTGAGATGTGTATCGTAGGTGTCACTATAGCGTAACTGGGATCTGATGCCACCAACCCATGAAAAACACCTTCTCCATGCTTATCTGTGACCTCTTTGTGCTTAAATCCAAAGGATCTGATGTCTGCCTTTGTTTTACTTGACTTCTCAGCAGTCTCTTCTTGAATCCTCTCTGAGTGTTCCTTCTGCTTCTTAGGCTTCTTCCATGTCTTCTCTCTGACACCTTTCCCCTGTGTATCTTTTAACTATTTGTATTCATCTTGGGCTTTCTCTGCCTCTGGCTATATATTTTTTTTCTGGGTTGATGTAATCTCTTTACAGTGCCTCAATTACCATTAATCTATTGGTGATGATACCCAAATTGAAAACTTCAGTCCAGTTCATTTTCTTCAGCTTCAGACCTGTTTACCTAACTATAACTAACTGGACATCATGCCTTGAAACACTCACAGGCATTTCCCATGCAGCTCGTTCTACTCTGCTTCTACTCTCATCCCCCATCTGTGGTAAGTGGTAGTCCCACTCAAATAGTTGTCCAAGCCAGAAACCTCACAATCACCCTTGACACTCACTCTCCACCTTCACCTAATCAGTGGCTGATCATGCTGATTCTGTCTCCTTCAGTTCAGTTAAGTTCAGTTGCTCAGTCGTGTCCGACTCTTTGCGACCCCATGAATCGCAGCATGCCAGGCCTCCCAGTCTATCACCATCTCCCGGAGTTCACTCAGATTCACGTCCATCGAGTCAGTGATGCCATCCAACCATCTCATCCTCTGTCGTCCCCTTCTCCTCCTGCCCCCAATCCTTCCCAGCATCAAAGTCTTTTCCAGTGAGTCAACTCTTCGCATGAGGTGGCCAAAGTACTGGAGTTTCAGCTTCAGCATCATTCCTTCCAAAGAAATCCCAGGGCTGATCTCTTTCAGAATGGACTGGTTGGATCTCCTTGCAGTCCAAGGGACTCTCAAGAGTTTTCTCCAACACCACAGGTCAAAAGCATCAATTCTTTGGCGCTCAGTCTTCTTCACAGTCCAACTCTCACATCCATACATGACCACAGGAAAAGCCATAGCCTTGACTAGACGGACCTTAGTCGGCAAAGTAATGTCTCTGCTTTTGAATATGCTATCTAGGTTGGTCATAACTTTTCTTTTAAGAACTCTTAAATGAACTACTCTTTACATCACCATGGAACTGTATCAGTGGGGGCCACCTTTATCTTTCTTCTTCATTATTACAACAGCTTGACTTAAGTCACAGAAGTGTTTCGCCATTTGCCAAAAGCATCATGTATAGCTCTACAGTTCTTCAGGGGCTCCCTGCTGTCCCGGGATCAAGTCCTGGCACTTGCATGCGGTCTACAAGCCTCTTTATGAGTGGATCTGTTTCCTTTTCTAGCCTTTTCTCTCATTGCTCCAGCACCTCTTTGAGTCCTCTGTTCAGCTGTATTGAACCACATCAGTTCATTGAGCATCCCATTCTCTGTGCTAAAATCTGGGCCTCTGTTTCTCTGCTTCATTTGGATAACTCTCACTTCTCCTAAAGGACTTACTTAGATGTATTTCCTCTAGGAAATCTTGACCCCCACCAGGACTTGATGTGATCACATATGTGGATCCCATAACACCCTGTATTTACCCTTGTCATGTTGATCATGAAAGTGAAAGTGTTAGTTGCTCAGCCATGTCCAACGCTTTGCAGCCCCATGGACTGTAGCCCACCAGGCTCTTCTGTCCATGGAATTCTCCTGGCAAGAACACTGGAGTGGATAGCCATCCCCTTCTCCAGGGGATCTTCCTGATCCAGGGATCGAACCCACGTCTCCTGCATTGCAGGCAGATTCTTTACCATCTGGGCCACCAGGGTAGCCATCATGTTGATTATGGGTTCTCTTAATAACTGTGATCGCCCTCAGCACCATATAATTTACAGAATCATTGAGAAACTGAATTGTTTTTGTTATGCCTCCTTGATCCGAGGGCCTGGGTGATGTTGCATCTCAAAGGAATAAGTACTGACTGAATTTTAGACAGTTTGTCATCCTCAAGAGGACTGTGTCTTCCACAGTAGGGGGGTACCTCAGTTACTGTATCAACACAACTGCTCTTGTAAGCAACGGAGAAATTATTAGGAGATATTAAAAAACATGTTCTGTTAATGTAACTGCATTACCTAATTCAGGGGCTTTGTTTCAGGCCTCTTCTAGCTGCTTTTTCTAGTGGGTTCTTGACATATTATGTGGTACAAACCCATCTGCTAGTGTTAGAAAAGGGGGAAGGCAGTAGAGGTGGCTTCAGAACAAACTGGACCAAAAGTTTGAAGTATCATCAGAACTGACCTCTCTTTTAATTTTATTTTCTGTTTGCTTCTCTTTGTTCATTTGATTCTCTTCTCCTATGTTTTTTTCATCATCTGATAAAGGAAAGTTCAGACTTAAATTGTCCAAGGTTAGTTACCATAGAGGAAAGAAAGAAGCCATTGGGTCCCACCCTCTTCCCTGATGTAGTAAACATATCAGGGAAGAACCCTCACTGGCTTGCCTGAGTCACATGACTCTGGCTTGGGCCAGTCAAGGATTGTGTGCCTAATCTCTTTGGTTAGACAGAGAGGTGTTTCACAGGAAAGTCGATGGAATCAGGAAGTGAAGACGAGAAACCTTGGTGGGAAACATGATGATTGAAAGGGACGTCTATGTTTAAGATTTTACCGTCCCCCTACAGATTCATTTCTCTGCTAAAGGAACAGGTTAAAGACACAGGATTCTGCCAAATTAAATGACTGGAGAATGGTAATAATTGCCAAAGTGGAATTGCTGTCTAAACCTATGTTTTTCTGAATACCTTTCTTTCTGTGTCACCCACTCTGATCTTTTACAAAATTGACTAGCTTCTCCTTATGAGAAGACAGAGGAATGGATTTCTTCCCTCTATATTCAATTGAGTGTCATATTCTTTTTTACAGGAACACTGTAATGAAGCATGTATTATCTTCAGGGCAAAGGAATCACCCCAGGTGTCTAAATGTTGTGGGTAAGTTGTGGGGTTCAAATCTTGCTGCCATGAATAACAGGATGGGATTACTTACTTTGAAACTACTTCCTGATTCACTTTTGATGTGGGAAAGTTCACGCCGACCTCTCTCTTGCCTGGTTACTTGGTTTGTAGGTGATGAAGTGGTTTTGGCAGATGATAGATGAGTAATGTGACAAGACAGTGGAGGCCAGTACTATCCTTTAAAGTGATTGAAGACTGCAGGATTTGAAGGCTCTGCCTAAATTTCATTCACAATTCTTGTGTTATTTTTGAGTCACACCTTATTGTCCCCCTGCACCTATAAAAAATAGAGCTTTAGCAATTCTAATGTTTACAATGGAGTTTAAGATGCTCACATGAGTATTACAATCAATTACTTATTACAACTAGCACCAAGTATTGAAAATGTTTAATTTGAATTGGCTGTATGTTACTTTGAACAAAATTTACAGAGATAAAGATATTGGTGATAATAACTGACAATGATGTTGATAGTTGGTATAGAAATTACCGCTACTTTTACTTTCTACTGTCTTTTTGTGATAAGTGCCTTAACCTATAGGATCCCTGTGAGAGCTCAGCCATGAGAATTTACCTTTCAGATGTCTAGTTACTGAGGACATAATTGACTGATGGTCCCAGCTGCTGTGTTCTGAAATCCACCAGTGACTTCTTGCCAACTGCATGCTTCCCTTGGGCTACTCCAAGCCAGCTGGAGAGTTGGAGGGGTACTTAGGAATCAGTGGGAGACAGTGGACTCCTTGATGTCCTTGCTAAAAGTTTCTTAGACATGTATTCTAGGCTATGACCCTTCTACCCAACCTTTCTTCCTTTTCTTTTCTTCACTTAGTCTGATGGTTCTTCCAGCCTCTCCTAAGTCCCTCCCCATTTTGTCTGACACGTGTTTCCTCTAATAAGCCCATTTCTTACAAATTGTGATAAAATACATAGCATAAGGTAAAATTTGCCATTTAAACAAAACACACAATTCAGTGGCATTAGTTATCCTCACCATGCTGTACAACCACCACCACTGTCCATTTCCAATTTTTTTCATCACCCAGAACAGAGACTCTTTGCCCATTGAGCAGTATTCTCCATTTGAATAAATTCCTTACTCATTTAATTATGACTTGCCATCTGCTCCTCAGAGTACCTTGATCAATAAACTCTTATGAAGATTAAATGAGATTTTCAAGGCAGATACTTTCTTTCTATTCCAGATGAGGACACTGAGGCTCTGAGGGGTTGAGGACACCAAGGTTCAGAGGGTTGACTAACTTGCAGTAGGTCACACGGCTAGTCAACATTTGAGTCAGATGTGTGATTCCAAATTTCATGTTCTTGAATGTTGCCTTCTGATAACAATTGATCCAGATATGAGCCTCAGAAAACCAAGGGCTGCAATGGGGAGGGGGCAAACAGGGTCAGCTGGGAATATACTTCCATGATCTGAGAGGCTCTGCCTAGGAGTAAGCCTCCAGAGACAATGGTCCTCCTGCCCCATCCTGTTCCAGTTTACACTGCTCCTTCCTCATAGCCGTGTCTTACAATCTAGGGGCATGGTGCCAAGTCCTTCATATCCATTACTTCATTAGTTCATATGGAAACCTTTGCTTCTGCATTCCTTTCCTTTCCTGATAAGCAACTGTTGGGATCTGCCCTTTGGAACTTAGGGGAGGTCAAGGAAGCTGAATGTAGCCTATTTCCTATGAACAGTATATGGGGGACCTAGAAAGGATTTGTACCTGGGAGACCCCCACAGGGTCCTGCTCCATTTCATGTTCTCCAGGTACTTGTTTGGCAGTAGAATGAAAATCATTGAACAGGTGATTCTGATGTTGGGCCAACTTGTGTATTCACAGATGTGGCTCAGGCTCTCAACTTTATTTATGAACAGATTGACGAAATATTGCTTGCTAGATGGCATGTAGCAAGTTATTGGCGGTCTGGGGAAACCTCAGGGCCCTTATGTATCAGTTCAGTATTCTCTTCACAATTTAATACTTCTTTGAGCAGAGTGACCATTTCATGCATACCTGGTTGAACCTACCAGTCATTGGCTTGTGTTTGTGGTAATTTAATCCCAATAGTTATAGAGCCTCTCCTCTATGACTCTGAGCTTCTTAAGGGCAGGGGACATGTCTGTTCATCATTTTATCCCTAGCACCTAGCACTGCTGCTGCTGCTGCTGCTGCTGCTGCTGCTAAGTCACTTCAGTCATGTCCAACTCTGTGCGACCCCACAGATGGCAGCCCACCAGGCTCCCCTATCCCTGGGATTCTCCAGGCAAGAACACTGTGCTCGGCAAATGAAAAATGCTCAGTAAATGAATAACACTGAGAAGTCACGAGTCAAATTTTGGTCATACTACAATTTCTCTCACTGAAAATGAATGAAATATACATCAGTATAAGGGTCTGTGAGATCCAGGAGATTTTTCAGGCTATGGCTACTTTGAGGGTTAAAGTCACAGGATCTGTAGCCAAATATATCTGAATTTATGTCTGGTGGTATGATACTGAGCAAGATTTTCTTCAAATGTGCCTCAGTTTTCCTCATCCATGACATGGGGCATAATAGTAGGTGCTACACAAGGCTTGGCTTTAAGGATTAAATATAAGTATTTATAAAGAGTTTAGTTTAATGTCTCAAAATATGGTAAATGCTCAGTAATTACTGATTTTCTTATTTCTTTGGATTGATTAAGTACATGGACATAGGAAACTGTTAGCAGAGGGAAGCCCCCCATTAGATTTAGGTCCTAGAGAATAACTTGGAGAGGAAAGAGAGTGTATAGATTGAGACATTTGGGAAAGATTTCTTGGGGGAGGAAGTGCCTGATACAGTTTCAGGGGAGAACTGAGATTTTCCTGGATTGGAGAGAGAAGTCCAGGGGATACTAAAGGCCTGAACTGAGGCATGATGGCCTGACCACACCTGACATTCTTGGGAAACAAGAAAGGGGATGACTTTCCTGTTGTGAGGACAATGAGGGGAACATCCCTGGCTAGTGGGTGGGGATATTGTTAGGCAGAGACTTGAAGTCATTGTGTGGAGGGAGGCCTCAGAGGCCTCCTCCTGGAGGGGACTGTCAAGCACCAGTAGGCTTGACCAGTAGGCTGTAAGCACCAGTAGGAAAACTCCTTAGCAGTTTCCTTTGACCTAAGAGTACAGTGTGGTTTTCACCTCATCAAAACTGGAAGAGGGTTTTCTCTCAAAATGGCCTTGTTCTTGAAAGTACTGTCTGAATAAAGAATGACCAGCATATTTCAAAAGGATGATTCAGCTCTCGTAAGGATTTTCTTGTTCCCCTTCCCTCCCTCCAGACACTGTGGTTTTACCCTGCAGGCTTAGGAGGAGGTCTAGAAATAGTGAGGCTCATAATATGAATCATATATTCAAGGCCTATCAGCTGCTCTTCACTGTGAAGACGTGGATGCTCAAGGCTGTTTTTGAGAGATGGACGTCTTTGTGCCTCTCCAGAGCTCGTCAGCAAATGCCACCTCTAGTTCCTGGGATTCACATGCTTGACACAGCGCTGGTTATGCATTCCTCAGCCCTCTTAATAGGCGCTCCCCTTCAGTCTTGGCGCTTTGCAGTGCGCTGGGGGATGGTATCATTGAAGTGGGGGAATCTGTCAGTGGCAGAGGAATATGCTTCTATGCCTTTGTGTATTTTATGTGTGGATGCTTTCTCAGGATGGCTCATGCTACCCATCAGTTCCTGACATTGTCATACAGCCCCCCCCACCCAAAGACTTATGTGTACATAGTGTGTTATGCTAATTTAAAAAGCTTTTTAGAGATTTGTTTCTTTCCGGTCAGTGAGCATGAATACAAGTTGGAGGAGTGAGTGCCTCCTGTCCATGCATGCTCAGTTGTGTCTGACTCTTTGTGACCCTGTGGACTGTAGCCCACCAGGCTCCTCTGTCCATGGGATTCTCCAGGCAGGAATACTGGAGTGGCTTGCCATTTCCTCCTCCAGGGGATCTTCCCAACCCAGGAACTGAACCGGCATCTCCTGTGTCTCCTGCATTGACAGGCAAATTCTTTTACCGCTAAGCCCCCTGGGAAGCCTGAATGCCTCCTATCCATCACTTATATCCATTTTCCCCAGAACTGTGGAATGATAAGCCTTAAGAGGAAGTGAGTGATCTTTCAGTTTATCTCTCTGCTGTCACTAGGATTAGCTGGAGGGGATCCATAAAACAAAACTGGGCTGAGGATCTGCTCAGCACCACATCAGCTCTCTGCTTGATGCTGGGGATGTAGAGGAACACAAGACGTCAGTGAGAAATTGAGCCCTCACTCACAGATGAGTGGTGGAAAACTGTAAACCATCCAAATGAAAATAGCAGTGGACAGCAAGAGCTCTAATAGAGTAGAGCTTAGTGAATGTGGCAGCCTAATTCCCATGCCTTTTTTTTTTCCTATCACAGTGTTACAAAAACATCTTTCATTTTTTCTTTTTATTAGCCCACATTTTTATTCATAACAATGACAGGATACATTGTAAAACATTCCCCCTTTCTGGTAAATTTATCTGAGCATGCCTTCATTTCTTCATATCCTAAGCTGGAAAACAGATCTGTTTCCTTTACTCTGTTCTTTGAGCATTGACAGTATGAATGAAATTTAGGTCACTCTAGAATTTTCCTTGGTAATAATAATCCTATGACTCCGGACGGAATTTTATCTCCTCCCACCCCAGGTCACTTTTCCTGGTGATGACTCAGAACAGACACTTGACAAATGTTATCGTGTCCAGCAGGGGAAGCAAAGTACAGATGGATTAGTCTCTAGCCCTGTGCTCTGCATGCCAGGGTCATGACCAAGGTTGATGAGGATTTAAAACACTCACATGCCTCTCACACAGAGAGCGGTCATAAGAAGCCAAGGCTGGGGATCAGAACAACCTGGTTTGGAATTACTTCTCTTGACTCTTACCACTTCTATAGCATATGGGCAATTATCCACCTTTACTAAGATTCCATTTTCTCATCTACAAAATAGAATAATGCTATGTTTGTACCTTTACTTTGAAGATGCAATGCCGAAAGTAACCAAAGCATTTAATACAGTGACAGACATGGTAAAGACTCTTTTAAAAGTGTGTTCTCAGTCGTGTCCAACTCTCTGCAGCCTCATGGACTGTAGTCTGCCAGGCTCCTCTCTCCATGGGATTCTCCAGGCAAGACTACTGGAATAGGTTGCCATTTCCTTTTCCGGGGATCTTTCCAATCCAGGGATCGAACCTGCATCTCCTGCATCTTCCTGCATTGGCAAATGGACCTTTAAAAGTAGCTTGTAATTGCGTTGAGAAACAGAAGGACTTCCCTGGTGGCTCAGATGGTAAAGTGTCAGTCTACAATGCAGGAGACCCGGGTTCAATCCCTGGATCAGGAAGATCCTCTGGAGAAGGAAATGGCAACCCACTCTAGTACTCTTGCCTGGAAAATCCCACGGACAGAGGAGCGTGGTAGGCTACAGTCCATGGGGTAGCAAAGAGTTGGACATGACTGAGTGACTTCACTTTCATTTAATGGTGTTGAGAAACTTAAGTCTTCTGATGTACAGTTCAGTATCTTGTACTCCGGACTCTGCTGCCTCCCTGATTCCTTGATTGCACTGTGGTGTGGAGGATGCTTCTGTAACTGCAGGAAAGATGACTGAGGGACGTTGGTTTAGAGTTCCCTCTGGCAATCAACAGTAGATGCTGGCAATTATGAAAATAAACCCTGGAGTTCAGATGATCTGTTTTTCTTGTGATGTGGCATGGGCCAAGTCATAGACAACATCTATAAGCTTCTACTTGTTTGATAAGGAAGTAATTCTTATCTCACAGGCTTTTGTAAGGATTAAATGAGGTGAAGACAAAACTGCCAGAAACCTGGCAAGACCTTATTTCTACGCATCTGGGAAGAGTAGCTGTCGTTAGTATTTCTTTTTCTACCCATATCATTTCTTAACCCCTATTTGCCTTCCCTTGACTCCTGCAGGAAGACAATACTGTCTTTCAGGCTTATGCAAAACAGGGAACCAGTTTTCGGCCAGTTCTAAGGGGTGGCAGTAAGAGGATGCTGTGCAGAATTCCCAGCTGGGGCACAGTAGAGGTATCTGGTAGTGCATCCCGACCGCTCCTCTCCATAGGCCTGTTAGTGCCTTCTCTGGACTTATTCATCCCCGGGACCCTAAGGCCCTCCCTCCCAGGGAGGAATATTTTGTACCCCCACACCCCACAAAAAAAGCCCACAGCACAAAATCCTCTGGCATTTGTCCTGCGGCATTTTCAGCCTCTGCCAGGTACTCCCTGGCATGTGGCTCTGATTGACAAGATTACTAATCCATTGTAATCATATTTTCATAATTAGTCCCTGTGAGGCTGGGCTGGCTGCTCTTGCCCAGCTAAACTCCTGCCTGCTGTTGAATGTTTTTGCCAACTGTCACCTCCCCAGGAGTGAGCTGGTGGACCAGCACTCACAGGTATTCTTAAGAACTGCGTTTGTATCCTTCCCCATCTTCCCTTTTTGGTGCTTGGCTGCTGGGAATCCTTTCTTGATAAAAACTTATAATTAATGACTCCACACCTTAACAGATACCAAAAATGGCTGTAGTTTTTCTTTCTTCTGGATTGCACACTGCCCATTCCCCTTCTGTGGCTCCTTCCCTTCCATCCCCCTGGCCCGCCTTCCCCAGTCTCCCTGCGGCAAGGGCGAGGGCGTTTCTGAATAAAAGAACACACGGCGGGACATCAATTATTTACCAGGCAAAGTTTTGGCAGGCACAAGGGCCTTTCCCTGTTTGTCTTGCTGAAGCCGCCGGAAGAGCGCTTTTGAAGGTTGCGCCCTGTCCATTCACACTGACCGCTTTGGCCGCTAAGGGTGGGTGAACCCGGGCCCCTTCCCCTGCACCCTGGCACTGATGGGATTCAACAAGCAGTAATCAGGGTGACGATTGCTCATCTCAGTGGCAAGTTAAGGGTTTTCTGTTCTTGATCTTGCTTAATCCTTGCAGCACCTGAGGAAGTAAATACTAGTCATTCTCTCATTGTTAACAGATAGATGAGGAGTCAAGGTACAGGAAAGTTGTCTTGCCCAGGGTCCTTCAGCTAGAAGGCAGCACAACTGGGACTTGAGCAGGGCATGCGTGCTCCAGAGCTGTGGCTGTAACCACTGTGCTCTCTTCTGTGTTGACTGTGAGCTGGAGATGCCAGGAACCTGGATGATCAGGAGGTGGTGGCAGTGTCTTTGGAAAGAAGGGAATCAGAAATCTTCCTGGAGGAGTTCTTGAGGACAGGGCAGGTTCTTAGTGCTTTCTTTTGTAACCGGCAGCGTCACAGGGGAAAACTGCTGCAGGACCAGCGAGAGGATGTGTGGTGCAGTCATTGGGCTCAGACGCACTGGTACTTACTGGGTGGGTGTGCATTCTCAGACTCCTTAGCCTGTGGCTCTTGTGAGGTCATCTCCATAGTGACAACCAGTCCATCACTGGCTCCGACTCTCATCCACAAACCCCATCCAACTGTTTCCTGGAATCACTAGGTGTTTATACGTGGCCCATCACCAGCTACCCAAGTTAACCTTACTCAGGCCATGGGAAGGAATTTTATAGGGTTCTGTTTGGTCCCTCTTAAGTTGTGAACATTTACAGAGTCTTTACTGAATGCCAGGTACAGCTAAGGATTTTACATTTTCTCATTTAATGGTCTATTCACCTACTCTGGTTAGGCAAGCATTCTTATGTTCATTTCCTGGTGAAGAAACTGAGGCTTGGAAGAATCAAGAAACTTGGCCAAGTTACCACAACCAGTGGTAGAGCCACAATTTGAACATGGAGGGAAGATCATACTGTTAGCTCCATTTTATTAAAATTAATTGTGTAAGTGTGTGTGAGATGGAGAGACAGACACTTGGGCACCAGCTTCATGGATTGATGGAGGGATCGCATCATCAGTGGAAGTACTGAACGTTTGCCTCTTCCTTTCTCAGTGGGGGCCTGTACCCATGCTCTATGCCTAAAGCTTGCATTTTTGATTTTTATCTTTCAGTTTTTATTTTGTATTTGGGTATAGCCAATTAGCAATGTTGTTACAGTTTCAGGTGAACAGTGAAGGGACTCAGTCATATGTATACATGTATTCATTCTCCCCCAATCCCCTCCCATCCAGGCTGCCATATAACTCTGAGCAGAGTTCCCTGTGTTGTCCAGTAGGTCCTTATTGTTTATCCATTTTAAATATAGCAGTGTGTACATGTCCATCCCAAACTCCCTATCAAAGCTCATTTTTTCCCCAATGACAAGAACTTTTATTTCTTTTTAATAAAGCTCTTGTTTTCAATAGTAACTTTTAGAAACCATTGTTAAAACTTTGAAATCCTTGTTGAGTTTGAACACTCTCAGTTGCGGTTGGCACCTGCCAATGTGAGTTGGTATACCAACCTCAGGAGGGCTCATCTTTGTCTGGTTATGCACTCAGTGGGTTGCAAGTAAATTAAGAAAATCACACTGTAGATGGAAGAAAAATTGTTGGTTCCACACAGTGACCAAGGTCAAAATTCCTCCAGAAGGTTTCCTAAGCATATCTTAGGAGTACTTAGGAGACTGCCTATGCAAAGCCAGTTGCAGTAGTGAATTTGCTTTGTTCAAAAAAATAGCCTTATCTTCTCAGCAGGGACCTCAGAACTACAGCTCGAGGCATTGGAGTTATTGAGTAGAACGTGGGTATTAATATTACCTGAATTTCCTAGTAGGGTGGTGAGCCCAGCAGCAACAATTGAGGAAATTAGGGTAGACAGAGCCAGGTTCTTAGCCTGCTTTTGGTTTTGAATGCAGCGTCCAGTTGGGACTAAGTTTAGAATATATACTCAAACAAAATGATTTCCTTACAGCTTCAAATGACCTATTAATTTGACCATAGAAATCAAGATGGCCTTCCCAAGCACGTAAAATGCCACCTAAAATTGGGTTGTTTGCATCTCTAGGCTGTTTCATCTGCGGTTCAAGGGCAGGCAGTTAATGGTGATTGCCTACATTGTGTTGCCTCTTGACACTGTCCTAACTCGCATAATTTGCTCCTGTGTATTTTGAGGTATGAGGGTAAGATGTGCCTGATGTGCTTATAAATAATCCCCTCGTATGTGTGCGTGTCTTCACAGTCCTCACTGATGTCCATCTTTTGCCATTACTGATTGTGACCTTAGTAAGAGTGGAGCAAATTCAACAAAAGTTTATCATGAATCTATTATATTCCAGGGAGTATGCTAACATCTAGAAGCCCTGGCCTTAGGAACTTTCCAGTGTGCAGGGGTTGAGGGGGTGGGAAACACACGATACAGATATCCTGAAGAAAAGGCTTTCTGTTGAGGTCCTGAAATGTGCAAATCCTCACTGTACATAAGCAGGAGTGTGTTCTCTGCCCGAAACGACCTGTTCCCTTGCTAAGCTGCATATGGTTCACTTCAGTCACTCAGTTGTGTCTGGCTCTTTGCGACCCCATGGACTGCAGCATGCCAGGCTTCCCTGTCTATTAGCAACTCCTGGAGCTTACTTAAACTCATGTCTGTTGAGTCAGTGATGCCACCCAACCATCCCATCCTCTGTGGTCCCCTTCTCCTCCTGCCTTCAATCTTTACCAGCATCAGAGTTTTCTCCAGTGAGTTAGTTCTTTGCATCAGGTGGCCAAAGTATTGGAGTTTCAGCTTCAGCATCAGTCCTTCCAATGAATATTCAGGCTTGATTTCCTTTAGGATTGACTGGTTTCATCTCCTTGCTGTCTAAGGGACTCTCAAGAGTCTTCTCCAATATCACAGTTCAAAAGCATCAATTCTTCAATTCTCCAACTCTCACATCCATGTGTGACTACTGGAAAAACCATAGCTTTGACTATACAGACCCTTTTTGTTAAAGTAATGTCTCTGCTTTTTAATATGCTGTCTAGGTTGGTCATAGCTTTTCTTCCAAAGAGCAAGCATCTTTTAATTTCATGGCTGCAGTCACCATCTGCAGTGATTTGGGAGCCCAAGAAAGTAAAGTCTCTCACTGTTTCCATTGTTTCCCCATCTATTTGCCATGAAGTGAAACAAAATGGCTGTCTGGGGAGGCCTTACAAATAGCTGTGAAAAGAAGAGAGGCGAAAAGTAAAGGAGAGAAAGAAAGATAAAAGCATCTGAATGTAGAGTTCCAAAGAATAGCAAGAAGAGATAAGAAAGCCTTCTTCAGCAATCAATGCGAAGAAATAGAGGAAAAGAACAGAATGGGAAAGACTAGAGACCTCTTCAAGAAAAGTAGAGACACCAAGGGAACATTTCATGCAAAGATGGGCTCGATAAAGGACAGAAATGGTCTGGACCTAACAGAAGCAGAAGATATTAAGAAGAGGTGGCAAGAATACACAGAAGAACTGTACAAAAAAGATCTTCATGACCCAGATAATCATGATGATGTGATCACTAATCTAGAGCCAGACATCATGGAATGTGAAGTCAAGTGGGCCTTAGAAAGCATCACTACGAACAAAGCTAGTGGAGGTGATGGAATTCCACTTGAGCTGTTTCAAATCCTGAAAGATGATGCTGTGAAAGTGCTACACTCTATATGCCAGCACATTTGGAAAACTCAGCAGTGGCCACAGGACTGGAAAGGTCAGTTTTCATTCCAATCCCAAAGAAAGGCAATGTCAAAGAATGGTCAAACTATCGCACAATTGCACTCATGTCACGTGCTAGTAAAGTAATGCTCAAAATTCTCCAAGCCAGGCTTAAGCAATACATGAACCGTGAACTCCCTGATGTTCAAGCTGGTTTTAGAAAAGGCAGAGGAACCAGAGATCAAATTGCCAACATCCACTGGATCATGGAAAAAGCAAGAGAGTTCCAGGAAAACATCTACTTCTGCTTTGTTGACAATGTCAAAGCCTTTGACTGTGTGGATCACAATAAGCTGTATAAAATTCTGAAAGAGATGGGAATACCAGACCACCAAACTTACCTCTTGAGAAATCTGTATGCAGGTCAGGAAGCAACAGTTAGAACTGGACATGGAACAACAGACTGGTTCCAAACAGGAAAAGGAGTACATCAAGGCTGTATATTGTCACTCTGCTTATTTAACTTCTATGCAGAGTACATCATGAGAAACGCTGGACTGGAAGAAACACAAGCTGGAATCAACATTGGTGGGAGAAATATCAATAGTCTCAGATATGCAGATGACACCACCCTTATGGCAGAAAGTGAAGAGGAGCTAAAAAGCCTCTTAATAAAAGTGAAAGAGGAGAGTGAAAAAGTTGGCTTAAAGCTCAACATTCAGAAAACTAAGATCATGGCATCTGGTCCCATCACTTCATGGGAAATAGATGGGGAAACAGTGGAAACAGTTCAGACTTTATTTTTTGGGGCTCCAAAATCACTGCAGCTGGTGACTGCAGCCACGAACTTAAAAGATGCTTACTCCTTGGAAGAAAAGTTATGACCAACCTAGATAGCGTATTCAAAAGCTGAGACATTACTTTGCCAACTAAGGTCTGTCTAGTCAAGGCTATGGTTTTTCCAGTGGTCATGTATGGGTGTGAGAGTTGGACTGTGAAGAAGGCTGAGTGCTGAAGAATTGATGCTTTTGGACTGTGGTGTTGGAGAAGACTCTTGAGAGTCCCTTGGACTGCAAGGAGATTCAACCAGTCCATTCTGAAGGAGATCAGCCCTGGGATTTCTTTGGAAGGAATGATGCTAAAGCTGAAACTCCAGTGCTTTGGACACCTCATGCGGAGAGTTGATTCATTGGAAAAGACTCTGATGCTGGGAGGGGTTGGGGGCAGGAGGAGAAGGGGACAACAGAGGATGAGATGGCTGGATGGCATCACGGACTCGATGGACATGAGTCTGAGTGAACTCCGGGATATGGTGATGGACAGGGAGGCCTGGTGTGCTGTGGTTCATGGGGTCGCAAAGAGTCGGACATGACTGAGCAACTGAACTGATGGGGTTGGATGCCATGATATTAGTTTTTTGAGTGTTGAGTTTTAAGCCAGATTTTTCACTGTTCCATCACATATACCTCTTAAAACCCCTTTTCATGCTTCTGTCTGCTCCAGACTGCTCAGACCCAAGTCCTTGTCCAAGCCTGGGGGTTGAGTATGAGGTTGTGGATAGGCTCAAGGGTATCAGATCATCAACAGACACCACACTCCATTTCCCAAGCTTTTTCCTTTGGGTTTCCTCACACACAGTTTCTATGGGCAATCCTACCTTTCACAGACAAGCCTAGAAGCTGGGCCTAAATTACAGTAAGTTCCCTACGTACAAATGAGTTCCTGGTCTGAAGAGCGCATTCTTAAGTCAAAAAATGTTAGTCTAGGTACCTAGTTAACACAATCAGCCCTATAATACTGTATGGTAATAGGTTTATAATACTTTTTACACAATTAATATGTACATAAAAAATAAACACACAAAATGAAATATTTTTAATCTTATAGTACAGTACTTTGAGAAGTACAGTATTACAGTACAACAGCTGGCATTCAGGGGCTGGCACATACATTCACATATTTGGAAGTTTGCAACTTGAAGGTTCTTATTTAGAGGACTTACTGAACTGTGTTTGGGTATCTGTATATCTATACATATAGACTGTGTAAAACACATATATATAGACACACATGGCACATTTTCTCACCCTTGTAAGAAAGAGTGAGAACTTCCTTTGTGAAAAAAGAATGAAAAAGGTACATCCCGTGTTGAAGAAGCAAAATAACTATCCAGCTCAGTTGTTGAATTGCTCAATACCTCAAAATTGCTTCTGGGTTCCAGAGGATTAGAGGAATACTGGTACCATGATTCCGGGTGTATTGAAACTGCATCATGGAAGCATTATGAGTGAAATATGCCCTTCAAATGGATGGGCTGGAGTTTCTTACAGGGGCATGTCCCCCATTCTGTTCAAAATGCTCTTCCCCTCCCAGTTGAGGGAATTCCCTGATGGTCCAGTGGTTAGGACCTGGTACTTTCACTGCTGGAGCCTAGGTTTGATCCCTGGTTGGGGAACTGAGATCCCACATGCCACATAGTGAGGCCAAAAAATAAATTAGCACAGTTGAATTCTGCTGCTGCTTAGCTCTGATGTCGCCTCTTCTGAGAGGCTTCCATTTTCCCCAGACTAAAACCATTCCCCCATCCATTCTGCAATCTCTATTCTATTACCCTGTATCTTTTTTTTTGATAGCTAAGAAGTGGGTTTATTCAGATTCAAAGAGAAGCACACTCCACAGACAGAGTGTGGACCATCACAGAGGACAAGTCTGGCTACCCTCTATTATTTTTAATGACGCTTATCATTGTCTGGAATGACCTCATTTTATTCCTGTATTGATTCATCTCCCTTCTGTCTCCCAGCATGCTCCCCACCCCACACTAGAAAGAAAATGCTGTAGTGTTCTTTTCCTTTTTGTTTCTGCTACCTGAAATAATACATAGCACATGCATACATGCTAAGTTGCTGTAGTCGTGTCTGACTCTCTGTGATCCTATGGAGTATAGTCTGACAGGCTTCTTTGTCCATGGGATTCTCCAGGCAAGAAGACTGGAGTGGGTTGCTATGCCTTCTTCCAGGAGATCTTCCTGACCCAGGGGTCGAACCCACATCTCTTATGTCTCCTGCATTGACAGGTAGGTTCTTTACCATTAGCACCACCTGAGAAGCCCCACATAGCACATTAGTTCAGTTCAGTCACTCAGTTGTGTCTGACTCTTTGCGACCCGATGAATTGCAGTACTCCAGGCCTCCCTGTTCATCACCAACTCCTGGAGTTTACTCAGATTCACGTCCACCGAGTCAGTGATGCCATCCAGCCATCTCATCCTCTGTCATCCCCTTCTCCTCCTGCCCCCAACCCCTCCCACTATCAGAGTCTTTTCCAATGAGTCAACTCTCCGCATGAGGTGTCCAAAGTACTGGAGTTTCAGCTTTAGCATCATTCCTTCCAAAGAAATCCCAGGGCTGATCTCCTTTAGAATGGACTGCTTGGATCTCCTTGCAGTCCAAGGGGCTCTCAAGAGTCTTCTCCAAACACCACAGTTCAAAAGCATCAATTCTTTGGCGCTCAGCTTTCTTCACAGTCCAACTCTCACATCCATACATGACCACTGGAAAAACCATAGCCTTGACTAGACAGACCTTAGTTGGCAAAGTAATGTCTCAGCTTTTGAATACGCTATCTAGGTTGGTCATAACTTTGCTTCCAAGGAGTAAGCGTTTTTTAATTTCATGGCTGCAGTCACCATCTGCTGTGATTTTGGAGCCCCCCAAAATAAAGTCTGACACTGTTTCCACTGTTTCCCCATCTATTTCCCATGAAGTGATGGGACCAGTACATCATGAGAAACGCTGGGCTGGAAGAAGCACAAGCTGGAATCAAGATTGCCGGGAGAAATATCAATAGCCTCAGATATGCAGATGACACCACCCTTATGTCATAAAGTGAAGAGGAACTAAAAAGCCTCTTGATGAAAGTAAAAGTGGAGAGTGAAAAAGTTGGCTTAAAGCTCAACATTCACATAGCACATAGTTAGGGCTTAATAAGTATTTGTCAAATGAATAAGTGCATAAATGACTACTACCTCCCCAGCCACATTTTAGTTTTAGGTGACTCAGGGTAATAGACATACACTGTCTGTCCCCTTAGACCAGACTCTTCCTTTTTGGGAGAAAACAATGGCCTTATTTAGGACAGGATATACATTGGCATCCCATTCTATAGTGCAGAGTCAGACCTCTAGGCCTGAAGAACTTAGAGCCTGGGAACTGGCCAGGGCTATTAAGTAGTTGTTTTAGCTGCACTGACTCTTCAGCTGGGAAATGTTGGCCACTGTACTGCTCATCTGTTCCTTGGTGGGGAGGAGTAGCGATACTGGTGAAATGCCTTGGGAGATCTCTGACTGCTTTCTAGGAGACAGGGGCTGAATTCCCTGAGAGCAGAAGCTTATGTGAGGTGGCTGTGAATCCGGGGAGGGGGGCGGGCAGGGGGACTCTGTTCTCAGCTGGAACCTTGGCAGCCCCTGTGCACGTGACAGGCAAACAAGTCACTAAGGCAGCTGTGTCTCACTGTCAGAACCAAAAGTGCGTCCTTGTACACTTGAAGGTGTAATCTTTTTTGTTCTTCCCTGCTTGTTTTTCTTCTGCTCACTGATCAAATTTTTAGTTCAGACTCTCAGCCGTGCTGCCTTGCAGACAATCTGAAGTCACATTACAAACTAAAACTAGGCACATTTTGCCCTTGTATGAAAATCAGATGAAATGGTTAACTTCTCTTAAGTAACAGAGCAGAAGATAATTCCTCTGAACCTGATCACTTACATCAGGGGTCCCCACCCTCTGGGCCACAGACTGGTACTGTGTTAGGAACCAGGCTGCACAGATGGAGGTGAGTGGTGGACAAGTGAGCTGGATGAGCAAGCAAAAGCTTCATCCCCTCCCCATCACTCACCCATCACCCCTAGATGAGACCGTCTAGTTGCTGGAAAACAAATTCAGGGCTTCCATTGATTCTGCATTATGGTGAGTTGTTTAGTTACTTTATTATATATCACAATGTAATAATAGAAAAAAGTGCACAAGAAATGTAATGTGTTTGAATCACCCTGAAACTATCCCTCCTGTTCTCCTGATCCTGGAAAAATTGTCTTCCATGAAACTGGTCCCTAATGCCAAAAAGGTCGGGGACTGCTGACTTACATAGACATCCCATATCTATTATTGTGATAAATTCTTAGAAAAACTCTCTGAAGCGCCCATGGTGATCTTGTAACAAAGCGCAGCCCAACACAACACTTAGCATGTGGCCATTGCTGTGTGCCATTACCTCAGCAATTTGGCCAGTTTAGGGAGTCCTCTAAATGTTTTCTCATTATTTGCCTGCGCATTTAAAATGTCTTACAGAATTAAAACACAAGAATTACACTTTCGTAGTGGACCACCATCTAAAACTATATTCTAAGTTCGAGAAGATAGCTGGGGCATAATAAAAATAATTCTGGTCATAGAATCTCATTGCCAGGGTTTCAAGTTCCAGCCCTGACCATTTTTTAATGGCTTACCTTGGAAAATCATCCTCTCTGAGTCTCACCGTCCTCATCCACATGTGAGTGTGTGCTCAATCATGTCCGACTCTTTGTGACCCCACGGACTGTAGCCAGCCAGGTTTCTCTGACCAGCCAATGGTTACCAGGGGACTGTGAGTAGTCATGTTCAGCTACTAGTTGGCATCGTAGTGGGCCCCTCCCTCAAGTGACCAACTGTCAATGAGTGACTGTTAGTGGTCCTGCTCAGCCATGGGTCAGCATTGCAGTGGGCTCCTCCCCTAAGTGACCGACTGTCAATGAGTGACCGTTAGTGGTCCATTCAGCAAACAGTTGGCAGAGTGGTGGTTGTCAGACTGAGAATGAGCTAAGAGGTGAATCCTGGCCTTCTCTCTTCGGGCCTTGGATCAGTGGGTGAGATAGGGGGCCCAGCTGGGGGCTGTGTCCTGCAGGGCTCCATAACCCTCACCAGGCCTCCCTCTGGCCTTGGCTCAGGCCTTGAGGTGGCGGTGAATCTCTCCCCAGTCCCTGCCTCTGTGACCTAATGGTGGTGGCCGTCTTCCTGAGACACAGTCTGAAGGACCTGCCCCCGCTGTATGGGTGGCCTGAGGGCCAGCTGGATCCTGGGCGCCTGGCTCCTCCAGGGATGACAGCTGGGCAGGGTCTGGGGACCTAGTGCTGAGGGTGCTGCCAACTGACCTCTGCCTCCTCTCAGCCAGGACTGGGACCTCAGAGAGTGAAAGTTGTGCCCTGTGACATTGCCCTTCCTAGTAACAGTGAAGAGCTCTTGTTTGATGGAGATTTATAGGAGCATTGTTGCCTGACCATGACTGACATTGAGAACAAAGGATCTGACACCCAGAAGTTCGCAACAAGTAACCATGCCTCTCCCTCACCTCTCCTAGACAGGGGCTTTGCTGGAAGCCTTTGTGGAGTTTGGGATTTCTAAGGCATGGGTCTCTCCGATCTCCTTGGATGGCCCTCAGTAAACCTTTGTCTGTTCCAAACTCTGGTGTTTTGGTATTGTTTGGCTTCCTGGGCACTGGTCACACAAACTTGTGTTGCAGTTAGTAAGCTCTTTTTATCTCCATCTTAAGTCTGCCATTGCAGGAGATGTGGGTTCCATCCCTGGGTTGGGAAAATCCCTTGGAGAAAGAAATGGCAACCCACTCCAGTATTCTTGCCTGGGAAATCCCATGGACAGAGAAACCTGGCTGGCTACAGTCCGTGGGGTCACAAAGAGACGGACACGATTGAGCACACACTCACATGTGGATGAGGACGGTGAGACTCAGAGAGGATGATTTTCCAAGGTAGGCCATTAGAAAAGGGGCAGGGCTGGAACTTGAAACCCTGGCAATGAGATTCTATGACCGGAATTATTTTTATTATGCCCCAGCTATCTTCTCGAACTTAGAATATAGTTTTAGATGGTGGTCTACTACAAAAGTGTAATTCTTGTGTTTTAATTCTGTAAGACATTTTAATTTTAAATGTGCAGGCAAATAATGAGAAAACATTTAGAGGACTCCCTAAACTGGCCATGCAGCAACTCGTGTGTGTGATTGCTGCTGGGTAGGTGTTGAGGATCAATTGTGCAAAGAAGTTTTCAGATTCAGGAAAATGAAATAAAAGTGTTTTTTTTTTTTTTTTGTACTATAATTCTCAGTAGGCCCCAGGCTTGAATATCTTTACCACTTCCTTCCTAAAATGTTTCATCCTGTCCACTGCTAATTTTATAATGGAATTATATATGTGATAACTACCTTTGAGCATTGAAGAATTCCACAGTTCCATTTATATTCCAAAACTCTTCAACTATGTAAAGCTTTTATTACCCTGAGGAAAACTTACTACAGACTATCTTTGTGACTAGTGCTCTGTGTGTGTGTATGTATGTGTGTGTGTGTGTGAGAGAGAGAGAAAACATGTAGTGGTCATTATGCGTAAGGCTGTGCAAGATTCTTGTTGAGGCAAATGTTAGGCGCAGTACCTACCTTCAAGGAGACTGTGTTCTAGTTGAAGCATTATTAGAAGATGAATAACAGTAATGTAAGATAGGGTGGGTTGTTTAATAGAAGCTTTGCCAGGACCACCTGGGCTTCAAGAGAGACTTTAGTCTCATATCTGATGGGGCAGGGAGTTTTTGAAATGGGAGTCTTGAAATGAAATATACAAAAGGAGGTATATTTAAACATTCAGATACAGGAAGGGTATCCTAAGCAGACAGAAGTAAGTTAACAAAGGTGAAGAGTCACAAGAACAAACAGACTTATTTAGAGAATAGTATATTAGTTTGATTAGAATTTGGACTCTTCCTAGAATAGTGTTTCATATACTAAAAAAATTTAAAAAAAAGGTACTGTTTAGCAGTGTACCTCAGTCTACTCCACCCACCCACACCTATCGGAAGGGACTCCATTAATCCACATGTACACATGTGTAGTTGCTTTCAGTGTTGTATGGAAGCTAAGCAGCTTATGGAATACTGAATTAGAGTCCTTCAGAATCACTTTAGTGGTGTTAATTATAGCTTACTTTGGTCCCCTTACCTGCTTAGCAGATTCCTGTAAAGCTGTTAAGTCATAGCTAAAACAGTTATCTATGGAACTGATCAAAATTAGCTCATGAGATTTTCAGATCAGTTTATGGTCCATTGGGGGACTTTGGGGACCCATCAATAGCCCATGGATTAAATTTTGAGAAACAGTGGCTGAAAGGGATGATGGGTGATAAAGCAAATGATGCTATGTTGTAGAGATTCTTTCAGGCCAGAATGAAGGGTTGTACTTAATTGCCATTGAGGGTATTTGAATAGAGGAGTAGAGTTGAGGTTTTATTACAAGAAAGAAACAGTGCTTTGAAAGGACTGGAGAAGGGGGAGTTTGCAGTATAGATAACTAGGTAAGAGAGGTGACGGCTAGAGGTGTGGAAGTGGAAACAGATGATAGTGAACTTGCAGAGACAGGATTGACAGACTTGACAAGTTGATGGGGAAAGATAGAACAGAAGGCTTGGCTAGTATGACTGAATACATTATGAAAATGGTGCCAGGAACACAAACTGGAAAGTTCAGTGTTAAAGCTCTTTCACTAGGGAAAACAATGAATTCAAAACAATTGCTGAGAAATTGGGAATGTGAAAAAGAATTGTAGAAACTTCTAGGAAATAGGTGGTGAATTGCATGTGAATAGTGTTGTATTCCAACCAAAATCTTTGTCATAGGATATTGGTTAACATTAAGGGACTGATGTCATAGAGCCAAACAGTTCCTTTACTGAGATGGATGTGATTCATAGGCAGTACTAAGGGTATCCAAGTACCTATTTGGGGCTTTACAGATGGCGCTAGTGGTAAAGAACCTACCTGCAAATGCACGAGAGGTAAGAGACCCGGGTTCGATCCCTGAGTTGGGAAGATCCCCTGGAGGAGGACATGGCAACCCACTCCAACATTCTTGCCTGGAGAATCCCATGGACAGAAGAGCCTGGAGGGCTACAGTTTATAGGGTCGCAAAGAGTCAGATACAACAGAGGCAACTTAGCATGTAGCACGCATAAGGGTATCCAAAGTTGAGACATGTCAGGGAGTATGTATCCTCCTGACAGCATTACTCTATGGGGTACCATTCACTTGGATAATTGTGAGTGACATCCTTTGGATTTGTGCAATACGGCAGCCTGGATTCTTGTTGAATGACTTCTTTTTTGAATTGTAATAATTTGCTTTAGATTATTTTGCATTGAAAGAAAAATGTAAGAGTTTTGTGGGGACAGTGCCATTTGGGCAGAGTTAGTTCTCCTGCCTCTGTTTCCAGTGCTTCATTCCCATCAGTTTTATTGTCCTCATCATGTGACATTGCAATTTTTGTTTCCAGGTCCACTCCACCCCTCAAGGGCAAGGGTAGGGAAGAACAGATGATGGCGTAAGAGAATGTCCCATTTTTTCAGCACGAAGACACAGGCTGCATAGAAGAGTAGGGGGGAAATGTCAGGTTCTCTTGAGTGGTAATTGTCTAAAAGCACAAAGCTGTATTCATGCATCTGTATAAGATTTGGCCTAGAAAATCGTGGAGAATCCAGGGCTTTGCTAATGGTGACAGAGAAAATGAAAAGCATGTCACAGTTTTGAGCTTATTTTGATAAGGACTGATACCTGAAAGAAACCTCTTTTAACTTTCAAATACCTTTGAGAAAGTTTATAGAGAAACTCCCATATTTTTCTTGAGCAGTGTTTTTATTTTATTGTAATTAATTTTTTAAGTTGAAGCATAGTTGCTGTACAATATTGTCATAAATGTACAATATGCGTGTGGAAGTGTTAGTTGCTCAATCATGTCTAACTCTTTGCAACCTCATGGACTGTAGCCCACCAGGCTCCTCTGCCCATGAAATTATCCAGGGAAGAACACTGGAGTGGGTAGCCATTCCCTTCTCCAGGGATCTTTCTGACCCAGGGATTGAATCCAGATCTCCAGTGTTGCAGAAGGATTCTTTATGATCAGAGCTACCAATAGTGATTTATAATTTTAAAAGATTATATTCCATTTATAGTTATAAAATATTATCTACATTCCCCATGTTGTATTATATATGCTTGTAGCTTATTTTATGGCTAAAACTTTGTATCTTAAACCCCTACCCTGTATTTCCGCTCCTTCCTTCTCTCTCTGAACTGGTGCCCACCAGCCAGTTCTCCACATCTATGAGCCTGCTTCTTTTTTGTTTTATTAACTAGTTGTATTTTTTAGATTCCACATAAGTTATATTATACAGTGTTTGTCTTCCTGTCTGTACAGTCAGGCTTTTATCAGTAACTAATATTGTGATATGAATGAATTGGTCAAACCAAACAATTCTTTGCTAGCCACCTGGGAGAAAGGCATGAGGTGATGAGTGGGTACCTTGAAAAACAGCAAGAGGGTTACCTGTGTGGAGTTTTTGACTTGTCAGTAGAAGAGATGAGGGAGAGTGCCTGCAGAGAAGGGAGGAGCTCAGAAAGTTGAGGCTTTGGGCCAGCAGAGGTAATGTTGCCTACTTTTATACTTTTGGTAAGAGTTTTCTTTTTCCCCCTGCTGGGCCAGAAATACTGATGACTCCCTTGTACTGGTCTATCTGTATGTTTTACACCTGGCCCACACCTCATACCAGTTCAGTTTTACAAACACCTTGAAGCTATTTCCTTGTTAAAGCCATGAAAATTCTGAAAATTTGCCTCTGTTATATAACAGAGATAAAAAGGTGATTCATGGGCTCATGAGGAGCTCCGACAAACCAAACCTGCAAATGACTCATAGTTTAAAAGAAATTTTGTCAAATAGGTTCAGGGTAACCAGTTCCTGGGGATTTGTGTGACTCTATCTGGCCCCAGGGTTCAAGTCACTATTTCTTGCCCTTTATTTTGGCTAGGCCATGTGGATCTGTGGAAGAAAGGAGTATTGAAGGAGACTAGGGGTTTTTCAGGAGATGTGGCTTGAGGGGAAGGCGCAGAGGCTTAAACCAGGATGGGACAAACAGAATCTGATGTCTCAGGTGCCAAGTAAAACAGTGCTGAAAGTGAGATGCGCAAGCTTTTTCTCTAGAGAGAATCATTGGGATGATCTGAGAGAGGAGACAGGAAGCTTTTCTTTAAGGCTTATATCATGAGTTCCTTTATAATTTCCCTCAAAAGGGAAATTCTGACCACGTTCCTGCAAAGGAACAGCACTTGCTCACTCCAGCTGTGTGGATGAGATCCTGTGATGGTTAATTTTATGTGTTAACTCGACTGGGACATGGAACTGAGATGTTTGGTCAAACATTACCTTGGATATTTCTGTAAGGGTGTTTTTTGAACATGGTTAACATTGAAATCAGTGGACTCTGGGTAAATTCTTCCATAAGTGGGTGGACTTCATCCAGTCAGTTGAAGGCCTTCATAAAACAATTGATCTCTGCTGAGCAAAAAGGAATTCTGTGGGCATACAGACTTTGGAGCTCACACCTTTAGCTCTCCTGGGTCTCCAGGCTTCTGGTTCACCCTGAAGATTTTGGACTTGACAGTCTCTGCCATTGTGTGAACCAGTTCCTTAAAATCTCTGTCTCTCTCCCCCTTCCCCCACAGTATTAGTTCTATTTCTCTGGAGAAGCCCAATACAGATCCCATGAGGGATTCTTTCTTTATTAGGATAGGATAGGCTATACTGTGGTAGCCAACAAGTTCTAAAACCCCGTGATTTAATACAGCAAAACGTTTCTCACTTTAGTTGTGTGTTCACAGAAGGTGAGCTCAGTTCTCCTCATTCGTGACCCCCAGTGACAGAGTCCTCTTTGACTGGAAGGACCATAATCATCATGGCAAAGGGAGGGGAAATGGCTGCCTCTTAAAGATCCCACCTGGCTGCGGAAAGGCCACGTCCACTCTTGTTCATTTGTCTATTGTCAGTCTTGTGGCAGCCTTTTATTTCAAAGTGGGCTGTGGAAGAAGAATCCTGCCTGGTGCCCAGAAGGAGAACAGGAGCACTTTCTGAAGTACTCCCCAGTCCCTCACTTCTTAAATGATGGTTAGATGGGCATTTCCATGGGCATGTGATTGGGTGGATGGACACTTGGACTCTCTGGATAGTTTTCCTGCCTGAGAAGAAATTCAACATAGAGGAAAGTGGAGCTGAGATGAATTCTGGTAATATGCTTTTTGAGGTCCTGGATCCAGCTGTGTCTGAAGCTGCCCCTGAGTTCTGAGTGTTAGGAAATAATACAACCCATCTTTTGGTTTCCTTGAGCTGGTTTGTATGGGTTTCCATCACTTGCTGTGACAAGTTTCTGGACTAATACAGGGATGATAGAAAACTAATTGATTTCTAGATTCTCTGACACACACTGGTCCTTGAACACCTGCTGTCCTTTCCTATTTTAACACTTGTACTTGTCCTTGTGCTTAAACTTTGCCATTTCCTTCCATTGACTAGCCAAAGTCTTTCTTCCATTCTCTTTTGTTACTGTCACCAGGACAAAGCGATACCCATTCTAAGTCCCTCTCCTATCTTCAACCCAAATCAATCTTTTCCTTCTATGTTATTGTAACAGTGCACTTGAACTTCTGTTGCAGTACTTGTCGTATTCTGTCTTGTACTAACCAACGCTTGTGGAGCACTTACTGTATAATGGAATGCTTTACATTTCTACAGACATAAATTCTTTGATCCCTCATATAACCCTCTGGAGTTGGTACTATTATTCCAAGATGACACATAGATTGCAATTTAGAGAAGCTGAATGATTTCCCTTGGATCAGCAGTCCCCCACCTTTTTGTCACCAAGGACTGGTTTCATGGAAGACAAGTTTTTCCATGGACTGGGGGCGGGGGGATGGTTTTGGAATGATTCAAGCACATTATGTTTATTGTGCACTTTATTTCTGTTATTATTACATCAGCTCCACCTCAGATCATCAGGAATTAGATTCTGGAGGTTGGGGACCCAGCCTTAGATCACATGCCTGGAAGCTGGGATTTAGAATCCAGAAGACCTGGCCCCAGAACTCACAACTTTTATCTTCATAGTTACTTTGAGACCTGGCTTTTCTCCTTGATTAGACTATGTGTCCTGTCTGCTAGAAATCTTGCAGTCACATTGGGGATCACACCTAGCAAGTGTTCAGGATCTTATAGCCTGCTATGTGGGTGCTGACTTCATTTCTAGCTGCACTTATGCTTCTTGTCTTAATTTCTCTCCTGATTTCTTCACCAACTTATTCTAAGCTTTATTTTCCCTTATTGTAGCATTTACAATTTTGTAAGCCACCTCAGTCCATTTTACAAGGGGAAAATAAGTAAATGAAGGTCAAATGCTAGATTGTTAGTTCCTGAAGGATAAGGACTGACAGGAAGGGAAAATTGCTGCTTCTACCACTCTTGAATTCTTGTGGTTGGAATAATAATAAAATAGAAACAAGACAGGTTGACAGGAGAAAAAGAAGCACGTTTTAACTTGTGTGCAGGTAGGTCTTATAGAAATGGGACCTAAGAAGTGGCCAAAGCAGGCAGGCTTCATGCTTTTTGGGGAAAACAAAGCGATTTAGGTTTTGAGAGCTCAATTAGTGAGGAAACCAAGCAGAATATGGACTTGGAGTAGTGAATGAAAGAAGTTAACAAGATTTGCTTATACAGGCTGGTGGGCTAGAACTCCATATCTCTGGTGATAAGGGTTTCCTTTTACCTCCAGCTGCAAAGAGGGCACATTTCACAGGGGAGATTAATTTGCTGCTTTCAGGGAGACAGAGAGGATGGTCAGAGTGTCCTCTTGCACTGACTCTTTCATAAGTAACTTTAACTCAAAATAACCAGTAGGCTATTTAGGCATATTAGGGGGCAGCCCCCTCTGAGACCCAACACAACCAATTTTGTTTAACATTTTCTCTAGGTCTTAGCTCTTGAACTCAGAAAATGTGTTTTGAATTCGCTTGAGGTAAAATCTCCAGATTTAGAGGATTAAGAAGTGTCAGGTATAAGGAAGGATTCTGTGGTGTGACTGTGCCTAAAATCTCTACCAGAGGGTGTAATGGGGGCGTTGGCAGTGTGTGATGGGGGTGGTGCTTTCCATAGGCTGTACCTGAGAGGATAAAATAAGACATGGTACTGCAGCAGAAAAGAATTCACCTTGCTGCCTGGCTTTTTGGAGAGCTGAATATTTTACCTTTAGCAGCATTCCGAATTCTTTGTGGAGATTGGAAACAGTGACTAGAAACTATTAATATTTTTGGGTCTCTCAGTCACCCAGGAAGCAGTAAGGTGCTAACTGGCAAGAAGGGCTGAGGTGTCTTTTATTACAGCCCTTCAGGTGTGAGACTTGTTGCTGTGAAGGAATGGATTCCAGTGGGAGCCACCCTCTCAGCCTGTTTCACATCATGGCCTCCTCTGAGAAAAATTAGAAACCTACCTTCTCTGACTGTGAGGCGTTTCTCGGTTAGGGCAGACACAACTCGAGCTGAACTGCCTGTGCTCATGCTCATTTACAGTTAGATTTAGGAAAGCAGCCACGTTTGGCCAGCTCTGGGAGAGCGTGGCAGCTTCTGAGGAAACAGCTCTTCCCAGAGTGTGTGAAGAGCAGAAAAGCAAGACAAGATAGAAGACTCAGTCTCATGGCAGGAGCCTGCATTGCCGCTCTCTCAGAACCGCCTCCATCTTCCTCCTCTTCTGTCTCTGACACAATGCTACCATTCCAGCACTTTCCAAAATCCTGCAGTCATTCAATTTTATCTCAAAACATTTCCTTGGATGCCTGCTGTGTGCTGGGCCCTGTGCTAGATCCTGGGGCTGTCAGGAGACATAGAAAAGCTGCTCTGATGGAGTAAATTTGTCATTTGGGGAATGACTGTTGCTAGTGTTTTGAGCACAGTTGGCTGACAGGGATCAGTAAACACCAAAATAGCAATATAGAGTCATTTGCATGGGGAATGTTAACTTATTATGTATGTATATCTGGGTGAAGAGAGAGGAATATGGTGACCCATTTAAAAGTTCTTTACATCAGTGTTTCAAAATACTCAACTTTTAAATAAACCACTCTCTGTATTTAGCTGTATGCAGAATAAAATAGATAGGAAAATAAACAGCCTGCTGAAGTTCAGAAACAATTCTTGCCTATCCACAGGCAGTATAGAAAGGACCATCTCTTGTGGCTATGTGGTTTTATAGTTCTGTGTACTGTTTACTGGGGTCTCTTCATTTCTGTTTCTTCATTATGTTTCTCTCAATCCCAATTTTTTACCCTTATGTCCCCCAATATATGGCCCCCTTCCAATATCAAGTCTTCTTTTGAGCTGCCTGTGTGAAGAAATAGGGGTGATCCCACATGGAAAAGACGGGAATTGTGGCATTGAGTTCCAGCTGCCAGACTGCCTACTTGAGACTCAGAGCAACAAAGGACATTGCCTTGTTAGGATGGATAGAAACCAGGATACAGTATGGAAAAACACTTGTACCCTTTGACTAAGATCCAAAGAGTATTTGTGGACAGTGAGTTGCAAGTAAAATCTATTCCTCTCAAACGTTATTATTTAGACAATAAAACAATATCTCTGTGCTTACATATACTAAAATCAGAACAATACAGAGATTAGCATGGCCCCTGTGCAAGGATTACACGCAAATTTGTGAAGCGTTCCATATTTTTAAAGCCACAGTCATCAGGACAGTATGGTACTGGCACAAAGACAGAAATATAGATCAATGGAACAAAATAGAAAGCCCAGAGATAAATCCACTTTATCTTTTGACAAAGGAGGCAAGAATAAACGATGGAGAAAAGACGATCTCTTTAACAAGTGGTGCTGGGTAAACTGGTCAACCACTTGTAAAAGAATGAAACTAGAACACTTTCTAACACCATACACAAAACTAAACTCAAAATGGATTAAAGATCTAAATGTAAGGCCAGAAAATACAAAACTCTTAGAGGAAAACATAGACAAAACACTCTCTGACATAAATCACAGCAGTATCCTCTATGATCCACATCTTAGAGTAATGGAAATGAAAGCAATAATAAACAAATGGGACCTAATTAAACTTAAAAGCTTTTGCACAACGAAGGAAACTATAAGCAAGGTGAAAAGACAGCCTTCAGAATGGGAGAAAATAATAACAGATGAAGCAACTGACAAATAACTAATCTCAAAAATATACAAGCATCTCATGCAGCTCAATTCCAGAAAAATATATGACCTAATCAAAAAATGGGCCAAAGAACTAAATAGACATTTCTCCAAAGAAGACACATAGATGGCTAACAAACATGAAAAGATGCTCAACATCACCCATTATCAGAGAAATGCAAATCAAAACCACAATCTCACACCAGTCAGAATGGCTGCTATAAAAGGTCTGCAAATAATAAATGCTGGAGAGGGTGCGGAGAAAAGGGAATGCAGACTAGTACAGCCACTATGGAGAACAGTGTGGAGATTCCTTAAAAATTAGAAATAGAACTGCCATACGACCCAGCAATCCCACTGCTGGGCATACACACTGAGGAAACCAGAATTGAAAGAGACACATGTACTCCAATGTTCATTGCAGCACTGTTTACAATAGCCAGGACATGGAAGCAACCTAGATGTTCATTGGCAGACGAATGGATAAGAAAGCTGTGGTACGTATACACAATGGAATATTACTCAGCCATTAAAAACAATGCATTTGAATCAGTTCTAATGAAGTGGTTGAAACTGGAGCCTAAGAAAAACACCAATACAGTATCAGTTCAGTTCAGTTCAGTCGCTCAGTCATGTCTGACTCTTTGCAACCCCATGAGTTGCAGCACTCAACCATCACCAACTCCTGGAGTTCACCCAAACTCATGTGCATCGAGTCGGTGATGTGATCCAGCCATCTCATCTTCTGTCGTCCCCTTCTCCTCCTGCCCTTAATCCCTCCCAGCATCAGGGTCTTTTCCAATGAGTCAACTCTTCACATGAGGTGGCCAAAGTATTGGAGTTTCAGCTGTAGCATCAGTCCTTCCAATGAATACCCAGGACTGGTCTCTTTTAGGATGGACTGGTTGGATCTCCTTGCAGTCCAAGGGACTCTCAAGAGTCTTCTCCAACACCACAGTTCAAAAGCATCACGCATATATATGGAATTAAGAAAGATGATAATGATGACCCTATATGTGAGACAGCAAAAGAGACACAGATGTATAGAACAGTCTTTTGGACTCTGTGGGAGAAGGCAAGGGTGGGATGATTTGAGAGAATAGCACTTAAACATGTATATTATCATATGTGAAACAGATCACCAGTCCAGGTTTGATGTGTGAGACAGGGTGCTCAGGGCTGGTGCACTGGGATGACCCAGAGGGATGGGATGGGGAGGGAGGTGGGAGGGAGATTCAAGATGGGGAACACATGTACACCCATGGCTGATTCATGTCAATGTATGGCAAAACCAATACAATATTATAAAGTAATTAGCCTCCAATTAAAATAAACAGATTAATTTTAAAAAAGAAAATTAAAAAATACCAATATCTCCATAAGCCTCAGTGACACAGCAGTGGGGGAGATTAAGGTATGCTATTAGTTTGCTGATGAATCATAGGCAGGAAAATGATGGGATGCACCAAAAGGCTAACGGAATTAAATAGAGACAAGGGCTAAGGGAAACCAACAAGGATGATGCAGCATCTGAGTTCAAAAAATGGTACTACTCTTAGCCCTGAAAGGTCAAGGGAAGAAAGGAACTACAGGAGTTTGGAGGAAGGAATGCAGTAAGGAATTCAGAAAATAAACTCTGATCTCACTCTCTGATTTCTTGCTGGCATCTCTCATTAACTCACTTTATTAATCAGTAAAGTCATCTTCCAAGGACACAAAGCAGGATGGAGAAGAGTGGAGGGCACCTCTGGAGAGGCAAAGGGGAAAATAACAAATAGCTTGCCTATGGGGAAGCAAAAGAAGGTAGCTAAAGGACAACAGAATTATCAATGAGAAGTTGTGAATTTTGTTATCAACTCTGCCATTTACTTATCGCTTGGCTTTGGGAAACCATGCCATCCTCTGAGCCTCAGTTTTGCTAGCTATAGCATGGGAAGAGAGCCTTTGGCTTGTCAGGCCAAAGAGTTATGAGATAGTACTTTACAAACAATGCTCACTGAAGAGAGGGGTCATAAAAATCCATCAACAACGCAGTTGGCAATTATTCCAATTTATTTTGCATGGGATGACTATAATTTGCCATGGAAAGATGCTCAGCTTCTGTCTTTGGCTTTAGAACAAGGCAGAAATAACCAGCTCATAACGACATCATATGACTGTTTTCATCTTCACTTTAATGTGCACTCTGCAAGGTCCCCCTTTAATTTAACATGAAAAGGAGGGAGGCCACACTGAGTCATTAGTAGAGAACTTGGGGGGGTCAGTTCCACCTGTGCCCTTGTCTGCTCTGATGCACGTGGAAATGGTCTTTGGATTGCGAGCAACACATATCTCTTGGCGCCATTGAGGTTGAGGAAGGAGGAAGCCACGGGTAAGTATTCTCTACATTTGTTAACATCTAGCCAGCAGTTGGCCCTTATCTCTAGAAATTAAAAATATCTTATCTTCCATGCCTCAGTGCTGTAGATGCCTACTAGAATATGTACTCATCCTATGACTCTTCTATGGAAATTCCCTGGAAATCTCTAGCATTCTTACTGTTTCTATGGAGTTTTTGAGCTTGAGCTTAGGAGCTGGGTGCAGTTATCTTGGCCACCTTTGTGAAGGAGCAGAGGAGCTGGTCTCCTGGGAGACAATGGAACAGCTGCATACGGAAATGCATACAGAAGAGAGTGGGAAGGCAGTGGGAGAGGGCGACGGAGCGCAAGTGGGAATGGAGCCTGTGCGTGAAGAGGAGGAGGCCAGCACCTCTGATGTCGAAGTGCCCTGTTTTGGGTCTTGTCAGTTCATGGTGACTCACCACAGGAAGATCACCTTTCCCCCAGTGTGGCTACCTTGGGGATGTCTGATGTCAGTATCTGAAAGAACCCTAAGAAACAGACTTATAGGCATGGACACCCTTGGGAATGTGGGAACAAGCTTGGGAAAACAGCCCACAGGCCCTCTCTCCCTCTGAAGAACTTTGTTTCCTTCTTTTGTCCCCTTGAGAGAAAACTCTTCACCCAGAAAATGGAAGGTCATGGCCAGTGGCTCCCAGAGGGAGTCACTCCTCAAGACTGAGAAGTAGGAAACTCTCTCTGCTGAATACATAGAAAACCTCTGGCCCAGTGCTCCTTCCAATTTCACAACTGCATGAAATTACCGATAAGAAACCCTCCTGCCATAAAACAGTGTGAACTTATCTACCTCCTGAGCATATTTACAATCAACGGCTTTAGAGTATCAATTAAATTCTCCACACATTACTTTAGCCTCTCTTTTAAACATCCTCTCTATGACTTTCTACACTCAGAGCAACAGCAGAAATTATCCTTTAATTAAGCCAGTCCTACACCTTTCTCAAGCGGTTGTGTGCATATAGCCTTGTGGAGTTTGTGCTAGTTCCGGTAACAGTCATCTATTCAGTTCATTATTCTTCCTAATAATAATTGTAATAAAAAACCCCTCATGTGTTTACATACTTCTGGTTACAAACCATTTTCTCCATGTTTGTAATTGTGCCATGAGGTAGAGGCCGCTGAGACCTTCCATTTTGTCTTACTTTTATTCATCTTAGTAGTGACACCTTCTGTGTATAAAGGGCTTAATTCTACATTGGGCACTGTGCCAAGTCTTTTCCAGGCACTTTGTCATTTAAGCCATAGTGAACCCAAGGAAGTAAGTGTTGGTCATGTTTACAGATTAGAAAACTGGGGGCTAAGCAACCTGTCAAAGGTAGTGTAGCTGGTAAATGGTGGGTCAGGGTAGGAAGCGGGATCTGAAGGAACCATGCTTTTAACCACAATTCAGCACAAGCAATTTGCCATCCCATCTTGACCAAATACACTTTTCATTAAAAATTATTTGTCTGATAATAGTCATTTATTAATCAAATCCACTCATCCACAATTCTTTTAACAAACATTTTAAAATTGCTTCCCATTGTGTTTGCATTATATGGCATATTTTCCTTATTTCAACTTGTCAACTCTTAAAGTCCTGAGTAAAGTATGACCACCCTCATTTCATAAAAGAAGAAACTGACTCTCATGTTTTACGAGGCCAGGCTGCTAAGTATGAAGAGATGTTGGGTTTGAACCTGGCCCTATCGGACTGCAAAACTGTTTTCTTTTCCATCACGGAGAAAACAGGGACTGGAATTGTTTCACCAACTGAACTGGATCTCACAGGACCCAACCCAGCTTCTTTCTAGTCTTCTTTCCGCTGACTGCAAGACCTCTCCATCCTTATTTTCTAAATGAGTGATATGTCAGAGCCTGGGGAAAGCTATGTGGAACATCTTTATTGGTATTACCCCTTTGGAATGAAATGGACCAGTGATGGGACAATGTAGGGCTATGTGTCCAGTGAGAGGACCCAGAAATGGGTTGTTCTTTTATTAGGAAGGTGGGGTAATGGGAATGGAAGGGCGAGTGGGAAGAGATGACCAGATAAAGAGAGGAGGGAAATGTAGAAAAATAACATGAGGTCAAGAATGGAAAACTAGTATCTTGAAACGTGCAGGCTGGTTACTAACAGCGAGTCAGCGTGAATCAAGAAATAAGATTCAGGGTGAGAGAGGCTAGGTCAAACAAGCAATTTCTTTTGTGGTTTCATTGGGGGCTAAAATAAAAACCTCATCATTAACTAAACACAACACTAACATGAAGGGGTGAAATAATTTATCCTTAAATAACAGGCTGACCTATTCAGAATTGTAATTTTAATGTAAGACTAACCTTTGAAAATAGATCAAGTGATATAAATTATTAAGGATAAGACATTCATCAGATAGATGGTGTCTATTAGTAATTTTATGCATGAAGAGTTATCTCCTGGAGTACAGTTGGGGCTGCTTCTGCGAAGAAAAAAATGAAGAACCCAGTTACCCTTTCGTGACATGTGCAGCTGATTTTAATCAGTATTTCTCCTGTCAAGTGAAATGAAGAGACTGAAATATGATCTCTTGTGTGGATGCGCGTTCACTGCCTCCCACCTCCTTCCTGGCAGCTGCACCAGGAGTTCTACCAGCATGGAGAAAATGGAGATACAGTTTTAGAGCAGTTTTTTTCTTTTCCCAGTTCTGAGTGGGAAGTATCTAAATTAACTGGTCAAAGCATAAAATGTTGGAGAATCTTCTAGCTGCCTAGCACCAGGTTAAGTGTTCTGTGAGAGAGGAAAGGGACAGTAGAACCTAAGACACTTCTTATCTTCAGGGATGTAGACGCAGATTTGCAGGGACCTACATTAAGTGCAGCCCTGCAAGCTCACTTACAGCTAAGTGAGTTTGAGCCTCAGTTTCATTTTCTGTAAAATAGATATAGTGTTGTTACCTTCCTCATGGAGTGGTTGTGGGAACTCACAGTTATGTCTGGAAAGAATGACTCACCAGGTGTATATATTCACTATATTCAGGTTAATAAATGTTGAACTATATAAAATTACTATTTCCATTCAACCAGTGTCTTAAGTTGAGATGTGGGTTGCTTTTCTTCCCCACCACCATGTAGCACCATTCCTCGACGTATTTGTGGTTTGCCCTTTCTCTCATCTGTAGGCCCATGATGAGCACCCCAAGCTGTTGAGAAAGAGATTGTCTTTGTGAGGGAAGTTGGGTGGAGATAGAGTAAAGTCTCAGGGTCCAGAGCGTTGACCCTCCTAGTGGCTGGGTGCAGTGAAGGTTCCCTAGAACAAGGACAATGTATGGAATTCCCATGGCATTGGCTGTGTAGGGGCACACCCAAATGGGACTGGTGATCAGCGGGTTAATGCCCTAAAGGATGGGAGGAGGTGGATGGCTTTTTCAAGGGAAGCTCCAGGGTCCATCGTAGTGCCAGGGATGATGCTGATCACTATCACATGGCCCTTCCAGGTTCATTTCCTTTAATGCCAAGCTCCACTGACCTCCCCTGCCCCCTGCTCCCCTCCTCCTTTCTTCTTTCCTCAGTCTACTCAGTCCTTATTTAGAGGATCAATAGGTATACTAATTTCTCTTGCAGATTTTTTTTAAGGACACAAGGTTTGTCCCTAGTGCTTTAGGCCTTAGATGTTTTAACATTAAAACCCTGGCTGTTTCTGACTTAAAGGTGTGCCTTAGAAATTCCAACAGTTTCTGTTTTCCTGCCTTATGAGCCATCCGCGGATGCAAAGAATTCCTTGGAGTAAATGTTGGTGTTGGCCTGATGCTCAGAAGGTGTGGAGATACTGGGCGGAAGGAACTCTCTGTACCATGAGATGTGCATGCGTGCTAAGCTGCTTCAGCTGTGTCCGACTTTTTGTGACTTTATGGACTGTAGCCCGCCAGGCTTCTCTGTCCATGGGATTCTCCAGGCAAGAATACTTGAGTGGGTTGTCATGCCCTTCTCCAGGGGATCTTCCCAACCCAGGGATCAAACCTGTGTCTTTAATGTCTCCTGCATTTGCGGGTGCGTGGGGACTTCCCTGGTGGCTCAGACGGTAAAGCGTCTGCCTACAATACGGGAGACCCGGGTTTGATCCCTGGGAAATCCATACCTCAAGATATGATTCCTGCAAAACTTTCTCCTCCCTCCTTTCCCTCTCCACTTGACTGCTATGATTATGCCTGCTTTAAAGGAAAAATCAACCTAGGTTTAGAGAAGTTAATCTTGTGTTGGTTGGGTGTCCCAGGAAAGAGTTGGCAGAGCTCAGAGAACAAGGAGCTGGTAATCCTCATAGAAGAGACAAACAGATTGATTAGAGAAAGCTTCAGATCATGGTATCCATCTGTGAAAGGAAGAGTAGGAGGAAGGGAGATTTAGGGGAGTGAAAGCCTTAAACTATAGTGCACATCTGATAGAAGTGGGGAGCTGCAGGGCCCAGATTGCTTGTTAGAGAAGTGCCATGTTGAGCAGAAATGACTGGGCCCTCATACCCTTGATTGGCCTCTGACACATTGCCTGGGAAAACATCAGAAGCTCGAGGCAGATTTTACAGGTGCCACAGCTCCAGGCTGTCAGACACTTTGGCTTCTGCAGCTGAGTGCCAAGTCCCTTCCTGAAGAGGGATCCAAATGGAACCTCCACAGCTGCTGTACATGCCGGTGGCCACGTGAGCACTGGTGACAGAACTGGGGCTGGAACCTGGCGTCTCGGTTCCTGGTCTGGCCTTCCTTCCTCTCTTCGTGGACACTCACAATTCTGACTACCACCAGAGGAGATATCATTATGCATTCACTGCCTGCTGCAGACACTGAGAGCTGCTGAGATTCACAGATTTGAGTAATCTATGTGGATTATTGCAACCAAGTGCAGACTCCTTTTGAGGATGCTGCCTGGAGGCAGACAAACCAAGTGAAAAAGAGCGAGGATGCCTACAGATACAGTTATTCGCTCTGCTTGACTTCTCTGATAGTGTCATATCCCATGCCCATCTCCATACCTCAGGAGTTTCATACTGTCTGGTCCAAAACCAAGATTTCTGGCCAAGCAGATGCTGTTAAGTTCTGAGGTTTGCTGGAATTACTCTTCAACTGCAGACCTATGGATGATAAAGCATGTTTTCTCCTAATCATTTGGGCAGAATCCAAATGATGGTGGATGATCTTTGAGAGAGAACAGCCATGAATTAATGTGTATGATAAAAGTGTTAAGTTTCTCAAAAGATCACCTTAAAGGCAGTGAGGCAGGCTGTGCTGGAGAGTGACCAGGCTTAGATGCCATGCAGGAGTTTCAGTCGAACCTGCCCTGCCACTGGCACTCAGAGTTTCACGTTAGCCAAATCAAGGCCAAGCCTTTGTACTGTCAACATCTGCTTTGAGTTATTCAGATATATTCTCACCTCTGCATTTTGGTAAGAATGGTAATAACATAAAACAAAACAAAAACTAGAAACCTATTGCTGCTCAAGACCAAATCTTTATGTTGTCAACATTTGCCCAGAAGTGTTCAGATATCCTTTTGGGTAGAAAGGGCATTGTTACTTTTGTAGTTCTATAGAGTTGTAAACTTAACAGTGCTAATTAACAGTGCTTATTAACAGTGCTAACGAGAGAGTGATGGTTTATCTTTTGTTGTTATTTTTTCTTCTTGCTGCTGAATGAGGAAGTGTGCTGAGAGTATTTGATCATTTAATCCTTGCAGTAGCCCGAAGCAGTAGGCAGCATTTCTTTCATTTTGAAGATCAAGAACTGTCTTGAAGAGTTGAGGTGGGGATCCAACTCATTTCAAAGGTCATTCATTCCTTATGCTGTACAGACACTTTACCACTTAATGGAATCCAACAACAAAAAGAAAAACCAGAGTCTAATTTGTCATTTTTTAATTTGGTCACATAATAAGTCTAGTGAACTAGACTCCACTCTCCTGCTCCCGGCTCCCAGTACCCAACCCTTTACCTCCATTATGCTGATTAAGCTCAGCAGCACTTATGGCTGGAGTTGCCTTGGGTGCCCCCTGGGAATACGAATAGGTCTTTCAGTTCTTTGAAGCCACGGTTACAGCCTGGTGCAGCCTCCTGGCTTTCACTTCACTTCAAGATAGTTACTCTTCCTTCATCATGGGGTCCTCAAGCCTTTGACAAATTGCTAGGAAACTGAACAACAAGAGAAAATTGTCCAGATGAGGTATAGACATCAGAACTGTCCTCTTAGCTGGTGTGTATTTAACTTTATTTTTAAATTTCCAAAGCATGTAGGAAGTAGCGGCTGTAGTTCCGTATGCCACCAGTCCAAGACTTTGTTTGGTGGACAAAAGCACCTGTAATTAAGCAATAAACTTCTAAAATTACCAAATGATGATCAGAACTTCTTGCATGTCACTACACAAAACATTCGGTCAAGATCTCCTCCTTCCTTCCTTCTCTCTTCTCCGTTTTAGCAGCCGTGTATTCTTCACTTTGTGCCTTGTTATTTTTATCTATAATTTTTGGGAAAGTGAAGTATCAGCAGTTGAAAGATGACTTGGGGAGAGACGTTTTTATTGCTTAAATGATTCTTTTCAGGGAGACAACTGAAGCCAAAAAGGGATCATTGCAAACCTAAAGGAGCTTGAGAAAATTTACACCCTCTAAGGTATTTTAAGCCTTTGGAGCTATTTTGAGAGAAAAGACTTATTTTAGGCTTGTGGAGAGTCCTGTTCCATAAGAGTAGAGCTAGACACCAGCCAGCTGGTATGGTGGTGGGGGATGCTGGCTCTAGACCTACACTGTCTGGGTTCAAATCCTGCTCCTACCACCTGCCGGGGGACTTGACCTCTCGGTGCCCCCATTCCTTATCTCAAGAAGGGAGGAGCAGTCTCTGTTCAAAATGCACACCTCGTGGTAGTGTTGTGAAGTTCAGTGTGTTGCTTTTATGTGCTTATGTTAATTAGGGCTTCTTCCATTGAAAGTGACCAAAAATTGACCCAAAGCCAGAGTCAGAAGGCTCACCAACACAGAAGTCCAGGAGCAAGACTGGCTTCAGGACCCACAGTATCATCAGAACATTACAACTCTTCAGCAAGATGACTAACAATAGCCTCACCCTTTATACCATTTCAGGGAGAAAGTCTTTTCATTGACTCTGACTGGTCATCATGTCCATCTCTGCACCACTACTGAGGTCAATCTTGATTCACATACGATGTTTCAGTTGCTGTAGGCCTGGGTTTCATGGCTTACTCGAGAGCTGAGAGAACCATATGGCCTGAAAATGTGTGCATGTAATTACCCAGAGGGGGATTGTGATTGGTTACCAAAGGCAGTAGTCACCAAGAATGGTTAGCACTGTGAGTGACTGTTCTACAACATGCCTAGTAGATGTTAGCTGGTGCCATTATTGTTGTTGTTACTGTTTGTCCATCAGCAAGGAACCCTAAAGCAAGTATTTTGTGAAGCTTACTCAGTGATTGCATTCCATACTGGGAATTCACCCCAGCCAGCTATTCATCACCCTCCCAGACTTTTTCCTTTGCTTTTCTCATCTCATGTTTATCTCTTCATTTGCTTGTTAATTATTAAAATACAACTTTATCCTTCAAAGCCTAGTGCATCTATGGGATCTGCACGTTTAACATCTCGCTGATCTAAGAAATGCTACAGCTGTCACCCTCTGTCCTGTAAGGCACTGACTGTGAAACATCTTTGAACACTATAAAGTGCTGCAAAGCACTGTCTTCCACTCAATATGTGACTCTAAAATATTCATGATTATGTAATCATTCTGGTATAACATGGTGGTTTAGAATAAGGCAACTGAGTTCAAACCTGCCTTTTTCACTAACTTAATGTTCACTTGTGAACCTGATGAAGATCATAGAACCTTCTGAGCATCAGTTCCTTCATCTGTAAGGGAGTACAAAAGCGCCCATAGCTCAAGGTCATGAATGTGAAATGTGACCCTAGTATGTGTAACGTACTTGCTCATGCACTGTATCTTCTTAAAAACAATTTGAAAGTAGGGAATGCATACCCACCCTGCCATCTTTGCTTCCCTGGAATTGTTTATATTATTATTTAACCACAAGAATCCCTGGCTCATAAAGAAACAGAACATTCAAACTTCATAGAAAATCAAAGCTTTGTGTTTTGTCTAAGACAAAAGTTCTGTGACATTTTAGTATGTCAATGTCTTTTCCAAACCAGAGATTCTAGGAGACACTAGCCTGTACAGTTTCTGCTTCTTTGGCTCAAGTTTTTGTCCTGGCACCTCACTCCCCTTCCTGCCTCTGCTAATGGTGTACCTCACCCTGCACAAAAACTGTGGAAAATTCTTAAAGAGATGGGAATACCAGACCACATTACCTGCCTCCTGAGAAACCTCTATGAAGGTCAAGAAGCAACAGTTAGAACTGGACATAGAACAACAGACTGGTTCCAAACTGGGAAAGAAGTACTTCAAGGCTGTATATTGTCACTCTTATTATTTACATTATATGCAGAGAACATCATGAGAAATGCTGGGCTGGATGAAGCACAAGCTGGAATCATGATTGCCAGGAGAATATCAACCTCAGATATGCAGATGACACCACCCTTATGGCAGAAAATGAAGAAGAGCTAAAGAGCCTCTTGATGAAAGTAGAAGAGGAGAGTGAAAAAGTTGGCTTAAAACTCAACATTCAAAAAACTAAGCTCATGGCATCCAGTCCCATCACTTCATGGCAAATAGATGGGAAACAATGGAAACAGTGACAGAGTTTATTTCCTTGGGCTCCAAAATCAGTGCAGATGGTGACTGCATCTATGAAAGTAAAAGACGCTTGCTTCTTGGAAGAAAAGTTATGACCAACCTAGACAGCATATTAAAAAGCAGAGACATTACTTTGCTGACAAAGGTCCATCTAGTCAAAGCTATGGTTTGTCCAGTAGTCATGTATGGGTGTAAGAGTTGGACTATAAGGAAAGCTGAGCACCGAGGAATTGATGCTTTTGAACTGTGGTGTTGGAGAAGACTCTTGAGAGTCCCTTGGATTGCAAAGAGATCAAACCAGTCAATCCTAAAGGAAATCAGTCTTGAATATTCATTCATTGCAAGGACTGATGCTGAAGCTGAAACTCCAATACTTTGGCCACCTAATGTGAAGAACTGACTCACTGGAAAAGACCCTGATGCTGGGAAAGATTGAAGGTGGGAGGAGAAGGGGACGACAAAGGATGAGATGGTTGGGTGGCATTACTGACTTGATGGACATGAGTTTGAACAAGCTCTGGGAGTTGGTGATGGACAGGGAAGCCTGGCATACTGCAGTCCATGGGGTCGCAAAGAGTCAGACACGACTGAGCAACTCAACTGAAAACCCTGCACCTGGGATGTGGCTGAGGAGGGATGTGGTGACAAATGGCAGAGCGATTTGTCCAGCCTGTGCTGTGGAGCAAGACGAAGAGTGATACATTATGAGAGCCTCAATGTTCCTTGTCTGGAAATGACATAAATATTAGATTTTGCTGACAAATGACACCTGCGCATTGGAGCCATTAAGAATTCTCCCAAAAGCAGGGAAGCAAAGAGGTTTGCTAACATCCTCTTAATAAAGTCTGGTTTCTGCTGACAGAAGCCAAATAAATACACTTGGATGCTCACCACCTATTGGCAGTTTTTGGGAAGTGGCCAGCTGTCTGTTGAAGAGATGCAAAAGCCTTTTTCTTCTCCATGTTAAGTGAGGGCACAGTGTGGAGGAGGAGGAACTAGGTCAGCAGTTGAACAGAACAGGCTGAGTGCAAGCCCTGGCATTGGAGGGCTATTTGCCATGGACAAGACACGCAGCACAGGCGCTGCATTGGAGTCAGTGATTTTCAGTTGTGATGGACACAGACATACTGAAACACGTTCCTTTCAAGAGGGTGGCAGATGTTGTTGTTTAGTCATTAAGTTATGTCTGATTCTTTTGCGGCCCCGTGGATTGTTGTCAGCAGGGCTCCTCTGTCCATGAGATTTCTCAGGCAAGAATACTGGAATGGGTTGCCATTTCCTTCTCCAGGGGCTCTTCCTTAGCCAGGGTTCCAACCCGAGTCTCCTGCATTGGCAGGTGGATTCTTTACCACTGAGCCACCGGGGAAGCCCAACATGGACCTTTCTTTTTTCCTGAGGCAAAATTCCAATAGTATAAAATTCACCATTTCAATGATTTCAAAGTATATAATTCAGTGGCTTCCAGTACATTAACAGAATTTTGTAGCTGTCACCAGTATCAAGTTTTTTCATCACCCCCATCTCCTAATGCCTTGCTCACAAAGTAGTCATTTCTTATTCTTTGCTCTCCCTAGCCCCAGGTAACCACGAATCTACTTTTGTGTCTATCGGATTTACCTTTTCTGGGCATTTCATATAAGTGGACTGATAGAGTACATGGCTTTTGTGTCCGGCTTACTTTGTTTGGCATAATGTTGTCAAGGCTCGGTCATGTTGTACCACGTATCAGTACGTCACTCCTTCTCATGGCTGACTAATATTCCGTTATATGTAATATAGCTGATTTGTTTATTTGTTCATCAACTGATGGACATTTGATTTGTTTCCTCCCTATTTAGGTCATTTTGCTCTTATGAATAGACTATTGAATTTTGTTTCTCTATGAACATGTGGGGAAGTAACTCTCTGGTGACCCTATATAACCTCTCAGTCCAGGTAGCCCATGGAGAGTAAAACAAGTATTTGGTATTAGTTCCAAGTTTTGAGAGAAGGGACTTGGATAGGTTGGGTCATCGGGCAGCTGCCCTCCTGGGCTGAGGCTATGAGACAGCCTCTGATGTGGGGGCCAGAGCAGGCACAGAATGATCCCTTTTCCAGGTCCCCACCATCTTTTGCTTACACCTCTATTATAGCCCCTACAGGGCTGTGTTCTCTGTAGTCTAGTCTGTTGGCTGGCATGCACGTTCCCAGCTCCCAGATGTAAGGTGGGCAGGCAATGCCTTTCTGAGTACCCAGGACCCAGCTGGGGTGACTGGCACGTGGCAGTTGCTCATTTAATAAGCCAGTACATAATGGAAGGGCTCTTGATCTTTTCCGCTGCCATGAACAAACACTCTGCAGACTTACAATTCCATTCCTCAGTCTGAGGAGCGCTGACATGTCATCCAGGAAAAAGTGCCTGATGGTTTTCTCTTTATTTTCCT